>NC_052090.1:6898103-8197269 GCF_015852505.1 Tachyglossus aculeatus | reverse complement strand
ATAATGATGATTAAAGAACTGAATTTCTAACCGACAACAGATATTTTATGAATTCTAATATTTATAGTTTCTTCCCAAAATGTAATCATACAGCTCTGCTTGGTTGTAATTTTTGTAGCTTTGGAGACTGAAAAGATAAAAATCTCTCAGAATTTTTTAAAAAATGCTGTAAGTTAATAAAACGAAACAAGTAAATACTTCCAACGATCTTCACCTCTGATTTGGAATCTGATCCATGCTGCCACCACTGGTGTCAGAAAGTCCAGGCTGACTATGAAACTGGAGGAGATTTGTGTAACCTCCAGAAGGTTCACCCACGTGCAACCAACAGGTCTGAGTTTATGACTCTAGAAAACTCGAGTATCACAGAGGGAGACCTCAGAAATGAGTTAGCAAAAATGAGGGACTTAAAGGCAACTTCTGGTGAAATTATGTGCTTATTGGGTGGTGCTGCATTCCCCAGGTTGTTATTCACTCTTCTTCTGACGACGGGAGGTTGATTTTCCACGGTGGGGAAGGGACCTAAACTGCTTTCCATTCAGGGGCTGTTCTTTATAATCCCCAACCTGTTCAAAGTTTTATTTTTACCTCAAGACCCTGGCCCTAATTCCTTCCTTCTTGGTTGCCTTCAAGCTGACCAAGTGGATTGTTCAATTGCACTCTTTCCGCCACTTCATGAGTAGAAGTGATTGATCAATTGTATCTATCGGATGCTTATTCTGTACAGAGGATTGCACAAAAAGCTAAGGAAAGTCTAGAGTTAGCTGACAACCCCTGCTTCCTGTAGTAGTTGGCTGTAAGCTCTTTGTGGGCAGTTATGTCCAACTCTATTGTACTTTCCCAACTGCTTAGCACAGTGCTCTGCACACAGTAAGCACTCAATACGACAAAGAATGAATGAAAGTGGATGCGCAGAGCACCGTATTAAGAGCTTGAAAGACTATAATACAAAAATAAGCTGACATCCCCTACCGACAAGGAGCGTTCATGCTAATGGAGGAGAGAAACAAAAGTAATCACTATTTAAGAGGTTAAAAATAAAGTGAACATACATATTCATTCCCCTTCTAGACTATCAACTCCTTGTGGGCAGAGACTGTGTCTATCCACTGTTTTAATGTATTCTCCTAAGAGCTTAGTACGGTGGTCTGCATACAGTAAGCATTCGATAAATATGACTGATTAAATTGATCAAGGCTAAGGAGAGTGTAAATGCTGAAGTGCTAGAAAACAACTCTTTTATTGTACTCTCCCAAGCACTTAGTACAGTGCTCTGCATAGAGAAGGCTTTCAAAAAATATGATTTGTTGAAATAAATACGATCAAGGCTGAGGAGAGAGTGTAAATTGAGAAGTGCTAGAATCCAATAGTCCTCCATTTTCTAAGCATATCTCCACTTTATACTGTGAGACTCAAGTGGGCCAAAGACCATGTCTGAACAAAACGTATTGTATCTAAGCCAGCATTTAACACAGTGCTTTGTACAAAGTGCTTAATACTCCAATTATTATTTCTATTATTACACAATACAGTGCCAAAAACCCCATCTCCAGTCTCCCAAAGGTTCTCTGTCCCTGAGGAAGGATTCATAAGCAGCCCAACTCATGTGCTTTATTCTCCGTCTGCAATACTCCCCAGCTTTGCAAGGCAGAAAACATGTTTCACTGTTTTATGAAGTGTCATTTCTTCGCTCTTTTCTTCCACCCTGAAAAATAACATCAGCCTCTGTTTTTCTGGCTAGATGTGTGTTTGCTGTTCCACTGTGAGTTGTAATATGGGATGGACCTGTATGATTTTACCCTGAGTTATCGGGCACGTTGATTGTATTTCTCTGAACATATTTTCTGGTGAATGAACCCCTGGTGAAATGTTGAATGCCTCTCCACCCCCTCCCCAGGACTGCCATCACTTTGAACTCCAGACCAGAGTCATTCTGCTGATAAGAGCCCAGCACTAAATGCTTAAGAGATGAGGAAGTCACTCATGTTTGAAAAACAGGGCACAGCAACTCTGACCAATGATACAAAGTTTATGTAAAGGAAGAAGGGAAGATCCATGAAATCCACTGTGGAGTTTTCCTTTTAGCCCCTCCACAAATGCCAGATTTCCATTCTGTTATTATCAATTCACAGCTATTGAACATCCACATCATCGGTGACATTGTATCAGCATGCGTAGTGCAGCACATTCCCCCAGAACTATAATAATGATGGCTTTTATTGAGTGCTTCCTCTGTGCAAAGCACTGTTCTAAGCGCTGGAGAGGTTACAAGGTGATCAAGTTTTCCCACGGGGGGGGGGGGGGAAATCACAGTCTTAATCCCCATTTTACAGATGAGGTAACTGAGGCACAGAGAAGTTAAGTGACTTGCCCAAAGTCAAACAGCTGACAATTGGTGGAGCTGGGATTTGAACCCATGACCTCTGACTCCAAAGCCCATGGTCTTTCCACTGAGCCACTCTGCTTCTCTATGTGGCTAGCCTTGGGGTGCAGCACTACAATATAAGCCAACCAGGCCAATAACCTTTCCTGAAATTCTATTTGTGAAATGATCATAGACATACACCAGCAACATTAACAGTCCTCACCCAACGTTCCCTAAGGACACTCTCACTCCCATCCCCTAGATTCACTCCCACCCTCTCACTCCATCCCACTCCAATTTCTCTGCCCGTCAAGTTATAATAATGATGATAATAATAATAATGGTATTTATTAAGCACTTACTAGGTTGCATAGGTGACAGATCATCAGGTCCCACCTTCTAAGTAGCGGGGAGAACACATATTGAATCTCCATTTTACAGATGAGGGAACTTAGGCCCAAAGAAGTGAAGTGATTTGCCCAAGGTCACACAGCTGACAACTGGCAGATCAGGGATTAGAACCCAGGTCCTCTGACTTCCAGGCTGTGCTCTTTCAAGCAGGTCAAAATTCTTCCAGACCAGAGTCCTTACGTATCTGTCTTTAAATGATATTATATATTACTTATATTAATGTCTGTCCTTCTAGATATTGAGAAGCAGCGTGGCTCAGTGGAAAGTGCACAGAATGTGTCTGTGTTGTACTCTCCCCAGAACTTAGTAGGGTGATCTGCACACAGTAAGCACTCAGTATGATTGACTAACTTTCTGAGCTGCAAAGTTGGTGGGGTCAGTACCAGGATGGAGCAGCATGCCATAGTGGATAGAGCACAGGCTTGGGAGTCAGAAGGTCATGAGTTCTAATTCCAGCCCTGCCACTTGCCTGCCGTGTGGTCTTGGGTAAGTCACTTCTCAGGGCTTCAGTTACCTCATCTGTAAAATGAGGATTAAGGCTGTGAGCCTTATGAGAGACTGTGTCCAATGCAATCTGCTTAGTAAAGTGCTTGGCACCCAGTAAGCACTTAAATACCACAATTATTATAATTCTTAAATCCACAGATTAAAAGGAGTGGGTGGTCATTGGGGATGGGGGAGGAGGTCAGCTGGGGAAGAAGGAGGAGGTCTGGAAAGTGACTGCCCTACTGACCTCCTCTTTTTCCCCCTACATTCATTCAATCGTCTTTATTGAGCGCTTACTGTGTGCAGAGCACTGTACTAAGCGCTTGGGAAGTACAAGCTGGAAACATATAGAGATGGTCCCTACCCAACAATGGGCTCATGGTCTAGAAGGGGGAGACAGACAACAAAACAAAACATGTGGACAGGTGTCAAGTTGTCAGAACAAATAGAATTAAAGCTAAAGTAAGCGCTCAGTAAATACCATTGAATGAACCTTAATCTCATCTAGCTCACCACCAATCCCTTACCCACTTCCCGCCTCTGGCATGTAATGCCCTTCCTCTTCATATCCGACAATTAGTCTCCCCACCTTCAAAGCCTTATTGAAGGTACATCTCCTTCAAGAGTCCATCCTTGACTAAATCCTCCTTACCTCTTCTCCCACTCCCTTCTGCCTCACACTTGCATTTGAATTTTCATCCCTCCATCACCCCTAAGCACTTAAGTACATATCTATAAGTGCTGTAGAAAGCATTTGTAGGAAGCAGCATGGCACAGTGGACAGAGCACAGTCCAGCCCAGGCCCCCTGTTCCTACGCAGTGGCCCTGGATAGTCATCTTTCAAAGTTTAGAAGGAGCCACTAGTGGTGGTTGGCAGTGCAGGCTGCAGCAGCAGGTTGAAAAAATACTGGCAAGTTTCAAATAGAAATAATAATAATAATGATAATAATAATAATAATAATGATGGCATTTGTTAAGCACTTTCTATGTGCCAGGCACTGTACTAAGTGCTGGGGTGAATACAAGCAAATTGAGTTAGACACTGTCCCTGTTTCACTGTCCCAAACCCCATTTTACAGATGAAGTAACTGAGTCCCAGAGCAGTGACGTGACTTGTCCAGCATCACACAGCAGACAAGCAATGAAGTCAGGATTAGAAGTCACGACTTTTTGATGCCCAGGCCTGTGCTCTATCCACTACACCATGCTGCTTCTTTATTTATGTAAGGAAAATATAAATCCCACAGGATGGATGAGGGTAGCAGAGAGAAAGGGGGGTAAATCTGGGTGCGAAAAATGTTGCGGGAAAGATACAGATGGGACTTAGATGGGGCTGGGAGAGGCAGAAGGGTTGGTTTACCTGGCAGATCTGTCAAAGTGGGATCTGGAACAGAAATCACTCAGACTGAGAGTCCCATGTGGGATAGGGTCTGTATCCAATCTCATTATCTTGTACCCCAGTGCTTAGTACAGTGCTTGGCACAGAGTTAGCACTTAAAAACCATTATTATTACTTAGCTTAGGAGCCCATCAGTGATGCCCTATCAATAGGGAAGCAGCATGGCTCAGTGGAAAGAGCATGGGCTTGGGAGTCAGAGGTCATGGGTTCTAATCTCCACTCCGCCACTTGTCCGCTATGTGACCTTGAGCAAGTCACTTCACTTCTCTGTGCTTCAGTTACCTCATCTGTAAAATGGGGACTGAGCCCCACATGGGACAACCTGATTACCTTGTATACCCCCCAGCACTTAAAACAGTGCTGGGCACATAGTAAGCACTTAACAAAAAATAAAAACAATAAACACTTAATTACTCTTTCAGATTCTTAATTGCAAATGAAACTGAGCATGTCCAACTTAGAGGAGAGCTTAGAGATAGGGAATGAGGTAATGGAAAGGGGAGGAAGAGAGAATGGGGAGTTTAAACTTCATTCTGGGAAGAAGCAAAGCAATTGAGGGAAATAATAGTGAGTATGTATATGTGCATATAGTGTGCATGTGTATCAGGCTTTCAGGTCTAAAATGACACTGCTTTGGGTGAGATCATCATTTACCACACTGATAAAATAAGATCAATAGCTGACCACCTGATCACCTTGTATCCTCCCCAGTGATTAGAACAGTGCTTTGCACATAGTAAGCACTTAAATGCCATCAAAAACAAATACAGGTCGAGTCATGAGGTAGACAAGGCAGGCAGGGAAGAGAGCAACAGCATGGCTTAATGGAAAGCGCAGAGGCCTGGGAGACAGAGGATCTGGGTTCTATTACTGGCTATGCCAATTGCTTGCAAGGTGATCTTGGGAAAATCACTTTACTACTCTGTGCCTTGGTTACCTCATCTATAAGGTGGGAATTCAATCCTCCTCCCTCCAATTTATACTGGGACACCCATGAGGGATAGGAACCGTGTCCAGAAATGCTCTGGGAATGTTACTCCCTTCCTCAAAAAATCTCCAGTGGCTGCCTGTCAACCTACGAATTAAGCAAAAACTCCTCACTCTCGGCTTCAAGGCTCTCCATCACCTCGCCCCCTCCTACCTCACCTCCCTTCTCTCCTTCTACAGCCCAGCCTGCACCCTCTGCTGCTAACCTCCTCACTGTGCCTCATTTTCACCTGTCCAGCCATCGACCCCTGGACCATTTCCTTCCCCTGGCCTGGAATGCCCTCCATCCACACAACCGCCAAGCTAGCTCTCTTCCTCCCTTCAAAGCCCTACTGAGAGCTCACCTCCTCCAGGAAGGCTACCCAGACTGAGTTCCCTTTTTCCTCTCCTCCTCCCCATCCCCCCTGCCCTATCTCCTTCTCCTTCCCACAGCACTTGTATATTTGTACAGATTTATTACTCTATTTTACTTGTACATATTTACTATTCCATTTATTTTGTTAATGATGTGCATATAGCTATAATTCTATTTGTTCTGATGATTTTGACACCTGTCTACATGTTTTGTTGTCTGTGTCGCCCTTCTAGACCATGAGCCCATTGTTGGGTAGGGACCGTCTCTATACATTGCAGACATACTTCCCCAGTGCTTACTACAGTGCTCTGCACACAGTAAGTGCTCAATACATGACTGAATGAACACTGACACAGTATGGGCTTATATACCATTAAAAAAATACAGTTACCTTGAATAAACCAGATTTAATTGCTCTTTGGACTATTGTCTCATTTCTATTAAACTCATCCTGATTTTTCTTAGGTCCTGAACATGGACCTGTATCTGTTTTCAAGGATGGTGTAATGTTTGTTTTATAAGGGCGCATCAAAGGCCTCCCCGCAAAATCTTGATGTTTCACAAAACACAACAACTATGCTACCCGGCTGAGTTCACTGTTCATGTCAAAGTTGAGTGAAACATGCCAATAGATCAATAAACCAAGTCACATTCCCCCCTTTTTTTCCTTCCCTGAAGAAAAGCAATTTAGAGCAAAAGTTTTTGAGTGAGAATAAATGTCAGTCTTGAAAGGAGTAACATACTTCTCACAAGTTCAATTTGAGACCTCATACGTGATGTGAGGCTGTAACTCTTTAGGTGTGACATTTACTGGAATAGTTTGGATGAGCAAAACAAAAGATCATACAACTGTGTGGGGCAAGTGCATTTTAAAGAGGAAGTGTTAGCATCTTACAGAAAGAAAAATCATTTTTTGAGGATTGGGATTCCAGGCAAAACCAGAGAAGCAGCATGGCCTAGGGGATAGAGCATGGGTCTGGGGGCCAGGAGGTCCTGAATTCTAACTTTTGTTCTGCCACTTGTCTGCTGTGTGAACTCAGAAAAGTCACTTCACTTCCTCTGTGCCTCGGTTACCCCAACTGTAAAACGGGGATTAAGACTGTGAACCCCATGTGGAGAAGGGACTGTGTCCAATCTGATTTGCTTGTATTTCCTCCAGCGCTTAATAATAATAATAATGGTATTTGTTAAGTGCTTACTATGTGCAAAGCACTGTTCTAAACGCTGGGGTAGATACAAGGAGATCAAGTTGTCCCACGTGGGGCTCAGAATCTTAATCATTTTACAGATGGGTAACTGAGGCCCAGAGAAGTTAAGTGACTTGCCCAAAATCACACAGCTGACAAGTGGTAGAGTGGGATTAGAACTCATGACCTTTACCTCTCAAGCCCGTGCTCTTTCCACTGAGCCATGCCGCTTCACTAATACAGTGCCTGGCACATAGCAAGTGCTTATATAATCACAATTATTACCATAATTGACTAGAAAACCATGATATCAACATGTCAGTCTAAGAGATAGTGTTCAGGGCTTTCCCAAGCCCCAACATTGATACCCCAAACCTACTGCCACTCTGAGAACCAGCAGAGCACCCCTAAAGTCCAGGCAGGTAGTCAGTGGGAGTGGGGAGACACCAATACCCTAAGAAGATGGCTTGGCCTAGAAGAAATAGCACAGGCCAAAGAATCAGGAGACATGGTTTCTAATTCCAGCTCCACCAACTTGCCTGCTGGGTGACTTTGGGAAAGTCATTTAACTTCTCTGTGGGAAGCCATCTTACTCAGATGAATTCAACTAGTCCAATTAAATATGACCAAAATTATCATTGCAAATCCCAACTTTGTGTTGAAAGGTCAGTTGCGCTTTTTTTAAAATTGCATTTGATAGGCACTTGTTAAGTGCCAGGCACTGAACTACGTGCTGGGGTAGATGCAAGCTAAAAAATTTGGACACGGTCCATGACCCACATGGGGCTCACAGTCTTAATGCCCATTTTATATATGAAGTAATTAAGGCACAGAAAAGTGACTTGTTCAAGGTTACACAGCAGACAAGAGGTGGAGTCACAAGGATTAGAACCCAGGACTTTCGACTCCCAGGACTGTGCTCTTTCCTCTAGGCCACGCTGCTTCTCATTTCCTCTGTTAAATGAGATCAGGATTTATTTTTTAATTTGCTCCATAAACACCTCAACACACACTAATTGTTTCTATTATGTTTTACAATGGTGCCTACTTAATAAATTAATAATAATAATGATAGCATTTATTAAGAGCTATGTGCAAAGCACTGTTCTAAGCCCTGGGGAGGCTACAAGGTTGTCCCAGGTGGGGCTCACAGTCTTAATCCCCATTTTACAGATGGGGTAACTGGCACAGAGAAGTTAAGTGACTTGCCCAAAGTCACACAGCTGTCAATTGGTGGAGTCAGGATTTGAATCCATGACCTCTGACTCCAAAGCCTGGGCTCTTTCCGCTGAGCCATGCTGCTTCAGGAACATCGTTTTCCAGTTTCATGTTGAGACTGGGAGAATATCTTCACCCAGGCTGAGCCATGGTGGGGGGGAAGTACAATAATAATAATAGTAGTATTTTTAAGTACTGTGTGCCAGGTACTGTACTAAGCCCCGGGGTGGATACAAGCAAATCTGTTTAGACACAGTCCCTGTCCTGCATGGGGCTCAAAGTCTCAATCCCCATTTTATGAGGTAACTGAGGTCCAGAGAAGTGAAGGGACTTGTCCCAGGTCACACAGCTGAAAAGAGTCAGAGCTGAGATTAAAATCTATGACATTCAGACTCCTAGGTCCCTGCTCTATCCATTAGGCCATGCTGCTTAGTGGGGTGTGGGAGAAGGGCCAGGTGCAGCACAGGACTGAGAGGGGCTGGTTGGTAACCAGAGTTTTTCTGCAGTCTCAAAAAAAACATGTCCCAGTCTACTCAAGTTAGTAACAAAACTCCTGCTGACATCTTCTAGATTGGACCTATGGCTGGCTGTCCATGAAGCACAGGTGTGATTACAGCATGGCTCAGTGAAAGAGCACGGGCTTTGGAGTCAGAAATCATGGGTTCAAATCCTACTCCACCAATTGCCAGCCGTGTGACTTTGGGCAAGTCACTTCACTTCTCTGTGCCTCAGTAACCTCATCTGTAAAATGGGGATTAAGACTGCGAGCCCCCCGTGGGACAACCTGATCACCTTGTAACCTCCCCAGCGCTTAGAACAGTGCTTTGCACATAAGCGTTTAATAAATGCCATCATCATCATTTGGGGCATTGTTTTCGCTAATTTTTTTGTCAGGAGAAAAACAAGTTTAGATAAGCCGCTGTGGGCAGGGTGTGTCTATTGCTGTACTGTACTTTCCAAGCGCCATTACAGTGCTCTGCACACAATAAGCACTCAGTTAATACAACTGAATTAGTGAATAAATGAGAAAAAAGCTAGAGGAAAACTCCTCTCTGACGACTTTCGGAGAGAGAAGTTCAAGGGAGGCAAAAGTTGGAAACTATATAAATAGAATTTGTTAAGCATTTACTATGTGTCAGGCACTGTTCTAGTACTGACTTCAAAGTGGGATTTAAAGTACCTCCTTCCCTTCCCCACAGCACCTGTATATATGTTTGTACATATTTATTACTCTATTTATTTATTTTACTTGTACATATCTATCCTATTTATTTTATTTTGTTAGTATGTTTGGTTTTATTTTCTGTCTCCCCCTTTTAGACTGTGAGCCCACTGTTGGGTAGAGACTGTCTCTATATGCTGCCAATTTGTACTCCCAAGCGCTTAGTACAGTGCTCTGCACATAGTAAGCGCTCAATACGATTGATTATTAAGCATTAAGGCCTACTGATCATACCCAAATGTGACTATGATTCCTGAACCCAAAATTAATGTTTCTTCAAATAGTACTCTACCTGGGAAGCAGAGTTCACATAAGAAGTATCAGAGGGCAGTGTCCTTAACGCTAAATGCCACAGCACTTATGTACATCTCTGTGATTTATGTTCGTGTCTATCTCCTCTATTCATTCATATTGGAGCACTTACTGTGTGCAGAGCACTGTATTAAGTGTTTGGGAAGTACAATTCGGAAGAGATAATCCCTGTTCACAACAGGCTCACAGTCTGGGGGGGCGGGGAGGGAGACAGACATCAAGAGACATCAGTAGCATCACTGTAAATAAGAAAAATTATGACTATATATATCATTAATACAATAAATAGAATTATAATTATATATAAGCATTTCTTAATTCCTTGTAGGCAGGGAGCATGTTTATCGAGTTAGATTGCACTCTCC
This sequence comes from Tachyglossus aculeatus, assembly GCF_015852505.1. Taxonomy (NCBI): domain Eukaryota; kingdom Metazoa; phylum Chordata; class Mammalia; order Monotremata; family Tachyglossidae; genus Tachyglossus; species Tachyglossus aculeatus. The sequence continues at coordinate 8,186,962 of NC_052090.1, read as the reverse complement.
CAAGAAGGTAGGACTCAGAGTAAGTACTCCATAAAAAATAATTGTTTAAGTCTTTATGGTGGGAAGAACAGAAACGACTCAAGAAGGCTTACCTTTGAGGTGACGCCCTAATGCTCCAACAGCTTAATGGACACCCTCTTCCCTGAGTCGGAGGAAGGAGGAGAAGAGAAAGTTGTGGTCCACTAGGCTCAGAAGATTGCTCTAACCCCAAGGGCTAATAATGACCAGATTGGCAGAGGAAGAGGGGCGTTTCCAGGCCCAACCTCCAACCAGGTTGGGAGATGAAGCTAATTGGGCCAGATTCCGTTCAGGTGAGAAAGTCACGAGGGTTTGTGATGATGCTAATTGGGCTAGATTCTCTTCAGGTGAGGAAGTCAGGAGGTTCTGCGTGGCTGGTCATACTTTAATCACCCCCTGGCCTGTCTAGGGTGTCTAGACAACTTTCAATTAACCATCTTAGCTGTGTTAGGTGTGAAATCAGAATCTATTGCTTACCTCGGGCTCAGCTTCTAAAAAGTGGCCTGAATTCACTCCTCAACTTGAAAATGTCTGCTCAGGGTCTCCAAAAACAAGATTTAGGGAGTCCCAGAGACGTTCCACCTGATCAAAGCCTTTTTCAGGGGCACATCAGCAATGCTGGCTGATCACGTGAGGAGATGAAAGCCACCAAGGATCCCGAAACGGTAAAGGACTAATGATCCGAAGGAGGGAAGAAAACGCTCCGAAGGATATTCCGAAGTGGAATTGGAAGCGGTGATCCTTTGGTTTACTTACATAGTTCTTGATGTCTGAAAGCTAGGGACGAGTTGATAGTACCGGGCAGAGAGCGTGGCGTGCAATAATGAGACCTGCTCAGGAGGAGCAAAAATAGCGTGTTGACCATTAGGCAGGCCAGCTGGGTCTTAAACCGCAACGGAGCGTGCAAGCAGCATCTGAGGACATTAAGCGAAAGATTGACCTGAGCACCGAGTGTGTTGAGGGCTATCGGCCATGCATTCATCTTGCAAACCCACATCTGCGTGCCTAGGAAATGAGTCTTGTCAAGAGGCGCTGTCGGTGATGGGCTCAAATTCCACGTGCTCGCCCTGCTATCGCGCCAAACGATCCTGAAGGCATCATTTAGCAGAAAGGACAATTGTTGATTTGAATGACCTAAGCGTCTAGGTGTGAAGATACTTAGGAAAAGGGCAGTGTCGGGAATCAGCAGATAACAGGACCCTTCCATTGTCCTACCTCCTGCAATCCTTCCTTAGCATTTTCTCTTTTAATTGAATCAAGATAACCTCGCCGAAGCTTTCGAGTTAGAAACAGTAACCTCATTAGCTCAGGAACCAAACACTGAAAATGTAATCTTACTTTTAAGAGGCCTCACAACTTCTGGTTCAATTAATTAAAATGGAATAAACCTCCCTATGAAAGTTTAATTTCTAACATCCCCCGCCTCCCCCCTCCTTTCCCGAGTTTGTACGGCCTGTTTTTAAAACGTCATCATTTATGTCACAGAGACATTTGAATGATAATTCTTATAGGTTCATCCTCGTTTCCGTAAGACCAGTGTAATATAATGGGAAATCGACCCCGGGAAACGCATCCATTGTTGCGGTATTGAGAAGTAGAAGCAGATGGTAAATTTGTTCTAAATTACGTGGCGATGTGAATCATTTTGAATTACTTGAAATTAAGAAAATCCCTCCCCCCCACACACACACACTTTAAAAATTTCAATAGAAAAAGGTGACACGAGTTGCCACTCGAACAGAACTGTCAGTGGGGAACACAAACTTGTGAAGTCCCCTCAAAAAAAAAAAAATTGTTCCCCTCTGGGGTTTTGAAACGTCCTGAAACGAGAGGAAGGGAAAATGCCAACGTGTTCTGCTCTTGTTTACGGGAGGAATTGTCCGCTACCCTAACCCTTTTCATTCATTTTCCCTTTGGGAATAAATGCCTTAGGTGGAAAGAGTAGGCGAGAGAGGGCGTGTGTGTGTGTGTGTCAGTGGGTGTAAACAGACTGTGAACCCATTGTTGGATAGGGACTGTCTCTATATATTGCCAATTTGTACTTCTCAAGCGCTTAGTACAGTGCTCTGCACATAGTAAGCGCTCAATACGATTGATGATGATGATGATGTAAACGTGTAGTTGTGTGTGCATGAGTCCGGATTCCCCAGATGCGTCCTTAAAATTGATAAATATAAAATTGATCGGCCCGGTCCTGGCCGGTTCGGCCTTCGGGGTCGCCCGGCAGGTGGCTCAGCTGGCCGGCTGGGGTCCAAGGACCTTTTCCCCAGCCCACCCCCCCCAAAAAAAAGCCACAGACAATGACGCGGAAGGGGACCGTCTGGGCCCGGCCCCAGCAGCTAATCTCCGCCCCATTCCGGGGTTGCTACGATTTAATACAATAGAGCTGCGCTGGAGGGACATTTGTTATTTGCAAAGAATGCAGACATTCCTCCCGGGCCTCTCTGTCCCCCCTTTTCCAAAACCCGAAATCCCCCCCCCCCCCATCCAGGGAGGGTCCTGGGCCGCAGGAAAATTGGGGTGCGGGAAAACCCGAGCTGCAATCGCTGCCCTGGACGTGCCAGGGGGAGGAGGAGGAGAAAGAAAGATTGCCAGGGTGAGGGTAGTCTCGGCAGGGAGTGATGGGCGGGTTTGGTTTTGTTATCCTGCTTGGAGCCGGGCTGGGGGGTGAAGGAGGAGGATGGGAGGGGGCACTGGGGCCAGGGGGGCGTCCAGCAGCGAGAAGAGGGGACCAGCCCCCTCCCCCCGGGCCTGGCCAGAGCAGGGCGTCGCCTCCATTCTTTCAATCGTATTTATTGAGCGCTTACTATGTGCAGAACACTGTACTAAGCGCTTGGGAAGTACAAGTTGGCAACATAGAGAGACGGTCCCTCCCCAACAGCGGGCTCACTGGGCTTCCCCGCAGGTCGAAGGTAGCCCGGGGGCGAGGAGACGGGCCGTCCTGGCCGCTCTTCCTCTCTGCCCTTTTGTGCCCATCCGCCAGCCCTCACAGGCTCTCCTAGCCGCGAGAGACGGGGGACCACCCCCCAAATCCTCCCCCCCCCGCACCACACACCCTGGGCCGGCTGGGCTGCGGGAGAGGGAGCCCCTTCTGCGGATGGCAGACCCCCACCCACCCTGGGCTGTAGGGGCAGAGGGGCGGGGAGGGGGGGAGCCCCGCCAGACCAAACGGGACCCCCACACCCCTAGTACTGCGGGAGAGGGAGAGGGAGCCCCCCTCCCCGCCCCAGAAAACAGGACCCCCGTCCTAGGGCTGGCAGGGATGTGGGAGAGGGACCGCAGCATCAGCATTCCACGCAGGAGGGAGGGAGGGAGAGACAGAGAGAAAGAAAGAGGCAGAGAGAGAGAGAAGGAGAGACAGAGAGAAATAGAGAGGGACGAAGAGGCAGAAAGAAAGAAAGAAAGAGACACAGAGAGAGAAAGGGAAGAGAGAAAGAGAGGGACGAGAAGGGAGAGAGAGGGAGGGGGAGGGGAGGGGGAGGGGAGGAGGAGGGAGAGAGAGGGAGGGGGAGAGGGGAGGAGGAGGGAGAGAGAGAGGGAGGGGAAGAGGGGAGGAGGAGGGAGAGAGAGAAGGAGGGGGAGAGGGGAGGAGGAGGGAGAGAGAGAGAGGGAGGGGGAGAGGGGAGGAGGAGGGAGAGAGAGATGGAGGGGAGAGGGGAGGGGGGGAGGGGGAGGGGGAGAGAGAGAGAGAGAGAGCACCAGCAGCTGCTGCTGGTGTCAGAGGAGGGGAGGGGGAGGAGGAGGAGCACCAAGAGGAGGGGGAGGAGCAGTAGAGGAGGAGGAGCATCAAGGGGAGGAGGAGGAGGAGCACCAGCAGAGGAGGAGGAGGGGGGAGGAGGAGGAAGAACAGCAGCTTTGAGCATCGCTGCCGCCGCCCAGGCAGAAAAGGACCGGCTCTGCTGTCTTGCCCGCCGCTGCATCCCACAGACACACGCACACACACACACACACAGAGACAGACACCCGCTTTGGCTGCGCTCCTTGCGGGACCCGCTGCGCCCCCCTCCGTCTCTGTGTGTGTGTGTGTGTGTGTGTGTGTGTCTGTCTGTCTGCGTGGGGTCTCCCCCTTCTCGCCCCTTTTCTCTCTCCGTCTCTGGGGGCGAGGAGGGGGCCGAGGGCCCGTGGGAGCCTTGCTCTTCTCTCCCCTCTGTGGCTCGGGGGTCTCGGTCGGCGTCCTCCTCCTCCTCCTCCTGCAGCCGTCTCCATGTGCCCGGGAAAGGGAGCCCGGCGGACCCGGCTCCCGCCGCCGCCGGTGCTGCTGCTGCTGCTTCTGCTGAACGCTGTGCACCAGGTGAGGGCTCGCAGCCCGCGCTGTCCCGGGGTGGGGGCCGCCGGGGCCCCCCGGCTCTCTTTGTTCCCCAGCCGCGGGGGCGGGGACCGAGCCGCTGGAGGGAAGGATGGAGCGAGGACCGGCTGGCACTGCCCGGGCCGGGGGCTCGGGCATCTCCTTGCCTTGGCACGGCGCTGCTGTGGGCGCTACTTTGGTCCCTCCCCGCTCCCCCAGGGATGCTGGGGATACTGGTCCAGCCGCCCGGGGCCTGGCCTTGCCCCGTTGACTTTGGGCCCCGGGGGCTCCTGCCAAGGGGAGGGACCCAGGAATCCGGGACAGGGTCGCCGCCGACTAATGCCCGGCTCAAGGGGTGCAGGGGGGGGCAGGGGGAGCAGGGGGCACCTCCCTCCCCGGGCTGGGATCCTGAGCCGCAGTGCCCAGCGCTGCCACCCTCCTCCGGGGGCTCGGCCCGGGCTGAGCCTCTGTCCATGGTGCAGCCATCGCCCCCTCCCCAGCCTGGGCGGCCTCCCTTTCTCTCCCCAGTTTTTGTTCCCCTTCCCCTCTTCCCCTTCTCCTCTTCCCCTCTTCCCCTTCCCTCCCACCCATCGGGGGGGCTCCTGGCCGGCCCCATCGACCCGCCGCCCCCTTTCATCTCGCCCATTCGGCCAGAGGCTCAGAGGCCATCCTGCCCAGACTCCTGGACAAACGGTCCGCGGCTCGTCCTCTTTCTTCTCCATCTCCTCCCCTTCCTCCTCCATCTCCCCCTCCCTCTGAAACTTCATTTGCTGCTTCTTTATTTTCCTCCTTGGCGTGGACAGATGAGGAGAGACAATTCGGGGGTCAGGGTGACTTATACAGATTCCCCCCCCCCAAAAAAAAAAGAAAACTTTGGTGGACACAAATCTCAGATCTTTGGAAATGACTGGTACAAGTGAATACTTTTTTGTTTTCTTGCCGAGATCAACGCTCAACAATATATGTCCTGTATTCTGTGCATTTAGTCTCCCTAACATAGGGCGCTTCTTCCTGCCTTTGTGTTTAGCAGCTTGTCGTTTATTAAATGTTTTTAAAGCACAAATTCCCTCTCTACCTCCCCCAAGCAGCCGGTCCTACCTTTTCTTTTAATCCAAGGCCAGTTTTAATTTAAAGCCAAGCGTGAGTGGAGTTAAGAGCCGGAGCTGGCCTTGCTGATTTGTCGATGACTCACAATCCGAGGCATTGCTGAGTGGGTCAGGTTTGAGAATCCAGTTTTTCCCCCTGTTTGGGGCTCTGGATTAGGTATCCGTCAGGAGTTTTGTGGTGGTTGTTGGCCTCTATTGATAGTTTCTTGGTAAAATAATTTGGGAAGCAAGGTGGCTTTTTAAGGGCCTGGGTCAGGGGTTGGGGGGGTCTAAGGACCCGAGTTCTTGTCTCGGTTCTGCGACTTTTCCCGTCGTGTGACTTTGGGTAACTCCCTTAACTTCCTCAGTTTCCTCACTTTGAGATGGGATTAAAAGACTCCCTCTCTCTCTTAGAGACGGTGAGCCCCCGCTGTAACTGGGGCACTGTCCTATCTAACGATCGTGTATCTGGCCCAGAGCTCGGCTGGGACAGCGTGGTAAGCATTTGATAAATAGCGTTATTATTATTTGCTTTCTAGATCCGAACCTAGAAATCGGCTTTCAATTTATGTATTCTTCTCAGGCTTCAGGGTTTGGCTCATCAACAGTGAGCCGAAGAAAGGTAACCTCAAAAACTTTGCTTCAGATAGCACCGAGTTGGAATCCCAAATTCCACCCGAAGTTTCGCATTTTGCCCCTTGTAACCGCAACTGTGAGAGGGTTTCCAGCCTCTTCCCCCAGTCCCCACAGTTATTTGACGATCTCCTAGCTCAGTAGTGATGTAAATGAAGCAATCAACATTGAGTTATGTGAAAGGTAATAAAAGTGGAAGTGTGCTCGGTTTATGCAACTTGGGAATCAGAGGTGTCCTGTATCCTGTCCATCTGCTCTAATGGTCTGTTTTACACCCAAGCACACAGGAATCTCTGGCTTCAAGGTGAGGGTGGCCTTCTCTATAAATCCATTCTCCCCTTTAAAACTCCTGGAATGGGCGCAGATCTGTAGACGCTGGTCGTGAGATGGGAGAGCAAAGAGAGAATGCAGGTGTGATGTCCGGATGGTGAAAGAAATTGAGTTAAATATCAAACCGCCCCTCTATTATGTGAGGAGTAAAGGATTAGCATGTGGGCATTCCAAGAATGTCTTTGTAAATTGTTAATAGTCATCTGAAGTGCTTGGGTAGGTTTCTCCTTTTCCTGTTAAAGATTTTAAAATCAGCATAAGCTGTGCTGGATTTCAGCATACAATCCATTCCTTTAAAGGCCTCCAAAAACTTCCCAGGCATACTAGCTAATTTCTACCTTTGCTTTGTGGGTTTTCTAGATTGTACCATCCCTTAAATAGGAACTTGATCCGCAATAGCCTCTCTCTCTCTCTCTCTCTCTCTAATAATTAAGGAATTAATAATGCTATAAAATCTTACAAAGGAAAGGTGCCATCTGAGTTTTAGTCTTCGCAAATTTCAGGTTAGATTGAAAGCACTTTGCAAAACATGGTGATTTTCACTCTCCATGAATCAAGCTGACTTTCAAAACTACTGGCTTGCTTGCCTACATGCATTTCCATTTATTGTTAATATCCATATCATGTTGATAAATCACTACTCTTTTTTTTTCTAGTTCATTCCTTAATTACCTAGGTACCCTGCCTTAATGCACGCCCATTTGAGGATACACAGAATTGACTCTAAGGAAATGACCACATAAATATACAATTAAAGTCCCTATTTTAACCTCCTTCTGTGTCTACATTTAATCCCTTATGGCCTTGAGTGATCAAAAACTCTGTATCCTAGGAAATGTAGATGTTTAAAGCAAGATTGTTTTTCAGATACAATATTACCAACATGGAACTCAGATCGGCCCCTTGCTAATTCTATCCTGTATCCTTAATATGTCAGTGAAGAAAAACATCCTGAAAAGGCTATGAAAATCTCAAGTAGAAAAGTTAGCTCTGACATGTCATAATAAAGGTGATAGACATATTTTGAGTTTTGATATTAGTGCCTGGATTTGTTTATACCTTTTATATGCCTGTGGATGAAGGGGGAATCAAATTGCTGAAGTTAGGAGTGAATATGTATTTCACTTTCTTTACTTGAAATGGTCATGCAAAGTTGTCGACCCACTTTGTGGCAGGTGTTTCTCACTGGTATGTGAAAATGAATTATTGACATATATCTACTCTGGATGTCTTAGAGTATTTTTAACTAACATAGCGGAGTTCGGTAGACTGTTTTTGAAAAATAGTTTTAAACAGCTCTCAAGATAAGTTGCATAATAAGTATTACAGGGACAAGAGGTTGCTGAGGAAAATCTTATTTTTCAGGGTGTAAAAATGTTCGTGGGGCATGCTGCAGAAGTAGGCCACATTTAGCAGGAGTAAAAATTCCCTCTAAGAAGAGAAACTGCAGTTGGGGGTGTTGGCTCAAGAACCTAGCTTTTGGAACATTGTGTCCTTGTTTGCTGAGGAAAACACTTTGGTGTTCCCATTCATCCTTCTCCCCTTTTCCCTACCTCCTCCTCCAAAACTAAACTTCCACTTATGATCTTCCATAATCAAGTTTGGACTGTGACTGCACACAAAATATTTTCCTTCTGTAACTGTTACGGTTTTACAAGCTCCCCTTTTGAAGATCCTGTCCCAGGAAGGATTTCTGGTGCTAGTCAATGTGTTCCGTTGAACTGCCCCCAATTTTCTTTTTTCATTAAAATTCTTCAACTCTTAAATCTGTTGTTGTGCCTCATTAAGCTGGAGGGTTTTTAATCAGAAAATGTCAAGAATTAAAGCAACAGTAAAGCTTGCTTTAGAATACATGTTAGAACCAAAATGACTCAAATCTGCGGTCTGCTTTTAAAAGGCATATTCCTGAGTCAGTGTTAAGCTTTAAGGTTTTTGTTTTGTTTTGTTTTTTTCAAATGGAATCCTCATTTGGGAAGCAATATTTGTAACCAATAATAACTACCCAAATCAACATGGGCAATCAGGTAATGTTGGTTCTTAATATAAATAGTAATCAAGTTAGAACAACTAGATGGTGATTCAGCTTCCACTTGGGATTTTAACTTTTCCTTTGAGCAAGTACGTTTTATCTCTCTGCTGTAAAACGCCTTTTGGAAAATATTGTAGTTTCAAATAGGTTTAAGGATTTCAAGGTGAAATAATTGTACTGCAACATTATTTCAATAAGTGCCCATTATACAGCCTTTTCTGATTTGCAAATATGACTTTTCAGATTTTGGCAAATTAGCTAATTAAGTCAGGTATTACTCACAAGTGGTTGGTCTGGAGTTGATTGTCATAGTCAGAACCTTATGCTTTGCCATGGGAAGCAGCGTGGCCTAGCAGAAAGAGCACAGGTCTGAAAATCAGAGGACTTGGATTCTAATCCCAGCTCTGCCAGTTACCTGCTGTATGACCTTGGGCAAAGCAGCGTGGCTCAGTGGAAAGAGCGTGGGCTTTGGAGTCAGAGGTCATGAGTTCAAATCCTGGCTCCACCAACCGTCAGCTGTGTGACTTTGGGCAAGTCACTTAACTTCTCTGTGCCTGTTACTTCATCCGTAAAAAGGGGATTAAGACTGTGAGCCCCCCATGGGACAACCTGATCACCTTGTAACCTCCCCAGCGCTTAGAACAGTGCTTTTAAGCACTTAATAAATACCTTCATTATTATTATTATTTTGTGCTGGTTTCCTCAACTGAAAAATGGAGATTCAATAACTCTTCTCCCTCCTACTTAATGAGACCTATACAGGATGGGGACTCTGTCTGTCCTGATTAATTTTTACCTACCCCAGCCCTTAGACCAGTGGTGATACATAGTAAGTGCTGAACAAATACCATAAAAAAAGGCTCAAACACAAAGGAAACCGGTCAACTGTGTACCATAAGAACCAGGGAGGATAGTCTTCAAAAGGAATTTCTCTGGAATATGGTACCATTTTTTTAAGGAAGCCCCAACCTTTCGTCTTTGAACTTAATTCAAGCTTAAGCTATTGTGTTCTTAAAGTACATTAAATGCTTCAGCACAAAGACTGATTCATTCATTCAATCATATTTATTGAGCACTTACTGTGTGCAGAGCACTGTACTAAGCGCTTGGGAAGTACAAGTCGGCAACATATAGAGACGGTCCCTACCCAACAACGGGCTCACGGTCTAGAAGGGGGAAACAGACTGATGTATAAATGCATGTGCACCTGGTATTAATTTAAGGAGTGCACTAATGATAAGTCCTCATTTGTGTTTATTACCTGAATTTTAGAAATCCTCATTATTAAACAATTATTAAACTAGTGCTTATGAATTTATTTAGGAAAGCAGCATGGCCCAGTGGAACAAGCATAGAACTGGGAGTCAGGACCCGGATTCTAATTCCAGCTCTGCTACTTGCCTGCTGTGTGGCCTTGAGCAAGTCACTTAACTTCTCTGTGCTTCAGTTTCCTTATCTTTAATGAGATTTAAATACCTGTAGTCCCTTCCCCTTAGACTTTAAGACCCCCCTATCCGCCATGGGTCAGGGACTGTGTCTGAGTATCTATCCCAACACTTAGGACAGTGCTTGGCACAGAAAGCTCTCAACAAAGACCACAGTGATGATGATTATTATTTCCAGCATTATTATCCAAACCCTCCTGAATGAATATGTGTGTGTGTGTGTGTGTGTGTGTGTGTGTGTGCGCAAGCATGCCTATCCACTCAGTATATTCTGAAAATATCATGACTATTTTTATGTTTCTCTCCTCTAAAAGAGGATAATGCTCTTGTGGGTAGGATACATGAGACTTCATTATTCAGTAATTTCCCAAGCACCTAGTACATTACACTGGATTGTAAACTCTAACCATTGTTCTCTCCTAAGCACTTACTATAGTGCTTTACATGGGGTAAGCTCAAATACATTTGATTAAGACGTACTGTGTACTGCAGTGGGTGCCAGATACTGTTGCTACTGCTGCTACTATTACTGCTGCTACTTAGAAGCTCACAGCTTCGTTTTTCCATTTTTACTGGAGATTCTCAGTTAATTTGCATGTCTTTTAGTTCTAAAGATGCATTGTAATTTTTGTCTTGGTTCAAAACACCAAAGGTGTGTGTGTGTGTGTGTGTGATAAGCACCGACTATGTCACTGTTTAGATAAAGTTTGATATTAGAAATACCAGGTGGTCTGTTTTTACTCCATTCTGTTTTATATGCTAGGAGAGTATCAGAAGTGCTTTCAAAGGTACTTAATGAAATTATGCATTCTTTGGAACACCAAAATGTACCCACCTTTGAGTCTGGGATGGATGCATTAAGATAGCAATAAAAGCAGTACAGAAGAATTTAGAGGTTGGTAAGAAGTGAAGGAGTCTATGCACCATTAAAATCATGGTAGGATTTTTACAGGTAAACGTGATTTTCCCCTTAAGAGCTTGATTAGGGCGTTTGCCTGTCTTGAAAAACTGCTGGGATAGTCTCAGTCACCATCATAAATCTTGAAACTTTATCATGGGCCAGCCAGGACCCTTTCCTTAGTCCTATAGAAAAGCAATGTAAAAAGGCTCTTAGAGCAGGAACACACAGTAAATGCCTGTCTTTCAAGATCTCCCATTTCAGAGGTTGTTAAAAGGTGGTGGGAAGGTAAAATGATTCACAAGATTTCTAAGTTGTTCACTAATTTGAACAAAAGCCTTTGGCAAGCTTTTTTTTGGGTGTCCCTTCATTTCCTGTGGTTTTATGAAGTTTCCCCTACTTGGATTTAGATTTCTTTAGGGAATTCTGAGAATTATACACCCTACTTTGCAGTAATTGGAATCAGCCCATCCAGCTACCAATATAGTTTTTAGTACCAGAGCAGGCAGGGGGCAAAAGAGCACCTGAAAAGATGCATGCTAGTTACTAACTTTTTCCTTTTTAAAAAAAAAAAATTCAGTTCTGTTTGTGTTTGTGAGCTTAAGGAAAATTAATAAGGCACCTGCAACTTTAAGGTCAAATCTCAGCTTCTTACTATTGAAAGAATGGTTACGGCATTTAGGAAATCATTTAAAATGGTCACCTGAGTCTACACTTCTGAAGAGCTTTGAGGAGATTTATTTTTGTGGCTGAAATGGTTTGCTTTGGTTCAGTGTGCTGGTGAGGTTATTTAGTGCTTGATTAATATGATAAAAGACATTATTCTTCAGGGTCTTTTGTATGTTTGTGTGGGATTGCCTATGAACTCTCAGTGACTGTTTTGTTTAGAAAATGCAATGATTTATCTGTCCAGTCAGCTTTGGTGACTTGGCAGTCTGAGGGAAAGCCAGTATGTTATTTTGTTTGTTCTCCCTTCTAAACTGTAAGCTTGTGAAGGGCAGGGAATGTGTCTATAAACCCTGTTATATTGTTATATTACACTCTCTCATGCATTTAGTACAGTGCTCTGCACACAGTAAGTATGACTAAGCCACAACTATTTCTTAGGAAGTTTCTTCTTTAAATGCTCAAATGATTGTTTAACTCTCAAAGTTTCTATTCTCCAGGCTCATTTTTGCTGTAGAATGAAAATGATACGAGCACAGAAATGGCATCTTTAGACTGTAAGCTTGCTGAAGGCAGGGAACGGGTCTACTGACTCTGTTGTACTCTCCCAAGCACTTAGCACAGTGCTCTGGGCACAGTATAAGTAGCACAGGATGAGAAGCAGCATGGCCTAGTGGATAGAGCATGGGCTTTGGAGTCAGAAATACCTGTTTTCTAATCCTGGCTCTGCCACGTGCCTGCCGTGTGACCTTGGGCAAGCCACTTCACTTCCCTGGGCCTCAGTTTCCTCATCTGTAAAATGGAGATTAAGATCTTAGCCCCCTGTGGAACAGGGACCATGTCCAACCTGATTTGCTTGAGCCCACCCCAGGGCTTAGTACAATGCCTGCCACACAGTAAGTGCTTAGCAAATACTACAATCATTATCATTATTGTTATTATTAGTATTAGTAATAGTAAGCAATTAGTAAATACCACCGATGTTAAGGCCTTAATACAAAAAATACAAGCTAACTCAGCAATACAGCAACAACTTTATGGCAGAACTGTGTGCAGATTGAAGGGTTTTCTGTTTGGTTTTGGTTTTTCCTTCCTCAAATGAAATAGACTGGTCCTCTCTGAAATCAGCCCTATCCCTGTAAGTCTTTCTGTCATCCTGCAGAAACAGGGTGACTGCACTGCGACGATAGATGAGGTGCACACACACTGGTTTGCTGTATTGGAAATACTTTGTAACATGATCTCTCCTCTTGTGGGCAGATTCCCCCAGTTGAAGTTGCGGTCTTTAACTAAAGGGGAATCAGTGACATTTCAGAGCAATATTAAGCAGGCTTTGAAGTGGCATATTCATGTGTGAAAATTCTCTTCTTTTAGGAAATACTCAATTTTGTCAAAGCACAAAATGGTCTTTACAAAAAAGTCTCCAATTTGGGAACTTGGGAGCTACTGGAGTCCGTCAACAGTATTTACTGAGTGCTTATTTTGTGCAGAATATTGTACTAAGCACTTGGGAGAGTACAATATAACAGGCACATTCCCTCCCCACAGTGAACTTACAGTTGAGAGGGGAAGACAGATAAAAGATGAATAAATACATTTCAGATATGTACATAAGTGCTATGGGACTGGAAGGGGAGGTGAATGAAGGGAGCATGTCAGGACAACACAGAAGAGAGTGAGAAGAGGAAAGAAGGGCTTAGTCAGGGAAGGCCTCTTGGAGGAGATCTTCCTTCCAAAAGGCTTTGAAGACGGGGAGAGTATTTGGAAGCCAGGCCAGAGGCAGGCAGGATGTGGGCCAGAGATCAGCAGCAAGGTAGAGGAGATAGATTGGAGTTTGTGTTTAAGGCAGCTATGGGGAGAAGGTATCTCATTTTGGAACTCCGCTTCCCTAAATAGCATGTGCACAATGTTTTACAACCAACCTCTGAACTTTCCCCTTCCCTCTGCAGTCCATGGCTGGCTTTTTCCCATAGCGTCCTATGAACTAGTTTTCCACGTCAGATTTCAGGAGATTAAAAGTGGACATGGGCTCAAAAGTGAAAAAAATCTATTGAGACCTCTCCAGATGAGGTGGGAGGGGAGTGTGGAGGAGGCAGAAAGGGAAAGAGTGGGGAGAGGGAGAGGAAGGAAAACCTGAGGAGAATAGTTCCAGGTAGTTGGTCAGAGTTACTTGTTGACAGAGGAGGATTCTTTAACCTCAGTTTAGGGTCACTTGCATATTTACAGGGTCAGAGGTTTACAAAGCACTTTGGACCACTGAGTGTAATTTCCTTTCCCAGATGACTGCCTTGATGTTTCTGTTAATGTTTGTAGAACTGTCTTCGAGCAAAACCCTTAATTCTGACATGTTCTATCTGATTACCCATAGCCCCAAAAGAGAAGATGATAATAGATACCCCTTTGACCAGAAGCCTGGAGACTTCAGGTTACAGTGTTGGAAGATAACAGATTGTCAGCTTTCTGATGCTGCTTAATGCTCAGACTGAGCTTAATATGACCCAGTTCTTACTAAGGCTCTAGATAAGATTTTTTTATTTATTTAATTTAAAAGACAATTACACTAAGAGGGTTAGATATTGCTCAAAAGTATGACACACCTCTCTAGGGGCTTTTGTGTTTGGAAGGTCTTTTCAACACACTGGTATTTGAGAACAGAGTTGTGTCCTTTTGTTTTCTAAAGAAAATACTGAAGGGCAGTCTGGAAAAGAATAAAGAACTCCTTTTATTTGTGTCTCCAGCTCTTTGTTTCAGCAGGCATTGTTTCAGTTTATAATGGTTGTTTGGAACATATAGTGCTTCTGTCTGGTGAAGGATTCCCAGGCATAATGATGCGGGGGTGAAAAACCTGCTCTGGACACAATTGCCTTCCCAGGATTTGTGTCTCTGAGGGTGGCTGTAATGACCAGTTTTCCCTCTTTCCATTTTGGGGTTTGCTTTTGTGGTCACTTTTCCATAACCCATTCAGTAATTCTCTCTTTTTTTTCTTCATGCTTTGTCCTGGATTCCCTGATTTCTCTCTCTTAATCACACCCTCTCCCTCTCTTTCCCTCCATCTGTTCCTCTCCCACTCTGTCTCCCCCGCCTTCCCTCCCCATCCTCCCTTTCTTCTCTCTCCTCTCTCCCCTCATGTTGTAACTCTGAATGAGTTTACACTTTTAAAGAGCAAAGGTAATTCTGTGTGTTTAAGCATATTTGCATCTAGTCTGATACACAGACCAGAAGTTTTCAGTCATTTGCTAAACTTTGAATTGTATCATTGAAGTCATTCATTCAATCGTATTTATTGAGCATTTACTGTGAACAGAGCACTGTACTAAGCATTTGGGAGAGTACGCTATGACAGTAAATGGTCACAGTCCCTGTCCTCAGTGAGCTGAAACTAAGCCCCTGTGCTGGGGCAGTGAGGAACCAAAAAAAAATAAAATAAAATCACCAAAAGATGAAATCCTTACCATTGTATAAGCACATTGTGTGGGCAGGGAACATGTCTTTCCACTCTGTATTGTAATAATAATGATGGTATTTGGTAAGTGCTCACTATGTGCCAAGCACTGTTCTAAGCGCTGGGGTAGCTACCAGGTAATCAGGTTGTCCCATGAGGGGCTCACAGTCCTAATCCCCATTTTACAGATGAGGGAACTGAGGCACAGAGAAATGTAAGTGACTTGTCCGAAGTCACACAGCTGACAAGTGGCAGAGCCTGGTTTAGAATCCATGACTTCTGACTACCAAGCCCATGCTCTTTCCACTAAGCCACGCTTCTTCTCCTATTGTACTCTCCCAAGCATTTAGTACAGTGCTGTACACATAGGAAGTGTCCAATAAATACCATCAGTGATAACGAGTAGACAAAAACTGATGAGTATATCCACCATTAGACTGTAAACTTCTCTAGGACAGGGATCATGTCTTTATTGTAATGTCGTCTCCCAAGCACTTAGTGAAGTCTTCGGCACACAGTAAGCACTCAGGAAATACTATCAATTGATTCACCTAGCAGGAATCAGGGAGCAGAGATCATATAATAGAAACCAGGGAATAAGTACATAACACATTCATAAAATGTTTCAGATTTAAGTCACTGAATATAGGCTGGAAATGTGAGCTAGGATGAGACCCAGTGCTTAGAACTGTGTTTGACAAAGAGTAAGCTCCAACAAATACCATTAAAACAAACAAAAAAGCCAGTTAAACTCAAGATCCAGTGTGCCCTATACTTTTAAAGGTTTGATGCTTTCTAAATAATGGGATTTGTAGTTGGTTTTGGAGCGGTTTTGACTTTCTTAGCCCTGCATAATGACAGTACCCCTGCATTAGCTGTGTTTATCTTCACAGATCTTGTGATGGGTGAGAAGCAGTGGCTAGGGCACAAACCTGGGAGCCAGAAAGACCTGGATTCAAATTCTGACTCTGCCACTTGTCTGTTGTGTGACCTTGGGCAATTCACTTATCTGGGCCTCAGTTACCTCATCTGAAAAAAGGGAGTAATACTGTGAGCCCCATGTGGGACATGGGCTTTGTCCAACCTGATTAGCTTGTATCTACCCCAGTGCACAAGTACTAAAATGCCAAATACTATAAAAAATGTATATAAATGTGGGCTTCAGTCTTTATTCAGATATGAAATGTCTTGCATTTGCCCAGAGGATGCAGAGTAGGCCCATCTCCATTTCTTCATTCCCTCAAGACCCTCCTCCTCCGTCGTATCTTTTCCTTCAAAAAATATTTATTCTCCCAACTTCCCCAGGACTCTGAACTCTTTCCTGGCTGTGAGCGTGTTACCCCCAGAAGGAACACCAACTCAAAGCAGTGTGGCCTAGTGGAAAGAGCATGTGCCTGAGAGTCATAGGAACTGGGTTCTAATCTGGGCTCTGCCACTTGCCTAGTCTTACTTTGGCAAGTGACTTCACTTCTTCTTTGGGCCTCAGTGTCTTCATCTGCAAAATGGGGATCATTACCTGCTGTCACTCCTACTTAGACAGTGAGTCTGGTTGTGGGAGAGGGACTAAGCCCAGTGTGGGCAGGGATTGTCTCTATTGCTGAATTGTAATAATAATAATAATGATGGCATTTATTAAGCGCTTACTATGTGCAAAGCACTGTTCTAAGCACTGGGGAAATTACAAGGTGATCAGGTTGTCCCACAGGGGGCTCACAGTCTTAATCCCCACTTTACAGATGAGATAACTGAGGCCCAGAGAAGTTAAGTGACTTGCCCAAAGTCACACAGCTGACAATTGGCGGAGCCGGGATTTGAACCCATGATCTCTGACTCCAAAGCCCGGGCTCTTTCCAATGAGCCACGGTGTACTTTCCAAGCACTTAGTACAGTGTTCTGAGACCACACATTAAGCGCTTAATAAGTACGATTGAGTGAATGAATGAATGTCTGGCCTTATGAACTTGTACCTAACCCAATGCTTAATACCGGACTTGGCACAGGGAAAGCACTTCAATGCCACAACAATGATCATCATCATCATTATTATTAGTATGAATATTACTAGTATTATTATCATCATGATCTCTTTCAGGGTGCTATATAACAGGCTACAGGTTTTGTTCCCGAGGAATAACTTACTGCAGTTTGTCCGCTTTCTGAACGAGATAAAGGAGCTTCCAAGGTGTTTAATTTAGAGCTAAAGCTCTAAGAACAACTTAAGTATTGAGCACCAAGAATTATACTTGTGCTATAGAAAATTAAACAAAAGCCTGACACTGTCCTGAAGGAAACTTACAGCGATAGAGGAAAGAAAAGTACAGCCAGAGTATTAAAAAAAAGTGTTTTTTGCCAAGTGTAGTTTAAGCAATTTGCATATTCTTGAGGGTGTGGAAAGATTGTTCCTTGCTGCACTGTTAAATTATTACCCACAGTGCCTGGTGCTGGTTATATTTTTCCCTCTTGATATTACCATCTGTTGTATTTTTTTTAATGATGCTTGTTAAGTGCTTACTACGTGTCAGGCACTATACTAAGCCTCGGGTAGATACAAGTGTATCAGTTTGGGCACAGTCCCTGTCCCACAGAGGGCTCGTAATCTTAATCCCTTTTTTACAGAGGAGGTAACTGAGGCACAAAGAAGTTGAGTGGCTGGCCCAGACACATGGCAGAGCCAGATTAGAACACAGGTCACTGTGATGCCCGTGCTCCATCCACTAGTCCAAGCTGCTTCTCAAGACAGGAACTCTATTTTAGACTGCTGCATGCCAGGCTGACCTGTCTACTCCTGATGTCTCTTAGCTGGTTGTCATTCTGTCTCACTCTTTGAAGTTTTGGTTCACTAAGTGGGCCATGAAGCCTTAACTACACTCCTCAGATATCATTTCCACCTGGAAGGTCACACTCTATAATTGCTGCTTTGAATAAACTCTCCTTCAGTCTACCAACCGATAGTATTGATTTATTGAGCCCCTACCATGTGCAGAGTACTGAAGTAAGCACTTGGGAGAGTACAGAAATAAATTCTTCCCTCAAGGAGTTTATAATCCTCAGGGGTCGGAGGGGCAGATGAGCGGAAAGAGAAAGAGAGGTAGAGAGACAGAAAAAACACTCCTCCTCCCCCTCTGGACTGTAAGTTTGTTGTGGGCAGGGAATGTGTCTTATATTGATGTGTTGTCTTCTCCCAAGGACTTTGTATAGTGCTCTGCACACAGTAAGTGCTCAGAAAATATGATTGATTCCTCACTGACTTGGGAGAATAAGAAAGAAAGGATGGGTGTTAGTAAATCAGTGTCTGGATAGTAGAGTGGATGAATATGTACAGAAGTGGTGATGCTGTGGTTGGGAGCGAGCATATCTTCTTGGAAGAGGAAAGTTAATGGACTATTTTTGAGAGGGAAAGAGCTGACTTCCACAGAGATTACCACTCATGTTCTGGAGCTCTCCAACAACAACAACAAAAAGTTTTCCTTTTTTTACTCCTTTCACCTTCAATCAGTCAGTGGTTCAGTGATATTTATTGAGCACTTACTGTGTGCAGAACACTGTACTGTTTGGGGAAAATACAGCACAACTTGCAGGCACATTCCCTGTCCATAATAAGCTTCAGACAATTAATCTTGGACTGTTTTGAGGATTGTGATTTGAGTTTGAATAGAAAGTGGTTTGGACACATTATAATAATGATGGCATTTATTAAGCACTTACTATGTGCAAAGCACTGTTCTAAGCACTGGGGAGGTTACAAGGTGATCAGGTTGTCCCATGGTGGGCTCACAGTCTTAATCCCCATTTTACAGATGAGGGAAATGAGGCACAGAGAAGTTAAGTGACTTCCCCAAAGTCATACAGCTGACAAGTGGCAGAGCTGGAATTTGAACCCATGACCTCTGACTCCAAAGCCCGGGCTCTTTCCACTGAGCCACGCTGCTTCTCATATTATGGCTGTAGGCTGTTAGCTCCTGTAGGCAGAGATTGTGTAAATCACTCAGTGGTATTTGCTGAACACTTACTGTTTGCAGAGCACAATACTAAGAGTTTACCTACAATATAACAGAAGTTAGTAGACATTTCCCTGCCTACAGTTAGCTTACAGTCTACCAGCTCTGTGGTACTGCACTTTTCCCAACCGTTTATCTAGTACAGCACTCTGCACACTGTAAGTACTCAATCATTAAAGTAATCATTACCATTGATTATGAAATTAATCATGATGTGGACAGAAATGTTAGAAATGAAAGAGAGCAGAACGCTGAGAGTTTCCAGAATCCTGATGTACTGTACTAGAAAGCAAAGTGGCCTGATGGAAAGAGCACAGGCCTGAGAGTCAAAGGACGTGGGTATTAATCCCAGCTTCACCACTTGCTACTGTGTGTCCTTGGGCAAGTCACTTACTTGCTGTTTCTCATATGTAAAATGGGAATTAAATCCTATTTCCTCCTACATAGACTGTGAGCCCCATGTGGGACAACGACTGAATACGACTTAACTTGTATCTACCCCATTGCTTAGAATGGTGCTTGACAAATAGTAATAATAACAATAATAATAACGGTATTAAGCGCAGACTATGTGCCAAGCACTGCTGTAAGAACTGGGGTAGATACAAGTAGATAAGGTTGGACATAATCCCTGTCCCATGTGGGGCTCACACTTTTAATCTTCATTTTATAGATGAGATAACTGAGGCCCAGAGAAGTGAAGTGACTTGCCCAATATCATGAGGAGACATGTGGAGGAGCTGGGATTAGAACCCAGGTCCTTTTAATTCCTAGACCCAAACTCTATCCACTAAACTACGTGCTTGACAAATATCATAAATAAAATAAATAAATAGCTGCCAGGATGTTTGTAAAGCCAATGAATACATTGTGGGTTTCTTGATGTCTTTCTGCACTGTTGCAAAAATCACTTCCATCACGACCTTGTTGCTGCTAGAGACATTGTCACCAAAGACACAGTTGTCCACACTGGGAGGCATCTGACCCTAAGCCTCTGATCTGGATCTGACTGGCTGGGACCAGCTGTGAGATGGCCTGGTTGTTGTGGCTGCAGTGAGCTTTCTCCCCCTTGAATTTGAAAACTTAGTGAATATAGAGGCATTTATGAATTCCTGAAGGATTCCCTTTTCCCTCTCTGAGAAGGAACACTGATTCACATCTATCTGATCCTGAGAGTTTTTTGGAGTTTTTTTCTTCTTGTTTCTGTGGCTATTCCACAGTAGCTTCCCAGTGACTTAGAATATCTACATGGTTGAAAGAGAAGCTCCAGGAGGAATGTAACTCCAGTCCAGAGCTGGGCATTAGCTTCTTGGGGTTCACTAAGATTGCAACGAGGCTTAGTAGAGAAGCTGCATGGTCTAGTGGCAAGACCAGGGCTTGGAAGTCACAGGATGTGGGTTCTAATCCCAGCTCCACTTGTCTGCTGTGTGACCTTGGGCAAGCCACCTAACTTCTCTGGGCCTCAGTTACTTTATAAAATGGGGATTAAGACTCTGAACCCCATGTGGGACAGGGTCTGTGTCCAACCTGGTAATCTTGTATCTACCCTAGTGCTTAGAACAGTGCTTGGCAATCAATCAATCAATCATATTTATTGAGCACTTACTGTGTGCAGAGCACTGTACTAAGCGCTTGGGAAGTACAAGTTGGCAACATAAAGAGACGGTCCCTACCCAACAGTGGGCTCACAGTCTAGAAGGGGGAGACAGAGAACAAAACCAAACATATTAACAAAATAAAATAAATACAATAGATATGTACAAGTAAAATAAATAAATAAATAGAGTAATAAATATGTACAAACATATATACATCTATACAGGTGCTGTGGGGAAGGGAAGGAGGTAAGGCGGGGGGGATGGAGAGGGGGAGATAGTATTTGGCACATATATATTGGCACATAGCATTTAACAAATTTAACAAACAGTATTTAACAAATACTATAATTATAATTATTATATATATATATAATTGTAATAGCTCCCCTCTCTTCTGACCCTGTGTCCCAATATGAGCACACAGAGGACTGCATTAATACCAATGAAGGTATTTGATAAATTCTGGTTATTATGATTATTATTATTATTGTTAATAATTATTAGAATTATATTGTTATTATACATATGTTATATAGTTATATAGTGCTATATTCTTACTGTTATATCAGATCCAACAAATATTATAATCATTATTGTTAATAATGCTAATAACAACAACTGCGCTATTTGTTAAGGGCTTACTATGTGTTAGGCACTGTACTATGCAATGGTGTGGATGCAAGCAAATTGGGTTGGACACAGTCCCTGTCCCATATGGGGTTCATCATTTTAATCCCCATTTTATGGATGAGGCCCAGAAAAGTGAAGTGAATTTCCCAAGGTCACACAGCAGACAAGTGGGTGAGCCAGGATTAGAACCCAAGTCCTTCTGACTCCCAGGACCAGGATCTATCCACTAGGCCTAGATGCCTCTATATGCCAAGCACTGTAGTAAATGATGGGATAGATACGAGATAATCAGGTCTCACATAGGGCTCACAGTCTAAGAAGGAGAGAGAACAGGTATTGAATCTCCATTCAACAGATGGGGGAACTGAGGCACGGAGAAGTGAAGTGACTTGTGCAAAGTCACCCAGCAGATAAATGGCAGAGTCAGGATTAGAACCCAGGTCCTCTGACTCCCAATCCCCTACTGTTTTCACTAAGGCCACGCGGCACCTGCCTCAGGTGGTCTGAGGTGTTCTATACCACAAGGTTGTGGAGTGGTGGATCGCATGCACCAGCAGTTCCTGAAAGATAAGGGAACTAGTAGAACCAAAAGAAGAATGCCTCATCAATATGTTAGATCACTTCATTATTCCTGAAAGTGATTACCTGAGTTGGGGCTTATGTCATTGGAAAATCTGAGAGCTCTATTTCATAGACCTCAGCAGTGAAAGTCAAACAATCAGTGGTATTTATTGAGTGCTTACTGGGTGCAGAGCACTGTAGTTAGGCTACTACACAGTTGTGTGTTAACAGCGATCAAGTGACTCTGTCTCCCCCTTTTAGACTGTGAGCCCACTGTTGGGTAGGGACTGTATAAGTTGCCAACTTGTACTTCCCAAGTGCTTAGGACAGTGCTCTTCACACAGTAAGCGCTCAATAAATACAATTGATTGATTGATCAATAGATGCTCATCACTTGTTAAAAATATCAGCTCCCTAAGTCCTCTCTGGAGTCTTTACTATAGTAAAAGTTTATTGCTGTTCTATCATTTTGCCTTCCTCTGGCATAGCAAGAAGCACGATCATTTTTATTGATTGTAAATTTGAATGATAGTTGTGACCACCAAAAAAGTATCATAAGTTCTATCATTGTCTCATAACATGTTGGAAAGACAGAAAGATACTTTAAAAATCCCACTTTTAAGGATTTCAAAAATGAGAGACAGTTCAATCAGCGGTGTTTATTGAGCACTTACTGTGTGCAGAGCACTGTACTAAGTACTTGAGACAGTACAATACAAGGGAGTTGGTAGACACGTTCCCTGCTCGCAACAAGCTTACAGTTGAGAGATGGAGATGGACATTAATGTAAATAATTTCTGGATATAGAAATTCAGAGGGTGGGGTGACCAGCGAATACCCAATTTCCTGTTTGCTATGGAGGTGGATGGGCAACCACTGGAAGGTCTTGAGAAGTGGGGAGATGTGGACTGAACTTTTCTTTAGAAAAATGATACAGAGAGCAGAGTGAAATATGGCCCGGAGTGGGGAGAGACAGAAGTCAGTGAGATTAGCAATTGAGAGGAGAATGGTTTCTGACTCACTTTGTTGTTTTCTGTTGCTGGGTAAGGACAAGGTTAGGAAATTTAAGCCAGGGTAGTGTGAGGAAAGAGTACTGTCCAAAGTCATACAGCAGACAAGTGGCAAAGCTGGAACCCAGGTAATTCTGACTCCAATTCCCGTGCTCTATCCACTAGGCCTCACTGCTTCTGTGTGCGAAACACTGTGCTGGGGTAGATATAAGATAGGTCCTAAATAAGGCTCACAGTCTAATATGCTTAGGGAGGTTTTACAGGTCAAAGTTCAAGGTATTTAAAACAATCCCTGCCTGTCTGGGTCATAGGTACATTTTTCTTTGTTTCCCGTGAGATTAAACTTAAAATATTGGGAATTTAAGATCTGGATATAGATTCCACAGATCAGGTGTATATTCTGGTAACCCTTCTCTCCTATCAGGAATCACACAGTATGATGATTTGGGTTTGTCATTGCATTGTTCTTTGGCCCCATTCTTTCCTTCCTCTGTCTCCTACCTCTCTGTTCTTATGCCCCTTCCCTTTCACTAGTTCATTTCCTGTCCAATTTATCCCTTCAGCACTCTGTGAAGTAACATCAACCTTTAGTGACACTGGGTCCTTGCTCAAGGAGTCAAGTCCACAGCATGGACATTACTTGGAAAAAAATCTTTAGTTGTCCATATCGTCAAGATTAAAAAAAGAGCGAAGTGAGAATTTATAAAATCCTCAAGGTCCCAATGTGAGGATATGATTTTTTTTTAAATTGCAGTGTAAGCTCCTCAAAGACAAGAGGCATGGCAGGCATGGAAGCTCATCTTCTAGACTGTAAGATCCTCCTGGGCAGGGATGTGTCTGTTTATTGTTACAGTGTACGCTCCCAAGGGCTTAGTACAGCACTCTGCACACCGTAAGCGCTTAATAAATATGATTGAATGCTGTGTATTCACAAGCACCTGGTATGGTGTCTACTGACAGTTGGCAGTAAATAAATACTGATGATGAAGCAGCATGGCCTAGTGGATAGAGCACAGGCCTGGGTGTCAAAAGACCTGGATTCTAATACTGGCTCTGAACTTGTCTGCTGTGTGACCTAGGGCAGGACATGTAGTTTCTCTGTATCTCAGTTACCTCATCTGTAGAATGGGGATGAAGACTGTGAGTCCCAGGTGAGAAATGGACTGTACTGAACCTGATCAGTGTTTATGTACTCTAATGTTTAGTATAGTGCCTGGTGCACAATAAGTGCTTAACAAATACTTCTAAAATTAAAAAAAAAATGGAAGTGTGGTCTAGTGGAAAGAGCTCAGGCCTGGGAATCAGTGGAGCTGGGTTCTAATTCCAGCTCTGCAATTTGCCTGCAGTGTGACCTCGGGCCAGTCGCTTAACTTTTCTGTGCCTCAGCTTCCTTCTCTGCAAAAAAGGCCTTCAATATCTTTCCTCCCTACTACCTAGACTGAGAGCCCTCGGTAGAACAGGGACTCCGTCCAACCTTATTATCGTGGATCTACCCCACCACCTAGAACAGTGTCTGGCTCAAAGTCACCTTTTAATAATTACCATAATTATCATGAAATGTAAATACTAAAATTTGCATGACAGTTACACTAATCAGACCTTCCAGAATTCCAAGCACTGGTTCATGTGGCTGGACATAAGTTATCTGTGCTCTTTAACTTTATATTAAGCATGTAACCAGGGACCTCAGGCATTTGAAGCCAAGTTAAGTGGGATTATTTCTAATGTTAGGTGTGATTATTTGAACACTTGTAAATGCTTATCAGCATTTAAGAAAAACTGTTTCTTAGGATTTTGCCAGCTGGTTAAATAAATCTCCAAAGACCCCATGCCATGCAAGGAAACTAGGAACACAGCTGATTGCACAAATGTGTAAATGAAGGGGAGCAAGTGCTTAGTACAGTGCTTCAGACACAGTACGCACTCGATAAGTATGATTGAATGAGTGGACGAAAGATGTTTCTGCTACCTCTTTAGGGTCTTTAGGTTAGAAGAAATATTACTTTCCATCAGGAATAATAATAATAAAAAGCACCCCCATGCAGGATATGTATACTATAAATATAGTATATATATATATATATATATATATGCACACTATACTATAGTATATAGATATATGGTTTATATATATATATGTAGCTATATATTGTTTCTATATATATATATATATATATATTTTTTTTTTTTTTTTTTTTTTTGCCTAGCTACTACAGGTGCACAGTGATAGTTAAAAATCCACTTATTCCTGTAAAGTTTGTGATGCTCTTGTGGGCTACATTTATTCCGGGGGAAAGCTGACGCTTTTTCCTCTGATGCTGCTTCAATTTCCTTGGCTGCTTTGACTGTTGGGAGAAGAATCCAGATTATTTAGATCTTACCGGACAAGAGAGATTTGTTCCTAACATTCTGGTTATCAAAAAGATTAACCCTTTGCCCTCAGTGTTCTAATTGCTGCTGTTTGGAAACAAAGGGCGTGTTTGTACAAGATAGTAGAGAAACGGGGTTTTATACTAAATGGAATGTTTCTGGGCCTAAGGGGGTTGCAAGTATTACACAAATTTCATCTTGTTTTTCAGGCCCCAGTAGAGGCAACTGGTGAAGGAGCATTCTGCAGGACAGGATTTCCTGAAGATGTTTACAATGCTGTCTTATCGAGAGGCATGCGTGAAGGACAACGTCTTCTCAATGGTACTATTCAAAAATAATTTGCTTTTTTTTAAATTTCTGTGTTTATGAAGTACATCAGTCAGTAGAATAGAAGTACACTAAGAGCACACATACACCTGTAAATTATCCCTGTTACATGAACCAGAATGGATTTTTCCACAGTCACTATAATGAGGCTGGAGAGACCTTGCTTTAACTTTATGGTAGCTCACAGGTCTCCTATAGTAGTTAATTGGAAGGTTTGTGAGTTCTTGTAAGCTTTACCTCAAATCTGTCATAATTTCCTACAGCAAGTTTACCTCACGTTAACGTGAGCTATTAATCTATCCACTCTGTAGTTAGAATGTGGAATACCATATTATTTAGCCAACTATATTTTTGTGACGCTTTGTTTCTTGATATGCAGAATTCAAAAATGGGCTCTTTTTTGAGCTGGCTCAAATTCAAGCGTTTTTAAACCATGATGATAGTGGATCTCATCTCCTGGTGGCAATTTTACACAAATACGAAAGGGAATGAGGAGACTGGAGACAGAGAGAACTATAGGACTCCGGTTTTTCTGTTGTGATATATAAATATCCGAAGACATTATTAATTAGGTAACTTAAAAATTAGGACCTCGTTGATGAGAACTAACTCTCAGTGACTGTTTTTCCTTACTTTGCCTGCCTTTCTAATAAATCCAGCTAAACAGATCAAGACTTTCAAATGCAATTGCAAACCCCAAAGAAGATGAAATATAAAAGGGAAGGGGAAATAAGTCCCAGTCTTCCTTCAGCTCTTGGAATATATATAGCTTCCTACTCAGTTTTTTCAGATCTATTGTGTTTTGATAACTACAGCAACATTGAATCTTGAAAGAATTGATTAACCTAATTGCATTCAAAATTGAGTTACACAGGAGGAATGCTGCCTATCTCGGAGGCTGTTTTATTACTATTGCTTTAGAAATCCCTCCACTAACCTCCAGCCTTAACACACATCCCAATTTTAAATATTGTAATAGTTCTGCAGGATCCTGCAGATTTGAGAGGTGGATTTGGTGTGGTACCGGTGTAATGAAGAAAATCAACACTGAGGAAATGTTTTGCCATGTTCTTTCTGCCTCTTGTAAATCAGTCCTTTTCTCCTACTAGTCTCATGTTTCAGTTCTAACCTGGCTAGAGTTTGCTTAAACATGGGGGCATTTTTTTGTGTGTTTTATAGCCTGCCCTGACAGAAGGGTGCCAGTCAGGGTACACTATTTTTGAGGAGGAATGGATCGGAAAAAATGTAAATTCTCCACTTCGTTTTTTTACGGTATTTGTTAAGCCCTTACTAAGTGCCACTGTTTGAAGCGCTGGGGTAGATACAAGGTTATCAGGTTGGACACAGTTTGTAGCCCTCATGGGGCTCACAGTCGTAATCCTCATTTTGCAGATAAGGTAACTGAGGCACAGAGGAGTGAAGTGACTTTCCTAAGGTCACAAAGCAGACAAGTTGTGGAGCAGGTCCTTCTGACTCCCAGGATCGTGCTCTATTCACTAGGCCATGCCTGCTTCTGCACTTGCATTTCCAAATTATGGTAGGAGAGCAGTTTTATCATCTTGGTTCTATGCCAAACCCTAGAAGTGTGTGTGTATGTGTGTATTTATGTGTGTTTGTGCACACATTGGGGGGCTGTTTGGAAGGGCCAGACATTTTAGATAAACTTGCGAAACACCGAAGGGCAAGTCTTCCCTAGAATTATTGTAATGGTTAATTCTTCCCCCAGATCCTGAGGTGCCTAGAAGCGTATAATTTGTTGGTTACCCATAGAAATATAGTCCATCACTCCCTGCCTCAGACTTAAATTTAATTACGTTGTCATCTTGAAATACTGTCGTTGTCAGAAGCCCATTTTCTGGTTATTAGATGATGCTGATGACAATAGAAATAGAGCAGAGCTGCCCGGCATTTGCTTTCTAAATACGAACGCCATGGACATCTCAGGATGTCTGCCAGCATGGTGAACATGAATGCTGTAAAGAGATTCCAGACTTTACTCCCTCACTGTGGGCAGGGAACACAGAAGGCTGAGGGCTACCTGAAGGTCCATGCTTTCTTGGCATAGAAAGTCATCTCTCACGACTCGACAAGCCCCTTTTTACCCAGGATCAAAGCCATAAATTTCCCCTTATGGTCAGTCATTGGATTATATTTACTGAGTGCTCACTGTGTGCAGAGCACTGAACTAAGCACTTATATAATAGAACAATAAATATATTCTCTGCCCACAGTGAGCTTACTGTCTAGAGGGGAAACAGACATAAAATATATATAAATTACAGCTATGCGCATAAATACTCTGGGGCTGGGACGGGGGATGAATAAAGGGAGCAAGTCAGGGTGATGCAGAAGGGAGTGGGAGAAGAGGGAAGGAGGGTTTAGTCAGGGAAGACCTCTTGGAGGGGATGTGCCTCCAATAGAGAAGTAGCGTGGCTCTGTGGAAAGAGCACGGGCTTGGGAGTCAGAGGTCATGGGTTCGAATCCCAGCTCTGCCACTTGTCAGCTGCGTGACCTTGGGTAAACCACTTAGCTTCTCTGTGCCTCAGTTATCTCATCTGTAAAATGGGGATTAAGACTGTAAGCCCCACGTGGGACAACCTGATCACCTTGTATCCCCCGGGCACTTAGAATAGTGCTTTGCACATAGTAAGCACTTAACAAATACCATTATTATTATTATAAGGGTTTGAAGGAGGGGGAAATAATTGCCTGTCAGATATTCATTCATTCATTAAGTCATATTTATTGAGAACTTACTGTGTGCAGAGCACTATACTAAGTGCTTGGGATAGTACACTTAATAGTGTACTATTAACTACATTTAACTTCTCTGTGTCAGTTATCTCATCTGTAAAATGGGGATTAAAAGTGTGAGTCCCACATGGGACAACCTGATTACCCTGTATCTACCCCAGTGCTTAAAACAGTGCTTGGTACATAGTAAGTACTTAACAAATACCATTATTATCGTTATTATTACAATACAACAATAAACAGTGACATTCCCTGTCCACAACGAACTGACGGGAGAGAGGAGGGAGAGCCTTCCAGGCCAGAGGCAAGATGTGGGCCAGAGGTTGGTGGTGAGATAGAAGTGAGAGAGGGAGAGGCAAGATGATTGAGTACTCGGGTCGAGGGGGAGGGCATAAAGCCTAAGGGGAGGGCAAGGGTGCCATCCTGATCCCATTAGATGGGACCTCAGGATGGGGGAGAAACCCACCGTTAGGCTGGACAACTGGCCCACAGATTTTACCTGTTGTCCGTAAGGCTTCGGCCCTGCCAGCTTTTCTGTGCAATGGCTTGAAAACGTCTCTGTCTGTAGTGGCTTGCCTCTGTTCCCTGTGATCGCCAAACCATAGGTTGTCGGCCACACAATCATATTTATTGAGTGCTTACTGCGTGCAAGGCACCGTACTAAGCACTTGGGAGAAAGTAAAACAGACACATCCCTTGTCCACACAAGCCTACAGACTAGAGGAGGACTAAATGAAGTGAAGAGTTCTTTGAGACAGATTGAATCAGTGACCTAAGGATGATAATAATAATAATAATAATAATAATAATGGCATTTATTAAGTACTTACTATGTACAAAGCACTGTTCTAAGCGCTGGGGAGATTACAAGGTGATCAGGTTGTCCCACGTGGGGCTCACAGTCTTCATCCCCATTTTACAGATGAGGTAACTGAGGCACAGAGAAGTTAAGTGACTTGCCCAAAGTCACACAGCTGACAAGTGGCGGTGACCGCGATGGTGATCGGTCATTCTCTCTTCCCATTGTATTGTGCTCTTCCAAGCATTTGTTCATTCATTCATCCAATCATATTCAATCGTATTTATTTATTGAGTGCTTACTGTGTGCAGAGCACTGTACTAAGTGCTTGGGAGAGTACAGTACAACAGACACATTCCCTGCCCACAACCAGCTCACAGTTTAGTCCACCACTGAATGATTGATGTATGTGTACAAATAAGGCTTTTTAGAAAGCACACTTTTATTGCGACTTTGAGTGTACTATAAAATTGTAATCATCATCAATCGTATTTATTGAGCGCTTACTATGTGCAGAGCACTGTACTAAGCGCTTGGGAAGTACAAATTGGCAACATATAGAGACAGTCCCTACCCAACAGTGGGCTCACAGTCTAAAAGATCTGTATAATCTTTAAAGGGGGAATGCAACTGTCTTTCAGCGGTGATATGATTATTAACTTATTAATTTAAGTGACCTGATGATGATGATGATCTCAGTTCACTACTGAGAACTGGATTCAGAGGCAAGAAAATTTTCAGTTGTCAGTTTTGGTTGATTGAATAGCTCATTTTGCATGCAGAATCCATTTTGAATAACAAATGCGCCACAGAATGAAAGGCTTCTAGGTAGCACAGGTTGTCTTCGTTGTCAGATCCTCTGTCTGGCAACTCTAGGGTCATTTTGAAGTTCACCGGCATCTTTGTATTTGATCTGACCCTTAATACACCCATTCTCCTATTACACAAGGGCAGTGCTCTGGTGAAATTTTGCTCAAGCAAACTTGTTGAAATACCCATTTTGACACCACGTTCACAAGCATAAGCATTTTTTATTCATTCTGATCATTCAATAGTACTTATTGAATGCTTGCTGTGTGCAGATCACTGTGCTCAGCGTTTGGGAGATTACAATGTAACAACAATGCAGCAATAATATTCAAAATATTCAAAACGCAAACAAGCTTGGGTTGTACAAAGAAGCAGCATTTCAGTCAGAATAAGTATGGAAGATGTTCTTTGGCAGAATTGAGTGGTCATTAAGTTTGTGCAGTGCTTTAATATGGTTTTTTCAAAACTTTCACGATTCATCTTCACATCATCCCTCTGAGAGAAGGAAAGGCAGGTATGATTATTCCCATTTTACAGATGAGGAGATGTGTTATACCATGCCCCAAGTCACCCAACAGACTGTGGGAAGACCTGGGATTCGATCCCAAGTCCTCTGACTCCTAAGCCTGTGAGCTTTCCACTAGACCCCACTGACCCTTCACCGTCTGCATGAATGTATTATATTAGGAAAGCCATATCTCCTTTGTTGTGTTTTAAAAGAAAAGAACCGAAGACCATTGAGAAGTTGTGATCAATGATTCATTCTGCTTACCTCTCTTTATTATCGTAGTTTCCTGGGGCCTGAATTAAGATATATTGCATTTAAATGTTTCTCTGCCAACAGTTCGCACCGTTTATGTCCCAACATGAATGATGAATGATAGGGGACCTCTCAGCAGGTTTTATGGTTTAATGGTAAGGGGTGATGGAGAGGCCCAGCCCACCTGTTCTCTAGGGGAATTTGATGCAATTAAGATCTCTTAGTCCATTTCACTCTCCCACGTACTTGATGACTTCTGACAATGGATGTGTCATTATTCTTTCCAAATAAAGTGTCTTGGGATAACTTTTTTTTTTTTGGTCAGGGGAGGAATTAAATGCATAGGGCAGTGCCTGAAAGAAGACCATGAAGCTGGAAACAGAAAATGTATATTTTTGTTATTCAAATATAATTTTTGTTAAAAATCAGAAGCAACCCGATTTGACTTATATTTATCAAAACACTTTTTGCAGCTAGCTCACAGGTTTTTGCTAACATGAAGTTGCGTTACTACTATCCTTTTCTCTTTACTCTCTCCTCTCTCCAGCTGATAGAAACTTGGTTTAGCTGTCACAGATATTTCCATTTTCTTCCTTTACTCTTTGTTTCCACCATAGCCTTTGAGTACACACTAAAGCCCCTTCAGAACTCTCTTTATGAATATCTACCAAATGGGATGCTTTGCTTTTAGGTGTTCTGCTTTAATTGTTCAGAGCTCCATCTATTTTAAGTTTATTTTTGTTGGGATTTCAGTGAGCTGGCATGGGCAAATCCCTGAATGTTTGATTCTTTTTTCATCTCCAAGGGGGTTCGGATACCTTTTTATGTGTGCTTTGGGTTGCAGACGTGTTTGAAAATGGATTGTCTTCAAGCTTCTTTCCCAGTGGGAGCAATTTTGGTGCTAATATTCATGGATTGTGTCTTCTGGTGTTCCAAAATTTAAATAGAGACATCCAGTGAGGCCTCTCACAGTTGTCCACACCAGGAGAAAGTTGCTTTTCCTTTCAAACTCCACCTCAAATACCTCTTTGTTCATCTTCTAGATTTCACCTTTTGTTCTTCCAGGCCTACTGACACTCAGATAGTTTGTGAAAAGATGTTTTTTTTCAGCCTGTGATTTCAGGTTATCAATACAAGTAGGCCCTTGGGTAACTCACTTTTCTGTGCTTCAATTCCCTCATCAGCAAAATGGGGTTCAATATTTGTTCTCCTCCTCTTCTTAGAATGCAAGTCCCATATTGGACCTGATTATCTTTTTTTATCTACCCTGGTGCTCATTACCCATCTCAGGGTTGCACCTGGAGATTTTCCAGCAGTCTACCAGTCTCAGCTACGGGGAGGGAGAGTCAAGCAGAGGCCTGTCCATTTCATTTCTAGCTTGGGCAGTGGCTAGTGAGTGGAAAGCAATCTGCTACAAGGCAAAACTCACCCATGCTGGGCAGCAGTGGCACAGGAGAGAGTCTAGTGCAGAGATTCAAGTTGGAAATGGTAAACCACTTCCATATTTTTACCAAGAAAACTCTATGGATCCACTACCAGAACGATTGCAGATGGAGAGCGGGGCGTTCTGGGAGAGATGTGTCTGTGGTGTTGCTATGGGTCGGAAATGACTCGACGGCATAAGACAAGTGCTCATTACAGTGTTTGGCATATATTAAACACAACAAATATCATTATTGTTATTGTTATCATTATTATTGTTGTTGTTATTATTATCAGGGTTTTCTTTCCCAAGTGTCCTCAAGTTTGTTCCAAAATCCACCCTTGATGTAAATATCCTTTACTGAAGACAGTAAATAATGGTAGCTCTGAGGAAAAAAATAACATGAGTTCCAAAATGTTCCAAATGTGAGTTCATCTTTACCTCAAGATTGGGGAAATTACTCATTTTTAGTGTACTTTATGTAGCTCTCCAAGCTTATGTTATGAGGTCATTTCCACTCAGTGATCAGTCTCACAAGAGCAGGGAATGTGTCTGTTTATTGTTGGATTGTACTCTGCCAAGCGCTTAGTACAATGATCTGCACCGAGTAAGCACTCAATAAATATTATTGAATGAATGAATGTTTCTAAAGGACACAGGGATGTTTTTGATTTGGATTTGTTTGTTTTTAACAGTTGTTTCCACCATCTATCTAGTTAGTTCCAGCATGGTTCCTCATTCATTCACTAGTATTTATTGAGCACTTACTGTGTGCACTGAACTAAGTGCTTATCAAACTCATCATTCTGGGAGTGAGTGAGATGGAAGTGTTGAGGTAAGTTCTGTTGTTGAAGCCAGAGCGCAGCTCTTGTGTGTCTCTAGCTGAGCAAACATTTGGAGCAAACTCTAAGGTCCATGTTGGTCTTATTGATCTGTTGGAAAGTATGTGTTTCCAAACTGTGAATCACATTGTTTTCCTCCTTCTGTTGGCAAACTTTTGGAAAGGTTTACTTAGCCAGATACCCAATTATAGGTCCTATCCTACTGAAACTCTTAATTAGGTGAAGTTAATGTCCTTGAATACCTGACAGTTAGTACAAATAAATTCAGTGGAAGAAGGTGGTACACAAGGTCTAATTACATCCAGGAAGAAATGCTTCGTTTTCTTCTTTCCGCCAAATGCTGCTGTGTTCCTGGCTGTAAATAATGCCTGTGGAGGAAAGGGGATGAGGGGTTGAATCAGTTGGGAGTTTTCATTAAATGGTTTCATTAACTGTGGAACAGCAGGGCCCAGTGGAAAGAGCACAGGACCTGGGTTCCAATCCCTGCTCTGCCAGTTGCCTGCTGTGTGACCTTGGGCAAGTCACTTGACTTCTCTCAGCCTCAGTCACCTCATCTATCAAATGGGGATTCAATCCCTTTAGTAGTCAAGAAATACTCCGAAGATTAATGTTAGGAAGATCTGCTATGAAGAGCCTGGAAAAATGTCTGAAATGTGCTCCTGTAACAATTGCCACAAAAATACAAATTGTCAGCTCTAAGGTGTTTCCAGTGACAACGTATGGCTCCGAGAGCTGGACGGTGAAAAAAGATAGAAAGAGCATCAATTTTTTACAAATGTGGTGTTGGAGAAGGCTTTTGCGAATGCCACCATGGACTTCCCGAAAAACAAACAAATGGGTTTTGGAGCAAAGTAAACCAAGGTGGTCTTTGGAAGGCCAAATGACTCGACTTAGCTTAGCATATTTTGGACACATCATCAGCAGGACTAATTCTCTGGAGAAGACACTAGTGCTAGGAAAAGTCCAGGGAAAATGTGGAAGAGGAAGACCAGCAGCTGGATGGATAGAAACCATAACAACGGTAACAGAAGAACCGTTAGCAAGGTTACAGATTATAGCAGAAGATAGGGTGCTCTGGAGAGAGTACACCCATAGAGTTGCTATGAATTGGAAACAACGTGACGGCATTTGATAATAGTAATCTCCTTCCTACGTAGGTTGTAAGTCCTGTGCGGGACAGGGACCGTGTCTGACTTGATTGTCTAGTATCTGCCCCCGTGACTAAAACAGTGCTTTACACATAGTAAGCACTTAACAAATACCACACCTACTGTTACAACTACTGTTAGGCAGTTCAGCCCAACCAATTCATCCAAGTTACATAGGATGACGTCTTTGGAGAGGGGGATGTGGGAAGCTGCATTATTCCGTCTAATATGCCCAGACTGTTCTAGACCATAGTTTTAGGATCTGTCAAATGACCATTTTGCTTTAGGTGTTGTTTTGCAAATCCTGGTCAGTGTGGAAAGAGCCTGGGGGTCAGAGGATTTAGGATCTAATCCTGGCTCTGCCACTTGTTTGCTCTGTGACCTTGGGCAAGTCATTTAACTTATAGTCTTAGGTTCTGAGCATGTCAGCCAGGGGAACCTCTGGCAAGTCAGAACCTAAGACTGTGCCACCTTGCACAAAAAACTTTCCCATGTATGTATCCTTATGACACCTTTTCTTTACAGTCATCTAGACTGAAAGCTCCTTATATGCAGGGAACGTTAATTTTGTTATATTGTACTCTCCCAAGTGCTTAGTACAATGCTCTGTACCTAGTAAGCACTCTATAAATACCACTGATTTATTGCTTAAGTTCGCTATAATACAGGGTCAGCAGGGGTAGTGTGGATTTCTTTAGTGCCAAAATCATAACAACTGTAATGATAACTGTGGTATCTGTTAAGTGCTTACTGTGCGTCAAGCACTGCGCTAAGTGCTGGGGTACTGTCCCTGTCCCACACCCAGGCCTCACAAAGTATGAGGGAGAAGAGGAATTGAATCCCCATTTTACAGATGAGGTAACTGAGGAGCTCCCCTCCAAGCCCCCTTGAATCGCAAACACTGTTTCCAAACTCCGAGGCAGGGATATTGATAATGAATGATCGTGTTATTTGTTGAGTGCTTAATATGTATCATACACTGTACTGAGAACTATGGTAGGTAGCCGTACAATCAGATCAGACATAGTCTCTGTCCTCCAAGGGACAGATATCACGTGGAGAAGAGGGTAGGCAATCTAGACTGTATTCTAGGCTCCTTGTGAGCAGGGAAGGTTTCTACTAAACTGTTCTATCGCTTAATATAGTGCTGTGCACACGATTAGCACTCAGTGAACACCAGTGATTGATCTCCCCCTCTAGGCTGTTCTCCCTCCTTGTGGCCTGGGAACATGTCTACCATCTCTGTATGGTACTCTCCCTAGCACTTAGTACAGTGCTCTGCACACAGTAAATGTAAATTAAATACCACTGATTGATTGATTAAGGTGTGCTGGGCTATATCAGTATCGGACGGATGAGAGACCAACTAGAAAATTGGGCAACTAGTTTTTCTGCCAGGGTTTGGGGTAGGCAGATCATTAAACTTCCCTTTATTTGTGACATGGTGCTGGGTGCTGTCTTTTGAAACAGCGATCTCGGTGCACATTGAGAATATACAGACAAAGGAACAGAAATTTACGAATAAATGACCAGGTTTTTTTTTTCTTTTAATGGTATTTAAGTGCTTACTATGTGCCAGACACTGTAGTAAGCACTGACATAGATAAAAGCCAATCAGATTGAACACAGTCCCTGGCCCACATGGGGCTCACAGTCTTTATTTCCATTTCAAAGATAAGGTAACTGAGGCACAGTGAAGTGAAGTGACTTGCCCACTTAAGGTCACACAGCAGACAAGTAGCATAGCCAGGATTAGAATCCAACTCCCAGGTCTGTGCTCTATCCACTAGGCCACTTTTCTTTTTCTGAATTATTAACATTCTGTACAGGGTTCTATTCCCTGCTACTTCCTCCATCCCATCTCTTCTCATTGGCCTGTGGGTCCCTTTGCCAAGTGACCTCCTGCTTCTTGGCTCTGAAGCCAAAATTCCAGCCAAATGAGGGGCTCTTGAGATCCAAAGTGCACTTCCCCCAGACAAAGTCCAGACGGTGCGCTTAGTTTTCTGGGGAAAGTCTTGCCAAGTTTGCCTCCAGGGACAGCCATCCTGATACCAGATGGATGGGTCTCTGATTCTGGTTTCTGGATGGACAATAGGGTGGATTTGATTTAAAGAGAGTTGATTTGGTGTAATTCACACTCTGAAACACTGTTGTTCCATCACTGTCTTCAGCATAAACCACTGTCCGATATCTGCTTTGAAGGCATTTCCTCCAACGATCTCGTTCTTGGCCCTTCCTTGGGTTGGATTTTCATGTCTCCATTCCATTTCTTCACTAGACCTCACATCCATGGGAGGAACTCCCCAGCCTGTATCCCTAAAACACTTCTTCTTAAAATGCTCCTTTCATTTCTCTCCCTCCTTCTTCCTTGTCTTTATCTCCAGACTTCTGTTTTTGCCCAAGTGGACTCTGTCTCAAATAACTCTCTGTTCCTGCAACATTTGGAGTGAGATTAGGGCTGAATTCTGCAAACTTGAAGAGATACTCATGATGATGAGAATAATAATTGTGGTATAGGTTAAGCACTTGCTGTGTATCAAACACTGGATTAAGCGCTGAAGTAGATATAGGATAACCAGGGCAGATACAGTTCTGTCCCTTGTGGAGCTCACAATCTAAGTAAAGGGAGGGCAGGTATTTTATGTCCATTTTACAGGTGAGGAAACCGAGCCCAGGGATGGTAAAAGACTTGCCCACGGACACACAGGAGGCAAGCAGCAGAGCTGATAATAATAATAATGATGGCATTTATTGAGTGCTTACTATGTGCGAAGCACTGAAGGTGATCAGGTTGTCCCCACGGGGGGCTCACAGTCTTCATCCCCATTTGACAGATGAGGGAATTGAGGCTCAGAGAAATGAAGTGACTTGCCCAAGGTCACACAGCAGACGTGGGGGAGTCGGGGTTCGAACCCATGACCTCTGGCTCCCAAGCCTGGGCTCTTGCCCGGGCCCTCTGATGCCCAGACCCGTGCCCTTTCCACTAGGCCACACTGATTCTCCAGTCTTCTCTATTGTGCCACTGTCTGTCTCTCCATCCTCCTCCTAACCCCATGCACCCTTCTATTCTAAGCCTACCCTTGTAACTTTTTTTTCCTTCAGCACAGTTGAACCTCACTGCTGCTGTTGTCACAGCCCTCTGCTCCTTCTGCTTCCTACAGTCCCCTAGCCATGCTCCCTAACTCCCTTCTACCTCCTCCTCAATCCTCCCAGGAATGAAGAGTCTGGGAGTCAAGACTGGGGACTGGGCTGAGGAAGGATGGGGAGATGGCAGAGGGGAGCAGTGGAAGAGGTGGAGATCTAAATCCCGGATTCTGTGCTCAACATCTAATCCCCTCTTCTTTTTCTGCTTGTTGCCTTGGCCCTCCCGCCCAAATCCAGCTCCCTAACTTTGCATCCAGGAGGTTAAGGAGGAAGATGATGGACAGTAGTAGAAAGGGTCCACAGAAATGGAGGTGGGGCAGGAAGTGGGACCAAGAAAGATGAAATTCCCTGAGGAGTTCAAGGCAGGGAGGCAGGTTAAGGAAGGGGCAAGCTCTATGTACCTCAATCAAAAGAGGGTCTAGTACATTTTAGTAATTGTGGGATTTAAGGGCTTACTATGTGCCAGGCACTGTACTAAGCACTGTGGTGGATATGAGCAAATTGAGTTGGATACAGTTCCTGCCCCGCAAGGGGCTCACAATCTCAATCCCCATTTTACAGATGGGGTAATTGAGACACAGAGAAGTGGAATGACTTGCCCAAGGCCACACAGTGGACAAGTGGTGGAGCCAGGATTAGATCTCTAAGACTCCTAGAGCAGTGAAATTATTCCCCTATTTAGACATTGTTCCAAGGCCAGGGATTCCCCACCTCCCCAAATTTCCTCAAATTTGCAGGGTTTGTGTGGTTACCAATCTATCAACCAATCAAGCAATCAGGATTACTTACTGGATGTTCACCTTCTAGACTGTAAACTTGTTGAGGTCAGGAAAAGTATCTTCCAACTCTGTTGTAATGTGCTCTCCTAAGCACTTAGTCCAGTATTCTGCACACAGGAAGTGTTCAATAAATTTATTTTTTTTTTCTTTGAATGGTATTTAAATGCTTACTGTGAGTCAGGAACTGTACAATGTGCTAGGATAAATGCAAGGTAAACCATTGTCCCACATGGGGCTCTAGTCTTAATCCCCATTTTACAGATGGGGTAACTAAGTCAGTTACACAGTACTGAGTAAGCACACAGTAAGCACTCAATAAATGTGATTGAATTGAACTGAGGCACAGAGAATAATAATATTAATGGTCTTTGTTAAGCACTTACTATGTGCCGAGCACTGTTCAAAGCACTGGGGTAGATACAAGGTAATCAAGTTGTCCCACGGGGGGCTCACAGTTTTATTCCCCCTTTTACAGATGAGGTAACTGAGGCACAGTGAACTTAAGTGGTTTGCCCAAGGTCCCACAGCAGACAAGTGGCGGATCCAGGATTAGAACCCATGTCCTCTGACTCCCAAGCCTGTGCTTTCTCCACTGAGCCACGCTGCTTCCCAAGTGAAGTGTTCTCTGTCTCCCCCTTCTAGACTGTGAGCCCGCTGTTGGGTAGGGACTGTCTCTATGTGTTGCCGACTTGTACTTCCCAAGTGCTTAGTCCAGTGCTCTGCACACAGTAAGCACTCAATAAATACGATTGATTGATTGAAGTGACTTACCTGGGCCATCACACAGCAGACAAGCGCTGGAGTGGGATTCGAACCCAGGTTCTTCCGACTCCTAGGCCCAAGCTGTATCCGTTAGACCATACTGCTTTTTAAGAGTTCTCAAGGGAGGACCCAAGAATATTCCAGATTCCTCCTAGGGTAGTGCTTTAATAGTGCTTTTTATCTGTTGGGTGTTTTGGGAAGTTTTCTAACAAGCTGAAGAGGGCTTTGTAGGTATCTGGACGAGGTTTCTGGGAATCAATCAGGACATGGCTCTTATCACACAGGAGACAAGTGGCGAAGCCAGGATTAGAACCTAGTTCCTTCTGACTCCAGGCCTACGTTCTACCCACTAGGCCAGGTTGCTACTCTAGTGTAGAATTTCATACCTCATATGGTATATGATCAGAGCTAGATATATTATTCAACAATGACACATCTTTGTGTTTTATCACATAATCAATTCAATTCCCCTCAATCTAGGTTTAACAAACAATCTGTTGAATCTTTACAACTTCAAAAATCTGATGTTTGAAATGAAGTTGTTCTGGATTTTCATCTCCCCTGGTGAATAATGAAGATATTGATTCGGAAAAGACAATCAATCAGTGGTATTTATCGACAGCATACTATGTGCAGGGCACGGTATCAAGTACTTGGGGGATTACAATATAATAGAATTGATCGACACGATCCGTGTCCACAGAGAGTTTACATTCTAATGGATAAGATTTTCTTAAATTTAGACTAGGTGTTTATTCACATAATTGAGCCTATGTTCAAATAATATAGCCCCACTCTAGGCTGTAAGCTCCATGTAGGATAGAGAATGTGTCTGTTTATTGTTATATTGTACTTTCCCAAGTATTCAATACAGTGCTCTTAACATGGTTAGCACCCAATAAATGCAGCTGACTGATTAGTATAGCAGATTAAATTAGCAAGCACAGGACTAATGAGTTCAGCAGTTTTGTACACTCTCCTTTAAGTTCGAAGAACCTGAAAATAAGACTTCAGCTGGCTTATTTTTTTCAAATGGCTTATTTAGGCACTAATACTTCAGGTATTTCAGAAACCTCCTCATTCTTGTGCACTTTTGGGGTGTGCAGGAGTAGATTCTTTAGAAATGTAGGCAGAAAGAAGGATTTGGGATTTAATTTCATTCAAAAGAATTGCTGAAATAATCATGTTTAGTTTTTGCAACTATTTTCAGTTCCTGGAGGGCAATATAGACTAGAAGTTCTTTGGATCCCCTCTAGACTGTAAGCTCATCATGAACAGGGAACTTGTCTGCTAACTGTACTCTAAGTGCTTAGAACAGTGCTCTGCCCATAGTTTTTATTATTATTAAGTGCTGTCAAGTCGTTTCCAATTCATAGAAACTCCATGGATACACTTTCTCCTAGCAGTAGTGTCTTCTCCAGAAAATTAGTCCTCCTGATGTTTCCAAAATATGCTAATCTAAGTATAGTTATTTGGCCTTCCAAAGACCACCTTGGTTTAATTTGCTACAAAATCCATTTGTTTGTTTTTCAGGCAGTCCACAGTGTTCACAAAAGCCTTCTCCAACACCACATTTCAAAAGAATTGATGTTCTTTCTATCCTTTTATTTCACTGTCCAGCTTTCGGATCCATACATTGTCACTGGCAACACCATAGAGTTGACAATTTGTATTTTTGTTGCAATTGTTATATCAGCACATTTCATGACTTTTCCCAGGCTCTCCATAACAAGTCTTCCTAACATTAATCGTTGGCGTATTTCTTGGCTACTAGTTCCTTATTATCCTTATTGATTATCCATCCCAGGAGAGAAAAATTTTCAACTATTTCAATCTTCTCTCCATCCAGTACAAGTGTGTTAAAACTTCCATTAGGCATGATCTTTGTTTTCTTGATTTTCAAATGTAGGCCCATCTTTCGGCTCTGTTCCTTAACTTTTAATAATGTGCCCTTCAGATCTTCACTTTCAGCTTGTAGGGTTGTTTGTAGTATGAAGCAGGTAGTGTGTGCCTGCACATAGTAAGGCGCTCAATGAATATCATTGATTGACCAGTTGATCCGGGACTGTCTTTACCTTTTATATCAAGTTCCCAAACAGTCAGTACAGTCCTCTGCAAACTGTAAAAGCCTATTGCAGAGCTCTGCACAAAGAAATGTTCAATTGTCTTGATCATTCGAGTGGGTGAATGAGTGAATGAATGCAATAGGAATCAATTCTGAATTGGATGAATCTGTGCTGTACCCCATAATCCGACTGATCCCACTGAGTTATGGGAAAGTTGAGTCAATACTTTCAGAACTGGATTATATTTGCCAAGAATCTCAGAACTGCACCTCTCTCTAAATGTTATGGTAATTTCCAGAATTGGCCAATTAGCAGAAGACACAGACAGAAAGGGCTTCACATGCAGGTGGTTGTGTTTTGTTTGTGTTTGTTTGTTCAATTTGTGCAGCTGTGATTTTTTTTTTTTTTAGGGACCAAACTGATAAAAATAAAATTTGCAGAAAAAAATATTATATTTAGATTCATCATGGGTGCCAGTTTCAACTCAGAACCATTTTGAGAGGACAAATTACAAATCCCAGTGAAACACATTTGTAACCCAAAGGCTGTGACAGAATGATAATGCCAGGATTTGTTCCAATAAAAAAGCTTTTTAAAAAATGGATCTGGCACACATTGAAAATGGGGAACTAATGTTTAGTAATTGTTTTGAGCAGAGTTGAACCCCTTGTTCCATCTTCGGAATTCAGAGTTTGATGGACTTGACTGATTGACCTATCTCTACAGTTTCTCTTAACAGTGTCTAAAATTAACTTGCAAATTGGCTTTCAAATGGGAACAGAAAACCTTATGCAAATGGATGTGTGGTCATTGCCTCTAGCATACCGATGGCAGCATTGAATAAACAATGTTGCAGAAGGCCATGCAGCCAACTTAACCCAATAACGGGAGTTTGGTGGAACTCTCTGAAGAACATCGGAGAAGGGTTAAACCAAACTGTCACTTCAAAGGACCAGAACAAAAGGGCCTGAAAAAGCCAGTGTTTCATTTCCGTGCATCATTTAAAGGTGGTGCAAGCTAACACTCAGAAATTTCAGTGGAGTGGTTGCTTCCTCCTCCACCTTCTAAAGGTCTGCACACAGCATATTCGAGAAAAATGGTTGATGTCTAAAGGAAGTTGACGGTTCAGCAACTATTTCTGTGATCCACCACCACCTGGGTGCTTTCACAGGGCCTGTCTATCCCTGTGCATTGGGAACGGTCTGTCTGCAGTAGATATTGTGCTTAGGTTGCTGCAAAAAGGCTCATTTTGCTGGATCCGCAGCGCTTCAAGCAGATGTTAACCAGTAAGTGAGCCTTCATTTAACGTTAAAATTGTTAAGTCGGGGAACAGTTCGAGAGGGAATGCTGGTTCAGAACTACCTAACTCTCATAAAGAGTGTTACATTGCTATCTTTATTGGCAGCCAGACTGGGCCCCTTAATTCATAGTTCATGGAAAGTTGCTAGTAAGGTCACTGATATTCATTCAGTCATATTTATTGAGCGATTACTGTGTGCAGAGCACCGTACCAAGTGCTTGGGAAGTACAAATCGGCAACATATAGAGATGGTCCATACCCAACAACAAGGTCTGATAATAATGATAATAATTATAATAATAATAATGGTATTTGTTAAGCATTTACTATGTGCAAAGCACTATTCTAAGTACTGGGGGGATACAAGGTGATCAGGTTGTCCCACATGGGGCTCACAGTCTTCATCCCCATTTTACAGATGAGGTAACTGAGGCACAGAGAAGTTAAGTGACTTGCCCAAAGTCACACAGCTGACAAGTGGCAGAGCTGGGATTTGAACGCATGACCTCTGACTCCCAAGCCTGTGCTCTTTCCACTGAGCCACGCTGATGTGGCTAAAGCTTAGAGCCGTCCTTTGATATTTAGACCAAGCGCCTGAGATCTGACCATTAAACACCTTTTTTCCCTCCTCTGATTCATATCTTAAACTAAACAGATCTTTACTTAACCTCGACCTGAAATTTGTGTCCCCAACCTCTTAGTGATTTAAATGGCATTCTGTCCTAAAAGCACTGAAAAACAGGAGCCAGGTAAGGCTTTGCTCAACAAACTTAAGGGCAGGGGGTGCTTTAGCCCGGGGGTTGCCCTGTTGGGGAAGAAATTTGGTGTAATCTAATTTTGCAGAAAGGACACCAAGAAGGTTAGAAGAGTATTATACTTCTATTTCCTATTCTGTGTAGTAATAATAATAATAATAATGGTATTTGTTAAGCACTTACTATGTGTGAGGCACTGTTCTAAGTGCTGGGGGGGATACAAGGTGATCAGGTTGTCCCACGTGGGGCTCACAGTCTTGATCCCCATTTTACAGATGAAGTAACTGAGGCAAGGAGAAGTCAATCAAGCATCTTTATTGAGCACTTAACTGTGTGCAGAGCACTGTTCTAAGCACTTGGCAGGGCACAAAATACTTAGTATGGTTCTGTAAGAAAGTGTATTCTCACGGTTGGTTTTGGCGAGAATGTGGTTAGGGGTTTCGGGAACGTTCACCCCAAAACACAAGCCAGCGTGGCTCAGTGGAAAGAGCACAGGCTTTGGAGTCAGAGGTCATGGGTTCATATCCCGGCTCCGCCAATTGTCAGCTGTGTGACTTTGGGCAAGTCACTTAACTTCTCTGTGCCTCAGTTACCTCATCTGTAAAATGGGGATTAAGACTGTAAGCCCCCCGTGGCACAACCTGATCACCTTGTAACCTCCCCAGCACTTAGAACAGTGCTTTGCACATAGTAAGCACTTAAAAATTGCCGTCATCATTATTATTATTATTATATTGTAAAACTAATTTTCAGTCCTTCATGAGGCCTTCCCAGACTAAGTCCCCCTTTTCCTCTACCCCCTTCCCACCTTACAGCTCTTCTGTATGTATGTACATATTTATAATTATAATTTTGTTTATTTTTATTAATGATGTGTATGTCTATAGTTCTGTTTATTTATAATGATGCTACTGATTCCTGTTTACTTATTTTGATGTCTGTCTCCCCCCCTTCCAGACTGTAAGCCCGTTGTGGGCAGGGAATAACGTATATGCTCCTGCTAGACTGTAAACCTCTTGAAAGCAGGGATCATCTCTACCAACTCTATTGTATTGTCCTCTCCCAAGGTCTTAATATAGTGCTCAATACACAGTTAGCACTCAATAAATATCATTGAATGATTGATTGGATTGCAGAAACCCGATTTACTTGAATCCACCCCAGTGCTTAGTTCAGTGCCTGGCACATAGTAAGCATTTAACAAATACCATAATTATTATCATTATTACTATTATTAGAAATGGAAGTTCCCTGATTGAGGTTCTGTGAGACCTACAAAATTTCCCTGAACCAGGATTTTGTGAACACACAACCCCAGTGTTTGGGTAAGATGTGCCGTATTCAAAGGCATTGGAACACTTATTCCAAGCCCATTTGTGCAGCAATAATCTGTCATTGAAAAAATGTGGTGGGGAGTACGATAAATCCACAGATCTCTGCAGCCACCTTGTACATGGGAAGATTGTCTCCATTGACTCCAAAATTATTTTGAAAATGAAGGACATACCTATGTTTTGTGTTCTCTCTCTCTCTGTATATACAGAGAGAGAGAGAGAGAGAGAGAGAGAGAGAGAGAGAGAGAGATATGCATCTATATCTATATAGATATAGATATATGGAGCAGTTTAGCCTAATGGAAAAAGCACAAGCCTGGAAGTCAGAGGACCTGGGTTCTACTCCCAGTTTTGCCAGTTACCAGCTGTGTGACCTTGGGCAAGTCACAGTAAGCACTCTGTCAATATGATTGATTGCTTTTAATCACTTAAATTCTCTGTGCCTCAGTTTCCTCACCTGTAAAATGAGGATTCACTGCCTGTTCTCCCTCCACCAGTCCAAGGTGGGGGGAATGGCGGTGTTTCCTATATGAAGGGGAAGG
Organism: Tachyglossus aculeatus; assembly: GCF_015852505.1. NCBI lineage: Eukaryota > Metazoa > Chordata > Mammalia > Monotremata > Tachyglossidae > Tachyglossus > Tachyglossus aculeatus. The sequence goes on along the minus strand of NC_052090.1, from coordinate 8,142,419 downwards.
GAGGTTCAGGCCAGAGGAAGATGTGGGCCAGGGGTCTGTGGTGAGATTGATGAGATGGAGATGCAGTGAGTAGGTTAGCAGTAAAGCAGTGGAGTGTGATGAGTGGTAGCAGGAAATTAGAGATAAGATAAAGTTGGGGGCAAGATGACAGGGTTAAAGCCAGTGTTTGGGAGCTTCTGTGTGATGTGGAGGTGGATGGAAAGCCATTGGTGGTTTCTGAAGAGTGAGGAAACATGGACTAAATGTTGGTTGTTTTCTTTTTAAGAAAAACGATCTGGGCGGCAGAGTGAAATGTGGACTGGACTAGGGGAGAGAGAGGAGGCAGAGAGGTCAGCGAGGAGGCTGATGCAGTAGTCGAGGTGGGATTTAATAAGTGCTTGGATCGGCATAGCAGCAGTTGGGATGAAGAGACCTGCAGTCTGGACAGCAGGCATTAGAGTACTCATTCCCTATCCAATGCCACAGGCATGTGCACAGAGAATGCTTCTGACACCACACCGCTTTCTAGCTGGTTGCACATTGTTGGAAAAACATTCCCCATTTCTGTCATCACATCCTATCCAAAATGCCTAGTGACAAAAACGGGTTCTGGCAGGACTGATCAATTGGTAGTATGTTCAGGCTTTTTTAAAAATGAAAACCCAGCTTAATTGGGTTTGACTAAAGAAAATCATGTCCTTCCCAAATGGGAATGGAAATGAGCAGATGTACAAAACGAACCTTGAAATTAATTTTGCCCCCTCCCCCTTCACCATCACTTTATGATAATATTCAAAGTGACAGATTAGGGGGAAAAAATGCCGTGCAAACTTGAGGGACAATTTCAGTCAACCAGACAGACAATTGGGATAGCTTATGTGGGGACTCATGCATTATTGAGTAAGTCAATTGCAATTATTTCTTTTTTAACGACCGCTTAAAGTCGATGTGCCTTCTCCTTAAGGTCAGCCTAACCTTTGGCTTATGTGTTGCATCATTTTGCAAACTGAGGAGCCTTTGAGTTCAAAACAACTCATCGTTTTGTCCCTGTTCCCTTAGCGCTGAATGTGGCCTTTTATTTGAACCATGCTAATCCACTGTGCACTGTAAAAGAGTGCTGTTGACTGATTGCCTGAGAGTAAAAATGCTTTCTGTTATCCCCTCCCTTAGTCAGCCCGGTCTGCACGTCACGCATGGCCTTACAAACAGTTAGGGGTTTGGTCTGAACTGATCGATATGCTCAGAACCCTTTATTTAGAGAGATCAATACACCATAATGAAGTCTGTGCTCCAATTCCCTGCTAAGGATCACTACGGGGAGAGAAGAAGGATCAGTTTTTCTGTTATAAAGCGCAATAAAAATTACGCTTGAAGGTTTTCCCTATTATACTTTATTTGTCCCCATTTCATTGATTTGGAAAAATCATATATCTATACTTCTATACACAGGAACTCTGTGCACAACACCACTCAACACACCTGCGCATACACATGCACACACACACACACCCTATAGTAGCAGCTTTATGACCTTATTATGGTATTTATTAAGCACTTACTATGTGCCAGCCATTGTACTAAGCTCTGGGGTGGGTACAAGCAAATTGGATTGGACACAGCCCCTGTCCCACGTGTGGCTCACAGTCTCAATCCTCATTTTCCAGATGAGGGAACTGAGGCACAGAGAAATGAAGTGACTTCCCCAAGGACAAGTGGCAGAACTGGGATTAGAACCCATGACCTTGATTCCCAGACCTATGCTCTACCCACTACACCACGCTGCTTCTCGACCTTCATGTGATGGTTCATTGTGACCACACATTAGGAGAGAGTGGCTTCAAGTAAAGCCACTGGAAGACACGTGCCTGAAAAACAGGAGAAGGAAAGGCATCAAAAAAGCATCCTATCAATTAACAGGTCTGGTTTGAACATGGGAGTTGAATGTTACTGGCAGATATTTAATTAAATCACACACATAGCGGTCGGTGGCAGATTGCTCTCTGGTGAGCACCTTGCTTATGGATACTCAATCAGACCGGCCTTCCACAGTGTCAGCGTGTGGTCACTCATGAACCCCAGAATACTGTGAGCCTGTCTGTGTTTCAAACAGTTCCTGTATTGTGCAATAGGATCGAGGCAGATGGATTCGGGAACTGGTTTCGATATCGTTTCACCGGCCTCTTTTGAGTTGAGAATCTTGGCGTTTTGAATTTAAAAGGACAGGAATTCCTGTGAGCGTGTTCTTCAGCTTTAAACATGTTTAGGGGACCAGGGGCCATTACTACATAGCAGAGTTGAAAGAGCAGGGGCCATCCCCACAATATTTACATAGATATTCTTATACTCTATGATTTCCCCTGCCCCTAATCTATTTTAATGTCTGTGTCTTCTCATGGACTGTAAGCCCCTTGTGAGCACAGACTGTGCCCACCAACTCTGTTGTATTTTCCCAAGCACTTAGCGCAGTGCCCTGCACAAAGTGTGCACTTGATATATACCACTGGTTGGTTGATTGCCTGGGAGTCAAGTGACCTGGTTATAGTCCCAGCTTTGCTGCTTGTCTGCTGTGTGCTCTTGGGTAAGCCACTTGATTTCCCTGGAGCTCTGTTTCCTGCTTATAGTATGTCTGCCTGCTCTGTTGCATTGTACTCTCCTGAGTGCATAGTGCAGTGCTCTGCACACAGTAAATGCTCAATAAATGGTGATAATATGCCCATTCTCCTTTCTGCTTAGATGGTGAGCCCATGTATGGGACAGGGACTATGTCTGACCTGATTCTCTTTTATCTACCCCCAGTGCTTACTTAGCACAGTGCGTGCCACATAGTAAACGTCTTAATACATGCCATCATTAGTATGACTTATGAGGGGAATCAGTAAGTCCAGAGATGAACATCACCAGTTGATTGTTTTTTAGTCACCATAGAATTAGCAACACATTCAGCCTTTGATGTTGGGACCATCCCTGTTGGAATTCTGTTCGAATTTTGCTTGGTTTTGAAAAATATGCGGAACTTGCCAACATGTGATGACATGACTAGTACCAACTATTGGAGAAGTCAACACAGGACTCAGGGCCAGGCAAATCAGAAAATCCCCCGGACCCAATAGCATACCTGTTTGTCTTCATACATGGAAGGAACAGCCCCTTAAACACCTGCATAAGTCCTTCCTCAATATATGAACCATCGAGGAAATGCCACAGGATCTCAAAGATGCCCCCATCATCACCATCTTCAAGAAGAGAGACGACTGATCAGATTGCAGCAATTATCGCCATGTCCCATCGCTTTGCAGGCAAGAGCCTCACCAGTGTCCTAGATCACCTGCTTAAGAAATATCATCAACAGGTCACTCCCGGAGTCGTGACGAGACTCCAGACCTCAGCGGACATGATTTTTTTGGTGCGTTTCAGATGCAGAAGCGCGGAGGGTGGCGTTAGGACGTTACAGTTTTCATAGACATCACCAAGCATCGGCATATCTGGGCTCCGGAAACTCTGAAGCAAATTTGGCTGCCCTAAAGCTCATTGAGATCTTGAGATTGCTTCGGGTGGCATGGCTGTCTGGGATGGAGACTAGTGGAGGAAAGCATGGGCGTATAGTTCATGCTCCACCTGTTCAACCTGTCTGTTACAACCATGCTGAAGTATTCAAAAGACCTGGATAGAGGTATTAGAATGGGCTTTCGCTCACGTGGGAAACTCATTTCAACAGTCATAGAGAAACATCCCAAAGCTTGGAAACAGTCATTCAAGAACCACTGTGCACAGGAATAATAAGGATAATTAATAATTGTGGTATTTGTTAAGTGCTTATTATGTGCTGAACACTGTACTAAGTTTTGGGGTAGATAGGAGATTTTGCACAAGGACATGCAGTCGATTCTAAAGCTCTTCGCTGAATCACCCAAGAGCTACAAGCTGATGATTGAGATAGAAAAATCCAAAGGACAGTGCTTGGCACACAGTAAGTGCTCAATAAATACAATTGGCTGATTGATTGAAGGGATGCATCAGCCTGTACTAGAGAAGGCCTCCCCTCTGCATTGCCTGTGCATGCAGATCTGCACACCTTAATCAATCATTGGCATTTTCTGAGCACTTACTATATGCAGAGCACTATACTAAGCACTCAGGAGGTGCAATACAACAGATTGAGGCCCCTGATATTCACTCCCAACACCCCAGCAGTATGTACATATCATTTTAACTGCCTTGTGGGCAGGGATTGCATTCATTGCATTCATCTAGGCACTTCCATCTGTGACCTTTGGGCAGTTGATATCCAACCCACCCCCAGCCCTTAAATGCATATCTTTAAAATATACATTATAAATTATTTGTATATTGCATTTATTTGTAAATTACTTATACTTATTAATCCCCTCTAGACCGTAAGCTCCTTGTGGGCAGGGAATGTCTGTTTATTGCTATACTGTAGTCTCGCAGGCACTCAGTACAGTGCTCTGCACACAGTAAGTACTCAATGCATGGGATTGAATGAAAAAATGAGTATTCATAGTAATGTCTGTCTCCACCTCTAGACTGTAAGTTTGTTATGGGCAGGAGAGATGTCTGCTAATTCTGTTGTATGGTGCTCTCCCAGCTGCTTAGGATAGTGCTCTGCACATAGTAAGGGCTCACTATGTGTGATTGTACTGTACTGTTCCGAGTGGGCTGTGTACACAGTAAGCTCTCAATTGGTACCATTAATTGACATACAACCCCCAAAAAGTTTAGACAGTGGAACCAGGAGTAGTGACTATGCTAATGTTCAATGCATCAGTGGTATTTATTGAGCTCTTACAATGTGCAGAACACTGAACTAAGTGCTTGGGAGAGCAAACTACAGCAGACTTGCTAAACATGTTCCCTGCCCACAATGAGCTTGCAGTCTAGAGGTGAAGAGGGATTTCTCATCACTCAAACTTCACAATTCTGATGAAAATGAATGCGGGATTTTCATTTGTTCAAGGTTTCAGAAGATCCATGGGATCAGCTGTTTGGGGTCTGAACTCTTATTTGAAGTGAAAAAGCAGTGCGGCCTCGTGGATTAAGCATAGGCCTTGGAGCCAGAAAGACCTGAGTTCTGACCCCAGCTCTGCCATGTTTCTCAATAGTATTTGTTAAATATTTACTTTGTGTCGAACACTATTCTAAGCATTGGGGTAGACTCAAGTGGTTGGACACTGTCCCTGTCCCACATGGGGCTCACAATTTAAGTAAGAGGGAGAACAAGAGTACTGAGGCATGGAAAAGTTGTGACACACTCGAGGTCACACAGCAAGCATTTGACAAGCCAGAAATAGAACCCAGATCCTCAGACTCCCAGGCCTGTGCTCTTTCCAATACTTCACGGTACTTCTCTTCCCATTGCTAACGCCAGAGAAAGCCAAAGAGTGAATGGGTCTTTCCAATTCACAGAAAGGCAGGTGTTTGTTGAAGTAGCATGGTGAGTCCTGGTGAGCTGGATGTGCAGCTGTGCAATCTGAACCCAGGACAATTAGTGATTCTCATAGTGGTTTCCTTGAATTTCTCTACTTGTCCCTGTCTCATAATGAGCTACCACGCATCGCAATGCCTTTGGGCAAAACCCAATGCCAGAAGGATAGCTGGGCCCAAAGGATTTTTGTCTGTGCAGTACATTGTAGTGATTGTCAATCATTTAAATTTTCTAAGTGGGAAAGAGTTTTCCTTGGTCACAATAAAAATGACTGTGTATGACTACAGTCTGTCTTTTTGTTCCAGCCTGGAGGACGGGTGGGGTGGTTGATACTTTCTTTAACAATATGCTTTTGCTTCTATGTTTAGAATTCTTACTGGGATGGATGTGGTCCCTAAAGAGCCATATGTTTGGTCGCTATGTAGGGACATGGCACTTCTTTTTTATTTTTGGTGTGTGTCTTCATTTCTTTTGTTCTTCTGTCTTTTTTTCCATGGGCCAAATCCTGACTCTTTAATGCATTTAAAATATGGTTATAGGGCTTGCATCACGCTTAATATGCAGGCTGGCACACTACTTATGATGCAAATCAGTTTACGTTTTGCTTATGTGGGTATGGACTGTTTTTTCACTTTCTGATGGTTGTTAAGGATCATTTGTGTTTCAAACTCATTTTTAGCAAACCATTTCTTGATTTTTACAAGTAGCACTTTTCTTTCCTGATCTTCACCCAAATTCTGTATTAATCCAGCACAGGAGGCAGAGAAGACAGAAGTTCATCCAACACAGAAAATCCTCTTGCAGGGAAGACAGAAAGAGAGATCTCATTACAAAAATACAGCTTCTCAAGTGTATTTATGGACATAGTGGGGATTGTCGGAGGGTGACTCCTAGTTTAGCACTTGTGGAATGCCAACCTCTTCAGGAGAAAGCACCTCACTGAATCCTTGGGGCTGGGTTATTACACTGGGAAGTCTTCAGGGAGGGGAGTTTTGAGTTGATTTTATTTTTAAGTATAGGAAGGATAAGGCCTTGGCAGATTGAAATAGAGATGCCTCAGGCATGGAGTGATGATGATAATAATGGTATTTGCTAATTATTTACTATGAACCCAGCACTGTACTAAGCAGCAAGATAGATACAAGATAATTGGGTCTTTCACAGTCCCTGTCCAACATGGGGCTCACAGTCGAAGTGAGTATCCCATTCCAGACTGGAAAACTGTACAAGAGCTTTTGAGAGGGGTTAAAAAGGAAATGTTCTCTTTTCTGGAAAAGGAGGGCTATGATGGAAGTTGTTAAACCCAGAAGAGTTCTAGGGGCAGAGGGAAGCCGAGTGAATGAGATGGTGATGGTGAGGAAGATGAAGAAGAGTGGAATCATTGTTGGGTTTTAAGAATAAAGGGCTGGCATGTTGAATAAGATGGATAGCTGACGATCATTTAAGAAGCAGTGTGGCTAGTGGATAGAGCATGGGTGGGGCTGGGAGTCAGAAGGACCTGTGTTCTAATCCTCGCTCTGCTGCTTGTCATCTGTGTGACCTTGGGCAAGTCACTTCACTTCTCTGGGTCTCAGTTCCCTCATCTGTAAAATGGGGAGTAAGACTACAAGCCCCACATGGGACAGCGACTGCATCCAACCTGATTAGCTTGTATCTACCTCAGCAGTTAGAACAGTGCCTGGCTCATAGTAATCGCTTGATGAGTACAATTTAAAAAAAAATGGATTAAAGGAAGGACAGGGTGGAGGTTAATAAGCCACTTCTCAAATTTTGATTGAGCACCTTGGGTTCTTTCATTCAATTGTATTTATTGAGTGCTTACTGTGTGCAAAGCACTGTACTAAGCACTTAACTTCTTGACTCTGTGCCCTTAAAGCAGGGACAATGACTTGCCGCCCCCCTTCCAAAGCCTTATTGAAGGCACATCTCCTCCCAGAAGCCTTCCCTGACTAAGCCCTCCTTTTGTCTTCTCCCACTCCCTTCTGTGTTGCCCTGACTTGCTCCCTTTATTCATCCCCTCACCCAGCCCCACAGCACTTAAGTACATATCTGCAATTTATTTATATTAATGTCTGTCTCCTCCTCTTGACTGAAAGTTTGCTGTGGGCAGAGACATGTCTGTTTTTTGTTATATTTTACTCTCCCAAGTGCTTAGTACTGTGCTTTGCCCATAGTAAGCGCTCAATAAATCCGAGTGAATGAATTAACGGTATGTTCCGCCTTTCCTGGAGTCTCCAAGTTGGGCCAGTTTCCCTCCAAGAAGCCGGTTGTATGAAGGAGGCTGTTCCTGCAAAGCTGGTCTGAGCCCCAAGCTAATCCACTTAAGTTCTGGGGAGAGGTCTCTGCCTCCATCTCCCTTCCCCCCAAGTTGTGTCACTGGGGAGGAGCAGGGGGCTCTTTGAGGATGGTTAAGCATGGCCTCTGACCCCCTTCCCACATCACTTCCCTCCCTCCCCATGCTCCATCCCCTCCTCTGTCTATAGAACGGGTCGAAGCTCTTTAAAAGCAACCCCTTTCTGCCCTGGGAGAATTGAAATCAATAATTAAAAGAAAGCATGGAGGGGCAGGTGGGGCTGGGGGTTAGGTTGGTGGAAGAGGAGAGTGCAGAAATACACTCAGTCCTTCCAGGGTGTGTTTTTCCTTTGGATAGAATGGGGTGGCCGAATTAAGGTGCGTTCGTCTGACCATTGGGTATGCAGCCCGGAACGGTAGCAAAAGAAACAGTTCTTCTGCAGGGCGAGGCTTTGTTGATGAGGATTTCTGCAAGGATGCAGAGCCCACATCATAGGAGAACTTGGGATACAAGCCAGTGACAGCGAAGATCTTGAAAGATGGAATGGAGAGGAAAGGATAGCTCCTAGACAATTACTCTCTCCCACTTCAAAGTCTTAATGAAGGCACATCTCTTCCAAAAGGCCTTCCCTGACTAAACCCTCTTTTCCTTTGCTTCAACACCCTTCTAGGTCACCCTGACTTGCTCCCTTTATTCAGCCCTCCTCCAAGCCTCACAGAATTTATGTACATTATCTGTGATTTATTTATTTATATTAATGTCTGTCTCCGCCTTTAGGCTGTAAGCTTGTTATGGGCAGGGAATGTGTCTGTTACATTGTACTCTTCCAAGTGCTTAGTACAGTGCCCTGCACCCAGTAAGCACTGAATCAATATGACTGATATCTGAAGAAAGAGAAAGTGACACCATTTGACAAGCGCTTAGTACAGTGCTCTGCACTGCACTGCTCTGCACACAGTAAGCACTCAATAAATATGATTGAATGACAGTAACTTCATTCTTTCAATCGTATTTATTGAGCACTTACTGTGTGCAGAGCACTGTACAAGTTGGGAACATATAGAGATGGTCCCTACCCAACAGCGGGCTCACAGTCTAGAAGGGAGAGACAGACAACAAAACAAAACATATTAACAAAATAAAATAAATAGAATAAATATGTACAAGTAAAATAAATAGAGTAATAAATATGTACAAACATATATGTATATATACATATATACAGGTGCTGTGGGGAGGGGAAGGAGGTAAGGCTGGGAGAGGAGGGGGAGAGGAAGGAGGGGGCTCAGTCTGGGAAGGCTTCCTGGAGGAGGTGAGCTCTCAGTAGGGCCTTGAAGGGAGGAAGAGAGCTAGCTTGGTGGATGTGCAGAGGGAGGGTAGTAACCTGAGTGACAGATTCCCATGACGTTCTGAGTTTTGGGAAGAATCCAGTGGTATTGGGGGTTTATATGCTCATCACACTTTGGTGGCAGTAAGCTCTTGCTAAACAGACAAAACGTTTAATAAGACTCTTCTTAATTAGAAAGACAATTGAGAAATCTCAGCACTCTGACTTTAAACCAGACACGTTTTAACAAGAAAAGACATCTCAAACGAGGTGCATGAAGGAGAGTCATAAACAAAGCTCTATGAGGTTTATAAAATTCCCCCAAAAAGCTTGTTCTAAATCATCATCGTCAATGGTATTTATTGAGAACTCACTATGTGCAGAATACTGTACTAAGTGCTAGAGAGAGTACAACAGATTTGGTAGGCACCTTCCCTGCCCGTAGCGAGTTCAGAGTCTAGATTTGAGCTTACAATCTGAATGAGGATTTGTCGTATCTATAGTCTTTCCCATGACCCGTGTGATACAGTCTCTAGACGGTAAGCGTGTTGTGGGCAGGGAATGTGTCTACCGAATCTGTTATACTGTACTCTCCCAGCTCTCAGGATAGTGTTCTGCCACAGTAAGCACTCAATAAATGCAACTGATTGTATCTTTGTGGTAAAATAAAGCGATCCAGCTGTCATGTTTTCATCAAAGTTATTCCTGTAGTAAGAAGAGTAGAAATGTATTTGCAATATTGGTGATGGTTGGCCTGCAGATTTCTTTTGGGAAGATAACTAGCTCTTCTTTAAAGAAAAGGATTTAGAGAGGATTGTTAGTGACTGAATATTCGCTCCCTCGTGGCATTTCAGATTGTTAAGACTTGTTTTGTTAAAAGTCAAAGCATACAGGTCTGGATTTTCTTTCAGGTTATGAGGAGACTTAGGAAACGGAAGGCTGATTTTGATACCTAATAATGGAACACATCAATAACCATTAGGTTGTACTGGCTTAGCTTTCATTAGGTGTGTTGTTTGGTTTTTATTCTGAAAATCCCCCACACAGCAGAAACCTGCAAGTGCTCATTACTGCCTCACAACCTGCAGTCAGCACAAAAAAATAGAATCAAAGGAGGGAAAAAAAAAGAGTTTTTCTTACAATGAGAGAGAACTCAGCACCCAATTTTAATTTCCACTTTTGGGGCTTGGATAATGCTAACAGTGGTGTCTTTGCCGTGTTATCAGTGTCTTGTTTGAATCAGTTCTTTTTCTCTGATTATTTAATTGCGGTGGGCTAACGATGACTAATACCTGGATATCGGAGCTCCCGTTAGTCAGGAGATTGATGACTCCACTGATCTGTCTGTTGTATTAGAAAACTAAATGTGCATCTGTGGCCTGTTTTATGTCCATCTCCCCTATTAGCATGTAAGCTCCTTGTTGGCAGGAAACATATCTCATCCTTCAATTGTACATTGCCAAGGGTTTAATACAGAGCATTACACTTAATAAGTGCTCAGTAAATACCTTTACTAATACTACTATTTCTAGATTCTCTCCCTTCCTTCTGGACTCATATCTCTCACTTCCCTTCCTATTAACAACCTAACAATGAAGAAGGAAAATATGAAGATTTTATTTTTTTAATGGTATTTGTTGACCACTTACTATGTTCCAGGCACTGTTCCAAGTGCTGGGGTAGATACAGGCTAATCTGTTTGGACACAATCCCTGTCCTACATGGAGCTCACAATCTTAATCCCTATTTTACTGATGAAGTAACTGAGGCACAGAGAGGTTAAGTGACTTGCCCAAGGTCACACAGCAGACAAGTGGCGGAATTGGGACCAGAACCCAGGTCCTTCTGTCTCCCAGACTTGTGCTTTATCCACTGAGCCACGCTGCTTCTCAATAAATGAAGATGATGACGATAAGGACATTATTGATGGATTTTCCCATTGAAAAGTGAAAGGGAATCTTGGTCCTATATTTCAGAGCCAAGATCCTGCACCACGTTATTGGTGACAGTCTCAATAGCACTTTCTCATCTCTACCAGGGTTCAACAAACGAGATGGTCAGAGGGATGGAGCTCACTGCAAATCACATGCAAGAATTTTGTGTGCCAATCAATCATATTTATTGAGCGCTTACTGTTTGCAGGGTACTGTACTAAGCAATGCTATTCAGTTGTATTTATTGACTAGTGCAGAGCACTGTACTAAGTGCTTGAAAGAGTACAATACAACAGTAAACAGATACATTCCCTGCCCACAATGAGCTTACAGTCTTGAGGGAGAGTACAATAAAACAGATTTGGCAGACACGTTCCCTGTCCACAAGGATCTTACAATCTAGTTCCAAACTCCACACGGCATCGCATTGGGTTGGGGAGGGAGTTACACCTCTCTTAAAATGATACCCTTGTTAAACGTGGGTCTTGATGTTAAAGCTGAATATGCTCATAGTAAGCAGCCTTCCTGCAAGACTCTGCCACTCCCTCAATCCCATGGGAACTTGGTGTTTTCTGGGAAGAGAGGAACCACAGTCTGTCCATTTCTGAGATTTTTTTTGTTGCCTTGAGTGGCTGTGGCAGGGTGTTGGAGGTAGGTAGGGTGAGAACCAAGTGGGTATCTGTCCGGAATGCTGGACGTGGTGTTCGAATTGAGCAGATATCTGATGTTTTGGCCATCCACAAGCTTCTTGGAAATTGGGTCCCATGTCACCATTTCCGATGAGATTCCGAGCCTCAAAACCTGTCTTTCCTTCTGTGAATGCCCTGGTGGTCTCCCATGTCAAGAACAGCTTGTTTTTTATGCTAATCAGTCTTTTGTTATTTTTTTTCTCTAAGCCACATGGCTTAGTGGAAATAATAATGATAGTAATAACTGTGGTGTTTGTTAAGCATGTACTACGTGCTAGCCACTCTACTAAGCGCTGAGGTAGATCCAAGATAATTAGGTCCCACATAGGGCTCCCAGTCTCAATCCTCATTTTACAGATGAGGTAACTGAGGCACAGGGAAGTTAAGGGAGTTGCCCAAGGTCACACAACGGACAGGTGGCTTAGCTGGAATTGGAACCCAGGTCCTTCTCACTCCTGGGGGCATACTCTATCCATTTGGAGGATCTGAGAGTCAGAGAACCTGAATTCTCAACCCGTCTCTGCCACATGCCTGCTGTGTGACCTTGGGCAAGTCACTTAACTTCTCTGTGCCTCAGTTACCTCATCTGTAAAAGGGGATGTGATACCTGTTCTTTCTCCCTCTTAGACTGTGAGTCCTGTATGGAACAGACTGTCCCTTACCTACATTTGTTACATCAGTCCTAGAGTTTGATACCATGCTTAGCACATAGGAAATGCTTAACAAATACCACAACTGTTATTATTGTTGTCACTTGAGCTTTCAGCTGACTAGTCTCTCCCATGAGGACTTACTGTATTAGTTGAAATGGGATCTGACTGAGGAAGGAAGAATATGTAGAGTGCTGAGATTCCTTAGTTGGAGGTTGCAGAAGATAATTAAAAATGAAATCTGAATAACCCATTTAACTTTTGAAGTCGATGCTGCTGCCTCATAATTACTTTTATTTGAAGTGAACTGTAATTCATCACACAGTGTACTAGATGCTAAAGGCCTGTGCTAAAAGCTGGGATTCAACCTAGTCCTCACTGCCTAAAAATGCCTCACTGCCTTTTGTCCCATTTTATACCAGGTGGTTCAGTTTGCAGATGGCTTGGCCTCAGTCCCAAATTGATAGGGCACCATGGACACCTTTATCTCAAGTATTTCTATTTTTAAATGCTCAGCCTCCCTCAAACTTGGCTCTGAGCTGCCCTACCTCCTTCCCCTCCCCACAGCTCTTGTATATATTTGTACAGATTTATTACTCTATTTTACTTGTACATATTTACTATTCTGTTTATTTTGTTAATGATTCACTCATTCAGTCGTATTTATTGAGTGCTTACCGTGTGCAGAACACTACTAAGCACTTATGTGTGTATAACTATCATTCTGTTTGTTCTGACAATTTTGACACCTGTCTACGTGTTTTGTTTTGTTTTCTGTCTCCCCCCAGCCCCCGCCACCCTTCTAGACTGTGAGTCCATCGCTGGGTAGGGACTGTCTCTATATGTTGCTGACCTGTACTTCCCAAGTGCTTAGTACAGTGCTCTGCACACAGTAAGCCCTCAATAAATACAATTGAATGAATGAATGAATCTATCAGCTCTAGATCAATAGATGGGATCAGCTTCACACCCAATGACAGTTCAAGAACTACCCAGACTCTGTGAACATCATTTCCTTTGTCTTATGACACCTTTCCTTATGTAACACAATGTAAATTATGTTTTTCCCATTAAGCCCTCTCTTCCCCACCTCCCTCTCCCTTCTGCCTGATCTCTGCACTTGGTTCTGATGATGAATTTGATGATCTTGCTTCTGTCCCAGCACATAATACTGGAACATAATAAGCACTTAACAAAAAAAAAAAAAACTTGCTTCCCTGAGGGGAAGACTCTCCATCCTAAAACATCCTAAAATGAGAGAAGCAGCATGGCTCAGTGGAAAGAGCGTGGGCTTTGGAGTCCGAGGTCATGGGTTCAAATCCCGGCTCTGCCAATTGTCAGCTGTGTGACTTTGGGCAAGTCACTTAACTTCTTTGTGCCTCAGTTCCCTCATCTATAAAATGGGGATTAAGACTGTGATCCCCCTATGGGACAATCTGATCACCTTGTAACCTCCCCAATGCTTAGAACAGTGCTTTGCACATAGTAAGCACTTAAATGCCATCATTATTATTATTATTATTATTTATGTGGCAGTCTGCTGTTCTGAAGATATGGAGGTCGAGAAAGCTGTTGGAATGTGCCTGTGAAGAGCAGAGCCAAGGCTCGCACTGAGGTCTCAAAATTAAGCAACCCTAACTGTCGTCTGATGTGACACAATATTAGTATAAGTTTTTTTACTGACACCTCATTTAGATAAATGACAGCTTTCTACTAGGACTTGACGTGAGGTGTCATTATAAAACAAAATCTCTGACATGTCTACATGACACAGACTCTTAAAATGAATGGCAAAGTTTAAATGGGACTTGAACCTAATCCCAGGTTCTTGTAGAAATGGCGTAACTCAGTTTGGAAATAGTTACATGGAGAACTCCTACCTTAGTTAAATACAACCCACCCAGTGAAATATTTAACCTATTCTTTAAAAAGGATTATATTACCTCTAAACTGAAACTTTTTGACATCTTTGTGTAGAGATCAGCATCAGTTGCATTTATTGAAAACCTGCTGTGTAATTGTGGTATTTGTTAAGCACTTACTATGTGCCAAACATTGATTGCTAGTTTAGATATAATACAGTCATATCAGAGAGAGTCTCTGCCCCTCTATTTGAGGAGGGAGAACAGGTATTCAATCAACCATTTTGCAGATGAAGAAATTGAGGCACAGAGAAGTTAAGTGACTTTCCCAAGGTCACACAGCAGGATGGCATTAGAACCCAGTTCTCCCGATTCCCAATCATGTCCTCTTTCTGCTAGGCCACGCTGCTTCCCCCTTAAAAGCAAAGAAAACTTTGATAATCAAGAGAAATCGGGAGCAATTCCTTTGTCGAGTAAGCATTTGTGATCGTTTTGGTTCTTAGAAGAAGCAGGAAAAAAGAAAAAAAGAACACATTAAAGAAGTCATGTTTTAACGTCTTAAAGCACTTGTATGTTTTTTTCTTTAGGGCTTAGCCTCTGAATATAGAAATAAAGTGAAATCTAAACTCGTAGGTCTTTTACTAAAACCATCACCATAGTGTCAAAGCCAGAGAAATCTGCATCCAAGGCATTTCCAACAATCTCTCATCATCCGCTGGGCTGAAGTGGGCATTTGTATGCTTCTCTGTGCATTCAGATCAGCGTGTGAAATCTTTCAAGCAGATAGCACTAACTAGCTCCTAGGACAGCGGAGGCAGAATTTTCAGGGAATTCAGTCGGGGGCTACATGACCAAAATATAAAACAGGCCACTTCCCTGAAACAGGCTATCTTGTATAGGGTGAGAGTCGACAAGTTATCTAACGGTGACAAGGAGTGTGTGATCTATTGACAACGCTTTCCAAATTCTTTCTTTCAGTAGGGAGGGAGTGCATTCTCGGGGCTAAATATATTTCTGGCCACTGCACGGTCAAATATTCGCAGCCAAAGTCAGAAATGTCACGGTCACGTGTAGTGTATTAATGTGGTATATGGAACGCTTTCAAAAGATGGAGAATCAGGCAGGGACCAGTAAACTTCCTTTCAAAAATGGATCAGCTGGAGAAGTTGTCACATCATCATTTAGACAAATTGAAAATATTGTTCAGGTTATGCTGCTTATGGTGGAGTTCTTCACTGACATTTTCTCCTTTAGCTGACGCCTGTGGTACAGGTCTTTTTCCATTTGTACCTTCCCCTGAAACTCTGAACCCCATGTGGGACAGGGACTGTGTCCAACCTGACTATCTTGTATCTACCCCAGGGCTTATTAGTACAGTGCTGGGCACACAGTAACAAATGCCAAAACTATAACTATTAATTCATTCACAGAACGGCCTGGTGAAAAGAGCCCAGGCCTGGGAATCAGAGGATTTGAGTTCTAATCCCAATTCTGCCGTTTGCTTGCTGGATGGCCTTGGGCAAGTAACTTAACTTCTCTGTGCTTCAGTTTTCTCAATGGCAAAGTGGGGATTCAGTGCGCATTCTCCCTCCTACTTAGAATGGGAGCCTCATGTGGGACAGGGGATGGGTCTGACCTGATTAACTTGTATCTACCCCAGTGCTTACTTGGAATGCTGATTGACTCATAGGGAGCACTTAAGAAATGCCGTTTAAAAAACCCTATCATTATGATTAATTATCCTGTTGGAAACCAAATCAAGAAGGTCACTAGTCCTTTGAAAATCAGAGAGGGGTGTCAAGCCAAACTGAAGGTCTTCAGAGAATCAGTGGTGTCCAGCCTTCAGTACTGTATTTTTTTAACAGCGATGATAGAGATCAGTCTATTAGTAATCAATGGTATTTACTGAGCACTTACTATTTGCACAGCACTGTGCTAAACACTTGGGAGAGTACAGTACAACAGAGTTGGTAGGCACACTCCCTGCTCACAACGAGTTTATAGTCTAGGGGGAAGACAGACAATATAAATAAATTACAGATGTGTACATAAGTGCTGTGAGGCTGATGGGGATGGGGTGAATAAAGGGAGCAGAAGGGAGTGGGAAAAGAGGAAATGAGGATTTAGGGAAGGCTTTGAAGGTGGGAGAGTAATTGTGTCTGCCTGTCGGATGTGAAGAGGGAGGGCGTTCCAGGCCTGAGTCAGCACATGAGTGAGAGGTCGTCAGAGAGGTAGATGAGGTTGAGATACGGGGAATAAGTTAGCATTAAAGGAGCTAAATTTGCAGGCTGGGTTGTAGTAGGAGAGCAGTGAGGTGAGGTGGGGCGGGGGGCAAGCTGATTAAAGAAGCTGGGGCGGGGGGCAAGCTGATTCTTCTTTAAAGAAGAGCGGAGGACCTAGATCCCAAGGCTTCTGAATCGAGAACTTAATCATGAAAATTAAGGTACTTTGTTAAGTGCTTAGTATGTGTTGAGTTCTGGGGTGGATGCAAGATAATCAGGCCAGATGCAGTCCTCCTTGTGTGAAGGAATCGATTTTAGGAATTCTATTGGTCTAAGCAGTACCATGTTCGTATTCCTGCTGTGGCCTGGAGTGCAATGAAGCCTTCCAAGAGAACTTCCCTGACTAAACCCTCTTTTTCCCTTTTCTACTCCCTTCTGTGTCTCCCTGACATACTTCCTTTATTCGTCCCCCTCCCCACAACCGAGCCCCAGGGCACTTATGTACACGGAGAAGCAGTGTGGCTCAGTGGAAAGAGCCCGGGCTTTAGAGTCAGGGGTCATGGGTTCGAATCCTGGCTCTGCCACTTGTCAGCTGTGTGACTTTGGGCAAGTCACTTAACTTCTCTGGGCCCCAGTTTCCTCATCTATAAAATGGGGATGAAGACTGTGAGCCCCCCGTGGGAAAGCCTTATCACCTTGTACCCTCCCCAGCGCTTAGAACAGTGCTTTGCACATAGTAAGCGCTTAGTAAATGCCATTATTATTATTATTAAAGAGTGCGGGCTTTGGAATCAGAGGTCATGGGTTCAAATTCTGGCTCCGCCACTTGTCAGCTGTGTGACTTTGGGCAAGTCACTTAACGTCTCTGGGCCTCAGTTCCCTCATCTGTAAAATGGGGATTAAGACTGTGAGCCCCTGCGGGACAACTTGATCACCTTGTAACCTCCTCAGTGCTTAGAACAGTGCTTTGCACATAGTAAGCACTTAATAAATGCCATCATCATCATCATTATTATTATTATCTGTCATTTCTCTATATTATTGGCTTTCTCCCTCTCTAGACTGTAAGATCCATGTGGTCAGAGAATGTTCCTGTTATACTGATCTCTCCCAAGTGCTTAGTAAAGTGCTCTGCACAGAATAAGTGCTCAATAAATGCTATTGAGTGGCTGACAGTGAGCAAGTAGGCCGGCAGAATGGCAACAATTTGCCAAGTTCGCACACAGGACTTATACGCGAGACTTATTTACAGATAAAGTGACCTCAGCACAGTGTCGATGCTGTGTGTAAACATCAAGAACTTGTAGGTAGTTCCCTGTCGGCTCTGCGGTTTTAACCACCCCTCATTTTAGTCAGCTACTTTTAGGCTTCCCTCCGCATCGGTTCACACCTTCCAGAACATCCTAGAAAACCCCTCAATGGGAAACCTTCACCCCAGTGGCAGTCTTACCCTAGTAGGCACTACCCTATATGCAGAGCTGGGACCAAAACCCAGGTGTCCTGATTCCCAGAGCTATGCTCTTTCGGCTGGTCCAATAACCTGTCAACAGTATATAGGCATTGAGCCCCTACTGACTGCAGAGCACCATGCTAATAATAATTTTAATAATTGTGGTATTTGTGAAGCACTCACCATGTGCCAGGCACTGTACTGGATACGAGCAAATTGGGTTGGGCACAGTCCCTGTCCTACATGGGGCTCACAGTCTTAATCCCCATTTTACAGATGAGTGAACTGAGGCACAGTGAACTGAAGTGACTTGCCCAAGGTCACTTGCTAGAATCTCAAAGATCGTACAATCCTCTCTCACTGTAGAGAAGCAACATGGCTTAGTGGAAAGAGCACAGGCTTGGGAGTCAAAGGCCATGGGTTCTAATTCCGGCTCTGCCACATGTCTGCCCTGTGACCTTGGGCAAGCCACTTAGCTTCTCTGTGCCTCAGTTACCTCATCTGTAAAATGGGGATTTAGACTGTGAGCCCCATGTAGGACAACTTGATTATCTTATATGTACCCCAGTGCTTAAGACAGTGCTTGGCACATAGTAAGTGCTTAACAAATACTATAATTATTATTATTATCACTATTATTACAAAGTCCCTTAAGGAGGTTTGCATCTAAGAGAGATCGAAATTCTAAATTGATGACCAAACCACAGTTGAGTGAGAAGATAGATCTAGGTAATAGACTCAAGTGAATAGACTGATGAATATGTGATGGCTATTTTGGCTGTGAGATTTTGCATCAACCACAGATGTTGCATCCTACTTCTAAAGCAGATTTTGCCAGGGTCACCTGAGGTGATATCAAATGGGAAAAAGATCTCAAACAGTGAGGTCTTGGAACACAGTATAACTGGCAGTCAAGCCCATGGGATGATAGCCAAATGCCCAAGTTAGTAACTGAACTGTGGGGAGGAAGGAAGGAATACCAGAAGCATTTAAAAGAATCTAGTCCCGCTGAGTATGCTGCTCTTTTTTAGCGAACTTTTCAAATTCTTTCCCACATATTACTACTACTAATCGTGGTATTTATTAAGTGCTTACTATGTGCTAAATACTGTTCTAAGCCCTGGGGTAGATACATGTATATTCTCAGGATAATGGTGAGACTGACCTAAATCTCTTCTTTCTTCTCCTCAGCCTTTCAACTACTTTGACTTGTATAGATTAGGTAGCACCTATTTTGATTTACCATCAGAAAATGACAGTTCTATGCAAAAGCTGTTGAGTTGCCACTGGGAGGATATGGCTTGGAGATGAGAAATTAATTGGAGAAAAGCCTCATCACAGGGGTGGCATTTCAGGAGAGCTTTAAAAAAGAGACGTTCTGGTGGCAGATTCCTAGATTTCTCCACCACTAGGCTGTAAGCTCATTGTGAGTAGGGACCTTGTCTACCAACTCTGTTATAGTGTTCTCTCCCAAATGCTTTGTACGGTGCTCTGAACACAGTAAGTGCTCAATAAATACCATTGAGTGATTCTGGGGGTGGAATTTCTAGAAATCAAGAATGGAGTAAGCACAGGGTAGAAGTTAGAACGGTTGAGAGTAAGGCTTGGGGCGAAGATGAGTTTGCCCGCACACTCCGCTCCTCTAGTGCTCACCTCCTCACTGTGCCTCATTCTCGCCTGTCCCGCTGGCAACCCCTGGCCCATTCTCCACCTCTGGCCTGGAGTGCCCTCCCTCCTCAAATATGCCAAACTAGCTCACTCTCCTGCTTCAAAGCCCTACTGAAAGCTCACCTCCTCCAGGAGGCCTTCCCAGACTGAGCCCCCTTTTTCCTCTGCTCCTCCTCCCCTCTCCATCACGCTGACTCTCTTCCTCTACTCTACCCTCCTCCCTGCCCCACAGCACCAGTGTATATATGTACATATAACCTCCCCAGCGCTTAGAACAGTACTTTGCACATAGTAAGTGCTTAATAAATGCCATTGTTATTATTATTATTATTTGATGCATTTTATTAATGATGTGTATATATCTATAATTCTGTTTATTTATATTGATGCTATTGATGCCTGTTTACTTGTTTTGATGTCTGTATTCCCCCTTTTAGACTGTGAGCCCACTGTTGGGTAGGGATTGTTTCTATTTGTTGCTGAATTGTACTTTCCAAGCACTTAGTACAGTCCTCTTCACACAGTAAGCGCTCAATAAATGATTGAATGAATGAATGTGCTTAGTACAGTGCTCTGCACACAGTAAGCACTCCATAAATATGACTGAATGAATGAAATGAATGAGTGGGTGGAGAGGTGTGAGGTGGAGTGTAGGAGGAAACAATTACAGCACCAACTGGGGAATCGATTTAGGGAAGTATAATCTCAAGTAATGGCATGGATATGCAGAAGCCATTCAGTGAGAACCCACACATCTGGGGTGCTGTAGCCATGGCTTTTAGAGCAGAGAACTCAGGAAGATCAGGAGAGTAGGAGACAAACTGATAACAGAGGTAGGTACTGCAAATAATAAGCCACAAAGGTCATTCTATGTGCTTAGTGTGGAGGGATTTATTGGTTACGCATCAATCTTTTCAGTCACACCTATGCTCCTAGATAAAAATCTGGTCAGGGGTGTCATCTTTGAACTGAAAGGGCACTTATTGAAGAACTAATGGGTCAGAAAGAAGCAATTTGGGTCTCTCTGTCTCATTCTCGCTCTAGTATTCCAAGGTCTAAGGGTGGATGATGGCTATAAATTGCAAATCATGTCAGAAGTAGACACTTCATCAAATACATATGCTTGCAGTGTAACTGTTTCAGTGGCAGTGGAGTAACCCTTAATAGCCTAGTTGGAGACAAGAGAATATCCAAAAATAATAATAATAATAATAATAAACTTAGCTCTCTTGGGAGTTGAGATAGGTAGGGGAACTACATCTAATCCCTGGAAAAGAGAAATATTTCAAGAGGTCTGTGCACATGCTCACACATGCACAAGGGCTGGAAGTAAGGAAGTTGATTGGGGTGGATGTAGGAATTATGGAATCATTCCAAAGTTGAGTGTGAGACCCATGTGAAATATTGGTGAATTTCCTCATATTCCTTCCCCTCCCTTCAAACAAGTGAGGGGAACAGTGTTCTGCACAGAGTAAACACTCAATAAATACCATTGATTTATCTACCCCAGAGCTCAGTACAGTGCCTGGCACATAGTAAGCACTTAACAAATACCACAATTATCGCTATTATTATTATTATTGATCCCCACCACTGACACTGTCCTTTTCAGACTGGTTCAGACCTTCAGGATTCTCCTAGAAATAGATCAGCTGCAAGCTACTTCTCTAAATCTTCCCTGATCAGTCCACCTGCATCATAGTGGTGATTTACTCCTCATGATTTAAAAGAGCGAAAGCACCCCCTAGAATGCCCAGAAAGTAATTTATGCAGTGGGAGACCATGGCTGATTATGTGGAAAAAATGATATATTAGGTAATGTTGTTTATTAGCCTTTGGCTGGCTTTTATGCAAATGAACATTATGCATGGGAAAATATTAAGCAGGAGAAATAATAGCAAAATTTCCCTATGTAATTAGTATAGCATGAGCAGGCTCTCATTTCAGGTCTCAACACGGGCAGAGGCGAGCTGTTAATTCAGAAAGTGAATAGAATCGTAAAAGTGTCAGTTTTATTGCCCTTCCCCCTCATCTCAAGAAAGGACACCATATGTCCCCATATTTGTATGTTCTTGCTATTACAATTCCTCCTGTCAAAAATGATTTTCTCCAGAAGCACGGGATGTAAATGCCTGGCTAATCGTTCGAAGGAGTCTGGTTCATTCATTCATTCATTCAATCATATTTATTAAGTGCTTACTGTGTGCAGCGCACTGTACTAAGCGCTTGGGAAGTACAAATTGGCAACAGATAGAGACAGTCCATACCCAACAACAGGCTCACAGTCTAGAAGTGGGAGACAGACAATAAAACATGTGGACAGGTGTCAAGTCACCAGAATAAATAAAAATAAGGCTAGATACAGCATCATTAACAAAATAAATAGAATAGTAAATATGTTCAAGTAAAATAGAGTAATAAATCTGTACAAACATATATACAGGTGCTGTGGGAGGGGAAGGAGGTAGGGTAGGGGGGATGAGGAGGTGGGATGGTGCCACAGACATCCAATTGGCAATGCTGTTTTGAGGCAATTGTGAGAGGAATTTATAGCCACCTCTAAAGTGGTGGTCGAACCATTATTCTTTCCATTTGTCCACAAGTTTATCATTTGGGTTGGTGGGAAATTATCTCCTTACCTTTCAGAGCATAACCATACTTGATAACAAGCTCTTCCCAGTTCTACAGTATCAATCATCTTTATTGAGAGCTTACTGTGTGCAGAGCTCTGTACTAAGTGCTTGGGAGAGTACAATATAAATAAGCTTTTCCAGTTTCTAAATTATCAGTCATCTTTACTGAGTGCTTACTGTGTGCACAGCACTATATTTAGAACTTGGAAGAGTAGAGTTGAACTGAGTTGGTAGACATGCTCCCTGCCCACAGCGAGCTTACAGTAAATGATAGAGAAAATGGCCAAGGATATCGGTCACATCCTCATCTGTCCTGCCATAAGAGTCTCTGATAATTAACCTTTTCTCTTTTGAAAAGATTTCTAGAAAGAGATTTTTTTTAAATTAGAATTCCCTGCTTGTCTGCTAGCTTCAGATCAAGTTCCTTTGTTTCTGTTTTTATGTCAAGGGAGGCAGTCTGGCCAAAGAATTCAATCATCTGTAGTCATTACTTGCAAATGAGCCTTCCTTGCTACTGAAAAACTTAAAGATGCTTCCAAGGAGAATCAATGGCATTTATTGAGTGTTTACTGTATTCAGAGCACTGTAGCAAGTGCTTGGGAGAATACAGTACAACAGAGTTGAGAGACAAAGTCACTGCCCACAATGAGAATGGCATTGTTAGGCCAACTTGAACTTGCTCTTCCCACCAGGACTGTTTGAAAGAAATTTTTAGGGGTTGAGAGGGAAGAGATAACATATATGCTTAGTCTCGTCAAGCAAATAGGATTTCTAGAATGGAAAATCAAATTTCTCCTGTACCCTAGGGTAAACACCTCCTAGAAAGACTTTGCCATCCTCAAACTGCCTAATGGTGTGCCTGGATCATAATTTGGAAAGAGACCCTGTGGATGTGGGGGATATAGGTAAAGGCCAATGGGGTGGTGACCCCAAGCCCGGCATGACTGGGGAGCCCCCTGACCCCTCTGGATGAATGGCTTTATGCAGGACCAAGTCACCCCTGGAACCAGTAGACCCACTTTGATGGGAGAGGAGAGTTGTTTAAGGTCCAAAAGTTTTTTTAAGCTCCTTTGCCCTTGGACTCCTGGCACCCACCTCTAGGTTATACCCCTGAAGGATCCAAACACTAACAGAACCCATGACATTTATTTCCTCATCTTGACGCCCCCATCCCACTAGATTGCAAGCTCCCTGAAAGCAGGTATCGTGTCTACTTGCTCTCCCATTCTCTTTTAGGAGTTTGGTATAGTGCTCTGTACACAGAAAGTTCTCAATAAATACCATTGATTGATTTGGTTGAGGAACTGAAGCCTCGGTCTTAATCAGCGTACTTCTCTTTAGATCAGCGCTGGCTTTGAGACACAGAGTTGTTCACCTTCAGTTTATCCGTTCTCTTGGTCTATGGGGACATATGTATATATATCACATAATATAATATGTAATACATGTGAGTTTACTGTTGTATCTTTACTCTCCCAAGAGCTTAGTACAGTGCTTTGCACACAGTAAGCACTCAATAAATACGATTGAGTGAATAAATGAAAGGTCAGACATGGTCCCTGTTCCACATGGGCTCACAGTCTTAGGGGGAGGGAGGACAGGTATTGAATCTCCATTTTACAGAGAAGGAAACTGAGGCATAGAGACGTTGGATGACTTACCTAAGGCACACATCAGGCAAATGTCAGAGGTGGCATTAGAGCCCAGTTCCTCTGGCTCCCAGGCTGGCACTGTCCCCATACCCCAAGCTGCTTCTCATGAGACGCAGTGTGGCCTAGCAGATAGAGTACAGGCCCGGGAGTCGGAAGGACCTGGGTTCTAATCCCGGCTCTGCCACTTGTCTTCTGTGTGACCTTGGGCAAGTCACTTTACTTCCCTGGGCCTCAGTTTCCTCATCTGTAAAATGGGGATTGAGATTGTGAGCCCCATGAGGGACAGGAACTGTGTCCAACCTGATTTCCTTATATGCACCCAGTGCTTGGTACGGTTTCTGGCACATTCATTCAATCACATTTATTTAGCACTTACTGTGTGCAGAGCTCTGTACTAAGTGCTTGGGAAGTACAAGTTGGCAACATAGAGAGACGGTCCCTACCCAACAAAGGGCTCACAGTCTAGAAGGGGGAGATAGACAACAAAACGAAACATAGTGAGTGCTTAACAAATACCATAATTATTATGATTATTATTGTGCCATACTCTTTAAGCAGCATGGCTCAATGGAAAGAGCACGGGCTTTGGAGGCAGAGGTCATGAGTTCAAATTTCAGCTCCGCCAACTGTCAGCTGTGTGACTTTGGGCAAGTCACTTCACTTCTCTGGGCCTTAGTTACCTTATCTGTAAAATGGGGATTAAGACTGTGAGCCCCCTGTGGGACAACCTGATCACCTTGTAACCTCCCCAGTGCTTAGAACAGTGCTTTGCACATGGTAAGCACTTAACAAATACCATTATTATTATTATTATTATTATTAATTGCTATTTGCTTTTGGCGCTGCTGTGACCCAACAGGATCATAACTGGTGGGACCAAAGAGTGTAAGTGACACTGCACAAGCCACTAGCTCTCTTATCGGTTTTTCTGGGCAGGTTCTCAGTCCTGAAGATGGAGGCTCAAAGGTGATTCCTTATTGGGTTGGGGTTGGGGGAGGGAGGAGGGAGTTCCATCATCATGGAAAGGTCACTGTCATTCTGTGTAAGTTTAAATCTTTAGCCTCACCCTTGGGAGTCGAGGAAAAATCTAGCACCTCTGAGAGACAGGATGTGCAAGATTCCTCTTTAGCACAAATGAAGAGAGCTGTCAGGACCTTAAAGTCTCTCTGATAGCCAAACCAGTGAACAACTGTGTATTTATAGCTAGAATAATAATAACTGTGGTATTTAAGTGCTTGCTTTGTGCTAGGTCCTGTATGTACTAAGCGTTGGAGTGGATACAAGGAAATCCAGTTGGGCACAGTCCCTGTCTCACAAGGGGCTCACAGTCTCAATCCCTATTTTACAGGTGAGGTAACTTAGGCCCAGAGAAGTGAAAGACTTGCCCAGGGTCACACAGCAGACAAGTGGTAAAGTCGGAATTAGAACCCATGACTTTCTTACTCTCAGGCCTGGGATCTATCTACTATGCCATGCTGCTTCTGGACTAGAACTCAAAAGAGTACAGGCCTGGGAGTTGGTTCTAATCCCTTGAGTGTTTTATAGTGACCCAGCCTCAACCCCACATAATTTAGTTTAATACTGGTAAATTATATACACATAATTTATATTAGTATCTGTATCCCTCTCTAGACTGTAAACTTACTCTGGGGAGGCAGTGTCTGTTATATTGTAATCTCCCAAATGCTTCATTCATTCAATTGTATTTATTAAG
Organism: Tachyglossus aculeatus; assembly: GCF_015852505.1. Taxonomy (NCBI): domain Eukaryota; kingdom Metazoa; phylum Chordata; class Mammalia; order Monotremata; family Tachyglossidae; genus Tachyglossus; species Tachyglossus aculeatus. The sequence continues at coordinate 8,116,903 of NC_052090.1, read as the reverse complement.
CGCTTACAGTGTGCAGAGCACTGTCCTAAGCACTTGAGAGAGTACAATAGAACAATAAGCAGACATATTTCCTTTTCATAAGGAACTTACCGTCTAGAGGGGGACTCAGTACAGCGGTCTTTGTTGATGATAATGAGGATGAAGTATTCTGGCATCCCCACTTGCCTGCTGTGTGAACTTGGGCAGCTGACTTTGCCTCAGTTTCTTCTCACGTAATGTGGGGTTTTAATACCTGTCCTCCATCCTACTTAAGATGTGAGCCATGGAGGACTGGGGCTGTGTCCAACAGTGCTTGGCACATAGTAAGCGCTTAACCTCTGTCAAAGCTCTCCAGGCAGAAAGTGCTGAGGAATTTGTCAGTGGACTCTATCACAGCTCAGCCTGCCTCAGTTACTCCTGTGTCAGATGCCTTGATCTTTGTGCCAATGGGGAGTCATTTTATGGAAGGCGGAGGAGTGTCACCCCTGCACCTAAAAGCCCAGAGGCTCATGAAAATGTCTGGGAGAGTCAGACTCAGTGGGTTTTTGGGCAGCTGGCCAACTAAATACCTCACCAGGGATTTGGAAAGATGTTCTATTTCGAAGTATTTTTGGCTCTTTAAGCCCCTGGTTTCAGGGTTTCTTTTTTTTTTCTTTAAGCAATTCCTTGAAGACACTTCCTAGTGAGTTGAGGATGCGGTGGGTGCCATGATTAAAGTAGGGGCTAAATTCAGGAGAAATGTGCTTTCCATGCACATATAAATAGGAAGGAAATTAGCAACATGAGGACACAGTGGAAGCAGAGTTGCCTAGTGGGGAGAACATGGGCCTAGGACTCGGAGGACCTGGGTTCTAATCCTTACTCTGCCACTTGTTGTTGTGTGACCCTGGGCAAGTCACTTAACTTCTCCTGGGCAAGTCACTTAACTTCTCCATGCCTCAGTTCCCTCATCTGTAAAATGGAGACTAAAACTGTGAGCCCTTTGGGATAGGGACTTTGTCCAGCCCAGCACTTAGTACAGTGTCTGACACATAGTAAGCACTAACAAATGCCATTTTTTAAAAAAAAGAGACAGATGGTTAAATCAAAGCTGTATCCCATATTAAATCTTCCCCTCAGCCTTTGGCCGAGGGAAGAGCCTGAAGAAGAGGTGAAAGGAAGAAGCCAGACAAGCTTGCTGACATTTCTGGAGGCCTGTTGAAAGGTTGCTTTCACAGCAATAAAACCTGGCTGTGTTGGGCACCATTGTATTAATTACTGGAGTTTTGAATAATAATAATAATCATCTTTCATTTAAATCCCAAGTATGATGAACATGGTGATGATGATGATATTTACTAAGAGCTTACTGTGTGCCAAGCACTGTTCTAAGCACTAGGGTAGATACAAGGTAATCAGATTAGACACAGTCCTTGTCCCACATGGGCCTCACAGTCTTAAACCCCATTTTACAGATAAGATATCTGAGGCACAGAGAAGTGAAGTGACTTGCTGAGGGTCAAACAGCAAACAAGTGGTGGAGCTGGGATTAGAGCCCAAGTCCTAATGAGTCCCAGGCCTGTGGTCTAACTACAGGGCCCTATGTTGTGTTAGGAGTAAAGGAAAAGAGAAAATGCTACTATTTTTTTTCCTCTTATGCCTCGATGAAATGATCTTGGTGCTATGAATCAATAAATGGTATTTATTGAGCACACACTGTGGGCAAGGCCCTCTTATAAGTGCTTGAGAGACAGCTTGTGGATGGATCTGGTATGCCGATTGTTATTTTCAGACCACCTGATTCCGCCACTTGCCTGCTGTGTGACTGTGGGTGAGTTGCTTATAATAATAATAATAATGGCATTTATTAAATGCTTACTATGTGCAAAGCACTGTTCTAAGTGCTGGGGAGGTTACAAGGTGATCAGGTTGTCCCACAGGGGGCTCACAGTCTTAACTGAGGCACAGAGAAGTGAAGTGACTTGCCCAGAGTCACACAGCTGACAATTGGCGGAGCCGGGATTTGAACCCATGAACTCTGACTCCAAAGTCCGTGCTCTTTCCACTGAGCCATGCCGCTTCTCTTTGCTTACCTTCTCTGTGCCTCAGTTCCCTCATCTATAAAATGGGGATTAAATTTTCCTCCCTCCAACTAAGACTCAGAGCTCCACATGGGACAAAGTCTGTGTCCAACCTGACTATCTGGCATTTACTTTGGCACAATACAGTCAGTACAATCAATCAAATTTATTGAGCGCTTAATGTGTGCGAAGCACTGTACTAAGTGCTTGGGAGAGTACAATGTAATAACAGACACCTTCTCTGCTCACAGTGAGTTTACAATCTAAAGGGGGAGACAGGCATTAATATAAATAAATAAATTGCGAGTATGTACATAAGTGCTTGTGGGGCTGGAGGAAGGATGGATAAAGGGACCGACTCAGGGTGACTAAGAAGAGAGTGGGAGAAGAGGAAATGAAGGCTTAGTCATGGAAGGCCTCTTGGAGGGGATATGTCTTCAGGAAGGCTTTGAAGGTGGGGAAAGTAATTGTCTGTCTGGATATGAAGAGGAAGGGCATTCCAGGCCAGCGGCCTGGAAGTCCCCTTAAAAAAAAAAGTGGGAGCAGAGTAGTCTGGAAAAAAAACATTTTGGGGAGCATTCCAAAGGATGTTTCTGAGCATCTCTGTTCTTTCTGAGTTACCCTTTGCTGCATAAGATACCATTTTTGCATCAACCAGTGATCACAGACAGAGCCCGTGCCAAATTCCTCCGCTTCATCCAAATAGATGTTGATGATGCCATTCTGTCTGGAGTGTAATTCAATAGACAGACCCCCTCCTCCCAAGCCGCGGATTTGGTCCCATCTAAACCTTGAAGTTTCAGAGTTTTAGATTGGGCTGGGAAAGAGGAAAGGGCAACTAATGAAACCCATAAATTGAACACGCTTGCATGGGTGTTGACTGAGACATAAATAATTCAGCTGGCTCTGAGACTCTTGCCAGTTAGGGTCAGGTTTATGAGAGTAGACAGGGAACGTGGCCTCTCCTAATGGCTATTGGAAAGCAGAAGGAAAAGCTGATTTGCCAAAGTGGAAGGAGTCTAGTTTGTAGTGGAGTGACTGGGGAGTGGACCCACTTTGTGAAACCAAATCTATGCAGGAGGCTGGGAGGTGTTGAAGATGTACTTTTTTTTGGGGGGGGGGGGGGGATGTTATTTTCAGGAGTTTTCGTTATCTTTTTTTTTCTGGATAACCTAGCAGCGTGACCTTGTGGATAGAGCGTGGTCTGGAGATTGAAAGAATCTGGGTTTTACTCCCACCCATCAGTTATGTGACCTTGGCCAAGTCATTACCCTTCTCTGACCCTCAATTACCTCATCTGGAAAATGGGGATTGAGACTGTGAGTCCCATGTGGGACAGGGACTGGATCCAATTTGGTTACTTTATATCTACCCCAGGGCTTAGAACAGTGCCTGGCATATAGTAAGCACTTAACAAGTACCATAAAAAAAAAATGTGACTGTTCAGTTGGACCCAGGATATGCCTGGTGTCAGCTCTGTTTCTTTAAAGACCAAGTTGCAGTCTATCAGACTCTGCTTGGAAGTTGACTTTGCCCTAAGGGGATTTGTGTGATTGCATTTCATCTGTCCGCTGTCTTAACAGATGGACCTTATTAAGGGGAGACCAGACACCCTTCACCCCTCCAGATCCCAATGAGCTGAAATAGTTAATGAGGGCATACACAAAAAAACCTCCATATCCCAAAGGAATTTTCTTCCTTTTTTTTTTTTTTGCATTTACAGATAAAATAATCAGCAGCCAGCTTCTCGTAATAGGCAGGGAACATGTCTGCTAATTCTGCTGTGTTGTAGTCTCCCAAGCACTTAGTACAGTGCTCTGCACATAGTAAGCGCTCAATCGATTGATTCCAGCACCTTTTTTTTCAGTCCTGCAAAGTCCCCTCAAAAGCCGGAACTGAAACATAAGAAAATGAGGCTATTTATCATTTGACCCAGTGTCATGCTCTTGAAGCACATATATGCTTCTCTTCCAAACAAGAGTGTTTTTCTCTTCCTGAAATCTGCAGCCTTTCAGGTGGAGGAGAGAAAAAAAGGCAGTGGAAAGGTTTCTGGCTTTATCTGTCTACCAAGTTTTATTATGGAAACTGTTTGCAGGATAATTGGGTTTAATTTGTAAGGGAGCAGACAATTTGTATTGTAAACAAGCAGCTCTTTGAAGATAAATCTTGTCAGGAGCTTCAGTCTGCTGGAGGAAGCCTCGTGTTTATGGCCTGGAGTGGGAGCTAGTGCTGCTTTTTTTTTTTTTTTGCTAGACTACAAAGCTAGCAGCAAGAAGGTGTTAATTGGTAGTCTTCACCTGATTCCTTTTTGCAAGCTGGCTAATTAAAATGCATGATAAAAGTTTCACTTTTCAATTGGAAAAAAATGTTTATTTTGTCATCTAAAGAAATTTTTTCCCTTAAATCTACAGTTTCATATGCTTTCCTTCAAAAATAGCAACTGAAATATGTGCCATTACCTTAAGTGTTAAAAGAAACTCTCCATAAGCATAATTTAGGCAGTAGTATTTATCAGGGAGATAACAAATATCTTACAATTACATTGTCATTCACTGTATTAAGCGCTGGAGTAGATACAAGATAATCAGGTTGGGCAAGCTGCCTGTTCCCCTTGTGGGAGTGGGACAGTGTCTGATTTGGTTGTTTTGTATCTTTCCCAGCACAATGTGTGACACTCAATCCAACAATTCTATTTATCCAGCAATTATTGTGTGCAGAGCACTGTACTAAACACTGGGTAGGCATGTCCCCTGCCCACAGTGAGCTTCCCCTCTAGACTCCCCTTTTCGACTGTGAGCCCACTGTTGGGTAGGGACTGTCTCTATATGTTGCCAACTTGTACTTCCCAAGCGCTTAGTACAGTGCCCTGCACACAGTAAGCGCTCAATAAATGCGATTGATTGATTGATTGACTGTAGACTCCTCGTGGGCAGAGACTGTCTGTTATGTTCTGTTGTACTATCCCAAATGCTTAGTACAGTGCTCTGCAGACATTAAGAACTTAATAAATTGATTGAACAAGCTTACAGTCTAGAGAGGCAGATACTAAGTGCTTAACAGTAGCATCATTATTATTTTTATAGTCAATCGTATTTACTGAGTGCTCACTAGGTACAGAGCACTATACTAAGTGTGAAGTTGATCTTTTTGCAGTCATTACATCTTTAAACGTTTAATCTTATTAACTATTTGCAGGCAAAGGTAGTGGATATGAAAGAATTTTATGGTATAAATGAAAGCTGGATCACATAGTGTTCTCTCAGGCTAGTCAAAGATATTTTCTAAGAGGGCCAGGTAACTTATTTAATTTTTGCACTTCAAAATCTACACACGCTTTAGTGCTCCTAGATAGCAGACCCTCCTCAATGTTCTTGTTTTCAACCTGAAATGGTCGAGGTGTTTCTTTTTTTTAATTCAGAGATGTGACCTATTAATTTGTAGCAGATCATTTTCCCCTGCATCTGTCTGCAAACAAGCTCAACTCAAGAATCTGAATGGAAATAAAATTAGAAGCCAATATGTAACGCTTACTATTCTCACAGCCCATTCTTGAATGTTGGCAGCCAATGGAAATATCCATCGGTCTCACCCCAAAGATCTCGCTCAACTCGGGAAACTCGCAAACTGACTTTATCGAGCTAATGACAAGAGCTTACTATTAAAGAAAATAGCTCCAGGGCATGGCCTCTCTCCGTTATGCTTACAGATGTTTCTGTTCTTTTAATTGTCGGTTCCTGCTTGTGTTTTTAAAGCATTTATGCAGAAAATGACTTAAGGATAGAAGGCGGGTGGCAGAAGTCCAGGCCTTCTAAAAACTGTGTTGTGGTTTTTTTATACCTCATTCGCTGTGATTGGCTCGTCACTATGTTGTGTTCTAAAATATTCAAAATCACAACATCTTGACAGAGTGCTCTATTTTTGAATGACTTAAAATGTAACTTTCAAATTTGCATTAATTGAAAGATATCTTGTCATAACATTGGCTTTGTGTCATGAAAGGTTATTCTATACTTGGAAGTAACATTTTGGTAAATGAAAGATTATGGAATATTTATGAACTTCCTCTCCCCTTTTAAAACAAAGACCCAAGGAATATCATTCTATCTACGGTATTTTCTAACCCACGTAAAATCACGCTGTTTTACTTTTCTTGGGAAATTAGCAGAGTAAAGCCAGATTTTGTGCTTGGGTTTCATTATCTGAATATACAGGGGGAGGAAGACGGGAGAGAGATAGAGATGACTATTTTACAGGATTAAAAAATTATTATTCCAGCATTGATAGCGTGTAGATGGTGGATTAACCCGGTTTCTTGCTTTTCTTCCTCTTTCGGTCAGTAGACTGTCTGTTTGATCACTTTGCTGCTCATTAGCACATGCCTTGGAGAGCAGGAGGGAGGGCAATCCTTTACTTCCTGATTAAGCAGTTCCGTTTGGCAGTTGGGAAGGGGAGAAATGTTGACAGAAATCACTAAACGAGGCTTTCTGATTTTCCCTGTATTTCGATTTTTGATGTTTCACCAGAGAATTACATTCACAACAGCCTTGCAGATATCCACTTGCTGAGGATCATTCAGAGGCGCTATTTAACTTTGGCCACAAGTCTTATGGCATTTTTTTTTCTTTTCTTTATTTTTTTTACTCTTCATAGTCCAAGCTGCCTAGCCTGAAGAAGGGGTGGCAAGCAAAAACGTTCTAGACCATCTTCACTTTATCCACGAGGCCCCATTCTTAATAAAGCAATAATCACTTGCATTTTCTTGATTCTGAAGTCTATCATCCCAGTACTGAGTATTCAGTCTCCTACTAAAGAGGGACAGGAGAGAGAGTTCAACTTTTCACAGACTGTTAAGAGACCCTAAGGCTATCACAGGGAAACATCAGGACAGATTTTATAGCATTTCCCCATAGATGTTTAGTAATCATAGGTAGAGTTGAAACAAAATTGGCCAGCATTTGGGAGCATAAGTGAAGGAGAGGTATTTTTGTCTGGCTCTGGGCAGGGTCTTTTTTTTTTTATATGGGTTGGGTGGAGTTGGATTCCTTATTTAAACTTGAAGAACATATTCTCAAGCGTGGCCTAGGGATTTCTCTGACATTGTGGCACATTTCACAGGCCGATGCCTCTATTTGTGTTCATTACAGTTTGGACTCACTCTTACTCTTTGAATTTCTCAGGTAAACACAAAACACTCTTACAGCCTCCCCAGGGTATTGCTGTCAGCAGGCCAGCTCTGCTTTTGGATTCTTCTGTCCCTTTTTTTTTTTCATGGCATTTGTTAAGTGCTCACTTTGTGCCAAGCACTGTGCCGAGTGTTGGGGTAGATACAATCTAATCTGGTTAGACAAAGAGCATGTCCCACATGGGGCTCACAGTCTTATCCCCATTTTACAGATGAGGTGACTAGGACCCAGAGTAGTGAAGTGATTTGCCCATTGTCATGAAGCATACCAGTGGTGGAGCCAAGATTAGTAGCCAGGTCTCTCTGATTCCCAGGCCCTTGCTCTATCCTCTAGGCCATGCTGCTTCTTAAGGGTCCTCAAGGGAGGACTGAAGAATATTCCAGACTCCTGCTAGGGCAGTGTTTTGTTTTGTTTTTTAGTCTGGTGTGTGTTTTGGGAAGTTTTCTAACAAGCTGAAGAGGACTTTGTAGGTATCTGAGGTTTACAGGAACCAATCAGAGCATGGCTTTTGGCAGCAGCAGAAGTAACAGTAGTGTATCGAAAGAGTGTTGACAGCAACACAGCTCTACTAAGCAGCTATCTGAGAAGATTGAATAACAGCAGGATTCCTAGGCAGCTAATATATGGTGAACTGAAAGAAGGCTGAAATAAACCAGGCAGGGCAGAATAAATGCTATAAAGAAATATTCTTAAATGAAATATAGCAGTGAACTGTTGGAAGACCACTGCCACAGGCAGAACAGCCTGGCAGAGAGCAATTATTCATTTGTTCATTCATTCAATTGTATTTATTGAGTGCTTACTGTGTGCAGAGCACTGTACTAAGTGCTTGGGAAGTACAAGTTGGCAACATATAGAGATAGTCCCTACCCAACAACGGGCTCACAGTCTAGAAGGGCCTACTATGTGCCAAGCACTGTTATAAGTGCTGGGGGAGATATCAGGTTATCCCAGGTAGGGCTTACGGTCTTAATCCCCATTTTCCAGATGAGTTTAGTAAGGCACAGAGAAGTGAAGTGACTTGCCCAAAGTTACACAACTGACAAGTGGTGGAGCTAGGATTAGAACCCATGACCTTTGACTTCCAAGCCCGTGCTCTTTCCACTAAGCCATGCTGCTTCCCTCTGGTATTATGTGCCAAGCACTGTACTAAGAGCTGGGCTAAATACAAAACAATAAGATTAGACACAGCCCCTGTCCCATCTGGAGCTCACCGTATAAGGGACGGGGAACTGGTATTTAACCCTGAGAAACAGTAGGGCAGAGTCGATAAATCATGGGCCTACTTGCCAGAAGACTTGAGTTCTAATCCTAGCTCCACCACGTGCCTGGACAAGTCACTTAACTTTTCTGTGCCTCAGTTTCCTCAACTGCAAAATGGTCACTGTACCTGTTCCCTCTCCTAAATGACTGAGTCCCATGTGGTTCAAGGACTATATCTGGCCTGAGTAACTTGCATCTACCCCAGTCCTTAGAACGGTGCTTGACACATAATAAGCACATAACAAACACAATTAATATCTAAATAAATAAAGAAACCTTATTCTACAAATGAGGAGGTTCAAGCACAGAACAGTTAAGTGACTTGTCTAAGGTCATACAGCCGGCAAATGGCTGAGCTCGGCTTGATATCTTGGTCTCTGGATTCTCAGTACCACGTGATTTCCAACAGGCCATGCGGCTCCTTCTTCATGTCACAGAACTGTGGCTTCTGTTGCTACAACACCATAGCTCAGCAGCCTTTCTGCTGGACATGGAAGCAAGTTTCACCGAGGCATATTGTGGCTGAAGGCTAGCTGTCGATCAGTCAATCAGTTATTTTTATTGAGCACCTTTTATTCATCCATTCGTTCAATTCATTCAATCGTATTAATTGAGCGTTTCCTGTGTGCAGAGCACTGAAAGGGGCTTGAGACTAGCAGAGTTCTTTAATTCATGTAATATCAGTGGTTCCACAAAAAAGCAAACTCTTTATAGAGTGGTTTCATGGCAAAGCTTGGAAACAGTATGTGAGTTCTCAGAAAGGTTGTTTTGTTGACCGGTTTCCAAGCAAACCCAGACATTCTTGATAAAATAATGTAATTACCAGAATGAAGAGTGCAAGGGTGTTTGACCTACCAGTTCATACTGAAGGCCACTTAAGCCATGAATCATTACGGTTCTTGTCTCCCTTGTCTCCTCCACCAAAAGCACAGAGTCCAGCTGATGACCCTAGCTGTCTGCTCTCCTTGGAGTTGACCTTGTTTTCCTACCATTACTTCTCATCATTATCTTCACCATCAGCCATGCTTCTTGTGCTTCCATTATCCCTTTCTCATTCTGCTCTTCTCATCTTTGTCTCTTCTGTGTCTTGACTGGCTTCTCCAAACAAGGCCATCTGTGAGATTTTCCTTTAGTCACTATGTCCGTGGAGGAGGTGGGGAGTGACGAGAGGCATCTACAAATCAAATGAAATAAAGGTCCAGTGCAACTCTACAACTGGGAACCATTTTACACCCCAAATGAATACAAATGCAAACACAGCACAATGGATATTGTACTTTGGAAAGTGTTCTGCATGCTATAAATAGAGCTCATTTTCCCAAATCTATGGAAATGCTTTCTGCCTCTACTACATTATTCTTCTTTATTTCCAAGAGTCTAAAGTGCTTAAGTTTTGTCCTTCAGAAAAGCTGGGGTTGTGCTAATCAGCCATTTGTATGCCCGGTGCTGTGTTTTACGCTGGTTCTGAGTCCATGATAAATGCCCAGGAGCTGTCATTATTATTTGTTAAGTATCTAAAAGTGTAAAGGGATTCCTCTTAACAAAGGAACCATTATGTTGATTCTTCTCGAGACTTTTCTAATGCTCTCTATTCTCCTCCCTCTGTCCCTGAACATGAGTATCATTTGCTGCTATTTTCCAAATTGCTTTAGTTGGTACACAGAAAAAAATTTAGGGTGTATGTGCACACTCCAAATGGCAAGGAGAGCTCCTGGAGATTTGTGATTCAGGTTGCAGATAAACCTGGGTGGGAGCTGATGGAGAAAATATTGGTCAAACAGATAATAGAGTTGAATCGTAGTGCTTTGCTGATTTGAATAAGATAGATGGAAATTTGAGCGTTGTGAATCCATGAGGGCTGGGGGCATAGCCTTGACTTTCTTGCTATTCCCTCTAGACTTTAAACTCATTGTGGGCAGGAAATGTGCCTGTTGTATTATACCCTCCAAAGCACTTAGTACAGTGTTCTGCACACGGTAAGTGTTCAAGAAGTACGATCGGTAGACTGATCCACTGTCGAAGTCCCTCCTTCAGGAGGCTTTGTGAACCCAGACAGTGCTAATAAATGAGGTCTGACCTCTGTACTAGTAGAACAACGGAGTTGCCTAGTGGATAGAGCATGGCTGGGTTCTAATCCCAGCTTTGCCACTTGTTTGCTGAATGACCTTGGGCAAGTCACTTCTCGGTGCCTCAGTTCCCGCATCTGTAAAAAATGGGGATTAAGACTGGGGGCCCTATGTGGGACATGGACCAAGTCCAACCTGATTACCTTGTATCTACCCCAGCGCTTAGAGCAGTGCCTTGCACATAGTAAGCATTTGACTAATGCCACTACTTGCTCTGCCTAAGCATCTGTCCTGGTCTCATAACCCCAGTAGTAATGGTATTCATTAAACGCTCCTTACGTGCAGAGCCGATAGGCTCTGCAAGCTAGTTTGTGATAATAATAATGCTGATGGCATTTGTTAAGCGCTTACTATGTGCAAAGCACTGTTCTAAGTGCTGGGAAGGATACAGCGTGATCAGATTGTCCCACGTGAGGCTCACAGTCTTCATTCCCATTTTACAGATGAGGTAACTGAGGCACAGAGAAGTTCAAGTGACTTGCCCAAAGTCATACAGCTGTCAATTAGCGGAGCCGGGATTTGAACCCATGACCTCCGACTCCCAAGCCCATGCTCTTTCCATTGAGCCATGATGCTTCCCCAGTTTGGGGCAGGGAATGAGTCTCTTTATTATTCTATTATAATCTCCCAAGAGCTTAGTATATTGCTCTGCACACAGTAAGCACTCAATAAATACGATTGAATGAAATGAATTCTAAGCAGTGGGAAAAAATATCTGACACAGTCCCTACTCCTCAATGGGCTTCCAATCCTACCCGTTGCCTAAATCATGTCTCCATATATCTACCATTCCATGATTCTACTCTGGGCCTCGTTTTCCCAGCTTTTCAATCAGAAAGTTTGGCTCTCCATCCCCTCTGCCGTAAAGGAGCTCTTTAGTGGTTCAGCAATCCATAAAATGCCTTGAGCTTTTATTCTGGGCAGAGCTCTGTACACTTAGGAGCACTTAGTGGTCCTGTACCGTGAGCAACTGACACCTTGCATGTAGGATTGCGAGCATTTATGTTGGTCTTCAGAAAGATGTGCAGTTTTTCAGTGGGGTAGGAAGGAAGTGTCCCCTCCTTTAGACGGTAAACTCGTGATGGACAGAGAATGTCACTGTTAATTGTTGTAGCGCACTTTCTCAAGTGCTTAGTATAATGCTGTATGCAGTAAGTGCTCAAGAAATATAACTGAATGAGTGAATGAAAGTGTCTTATACAGCTGAGCCATTCAGGAACCGATTTTGGGGAGGATTATTACTCATTCAATTGTATTTATTGAGCACTTCCTGTGTGCAGAGCACTGTACTCAGCACTTGGGAAGTACAAGTCGGCAACATATAGAGATGGTCCCTACCCAACAGTGGGGGCTCACAGTCTAGAAGGGGGAGACAGACAACAAAACAAAACATGTAGACAGGTGTCAAAACTGTCAGAATAAATGTAATTATAGCTATATGCACATCATTAATGAAATAGAGTAGTAAATATGCACAAGTAAAATAGAGTAATAAATCTGTACAAATGTATACAAGTGCTGGGGGGAGGGGAAGGAGGGAGGGTGAGGGGGATAGGGAGGAGGAGAGGAAAAAGGGGGCTCAGTCTGGGAAGGCCTCCTGGAGGAGGTGAGCTCTCACTAGGGCTTTGAAGGGAGGAAGAGAGCGAGTTTGGCGGATGTGCGGAGGGAGGGCATTCCAGGCCAGAGGAGGACGTGGGCCGGGGGTCGATGGTGGGACAGGTGAGAACGAGGCACTGTGAGGAGATTAGCGGCAGAGGAGTGGAGGGTGCGGGCTGCAATGTAGAAGGAGAGAAGGGAGGTGAGGTAGGAGAGGGCGAGATGATAGACAGCATTGAAGCCGAGAGTGAGGATTTTTTGCTTGACTCGTAGGTTGACAGGTAACCACTGGAGATTTTTGAGGAGGGGAGTGACATGCCCAGAGCATTATTATTAGAGAAGCCATGTGGCCTAGTGGGTAGAGCATAAGCTGGGAGTCACAAGGACTTGGGATCTAATCTCTGATCTGCCACTTGCCTGCTGTGTAACTTTGGGCAAGTCACTTAACTTCTCTATGCCTTAGTTGCCTCATCTTTAGAATGAGAATTAAGGTTGTGAGCCCCATGTGGCACAGACTGTGTCCAACCTGATTAGCACATATCTCTCCCAATGCTTAAAACAATGCTTGACACATAGTAAAGCACTTAACAAATGCCATTATCATCACGTGGACTATGTCCAACCTGACTGAACTGTCACAGGTTTAGCTTTCCCAAGGATAAAGACAAAATTACTCTGTTTCATAGATTAGTAATCTCTCCTCCTGCATTGGTAGCTGGCATTTCCTTTTCCAAAGAAATCAGCAGTTTTGCCTGTTTCCAATTACAGTACCCAGTACAGTAATCTTGGATAATTGGGTAAATAACATGCTGTGCTTGTCAGTTTTTTAAACATTAATGCTAAATAAGAGCAAATATTGATTGTTGCTATTTTAATTGTTTAATTGTTTTCAAAATGTCACTGACTGTTCAGATCAAGATCTGCCAAAGAAGATCAAAATATTTGTCCCCCAAGGAGTTAACTGTGTTCTAAATTTCTGGCTTTGGTATGTGAGGTGCTCAGATTTAATTTGTTCTAATAATAAGTCGGAGCGGTACTTCATCTTGGGGAAAGTTTTTTTGAGATAGTAAAATACTTGTCCAGATGGGAAATGTCTGGGGACTGTGCCATATAAATTACCAGTAAAGTGTGAGCCCCATGTGGGACAGGGACTGTATCTAACCTGATTACCTTGTAATAATAATAATAATGGCATTTATTAAGTGCTTACTATGTGCAAAGCACTGTTCTACGCACTGGGGAGGTTACAAGGTGATCAGGTTGTCCTATGGGGGGCTCACAGTCTTAATCTCCATTTTACAGATGAGGTAACTGAGGCATAGAGAAGTTAAGTGACTTGCCCAAAGTCACACAGCTAACAATTGGCAGAGCCAGGATTTGAACCCATGACCTCCGACTCCCAAGCCCATGCTCTTTCCACTGAGCCACGCTGCTCTTGTATCTACCCCAACACTTACACAAGTGCTTGGCACATGATAATAATAATAATGATGGCATTTATTAAGTGCTTACTATGTGCAAAGCACTGTTCTAAGGGCTGGGTACTATCATTATCATTATTATTATTATTATTACAATATAATGAAAGTAGGTTCTCTGGTCCTATCCTTGTTCAGACCCAATAATAATAATAGCGGTATTTGTTCGGCACTTACTGTGCGCCAAGCACCGTTCTAAGCATTGTAATACTCAGTCCCTGTCCCACATGGGGCTCCCAGTCTAGGTAGGAGGGAGACAGGTATTGAATCCCCAATTTACAGATGAGAAAATTGAGATACAGAGGTGTTAAATACGGAATCTCAGTCTCCTGGAACAAATGGACAGTGGGCTAGATGAGGTACACTATGGGCACACGGCAAACGGCTGCATGAAGAAGCCCGAAGCTCTTCTACCCATTGGGCAAAGCCACGATGATAGTCCTAAGCCCTAGTTTCCCCTTGAATATTGGAGAATCAGATCACCATTTGTGTCTTAGTGAATAGAGGACAAGTCTGGGAGCCAGAAGGAACTGGGTTCTAATCCCACCTCTGCCACATGTCTGTTGTGTGACCTTGGGCAAGTCACTTAACGTCTCTGGACCAAAGTTACCTCATCTGTAAAATGGGAATTAATAGTGTGAGCCCTGTGTAGCATAGGGACTGTGTCCATCCTGATTGACTTGTATCTCCCCCAGCACTTAGAACAGTGCTGGGCAATTGTAAGCACTTAACAAGTACCATAATTATTATTATAAAGCCATAAAGTGAATAATAGCAGGATGCTGTTTCTTTTTTGTTGTTGTTGTTTATTTTTTTTTTCCAAAATGATGGCTGAAGGATGCCCATAACCAAACCACATCACTTGTTAGGAATTATTTTGGTATTTTAGAGGGTTTTCCTGTCCTTGGAGTATACTAATGGAGAGTCAGTGGGCCTGGGAAAAATTATGGTGGCTTCAGGATATTGGGAAAGCTCTGAGTGGTCAGAGTCCAGCCGCAGCACTTGGAGAAACACTTCCCAATCATGTTCAATTTTGATGAGCTGATGGGCGTGACTAATATCTTTCACAGTATTTCATCCAGAACCTATGGTTAAGGTTCAGAAAACTTTTTGAGAACAGATTTGGTGTTTCTTCTCCTGTGCTTGGTTTTCACAGGATAAACAAGGACGTATCTGTCTTAATCAGGTCTGACAAAGCTGACACAGTAGCCTACAGAGGGGAATTGGGGAAATTGGAAGGGCAGAAACCTTTAAAGCACTAGGACTGCTTACTGCATCTTAAGGACTTGGCTACCACTCAGGCAACTTGTCACTGCATTCAAACTGGAAATTCGTTTAGCTCTGGCTGCGGGGAGCATGGAATTCCGGAAATTTGTAAATGTCCTCTTTGAGAGGAGGATATTACAGGTGCTTTTGGAAAGAGTTTTAGTGCTGTTTTTGTGGATGTGTTTGCTGGTAGGCTATGTGCCTTTCACAATGTGAATTGGACTGGCTATGATCCTCTGTGGCCTGGAAATTCTCTGAAAATGAAGTTCTACCTACAAATTTGAATTCAGCCTCAACCACACACATCTTGCTCTCAAAATAATTATTCGAGAGGGGTTGATAGCCCAGACAGTTGGGTTTAGTGCCCTCTGTAATTTAGGGAAAGGCCGCCAAACCCACAGATTGGAATTTCATCTGAGGGAGTGGAGTTTTGTAGGCTATAATGGGGAGTAGAGGGGGATGTTGTGGAGCAGTGGCTCGTTGCTTCAAATCAAGTGTCTGAAGAATTTTCAGTCTGTTACAAGTGGCCTAAACATAAATCAGTCAATCACTTAATCAAGGGTGTTTATTGAACATATATAATGCGTACAGCACTGAACTAAGTGCTTGGGCTTAGAACAGTGCTTTGAACACAGTAAGTGCTCAATAAGTATGATGGAATGAATAAGAGAGAGGAGGAGGCTATTATAGTACTGTAGTACTCCCCCTCTAGACTGTAGACTCACAGGCAGAAGGGAATGGGTATGCCAACTCTGTTGTATACTTCCAAGCGCTTAGCGCAGTGCTCTGTATGTGCTCAAATGTCATTAACTGACTTCCCATCAGCAGCCAAAGAATTAGGAAAAATATAATGCTTCCCGAAACATTAAGATCTAGGGTCACAGAGCCCAAATGAAATGGGCAATCAATAATGATTTGGTTGATTTGTGTTGTGTAGGACCACCTAACAAGAGTGCTTAGGTCAAAAACTCACTTAAAGACCAGGTCGGTCTGTATTCCTGGGAGAAATCAACCTGCTAATTGCTCTGGTCTCTACCTCACTTGATCTTTGCAGACACAGTTTTGGAAACAACCTTAACCTTATGTTGCTAAATCCTTTGGATCTTATTTGCATCAGCTTAGTTTTGACTGCCCATTTAGGGAGCCTCAGGATTTGGAAATATTGACCTCAAGCCACCCCTTAAGTGACAAAGTATTGAAAAGTGGGAGGGATGCTTTTAAAGCCCATTTCCCTCACCTCTTTTAAGAGTTTTCTAGGGGATGGTTACTTAGTGCTCTAAAGCTCAGACAAACTTAGATTTCAAATTTCCCCTTGGTAAAACCTGGTGTGTCAAGATGGAAATATAAAAAAAAACCCTAATTCACCTTTTCCCAGTCAGTTTCTGCTCTCCCATTTCCACCTGTTTTGGAGCCAAGTAAAAGCTGAGGCGGGGGGGGGGGGGGGGGGGGGGGGGGGGAGGGGGGGCGGAGAGAGAGAGAGAGAGAGAGAGAGAAAGAACACACATCCTATAATTTTTGCCAAAGATAATTACAGGAATCCCTACAAATATAGCCACTCAGTGTACCAAAGTCAGCTAAATTGTATCTTCTAAATTCTGCTGTAAATCAGATTGAAAGTTTCACCATTTATGGCATCATAACTGGATCTGGGGGTAGAGTAAAAATTGTGTATTTACTGCCCCTTTTGAGGGAATTCCCCAGTGATCTACCCCAAGATGATTTCCTGCCCTTGATTCAGAGCAATTCTTCTGGTATCATTCCCAAAGGGAGCATGAGAAGCAGAAGGAGCAGGATTAGATCATCGTTTTCAAACTGCTCCTTAGAGTCTGGAGCTCTCTGCCTCACCCACACTCAACCCGAGGGATCAAATTCTCAACACCTGGTCTCTAGTTTGAAGTAATTTAGAGTAAGAAAAGTATTTTCTTTCCCTCCCTTCTAGCTTTTGTATGGCTTAAAAAATTATTAGGGAGTAAAGTATGTTGTCTATGGTTAGGTTTCTGGCATTTCATTTTATTCATTCCTTGGTCTTAAAATAGAAGCCATAGGCATTTAGTTGTTTTATTTCCCTGACCAGGCTTTATTGTATTTCCTGAGGTTTAATTTATTATTACAATACTCTCAAATGTCAAAGCCTAGGTCCTCCAGGCCTCATCTATATACACAACTTGAAAATCTCATATATACGATATGAAGTATTTCTATCATAACACACATCCAATATGTGTTCTTCTGTGCTCTCACTTTTATCTCTCCTCTTCCTTCCCCACTATGGATCCTAATACTCATGACTGGTGCTCATTTGGGAAGCAACAATGCGGTCTAGTGGAAAGAGCACGGGCCTGGGAATCAGGGACCTGGGTTCTAATCCTGGCTCTGCCAATTGCTTGCTGTGTGACCTTGGGCAAGTCACTTATATTCTCTGTGCCTCAGTTTACTCAACTGTAAAATGGGGATTAAATCATCATCATCATCATCATCAATTGTATTTATTGAGCGCTTACTATGTGCAGAGCACTGTACTAAGCACTTGGGAAGTACAAATTGGCAACATATAGAGACAGTGGGCTCACAGTCTAAATGGGGGAGACAGAGAACAAAACCAAACATACTAACAAAATAAAATAAATAGAATAGATATGTACAAATAAAATAAATAAATGAATGGAGTAATATAAATGAATAGAGTAATAAGCCCTACTCTCTCCTACTTAAACTGTGAGCCCCGTGGGATACAGGGACTGTTCAACTTGATAAAACTTGTACTTACCTCAGCACTTTAAAAAGTGCTTGACACATAATAGGAAATTAAATAAATGCCATTTAAAAATAAGCAAATAAACCAACAACAAAAAGCACTTTTCTTAGCCTATATATGTAAGCAGAGAAGCTTATGTGTACAAGCAGCATGGCTTAATGGAAAGAGCACGGGTTTGGGAGTCAGAGGACGTGGGTTCTATTCCCAGCTCCGACACTTCATTCATTCATTCATTCATTCATTCATTCAATCGTATTTATTGAGCACTTACTGTGTGCAGAACACTGTACTAAGTACTTGGGAAGTACAAATCGGCAACATATAGAGACGGTCCCTACCTAACAACAGGCTCACAGTCTAGAAGGGGGAGACAGAATACAAAACAAGTAGACAGGTGTCAATACCATCAGAATAAATAAGAAATATAGCTATATCCACATCATTAATAAAATAGAGTAATTAATATGTACAAATATACAAGTGCTGTGGGGAGGTGAAGAGGTAGGGGGCCGATGGGGAGGAGGAGAGGAGAGGCCTTCTCAGTCTGGGAAGGCCTCCTGGAGGAGGTGAGCTCTGAGTAGGGCTTTGAAGGGAGGAAGAGAGCTAGTCTGGCGGATGTGTGGAGGGATACCCTTGTCTGCTGACACTTATTTGCTGCGTGACCTTGGACAAGCTTCTTTACTTCTCTGTGCTTCAGTTACCTCTTCAGTAAAATGGGGATTAAGATTGTAAACCCCATGTGGGACAGTCTGATTACTTTGTATCTACCCAGTGCTTAGAACATCGTAAGTGCTTAACAAATACGGTTATTATTATGTATTAAAGGTGGTAGTAGTAGTACTATTAAGCTACTTGAGGGCAGGGTTAGTGTCCAAAAATTTAGTTGTATTTTATTGTCCCCTCCCAAGCCCTTAGTACAGTGCTCAGCACACAGTAAGCACTCCTCAATAAAATGCCATTGATTGATTTCCTCATTCCCATTTGTACCCCTCTGACATTTCGGAAAAGTCTGAGGCCCAGGGAAGAGGGAATCAGGGGCTACTGAAATGTCAGTCAGAGAAGATCATACATCAAACAGCCACCTGGGAATTCCAGATATTGGTTGTGCCAGTGGGGTTGATGCTATAGGAGTTATTTAATTAGCCCAGCTAATCAGCCCAAGAGAGAGGCCAGTAATTATTCTTTGGAAACCAATGTCATTTATTAGGCCCTAAATAAAGCTTCCATTTAGACCTTACAGAGAGCATCCTAAAGTCATCCCCATTTTGATAATTGCTTTCCCAGGACCTATTGGATTTTTTTTTTTTTTAGTTTCTTTCTTGGATTTCTTCCCTGGAGTGACTGGATAGCATTCCTGGATTTATTGTTGAAGCAGATGATTTCCTTTCTGTCAAGGTACTATTTCCAGTCCTTTCTCTCCCTCCAGCGCTCAGGGCCAGCAGGGAAGAAGGTGAACAAATGAATTCTAGAGAATGTTGAAACCTTTGGTAGAAAGGAGTAAGCATTTTAGAAAGTCAGATCAACTTTGGTGCTTGGTGCATCAAAAATGGAACTAGCAATTAAGTTAAGTTGCCCGAGAATGGGATTTATGAAAGCACAGGGGGTTATTTTTTTATTATCTTCCTGATTCCTCTAAGAAAAGGGTTTTTGTGACATATATTTGCACTGCTCTTGGGTATACCTTCTGCCTGCATCAGTCCCCCGGGGTAAACTGAGTAAGAAACTTGGTTTTCAGTTTCCTAAGCTCTCCGGGCAAGGTCCATATGCAGAGCTGAGACCATGCATGTAGATTTTAAAACTGTCAACCCAGCTACATCTAGGCTGAGATTGTTCTAAGTGGATACCTTTCTTCAGAGAATTAAATAGACAAACATTGCAATAAAAATTAATGACCCCCCTCCCCGTCAAAATCGAGACATACAATCTCCAGCCCTAAAATGCTGGATACTAGTGGATAAAGACAAATGCCATTCCAGAATCCTGTTGTTGGTCACTGGAATTTCAGCCTAAATCCCTATTATCTTTTTTTTGTTTAATAGTATTTGTAAAGGGCTTACTATGTACCAGGCACTGTACTAAGTGCTGGGGTAGATAAGCTAATCAGGTTGGACACAGTCCATGTCCCACATGTGGTTCATGATCTTAATCCATATTTTACAGATGAGGTAACTGAGGCACAGAGAAGTGAAGTGACTTTCCCAAGGTCACCCAGCAGAAAAATGGCAGAGCCAGGATTAGAATCCAGCTCCCTCTGACACCCAGGCCAATGCTCTATCCACTAGGTCACACTGCTTCCCTATTTTTGCAGTGTTTTAGTGGTTGGCAGGCTGATGAGGGAAGAAAGGTGTTTCTTTTATTTGCAAGATAGGTCTATAAAATGGGAAGTACTGAATGGGTTTTTCTTCTAATCTCTTCTTGGTATCTACCACACAGGTAAGGAAAGGGGGTGGAATGAGGCAATGTAATGACACTCTCAGCAGAAGACACTGGTCTTGGTTTTTAAAGATGCCACTCTTCATGGTTGGATCCTAGCCACATGTGTGGTATGGCTGACTAGACTAGGGTGTCCATTTGAGAAGCAGCAGTGTGGCCTAGTGGAAAGAGCACAAGACTGAGAGTCAGAAGGACTTGGGTTCTAATCCCAACTCCTCCACTTCTCTGCTGTGTGACTTCGGGCAAATCTCTTCACTTGTCAGCAGCTCAGTTCCATCATCTGTAAAATGGGGATTAAGACTGAAAGCCCCATGTGGGTCAGGGACTGTGTCCAACCTGATTAGCTTGTATCTACCCCAGCACTTCGAACAGTGCTTGACACACAGTAAGCGCTTAATAAATACCATCATCATCATCATCAGTGATGATTCAATCCACACCCAGTGCTTGGAAAGGTGGGTTTCAGCTGCGATATTGCATTTTCTGCTCAGATCACTTGTTGCTGTTTTGGAGGGGGTCTTTGAGTCTGCCAATCCTCCTGAAATGTTTGTCCCGTTCAATTCATTCAGTAATATTTATTGAGCAGTTACTGTGGGCAGAGTACTGTACTAAGCGCTTGGGAGATTACAATATAACAATAAACACATTCCCTGCCCACTATGAGTTTATAGTCTAGAGGGACTGTTTCAAGTGAGTAGCCCCTCACCCCATTGCCGCCTGCCATACTGATTGGCTTTCCCTGCTGTTGTCTTCTACTATCACACAGACGTGCCACTTCTAGTGAAGAAACACAAATGTTGTCACTATGTCTGTGTACTGTTGAATTTTACACCTTGTGTTCCAGGTGTTATCCACCACAAGATTTTTTTTTCAGGTAATAATAATGATGGTATTTTTAAAGAGCTTACTATGAACCAAGCACTGTTCTAAGCACTGATGTATTTTATTTGTTTCTTATGGTATATGTTAAGTCCTTCCTATTTGTCAGGCACTACTCTAAGTGCTGTGATAGGTATGAGTTAATCAGGATGGACACAGTCACTGTCCCACTTGAGGCTCACTGTCAAGGAGGAAGAACAGTTATTTAATCCTCATTTTACAGTGGAGAAAGCTGAGGCACAGAGAAGTGAAGTGACTCACCCAAGGTCAAAAAGTAAGTAATTGGCAGAGCCAGGACTAGAACCCGGGTCCCCTGATTCCCAGATCTGCGCCCTTTCCATTAGGCCAGTCAGTCAACAGTATTTATTGAGCACTTACTATGTGCAGAGCACTGTACTAGGCACTTGGGAGAGTATAAAATATTATACTCTCTTATAGTCTAGAGGGGGAAACAGACATCAATATAAATAAATGAATAATAATAATAATGGTGGTATTTATTAAGCACTTTCATGTGCCAAGCATTGTACTCTGTGCTGGGGTAGATACAAGTTAATCAGGTTGTTCCATGTGGAGCTCACAGACTTAATCCCAATTTTACAGATGAGGTAACTGAGGCACAGAGAAGTTAAGTGTCTTGCACAAAGTCATACAGCTGATAAGTGGCGGAGCTGGGATTAGAACCCACGACCTCTGACTCCCAAGCCCGGACTCTTACCACTAAGCCATGCTGCTTCTCATATAATTATGGTACTTCTTAAGCACTTACTATGTGCCAATTACTGTTCTAAGTGCTTTGCATAAGTGCTGTGAGGCTGAGATGGGGGATGAATAAAGGGAATGAGTCAAGGTGACATAGAGGGGAGTGGGAAAAGAGGAAAGAAGGGCTTAGTCAGGGAAGGCCTCTTGGAGGAGATGTGCCTTCAGTAAGGCTTTGAAGATGGGGACAGTAATTGTCTGGAAGCCATCTGTATCGAATACCCATTTTGTAGATGAGGGAATGGAGGCACAGTGAAGTTAAGTGACTTGCCCAAGGTCACACAGCAGACAAGCAGCAGAGCAGGGATTAGAACCCAGATCATCTGACTCCTCTTTCCATTAGGCCACATGGTTTATTTTGAGCTCTGCATCTATGAACTGGGACTTTTGACTGTAGAATGGATCGGACTGTACGGTAAAATATCTCAGCCTTTGAAAATATCCTCCGGGGTCAGATTCTTCATTCGCCATGGCCTCTCTGAAAGGGTCTACCATAGGGGACAATAGTTTAGTACTACTTTTAATGCCAATGTTTCCCTGACTGACATCTGTGTTTCTTTTCCATGGTCAAAGCCCAGTGACTTTTATTTTTCTGCAATGGTGTGAATATCGACTCGCTACAGCAGTTAGGAAAAGGGGAAAGGAGTTTGAAGTGATTCTGCACAAGTCCCGCCATGATTTCTCACGCATTTAGGGAACCTGCTTCTCTGAGTAGCTTTGGGAAAAATATATATCCAAATACAATTTTGCTTTCCTCAATAGAAAACAAAATGCTGTAAATTATTTTAGGCACTGCCTTTTGATTTGGGGAGAAAAAGCACTAGTAAATGCTTATTAATTGAGCGCTGGCATCTAAATGAATCGAATCACAGTTCAGTCTGATTCTAAATGGTTGATTTTACATAACTTGCTATTATTTGTCAGTTTAGTATTATAAATTAGGTGCTTCTCACCAATTAAGAATATAATTAGTCCAGGTAGTGGTGGGGTGTTTTTTCTGCTTTACTGTCTGATTTAATATTTTCACTAAGCAGCCAATTTACTTAATAAGGTGTCAAGTCATCTTTCCATTTTGACAAATCTAGTGCATCTGCTGCATAGCTTCTCTTCATGTGCAAGTTATGCAATCTGCCCTCTCTAAGGAAAAACAAATGTTTATAGCCCAGCTCTGCCTGTCCTTTCGTCTCCCACCACCCCAGCTCTCAGTTTCCTTCCCAGTGCTCTCCAAGCACCAAAAGTTTGGACAGTGCTAGGACATAAAGATTGGAGTGGAACAGAGGCCCCTGAGCAACCGGTGATGCTGTCAGAGAGCTGTCTTTTGAGGTTTTTCAACAGGGGAATACTATCAATAGGACACAGCATCATCGATAATGTGGATAGGGGTGGCTAAAAAGTAAAGATTACTTTTCATGTATAGATGCCTTGATCGGGGTGAAAATGTTTAGACGGTATTCTTTCAAACTGTGGATTCACCTGGGGATGCTAATTATTTGTTTGTTTTGCTTTTAAAGCTCAGGTTAATTTCCCTGCAGGAAATGAGATGCATAGGCTGCATGATCCTAATGGATATCTGTATTTGAATTTGGATTTATAGAAGGACCTGGTGCTATTTTTTTTATGGTATATGGTAAGTGCTTACTGCTTACTATGTGCCAGTCACAGTACTAAGTACTAAGCCCTGAGGTAGATACAAGATAATCAGGTTGGACACGTCCTTGTCCATTGTCTTAATCCCCATTTTACAGATGAGGTAATTGGCGCACAGAAAAGTTAAGTGACTCAGTTCAAGGTCACACAGCACACAAATTGAGATTAGAACCTCTAAGTCCCAGGCCTTTGCTCTTTCCGCTAGGCCACACTGCTTCTCTGCTACTTCTCTAATGGTATTCAGGTCTCAGATTCAGTTATTAGGAAGACTATTTACGTAGAGCTTGTTCAAACATATTTCAGTTTTGAGTTTATAGGGAGATCCTTTGAAGTGTATTTGGATTTCTCTGCAGTTGGCTGTTTCTCTTAGAACATGTCCGCTTATCAGTCTGAGCTTTTACTTTCTTCAGAGGTCTTGTATTCACCTCATTACATCTTCCTTCATCATCAGATCACGGGGAAGAGCTGTTTATCCTGCTTTTCTTTACACAGATGCAGGGCCTTTGTGTGCTCTGGATCCAACTTGTCTTTCATCCCGCCTTTCCTCTCTTTTGCATGGAAATGGATCCTTCATAAAGAATGCTATCAAATTCTGCAACTGGCAGAAGGATACCATTTCAAAGGTACGGGGGAAACCGACAGGCTGAAGGATGAGATGGTGAGCTGGCCGGTTTCAACATGGCCGCTTAAGCAAAAAATGTGAAAGCCAGTGGCAGGCCGTTAAACCCCTTTGTGCATGCCATCTGAAGAATTGCACAACACGGAGGATAACCTCCAGCCCTCTGACTGTAGGCAGAGTAGGAAACCTGAATAAGACCATTGTGCTAGGAGACCCTAAGCCGAAGCAGGATTCAAAGCCCAGTCTTGCTGGTTATTTTGGACATTCAAATGGGGCCTAAGAAAAAAGGAGCTCATTATGACTCAGTTCCGTTAATTAGACGTAAATTACCATCTTTAGTTGCCTAGCACAAAAGAAGGTAACGGGAACTCTGGAAGACCGGAGAATGCAGAGATTTTAATGAGATGAGAACATAGGCTGGAAAACCAGCTGAGTACAAGGAAGTATTGAGCTTGGGGCCATCCTTTACTGTGTTTTGACTGAACGTTAAAGAAAATGCGGATAGGGTGGGCCAATTCCACATCTCAAGTAGATTCCCTCTGAGGAAATCCCCAAAGAGCCCAGAATGTTTCCTTAGCCCTTCTTCTTTCCTACTCTCCCCTCGAGTTTCTGATGATGTGTTCGTTTCTTTTGTGGTAGGAAAAACATGGTGTATGCCCCATCGGAAATGTGATTAAAGGACAAGCTAAACCAAACTTCTAGTTACAGAGCAAGGGGTGGAGGGTAGGATTGAGCAGGAAATGCAGAGACCATGATCAATCTTAATTGAAATTCTTAAGAAATCAAAAAAGAGGCCAGAAACAGTGTGGGGTTAATGGGAATATTCTCCTAAATGCATGGTTCTGGAACAGAAACCAAAATTAATTTGATAGGTCAAAGGAGCAGAAATGACTAATTGTTTTCTTTAAAAGTTTATAAAGTGCTTTCCCTCTATTGCGTTAACCTCTCAACTGCAGGACAAATTGTTTCAGAGGAAGGTGGCAATGTTTGCTGCTTATCACTTTAAATGATGTTTTGAAGATAGCTAGAAGGTATAATTTCACTCTCCCGTTAGGCAGGGATTAAAGCAATCTAAAAAGCACCATGCTATTTCCAGATCAGCGAATTTCATTAGTTTGTAGCAGAATTTTATAATACAGAGGTGAACATGCCCATTTATTGGTGATGTTTCTGCTCCCTTTATGAGAAGCAGATTCAGTGTGAATGGTATTTACTGAGCTCCTACTGTGAGAAGAGCTGTATAGTAAGCACTTGGGAGAAGTACAAAAGAAGCGAAAGGTGAGATCCTTGCTCTTGAAGGGCTTAGTCTAATGGAGCAGATGGGGAGAGGAAGTGCAGGAGAAGTGTTAGTGTCAGTTGGTGTCAATGAAGCCAGGGGATGGAGGAAATTCCCTAATTCCTCCGTAACATATGTACAAAGCATCACTGTCTGGAAATTGTCTATCTAGGAATTCTTGGTTTGTACTCCACCACAGCTTTTGGAGGTGACATACAGTGGACACCCCAAAACATGTGCTTATTTTAATGCTCTCCCCTTATCTCTGCTGTAGCGCGGTAGTTGCGTTCTTGAAAAACAACGTATGAGAAAATTATATTACAGTAACCGATTATTCGATGGGAATTAATGGGTTAAGGCATGGATGGTTTGAAAATACTGCCACCACATTTTTCTGTATGAATTCAGGTATTGTATTACCATGCCTACTGCACCCTTGCTACTCATTATTTTACTATATAAAATATTGACAAGTGACAGAAACCCAGCAGAATCCCCTCTGCAAGCAAACATTCTTCTTACAGTGAATCCACTGCCAGCACAAGGCCTAATAATAATAAGTGGTATTTGTTAAGCACTTACTGGGTCCCAAGCACTGAATTAAGCAATAGGGTATATGCAAGATATCAGTTTGCAAATGAGGCTTATAGTCTAAGAAGGAGGGAAAGCTGGTATTGACTCTCCATTTTACAGATGAGGGGACTGAGGCCCAGAGAAGTGAAGTGAATTGCTCAAGGTCAAACAACAGACAAGTGGTGGAGCCAGGATTGGAACCCAGGTCCTCGACTTCCAGGCCCGGGATCTTTCTATGAGTATTTGTCTTGGTGACATTACTTGCTGGCTTTGTGACCTTGGGGAAGTCACTACTTGTCTTAGAGAACCAGAGTGGCTCAGTGGAAAGGGTTAGGGAGTCAGATGTCATGGGTTCAAATCCCGGCTCCGCTACTTGTTAGCTGGGTGACTCTGGGCAAGTCATTTAACTTCTCTGGGCCTCAGTTACCTCATCTGTAAAATGGGGATAATGATTGTGAGCCTCACATATGACAACCTAATCACCTTGTATCCTCCCCAGTGCTTAGAACAGTGCTTTGCACATAGTAAGTGCTTAACAAATACAAAAATTATTATTATCATTATTATTATTTTCTGTGCCTCAGTTCTACCATCTGAAAAATGGAGATGCCTGTTCTCCCACTGATTTCTGACTGTGAGCCCAATGTGAGAAAGGGACTGTATCCTATCTGATTACCTTCTATCTACACCATAAATACCACTAGTATGATGATAATGATTATTATTACTTGTGCCAACAGACCTGTATTATGGTAAGAACATTCTATAATGCCTCCATCGTATTACACCCAAATTGTGTTGTGAAAACCTCTGTTAAGGTAGAAATGACTATATTCAAGTCCTATTTTGTAATAGTTTTCAGGCCTTCCTTTACAACATGATAAAATACATGTTGAATTGAAATATCCAAATATGTGTGCCTAGGATGGTCCTGTACATTCTGGATAATTGATATTTGGGAATACAGAAAGGATCAAGCTACCTCCTCCAAGTTCTTATTAAATGTGTCATCCCCCTGTAACCACTTAACCTAAAGTGACCAAAGGAATTCTTTAGAATTTGGGCAACGGGTGGAATTTGGCATGGGAAAGCTTGTCTTGTTTGATGTGGCTCTTTTAGACCGTCAGCTATAATGGTAGGGTCGGTCCTTCTCTGATATTTTTAAATGAGCCCAGGGGGTGGTAAGCACCCACACAGTATGATAAATATGACTGGTTTTGTATGTCCAGAGAGCATAAGCAGAGAGTAACATTATAGCCTGATGATTTGAATCTGTCGGTCAGAAGGGCATCAGAGCAGATTTGCTTAGCTCATCAGTGTGGCCAAGCCTCCCACAGCCCTCCAAGGCCCGTCCGGATCATCACGAGCCAAACCCAAGATTTCAGAAATAGAACCTAAGCCACATAAATGAATAATAATAATAAAAAAACCCAACCACCCACAGGATTGGTATGGAAGTTGAATTGTGTGTCGATTGCATAAATCAGTCCCCGAGCGCCAGATTGTTTGTGAGGGACCGTTGGACCCCAAGCGGTTGGGTCCAAGATGAGAATGCCACGTCTAAAGGGCTTCAGGAGAAGAGGGTGTGGGGATTTATTTTTACTTTCTGTAACCGTTGGCTTCTTTCCATGCCTTAGCTGACCAACCACCAACTACTGCCCTCTGTTCAACCTTAACAGTCAATCCTGACTCTTTGGGGAGTGGATTTAGATGACGCATGTCTTGTGCTTCACTTGATTTGTCCGTTCAACGAACAGCAATAATTGTGGTATTTGTGAAGTGCTCATTAACACGACCATTGGCTGGGTGGGAAGAGAATGAAGCCTTTTCCTGTCAGTCTGAATCTTTGTTGGTTCTGGTAGAGGTTTGGAAAGGGAGGAGGAGGAGGAAGCAGCCAATTCAAATGAGGTTTAGGTTTTTGTTTTGTTATAAATATCTGTGGCTGTTCATTATCCTTGCCTCTGTCCCACTATAATCAGAGGTAATGGACTGTTCCAAAAAAGGAATTATCTACAGAAATGCATGAGGAAAATGAGCAAAATTGCTATTTTCTTCTCACCCTGAAAACAGTGCTCCTTGTCTCGGGCTGCTTGTAAGATCTGCTTTAGGTCTTTGTGTTGATCTTTTTTGGCTTACACTAGACAGCAGACTGCCAACTTAAAACACTTTTCCTCTTCTCCATCTGTATTATGAAAAACCATGCTGGTCTTTTTTTTTCCGGGGTTTTTAGGCTTCTGTGTCCTAAAGGTGGAAACTATTAATTCTAGACAGATCAAGATAGTTGAGACTGAGGATAAAATGAAGCATATTTACATAAGAAACAGCTGTATGTTTTTAGGGTCTTTTTGGTAATATGTAGTGCTCCATTTTATACTTCATTTAAGAAAACCTATAAGGGTTAATACAATGAAATGCTACATCATTTTCATAAAAGACAGGCACCACCTAGGCAAAGAACTTTTTGTCTGATAGTAGATAAGGAACTCAGTCAAATGAAACAAACTCAGAAAATACTGCAAATGGGAAGGTTTATTTATTTTAACTTTCTAGCTTGCCAACCATAGAAGTGTTACCTCAGACATTCTGGTAGCCATAACATTTTTCTGAGTGGGCAGGGAGAACATTTGGAATGGGGTGTTCGTCTCAAACGATAAATATTCAATCAAATCAATTAGTCTCCATCAGTTTGGCAGTGACCTAGAGTCGGCTTTCACTTGGACATTTTCTGGGAAGGGAACAGAGGTGGTAAATAGAACGATACCCTGAGTTTGTGGGATGGTGCTAATCATGACTAATAATCAGAAAAGAGAAGTCGATGCAGGAAAATGTGTCAGTGAGGAATGTGCTCAGGCTAATGGGATTTCACTTTATTCCCCTTCATTCTTTCTCTTCCAGCGCTGTCCTCTTTTCACTCTGACACATCCAGAGAAGCATTAGTTAAAGAAAAAAAAACCTCAGCTAGCTGGTCAACATTCAGTTCTGTCTTTTTTTTTTTTTAACTCTCATTTGGTGATTAGCTCTACAAGCTCAGTGAGGTTTGCCATATGGACAGACTTTAAAGCATCAAAGGAAAACACTTAGCTTCACATGGTAATAATTCAGATTTGAAAACGAAAAGAATCAAAAGAACAAATTTATCTGACTTAAGGTTTTCTCATAGTTACGGCACCAGCGGTAAGTTGCAGGACATCCTGCTGAATTTGTTTGGTCTGAAACAGAAGGGGCAGCATTTGAAAACCTGGCAGTGGAAGAAGTGACTGTTTAATGCCTCTGTTGGGCACCTGACCCTTGGGAAACTGGAAGTGAGTAAGGAAGTAAAGAAATAGAGAAGAGGAGATAATTTTTCCCCATTAGAGGCAGACTGGGGAGGTACTTGGGCCAAAAAGCCACACGCCGTTTCAGGAGAGAGCTGCTGTAAGTAGTTTTGGCTATGGTAAGTTTCCTGGAATCAACATCTTTCTTTTCAGACCACTTTTTTGGTAAGCGACACTGCATAATCAGAACAGAATTAACCTGACTAGCCTAATACAGTCCTGACACAGGGCCCCCACCAAAATACAAAGGGCTCCTGGAGTCTGTGGACAGTACTTTAGGAAAGCCATTTCAGAGGATTGGATTTTATTTGTCAGCTGTAAGAAGACATTTGCCAGTTCTCATGGCATTTTGAAGATTATTCTCCTTTACCCACTCTGCTTCCCCATGTTCTCCATCCCAGTGGCTGCTTATGAGACAATAGACGAGATCATTCTAAGTGGCTGAGCTACTGGTGGACCTCAGATTCTCTTGTTCTATCATGATTTGGGGAAAAAGAAAAATTCCTTTGGGAAAATAAATCTTCCTCTTTACATGATGCTTATTGTGGGCTCTGTTGGCAGCTTCTAGGGACCCAGCTCCTAGAATCAGCTTCTTGTGGAGATTTAAGGTCAGTGTTATCCTTTATTGGCTCTCATTAATGTCCACTGCAATCACATGGCCTAATGAATAGACCACAGGCCTGGGAGTCAGAAGGACCTAGCTTGTAATCCCAGCTCCGCCATTTGTCTGCCATGTGACCTTGGTCCACTCACTTAACTTCTCTGTGCCTCAGTTCCCTCATCTGTAAAATGGCTGTGAGCTGTGAGCCATATGAGGGACAGAGACTATGTCCAATAAGATTATCTTGTACCTAGCCCAGTGCCTAGAACAGTGCCTAGCACCTAGCAAGTGCTTAACAAATACCACAAGCATTATTATTATTATTACTGTAATTATCATTATTATTATTATTATCTGATGAGGCACCAAACCCACAAGGAGGGATAGACTTTGTCCCACTCAATTCCTATGACCAGAAGCTTTCTTTTTTAAGCATTCTATTTCCTAATGAATAGACCTCAGACTCCAAGAACCATTAGAGAGAGAAGCAGCATGGCTTAGTGGAAAGAGCTTAGGCTTGGGAGTCAGAAGTCGTGGGTTCTAATCTCTGCTCTGCCATTTATCAGCTGTGTGACCTTGGACAAATCACTTAACTTTTCTGTGTCTGTTACCTCATCTGTAAAATGGGGATTAAGACTGTGAGCCCCATGTGGGGCAATCTGATTACGCTGTATCTACCTCAGCTCTTAGAACAGTGTTTGGCACAAAGTGCTTAACAAATGCCATCATCATCCTCATTGGTAAAAGAATGGGGTGACAGTGTATTGGCTAGCATGCCCAAGTGCTTAGTATAGTGCAAAGAGAGGCTGGGGTTGAAGGTTATTAGTATCATAATAAAGGGGGTGTTATGGTGACAATAGATATAATGCTCTTGGATTGGCTTCTTTTACTCACCCCTCCCTAGGTCCCACAATACTTAGGTAAATTTCCCTAGGTTATGAATTTATATTAATGTTTGTCCCATCCTCTGGTCCTTCAGCTCACTGTGGTCAAGGAATGTGTCTTCCAATTCTGTCATATTGCTATTGTGCTCTCCCAAGTGCTTAGTTCAGTGCTCTATGCACAGTAAGTCCTCAGATATAATTGATTAACTGATTGATAATGTTATTCCCATTACCAATGGAAACATTAATGGTTACTGAAGAAAGCAAATATGTCACTGGCAGCAGGGGGTTCTGAAAGAGGTAGGGAGCACAGTAATTCTTGCATATCTTAATTAAGGTCAGGTCTTGGAGGAAAGGAGTGGAGAAATTGGAGCGGTTCCAGAGGAAAAACAATGAAAATGAAGAACGGATTAGAACATGGACCCTATGAGTATAATTTAAAGAAATTAGGGCTAATTACTCTGGATTAGAGAAGATAGATGTTACTGTTGATGCTGGCCAGATGTACTTCTTCTCAGAGGGCAGAACAGAATGAAGTGGATTTCAGTGGCTGCAGGAGAGATTTGGGCTAGAAAGGATGATCGGCTATTAGAAAGGGACGATTGTAGAATCTCCTTGGGTGTGGACAGATTTGTTAGGGATATATTAATGTAACACTTTTGTTCACTTCAGAAGATGAGCTTGTAGCTTGATGGGGCGTCTCTCAGCATCTTGGGATCAAATCCAGAGGCTGATAATGCGGAAAGCTCATTTCAAGGAAATTTGCCTTTGGAATCTCTTCCATATCAAGCACAACATGCTCCAAGGAAGCAAAATGCCCATCTGTGCATCAATTAGGGAGAAAATGATGATGGCTACTAGGAAAAGTGAATAGATTTCCTTTGTCGGATGGAAATGGGAAATGGTCCTACATTCAACTCCTTTCCTGTGAACTTGTCAGAGAAAAATCCCTAATTCTTACACAATCTTGTAACATTATTTTTTTTTTCTTTCCAGTTGTTTCTAAATGCCCTCAGGTCTCTTTTTAGTTCAAAAACCTATATACGCAAGTTGTTCTTTAAAGGAGACTGTAATTACGAGTGATAGCTCAGTTCTCCCAGCTTGAACTTTCACATTGGTGACCTCGAAGGCTAAAGGTTGTTGATTTGCCAGTAGCCACAGAAGTCTTTCATGTGGCAGGCAAGAAAATGTCTGTGATGTCACCAGCAATATGCTGGGCACACAAGCGCTTAGTACAGTGCTCTGCACACAGTAAGCGATCAATAAATACCATTGAATGAATGAAAGTAAGGTGATGACACCAGGTGCCATTTTGGAAAGGAGCAAAGACTGAAAGCTCAACCTCTAGAATGTAATGGGCAGGGAATGTGTCTGCTTATTCTGTTGTTTTCTTGTTCTTTTCTCCCAAGTACTTAGTACAGCACTCTGCACATAGTAAACACCTAATAAATACCATTGATTGGTTGATTGAGCACAGATCTCATGCCACCTTAGAGAATTTCTTTTGGGAGACCCCTGAGCCTAAAACCTACTCCAGAGCCTTTTCATTCACCTCCCAGGGCAAGATAAGAATAATAATAATAATGGTGGTACTTGTTAAGTAATTATTGTGTCAAGCACTCTACTAAGCGCTGGGGTAGATGCAAGGTAATCAGGTTGGACAAAGTCCCTGTCCACAAGGGGCTCACAGTCTGAGAGAGTAAGATTTAATCCCCATTTTACAGATGAGGAAACTGAGGCACAGAGAAATTAAGTAACTTGCCCAAGGTCACACAGCAGGCAAATGGTAGAATTGGGATTAGAACCCAGGTCCTCTGATTCTCAGGCCCATGCTCTTTCCGCAGTGGCACACTGCTTCAGGATGATATCTATTACAGCTTCTGAATCACAAATCATGGAAGGAGTTACAGCAGATGGTGGTTCAGGGATGAAAATTAAATAGATGATGTAAAAGCATTTTGCTGGTAGGCAGGCCTACTAAAACCTGGACTGTCTAGTAATAAACCAGCCACCATATTTGCCGGACATGCAGGTGATGCTGAGTTGTGCCTGAAGTATTAGAGATTGGGTTTAGCCTGTCGGTGACCCGAACAACTTCAATTTCCCCACCTCCTTTTAAGCTTTCAATTTTGAACTCGATTTTCTCTCTCTCTTTTGTCATTAAAGTCCTTCATTTTCTCCAGCATCTGTTCCAGGCCTTAAATATTTGATTCAATTTATTCATTAAATCTATATTTCAAATGAGCTGGAATTTTGCCAAGCTCAGAGTTGTATTTGTTCTGCTTAAGGAAATAAGGGAAGTAGCTAAGGTATCATACTTTCAATAGCTTCCTCCTGTAATCTTTCTTGGGTTTAGAGCAGCAAAGATTACTTCCTCCCAATTCCCTCCCTCACTCCGACTCGACTACTTCGAAGAAATGGAAAGTCATGGAAAAAGGAGAATTCATTGAAATCTCCAGAAAGATCCCCAAAGTGTCTCTGATTTATGTGAAGTGTAAAAATAATAGTCCAAATGTTCTCTTTGAGACTGGATCGAATCGCTAGTCTTGGCTGCTTTTCTGTGACTGTGGGGGTGGATGTTGTGTGTGTTTTGGGCTTGGCTGGCTGTTTGAGAGGTAGCCATGTTTGTCTGGGCATTATGTATGTACCTGTGTGTGTGTGTGTGTGTGTGTGTGTGTGTGTGTGTGTGTGTGTGTGTGTGTGTGTGTGCGCGTGTGTATCTTTCGACATGTATGAATTCTAGACTGCCATGCCATCTCCACCGCCAATCTCCTCACTGTACCTCGTTCTCGCCTGTCCCGCCGTCGACCCCCGGCCCACGTCATCCCCCGGGCCTGGAATGCCCTCCCTCTGCCCATTCTCCAAGCTAGCTCTCTTCCTCCCTTCAAGGCCCTGCTGAGAGCTCACCTCCTCCAGGAGGCCTTCCCTGACTGAGCCCCTTCCTTCCTCTCCCCCTCGTCCCCCTCTCCTTCCCCCCATCTTACCTCCTTCCCTTCCCCACAGCACCTATATATATGTATATATGGTTGTACATATTTATTACTCTATTTATTTACTTATTTATTTATTTATTTTACTTGTACATTTCTATCCTATTTATTTTATTTTGTTGGTATGTTTGGTTCTGTTCTCTGTCTCCCCCTTTTAGACTGTGAGCCCACTGTTGGGTAGGGACTGTCTCTATGTGTTGCCAATTTGTACTTCCCAAGCGCTTAGTACAGTGCTCTGCACATAGTAAGCGCTCAATAAATACGATTGATTGATTGATCTCTCCTCAGCTTGGGGTCCATCCCCGAGCTCAGTTTTCCTCATCCCACTGCCTCACCCTTCCTGGCTGTCTTCTGGCTTCTTTCTGGTCAGCTTCTTCCTCTCACCTTTGCCCCATTCCCCCAAATCTCAGCCCCCCAAATTGCCCTACCTCTCTGGTTCTTGATCCCCTCTTGCAACCTTTCCTCTTCCTTTCTTTTCTCATTTTCTCTTCCTTTAGTTTTTAAGTATGACCTTTTTAGGGCAGTCAGTGAAGGCACTGGAGAATACACCTTGCTCATGACCTCCCACTTCTTACACACATGCACACACCCACACACCTATCCTCCTCCCCTTTCTCCCCCTCCCCCACACATTAAAGGACACCCCTTTGCCAACTCTTCAACCCCTAAACATTTTATTTACATTTTTTTCCATGCAACTGTAATTGTTTTAGAGTTCTCACAGGTCCCAGTCACTCAACTAATGCTACTGATAATAACAATAAGAGCAGCGATAGACATGACAATAATAATTAAAATATCAAAGCCAAAAACCAGTATGTACCTGTAAAAAGAAATGCAAAACAGGTTCCTTGATTTGTACAAAATGGAGGTTTTTGTACTTTTTTAAGCAATCAACAATATTTATTGAGCCCCTATTAGGTGCTGTGTGCTATACTTAGGCACCTGGGAGAGTATGTTAGCATTAGCAGACAGTCAGTTGGATTTATCATGTTTTTCACTGTGTGCAGAGCACTGTACTGAGCACTTGGAAGAGTACAATATAACAATAAACAGACAAATTCCCTGTCCACAATGAGCTTGCAGTCTGGTGGTTGACACAGCTCTCCCACAGCTCATTGATTCTTCCTGCCTAGATTGTGAGCTTTTAGTGGGCAGGGAGTGTGTTGCTTAACTCAGTTGTATTGTACTCTCCCAAACACTAAGTGCAGTGCTCTGCATATAGTAAGTGCTCAATAAATACTACTGATTGATTAACATTGACATCAAAGGGGAGAGTCAAGGGACAGAGCCCATAGTGAGTGAGCAATGACGATAATAATAATGGTAATAATAACTGTAGTATTTATTAAGAGCTTACTATGTGCCAGGCACTATACTAAGCTCTGGGGTAGATAATAAGCTAATCAGGTTGGCCACAGTCCCTGTTCCACATAGAGCTCACAGTCATAATGCCCATTTTATGGATGATGTAACTGAGGCACAGAGAAGTGAAGTGACTTGCCTAAGGTCACACAGCAGATAAGTGGCAGAGCCAGGATTAGAACCCAGGTCCTCCTGACTCCCAAGCCCAGGTTCTATCCACTAGGCTAAACTACTTCCCAGGGCCCCAGCCACTAGCCCAGGGCTCCCACGTTTCATGCCAGGTGATGATGCCAGCTTTGGGCCAGGGCTGGGGAACAACCGTTAGACTGCTTTGGCTTGAGATTCCCAGGGCTAGCCCCCATGGGAAGGGAAGGCCAGGGGAAGGGAAAACTTGGTGCCCCTCCCCACAGCCCACGGCCAGAAAAGAAGTCAGCTTATTCTACTTTGGTAGGCCCCTTATGTTTGCCCGCTGGATTTCCCAGCCTCAAATACATATTCATCCCTTCATTCATTCAATCAATCGTATTTATTAAGCACTTTCTGAATCCAGAGCACTGTACTAAGCGTTTGGGAAAGTACAGTACAACAACAAACAGTGACATTCCCTGCCCACAACAAGCTCACAGTTTAGAAGGGGGAAGACAGACATCAATACAAATTAATTCAATTTCAGATATATATATTAAGTGCAAATAGTCATAGTACTATTCCGTTACAGCGCACTTTCCCAAGTTCTTAGTATAGTATTCTGCACACAGTAAGTGCTCAGTAACTACCATTGATTGATTCATTCATTCAGCTGTATTTATTGATCAATTACTGTGTGCAGAGCACTGTACTAAGCAACGATCATGCAGCCTAGTGAAAAAAGCACGGGCTGGGGAGTTCAAGAACCAGGATTCTAGTCCTGGCTCTGCCAATTGCTTGCTGTGTGACCTTGGACTAGTCATTTAACTTCCCTGGGCATCAGTTTTCTCAACTGTAAAATGGGGACAAAGTACCTGTTCTCCCTCTGACTTAGAATATGAATCCCAAATGAGACAGGGTCTGTGTCCAACCTGATTAACTTGTGTCTAGAACAATGATCAACACAAAGTAAGCTTTTAACAAATATGAGGATAATAATGATAATTGATTGGTGGTAGTAGTACTGTTAACTGAGCACCCACTTGGTGCAGAGACCTCCAGAAGTACACCCTTAAAAAAGTCTCAAGTTCCTTGTCCACAAGGATGTTACACTCCAGTGGCACATAGTTGAAATGACTGGGGGAGAAATTAACTTGGGGAATGGTGGAATGACCTAGTAAGAGAGAAACATCTAGAAGCTTGACATTAAGGAGAGTTGCATATTAAACAAACCACCCAGCTTCTAGCTTCTGTTTAATGATAAAAAAGTTTAAATTGCCAAAATGCATTACAAGTAGACTCTTCCACTACACTGTCTTCTGACTTTAATGTTCTTGACTTGTTTTGTAAAGAAATCTAATCCAATTGAGAAGCACTAGTTTTGTTTTTTTTTAATTGATTTCTCCTCTATTAAGATGAACAACTTGAAGCAAGAAGTGACAAGTTCCCTGCCCATAGGGAGATTACTTTCTAGTGGTAATTAGTCGAAATGAACAGGGGAGAGATGAACCTGTGGAATTGTAGAATTACCTAGTAAGTTAGAAACATCTAGAAGCTTGAAATTAAGGGGAATTTCATATTCAATAGTCCACCCAACTTCTGTTTAATGACAAAAAGTTTAAATTGCCAAGATGCATTACAAGTAGACTCTTCCACAATGGTTTTTGAGGCCAGTTTTGTCTTCTGACCTTTATGTTCTTGACTTGTTTTCTAAAGAAATGTAACCCAATTGAGAAGTACTATTTTTTTTTTTTTATTGATTTCTCCCCTCTAAAGATGAGCAACTTGAAGATGCATTATTAAAGAGGACTCGGTGTAGGTCAGACATTTTTAAAAGACTTTATGTGTAAACTCCTTGGGTGGTGATGCTCCTTGGAAGGATGCAAAATGTGTTCTGCAAAGCCTTCTTTGACATATTTGAGAGATTTAATTAACCACATTAGTGGTATGTTCATCTATAAATGAGGTAGGCTATATGGGGGAAAGTTTTATATTTTCTGCAAAATGAATCATTGAAAAAATCTGATGAGATTTTTTGTGAAGGTGGATCTCATCGACATGGTTGTGGTGACCTTAAGGTAGACCTATATCAAGTTTAATATCATTGCAAATACTAGTGTGTCTATAAATTCAGGACACAGATTGATTGATTAATGGACACTTTAGGGATTCCTTCCATTGTAGAATGAGAGATACATATTATCACAAAATCCTAAAGTTTGCAGAGAGAGTTGAGATTCTCCTTCGGGGCTTGAGAGGCACATAATAAATGTTTAACTATCACTATTACTATTTATTAATTATTACTATTACACAGATTGTGTTACAGTTCAGCTTCACTCTGTTATTGTTGCTAGTGCCAATATGCTTTGTGGTTTGAACTGAGTAGTATTTTTCCAAACTCTCCTCTAAAATGTAACCTCACTGTGGAGAGGGAATGTGTCTCCCAACTTTGTTATACTGTACTTTCCCAAGTGCTTAGTATTTTGCTCTGAACACAGTAAGCACTCAGTAAATATTGTTCTGTGTATAAAAAAATCTGTCAAAGAAAGTAGGGAAGTAGATTAAAAAATGAAAAACCTGCAAAAAAATTAATCACTAAGAACAAGCTTAGATTTAAAAAAAAGCAAACCAAGTCTGCATTTTGATTCACATCATGAATTCTTTGTCCAGAGGAAAGATCCTGTGAGTGACATTAGTTATTGATTTATTGATTGCCTGTCTGGTCTTTCTGCTTCCTTTCCACTTAGGCTTTTGTCTTTCAACTTCCCAGAGAGTTGTCAGTGTGTATATGTGCACATATATGGGAGTGCATAAATTCTTTATCCCTAATTTCTCATCTGTAGGAACAAAAGAGAGCTTTCCTACTGGAACTCTTCCCCCACTCCCTGTAGTTTTCCTTAGAGGTGTTCTTTGGCAGTCCCTGTAGGAGCTGAGTGAAGGAGATGAGATCTTCCATTAAGAGGGAGAGGGGAAGTGGAGGAAGAAGAAGAAGAGAATAATTGGCAAAGAAGCTTGAAGGAAAATGAGCTTGACAGATTGTCTAGGTTCTGGAATTATTGCCTTCCTGTTTCCTAAATCTCCATTGAAAGGCAAGGCCTTGCTCCAGCTGTGAAGAAATTCCTTAGGGCCACTGAAAAGGCGAAAGATAGACAAACCTATTCCCCAGATGATCTGAGGGAGATCCATAGCAGGAGAACCTAAGGCTTAAATCATCTTTCCCAAATAATTGAAGGAAGCTGAGATGAAACCTGGGGGTTTTGGAATGGAAGGGCTGATACAGGAGAAAAAAAAATAATTGGAAAAGCAGCATGTTTGTATGTCTCTTATGAATAATAAGTAGTTATCTCCAAAAATAATTTAACATTGTAATTTCATCTGAATCCTTGTAATAAGAAATTACTCATATTTATCTCCTGTGCCTGATGTCATTCAGATTCTCAGCTGTGTTGGGGAGATATTAATACACTGTGTATCCCCTGTTAATTTTGGGGAAATAATCTGATCTAGAGTGGGA
Source organism: Tachyglossus aculeatus (assembly GCF_015852505.1). Taxonomy (NCBI): domain Eukaryota; kingdom Metazoa; phylum Chordata; class Mammalia; order Monotremata; family Tachyglossidae; genus Tachyglossus; species Tachyglossus aculeatus. The sequence goes on along the minus strand of NC_052090.1, from coordinate 8,078,214 downwards.
AAAGACTTGAATTGGGTGCCTATAGGCTTTAGGTCTTTTCCTAATCTACCAAAATGATCCTCAAGTGTCTAGGCAACTTTGGGTATTTTGATTTATTTTAAGCTCTGTATTCCATTTTACCCAGTGAAAAATGGTGAAGATAGTCCTGGCAAATGACATCCCCATTGGAGATGTGGTAAAGAAAGAGGGGGTCTCCAGAAATAAATGCTACAGAAATGTTTCAATGCTTAAGGAACTTATGGTTCATAAACCTGTCTTGCCACTCTGTGGTAATCAATCAGTGGCATTTAATGCTTAATGTGTGCAGAGCACTGTATTAAATGTTCATCATAAATTCCGCCCATAGAATATGGCTAGTCTAGTAAATCTAGGTTTCAATCTTAAATATGGTAATAATAAAATAATAATAATAATAGTACTTGTTAAGCCCTTACTATGTGCCAAGCACTGTTCTAAGTACCAGAGTAGATACAAGTTAAACAGTTTGAACACAGTCCCTGTCCAACATGGGGCTCACAGTCTTAATCCTCATTTTATAGATGAGAGAACTGGGGCACAGAGAAGTTAAGTGACTTGCCCAAGGACACACAGCAGACAGGTGCTGGAGCCGGGATTCAAATCCAGGTCCTTCCAACTTCCAGGCCCGTGCACTAAGTCATGCTGCTTCCCATAAACACTGTAGTTATCCTGTCTACCTGCAGTTTGGTCTAAAACATGAACTTTCACTAGACTGCAAGCTCCCTGTGGGCAGGAATCATGTCGATGAACTCTAGTATTCTCCTAAGTGCTTAGTACATTGCTCAGCAAACAGTAAGCATTCAATAGATATCACTGATTGATGTCACCCTGGTACTACACATCTGTCTATAGTTTCCTAAAGGACAAATTAGCCCTTCTTGTTGGGTTTTCCATCTTCTTGTCTATCTTTGCATTTCAGGACAATGTGCTGCTTTGAGTAGGATTCAGTGAGAGACTTAGGTGTGGCTCTCTAAAAGATTCTTGACTGTTTATTGGTTTTTCCATAATAATAATAATAACAATAGTAATGTTGGTATTTGTTAAGCTCCTACTATGTGCCAAGCACTGTTCTAAGCACTGGGGTAGATACAAGGTAATCAGGTTATCCCACATGGAGCTCACAGTCTTAATCCCCATTTTACAGATGAGGGAACTGAGGCACAGAGAAGTGAAGTGACTTGCCCAAAGTCACACAGCTGACATGTGAGGGAGCCGGGATTAGAACCCATGACCTCTGACTCCCAAGCCCAGGCTCTTACCACTAAAACACACCACTGCTCTATAAGCAGAGTGGTCCTTTACCTCAGTGTTCTTCAGACTAATGATGAAGCCATAGTGCATTGCGAATTCTGGGGAATTGGTTCAAGAATCATCTGGATGTCTTCTTGGGAGGGATTTCTGAACATTTTCAACCACACACAGGAGTCCAAGTATGAGAGATTCATGGACTTTTGATTTTCAAATCACAGTTTCACAGAGGATTGGAATCCCAACCCAACCCTGCTTCCAGGATCCATGCGTAGACTGTCAGCTCTGAAGGCTGTAGGACTGTCAATTCCTTGGGGGAAGAAATTACATCTCCCAACTTAATTGTTAGTTTTGGGGGGCTCTACAGCTCTAAAACCCTAAAGACTGTAAATTTCTTGTGGGCAGGGATTACATTTACTGACTTTTCTGTATTGTACAGTCTGAAGCCTTTAGTACAGTGCTCTGCATACAGTAAACACTCAGATACCACAAATTAATTGATTAATTGATGTGTTTCCATGCAGAGCTTCATAGAATAGGTTGAAAAGAACTGGGTCTAACACCAAGCCCTGCTGTATTTTTTATTCCAATGGTATTAAGCACTTACTATGTTCTAGGCACAGTACTAAGCATTGGAGTAGCTATCAGCTAATCAGGTTGGACACTGTCCCTGTCCCACATAGGGCTCACAGTCTTAATCTCCATTTTACAGATGAGGCAACTGAGGCACAGAGAAATTAAGTAACTGGCCCAAGGTCACACAGCAGAAAAGTGGTAGAGCTGGGATCAGAAACCAAGCCCTTCTGGCTTCCAGGCCTATTCTCTATCCATTAGACAATCCTGCTTCTCTACTTTCTTGGCAATTTGGGGAAAGTAAGATTTAGTAAACAGGAGTTGGTCTCACTTGCAAATGAGATTACAAGATTGTAATCTTGATTTTAGGGGTACTAACAACTTCTCTCTTGAATGAGAAGATATTTCTCTGGAAACCTTTCATAGCTTGTTATCTTCACTCAGAAAGGAACAGGTATATTTTTCAATTTCCGTTATTTTTTAAAAAATCACTGGACAAATGTAGTGCAATGCTTTGAGTGAAAACATTTTCATTTCATAAGCTTTTCGAGAAGAAAAAGGTAACTACTTTAATTGCAGTAGGTGTCAACTTTGGATTTTTTTTTTTTAGTTTACAGCTTCCATTCTAACACGCATTGAAGCAAACTTTCAGGGTGTGGTAAGGGATGGGATAACAAATGCTTTGCTCAGGTTTTGTATCGAGGAGGCAAAGTCAAAGCCAACACTGGTCTCCAAAAAGAGTGGCAAAAGTCTCAGATCTAAGAATAGAATTCAAGTGTATGCAAGGCAGAAAATGCAGTTACTCACATGGATGTCTTTTCTGCTATCCCTCAAACATGGAGAATGGTTCACCATTGGAATCATCATATTCTCCCTCAGATAGATTGCCCCAGAGGGGCACTTTGTAACTGTTGAAGTGTTGGATCAGGTAATGGAGGTGTAAAAAATAAGTAGAAGTCTTTTGTCTACTATAAATTATTGATATTAAATATTTGTCTCCCCCCTAGACTGTAAACTCATTGTGGGCAGGGAATGTGTCTACCAATTTTGTTATATTTTATTCCCCAAGTGCTTAGTACAGTGCTTTGCACATAGTAAGGGTTCAATAAATACCATTGATTTTTTTATTGATTGAATTACCCGCCATCCTTTGCTGCCACACTTTGCTAGGTAAAGTATTGCGGGAGAAGGCATTGAAACTGTGTAAATTGCATGTTGAATCGAGGGGAAATGCCTTTATCCAAGGTATCTTGAGTATCATTACAAGCATTGGTTATCAGAGAATTCTGACATCTTAGAAAAACTGGTTTTTGATCTGCTGAGCAATAGTTTAGGTAATGCATGCAAGCTGTTGGGTAGCACTTCTCTCAAATTATTTGGCAACACATTTCTGGTAGTCTTATCTTTTGTATTAACAAGAAGTCCAACATATTTTGAATCTAGAAAAAAAATGGGATGAGTCCCTCTCCAAGAAATCCTGATAAAAGTCAAGCCTGAAGTCACTTTGCCTGCTTTCCCCAATGCTAGCAATTCAGGGGATCATCTTTTACTAGATTAAGAATTGTCCAAATTGCAGTTGAGTTTTTTGTTGTTCTTGCTGGTTTATTGTTTTAATTAGAGTTAGAGGTCCAGACTGCACAGCAAGAAACAGATATACATCTAGGGAAATCAGATAAGTGCTGGGATTGGTTGGAGACCACATCCTCTAGATAAGATGAAAAACAAGCCACTAGTTGAGTCAATCATCCTGAAGTTACAACAAATTACATCTAACTGAACCAGGCTTAATGGAAAGAACACAGGCGTTGGAGTCAAGAGACCTGACCCCGTCAATTGACTGCTGTGTGACCTTGGGCAAATCACTCAACTTCGCTGTGCCTCAGTTTCTTAATCTGAAAAACTGTGGAAAAATACCTGTCCTCACCTTTAGAATATGAGCTCCAGCAGGGACAGGGGCTGTGTCTTACCTGCTTATGTTACTTGGCACATAGTTAATGCTTAACATTAATGATAACAACAATGATGATATTTGTTAAATGCTTATTATGTGCCAGGTGCTGTACTAAGTGCTGAGATGGATACAAGCAAATTGAGTTGAGCACAGTCCCTGTTTCCATGTGAGGCTTACTGTCTCAAACCCCATTTTGTAGATGAGATAACTGATGCACGGAGAAGTGACTTGCCCAACGTCACACAGCAGACATGTAGTAGAGACGGGATAAGAACGCACACATGACCCATGACTCCCAGGACCATATTCTATCCACTATTCCATGGATACCACAAAATCGTTGTTATTATTTTTGTATGCAATATGGTTGACTAGAGACTTTCAGTAGCCCATAAATGGGACTCATGAGGATAATTTTTGCAGTAACTTTGTCTGACCAATGAGGTAAACTTGTCTTCCCCACTTTTTACTGGACAAGAGCTCAATTCCCCAAGCTCCATATCACTCAGCCAGTCAATCATATTTTTAGAGCACTTAACTGTGTGCAGAGCACTGTACTAAGCACTTGGGAGAGTACAATATAAAACAGACACGTTCCCCGCCCACAATGTGCTTACAGTCTAAAGGGGGAGACAGACATTAACATAAATAAACTACAGATATGTTCATAAATCACTCCTGATCAAAAGGTTCTGTGAGATGATGGGCACGACAGGTGGGTAGACATGGTTGGCTGCCAAAGAGAAAGAGAGCTGAGGTTGTTTTTCTGGAGGGGCTGGTGGAAGAGACATTTTAGGGATTTGGAAGAGCAGTAACAGGAGACTGGAAGGGATATTCAACAATGACCAACCTATAAGCGATCGTCAACACTACTCTATTTAAATAGTCCATTCTTTCCTTACTTACCCCATCTTCCAATACTACAAATGAATCACTAATTTATGGTTTCCCACTATTCCTTGTGTCAAAACATCTAGCTGTTTATCTTCTGATTTTTTTTTTAGAACTATTCCTCCCAGCAGGCTGCCTTATTATGGTTTAGTTAAGCATCTAATAAAAACAATAATAATGATACTAACTGTGGTATTTGTTAAGAACTTACTATGTGCCAGGCACTGTACTAAGTGCTGGAGTGGATACAAGCAAATTGAGTTGGACACAGTCACTGCCCCTTGCGGGGCTTACAGTCTCAATCCCCATTTTACAGATGAGGTAACTGAGGCACAGAGAAGTCAAGTGACTTGCACAAGGTGACACAGCAGACAAGTGGCAGAGCTGGGATTAGAACCATGACTTTCTGTCTTTCAGGCCCGTGCTTACTACTACACCAAGCTGGGGTGTGTTGGGTGGGGGACGGGGAGGCAGGCTGGGGTGGTTGGTCTTATAGTTGTGCATGTTAATAATGTTGAGACTGATTAGCAGTTCTGGAGGTGCCATGAGGCTGCTTGTTTTGAACGCCTCTCCGGCTCAGGAGGCAACCAAAACTCTCTGTTTTATCAGGCAGGGTTCTCTTTTTTTTTTTTTTTTAATGGTATTTGTTAAGCGCTTACTACATGCCAGGCATTTTACGGAGCACTGGGAAAGATGTTCGATAATCAGTTTGGACACAGTCCATGTTCCACATGAGGCTCACAGTCTTAAGCCCTATTTTACAGATGAGGTAACTGAGGCCAGAGACGTTAAGTGACTTGCCCAAAGTCACACAGCAGACAAGTGGCTGAGCCAGGAGTAGAACCCAGGTTCTTCCAACTTCCAGACCAATGCTCTATCCCCTAGGCCCTTCTGGCAAAACAGAAGTGGCTGTTAAAAACAGCTGTGTTCCCAGTTTCATTTTGTGGACTTTTCACTGGACTCAACATGAAGAAACCCCTTTTTACACATTTATGAGGTGGGGAGGCTTATTTTCCTCTCCATTTTCCTTTTTCTTTCAGAGAGTGAATATTATTCAGCACCCTTTACATTTATCTTTACTTTCTGAAATTTTATGGATGCAGAAAGGAAAGAAAGTGAACACAGGAAATGCAAATAATCTATATTCCAAGCCATGCCAAAACCTTGGAGTCATTAAAATTCTATTCTGTTATTACTTATCAAGTTTTATTTTTCTAAAACAAATAACCCAGCCTCACTAATGATCTGAATGCCTACTTTTTCACCAGATAAATGAGATTGCTTTTCCTCACAGGTCCTGTAAATAGAAATTAAGAAATTAAGAAATATGAAATACCAAATTGTAAATAGGAAGCAGAGATGACAGACTTCCTAACCATCAGAGAGTTATTTTGCAAAAATGTACCAGGACGTCTTTCAGTTCAGTCTGTTTACGTACCATTGATTTCAATTCATGAGATGTGTGGATGTCATCAACAGCAACAACTGCTAATTGAGTGCCCACTGGTTGTATTGGAGAGTATAAGTTGGGCACAGTCCTTTTCCTCAAAGAGTTTGCAATCTAGTCAGGAGACTAGACAAACATGCAATCAAAATCATTTGGTGCAGATATACACATATATTAGCATTTGAGCTCTATAGTGAAACCATCTTGATAATTACAGAGTTTTAAAAATCTCTGCCTTGAGTACCTCACTTTCTCTCTCCAAATGACTTGGATTCAGAAGTTGCATTCATGGTGATATTGGGCAGCCTCGTTGCTCCATTTTTAATGAACAATGAATATGTATTAGTGTTAACATTTGGATCTCAAGGTTTTATAACACTTGGCACACTTCACCTGACTTTTAGAAGGAATCGGATTCATTGATCTCTTTTTCCTTTGATTCTGTACCCATGCTCATACAGCAATAACTCTAGCTCATTTTCCAATTGAGAAATGGCTTTCATTCATTCATTCGATTGTATTTATTAAGCGCTTACTATGTGCACAGCACTGTACTAAGCGCTTGGGAAGTACAAGTTGGCAACATACAGAGACGGTCCCTACCCAACAGCGGGCTCACAGTCTAGAAGGGGGAGGCAGACAACAAAGCAAAACATATTAACAAAATAAAATAAATAGAATAAATATGTACAAATAAAATAAATAAATAGAGTAATAAATACGCACATCATGGCTTTCTCCATGATGACCTGCCAATCAATAGCATTTATGGAACACCTACTGTGTGGTGGGAACTTGAGAGGATGCAGTCGAGTTGATAGCCACAATCCCTGCCCATGAGGAGTTTACAATGTAGCTGGGGACCTGGACATCAAAATGATTTGTAAGAGGAAGAAATAGAAGTGGGTATGTATATGAGTTAGTGCTTACATAGTAGGGAAAGTTGATTTGTACGAGAAGTGCCCCAAACATTCAACCAGTCAGTGGTATTTATTGAGTACTTACTGTGTGCAGAGCACTGTGCTAAGCATTTGGTAGTCACAATCCTTGACCTCCAAGGGGATAGTGAATACACCAGTGCAAAGCAGAAGTGCTGAAAAGTAGTAATTGGGAGGATATAATCTGAGGGACGAGAAATGAATCTCCAAAGGGCTTACGGTTTTCCTCCAAGTTGTCAAGGCCAATTTCTGGAGGTTCGGGGAGCTGAAGCCCAGAAAATACATTTGGTCTTTTGTTTAGATTCCGACTGGCTACTAGATAAAATCCAGGTTGAAAGTTACAGGACCTTAGGATGAACTAACGGGAGCAGGCAGGCTTGGGCCTTCGAAGAACTGAGAGAATTCTCAGCATATTGGAGGCCTTAAAATGGGAATTTGCAAATATTTACTTTACTCACTGGCTTGTTACAGGTTTTCCAATTCATTCACTGATAATGCAAAGCATGCAGGACTTTTTATTAATGCTCTTAATACATTTTGGGTACTCTAGCATTTTCTGTAAGAAGGAAGAGACACACATCATTTCCAATTGGTTGCTTTTGTTCTGGGAAATTATTTTATGCTCCTATAGCTAACTTTTCATGTTGGTGGATTATAGAATGGTACATGGGCTTCCATAATGTCTTAAACATGAGAACATTGTGCCTGATTCTGCTTCCCACCATAGAGAAATGGAAGCTTCATCGGGAATTGCACATTTTTTAAAAGGTAAAGCAGCCCCACAATTCAATTTGAGCGCCTATTTAGTACAGAGCGCCATACTAAATGCTTAACGAGTGTACGGTATAATGGAAAAGGAATAAATTATTTACATATAGTGGGAGCAGGAGGAAGAACAAGGGCCAAACAAGTAGATGCAAGGATATTTAAGAATGAAATCGATGAAAGAAATAATTGAATACGCATATACACATAGTGCTGAGGGGGGATATAAATGCATGGGACAAAGACAATCTGTTTGGGATGATGATGACTTGGTATCATGGGAAGTAATTGGGAAGAAGATGAGGTTTTGAGGAATGTTGTGAAGGTCGCCAGAGCTGAGGTCTGGGAGATTTGAAGGGGGTGGTGATTGGGGGGTGGAAGAGGGTATTCTAGCAGAGAAGGAGCTTGGGATCAAACCCCATAATAATCACAATTATGGTATTGATTAAGTGCTTACTATGTATTCATAGAATCCATAGGAAGCCCTCATATTTTCAATTAAGGTGAATGGCACATAGAACGTTTCTAAATTAATAAACTTTTCCAACTTTGCCACACATTGCTTCTGACTTTATACCTAGTCTGCTTTATGGTATTGCCTCTAGGAATGTGAACCGAAAAGTGGAGGGAGAATTCACCTGAGGGAGGGGAGAAACAATTTGAAAAGCCACATTGCATGAATCAGTGAATTAGGGAGAAAAGAGGTGGGGGGAGTTTACAGAGTGTTTAGGGGTCAGAGAAGAAAAGATGGGTGGGGGTGTGGGGAGGGAGAGAATGACCTGATCAATAGCTGGAGTCCTCAGGGAAGATTGATGTCCATTTTACTTTTATTGCAGTAAAAGTAGACGACCCTATCGGGGAATTGCTCTGACTCTGTATAAATACATTAAGGTAGCTCTATAACTCATCTTTAATTGATTGAGTTTACAATTTTAGGTAATATTGATGGAACTAGGATGACATGTGACCTTGGGTCAGAAACCAACCTCCCATTTATAACACCATTCCTATGGGAAAAAGTGGTTCCGAATTACAGGTTTCAGCATAAGATGCAGTTTTCAGGAGCCAAGGTTGTAAGTCTGAGGAATTTCTGTATCACTATAACGAAAGCTAATTAAATTCTCCCCAACTGTTTGTTTTAGCAAGGACATGTTGATCATCCCAAGACATAATAATCGGCCTCTGTTTCCTATCCTGATAAGAACTTTCTCCTCCCCAGTGAATCCTAGTGTGCCTGAAATCATCCAGGAATGAAACTTTTCCTTTGTGACTTTGGATTTAGGTTACGCATAATGGGAATGATTCAACCAGTGGTGGGGAACCAGATTCACAATAGCCCCTGAACAAAAGGAAGCTCTGTAGATTTATTTTAATTATATGCTTATGTTTGAGGCAGGCAATTGGAAGGGGAGGGTTTTGTTTTTGCAAAGCAAGAAGCACTGGAAAGGAGGATGGTATTGTGTTATGGTATTCTGCACACCGTTTGTTCTGAAAGCCCCCACTGTAAAGACCAGAGGAAAGCCTTTTGGCAGAAAAGCTTTTGTGTTCCACAGATGTCATTGGCTGCACCAATAGCATTCCTGTTTCAAAAACAGTGGGAACTTTAAAATCGCAAAATAACAGTTTTGATGTAGAACAAAATGTCCATTTTAGTTGAATATTGATCTAGATTTCACATTTCCTTTGGTGCCCTTCAACATAGAAATTCAGTTATGGTTTGCATTGTTAAGTTAAAGCTCCTTTATTCCATGAGCTGTTGGGACTAAATTAGTGTCTTTTTTTAAACAGTTCCTTGTCAACACTTAATGAATGGTTTCTATTAAAACAAAACCCCTGCTTGTTAACTTATCTGAAATACAGACCTCAGGAGTCAAAGGCAACACCTAAGATTTAATAATTATTTTGGGAGGGCTGAGCAGGACAAATGATAGATGACTTGGAAATTGAAAAAGCTTTTGAAACCATTGCCTTTATTAAAATAACACTAGCTATTGACGGAATCAAAGAAGGAATCTTTGATAATGTGAATGTTGTTTCTATTACCGAAACTTTAGTCTCAGGCACTGGTGGGTGTTGTGAGAAGTTTACTAACTTTCTGCATTTCTGTAGCTTCAGTGGAGAGATCTACAGCTGTTTCTGGAAAAAAAATGTAAAAGTTCATGTGTTCTTTGAATGAATTGCTTTTACATAATTTGCTTTAAAATTCCATCAATACTTACTGTGCACTGTATATTTAATACCAGTATCTATTTCTGGTCTGTAAAGGGTGTAATTCACATTGAGTAATCCAGAATTCTGTCAGGAAACCTATTATCAGTGGGAAGTTTGGTTAGTCTTTTAATTCACAAAGCCCAGTGACAAACTTTCAGTGACACACCATCGTAGTGTGAAATTCTGCATGCACACTAATGCTTTCAGATCTCTTGGGGCAAAGTGAGTTTGTCTCTATAGACACCCTGCTGCCCACCATTAATAGGTTCAAGCTTCACTTTCTGGCTTCCTGAAGCTATAGGACTCCTGCTGACATTCAGTTTTGCAAGCAGATGAAAGAATCTGTGCATGTGAAAAGTTTTTATTAGGATGTGTTAATGAAGCTTTAGGGTTCCATACAATGGAGGGCAGCAATCAGAGATGTGTGTGTGTGTGTGTGTGTGTGTGTGTGTGTGTGTGTGTGTGTGTGTGTGTGTGTGTGTGTGGTAGAAGCTAGGGCAGGGAGTTCCATCCTAAATAACTTGTCAGAATCTGTTCAATCTCCTTTTCTTACAACAAAAAGACTAACAATTGTTTTTGCCAAGTAATCTGTTTGTCAGAATTTTTTACAAGTTTTTTTTCTGGCAACCTTTGCTTCCTTTTTTTAATTTCTAGTCTCATAATAATAATTATACTAATGATGGTATTTGTTAAGCACTTACTATGTGCAAAGCACTGTTCTAAGCACTGGGGGAATACAGGGTGATCAGGTTGTCCCACATGGGGCTCATAGTCTTAATCCCCATTTTACAGATGAGGGAATTGAGGCCCAGAGAAGTGAAGTGACTTGCCCAAAGTCCCACAGCTGACAAGTGGCGGAGCCAGGATTAGAACTCAGGACCTCTGACTCCCAAACCTGGGCTCTTGCCACTGAGCTATGCTGCTTCATGAAACCTAGGACCGTATTCTAGAACATTGAATGTTACTCTGCTAGCTGGACTAGTGGGCTGCAACAGTCATTTAGTTTCCTTCCTCTGGAGTATTATCCAAAAACTATTTTACTCTTGCAAGTCAAAGATATAATTAAGCCAATATGGAAGGCAACTCTAGTTAAACTGACATAATAATAATGATGGTATTTAAGCGCTTACAATGTGCCAAGCACTGTTCTAAGCACTGGGGGACATACAAGGTTATTATGTTGTCCCAAATGGGGCTCACAGTCTTAACCCCCATTTTACAGATGAGGTAACTGAGGCACAGAGAAGTAAAGTGACTTGCCCAACATCACATAGCTGACAAGTGACAGAGTCAGGATTAGAACCCATGGCCTCTGACTCCCAAGCCCATGCCCTTTCCACCAAGCCATGCTGCTTTTCCAAGAAGTAGAATAGAAAGAACTAGCACCCTCCCACCCCATTTAAAAAGAAGGATATCTGATAGGTCACTGAATAAAATTACGTGATTAAATGAATATTTTGTAACACTTTCCATTTGAAAACTTTCCGTTGTTTCACTAAAGATGATTAGGTTTCATTCTACTCTGTTTCTTGAATGTCCTGGACATTGTTTTGTAGAAAAATGGTCTTGCAGGTTTTTCAGTGTGCTTGTGCATAATTTCACACTAGTAATGGGTCTGCCCTACATTATCCATTCAGTTGTACAATAAATCATTTGTTTCATCTGTGGAGACTGTTTTACTAAATCAATGGATGTCATGAGCACGCAGTCCCATAATTATGAGGACCTTGAGGCCATAATTAGTTTTCATCTTCAGTGCACTATCAAAATAATGAAACAGACAAAACAGGCTTGATAGAGAAGTTTGATGTGCAATTTTAATATCCAGGCAGATCAGGAATTGTGATTAATCGTTTGCATTTCAAGTTAAAACAAATATTTTCAGACAGAAAGGCAGACCACTTCTTTCATTTAGTGGACAGTAGATCAATATTTGGCAATGTCACCCTCTTTGTTAAATATTTACCTGCATTATTTCTTCTTTTCAAAATAATCTTACCAGTTGGGATAAAACTAGCTATACAAGAGAAAGAGAAAAAGATGAAATGACACATCAAGGTTATTTCTAAGTTTTTCTCTTACAGTGTGCTGGGCTGCAACACTTTTCTGTTCAACATAATGTAAATTGAAATGAGTAGTCAAGTTTTCCACTGTACTTAATTTCTGAGTGATTTCTAGGTTGAGATTGCTTTTTCTTTTTTTAAAGGTCAAAATTGGGTCAGCTTTGACACCAGTTCTGCAGTGCCTAATGTGAGGACCATTTAGCACCTGTAGAAATGGATAGACAATATAGAGAATGATGTACAACACCCCTCCCTTCCCCACACCCTCATGAAGATTGGGCTCCTCCCAGAGTTCCTCACTGATCCCCAGGGAGTAATTTTTGACTTTGGGAGATTAGGGCTCAGTATTTTTGAGAGGAGATTCCTCCAGACCATGCAATATTTGGGTGGCCTGAGCATTGGTACCTGTTTTCAATATGCATTTTGCCTAGACTGGAATTAGGGAATGTCTGTTTCCCCATCTAGACCTTAGGCTCTTTGAGGGCAGGGAGCATATCTGCCAACTCGGTTTCATTGTACTTTCTCAAGCACTTAGTGCACGGTAGGTGCTCAGTAAATGCAACTGATCAATTGATAGGGAAAGTTCTTCCAACAGCATGGCTCAGCGTGCCTTCTTATCAGAGAAATTGTGGCATAACAACAGGTAGGTTCTAGCATGTGTTTTCCTTAACGTGAGATGTCCCAAGAAGACAACTCCCATGTCATAGGAAGTGAAATAGGAGTTATGTCTATGACTGGTCCACTCCTTTTGATATTGACATTTCTCAGCTCTCTCTATACAATCAGTCTCACCTGATTGAAATTCTGTCCCATAATCTCCACTTTTCCCATCAGTTACCAATCCAAGTTCTTCTCTTTGCCCCTCAGTCTTAAGTCCAGTTTTTACTTGGAGGAGGCCGATCTAGGTAGTTCTCTATATCAGATCCAAAGGGGTAGCTACATATTGAAAGTACAGCTCCGTTTAATATTCTCTAAATTGCCTTTCCCTTCTGAGTGTGGTGGGAATGAGTTTCAAACTCTTAATCTATGCAGAAGGAAGGCATTTCCAGAAGACTTTTGAACCTCAGAAGCATTATTTTGGGATATAGGTCTATTCTCAAGAATCGACTCCTCTCACTTTAGTCAGAAACATTGATGTCTTTAAATCCTTTTCATTTATTGCTGGGCACTTGCTGCTAGATGAGACATTTTAAATTGTGACTTTCCACTTGCCCCAGATGTAGTTTGAAGAGAACTATTTAGTTTGTTCCTTCACTCAGGCATTCTAAATGTTCCAATCTTCAAACACAAGCTAAAAAAAAAAAATGAGGCCGTCATTCCTCCAACTCAGAACAGAATCATTCTATTTCCTCCCAAACTGTGAGTATAATAATGAAAACACCATGATCCTCATCTCAGTTTCCATGAGAAATTACATTGATCAGGCCTGACTAAGAAAAAATATGTCTTTTTAATCCATTGTGGACCAGGATCTGGCTGGGACAGTCAAAAAATTTGCACTAACAGTAGGAATGATGGCCATAGGCATTCCTCACTCGCTACGGGCTAATTTCACTCTGACTCCTTCCCTCTTGGTTATAGCAAGATATTCTGAAAAAAGTCAAAAGTCTCTGGCCAACAAATATTTCAGCCAATCAAATCAAGACAAAAAATTGACAGTGAAAAGAAACAGTTGCTGATCTACTTTTCCTTGGATTGAAGATTCACTGAGAGAGGTTAAGAAATGTGTAGACTTTCTTTTCCCAAAGGATTCCTGGGTTTTGCCTTATGAAACTATGGGAAGACTTTATTATTCAAAAACTTTTCGGACTTAATATTGTGCTATTATTTAAACTTTGTGCCCTCAGTGGTTTAAAACAATCACGACATTCAGCTCTTTAAAAAATCTGCCTTCTAAACCAGTCTGTCACATCACTGCACTCGCTTGGATGAATGGAGAAGCTGAATGTGTTCGAGATAATTGATGAAATACCCAGATCACCCTAAAAAACAGCCCAAGAGCTCACTTTATTTTCAAGTAAATGGGCATCAGGTTAAATGTTACATATATCAATCAATTTTTATTACACAAAATGAAAGAGCTCAGATTGTAAGATATAGTTATTTGGGAAACAGTGAAAATTGGAAAACTGAGAACTAGTTTCTTCACTAGGGAGGTTCATCATTGACTAATTACCTGAACTACAGTTTCCTATTCAGTAAAGGAATAAGAAATTTCATTCTCTTTCACAAAGATTTTCTGAAGAGTAATTAATAAAGTGGTTGTAAAGTAGTATGGAGCATTAGCGAGGTCTGGGAAACTGTGGGTAAGGGGTGCAATCTTCCAAGCATGCAATTTGGAAGCATTCATTCATTCAATAGTATTTATTGAGCACTTACTGTGTGCAGAGCACTGTACTAAGCGCTTGGGAAGTACAAATCAACAACATATAAAGACGGTCCCTGCCCAACAATGGGCTCACAGTCTAGAAGGGGGAGGATGTAAGCAGCATGGTGTAGCGGAGATAGAGCACAGGTCTGGGATTAAGAAGTTCATGGGTTCTAATTCTGCCTCTGCCACTAGGCTGCTGTGTGGCCTTGGGCAAGTCACTTCACTTCTCTGTGCCTCAGCTCATGTGTAAAATGGGGATTGGGACTGTGAGCCCTATGTGGGACAGGTTCTGTTTCCAACCTGATTTGCTTGTATCCACCCCAGCGCTTAGTACGGTTCCTGGAACATAGTAAACACTCAAATACCAAAATTATTATTATTATTATTCCAATGATCACATTGGACAGTTTCACCCATCAATCAACCAAGAGTATTTATGGACTGCCTTCCATGTGCTAAGCACTTGTAAGAATGCAATAGAATTTGTAGACACTTGCCCTCCAGGAGATTACAGTGTAGCAGAGGTGGGAGAAACAGGTACTAAAATATTTTAAAAATAGGTGAAAGGACAAAAAGGGGAGTATTACACCAATCAGAAATGGGGTATGTCTGGAATGTGTATAAATGCTCCAGGAAATTGAGAAGTCTTAAGTGATTAATGGTGTTGAAATAATGAGGTGCCAAATTTGGGAGATCATAAACTGGGGAGATCAGAAATTAATTGGGGAACAATTTCTGGAAGAGAAGCAATTTCAGGAGGGTTTTGAAGATGGATAGAGCTATGGATTGTCAAATATGAAAGAGGAGGGAGTTCCAGTTTGGGAGAGAGGTAGATGGTGAGAGAGGTAAAAATGAAGTACAGTGAAACTCTGTCTTCCCCTGCTTTTCCCATCACTATAGACAGCACTACCATCCTCCCGGTCACCCAAGTCCATAACTTGGCATGATACTCAACTCATCTCTCTCATTCAACCCTCATATTCAATCTATCACAAAATCCTGTCAATCCTGTCCTCACATCATCACTAAAATCCACCCTTTCCTCTCAATCCAAACTGCTGCTACTCTGAGCCAAGTTCTCATCGTATCCCACCTGGACTCCTGCATCAGCCTCTTTGCTGACTTTTCTGTCTCTTCTCTCTCCACCCTCTAGTCCCTACTTCACTCTGCTGTCCAGATCATTTTTCTAAAAAATTCAATCTGTGTTTCCCCACTCCTCAAGAACCTCCAGTGGTTGCCCCTCCTCCCTCACATCAGATAGAAACTCCTTTCCACTAGCTTAGACCACTCATTCATCCGGCTTCCTCCAATCTTATCTCACTGATTTTTCTACTACAACCCAACCCACTTGCTTCATTCCTCTAATGCCAAACTATTCATTGTACCTCCATCTCATCTAACTTGCTGCCAACCCTTTACTCACATCCTCCCTCTGTTCTGGAACTCCCACACCCTTCATAATAATAATAATATTTCTTAAGTGCTTACTATGTGCCAGGCACTGTACTAAGCGCTGGGATATGGGTATATGTAAATCAGGTTGGACACAGTTCCTGTCCCATATAGGGCTCACAGTCTCAATTCCCATTTTAAAGATGAGGTAACTGAGGCACAGAGAAGTAAAGAGAATTGCCCAAGGTCACACAGCTAAGTGACAGACACAGTCCCTGTCCCACATGGGGCTCACAATCTTAATCCCCATTTTACAACTGAGGGAATTGAGGCAACAAGAGTGCTCTTCACACAGTAAGTGTTCAGTAAATATGACTGATTGATTACTTGATGATGAGAAGCAGCGTGGCTCAGTGGAAAGAGCACTGGCTTGAGAGTCAGAGGCCGTGGGTTCTAATCCCGGCTCCATCACTTGTCAGCAGTGTGACTTTGGCCAAGTCACTTAATTTCCCTGAGCCTCAGTTACCTCATTTGTAAATGAGGATTAAGACTGTGAGCCCCACATGGGACAACCTGATTACCTAGTACCTCCCCCAGTGCTTAGAACAGTGCTTGGCACATAGTAAGTGCTTGAACACCATCATTATGACTATGATGATGAAGAGGAGAGGGAGATTTCCTGTGCTGTCCTTTCACTAGCCTGGTAATCCCCATTTGATGTTATTGTAGACCAAGAAAGATATTTAGATTGGGCACCCCGTGTGGCACAGGGGGTCAGTGTTTAACCTGAGTACCTTGTATCAACCCCAGAGCTTGGAACAGTGCTTGACACAAAGTAAGGGGTTAACAAATACCATAGAAAAAAAATCTTAAAATCCCAATGGGGCCTTCACACACCTAGATAAATCCAGCTCAGGATCTTTGGGGTATATTTTCTCACTCAATTTCCCCCAAGAATGTTTTCCTTGCAACCACGACTGTTTATATTGTAGCTGACACTCTCTGATCTTGGAGTGGAATTTTCATTTCCTACCCAGTGTAGAACCTTCTTCAAGAAGGGACATGTCAAGGGGACGTAGCCATGGAGGAACTAATGATTTCTTTGCTTTTGAGCATGCTCCTCGCACATGATTTTGCAACCGTCACTGGCTGGGCCTCTGAAAAGCACTCGTCCTGTTGCTCCGATTTACCCCTCTCCATGTTCCAAGTGCTTATTTTTCAAACTTTACTTTTCGCCTCAATATGACCCCAAGCAAAACAATCAGAAACTCTCTGGTTGGAAATCTTGGCAGCATGTGATGTGACATTGGTAGATTTTTTTTTTAAAGATTACTTTTTATTTCTCTGAATGAACAATAGCCAAGAGGATCGGTTAGGTTCAGGGAGCAAAATCGACCCTGAAGAGCTGTCTGTAGTTGCTTTGAATGTACTGTTGTTGCTTGGGAGGTGGGATTGACAAGTTTTGTCCTCCTGTGTACATGTGGAGGGAACTGCCAATTTGCTCCACCAGAAGAGAGAAGGGCAAGGCTGCTTGAGCTGCCATTGATGAAAATCAAATTCCCAGTGTCTGGTGGTGGCCTGCTATTTCACGCTCTGCCGTGTTTGTTTCAAGAAAAATCTCATTTGTTGTTTCTGAGAGAGTTTGCTTCTGCTATAATGGTTTGACTGTTGTGTTTTTGTTTGGCATTTAAATATGCTACTCATGGACTCAAATTCTTGTCATGGTTACAGTGCCTCAGATTTATTAAATATGAATAGCCCCTCATGGACCTGGGCAAGACGATCATAAATTACGGCTGGTGCTTTTGAATAGATGCCACAAAACTAGTGCTACAAATCTCTCAGATCATTTGGTCTTGCTTGTGTGTCTGGGTATTTGTGTGTGCACCCTGCTCCAGAAAATTTTCCCATAACGAAGAAAAAGTCCCACACCAGAGACCACCAATTCACTCATTTAGCCTTGATGAGATGCGATGGCAAGGGGTTTCTCGAGTTCATTTTGAAGAAAGCAACATTCCACATCCCAGTTGCAAACAGGCCAGCCTTTATTGAAGCGAGGGAGAGAATAGGAAAATTTCTCACGGGTCTTTCATCCAGGGTTAGGCATTTCAGATTTGCCAAGGGCCAGAAACCTCATACAGCTCAAGCAGATCAAGGTTGTAAGCAGATAGTTCCTTACAATGGATGACAGTCTAAATTCTTAGCAGTCCAGCAAATGAAATCTGAACCAAGTGAAGCAAGTACTCTTACTTTTGTTCTCCTCACCCATTCCTCCCTCTGCCCCAATTCATACAGGCCAACTAGGTTATGGAAAATATTTCCAACGCTTCCAGAAATCACCACATTCATAAAACTCTGCAGCAGCACATCAGTTGTAATATGCGTTACCCAAGAGCCTATAGATTTTCCTCTCCAATCCCTTCCATAAAGCGAAGGCTGTTTTAAACAGAGGTTTTTTCATTTGACTTTAATCCATCGCACTTGCTACCATTTTCACCCATTGCCCCAACCCAACGTAAGTTGAATTTCAAAATAAAATATGTGTGGGCCACTTCACTAAGCAAAGCCTAGTGAAAATTCCAGGTTAAAAAACGTCCCTTATTCACCACAGGTGGGGTCTGGAACCCACAAAAAAGTATGGCACCTCATCTGTTTGTTTGCTTTAATACTTCTCTGTGACTAATTGAACACTCATTCATTCAGATCTGTGACGATCAAGTCATAGTCTCTGAGCCCGTTGTTGGGTAGGGACTGTCTCTATAGATTGCAAACTTGTACTTCCCGAGCACTTAGTACAGTGTTCTGCACACTGTAAGCGCTCAATAAATACGATTGAATGAATGAATGAATGAATAGGAATTGATCTAAGTCTATAGCCAGTATACCAGAAGCAGCTACCTGAATTTATTTCAAGGCAGTGCAATGTTATCTAGTGACTCAGTTTTACATCTTAGACACCACATTTCTATCTCTTCTCCGCCAACCAATATTTGAGGCTATAATTTTGAATCCCATTTTTATTGTTTTGCAGTTCCGTAGCTGATTCCAGCAACAAAACACTCCTTGAATTGAAGCTTTTGGTAATGCTCTCATTTATACCTGAGGGCCTATCCATAGAACACTAAGTAGTTTCCTGAACTTTAAGGGGAAATTGCACCTTAGTGATTAGCAATACAGGCCTGAGGATTATTTTGAAATAAACTCTGAAGTGACTGCTTTTGTGGAATGCCTGAAGGATTTGACAGAAAATAAAATATCGTTTTTATATACTACCATTACATTGTATTCAAAATACAGGATCATCAGGTGAATGATTCCTGTAGAAGAGTCGCCTGGGTGCCTTGTAGTTGAAAATTAACTGTGAAACTTGGGGGCGGGATCTCTGACAATAATGACTGAAAATATTGTCAGACTCTTGCATTTGTATTGTTCTCCTTGGTGGTAAATTAGGTGCTTTTATAAAAGAAACCAACTGCCTGACTGTTTTTTGAAAGAGTTCTCACCTTATAGTATGTTTAACAGTTTCTACACTTTTGTAGCAATAATGTGGTATCTAAGTACTTACTGTGTGTCAGTGATTACTGTGTTAAGCACTGGGGTAGCTACAAGATAATCAGAGCAGACCTAATCCCTGTCCCACTTGTGAGAGAGAGAGTTTTGGTTTAACAAATACTATTATTATTATTATCATTATTATTATTATTATTATTGTGTGCCAAGCACTGTTCTAAGCACTGGGGGAGATACAAGGTAATCAGCTTGCCCCAAGTGGGGCTCACAGCCTTAATCCCCATTTTACAGATGAGATAACTGAGGCACAGAGAAGTTAAGTGTCTTGCCCAAGGTCACCCAGCAGATCACCCAGCAGACAGGTGGCAGAGCCGGAATTAGAACCCACTTCCTCTGAGTCCCAAGCCAGGGCTCTTTCCATTAAGCCATGCTGCTTCTCTGTTAGAGTTCACTTCTCTTAACCCTGTGGTCTTGAAGGCTTTAACAGGTAGCTTTAAAGGGGAATGATCATCTTGCAAAGAAGTTGTATTAGTTATGTCCTCCTCTTGCAGAATTAATCTCATTAGAATCGCAATGCCCGGACTGTCTACCTTTCAAGGATTTCAATTATGAAGTTAGCTTTGTAGAAAAGCTATGTTTGTGCCTTTTAGTAATGTTATTTTGCTATCATGTTTAGTGCTGTGAAGACGTTTGAAAAATATTCCGACATTTAAGATGTGTGACCCAGGTTTACCTTCATAGAAGATTGAGGAAGAGGACATAATGCAGTGACCCCACAAGTCAGTATCATCAATCAACCAATTCTATTTATGCAGCGCTTACTGTGTGCAGAACACTGTACTAAGTGTTTGGGAGAGTGCAATGTAACAGAGCTGTTCTCTGTCCACAAGGACCTTATTATTTCAAATTTATTTCTTCTCCTTAGGCTAGGCCTAAGCCACCACTTTAGCTCATCTGTGCTATAAACACCCCCATCCTTTGCATTTCAGTTCATGTCAGTTTATATGCCCTCCTATTTATGCACTTAATTCATCTACATATCTATTTTTCTTTCCTCATCTAGCTATTAATCAGTTTGAATTTTTCTTCCCTGCTAGACTGTAAGCTCCAAGAGGATAGGGGTTTTGTCTTCTATTGTAATCTCTCAGCCAATCAATTAATGGTTTTCATTAAGCTCTTACTGTGCGCAGAGCACTGTAATAAGTGCTTGGGAGAATACAAAGCAGCAGAGTTGGTAGACATGTTCCCTGCCCTCAGTAAGTTCCCAAACACTTAATAGGATGCATGCACAAAAGGTGCTCCATAAATATCAATTGATTGATTGATTGATTGAAGTGTTGATGTTCCCATTCTCATCTTTCTCTGTTGACTTTGTTGCCTGTATCTTCTCTTGGGCTCTAGGTTAAGTCATTCTAAACCACTTACCTCCATCGCAGAATCAATACTCTGTTCATCAGAAGATACAGCTGCCATTCTTTAATCATCAGTTTTCAGGCAGTTCTGCCATAACGGCAATCTTCCCAGCCCTATTTTGGGAGAACACAGAGGCCAAATTAGGGAATTCTATTCCTACAATGTATCCCCATCGAACGCCCAGACTGTAAGTTCATTGTGGGCAGGGAATGTGTCTATTTATTGCTCTATTGTGCTCTTCCTAATAATAATAATAATGGCATTTATAAAGCGCTTATGATGTGCAGACCACTGTTCTAAGCGCTGGGGAGGTTACAAGGAGATCAGGTTGTCCCACAGGGGGCTCACAGTCTTAATCCCCATTTTACAGATGAGGTAACCGAGGCACAGAGAAGTTAAGTGACTTGCCCAGAGGCACACAGCTGACAATTAACAGAGCCGGGATTTGAACCCATGACCTCTGACTCCAAAGCCCAGGCTCTTTCCACTGAGCCATGCTGCTTCTGCTTCCTAGTGGTTAGTACAGTGCTCTGCACACAGTAAGCGTTCAGTAAATATGTTTGAATGAATAAACTCAGCCCAGGTCAGAAGGTATGACCGTTGGATGAGCACCAATATGTGGATTTTCCTAAATGCACAGTTCTTCAAAACCATAACTTCCATATTATAGGGGATCTGGTGGCAGTTTCTCACAAGTAATGCTGAAATAGAACATTGAAAAGCTCCCCAGTTGAATTCAAAACAGAAACCCTGTAACTGGACCTACACATACGGTGATTAGCGTTTTACAGATCCAAACCTCAGCTGTCAGGGTTTGTAATGTAGGCATCAGTCACTCAATCTTATATGAGCACTTACTGTGTGCAGAACACTGTATTAGGCGTACTCTAGACTGTAAGCTCCTTGGGGGCAGTGAACACATCTGCCTGCTCTGTTATACTATCCTTTCCCAAGTGCTTAGTATAGCACTTTACACACAGTAAACACTTGGTAAATATGGTTGACTGATCATCTTTTCAGTGGCTCTTTTGTTGTTCAGTTTGTCCTCTTGTCTACATTTTTAGGAGTAAAACATAGTCCTGGTGGAGCTGACTCAAGACACCTGGTTTCTACCCCAGATTGTGTGATGTTGAAAATGTGACAATCCTCTAGCTGCTTAAGTTTTCCCATGGGTAAAATGAGGGTGAGGGGTTAACCCCTTGCATTAGCAGAGATGTGGAGTGAATAAATATACCTAAAGATCGTGGAGATATTTGGAATAAAGGTACCTTGCAAATTGAGAGCATTACTATTTATGTTTCACCAAACTTCACAGCTGTGGAGGGACTATGTGCGAAAGTTGCTTAGGGGGGACTTGAAGTGTGTTATATACTGGTCACCAAGGTCATGGAATCACGACCTTTTCAAGTAGAGTGCTATATAGAGGTGGCAGATGGGCCACTATGAAATAAGACATCATCTATTGATCCTCAGAACAGGTAGAACGGTGACTTGTTGAGATTTTCCAAGCATCCTTAGTTGTTCCTTAGCCCTGTTAAGAAAGCATCGTCTGTAAGGGTGAGAGAATGTAGATTGATACTTGAATAATTCCATTCCTAATCACTTTGAGCCTAACAGCATTGCCTGACAGTTGTGATGGTATTTTAGGTTGCCATGGACACATCCACCAGAGACACAGTGAGGTTTGCCTATCCACCCACCCTCCCCATTGACTTCCGCTCACTCCCCGGACCCAAGAAGCTTTTAGAAGTTTTCAGGGAAACATCAAAGACCCATCGTGGAACCGTGTTCAAATACATCAGATGAGTTGTTTTTAGTTTTGCTTCCACATATGAAGAATCTATTTGACATCACGAAACTGAATTTCAAAACCAAGGGCCAGAGTGAGTTAACTGATTTAAGACTATCCAAGGCCTAAAGACATTGTTTCAAGATGATTTCACAAACCTGGAAAGTGCATAATAAAATAGACCTAGGAAATAAATGCTTTGTCAAACAACAAATTAATAGGATTCTTAGTTCTGTTCACCCAGGGCACCTTTACTAAGCACTAAACCAATACCATTATTCTTATCAGTATTATCTTTATTATTACCATTATTATTACCAGTAGCCAAAAATGTAAATTGCAGATTCACCTGGGAAATCATTGCAAGGGGACATGTTGCAGAAGTGGAGTTAGTGACAAAGAATAAAGGAAATGAAGATCTCACGATTATTACCTCACAATAATAATAATAATGGCATTTATTAAGTACTTACTATGTGCAAAGCACTGTTCTAAGTGCTGGGGAAGTTACAAGGTGATCAGGTTGTCCCACGGGGGGCTCACAGTCTTAATCCCCATTTTACAGATGAGGTAACTGAGGCACAGAAAAGTTAAGTGACTTGCCCAAAGTCACAAAGCTGACAGTTGGCGGAGCCGGGATTTGAACCTATGACTTCTGACTCCAAAGCTCATGCTCTTTCCACTGACCCATGCTGATTCTCACAATACGTGCAGGGGAATCAAATCAGTGGTATTGATTGAGCATTGAGCACTGTACTAAGTTTTTTGGGAGAGTACAATACAGCAGAGTTGGCAAAGCTGTCATGGAACCAGTGAAATGAGCTGAGCACTGGAGGTGAAGAGATTTTTGAGGTGATCCCCAGGGGAGAGCAGGAAGCTGAAAGGTGTCTTATTATCTTTCTCCAGGCAAGGTTGTAAAGACCCGTCCCACAATTTACCCAGGTTATGTTGCAAGAACAGGTGGTTGTATTCTGAATGGCTGGACCATGGGGAGGAGTTGCCTGTAGACTTACATGCAGTTAGGGCCGAGTCCAAAACCAGCCCCAGTTTAACAGCTAAACACCACAGTTTAACATAGACGATATTGTAAACCCCTCCTTGCCTCCACATCTTCTCTTCCCCTCTGATATTTGCAGTGGATTTCCTCCCATGAACCCCTCTCCTCTACTTCTAACACCATCATTCTCTAGAACATGGAGTCCTCTAATCTTTGGCATATCTGTCTTCAACAAAACAGTTGGCTCCATCTCCAGTAGTGGACAGAAAAGAGTCCTGGGGTGAGACTGCAGAAATTGCAGTAGTTGATCTACAGACAGGAAGGGCGAGGGAGTCAAACATATGGCTTACAGAGTCACTACAGCCAAAAAAGAAAACAGTGAAACAAGACAGGGTGATAATAATAATAATAATGATATTTGTTAAGCACTTAGTATGTGCCATGCACTGTTCTAAGCACTGGGGTAGATACAAAGTAATTAGGTTGTCCCACGTGGGGCTCACAGTCTTAATTCCCATTTTACAGATGAGGTAACTGAGGCACAGAGAAGTGAACTGACTTGCCCAAAGTCACACAGCAGACAAGTGGCAGAGTCAGGATTAGAACCCACAACCTCTGACTCCCAAGCCCGTGCTCTTTCCACTAGTCCACATTACTTCTCATTTGGGGGTGTGGGGACCGGAACAGGGGAATGTGGGAAGGGAGCAGGGAGGGGATTAATTTACCTGCAGCATTTAGATGTAACTTTGGAGGAGGCGGTGTGTGGATCCTTGGGTTTGTCAGTAAGTAGTGCTGGATGAATCCCCAAGCTGCAACCCAGTTTATGCCTATATGGGAAGTGTGACAAGATCAGCTATTCACCATCTTTTATTGAGCATGTATCAGCAGTAAGTGGATTTAAATTGCAACAAGAATGATCTAAATTTAAAAATGAAGAAAATGGCTGGATTGCAAGCCTGGTAAGGGATAATCTGGGAGCTTTTAGAATAATTTTGGAAGCTTTCTTCCTTGAGTCATTTAAGAGTAAAACCCAGGATCATTTTCTCTGGTCAGACAAGTGGCCAAATTATAATTATTATTGTTCTGGCATTCGTTAAAGCTAAGTGCAGGGGAATTTACAGAATAATCAGATTGGACTATCCCTATCCTAGGTGAGACTCATATGGATGGGGAAGAGCTGTTTTATAGTCATTCTACAGATGAAGAAAACAAGGCACAGAGGGGTTAAGGGGGTTGTCCAAGGTTAACAGCATTTCAGTGGCAGAGCTGGGTCTCACCCCATGCTCTTTGTACTCTGTCTCCCCAATTTTTGGGGTCCCTTGTAGCTTTATAGCTGTAGAATTCTCTGATTCAAAACTTATGCTCTGAAATCAATTCATTAATGGTATTTATGGAGCACTTACTGTGTGCTGAGATCTGCATTAAGAACTTGAGTCCTGTTTTAATTGCTTAGTACAGAGCTAAAACTCTACAAAAAGTTACTACTTTATTGACTCTTGAGCAGTTTCTGTTTCTGAAAAGAGAAAAGTGTGTCCAGATTCTATTTTCTTCTTGCTTGCCATTCAGACCTTCCTAACAAAAAACTGTCTGTCAATCTAGACCTAGTAATAAATGAATTATTTGCTGCTCAGCACACTAATGTCATTTATTCCTGTGTTTTTGTCCAACTCACTTTTCCTAACTCTTAGGAAAAGCCTAATCTCAGCTCCTTCACTTGCTTGCTGTGTGACCTTGGCAAATCACTTAACTTCTTTGTGCTTATCTCATTAATAATGGGACTTCAATATCTGTTCTCCCTCCTACTTAGACCGTATGAACCCCATTTAGGACAGGTTCTCTTTCTCATCTGTTTATCTTATATCTACTCCAGTGCTTAGTACAGTATTTGCCCACACCAAGTGCCTAACGAATGTCACATTATTACGAGTATGACTCTAGACTGTGAGAACATTATGAGCAGGGATTGTCTCTCTTTATTGTTGCGTTGTACTTTCCCTAGTGCTCTGCACACAGTAAGTGCTCAATAAGTATGAGTGAATGAATGAATGAATTTAGCAAATTGAATTTAAACAAGTATTCTCAGTCGTTGCGATGCAGGTTCACAATAGAATGATTTGTTATTTTACGTATATTTCCCTCACACATGCTGTAGACCTTCCTAAAAAAAAAACCCTCTGTGACTCTGGACTAAGTAATAAATGCATTATTTGCTGTTCAGCACACAAACGTCGTTTATTATCTAACTCACTCCACTTAGCAAAAGCCCCAATGGAACTTTGCGGGGATATAGAGGCCCCTACTTATCAACAGTATATTAAACGATGGAAGCTACTAGAATAATCTACAATGATCAATGGCTACAAAAGCAATTTGTCTAAGCATAAATGTGCTTTTCCCAAGAGTTTACCACGTTGTTTTGAAAAACAGACAAAAGGCACATCAGCGATCAGGAAGATTTTTGGTCACTCAGTGGTAGGGGGCAGGATTCTGAAAGGGATCAGTGGATCAGATGTAATATGGGCTCTGTTTAAGGCACCAAATCAGTGTTTTGCTGATGGCCAGTACTTCAGTTTTGAAAAGCTGCATAGGCATTTCCGTTGACTTGAAAGAACTTTATCCCTATTTTCATTCTGACATACCTATTATGACTTTGTTCAATAATCAAGGAGGATTATGGGGAATGGAAACCAGGAGACATGCTTTATTGAAGAACTGTGCATGTCTTTCACTGTGAATCTAAGGATCCAGCAATCACGCGGTACTACTTTTACAGGTAGCAAAAATTGCCTTGTTCCCTCCCGCAGTGATTGAGTTAACAGGGGAAGGAAACAAAACAGCTTTAAACGGAAACTTTTACTTAGTTTTAATCTTGACAAGAAATGTTTCAGAGCAAATGAAAGAGCTTGCTTCTGAAATTAAGCTCATAAATAACTGCCCAGAAAAACTTTCTACTCAGATTTAGGAGATTTGGAAACAGGATTTTTTTTTTCCTCATTGACTTCTTTCCCCGTTCAGAATCCTTAAGCAGTGGAAGCCTAGAGAAATTTCCTTGAATACATTTTAAATATGATGCTCTGTATACACTGCCATCCAGTTTTGAAACTTGCCAACAAAACATCTGTTGCCCAGAATGGACTTAATGCCAACCACTTGTAGGATTGCACGATTCTTAGGATGTTTTCTGATTAATCATCTATGATAATTCTAGGGTCAAAACAAGATTGATGTTTATACCTTATTTTGAAAGCATTATCTCACTAAACATTCAACACCTCTTCTTGCTGTTTATGTGTATGCTGATGGAACATCATATCTTCTAAGTGTACTTCTAAGCTAACTTTTCAGACTTGGAGAAAGCTAACCAAAGCCCATAGGGGATTTTGCAAGATGAAACCTAAAATTAAACTCATTCATTTTGGTTTGTTTTACAAAATACCCAATTTGGAAATTGGAGCACAAAACACAATCCAAATTTATATCACTCAATCAGTGGGAGCCAAGTTTGCCCGACCACTGAAAAATTACTTCAGAGAGCATAAGGGAATTTAGAGGGAAAGCATATTACAGAAAAGGCTGCTTGGCCCCAGGAAAAAGAAGGTAGGTTGCCCAGAAAATTGTGATGGAAAGTGTTAAGTGTAGCTGATAGAAGTTTGGTGCTCTTCAGAAAAAGACCGCACTGGGGACTCTGTTCTATTAGCTGTCCATTTCATCCACTGGGAAATGACTACATTTACAGGTCAAAACCACTTCTCTGACTGTGGTCTGTTCAATCAATCATATTTATTGAGTGTTTACTGTGTGCAGAGTACTGTACTAAGCACTTGGGAGAGTGCAATATAACAAAGTTGGTAGTCATGTTCCCTGACCACAACAATACCTCCAAATCAAATTAGCTTTGCTTCCACTGTTCTTCTCTCAAGGATGTGGTGGATAAGAGAGTTTTGCTTTGTCTCACCTTAGCTGTCACATAATTAAACTTCAGAGCTTCAAATGTGTCACTGATGGACCGTTTAGTAATCCAGAATGCACAATTTGTTTTTCCTGAGTTGTTTGTGTTGGTTATGTGGTCAAACCACAGTGTTGTTTGGTTATCTGTCTTTATTTTTTAATGTCAGTTAATCAAGAGATAGAGTAGGAGCGGTTGAAATTTGAATATTTCTGCCAGGATTCTTTTGATCATTAAAATTTTTCATGACTCTCCTTGCTGGAGCACTGTAGAGCTGAAATGACTTGGATATGTTAAAAGTCAAAAAATGAAAAAGTCCCCTCCATCCCTAACTGGATTTTTTTGTTTTCATGGCATTTGTTAAGAGCTTACTATCATTACACTGTAATGAGCCCTGAAGTAAATCCAAGGTAATCGAGTTGCACACAATCCATGTCCCATATGGGGTTTATAGTCTTAATCCCCATTTTACAGATGAGGAAACTGAGGCACAGAGGAGTTAAGTAACTTGTCAAGATCACAAGGCAGACAAGTGATGGAGCCAGAACTGGAACAGACTGCACAGAGTCCCTGTCCCTCTTGGAGCTCACAGTCTTAATCTTCGTTTACAGATGAGGTAACTGACATCCAGAGAAGTGAAGTGACTTGCCCAAGGTCACACAGCAGACAGGTGGCAAAGCCTAAATTAGAACCCAGGTCCTCTGACTCCCAAGTCAGTGCTCTATTCATTAGGCCACAGTGCTTCTCAAGGTTGCCTTGCAATTGACAGTACTGCAAAGTACAAAGAGACTGGTTCACTGTAGATTATTTGTAAAATATACGAGTTTAGAACTTGCCTCTTTTCCAGGCTTAGTTTTTTTCATATCTAACAGCCATTTATGAATTATTCATATCATTAAATCATTGTGGAAAAGGTTTGCTTCTCTTCTGTCCCTTAAATGA
Organism: Tachyglossus aculeatus; assembly: GCF_015852505.1. Taxonomy (NCBI): domain Eukaryota; kingdom Metazoa; phylum Chordata; class Mammalia; order Monotremata; family Tachyglossidae; genus Tachyglossus; species Tachyglossus aculeatus. The sequence continues at coordinate 8,049,749 of NC_052090.1, read as the reverse complement.
CAGTATGTTTAGTCCCTCACATGGCTTGATGAGCTTCACATTCATTAGTATGTACACTTTGAATATTTACCATATGAAGAATAGAATGCAAGCCACTAAAAAACTTTATTACGGTAATGTTTTTGGTCCCTCAAAAGCAGAAGTATACAGGAATGACCCATTTGATGCAGAAATATACTTATCTTGTGCCCAGGTGTAATTTTCTTTTAGGTCATTTATTTATAAGGCAGCAGAAGCTTTGCCTCATGATCAGGTGTGCATGTGCTTGCACTCACTTATCTGTATGCTCTGACGTCTTTCGGGTCCAATTTCAACCCTTGATGAAATCCTTTAGGTATCTGGGTTTGCAAGGTTTTATTTCCTTATCTCACCAAGGGTGTATCAGGGTTAGGAAGAGCCTGCTAACAGGGAGTTGGAAGCGATCCATTGTTAAGGGGGGTCTCCACATAATAATAATAATAATGATGATGGTATTTGTTAAGTGCTTACTATATGCCAAGCACTGGGACATTGGCTACAGGTCCTGTGGGGTCCTAAGCAGCATGGCCTAGTGGATAGAGCATGGCCCTGGGAGTCAGAAGATCATGGATTCTATTCCTGGCTCTGCCACTTGTCTGCTGTGTGACCTTGGGCAACTCACTGCACTTCTCTGGGCCTCACTTTCCTCATCTGTAAATGGGGATTAAGACTGTGAGCCCTAGCTGGGACAGGGACTGTGTCCAAAACTAATTATCTTGTAACCACCCCAGCACTTAGAACGGTGCCTGGGACATAGTAAGCATGTAACAAATATCATAATTATTATTATTATTAATAATCTCCAGAGACTTGCTCCTCTCCGCTCTGGGACCTGCCACTGTGCACACTCATTCACACCCACGCCTCCTTGTTTCCCAGCATTTGCAGCAGCTCTCCCTGCTTCTCGAGAGGGATGGGATTCCCCAGGCCCGGGGTTCAGCCACAACAGTGGAGGCCCGTGGCATTGTGTCAAGCTGAGGAGACTCTTGGGGGGTAACTCCAACCCAATCACCGTTGAGGGACAGGTTCTTTCTTCATAGGAGGTTGGTCTAAAGCTTCCCAGATCTGTAAAAGAAAACAGCAGTATTTAAGTACTTACTGATAATTACAATAATAACAACAATAATTATGGTGTGTTAAGCCACTTTCCATGTACCAGGCACTGCACAGTAAGTGCTGGGGTGGATACAAGCAAATTGGGTTGGACACAGACCCTGTCCAACGTAGGGCTCACAGTCTCAATCCCCATTTTGCAGATGAGGTCACTGAGGCACAGAGAAATGAAGTGACTTGCCCAAGGTCTTATTACATGCCAGGCACTGGGATGTGTCTGTTTATTGTTATATTGTTCTCTACCAAGCTCTTGGTACAGTGCTCTGCACACAGTAAGTGCTCAATAAATAGGATTGACTGACTGACTGACTTACTGTACTAAGTGCCGGGATAGGTAAAAGATTGTCAGGTTAAACACAGTCCCTGTCCCTCATGGAGTTCACAGAGTTAAGTCCCATTTACAGATGAGGAAACTGAGGCACAGAGAAGTGAAGTGACTTGCCCAGGGACACACAACAGATAGGTGTGCCTGTTTACTTCTTTTGATGCCTGTTTCCCCACTTCTTGAGACGCAGTGTGGCTTAGTGGAAAGAGCACAGGCTTCTGAGTCAGAGGACATGGGTTCTAACCCCGAATCCGCCACTTGTCTGCTATGTGTGTGACCTTGGGTAAGTCACTTAATTTCTCTGTGCTTCAGTTCCCTCATCTGTAAACTGGGGATTAAGACTGTGAACCCCATGTGGAACAACCTGATTACCTTGTACCTACCCCAGTGCTTAGAACAGTGCTTGGCACATAGTAAACGCTTAACAAATACCATAAGTATTGTTATTCTAGATTGTGAGCCCATTGAGGGCAGGGATTGTCTGTTGCTGAACTGTACTTTCCAAGTGCTTAGTACAGCGCTCTGCACCCAGTAAGCACTCAATAAATACGATTGAATTAATGAATGAAAGTGGCAGAGCTGGGATTAGAACCCAGTTCCTTCTAACTCCCAAGCCCATGCTCTATCCAGCAGGCCACACTGCTTCTCATTCATTCCATTGCTACTCATCTACCACCACCCGATTCCGTCACTGGTGCTGGTTCATGTGGACATTTCCTTGATTCTCAGTAGTCAGTGAATCAGTGGAATTTTTGAGCACTTGCTGTTTCTTGGGTGTTTGCTATGTGCAGGGCACTGTACAAAGCGCTAGGAAGAGTTCAGTACAGCAGAGATGGCAGACATGACCCCTGGCCTCAAGGAGGGGGAGACAGACCTTGAAATATACTGCAGATCAATGTGTAAATAAGTGCTGGAGGCCGAGGGATGGGTAATATCAAAGTGACTAATGAGTCCAAACCCACCTGCATAGATGAGGAAGAGGGTGTAAAGAGGAAGGTTTGGTGGGGGGAGGGTGCTCAGTCAGGGAAGGCCTCTTGGAGGAGATGCGATATTTTAATAAGGCTTTGAAGATCGGGAGAGTGGTAGTCTGTCAGATATGAATGGAGAGGGAATAGAGCAACAACTTTAATAATAATGATGATGATGCTGGTATTTAATGCTTACTGTGGGCCAAGAACTCTACTAAACTCTGGGGAGTAGATATAAGATATCTATCTTATCCCCTCCTTCCTCTCCCTCTCCTCCCCCTCCCCATCCTCCCTGCCTTACCTCCTTCCCCTCCCCAAAGCACCTGTATATATGTATATATGTTTGTACGTATTTATTACTCTATTTATTTTATTTGTACATATTTATTCTAATTATTTTATTTTGTTAATATGTTTTGTTTTGTTCTCTGTCTCCCCCTTCTAGACTGTGAGCCCACTGTTTGGTAGGGACCATCTCTATATGTTGCCAACTTGTACTTCCCAAGCGCTTAGTCCAGTGCTCTGCACACAGTAAGCGCTCAATAAATACGATTGAATGAATGAATCTATCATGTAAGTAGATATGCTGAAGAGCAGCATGGTGTAGCAGATAAAGCACGGGCCTTGAAGTTAGAAGGTCATGGGTTCTAATCCCAGCTCTTCCGCTTGTCTGCTGTGTGACCTCGGGCAAGTCACTTAACTCCTCTGTGCCTCAGTTCCCTCATCTGTAAAACGGAGATTGAGACTGTGAGCTCCACGTGAGACAGGGACTAGGTCCAACCCAATTTGCGTGTATCTACCACAGCGCTTCATACAGTGCCTGGCACATAGTAAGCGCTTAACAAATGCCATAATAATAATAAGAAGAAAATGAGGTAATCGGGTCCCACATGGGACTCACAGTCTGTCTGAGGAAGAACAGGTATTGAATCCCCACTTTGCAGATGAGGGAACTGAAACGGAGAATGATTGAAGGTCACACAGCAGACGCATGGCGGAGTCAGGATTAGAACCCAGGTCCTATGACTCCCAGGCTTATGCTCTTTCCACTAGACCATTCTGCTTTTTACAAACTACATCAGCACTGGTGGTTGTTATTATTATCTTGTGTTTGCCCACTCTTCTGCCAAGGCGTGGGTGTTCTGAAACTAGGGAATTTTCCTGTTAACTCCATCAACTGACGGTGGCTGTTCCCGGCTTATCGGATCAACGGATTTCCAGCTACTTCACATTCAGGTGGAGTTTGTTTGTTTAGAGTATTTACAAGCTCTGCTCATTAGTTACCAAGCGGGCTTTGACTTCTCCTCATTACAGATCACCGTCTGGAAAAGACAATATTCAAACATAGCACTCTGATTCATTTCTGCTCTCCTCTGTGGTCCTGCACCCCCCCACATCCGGTGCTCTGTGGACATGAAGAGTGTGAAGGCTATCCCTATCACTACCAGGAATCGTGTAATGAATTAACTTCCCTCTTGCCCCAACTCTGAGTGAAACAGGAGGAATTCAATCCTGCCACTCTGACGACTTAAACCATAAAATCTCTGGAAGTCGAGACGGAAAGAACGGACAAATGGTATCATTTCTCACTTAGTAGTAATCAAAGAATCTTTTTATGGTTTGTCAAGACCAAGAACAAATAGCCTATAATACTTCATAGAATGAAATAGCGTGCCCTACGGCTAGAACCGAGGGACTTATCAAATACAACGGTTCCCTTTTTAGAAACACTGAAATGTTTGGAAACAATTCAGTTTCCATTAAAAATAAAACCTCCAGGTGTTGGAGATCTCTGGAAAGGTCAACTTGTGCGGACGGGAAACTCTGCAGCTCCGACTTACTGGGAAATGCAAAAAGCCACATGCAACCTCCTGAAATTTAAGGAGGAGAGTGTGTGTGCCTTCCCTGGACAAGTTGGGATTAATGAAACCCGACTCCGTAGTGACCAATTCTATTTTAGTGTGTGTCACTTGTTGATAACATCTCTAAAGACGGGAAGAAAGAGATCTCTTGAATTAACAATAGGCATATCTGCTGGCCATTTCATGTGTACCTCAAACTGATGGTAAGAATTCTGAGTTTTTGGAAAGGAAATTTATGACTCTCTCTGGACTGTCAGCTCTTTGTGGGAAGGAACATTTCTACCAACTCTGTACTCTTTGTACTTTGTATAAATGCTTAGTATAGTGCTCTGTACACAGTAAGTGCTCAGTAAATACCATTGGTTGACTGAGTACTGGACTTGGGACCCTGACATCCAAATCCTTACCTCATAAGGCCATTTTGTCACTCCTATTTATTGCATGGTCGTTGTGGGCAGAGAGTGTGTCTACTATATTGTACTCTCCTTGGCTCTTAGTACAGTATTCTGCACACAAAATACCACTGATTGGTCGGTGATTCTTTGGAGCTTCCAGGAATTGTACTCAAGTGACCCATAGCATAATTGTATCAGTAGCAGCAGGATTTTCTGAGCCCCAACAATATGCAAAGTGCTGTAAATTACGTGGTCCCTATCCTCAGAGAGCTTACAGTCCAGTTGAGGCAGGCATATATAGATTATAAAGAAGGAGTCCAAACTCAGCTGGAGTTTGATTGGCCAAACCCTTAGGCTGATGAGTATTAGCCTTTCATTCTTCCTGAACCAAAGAGAACAGAGATCTTCTAAAATTTCAATGCTGCCTAGTAAAAAACTGCGAAGGGAAGTTGGCTACTGCCCCACAAAATGTCAACTTCATTCAAAGAACAACATGGCATATGATAGCATGCAAAAATAGATGTCTGGTGGGGATTGTTCAGTTATTCACAATGACAGTGGGTCTGTTTGCCCAGTCTTGGCTGCCATCTTGGAGGGAGGGACAAAACAGGCATTTTGGTTCAATCTTCTCTATGCGCAATCAAAATGTAGTGAACATTAGTACAGTGCTCTGCACACAGTAAGTACTTAATAAATAACACTGTTGATATTACGTAATTTACTGGGCAATGCCGCAACTGTAAAGCATTTGTGAAATGAAGATACAAGTAAAAAATGGAGATGTTCAGGTTTAAAACAGTGACAAAAAAACTAAGAAATTCCCAGTCATGATCTATATACTGAAACGTTTTTCATTTGTTTCCCCATGAGTATTAATGTTGAGAAGTAACAGTAATTTTATTGAGAAGATTATGCTGTTGATTTTCTTATTGGGAAATCCAAATTAACAGTTGATCAGATGGTACCTGGTCCTATCACAGTAAAATAGTTCAATCATTCATAGTAGTTCAGAAATGACTCTGACTATTTGCCTGGATACCTGGATATCTTTATAAACATGTCCACAGCCTCAGCTAAATCTCAGCATGATAGCGGTAGCTTTGCAGTGTAGTTCTCCATCCAACCTCCTTTGGAAGCCTAGTTTCAAGATCTGGTTGCTACAGTGGGTTGCAGATTGCCAACAAATTTCAACGTTGATTCACCAAATGATGAGATGGTTAAATTTGAAGTACAACTTTGTAGTATTGGGGAAACCTTTTATTACTGACATCTAGAAGAGTTTGAAATACAGCTCTTCTCTTCTTTGTCCAAATTTTGTCCATCATTTTATATGATCTTTACATTTCTCCTGGTGGAAAATAAAAAGGGTCGACTTTGACAACACTTTCAAGGACTATAATATAAACCTTGCTTTATTTCCTTATCTCTGCTCAACTAAAACTACCATTTTAAAGGTGTTTGGCTTAATTGACCTAATTGAGGAACTCTTTTATAGCCTTTAAAGTCTACTTCTTAAATTATTTCATAATAATTGAACCTTCTGTTCCATTCTAGGCGAGAGTTGCAGAAATGTAGCGGGGACAGTTTCAGCATCCTAATAAAGTTTAGAAGATGTCTAATGTGTCTTTCAAGTGACTAGTGTGTTGCTGCTTCCGATGACTAAACCAGAACCAAACGGCTGAGAAAACGATGAAAGAAGTTTCCAGTTTGTCTCTTGCTTACTAGCATTATCATTACCAGCCTGTTTTTCAACCCACTGAAGGGAGGCATTGTAAGACTGTAGTGCTTTGTTCAGATTTAAGGCAGATAGAGCGGGAGACACTCTCTTGAGCTCAGATAAAAAAGTCATGCCCTAGGCTGTGTCTTTCTGTTTGTGCTTGCCTTCTGAAAGAACCAGGGGTATCTATAACTGATACGGGGGCATCAGTAGCTCTGAGTTGCCCACTTATTCCATTCCCATCATCCTTGAACCCTAGAGGCCGGTGCCTTGGAGACATGGAAGGGGGAGGGCGTATGTGTGTGTTTGTGTTTGTGTCTGAGGAGGAGCTGTCCTCAGACTTTGAGACTGTTAACCGATAGAAAAGATTTACAATAATAGTCTTAGACTATAAGCGCTTTGTGTCTGCTAACTCTGTTGTATAGCACTCTCCCAAAAGCTTAGTCTAGTGGTCTGTATCTAGCGCTCAATAAATACCATTGTTTGATTGATTGATGGTTTGTATCAGAAGCACCTCCTACTTGTTTGTCCCTGTCCGTCTCCTTTCCTCTGGTATTTGGGGTGTAAAAAGCAGTAGAGAAGGGAGGCAGAGGTGCGGTCCACTTAGAATTGAACACACAAAGGGTTTTTATAAGGGCTGACTGACAGCAACCAGGGGATCAGTGCTGGGCTGTAGAGCAATAATTAGAACAAGCTGCTTCCCAGTGATCATCAGCCTCTCAGTGTAAAGGCTATCTCCAGATTTTGGCCACACAATTCCCTCTAAAAGCATGCTTGTCTCATTCAGATATGGGGGTACTATCCAATTTTACCCTATTGTGTAATGTTTACTAATAATTGATCAATTAGTGGTATTTATTGAGGACATATTGGATGTAGAACATGATACTAAGCATTTGAGAGACTGTAGTGTATTTGAAGCACTTACTATCAATCAATCAATTGTATTTATTGAGCGCTTACTGTGTGCAGAGCACTTTACTAAGCGCTTGGAAAGTACAAGTTGGCAACATATAGAGACAGTCCCTACCCAACAGTGGGCTCACAGTCTAGAAGGGGGAGAACAGAGTACTATGTGCCAAGTACTCTGTTACACATGGGGTATATACAATACAATCAGATCAGATGCACCTGTCCCACATTCTATAGATGAAGAAACTAAGGCATAGAGAGATTTTTATTTATTTTTAATGATTTTTGTTAAGCATTTACTATGTTCCAGGTACTGTTCTAAGCCATGGTGTAGATGGGAGGTATTCAGGCTGGGCATAGTTCATGTCTCACATGGGGCTCACAGTCTTAATCCCCAATTTACAGATGAGGTAACCGAGGAATGGAGAAGTGAAGGGAGTTGCCCAGGTTCACACAGCAGACAAGTGGCGGAGCCCAGGATTAGAACTCAGGTCCTCTGACGCCCATGCTCTATCCACTAGACCACCCTGTTTCTCCTCAGATTAAGTCTAAAATCACACAGGAGGCAAGTGGCAGAGCCACGATGAAAACTCCGATCTCTTTGATTCTGCCCTGTGCTCTTTCCAAAGTCTAGATTAAAAAGATTCCTCTACTAAAGTTAAAAACTAAAACTTTAAGAAACGACCACCATTCAACGCATGATCCCCTTTTTGTTGACATCAAAGTCAGCGAAGTGCTAGGGAGCAGCATGGCTCAGTGGAAAGAACACAGGCGTGGGAATCAGAGGACCTGGGTTCTAATTCTGGTTCTTCCACTTGCCTGCTGTGTGACCTTGGGCAAGTCAGTTAACTTCTCTGGGCCCCAGTTTCCTCATCTGTAAAATGGAGGTTCAATCCCTGTTCTCCCTCCTACTTCATCATCAATCGTATTTATTGAGCGCTTACTGTGTGCAGAGCACTGTACTAAGCGCTTGGGAAGTACAAGTTGGCAACATTTAGAGACAGTCCCTACCCAACAGTGGGCTCACAGTCTAAAAGGGGGAGACAGAGAACAAAACCAAACATATTAACAAAATAAAATAAATAGAATAGATATGTACAAGTAAAATAAGACTGTGAACCTTATGTGGGTCAGGGACTGTGCCTGAACTGGTTACCCTGTATGTATCCCAATGCTTTGAACAGTGCCTGACACATTATAAGGACTCAGTAAATAACATTATTAGTAGTAGTATTAATCATAATAAATAAAAAAACTACACTGAATCAAATTTCAAAAGCTGCAGAGGGGAGAAAAAGCAACTATCGCCTAACCTGTACTCTGTCCGAATGATTTAATTATGGGTAGTGATATGCCATTGCAATTTGTCAGTGGACACCCTTCGCATAAAGAGAACGATCTTACTGGGCCCTGAAAATTTTATACATTTTTAGTGGGGGTGCTGTTGAGAGGGTTTTGCATTAAATTTCATAGCGTTCTGTTGCCTGAAGGAAGAATATCAATGAAGCGAAGAGCAGCTTAAATTTCTTTGAGTTATTAGAATGCATAGGAGAAAAAATGGCAATAATCCTTCTGTTTCTCCAACAATTTAATATATGAAATTGGATGCATTGCATTATCGAGCAGCTGAAAATCTGAGTGTCATCAGATCGCTTTGATGTCTTAATCATTTTCTCTTTAACCATGCCTCCTGCTGCTTTCATTTTCAGTCTTAACTTTAAGAAAAAAAAATGTGCAGTTTAGATTTTGTCTTCCCCCGACTTCTGGGATATCAGAAGCCTTTTAATACTGCTCTCTCCTGACTCTCATCTTTATGTATCGGCAACATTTATGAATTCCTTGAATCTTCCCTGAAAGGAAGTATTTGTGTCGGAAATGAGTTCCTGAAAAGCCTTTTTGAGATGGGTACTAAAGCTTGCTTCCTCAGAAAACACTTTGTGAGTTTTGGGATGTATCTATCTGTATCACCTGTCTACATGTTTTGTCCTGTTATCCGTCTCCCCCTTCTAGACTGTGAGCCCGTTTTGGGGTAGGGACCGTCTCTATATGCTGCCGACTTGTACTTCCCAAGCGCTTAGTACAGTGCTCTGCACACAGTCAAGCGCTCGGTAAAATGATTGAATGAATGAATCTACTGGGCTTTTCCCCCCCTTCTGCTACCACTTAAATGTATCAAAGTTTTTTTTTGGTGGGGGGGTTGTGTGTGTCTTTGTTTTTCCTTTTTTTAAACCTTTACGTCTCTGTCCTTTGCTTCTTCATTTTGCAGAATGTTCAGATAGCGTTGCATACCAGGTTAAGCTTTCCTTCACCAGTGAGTTATGGATTTTTTAAGAAGACTTAGAGAGTCTGTAGCTGCTTCTCTACTGGTGATTGATTCATAACGGAAGGATAAAAATGGTTTCATATAGGCGTCTCTCTGAAAGCTTGTTTCTTTAGCCAAAAATTTAACAAACAGGTTTCCAGGGCCTTAGCAACACAGCTATAATACTTAATAGTATTCACTGAGTGTTTTAGCTGTACTGAACACTATACTAAGCATTTAAGAGCCGTCAAATGTAACCAGTGAAAGTTTAACCAAACAAATGGGTGTGCCCCAGACTAAAATGAATATGGTTTCTTTGTTGCTAGCAACGCACAGACTTCTAGACAGGGGGAATAGAGTCAACATTTTAGCTGTTAACTGTTGGATAGGTTTGACAAGCATGAATTTCCAGAAGGTTAACATTTGCTACCTCATTGTAGCCAAAACAAAGGGAAATGTTAGGGAAGCAGCTTGACCTAGTGGAAAGAACATGTGCTTGGTAGTCAGAAGACCTGGGTTCTAATTCTGACCCCACCACTTGTTTGCTATTCATCTGCTTGTCTGCTGGGACAATTTACCTAAGTTTTCTGTGCCTCAGTTTCCTCATCCATGAAATGGGATTAGAATCTTTCTCCCCCCACTTAGACTGTGAGTCTCATGTGGGACAGAGACTGTGTCCAACCTGATCATCTTGTATCTACCTCAGTGTTTAGTACGATGCTTGGCATAGAGAAAGTGCTTAACAAGTACCATAAAAAAGTTACTGATGTGGACAGAGCTTATTCATCAACCCCTGGTTAGAGAAATGTAAAGAAATGTAAAGAGAATGTGACTTTATACATAATGTGTGGGGATGCTGTAGTTCACCTGAGTACTACTGTTAATTGCTAGTAAGTCTGGGTGTCTCTTAATGAATGTTATAAAATGCTGTCTTGATAGTTGGCATTAATTTAACGTTGTTATTTTTAGATTACAAGTTCATTTAAAATGACTTTCTGAAATCTAATTCTATATCTGGTTAAAGTTTAATGTCAAGTTGTGTAGGTGAAATAGTCAGGGCACAGGAACTAACAGAACAAAGCTAATTAGTGTCACTTGGTATAATATAATTCCTCATGTTAACCATACAATGCCTTTAACAAGCAATTGAGATTTTATTATGGTGTTTTTGTAAGCAGCAAACACGATAGTGTAGTTAAGGATACCATAAAATTCTTCTATTACCTCTTATTTCCATTCACTCCTAACTTTCTGAAAACATGTCTTCTTGGTCTGAAAGATCTCCTTGTGATCCAGAAAAGAAACTTTGGCAAGATGGAGAAAATTCCCTGGGCTACTCCTAAGTTATCTGTGAAGGAATGAATATGCATTCTTTTTTATTAAATTTTTAAACAGACATTTAATTTGGATTGTGAATGACCAAGCATGGAACTTCAGCTACTACACAGTAGCTCTTTCATGTCCATTCGAAGGGTTGTACAGTCTGAATGTATGAAAGTTAAAAAAAAAGTTCAAGGGGATGATAACATGGTTTTGGTCAAGTATAGAATTGCTTGATGAAACAATTAAAATTATCAATAGGCATCCCCGTGTTTATGAGTATGAAAATTCAATTCTTTGGGATTTTCTGGAACATAGGTTTAAGGTCACTGACCTCAGTCCACCGTTACACTGTACTAAGGCCTTGGGACGGTCCAGTATAACAGAGTTGGTAGATATGTTCCCTGCCTTCAAGGAGCTTGCAGTCCCAAGGGAGAGACAGACACTAATATAAATAAATAAATTATGGATATATGTGTGAGCTCTGTGGGATGAGGGTGGGTTGAATATCTAGTTCTTAAAAGGCACAGAGACAAGTGTATAGGTGACCCAGGAGGGAGAGGAAGAGGGGAAATGCGGGATTAGTTGCAGAAAGCCTCTTGGAGGACATGGTGATTTTAATTAGACTTTGAAGAGTGGGGGAAACTGATGACCTATTTTATATGAAGAGGAAGGGAGTTCCAGACCAGAGGGAGGACATGGGCAAGGAGTCGGCAGCAAGAAAGATGAGACAGAGGTACAGTAGTTTAGTTTACTACACGCCTGCCTCTAAGGACCCTGAATTGGGTCTGTGGAATTACACCATTTTCAAGCATGTGTGAATGTTGTAATATACACCATCTGGTATCACGTTGGAAGGTGGAGGTGAAATTTGGAGTTTTCATGCTAGTAAGCATTAATACATGCTCAATAAATACCGTTGTATGATGGCGTGATAGTTGAAACCTTGAGGAATAGAAAGCTTGTTGTGGGCAGGGAATGTGTCTACCACCTCTGTGGTATTATACGCTTCCATGTTCTTGGTTCAGTGCACTGCACGCGGTAAGCACTCAGGAAATACCAATGAAAGGAATGGATACAAGTCAATTCTCAGTTGTGGGTTTAAACTAACAAATAACCTGCTTCTGGGTCCCTGCTGCCCCTGGGAGTCAGAATACATGAGTTCTAATCCTGGCTTCGCCACTTGTCTGTTGTGTCACCTTGGGAAAGACACTTAACTTCTCTGTCTGTTACCTCAGCTGTAAAATGGGGGATTAAGACCATGGGTCCTGTGTGGGACAGAGAGTGCATCCAACCTGATTAGCTTGTATCTACACTAGCAATTAGTACCATGCCTGGTACGCAGTAAATGCTTAACAATGCCATCAGAAACTAAAAGGATGGAAAGAAAATCTCCCCCAAAGGGTTAGCTGTGCTGCAAAGAAAAGCTGTTATTATTTTAAGTGAGTATTCAGTCTCAAACACTGGAGTAGATAAAAGGTAATCAAATTAAATCAAGTCCCTGTCCCACATGGGCCTGTCAGTCAAAGAGGGAAGGAGAGTAGGTTATCTTATCCCCATTTTATAGAGGAAAGAGAGATTGCCAACTGATGTTTGACTTGGACCTGACCGGACCAGCTGACCATACAGCAGGCCAGTGGCAGAACTGGGATTCGAACCAGCTACCTTGTCCCTTCCTTCTAGACTGTAAGCTCATTATGGACAGGAAAGGTTTCTGATAATTGTGTGGAATTATACTCTCCCAATATAGTGCTCTTTATATAGTAAGTGCTCAATAAATGCAGTTGAATTACTGATTGTAAGTTCCTCCCTCTACACCTTAAACTCCCTTTGGGCAGGGAATGTCTACCAACTTTGTTATATTGGATGCTCCCATACGCCCAGTACAGTCCTCAGCACATATGAATGATTGACTGATTGCTAACATACAGAAGCAGCATGAACTAATGGATAGAGCAGTGAACTGAAAGAAGGGCCTGGATTTAGCCCTGCTAGAGCAATTCCTCCAGGAAGCATTTTCAAGGACCCCCATGATCACATTATCTCATCGGACATCTTGCACATACCTATGTGTATATGTCTACATACACTTACGTATATATCTTTTAATGTCTTCCCCCCACCCCAACCTGAGACTGTAAACTCATTGTGAGCAGGGGATGTCTCTGTTTATTGTTGTATTGTACTCTCCTGAGAGCTTAGTGTAGTGCTCTGCACACAGTAAGCGCTCAATTAATACAATCGAATGAATACAACTTATTTCTTATCTACTGTTCATTTTTTCCCAGCATAGCAATCAACTGTATTTACTGAGCACTTACTGTGTGCAGAGCACTATACTAAGCTCTTGTAGAGTACAATTTAGGGAAGCACCATGGCCTAACGGATAGAAAACAGGCTTGGGAGTCAGACGGACCAGGGTTCTAAAACCGGTTCCACCTACCACTTGTCTGCTGGGTGATCTTGGGTAAAAAACTTCACTTCTCTGTGTCTCAGTTATCTCATCTGTAAAAAGAGCATTAAGACTGTGAGCCCATCTGGGATGTGGACTGTGTGTAACCTGATTACCTTCTATGTATCCCAGCCCTTAGAACAGTGCCTGACATATAGTAAGGGCGTGACAAATACCATTAAAAAAAATAGAGTTCATAGACACATTCCCTGCCCAGAAGGAGCTTACAGTCTAGGTTGTGTGTTCAACGTTTGCCTCCCTCATTAGATCGCAAATTCCTTGAAGGCGGATGTCTATTATTATTTTTTTCTCCCAACAGCATAGTTCAGGGCTCTGTACTTTGACAATAAATAGCGATGCTCGGTAAATTCGAGAATGGGAGAAACACCATGATTTTCCATTATTCGTCCTTTAGTCAGCATTCCAGTTTTTTAAGGTGGTAAAGCAAGATAAGCTAGAAAGCGTTAGCGTTCTCTCTACGGCACTGGGTTTTTAATGTTTTGAAGACTTTCATTTAGCATTTTCCAGCTTCCCCACTGAATGTAGCCTGTCCATACAGCAGCAAGGATTATCATTTCAGTCCTTGAGGCCTACTGGATAGAGCACAGGTCTGGGAGTAAGAAGGACCTGGGTTCTAATTCTGGCTCTGCCACTTGTCTACTGCGTGACCTTGGGACAGTCTCAGCAATTTACAGAAACCTTGTGCATGCATGAGAAGCGACACGTGCGCAGTGCACTCCCAGCGCCTTAAACGGCCTTGGGGAAATAATGTCTGAATCCTGCAAGGATTGGTTTTGGCCAACTGGAGAGGCCAAGGGCCTGGAAATCAGAGGACCTGAGTTCTAATTCCAGCTCTAAAACTTGCCTGCTGTATGACTTTGGGCAAGTCACATATCTGTGCTTCAGCTTTCTCAGCTGTATATTGGGAATTAGATACCTGTTCTCCCTCCTTCTTAGTCTCTGAGCCTCATATGTGACAGGAATTATATCCAACTTTATTCATGTGTTTCAAGCCCAGGGCAAAGATCAGTGCTGGACACATAGTGCGTACTTAACAAATACCATTATCGTAGTTATTGGACCATTCGGAGACCTAGGGATTGGGCTTTAAAGACCATGGACTTGTCTCAGCCCTCACAGAGTTAGTTCGACCTTGTTTCTTTCTCACTTACCACTTCCTCGATTCAGATACTCAGAACTTAGGTATTTATTGCCATAGCGATAGTTGGTGGTCTATGTTTGTAAAAATAGTACTCGTGTGTAGGTACGTTTGTGCATTTGTGTGTATCTGACCAGTTTCTCCTTAGAATGTCAGACTGCGAGCCCTCTGAGCTCCGGGGACCATATCTAGTTCCCAATTGGATATTCTTTCCCAGTATTTAATACAGTGTTCTACACACAGTAAGGTCTTAAGAAATACTATTATGCCTAACATACTACTCCTTACCCAGTGAGCCTCTCCGTAAACATGGACAACTACAAGACTCTTGGTTTAGAAAAAAATCATTTGCCATGATCCGTGATTCTAAGCCCGCTGGCTATGTTTGGCCTCTTCTCTGAATTGCCTCCCCATCCCCCATACCCTAATGGCAATTAATCGCTTCCTACATTTTGAAACTTTGCTAATCATCCTTTCAAGATTCTACCCTGGTTCCCCTCATCCAAACATAAGTTGATCGTCATTTTAAAAAGCACTTTCAAAATATATCTATATTTTTCCCCAGATTGAGAAATATTTCCCTTTCCTTTGTTTCTATATATGTATATGCTGACAAATGGTACTGACCTTTTGGGGAAGATTGTGGGAGGGAGATGATGGGAGACAGGTTATCGATGGCTTTGCTGACATGAAAGGATTCACATTATATCATTTTAAAATGGGTCTTTCTCAGTAATGAGGGTCAACAATCGGTAGAACATAAAATCTTTTGTTACCTCTGTTTTGAAGGTGGTTTGGAAGTCATTTCTTTTAAGGAGCAGCTTTGCATTTCATTAGCTTGAGAGTTAATGCATTTGCTCTTTCCTTTATGGAAATATGGTAATTGAAATGAGGGGCAAATACAGGATTTAAGTATCTGCATTTTTCCCCTCTAAATCGGTATCCTAGAAATGTGGCTTTTTAGTTTATAAATTAGATTTGGGTTTAGGCTTATGGGAGCAATTTTGATTATATTTTGCATTCTCCAGTCTATATCGTTGCCTTAACTACATTGGTGCTATGCATTCTTTCCACGATTTTGGCCTGCTTTAAAGGGGAACAGTCTGCCTTCGAAATAGTGCTTCTTTTGTTTGCCTGAGTGACGTTTCCCTTGGAGCCTCTAAAGGGTCTGAAAAATAGTTCCTGCATCAAAAACCTTAATTTTGGAATGAGGCACGCAGAAAGAGAAGTACAGGTGACCCTCACTTAACACCGGGGCTGTGTTCTGAGAAAAGGCAGCCTCAAAGTGAATCTGTGGAAAATGACCCCAGCTTTTCAGGGGAAAAGGGAGGTTAGATTCCAGATCAAAAGGGAGCGTTGCATCCTTAGTTGGGATGATAGACCAGGTAAAAGTTAAGAAAAGCTGAACTTGGAGTTTTTGCCAATCTCTTTTTTGCAAAATACTACTGACCGGGCTGATCAGTTATGCAGGCCCCTGAAGTTATTCTGAATGCTTAATACCATGCTTAGAACAAGTGCTTAGTACAGTCATATGGCCCCATTGGTGCTTGAGATATATATATAGTGCCTCTGCTACTGGGAAGAGGCAAGGAAAAAAGAATGAATCCTTACCCGTGTGAACAACACTTGTATGGGTGAATTATATAAAGGTATCCTGTATATGATGTGGATATATGGGCAGGGAATGTGCCTACCATCTCTGTTGTTTTGTATTCTCCCAAGTGCTTAGTACAGTGTTCTGCACACAGGAAACACTCGATAAATACCATTGATTGATTGATTGGAACCTGAAATCTTTGCTGGATTTCACTGAAATCTTCCATTGGCCATTTCTGCGGTCCATTCTTCAAAGGTCAGCTAGCCTGACAGAGCACTAGAGCGCTGCTGAAACGTTCAAGTATCTGAGTGATCGGAGGAGAAGTCAAGATTTTCCATCTCTCCTTCATGTCGACGGCCTCTATCTTCATTCCTATTATTTTCAGGCAAAGATAAATGACTGGAACTGCAGATCCAAGCAGGTCCAATATAACAGGCCAGTAGAGCTCAGTATAGGTAGGATTTTCTCCCAGGATGGGGCTCTGTGGTGCCCTAAAAGAGATCATGGGCTTAAGTGAACAAAATTCAAATTGTTTTGAGTGGGGACCTCATTTCAAAACAGCTTGGTATGATTCAGAGGATGTTCCCCTATAATGATGTTAAATATGGTTTTTATATCATTTTTAATGGTATTTGTTCATTCATATATTTTAGCACTGTGTGCCAAGCACTGTACTAAGCACTTGGGAGAGTACAGTATAACAATGGATACATTCCTGCTCACAACAAGCTTACAGTCTAAAGGGGGAGACAGACCTTAATATAAACAAATAAATGAATAGATAAATTACAGATATATATATACACACATTTGCTTACTATGTGCTAGGCATTCTACTAAGTGTTGAGGTAGATACAAATTAATCAGCTTGGACACAGTCCCTATCTCACCCAGGGCTCACAGTCTTAATCCCCATTTTACAGATGACCCTATATGGAACGGAGGGTCTGTGTCTGATCCGATGATCTTATATAATAATGTTGGTATTTGTTAAGTGCTTACTATGTGCCAAGCACTGTTCTAAGCTCTGGGGTAGATACAAGGTCATCAGGTTGTCCCGCATAGGGCTCCCAGACTTAACCCCCATTTTACAGATGAGGTAACTGAGGCCCAGAGAAGTTAAGTGACTTGCCCAAAGTCACACAGCAGACAAGTGACATAGGTGGGATTAGAACCCACGACCTCTAACTCTCAAGCCCGTGTTCTTTCCACTAAGCCACTCTGCTTTTCTAATATCTGCCCCAGGTTTTAACACCGTGCTTTGACCCATAGGCAGCATTTAATAAATGCCATTATTTTTCATTCATTCATTCAATCATATTTATGGAGTGCTTATTGTGTGCAGAGCTCTCTATTAAGCACTTGGGAGAGTACAATGCAAAAGTAAACAGGCACATTCCCTGCTCACAATAAGCATACAGTTTGGGGGTGGGGGACACACAGACAATAATATAAATATATAAATAAATGACAGATATGTGCATAAGTGCTGTGGGGCTGGGAGGGGGGGAAATAAAGGGAGCAAATCAGGGTGATGCAGAAAGGAGTTGGAGAAGAGGAAAGGGGGGCTTAATCCAGGAAGGCCTCATGATAATTATAATAATGATAATAATAATAATAATAATCATAATCATCATCATCATCATCATCATCATCATCATCATCTCTATTTGTCAAACACTGGGCTGAGCTTAGAGTAGTTTCCAGATCATGAGATGAGACTGTCTCTGTCCCATTTGTGACTCACTATCTAAGAGGTAGGTTAGTGCGATTATCAATCAACCAAAGATTTCCTGGGAACAGCACTGCAGTAAGCACATTGAAAAGCACAATATAATAGGGTTAGTAGATGAGGAAACTAAAGTCCAGAGAGGTAAAATGACTTGCCCAAGGTCACACAGCAGAACTGGAACTTGGATCTGGGATTTCTGACTCCTGGTTTTATGTACCCGACCACGCTCCTTCCTTGGTCAGAACCTACGGGACCTTCTGAGGTATTGGCTATCTGATCTGCTTCTGGTTGTCAGGGCTCATAAAAATCCCCTCGGTCTGAGCTGTGCCTAGAGAAGCAAAAGAGACTATAGAGCATCTGCCGATCTCCTCAATCCAATGAGCGCAATGACTCAAAAAACAATCTAAGTGCAGAGGTGGGAGATGGTTGGCAGTCAGGATTCCTCCAAGAACCTAGCCCACTTAGGACCTTAGAATGTCCTTAGACTGCAGAGAGACTTATTTGCCATCTGCCAGATTGAAAAAAAAAAAAGGCTTAGTTTGACAGAGCTGTTCAGTTCTAAGCAGGAGGGAGTTTGCCAACAAATCTTAAAACACGTACTGAAAGATCTCCAGACAAACCATGGGGAGTTGTGAGTTTAGAAAACAAGGTCCAAAAGGTGCCCATAGTTGGGGATTTGAACCCTGAAACTCCAGGGGAATGAGGCTACTATGTTCTCCCCTCTCTCCCATTCTTGAAATAGACACAGCGGGAAAAATGGCTCTGTGTGTGCCTTTGCTCTTCCTTGTGAATCTTAACCTTAACCAGGTGAGCATAGATGTTTTAGCAACAGCTGCCTTAGCCGTCTAATTATTCCCAATGGTTTCCGTGTCTTCCAGCGATGTTTAACAACTGCAACGGGGACAGGAGGGTACAGTATGCAAGCAGCGAGCCGGCGGATTTCAGGGTGGACGAAGATGGCGTGGTTTATGCAGCCAGAGGGTTTCAGACGCCTCCGGAGCAAGCAGAATTCACCATCTATGCTCACGACGTTGAAACCGAGGAAAAGTGGCAGATGGCAATAAAGCTGACCCTGGAGCCCACGGGCACGGAAAGCTCGTTGCCAGAAAAGTCACTGCAGGTATGGTATGCACCTCTACCCCACAGAACAGGTCAGCTGATCCAAAAACCACATTCTAGGAAGGACAGCCGATTTCAGACTTAAGACTCATTTCCTTGGGTATCCTTTAAGCGTGCAACTGATACATAGATAACCATCGCACTGTACTCACTGCAATAACATTTGGGGCAATTTGGGGTAATTTGGAGCCTGGTGAATCAATCAATCAATCAATCGTATTTATTGAGCGCTTACTGTGTGCAGAGCACTGTACTAAGCGCTTGGGAAGTACAAGTTGGCAACATATAGACACAGTCCCTACCCAACAGTGGGCTCAGTCTAAAAGGGGGAGACAGAGAACAAAACCAAGCATACTAACAAAATAAAATAAATAGAATAGATATGCACAAATAAAATAAATAAATAGAGTAAGAAATATGTACAGACATATATACATATACACAGGTGCTGTGGGGAAGGGAAGAAGGTAAGATGGGGATGGAGAGGGGGACGACGGGGAGAGGAAGGAAGGGGTGAAAATTTCAAATTCAGCTTCCAGGGGTTGACTGTAGTTGAATTGCTTTTTTTCCCCTTTTTGAGATTTATAACCTGAGCTTTAATGGGGGTAGTCATAACTTTGTTTCAAATTTCTTGAAGGCAATTTAGTATTTATTCAAGCAGTTAAAATGTAACCACAAAATAAACTGTTCTCGGGAAAATGGCATCGGTCAGGTTTATTAGAAAGGTACTGTAGATTTACAGCAAGAGCAGGAAAGCATTGCTGGCAAGTTGCATTGGCTTTGTCTTGTCCTTTAATAATCAAATTGGGAAGGGTGAATTATTTATATCTACGATTGCTACTTTTTGGAAAGATGTACTCCCTCTTGTGGAAACTACTGTAACGGAGATAAAACAACAAAAGTGCAGTGTATTGAAGTTCGCTAAGTCTCCTTCAAAGATTTTGATTATTGCCTCCAGTTTTTTGTTTGTTGGTTGGTTTTTTGTTCCTTAATGGTGCGTTGAGTATTGTAAAGAGTTAAGGGAAAGCTAGTAACTCTAAGCCTATTTCGTTGTTGAGTTTTAAAATTCTATAGACAGGCATTACAACAAAGTATCAATTTTCCTGTGTTTGGGTTTGGAAAGCACACATTACAAATCAGCGGGAATGTATTTTTAAACAGCTGTTAGAAATGAGGAGACATTCCTGAAGTTGTAACACTGACTGTATATGAAACCCTTTCACACTGAAGTTGGCCTGTCCTAGGATGATATTTCATTTGGGAAAAGGAGAGGAAAACCCATGTCTTTCTGTTGGTTCAGTTTATATGCTGTAGCAAACTAACGAGCATTTTTTCAGAAGTAGTAAATAGGTAAAATAGTAATAGGTAAAATGTCTTCAGATGCAGTGAGAACCCCCCCCAAAAAAATGTTCGCACCCAAGAGAGATTAATAACCCATATGCAAAATGGGTCATCTGGACCATCCATCTAGACTGACATAGGTTTAAAATAATTACACTATTAATTCTATGGGCTTTAATGGGGTCATAAATATTTGAGACATCCCTTACCAGTATGTATTAAACTTCTCTTAGGATTCAAATTATATTTTAGCACACTAAAATCTAAATTTAATGTACAGTAGCACATCACCTGCAATGTAGTTCCAACTAATAAGAAATACATAAAGGCGCAAAATTAAATTTTGCTCAATATTAACTACTAGCTCTTGGTTACAGTGAAATGGAAGGAACTACTTTCCCCAGCTATGTCACCTAATAAATTGCTTATATTTCAATTTACTCCCAGTGAGCACGTTCCCAAATAATAGCATTTCTGATATTTTACTGAACGGGAGGGAGGAGAGCAGGGGGAAAATGTCCCTAATTTGATTTCTACTGTATCACGCACTATGACTCCCGTATTCCTTTCAGCATAGTATTTTGTTGCAAAGTCACAACGGGAATGCCTTTCAAGAACCTGCATCATACTATCAAAACCTTTTTGGAAAACATGTGTATTTTCTTTTTCGACATGCACACTGATGTTTAATCTCTACTCTTTGAATGGAAAGGAACGACAGAAAATTGAAGAAATCGTATTTCCACACCAACCACCGAAGCAGACTGGCCACCTTCAGAGGCAGAAGAGAGATTGGGTGATCCCCCCAATCAACTTGCCCGAAAACTCCAGAGGGCCGTTTCCTCAGGAACTCGTTAGGGTAAGACTCTTCAAACCCACACGACATGGCAGCCGCATGAGAAGAACATCCGTTGCTTCCAGTGGCTAAAAATAAAGGGTCGTAATTGTGGTAGACATTTTGAAACAGAACGCGCGCTCTAATCCATCAGTAGAACAATTCTTCTTGGGTTTTGTGGTGCAGCTCCAGACAGTAAGCTCACTGTAGGTGGGGGACATGATGACTAATTCCGCTGTATTGTACTCTCCCAAGCTCTTGATAAAGGACTCTGCACACAGTAAGCTCTCAATAAATTCCATTGATTGTTGAGTGGAGGCTTGTCCGG
Organism: Tachyglossus aculeatus; assembly: GCF_015852505.1. Lineage (NCBI taxonomy): Eukaryota > Metazoa > Chordata > Mammalia > Monotremata > Tachyglossidae > Tachyglossus > Tachyglossus aculeatus. The sequence continues at coordinate 8,028,254 of NC_052090.1, read as the reverse complement.
TCCTAAAACGATCCAGAAGCAACAGCTTAGCTCTCCTGTCCTATTTTTTATGGCCTATAAAAGGATGTATGTGAGAATCTACAATGGGAGAAAAAGTGGGCAACATGGGATTCGTCCACTAGACCAATTAAGGGAGCAGCATGGCTTAGAGGAAAGAGAACAGACCCGAGTTCTAATTCTGACTCCACCACGTGTCAGCTGTGTGACCTTGGGCAAGTCACTTAATTTCTCAGTGCCTCAGTTTCTTCTTCTGCAAAATGAGCATGAAATATTAGTTATCTCGCCTACTAGGCTGTGAACCCCAAGTGGATCAGGGGCTGTGTCCAACTTGCTTTTACCCCAGCACTTAGTACAGTGTTTGGCACATAATGTGCACTTAACAAATTCCACAATTTTAATTATTAGACCATCCTCCGTGTCTCCACTTTCATTAGTCCACATCTCCCCACACATGAAGCTTTGCCTCCACAGCCAGACCTTTGGCTTGGAGACATATTAATACAAAGCCCTATGGGTAAATATAGACTCTTTCTGGGTTTACTGGAGTTTATAGAGATGTTCTGGTACTATTTTCCACCCACAAGCCAAAATTTAGAGAGTTTGAAGTGGCAGACCAAACAATAGGAGCAAAATTCAGGAAAGAAAATGACCTCAATGGTGTGGCAAGAGTAAGTGTAATATCGTAAGGCCTTTTAGTTCTTCTAAACGGGTAATGTTAAAAAGAAATTGACAAATCATTTTATACTGTAAGGCAAGCCTGGAAACCCGATTATTAAAAGGGAAATATGAGGCATGAAAAGCAGAGCAGATCTACTCACCAAAATAAAAGCAGACTTATCTGTTCAATGTGATTAACTTAGCAATGTGCCGCTCTGCTTATGGAAAACTTTATAGTGCTTGGCTGGATTTCAAAAGTCAATCATCTTTTGTTATGACTTCTAGCAGAACACTTGAGGGCTTTTAAAATATGAAACAATGCAGAAATTGCCTTCCTCTGGAGATTATCTCGGGTGGTTTTTTATAAAGCCATGAAAAACACTAAGACATGGTGTAAGCAAATATTTGAAAATTCTGCCTTGCGTGCCCTATAATAAACTGGAGGCTCTTTACCCACCAGTGACATCACCTAAAGCGATGTAGAAGGTGGCATTTGCGGTTGGTAATTCCAGGCAGTGCAACATTATGACAGAAACCTGACTTCCAGCCTCAGAGGATAGATCAATGATTTCACATATAGTGATCCTTTAGGCATTATGATTATGCTTGTGTGATTTCATAATGTTGAATCGTAATGTCTTTTAATGAAACTAAACATGAAGAATGTGAATGCCATAAAATATTTTGGAAATTTGAAGATAGGGATTCTGGTCATTACTTTATGAGGCTCTAGGTTTCCCTGAGATGCAGTACAGCCATCCGACAATATCATTTTATATCAATCGATTGAATTTATTGAGCACTCACCTTGTGCAGAGCACTATACTAAGTGCTTGGAAGAGTACAATATATCAGAGACCGTAGACATTTTCCCTGCCCACAATCAGTTTACAGTACAGATGGGGATGCGGGCATTAATATAAATGAATTAATTAACAATAATGATAATAATAATGGCATTTATTAAGTGCTTAATATGTGCAATGCACTGTTCTAAGGACTGGGGAGGATACAAGTTGATCAGGTTGTCCCACGTGGGGCTCACGGTCTTAATCCCCATTTGATAGATGAGGCAACTGAGGCACAGAGAAGTTAAGTGGCTTGCCCAAGGTCACACAGCTGACAAGTGGCTGAGCCGGGATTTGAACCCATGACCTCTGACTCCCAAGCCTGCGCTCTTTCCACTGAGTCATGCTGAAGAATAGGTATTGGATCCCCATTTTACAGGGGAGGAAATTGAGGCACAGAGAAGTTAAGGAATTAGGAGATAACTGGCAGAACTGGGATTAGAACCCAGGTCCTCTGATTCCCAGCCATGGTCTTTCCACTACGCCATGCTGTTTTGGAGTTCAGAGGCAGGGTTAGTGGTAGGTAAAGTTCCAGTTGGTCCAGGTTTGGCAACTAGTGCATTATTTTCTCATCAATGATTTTGGCATGGTCACATGGCTCCCTGGGCAAGCTCCTAACCAAAATAATCCATCAGAAGGGCCGCACTTTAGCAGTAATTGTGGATTTTGTTAAGCACTTAATATGGGCCAAGCACCATACTGAGCACTGGGGTATATACAAGATAATCAGTTTGGACATGGTCCCTGTCCCACAGAAGGCAAACAGTCTTAATCCCCATTTTCCAGATGGGTACCTGAGGCCCAGAGAAGTGAAGCAACTTGCCCAAGGTCCCACAGCAGACAAGTGGCGGCGCTGGGATTAGAACCCAGGTCCTTCCTGTCCCAAGCGCTTCCCACTAGGCCACGCTGTTACTCATTGCATCTCTCCTAATGAGCTCGTCAAGCTTCTTTCAGGCTTAACGTGCTTGTCTCCTTGATCCTCAGATCAGATCGGATAGAGATAAAAATCTGTCGCTGCGGTACAGCGTAACCGGACCTGGAGCGGACCAACCTCCGACGGGCATCTTCATCATCAATCCCATCTCGGGTCAGTTGTCAGTCACCAAGCCTCTGGATCGGGAGCTGATCGCACGTTTTCACGTAAGATTGGGATGGCCGGGAAACGCCCATTGGGAGCTTGACGTCGGCTTCCGGGAGCCAGGGGGTTTCTGACAGAGATTTTTGCATGTGGTTTGAATGTGTTTGCCTTGTGTTTACTCCATGTAGAGAACAGGGCCATCGGTGACAGATTAGAGATGTTGTTTCTTTCTGGTATTTTGTTAAGCGATTACTACATGCCAGGCACTGTAGAAAGCACTAGGGTAGATAGACGATAACTGGGTTCGGACAAAGTCCCTGTCCCATAGTCGTACTCCCCATTTTACAGATGAGGGAATTGAGGCACAGAGGAACGAAGTCACTTGCCAAAGTCACACAGACTGATGCTCTAACTAGACCCCCAAAGAAAGTCAAAAAGGGCATGCTCTTGGACTTTTGAAAGGGGGACAAGGTGTACTAAAGCTGAGGAAGACGTATCACTTTCTCTGGCCCTTTGATCTTGATTAAAGATCCTGCTTTTTTTGTGTCCTTTTTTTTTTTTTAATTGTATTTGTTAAGTGCTTACTATCAGCCAGACCCTGTACTGAGCAGTGGGATTGATACAAGCTAATCAGGTTGGATACAGCCCATGTACCCCATGGGGCTCCCAGTCCTAATCCTCATTTTACAGATAAGGCAAACGAGGCACAGAGACGTGAAGTGACTTGACCAGGGTCACAGAGCCGAGAAGTGGCGGAGGCGAGCTACATCCTCTGACTCCAAGGCCCGAGTTCTTTTTGCTCTTTCCTGTTCTCCATTCCCACCCAAGTGCATTTGCCCTCTTTAGGTATTATCCAGTGTCTCCACCTTCTAGAGATGAGAGTAGGAGTGAGCTTGGTTGGTTGGCTCCAACAGCCTTATCTCCCTCCCCTGAGATGGTGTGGTCTAATTGGAAAGAGGGTGGGATTTGGGAGGCAGGAGACTTGGATTCTAAACCTCACTTCTACCACTAGCCTGCTGTGTGACGTTGGGCAAGTCGCTCACCCTCTCTGCTCTTCAGCTTCCTCATCTGTAAGGTGGGAATAATAAAGCCCATCTCTCCCCTACTTTACAGGGATGTAATGGGGATATTTGTTGCCAAAGCAGTCTGGAAATGTTTTAAAGCTCTGTTTATATTCAGAATAGTATTATTATTATTGTTGCTATTACTGCTGATGTTGTTGTTATGCACTGAGCCACAACCCATATAGTCCATATTTCAATTGGATCCTGGCTGCTGGGATTACCACCTTGGTCCCCACATTTTCCTCATATTGGCTGGTACTGGGCTCAAAGCTTAAAAGTAAACCAAAAAACAAAGGAGTAGAAAACAGCAAGAGAATGTGATTGTATTATAACCACCAAGGGCAAAGTCGATGTGAATTCTTTTTCACACTGCAGGAAGTGAAGTCACATTAAAAGGCATGGTCTGGTCAGACACTTTCATAATAATAATAATTTTGGTATTTGTTAAGCACTTACTATGTGCCAAGCACTGTTCTAAGCACTGGGGGAGATATAAGGTTAATCAGGTTGTCCCACATGGGGCTCACAGTTTTAATCCCCATTTTCCAGATGAGGTACCTGAGGCACAGAGAAGTTAAGTGACTTGCCCAAAGTCACACAGCCGATAAGTCGTGGAGCCAGGATTAGAACCCATGACCTCTGACTTCCAAGCTCGCGCTCTTTCCACTGAACCACGCTGCTTCTCTTATGAGCAATAATTCTAAAAATTTGGGAACTAGAATCTTAAACAGTTTCTTTTTTAAAGGTGAATAGGGACTTTTGAAAGAAGTTTAATCATGGTCAGTTCTTAGATTTTCTAATTACTTTTTCAGCTGAGGGCCCATGCGGTGGATATAAATGGAAATCAAGTGGAGAATCCCATTGACATTGTCATCAACGTTATCGATATGAATGACAATAGACCCGAATTCTTACACCAGGTTTGGAATGGAACTGTTCCTGAAGGATCAAAACCAGGTAAAAAAAAAAAAAAAAAAAGCAGTGGCTATATATCTTTGGTGAAAATAAATTGTTTTACCCAGGTTCAGAGTTCAACAGGGATATGATGTCATCAACTGGCTGAAAAGCCATAAGTGGCGATCAGTCAGTGGTATTTATTGAGTGTTTACTGTGTGCAGAGGAATATACTAAGCTCTTGGGAGAGGATGGTTCAGCAGAGTTGGTAGGTGTATTCCCTGCCCACAACAAGATGTGGGAATAATGATAATTATAATAATAATAATAATAATAATAATAATAGTATTTGTTAAGCACTTACTATGTGCCAAGCACCATACTAAGCACTGAAGCAGCATGGTCTAGTGGAAAGAGCATGGACCTGGGAATCAGAGGACCTGGGTTCTAATCCTGATTATATCACCTGTCTGCTATGTGACTGTCAGACTCCCAGGGCCATGCTGTAACCATTAGGCATGCTGCTTCTCTATGATTAGTATGATTCAGTATGATTAATGCTGGATACAGTTCTCCCGGGCTCAAAGGAGTTCCCAGTCAATCAATTAACAATGTTTATTAAACATTTATGGTGTGCAGAGTACTGTTTTAAGTGATTGGGAGAGGACAATACACTAGACAATCCCTGTTCTCAAGAAACGTACAGGCTAACATGAGAGGAGTTGAAACCCTTAAGCTAGTTATGTTTAGGGGACATATCTGCTAATCCTCTCATACTGTACTCTCCCAAGCACTTAGTACAGTGTTCTGCACATAGTAAGCTCTCAACAGATATCATTGATTGATAGACAGTGAATTCTTTTCGACAATGAATAATAATAATAATAATGGCATTTATTAAGCACTTACTATGTGCAAAGCACTGTTCTAAGCGCTGGGGGGATACAAGGTGATCAGGTTGTCCCACAGCGGGCTCACAGTCAATCCCCATTTTACAGATGAGGTAACTGAGGCACAGAGAAGATAAGTGACTTGCCCAAGGACACACAGCTGACAGTTGGCGGAGCCGGGATTTGAACCCATGACCACTGACTCCAAAGCCCGGGCTCTATCCACTGAGCCACGCTGCTTCTCATTTGAAGGGTCCTCAGGAAAGGGTCCTTAATGTTCTAAAATGTTCTTGCTTGTCCATATATGTGTGGCTTCCTTCCAGGGAGTAACTTTATACCCTGGGAGAATTGGATCCAAGCAAGCTATGAGCTATTTTATGTGTGTTTGGGTATTTTTTTAGTTTGAAAATGGCTTTGGGATGGCAGGGAGGAGAGAGAGAGAGAGAGAAAAGAAAACAGTGCAGAATTGGAAAGCACTTGGGAGATTTCAGTGGAGGAAAAAGGCATGATCCCTGTTCCCAAGGATCTTACTTTCTAACAGGTGAGACAGATAGCAATAGATTATTTGTAGGTAAATAAGAGGAGGAAAAGGAGAGATTCAACTGATAATAAGTATAAGAAAGCTTGGCTGAGCAGATTGCACATTATGTGAATTAATCTATGTAAGTACTAAGGGTCAGTATTCTGTGTTTTGTAATTTATGATTTCTCCCAGTACACACCAGTTCACACTCTGTATTCTCCCTCAAGCTAACCCATGCACTGTGCCTTATTTTTGTGTCTCCTGTCACCAAGCTTTGCTTGCCCCTTTCCACCTGCCTTTAACTCCCTCTCCATTACAATCCACCAGACCTCAGATCTCCCTATCTTCAAAGCTCTTCTGAAGCTTCACTTCCTCCAGGAGGCCTTCCCTTCTCCCCAAACCATTTCATCCCACCATCACCTCAGTACTTTTGCAGTCCCAACTGTAGTCCATGCCCAGGCCTCTGGCCTGGAATGCCTTCTCTTGTCGTATCCAACAGACAATGACTCTCCCCTGCTCCAAACCTTATTGAAGGCACATCTCCTCCAAGAGGCCTTCCCTGACTAAGCCCTCCTTTCCTCTTCTCCCACTCCCCTCTGCGTCTTCCTGACTTGCTCTCTTTATTAATCCCCCCTTCAAGCCCCGCAACACCTATAAACATATCTGTAATTTATTTACTTATATAAATATCTGTTTCTCCCTCTAGACTGTAAGCTCATTGTGGGCAGGGAATATATCTGTTTATTGTTGTCATATACTCTCCCAAGTGCTTAATACACATGGTAAGTGCTCAATAACAAAGGATGACTGACTGACCTACTGACACTGTACTTCTGTCCCTAACAACCAACCTACCCTATTATTGACCCATGTATCCATCTTTCCACTCTTTCCCCACACCTTGGCTGTAAATCATATTGACAAGTCTCCCCAGTTACCTCGTGAACTGCTTGAGTTCAGGAAATGTGGCTTCTAACTCTATTGTACACTCCCCAAGCAGTTTAGTGCTCTGCAAAAAGTGTTCATTCGGCTCCACTGATGGACCGGTTGATTCACACATGTATTTCAATATAATCTTGAAGAAGACGTCTCAGTCATCTAGGGGAGGAGTTTGGTCTGGTGGTTCGATATGTATAATTTAAAAGTGGGAATGCGCAGAGTCAAAATGGAGTTACGTGCCTTCTCCGTTGGCAATCAATCAGTGGTATTTATTGAGCGGTTACTGTGTGCTGAGCACTTGGGAGACTATAGTACAACAGATTTGGTAAACATGCTCCTTGCCCACAAGGAGCTTACAGCCTAGAAGGTGACCACAGAAGCAGCCCATGACTCCTGTGGCCCCTCCACCATCACCACACGCTCTGCCCTGGGTCACCTTCTCCAGCTCTGACCCTCTCCCTATTCCATCCTCCTCTCATGATTCCTCCTACTTCCCCATCTGGACCCTTCCTAAGGTTCAATGAGTTCCCCACATTAGACCTTGAGCCGTGTCCGATATGGTTATCTTGCGTCAACCCCAACATTTTATTATCACTTTTTTTAATGGTAGTTGCTAAGTGCATACTGTATGCCAAGCACTGTTCTAAGCACTGGAGTAGATATGAGACTGTAAGTCAGACTCAATCCCCGTCTCACAAAGGGCTCAGAGATTGTTGAGAAGCAATGCGGCCAAGTGGAAAGGGCACGGGCTCGGGAGTCAAAGGATCTGGGTTCTAATCCTGGTCCCACCAATTGCTTGCTGAGTGATCTTGGGCAAGTCAGTGAGCTTCTCTGTGCCTCAGTTTCCTCAACTGTAAAATAGGGATTCAATACCTTTTCTCCCTCCTACTTCAGACTGTGAGTCCCTTGAGGGACAGAGACTGTGTCTGACCTAATTTACTTGTATCTACCCCATAGCTTAAAACAGTTTTTGACACATAGTAAGCACTTAATAAGTACCATAAAAAATAGTTGGACGGAGGAGGATTTAATCTTCCTTTTCCAGATGAGGTAACTGAGGCACAGAGAAGTTCAGTGACTTGCCCAATGTCACACAGCAGACAAGTGTTAGAGCTGGGATTAGAACCCAGGTCCTCTGACTCCCAGACTCGTTCTGCTTCCACTAGACCGTGCTGCTTCATGTACTAAGTGCTGAGCAAATACCAGTATTTTTATTTCCACCCAGAAAAGATGTAAATATGAATAAAATTTGCACAAAGTAAGCTTCCTCTACTGATTTAAGACTTTGTACTTAAACAGAACCAATAAATTACTTTAGCCTTTACCTAGATTATCCTGTTGCCCAGAGATATTATTTACTGGGGATTGGTCTAGATGTTCAAAAGGTGACCTTAACAAGCCTCACTCCTGAACCTCTTGGCAGCTAAATATCTGCAGTAAAATCGATTTGAGTTTTTCAGGTCTAGCAACAGGTGGCAGACCTCTGCCTCTGTTGACCACAATATTCCAGGTTGATTTGAATAGTGTTGCCTTCCTTAGGAAAAGAATGGCTTCATAGGAACATTGTCAGTTTAAGTGTTGAGATATTCAGGATTGGGTGATAAAAATGATAGAACTATGAAGGATTTTCATTCATGCATTCATTCAATCGTATTTATTGAGCGCTTACTGTGTGCAGAGCACTGTACTAAGTGCTAGGAAAGTACAATTCTGCAACAGAGACAATTCCTACTCAACAACAAGCTCACAGTCTAGAAGGAGGGTGACAGACATCAAAACAAAGCAAGCAAATGGTCATCAATAGCATCAATATAAATAAATAGAATTATACATATATACAAATCATTAACAAAATAAATAGAATAATGAATACGCATATATGTGCAGAAGTGCTGTGTGGCAGGGAGTTGGGTAGAGCAGAGGCAGGGAGTTGGGGCGATGGGGAGGGGAGGGGGAGCAGAGGAAAGGGGGGGCTTAGTCTGGGAAGGCCTCCTGGAGGAGGTGAGCTTTCAGTAGGGCTTTGAAGAGGGGAGTGTGCTAGTTTGGTGAATGTGAGGAGGAAGGGCATTCCAGGCCAGAAGTAGGACGTTTAAGAAGCATCAAAATGAATACACCCATCCCTTTACAGACAGACTGTTAAGGGTGGGGAAATTCAAATCTGGCAAAGCAGAATTAGAGAAGCAGTATCGTCTAGTGGATAGGCCACAGGCCTGGGACTCCAGAGGAATTGGGTTCTAATCCCCAGCTCTGCACTTATCTGTTGTATTACCTGGGGTATGTCACTTAACTTTCATGAGCCTCAGTGAGCTCATCTGTATAATGGGGATTAAGACTGTGAACTTCATGTGGGATATGGACTGTGTCCAAACTGATTACCTTGTATCTACTCCAGTGCCTAGTGCTTAACAAATAATATAAAAAAAGAGGTCGGAAACACGTGAAGAAGATTTTTCTTGACCTCTCTCAGGTGAGGTGTTCTGGTTTGTTTTAGTCATTATTGTGGATGAGTCACTACTATAAAATTGGGCATTATTTCCAAATTAAAGATCAAAGCTCAATGAAAATCAGTCAATCAGAGGTATTTATTGCGTGCTTATTTTGTGCAGAGCACCGTATTAAATGCTTGGGAGAGTTGAGTGCAGTTGGTAGATATGATCTCTGCACTCAAGGATAATGATTCTTCCCTTAAATGTCTGTGGCTTTGAAAGGAAGCTTGTAAGAGTTTTTGCATTTCCACCATAATCAGAAGCAAGCAATCATTCAGTGGTATTTATTACATGCTTACTGTGGGTAGAACACTGTACCAAGCACTTTGGAGAGTATAATACAGAAGAGTTGGTAGACACATTCCCTTACAATCTAGAGGGAGAAGTAGGAAACAAATTCACAGGTTGATCTCCTTCCTGGTGTTCAAAAACCTCCCTTTGTCATTCAGAAACCTCCCTCTTTCACACCCTCAAGAGGATTGTGTTTCTTCATTTGCGCTAAGCTCTAACTGTGTCTACTTGTGGAGTTTGATTAAAAAATTCCAAAGTGACTTCCTCTCTCCTTATTAAAGAAAGAGCTGTTCAGCCAACCAAGTAGCCAATATTTTCTAGGTGACACTTTCTAGTTCATCTCTGAAGAGGATGAATTCCAAACCACAATCCAAGACCTTAAAATAAACAAATTTCCCTCTCGTTTAGGTTGAGAGCTTTAGGGGAAAAATGGTGAATAGAAAACCTTAAAGCGTTGACTGCTTTTATGGGCTTTGGCCTATTTGTTAGGGCTGTAGATAGTAGTCTCCTCTTGTAGAATGTAAGCTCCTGGTGGGAAAGGATGGAATCTACCAACTCTGTGGTATTGTACCTTCTCAAGCACTTATTACAGTGATTGATTGCCAGGGATAATTTGGGATTGATTTTTGTTACCTTGGGAAGTCTGCCGAGCTGAAGATGTTCCTTTGAACTTTTATGGGACAAGGCACTGTCTTTCTAGTTGTCAAAGATGCCGGTCATAAATGGGTCATTTTAGGCATCTTGAAGTGCCTGCCATTTTGACAAAGAGTAATTTAGGTGCTGGAGAAAATTGAGCCATCCCAAATGCTCAGGAATTGGAGTAAAATACTGCCAAAGCAAGGACTTAGCAAGCACAAGTTTCTTCCAAAGGACATTTTCCCCAGCTCTACTTATCACATGTGTTTGCTATCATTAGCCATCATAAACATTTACATTCTGAACTGAAGGGTTTCGGATCGGCCAAAGAATGCGGTGTTTTTTCCTCATTAAAGGAAAGAGTGTCAGCAGTGTCAGATTTTGCAATGACCACAGGGAAAGCAGTGTCTTAAGAGCATAAACAAAGTGAACATGGTTTAAAACCAAGGACTTTCCAACCGGGTTGATTATTGCTCAACTCAGGCCAAAAAGTTTGTTTGGAGTCACAACTAAATTGAGAGGAGTTTCTCAAAGGAAGACCATAAAGCTTGGATTGGAAAGGAACCTATGTAAGCAAAGTAAAGAGTTTACATGACCTCTGTCCTGACTTTAGGAACTTACGTGATGACTGTAACGGCCATTGACGCTGATGATCCTAACGCACAAAACGGAATGCTGAGGTACAGAATTTTGTCCCAGGCTCCAAACACCCCTTCCCCAAACATGTTCACAATCAACAATGAGACCGGCGATATTATAACAGTGGCGGCTGGACTTGATAGAGAGGTGAGTGCAAAAACAGGATTCGTCGGGTTTGATTTTAAATTCTTTATTTTTGGAATCACACTTGCTTTTCTCCAAAGAGAGTCAATCAGTTAATCATGTTTATAGAGCGCTTACTGTGTGCAGAGCAAATAAACCGTCCCCAATTCTAATGTCTAGAGTAAGAATATTCATCTCTAAGAAATGCAGTAGGAAACATGAGGGTCCTGAATAGAAAACCTTAAAGAACTGACTAGATGACCTTAGGCTATTTGTTAGGACTGTAGATGGTAGCCCTTTATCCTTTTCACGGACTAATTGAAAAGAAGGGGTAATCATTCCAAATGACTTAAATTAAGGGCTTTGAGCAGGGGGTCAGGCTAGAAATAAGATCACTGCATTTTCAATTTTCATTTTCAACTTTAGTCTTGTGTCAATAAACTTGATCACCTGTAATAATAGTATTTTCAGGGAGAGATAAAATCTGTGTAAATGGAGCCTTCAAAGTCTGGGTAGATGGCATCTTTCTATTTCACTCTCTAATGGCTAGTGATCCCAAGCCATTTGCTACAAATAAGACCATCTGCTGTATTAGAGCTTCCGCCTTGACTCTGGGATTAATTTATTTAAGAGCTCCACCGCTACTTGCTGTGAAATCAACAGATTGGTCATTATTGACACCTAGGTAAATAGTTGTTCGTCATGGTGATTAAAGCCTAGAATCATCTTATTGGTTAAATGTCAAGGTAAAATCCCATCACCTGACCACAAAGGCAGAAACAGAAAATGCCCAAAGTTTGAACATGTCATGCATCACGCTGAGCACTTCTACCCACACGATCTGGAAAATCAAAACCTAACTTTGGCCTGATAACCAATGGTGGGGACAAATGATAATGAATAATTAGGGTGTTTATTAGGCAATTACTATGTCCCAAGCACTGTGCTAAATGCTGGGGTAGATCAGCATGGCCTAGTAAATAGAGCCCAAAGCCTAAGAGTCTGAAGGATCTGGTTCCCAACCCCGGTTCTGCTACTTGTCTGCTGTATGACCTTGGGCAAATCACTTTACTTCTCTGTGCCTCAGTTACCTCATTTGTAAAATGGTAATCCTCAGGTGTCCAGCCTGATTAGCTGAACAGTACTTAACACATAGTAAGGATTAACAAGCACCCTCATTATTATTGTTAGGTTGGGCACAGTCCCTGTCCCACATGGGGCTCACAGTCTAAATAGGAGGGAACTGAACTATCTGAATAATTTGATGTGTATACCCAGCAAATGATGTTGAAAATAAAATAATGCCCTCCAGTAGGACTTACAAAACAAGATTCAGGGTCATTTTGTTTTAGTTGAACTGATTGCCTGAATTGTAATTAGCAAGGGAATTAACACAAGCTACTCTGATAGTAAAAGGGAGCCCAGGAATTGTTGGGTTTACTTCTAAATCATGGGACACAAGCAGTGTTAGATGTGTGCCATGGCTAGCTGCCCTTTATATTTGAAGATGATGAGAAACGTTCATCTACCCCAACATCTAGTGTAGTGCCTGGTACAGAGAAAGCACTTAACAAATACCATAAAAATAAATAAAATATTATTTAAGGGGAATAACAGATGATTCAAGTAATACTGTAACAATCATCAGGTATATCAGGCAGTTGAGGTGTGTTTATTGAGGGTCTCTTGTATGCAGCACTTAAAATTGAGGTGGAAAGGGAAATAGATAAGGAAGACCAAGATTCAGCCTCTGCCTTTGAAGAGTTGATCATCGAAACTCCAAAATAGGTGACAGTGGCTAGCTGATTTCAGTTCTTCAATGAGGTACCATAATGGACAGTAGGGTAAAAGATAGTCCAATACAGACTTTCAAGAAGGAAGATTTTTTTTCCCCCCAACTAAGATAGGGGAGAGAAAACAAGAATGATTAGTGAGGAATTTGGGGTAAAGGCCTATTCAGGAGGAAGAGAGTGTCACCTATTTGGGAAAGTTTGTGGCAGAGCAAGGCTCGTTACTCTCTTGGGCTACTTTAGTTTTTATTATAAATATCGTAACCCTACTGTTGATTTAGTGGAATAGCCCTGCTCTGGGAATCTCAAAAGAAGTGTGTCTAGTGGAGAAAGTATGGGCCTGGGAGTTGGGAGGACATGGATTCTAATCCCGGCTCTGTCTCTTGCCCGCTATGTGACCTTGGGCCAGTCACTTAACTTCGCTGAGCCACGGTTACCTCATCTGTAAAATGGAAATTTAGACTTTGAGCCTCATGTGGGACAGGGACTTTGTCCAACCTGATTAGCTTTTATCTACCTCAGTGCTTAGTGCAGTGCATGGCACATAGTAAGTGCTTAATATTAAAAAAAAAAAATCTATCCCAGCATTTAGTACAGTCCCTGGCATGTAGTAAGCACTTAAGAAATGCCATAAAAGAAAATGTGAATGCTGGATGAGACGGGGACTGCTTTCAACCTGAATACCTCCTATATAATAATTATGGTATTAAGTGCTTACTTTGTGCCAGGAACTGTACTAAGCACTGGGGTGGATACAAGCAAATTGGGTTGGACACAGTCCCTGTCCTGTGTAGAGCTCACAGTCACAATCCCCGTCTTACAAATTGAGGTAAATGAGGCCCAGAGAAGTGAAGTGACTTACCCAAGTTCACACAGCAGATAAGTGGTAGAGTCAGGATTAGGACACAGTCCCTATTGCAAGTGGGGTTCACAGTCTTAATCTCCATTTTACAGAGGTGGTAACTGAGGCTCAGAGAAGTGAAGTGACTTGCCCAAGGTCTCACAACAGACAAGTCGGGGAGCCGGGATTAGAATCCAGGACCTTCAACTCCCTGGCCTGGGCTCTATCCACTACAACAAGCTGCTTCTCTTAGTACACTGCTTGGCACAATTATCATTATTATTATTATGCCACAATTGTTGTTATCATTATTCGCAGGACTTTGGGTTACCCCCCAAATTCCCTGGCCTCAAATGTTCTGAGGGTGATAGGGGACCATATGTTTTACTTTTCACTCTTGGGAAGACAAAGGTGATGAGCCATGTGGCTAATGATCTTTATTGCAGTTGAGAGGTAAAATGCAGACTTGAAAACCAGGTCCCATATGCTCACATTTTGCACGATGGCACCAAATACCTACCCTGCATCTCTAGATGAAGTGGGTTGGGTGAGCTCCTGAATCTGAGACACTCACCTCCTCCTCACTCCTGGAAGTTCTTGAAACATGGACGTTAAAATATAAATGTGAAGGATAGATTCGCGTTTGATCACACACAGTGTGCTCCGGAACGTGGATGAATGGAAAATTTCAGAAAAACTGGGAAACTCAAACTTCCTGAGAATTAAGCCATTTAAGTGACCACTACTTCACTGAATTTTCCATTTAAAAGAATTGTCTTGCATTTTCCAATGCTCATTGAATTCCCCATCTTCTTTAAAGTAATTAACAATATCCTTCCTATATCTAACAAGCAGTTGGAGGTTATGAAATAAAAATCCCTGATCTTTTTCCTTAACTGTCTTATTTTTGTGAGTTTTCCTCTGGTGCTGCAACAAGAGCTAACAAAAGGGACATTTCCAAGTCCTAACAAATGCCCGTCTTTATGGTTTTCTGCCGGAAGCTTGAACTAAATGCCCTATCATAATTTCCCCCCAACCACAAGAGCATTAAGATGAAATGGCATTCTGGATCCCAAATGAAAGTCACTGATAAACATTTTAACCTGCAGAACTATAACAGTTAGAAGTTCTAGGTGGAGAAAAACATAGGAGATTCGGGAAGCCGTGTTTTATTGTTGAAAAGTACAATTCTCCTCCCTCTACAAGTGAAGTAATGTGGTCTGGCACACAATTTGAGATCTGATTGGTGAGATTTGAATTTCCCCCTTTCCCTCCCCTCCCCTAGCTGAAACTAAGCCTAAAGTTTGATATATTTGGGCAGGGCTCCAGCAGTGAGTTAAGAATTGGAGGTTCAGCAAGATTTCTGCATTTGGTAATGAGCAACTGAAATTTGCTGTGATGGTTAAATCTGCTAAGAGGCAGGAGTGTGTGGCTTGGAATATTTTTAGCCTGTATGGAAATGTTCAGATTTCCACGGGGAATTCAAATCATTTCAGATAATGCTTTTGTAGTGTGGTGTTGTTGTTTTTCTAGCAGAAAGGCTTGTATGCTCACTGCAGACTCTCAGGATTTTTTCCTGGATGGGCTAAAGAGCCCAGATGGTTTTCAGTGTTAAAAAATCAGTTTGAATCTTGAAAAGAGAGGGCTTTTATAGGAATAATCCTCTCCTTTTTATGTTATTTGTTAAGCACTTACTACGTGTCAATCACTGTTCTGGGCACTGGGGTATGTACAAGTTTAGCAGGTGGGACACAGTCCCTATCCCTCCTGGGACTCACAGTCTAAGTAGGAGGGAGGAGGATTTAATCCCCATTTACCAGGTGAAGTAATTGAAGCCCAGAGAAGTGAAGTGGTTTTTTAAAATGGCATTTATTAAGTAAGCACTTACTATGTGCAAAGCACCGTTCTAAGTGTTAAGCACTGATTTGCCCCAGGGCACAGAGCAAGCAATTGGCAGAGCCAGGATTAGTACAGTGAAGTGACTTGCCCAAAGTCACACAGCTGACAAGTGGCAGAGCCGGGATTTGAACCCATGACCTCTGACTCCCAAGCCTGTGCTCTTTCCACTGAGCCACGCTGCTTCGTCCGTAATGAAGCAGTGTAATAATCCGCAATTATAATAGTAATAATAGTAACAGTATTTGTTAAGCACTCATCATGTGCCAAGCACTGTTCTAAGCACTGGGTTGGATCCAAGTTATTTCAGGTTATTGTCCCACATGGGACTCACAGTCTAGGAGAGAGAACAGGCACTGACTTAAGGAAACTGAGTCACAGAGGAAGTGAAGTGACTTGCCCAAGGTCACACAGCTGAATTAGACATGGTCCTTTCCCCTCAGGGGGCTCACATGATCCAAGAGGATAAGTATATAAGTGCTATGGGTCTGGGGTTGGGTTAATATCCAAGCCCCTTCCTTCCTCTCCCCCTCGTCCCCCTCTCCAACCCCCCCATCTTACCTCCTTCCCTTCCCCACAGCACCTATATATATGTATATATGTTTGTACATATTTATTACTCTATTCATTTATTTTACTTGTACATAGCTATTCTATTTATTTTATTTTGTTGGTATGTTTGGTTTTGTTCTCTATCTCCCCCTTTTAGACTGTGAGCCCAATGTTGGGTAGGGACTGTCTCTATATGTTGTCAATTTGTACTTCCCAAGCGCTTAGTACAGTGCTCTGCACATAGTAAGCGCTCAATAAATACGATTGATGATTGATGAAGTACTTAAAGGGTAGAGGAAGGGCAAATAGGGTGGGGTTATGGGAAGCTAGTCAGGGAAGACTTCCTGGAGGAAATATGATTTTAGCATTGTTGTATTTCTCTTCAGCAATGAGGAGATGGATTCAGGCATAGTTGCCAACTAGCCCTTAGGGTACTTCCAATATAGGTGTAGTGCAGAGGGGACAGATACACAAAGGAAGAAAAATGTGGTAATTTTAGCAAAAAAACTGCTTAAGCCTTGGGTATTGGGGTGAGAATCCAGACTCTCCTGCCACCCCATTCTCCCCTTGGCTTTTGATTCTCAGGAATGGTCTGGATTCCACATTTGGATTGTGATAACCCAACATCCTGGCTGTGCCATATCTTATAGGTTGAATTGAAGTTTCAGAAAAGGATATGGGATTATAGAGAAGAAGGCAGAAACCAGAGTCTGAATGAAGTGTTGTGTTATCTGTGGCTCTGAGTCAGTGCCATACTTCCGTTTGGTACGTTTGGGAGCCAAGAGTCTGCAAAAAATGTCAGAATGTTTCTCCCTGGATTCTTGAGTTCCACACTGAGTATTTTAAAAGCCACTCAGGCCATTTCAAGCCATGATATAGAATGAATAGGGTTCTTATTCTCCATGAGTAATAAAGCACCATTTATAAGCACCTGTTGTCTTCTTGGAACATTAGTTCTGCTAATTTGTGTTGGTGTCGCTTTGTGTTTTAGAAAGTGCAGCAGTATACGTTAATAATTCAAGCTACAGACATGGAAGGAAATCCAACATATGGTCTTTCAAACACAGCAACTGCCATCATCACAGTGACAGATGTCAATGACAATCCTCCAGAATTCACCGCTATGACTGTAAGTTCAGTGGAGAAGTCGCTAAAGAAATTTTGGTCGAAAAACCATAAAAAGTTCCATTCCAGAAGTGTTTGGGGCATGAAGGGAATCTATTTTCCTCTAGTCTAGTGAACCAGAAGCATTATGAATCCTGGTTCAAAAAGCCCTTACCCCTAAAGCCTTGAAATTAATGACCAAGATGCTGATTTTCAGATGGGCTCCAGATCAATAATTTCAATCAATCGGTCAGTGGTATTTATTGAGTGCTTAAAATGTGCAGAGCACTGAACTGTTTGCTTTTTAACTACAAGGAGCTGGTGGGATGATTTCTATGTTCTTATATGTAGGTTTAAGAGGATTTGGGTTTATTCAGAGTGGAATGTTTGAAGGCCCATTGTTATCCAAAGATGGATGCCCAGTTGAGCTACAATTTCAAAGCTCTTCTCAGCATTCTGTTGCTGCTCTCAGAGACAGCATTCTGGACTGGAAAGCACCACTGTTTTTAACCCAGCAATGATCCTGCCCAATTTCTTGTGTAGCCTGTAAATGAAGTGCATCTAAGGTTTCCTAGTAAAAAGAGTTCCGATCACTTGAATCAGATCCTGTGTTACCCTGCCTAAGGCAGAGTGAGCCCCCCCAATTCCTCTCCCCTCCCCACCCAACCGCGGCCTCCTACAAAATGTGCTTTGCAATCGGTGTCCCATCAAGGGGAGAGTCACGTTGCATGTTTCCCTCTTCCTGATGTCCTTTTTTTCTGTGCATATAGTTCTATGGTGAAGTCCCTGAAAACAGGGTGGATGTCATAGTAGCCAATCTAACTGTGACCGATAAGGATCAACCACACACTCCCGCCTGGAATGCAGTTTACAGAATCACGGGCGGGGATCCCACAGGGCGCTTCGCTATTCAGACCGACCCGAACAGCAATGACGGCTTAGTAACGGTTGTGAAGGTAATTATCACGCTGCTTTCTTATTCTTCATATGGGGGGCCGGGGGGAGTAAATGCTGAACCCCGCAATGTTCAGATGAATCCGGGGACACGCTTCAGGCTTAGATGCGTGGCTTAGTAGAAAGAGAATGGGCTTGGGAGTCACAGGCTGTGAGTTCTAATCCTAGCTCCGCCATGTGTCTGCTGTGTAACCTTGGGCAAGTCACTTAACTTCTCTGTGCCTCAGTTACCTCATCTGTAAAATGGGGATTAAGACTATGAGCCCCTTGTGGGACAACCTGATTACCTTGTATCTGCCCCAGCACTTAGAAAAGTGCTTGGCACATAGTAAGTGCTTAACAAGTACCATTATCATCATCATCATCATCATTATTATTATTATTATGTAAGATGGCCACATTCATTTGGTTCCAAATCATAACATCAAACCGGGCATGTGCATTTTCCCCTTCATGTTTGGTGATGGTGGTAACCTCGGTGCATTCTAGGATATCTGTACTTCAAGTTGCAGAATCCTGGGGACTTAAAATGAGAGTGTGCAGAGTGAATTGTCGCCTGGGCATTGTAAAGAGAGATCAAGAGCACCTGGGGATAGGTGCCATTGAGGCTGACCTGTTTAGCTGGAACATTCCCATTTCCAGGAGAGGCATATAGTTTTCTAAAATAATAATAATAATGGTACTTGCTAAGCACTTACTATGTGCCGAGCTCTGTTCTAAGCACTGGGGTAGAGCCAAGTCAGTCCAGTTGGATGCAGTCCCTGTCCCACATAGGGCTCACGCTCTTAATTCCCATTTTACAGATGAGGTAACAATCACAGAGAAGTGAAGTGACTTGCCCAAGGTCACACAGCAGACATGTGCTGGAGCCGGAATTAGAACCCAAGAGCACGGGCTTGGTAGACAGAGAACATGGGTGCTAATCTTGGCTGCCACGTGTCTGCTGTGTGCCCTTAGGCAAGCCACTTCACCTCTCTGGGCCTTAGTTACCTCATCTGCAAAATGGGGATGAAAGCTGTAAGTCCTATGTGGGACAACCTGATTACCTTGCATCTACCGCAGAGCTTAGAACAGTGATTAGCACATAATAAGCACTTAATAAATACCATAATTATCATTTATTATTATTATTATTATTATTATTTTGACTCCCAGGCTTGTGCTCTATCCACTAAGCCACACTGCTTCTCCATTATATCCCGGTAAAATACCCCAAAACTACAGACAGGAATCTGGAACTGTCCGAACTACCTCATGACATATGGTCAGCCTACGTAAATGCTAAAATAAAATGAATGTACACTTTCTCTGTAAGACTGTCATCAGTTGTTATAGTACTGCTGTTGGTAATTGGTAATCACAGCTACTGTCTGAATTTTTTTAAAAAATGGGTTTGGGTGGGGTTTTATGTTTAATATAGGCTGGATGGATTTATTTCTGTGAAGCCTTAACCTGGGAAAAGGTTAAAGTTAATAATGATAATTATGGTACTTCTTAAGCGCTTGCTATTTGTCAAGCACTGTTCTAAGTGCTGGGGTAGATAAGTTAATCAGGTTGGATACAGCCCCGTCCCACATGGGGCTCACATTCTTAATCCCAATTTTGGAGATGAGGTAACTGAGGCCCAGAAAAGCTGAGTGACTCACCCCAAGTCACACAGCAGACATGTACCGGAGCTGGTATTAGAACACAGGTTCTTCTGAATCCCAAGCCTATGCTCTATCCACTAAACCATGCTGGATATTAATTGTTCTCGTAGTCAGTCGACTGAATTCTTCCTTTTTAGTGTGATATCTGTGAGGAGCGTTGTCAAGAACGGCCATTAGGACACCCGCAGGTTTCTTTTATATGGTTGGCCTGTCATATCTTGGCCAGTTTATATCACAGTGGGGGGCATTGGCGAGGGGGATTAGAGGGTGAGGAGGGTCAGGGGGGATGGTTGCTCTTGAAAAAAGGTTTCAGGAATGATGTGGATATTTTTAACCCTCATTTTAAAGCCTTTTAAGGAGTGGTTCACTTGTCCTTAATTGCCAGCCAAGAGACTACTGGAGAGAAGGGGACCGCTCTTTAAGTGATGATAAATACCCAGCTCTATAATTTAAAAGCCTTTTAAAGTACATTCCCATTCCTCCTGTCTCTCATTGATAAGCACCCTCTCCCCCCTCCCCCACACCCACCCCCCCTTGTTTTCTTCTCCGTGCCCAAATGCTGCATTATGTAGGAGCCAGCACTCTAGTGTAAAATGGCAGAGCGCTAATTTAGAAGAGAGTGGAATGGTGACTTGTAAAGGGTCTTTTTTGATACTTCTGTGGAAAAAAAAAAACCCACAACCTATAGCAGTCGTGATCTTACCTTTGAGTTTTTTCTTTCTCTGGCCTCAATAAAATAAGCCATAATTGAAGGTTAGGTTTGCAGCTGGTCAATCTTGTAGTTAGAGAAAAAGACCGGGAACTGAAGGATTCTCGGGGTGGTCTGGGCTAAGACACTGCCTCATTGTCCGATCCCCAGTCATTTGCTTTCTGGTGCAGCTTCTGATGCTTCAATTATCTTAGCGGTGGATGATTATCCAATTCGGGGATTTTCCAGGTCTAGTTGCTCCTGCTCTTCCCTCTGCCATTTGGATAAGGTGGGCAGAGTTGGGGGGAAGAAGATAAAAGCAAATAATTTTTCCTTTTTTTTTCTTTTGTAAGTGCTTTCTGGTTACACACTGAGGAAGAGGGTGAAACAAAGAAAATCCAAGCAGGTCATGGATTTATGGGTCCTTTGATAAAGGACTCGGGAGCCTTGTCACTGTTCTGGTGACTTCCTCTCTGCCAACCCCCTCCCCGATCCGGTGGCTACTTGGGTCATCACTGAATCAGCTGTCTATTCCTCAATACCCCTTCATCCCTTGACTTCCTCCCATACCAGCAATCTAACTACTCTATCTGGAAAAGGGGATGTTGATGATTGGAAAGGCCATTCTCCATCCAAGTGAAAGAGGATGAGATGTTTACCCAGAGTAGAAAAGTGTCCCTGAAATTACCCTGTCTGCCTTTCAAGATCGGGAGTCAGAATAGCCGTTATTAAAACAGTGGTGAAAGTTGTAGAGGAGATTCATTCATTCATTCAATTGCATTTATTGAGCACTTACTGTGTGCAGAGCACTGTACTAAGCGCTTGGGAAGTACAAGTTGTCAACATATAGAGACGGTCCCTACCCAACAGTGGGCGCTCAGTCTAGAAGGGGGAGACAGCCAACAAAGCAAAACATATTAACAAAATAAAATAAATAGAATAAATATGTACAAATAAAATAAATAAAGTAATAAATACGTACAAACATATATACATATATACAGGTGCTGTGGGGAGGGGAAGGAGGTAATGGGGGGGGGAGGGAGAGGGGGAGGAGGGGGAGATCCATTTATGGTCCCCACGTTTTCTGTCCTGGTAGTTTACAACTGTAGCAAACTGAAAAAATAAAATATTCATCAGATTCACCGGCTCGCGTGTAATTGCTAATGGTGTTTCCCCTCTTGCTTTGCCAGCCAATCGACTTTGAGACCAATCGAATGTTTGTACTTACTGTAGCTGCGGAAAACCAAGTGATGTTAGCCAAGGGTATTCAGCATCCACCCCAGTCGACGGCCACCGTCTCTGTCACCGTCATCGATGTGAACGAGAACCCCTATTTTGTCCCGAACCCCAAACTCGTGCGTCAGGAGGAGGGACTCAGGGCTGGCACCATGTTAACAACCTTCACAGCTCAGGATCCAGATCGTTACATGCAGCAGAGCATTAGGTAGGAAAACAAATTTACAATTATCGACCCGCTTCCCACCAGCTGGCTCCCCCAGCCAGTATTTACTGAGCACCCCCAGGATGCCAGACTCCGTCAACAAATAGTATTTATTGAGCACCTGCCGAGTACAGAACACTGGACTAAATGCTTGGGACAATACAATAGAGATAATAGACTGAGCCCCTCCATTCCTCTCCCCCTCCCCATCCCCCCCCGCCCTACCTCCTTCCCCTCCCCACAGCACCTGTATATATGCTTGTACAGATTTATTACTCTATTTATTTTACTTGTACATATTTACTATTCTATTTATTTTATTTTGTTAATATGTTTTCTTTGTTGTCTGTCTCCCCCTTCTAGACTGTGAGCCCGCTGTTGGGCAGGGACCATCCGTATATGTTGCCAACTTGTACTTCCCAAGTGCTTAGTACAGTGCTCTGCACACAGTAAGGGCTCAATAAATATGATTGAATGAGTGAATGAATGGATAGGAATTATCTCTGCTCTTGAGGAACTTGCAGTCTAGTCCGGGGAGATAGATGCTAAAATAGTTTACAGTTACGGATACAATTAGCTTGTATGTACTCCAGCTATTAGTGCAGTGCCTGGAACAGAGTAAATGCTTAATATATATCATAAGAAAAAAGAAAAAGCAACCTTGTAAAGCTGATTCTATCAAAAACGGGATTCTATCAAAAAGGAAACTTGGGTATGTAGACCAGCAATGATTCTATAACCTGGATAAAAGTTAATGGATCTCAGAAGAGTGACAGTACAGATTTCCTGCAGCCAGACATGGGGAACAAGACATGGAATAATCCAAAAATAATCCAAACTCTCATTGTAGGCAAAGGATTCAGCATCCATCCCGACACAGAGTTTAAACATGAGGACCAAGCAGTAATAATAATGATGACATTTGTTAAGCACTTACTATGTGCCAAGCACTGTTCTAAGCACTGGGGTAGATACAAGGTAATCAGGTTGTCCCACATAGGGCTCACAGCCTTAATCCCCATTTTACAGATGAGGGAACTGAGGCCCAGAGAAGTGAAGTGATTTTACCCAAAGTCACACATCAGACAAGTGGCGGAGTCGGGATTAGAACCCACGACCTCTGACTCCCAAGCCCAGACTCTTTCCACTAAGCCACACTGCTTCTCTAGTAGCAAAACTGATGGATTTAAGTGCTCCTCTTTTCCATTTCTCCAATGTGCACAGATGGAGGTTTCATGTGAGCAGTGGAAAAAACTAAGAGGAGGAATGAAGGAAGAAGCAAAGGGCTGGGATCATCCATAAACTGGTTCATTAATCCCTGAATAACTGATTACCGCCAATTCATTCAATCGTATTTATTGAGTGCTTACTGTGCTTGTGGCAATGAACCTCACTGTTGTGTGCTCAATGGGCCAGTGACAAAGTTCCACCCACAAGCCCAACTGTTCTGTGTTGATCATGACCTCGTTCAATCCCGAAACCTGAAAGGTGATAATAACAACTTTGGCATTTGCTAAGCGCTTACTATGTGCCAAACACCATTCTAAGTGCTGGGGTAGATACAAGGTAATACAAGATAATCAGGTTGGACACAGTCCCTGTCCCACATGGGGCTCACAGTCTTAATCCCCATTTTCCAGATGAGGTGACAGAGAAGAGAAATGACTTCCCCAAGGTCACACAGCAGACATGTGGTGGAGCCAGGATTAGAATCCAGGTCCTCTGACCCCCAGGCTTATGCTGTTTTCACTAGGCCACGCTGCTTCTCAAAGCAGCATGAAAGATGTGGAGGCTACTATAGCCGTGTTGGGTAGAGCTCTGAGCAGACCACCAAGGATGAGCTGAAACATCGGCAGGCATTTGGACCGATGTACGGCACCAAAAGAGGAAGACCAGATGAACCAGCTTTGTAAATCACCAGGCAGATTTTCTGAGCAGACTACTATACCCCGATGAAGGGCTTCTGCTCCAATGTGTGTGGGCAAGCGCACATACACACATTCCATTTTCATCATTAATGGTATTTATTGGGCACTTATTGTGTACAGAGCACTACTAAGAGCACTACTATGGAGAAGCAGCGTGGCTCACTGCAAAGAGCCCGGGCTTTGGAGTCAGAGGTCATGGGTTCAAATCCCAGCTCCGCCAACTGTCAGCTGTGCGACTGTGGGCAAGTCACTTCTCTTCTCTGTACCTCAGTTACCTCATCTGTAAAATGGGGATTAAGACTGTGAGCCCCCCGTGGGACAACCTGATCACCTTGTAACCTCCCCAGCACTTAGAACAGTGCTTTGCACATAGTAAGCGCTTAATAAATGCTATCATTATTATTATTATTATTACTAGGCACTTGGGAGAATACAGTGCAATAGAGTTGGTGAATGCAGTCTCTGCCCAGAGTGAGCTTATAGTCTAGAGGGGGGAGTGAGAACATGCACATGCCTACACGTGAGGGGGTGATGGACACGTCCTTCCATAGTGTTTTCATCAATCAGTGGTATTTATTGAATGTTTACTGTGTACAGAATCCCATATGAAACACTTGGTAAAGTGCAGTACTTGCATCCCTGCCCATAACGAGCTTAAAGTCTAGAGGGGGAGGATAGGTGGGTTTTTTTTTCATAGCACAGATCCCATCTGGACCAAAGGCCTTGTTCCAGATGGAATCCTTTTTTTTTTTCCTCCCAAGCTCACCTCTTGGTTCCCCAATCTGTCTGCTGCCTTTACTCACAGCCTGAGGAGGAAAGTCCTTTCATGACTGCTGCCTTCCTAGTGGTCTGAGTACTGCTGTGCTCTAATTGCCCACTGCTTTGTCACAGTTTTTGAGAGCCATCATGTTCCACTAGGAAGTAAAAATAGTAGGATTTATGAGCACTCAGTGTGTGGCAGGCACCTTACCAGGTGCTTGGGAAATAGCAAACAAGCAAGGGACCATTTCCTGCCCACAAGGGGCTTGCATTCTTTTAAAGGTGATGGACATCAAAATGAGTGCAGAGAAATCAAAAGAAATAATTGCATGTTTTGTTGAATGGAAGTATATACAAAAAGGCCTAAGGATGAGGAAAGGTAGTGACATAGTGCAAGAGATGGCTTGTGAGTTGATAGGATGTGGGGTGCTGAGAGAGGCAGGGAGACCAGAGAGGAGGTTATGTGAGTAAAGCTTGGGCCAGGGTGGTTAGCTCTTTGGCTGAAGTGGAAAGGATGGATCTGGTAAATATTACGTAGGAAGAACTGGCAGAATCTGGCAATTGAATAAGATACTTTTTCACAGTTTAATACAAAATCAAGTGGGAGAGTTTGTTACTCTGTGAATTCTGAAAAGTACGTCTGTTAGGAACACCAGAAGGGATTTTTTTTAACTTTCCTATCTCTGGTTTATGACTTGCAGCTAAGTTTTAAAAATCTGCAGACTTCTAAGGTCTATTAGCGGAAGAAATTGAAGAAGAAATCTTTCTTCACAACATTCCCAAGGTCCAAACCAAAACCACAGTGGACCAAACCTTGTCATAGCCTGGCTCAACTACTGCATCAGCCTTCTGATTGATCTCTCAGTCTCCTGTCTCTCTCTGTCCAGTCCACACTTCACTCTGATGTCCAGATCATGTGAATGTTTCCCCACTCCTCAAAAATCTCCAATATTTTCCTATTCCTCTCCACCCCCAGCAGAAACTCCTGACCTTCGCTTTAAAAGCTGATCTCTCCCTCCAACTATCTACTCCCTTCTCCCACTACAAACCAGTTCATACCCTTCATTCTCCTAGCACTTTATGTGGCCTAGTGGAAAGTGTATGGGCTTGGTAGTCAGAAGACCTGAATTCTAATGCGGCTTTTCCACTTGCCTGCTGTGTGTGGCCGTGGGCTAATGACTTAACTTTCGAGCCTCAGTTTCCCCCTCTGTAAAATAGAGATTCAATATCCTGTTCCCTTCCACTTTGACTGTGAGCCTTGAAATGAGACAGGGACTGTGTCCAATCTGATTATCTCATATCTACCCTAGCCCTTAGTACAGTGCTTGGCGCATAGCAAGCACTTAACATGTCATTATCATCTTATCGTACATACTCTATCACTTCCTATCTGTAATGTATTTTAATAACGATCTCCTCTGCTTTAAGCTCCTTGAGAAGAGGGATCATTTCTACTAATTCTCCTGTACTCTTTCAAGTGCTTAGGAAAGTGTTCTACATTATTCTTGCACTGTAGATGAAAAGGTCTTACTGTCCTGTTACAGAGAATATCTGGGAAGAATAGCTGAGCAGCCATATTCTTCCCCTTTTAGACTGTGAGCCCACTGTTGGGTAGGGACTGTCTCTATATGTTGCCAATTTGTACTTCCCAAGCACTTAGTACAGTGCCCTGCACATAGTAAGCGCTCAATAAATACGATTGATGATGATGATGATATCCATTATGGCCTATTTGATTATGATTTTTACCAATATGTATAACTGTTTATCTCATGGCTCCTGGGTTTCCAAAGGTCTTAATGTTTAAAATTCCTATTTGTATCCATGCTTGACAGAAATCCAAATCAACATATGTAAATACGAATAGATACTCAGTAAAATTCAAACTTAAATCTTTGACAGTTTTTTTTTTCCAGGGGTTCAGAGAGGAGTAACCAAATTGCTGATCATTTTTGCAGGTATACCAAGCTGTCAGACCCTGCCAACTGGCTAAAAATAGATCCTATCAATGGTCAAATAACTACAGTCGCGGTTTTGGATAGAGAGTCCCCAAATGTGAAAAGCAATATGTACAATGCTACCTTCCTCGCTACTGACAATGGTAAGCCTTTAACTAGAGAGTATCATTTAGTCTCCTCCCTTGTTCCCTCTCCATAACTGAATTCCCCCTGTGGGATGGGGTACCGGGGAAATGTACCCAGCTGTCCTATAATGTGGGGGTTGACTGCTCACAAAAGCCCACACTGTAGCCCACCTATGCACACACACGAGCTTTTGGGACTGTGAACCCCATGTTGAATATGGCCTGGTAAACTTGTATCTACCCCAGTGCTTAAAACCAGTGCTTGACATGTAGTAAGCACTTAACAAATACCATAACAAACCTGTTTCTTTCAATACCACAGCATCTTTGATCCAAACAAGCTCATATTGTCGGACAGACTTTCCATGATTCTCTTAACAGCGGTCTAGCTGATATGGTGGCTTGCCCAGCATTCACCTGTTTGGGAGGGTAGGGAGAGAATTTTTTTTCTCCATGACCAGGATATAAGCTCATCCCAAAGGAAACATAGCTTAGTTCAGGAGAGAGTCAGCAGTGTTATCTGTTTGGTGGTTCATGATCACAGTGCAGCACTGGCTCTTACAATTTCCCGAGCTTACTAGAAAATGACACAACCAATGCTATGACTGGATGCTCCTTAGTATTTATTGAGCACCTCCTGTGTGCAGAAAGTTGTTTTGGGCACTTGCGAATGTACAGCAGGAGGGGACGAAATTGGTTCTTCTTTCTCTACTACATTTAAAGGGCCCGAAAAGACTCCACTCTGGCCCTCACACTTGTCATATCTTGGCTTGATTACTGTATCAGTCTTCTGGTGAATCTCCGAGTCTCCTGTCTATCCCTGTCCAGTCCATACTTCACTCTGCTATCCAGCAGACTGCTGGTTCATCCAGCCAGGATTCGGCTGACAGACATCAGAATTGGAACTTGGGTTCTGCTGCCATCTGGGATAATAATAATAATATGATGGAATTTGTTAAGTGCTTCCTATGTGCCAAGCACTGTACCAAGCACTGGGGGACATCCAAGATAACCAGGTTGAATACAGTCCTTGTTTCACATGGGGCTCAAGGACTAAGTGTGAGGGAGAACAGGTATAAAATACAAGGAGGGATTAGAACCCAGGTCCTCTGACTGCCGGGCCAATGCTCTTTCTCCTGGGCCATGCTACTTCCCTAGGCGACTAATAATAATAACTATAATAATAATGGCATTTGTTAAGTGCTTACTGTGTGCAAAGCACTGTTCTAAGAGCTGGGGGGATACAAGGTGATTAGCTTGTCCCACGTGGGGCTCACAGTCTTAGTCCCCATTTTACAGATGAGGTAGCTGAGGCTCAGAGAAGTTAAGTGACTTGCCCAAGGTCACACAGCAGACATGTGGTGGAGCCGGAATTAGAACCCATGACCTCTGACTCCCAAGCCCGTGTTCTTTCCACTTAGCCATGCTGCTTTTCTAGAATTGGGTGTTAAGATAGTGTAAACTGGACTGTGAGCCCCATGTTGGATAGGGACGGTGTTCAACCTAATTAGCTGGTATCTATTCTTGCACTTAGTATGGTGCCTGGAACATAGTAAGCATTCAACAAATGCCATTAAAAAAGAGAAAGGTGTGAGAACAGTTGCTTGAAGTTGGGAACTAATAGAGCAGGGGGCCCTTGGACTATGGAAGATCTGGAGAATCTGCTGATATAATAATAATAATAATAATAATAATAATAATAATAATAATAATGGCATTTATTAAGTGCTTACTATGTGCAAAGCACTGTTCTAAGCACTGGGGAGGTTACAAAGTGATCCGGTTGTCCCATGGGGGACTCACAGTCTTAATCCCCATTTTACAGATGAGGGAACTGAGGCCCAGAGAAGTTAAGTGACTTGCCCAAAGTCACACAGCTGATAATTAGCGGAGCTGGGATTTCAACCCATGACTTCTGACTCCAAAGCCCACACTCTTTCCACTGAGCCACGATGCTTCTCAGTTGGGAAGCACTGTGTCTCACTACCCACCAAAGATGGCGTGTGCCGACAAGGGTTAAGTGAGACAAGAGACAGGGCGTTGTTCATTGCCCTGGGCCTCTAGAATTCTCCATATGTTCAAAGGTGCATTAAAAGTCATGACTGAGACGAAAGTCTAAACATTGCCCGAGGTGCATACAGCCATCTCTCAAGGCTGCATAATAACTGCAGAGAAGCAGCTTAGCTTAGTGGATAGAGCATAGGCTGGGAGTCAGAAGGGCCTGGGTTCAAATTCCAGCTCTAACATTTCTTCGCTGTATGACCTTGGCCAGTCACTTCAGTTCTCTGGGCCTCAGTTACCTCATCTGTAAAATGGGGATTAAGACTGTGAGCACCACGTAGGACAGGGACTGTGTCCAACCCAATTTGCTTGTATCTACCCCAGCACTTAGTACAATGCCTGTTACATGGTAAGTGCTCAACAAATATGACAATTATTATTATTATCTGCCTCCTATTTGCTCTCAAATCATTCAATCAGTGGTATTTATTGACCACTTGCTGAGTACAGAGCACTGTGTTTAGCGCTTGGCAGAGACAGAGTTGGTAGACATGATCCTTGCCTTCAAGGAGCTTACAATCTAGTCACTCTGTTTTTTGTCTCCATGAAGGAATTCCTCCAATGAGTGGAACTGGCACGCTACAGATATATTTGCTGGACATCAACGACAACGCTCCTCAAGTGTTACCTCAAGAAGCTGAAACCTGTGAAACACCAGACCCCAATTCAATTAACATCACAGCCCTCGACTATGACATTGATCCGAATGCTGGACCATTTGCTTTTGATCTCCCCATGAATCCTGCTACCATTAAGAGGAACTGGACTATCACCCGTCTCAATGGTAAAGTCTTATGAATTGCCAGTCGATCGATCATCGGTATTTATTGAGCACTTAGCATGTGCAGAACACCATACTCAGCACTTGGAAGGGTACCTTACAAAAGAATTAGTGGACACGGTTCCTGTTCTTAATGAACTTACAGTCTAGAGGGGAAGGGTTAGGGTTACTGTGCAAGTGTGAGAGTTTGGGGAGCTGATGTCCCAGAAAAAGTGTTCTGTGCTTTGCTTAGTTTTATGTCAATTTAATATTTTTTTTTTAAAAAAAGTCATAGCTTAAAATAAATACAATAAGGAATTTCAAAGGTTTAGAGAAAGCACTCTTGACATGAAAAATAGGACAATTTTTAAAGTATTAGACAAATTGTTGGAATCCACTTTGGATTCAACGCTTTTAGGAGATTTACCTGGGGTGGGTGAGTGGGTGGGCGGTGTGTGTGTGTGTGTGTGTGTGTGTGTGTCCCAGGTAAATCTCCTAGCAGTATATATGTATACGTACCTAATCCATAGTGGATTCCAACAATTTGTCTAATTGTATATGTGTGTGCATATATATATATACTCTGATATGAGAGAAGAAAAGCTACAGAGGGAAATGGCCAAGCTATACCTCTCGACAACACATTTTCACTTCCGCATTCACAGAAAGTAGAAACCTTTGCTAAGGATGGACTAGCAATGGTGGGAGAATTCATTCATTTTCATTTATTGAACACCTAAGAAGCCACAGTCTTTGCCATTGCCTTGACCAGCACGAACTCAGCTGTTAGCTCCCCAGAGTTTATGTCACGGTTACCTCACATGGCTTCTCTGTTGATGAATTGTACTTCCCAAGTGCTTAGTACAGTGCTCTGCACACAGTAAGCACTAATAAATACAATTGAATGAATGCATATAATAATAATAATAATAATGATAATAATGTTGGCATGAACTGTGGGTAATATCAGCCTTGGCAATGACTGTAGTTTCAGGTCCTCATTGTAGCTGCCATCTAGGTCCCCTCAGCCAAAAGCATGACTCTGGCTACCAGCCTTGGGTGGCTCACTCCTGCTGGACCTGAGGCCAAGGCTGGATTAGTGATCTGTTGGACAACTGAGACGGAGGAAGTCAATAGCCAGCCTTCCTCCCAGGGATTTAGCCAGCCATTCTTTTGAGAGGCAGAATAAGGCTGAAACTTTGGCTAGGAGGCAAAGAGAAAAAAAAAACGATAATTGGCCCCTGTGTCATAGCCATTTTTACTTTCTTCCAGATTTCCAAGCTGACAGAGGCCAGAGCGAATCATGCCGGCTCCTAGAATATACATTGTTATTTATTGAGTTTTTTTATGTAGCAGTTTAATTTTCCAAAGTGCTGTCCCATTCATTCATTTTTCTCCTCACCACATCCCTTTAGAGTACAGAGTTGCCAGGGATTATTATCCCCATTTTACAGATGAGGAAAGTAAGGTGTGGTGTGTCTAAAGTACTGGTCCAAATTTACAAATGGCAAAGCAGGGTCAAAGGCCCACATTCCAACTCAGAGACACCGAGCTCTTTTCCTTCTAAGCTGGTAGCCCACTGAGGGCAGGGAACGGGTCTACCGACTCTGTTATCTTGTATTTTCCCAAGCACTTAGCAATGTGCTGTATATGATCAATATGATTGATCGATTGCTACCTCCCTCTCCGCGCCCGAGTTCCAGGAACTTCACTCTCACAGTCACTCTCTCCTTGGGGCCATTCGTGGTGGATAAGAACACTTAGAGCCGAGGAACCAGGAAGATGGTAACTCTGTTTTATTCATTTTATAAATTATGTAAGCTATCATATATTGTATATAGTCCTCTAGACCGCTAGTCTACTGTGGGCAAGGAATGTGTCTTCCAACTTCATTGTATTGTACACTCACGAAAGCTCAGTACAATGATCTGCAAAAAAGCGCTCACCAAATACCATTGATTGATTTAAAAAAAATACTGACTACAGCTAATATGGAGTAGTAGTAGTGCTTTTTATTAAGCACTACATGGGTGTATTAAGTGTTGGGAGATGATGCCCAACACTTAGAACAGTGCTTTGCACATAGTAAGTGCTTAATAAATGTCATCATTGTTATTATAGATGAGACGCAGGGCATGTGTCAATTGCTGTATTGTACTTTCCCAAGTGTTTAGTACATAGTACATGCTCAATAAATACAATTGAATGAATGAATAAATTGAACACCATATCTGTCCTCAGTGGGGCTAATTCCATACACGACTCACTTTATGGTAGGCGTCTGATTGCAAGACATCATTTTTTTGTTTGTTTGTTTTACTTTATGGCAGGTGATTTTGCTCAACTTAACTTGAAGATCAAGTTTCTGGAAGCCGGGATCTATGAAGTGCCCATCATCATCACAGACTCCGGCAATCCCCCCAAATCCAACACTTCGATTCTGCGGGTGAAGGTCTGCCAGTGCGACTCCAACGGCGATTGCACGGATGTCGACCGGATCGTGGGGGCGGGCTTGGGAACTGGTGCCATCATCGCCATCCTCCTCTGCATCATCATTTTACTCAGTGAGTGTTGGGGGGAAGGGGATTTGCCAGTCAGCAGACAGTTAATCGTATTTACTGAGCACTTACTGTCTTCAGAGCCGCACTAAGCCCTTGGGAGAGAAGCAGAATGGCCTAGTAGATAGACCACGGACCTGGAAATCAGAAGGACCTGAGTTCTAATCCCACCACATGTCTGCTGTCACCTCGGACACCCACTTCACTTTTCTTTGCCTCAGTCCTTTATCTGTAAAATGGGCATTAAGACTGTGAACTCCATGTGGTACGGGCACTGTGTCCAAATCGATAATCTTGTATCTACCCCTAATGCTTAGAACAGTGCCTGGCACATAGTAAGAGCTTAACGAATGCTGCAACTATTATTATTATCATTATTATTATTATTATTATTATCATCATCCTCATCATTATTCTCTGTGACTCAGTTCCCTCATCTGTAAAATGGGGAGTAAGACTGTGAGCCCCATTGTGGGACAGGGATTTTGTCCAACCGATTATCTTGTATTTACCCCAGAGCTTACAGCAGTGCCTGGCACATAGTAAGCACTGAACAAATACCACAATTACTATTATCATTATATAACAATCTAACAGTCACATTCCCTTCCCACAATGAGCTTAAGGTCTAGAGGGGGAGACAGACATTAATAGGAATGAATTAATTATGGACGTAAGTGCCATGGGGTCTGGCTCTTTGCCCCATGGGAGGGATCCACTCTACCGAGTAGCTATGAGAACCGAGACCTGCACTCCATTGCTCATGAGCGGTGGAGACAGTCCTGGAAGAAGGCTGCAGCTTCCCGTGAGATTATTTTGTTCACAAACTATAGCTCAATAATGTTCCCAACAGAGTAATAATAATGATGGTGACTGTGGCATTTGTTAAGCATGCCAAGCATTGCCCTAAGCCCTGAGGTCAGGCATGCACACTCACTATCCCATACAGGGCTCACTGTCTAAAGAGGAAAGAGACCAGGTATTGAATCCCCATTTTACAGATGAGAAAACTGAGGCACATAGAAGTTAAGCAACCAATCCAAGGTCACAAAGCAGGCAAGTGGCAGAATTGGGATTAGAACCTAGGTCCCTGTAAGTGCCTCTCCGGAGAAAACCCCACCCCAAAATAGCTTTCCCGTTACAAAAATCCCTGTGGAAAATTTGCCCCCTTCTCTCTCAAGTTCCCTCCCACCAAGGCTGGAAGATTCCCAAGTAAAAAATGAGTTGCCATGACACCCTGCCAAGTAGATTCCCAGTCATGTTATTCAAACATGCACTGAGAATGAACTCATGCTTGACTGTTTTCCAATGTCAGTTGAGAATCTATATCTGTTTATTTGTTTATTTATGTTAAAGTCTGTCTCCCCCTCTAGACTGTGAGATCGTTGTGGCCTGGAATGTGTCTGTTTATTGTTGTATTATACTCTCCCAAGCTCTTAGTACAATGCTTTACATACAGTAAGCGCTCAATAAATACTATTGAATGAATGAAAGCCGGAAGAGTTTACCCCTATGTGTGGTACCGGTACCACAGCCGGAAGAGTTTACCAAAAATCAAAACTGACCACCATAGAGCAGGGACCTGGGAGTGAGAAGAACCTGGGTTCATTAATTCAATCATATTTATTGAGCACTTACTGTGTCCAGAGCCCTGTAGTATAAGAGCTTCAGAGAGTACAAGTATTGCTGTACTGTACTTTCCCAAGCACTTAGTACAGTACTCAGCACACATTAAGCACTTAATAAATACAACTCAATGAAGATAACAATTAACAGACATTCCCTGCCCACAGCAAGCTTACAGTCTAATCACAACCCCTTCATGTGTCTTCTGTGAGACCTTGGGCAAGGCGCTTCACTTCTCTGGGCCTCAGTTACCTCATCTGTAAAATGGGGATTAAGAGTGTGAGCCCCTTGTGAGACAGGGATTGCCTCCAACCTGAATAACTTATATCTAGCCCAGTACTTAGAACAGTGCTTGGCACATAGTAAACTCTTAACAAGTACCATTATTATTATTATTATAATCAGCTCCTAGCAGAGACAGAGTGTCCGTTGGTTATAGCATAGCACCCAGTGGCTGTTCTCCCCCTGAACTCTCAAAAACTACAATGATGCGAGGTTGGTATTCAAGCCAGTGGATTTCAGGAGCTGCCAAAAAATTTCCTGATGTGGATCGCTATTAGTGGCTTTCATAGCAAGTGTGGAGCAGCCCTAACTTCCGGCACTTATCTTCTGATTAGGAAACAAAATTATAGCACTTATATTTTATAACTTGAACAGTTGATAATGGAAATGATTACCCAGCTGAGCTCAGTTAGAGTATGTGAAGGAAAGGTAGGGACAGTTGCTCTCTGCAAGTTGCTTATTTGAAAGTCATTTTACAATCTTCGGCGCCATCAGAATATATGAAATTAACCCGTTAAAAGCATTTTTTACATGACATCTAAGAATTCAAAACCAATTTCCAGGGATTTTGCTTGAGTTATAGGATAGCAGGGGGATTTGGTTTACTGGACATGGATCTTGAAAAACATTTAAAAAGTAAGCACCCAACTTCATGTTTCCTCCCTTTATAAGGGGATCTGGCAATTGAAATTCCATTCCTTCGTTTCCAGAAATCACTGTTAGCCACAGACGTTTTGACTTTGTACCTGGAGATTACTTTGGCTGCAATATGAAACCTACATGCTATCCTAAACTCTTACACGTGAGAGACTTGTCAAAAGAGCAATGCCGATTGTAATCAAGTGTCTTACTTAAAAAGTTGGTAGTGTTGTTTTCTGATGAATATTAAAATTATGCTAAAATAGGGTTTCATTTTTCTTCAGGTTCTAGAGATAAATTGCTCTCTGATCTGAGGCAGGACTTGTCCCTAAATGTCTAGAGTTGGGATAAGTCAGTTTGAGCTCAGGGAGGGAAGCTGGGACTCCTGCATTAGTTATGTCACATCACCTGATTTTGATATCATGAAGTCTCTCAGCCTTTCTAGAATGAAGAGTGGATTCAGCTTTTATTCCAGCCCTCACTTAACTCTGCCTATTCACTGGGATAAGCACCATGGTTTGATCGAAGAAAGGAATACCTTCCACTCTGCTTAAAAATAAATAAATAAATAAATAATCACTGTGGAACGGCTCAGGAATTAGCAGTAGTAACCCTGTTCTCCTTGTGTCCTTCCGCTTATCCTTTCTAGTCCTGGTCTTGATGTTCGTTGTATGGATGAAGCGTCGGGACAAGGAACGCCAGGCCAAGCAGCTTCTGATTGATCCTGAAGATGACGTCAGAGACAATATCTTAAAATATGACGAGGAAGGTGGTGGAGAAGAAGACCAGGTGAGAACTTTTAAGTTGTTTGGAGTATGTTTGTTGACTCATCCCCAACAGGTCACTGCAGAAGCAGAAAGTCCTTTGTGAGGCTCATAATACCATAAACCTTCCTTTTTATTGTCCCATCACTGAACATGGTGCCAATTCTTTCCCAGAACAGAACATTAATCCACAATGGTATGTTTTTTCTGGGTTACATCCCATCGCTCACTCAAATGGCCATCATTTCGAAGACACACTCCACTGCCACTCTTCCCATGCCTGAACATTAACTTGTTTCCAGAATGGGGACTGTGCTTTATGGGCCAAAAATCCAGCTTGGGTGATTCCATTCTCCCTTCCTTCTTTCTAGTGTTTAGAGATCTTGGTATTTCCATGGAAATGTACCTTTGTACCTCTCCCAAACTCTTGTGTTCCCTAAGGGTGCATCTGTCTACCTATTACCACCCCATTTGAAAGATTTCCAAGAGAGAAAAATAAGATACACTTTTTGGGGTGGAGAGGGGGGTTAATGGTACTCATGAAGCACTTACTATGTCCTAAGAACTGAGGTAGAAACAAGATGACCATGTTGGACACTGCCACTGTCCTTCATAGGGCTCACAGTCTAATTAGGAGAGAGTAAGATTTAATCCCCATTTTATAGAGGAAACAGTGTTAGAGAACTTAAGTGATTTGCTCAAGTTTTCACTGCAGACAAGTGGCAAATATGGGATTAGAACCTAGGCTCTCTGAGGCCCAGGCTTTTTCTACTGTCTCATCGCTTCCTATGCAGTTCTGCTGCAAGATGTGGTTTCACTGCATATTTTGGCTAGAACATTGTCAGAGGATTGGGAAATGTCCATCTGCTAACGTAAGCCTGCTTGAGGGCAGCACACTGTGGTAGCGGGAGAAATTAGATCAGAGTGGGTGAGTGCTGCAGTGTAAGCTTTCTTTAATGCAGAGTTTTACAAAAACACAATTCCCGTGTTCTCTGAGGACTGGGTGCCCTCATTCATACAAAAACCTGAAGCACATTTCTGTTGGAAAGCATCTGATCCGGTCCTACTTGCACTCTCGATTTTAGAGACAGACTAGACTTTCATCCTAGTCAAGGGTTCAGATATGAGTTGTTGATCTCTGGACCTCTTGTGTAAAGAATGGCCAAGAGTTCATTCACACAGTGTCTCACCTTGGTAGCTCTGAACCTCTTGTGTAAAGAATGGCCAAGAGTTCATTCACACAGTTTCTCACCTTGGTAGACCTAGAAATGTGTGGGAACAGATGGGTGAGAGAGAACGGATGTCTGTGATCCGATAGGTATAACATTTTCCTTGTCATAGTTGCACAAGTACCTTACCCAGGTAAATAGTGGGAGTTCTAGTTAATAACCATATTTGTTAAGCATTTAATAATGATGGTATTTGTTAAGTGTTTAGTGTGTGCTTATTATAATGAGGACTGGGGTAAGCACAGGACAATCAGGTTGGACACTTACAACCATAAGCACTGTTCTAAGAACTTAGTAGATAAACAGTCAAATTAATCAGAGTTCCGGTCCCATGTGGGGCTCCTGATCTAAAGAGGGAGGAAGACCAGGCCTTTCACTAGGCAGCATGGCCTAGTGGAAAGAACTTGGGCCTGGGATTCAGAGGTTCTGGGTTCTAATTTCAGCTCTTCCACTTATGTGCTGTGTGACCCTGACCAAATCATTTATCTTCTCTCAGCCTCACTTACCTCATGTGTAAAATGGGGATTAAGATAGTGAGCCCTATGTGGGACAGAGACTATATCTAATCTTGTTACCTTGTATCTACATCCACCCCACCAAAGAAACAATTACAGATGAGGAAATTGGGGCACTAACTGGCTTGCCCAAGATGATACAACAGGCAAATGGCCGAGGCTCCTGACTCCGGTCTTATGATCTTTCCACTAAGCCTTATAGTTGAGATCAATTGATTGAAAATGTGCCTTGATTGCATAATCCTGTCTTGGATACATCTTGGGGAAAGTGTTTAAAAAATACATGTCAGTCATCCTTGCTCTCAAATTTCTCCAAATCTCCCCTGCAGATAATAACAATAATAATAGTAGTGGCATTTGTTAAACCCATACCAAGCACTGTACTAAGCACTGGCATAGATATAAGATAAGCAGGCCAGATATGGTCCCCGTCCCATTTGGGGCCCCCAGTCTTAACTGGGAGGGACAACTGGGATTTAAACCCCATTTTACAGATGAGGAAACTGAGGCATATAGAAATCAAGTGACTTGCCCAAGGTCACTTGCCAGGAAAGTGGCAAAGCCAGGGTTATTGTTATTATTAATACATTATATTATAATTGTGGTGTTAATTGTTTACTAGGTGCCAGGCTAAGCACTGGGGTTGTTACAAGATAATCAGGTTGGACGCCATCCCTGTTCCATATAGGGCTTCTAGTCTCAATCCCCATTTTACAGATGAGGAAACTGAGGCACATTAAAGTTAAGTAACTTGCCCAAGATCACACAGCAGACAAGAGACAGAGCAGGGATTAGAATGCAGGTCCTCTGACTCCCAGCCTGCAGTCAATCTTTAGACCTCCATCCTTTAACTTTCTTAAATCCTGCTTGAGTCTGGCAACTTTTTATCATTATTTTCCCCTTGATTACAGGCTGAGAAGTAATGTCCTTGTCAATCGATTGATTGTATTTATTGAGTGTTTACTGTGTGGCGATCACTGTACTAAGCGCTTGGGAGAGTACAATATATCCGAGTTGGTAGACACATTCCTTATCCACAATGGGCTTACAGTCTAGGGGGCTGTCCACAGATTTTTAGGGTAGCCCCATTAGGAAACCTGAGTTTTGACATCCCTCAATCTATCTCCTCTCTCTCTGTTCCTTGATACATTCATTCACCGCCTCAGTCACACCAGTGTTTAGAATGGAATAGTAGCACATTTCTACCTTTACCTATTGGCATGCATGTTCTCACCCCATTGATTTTTGAATTTTTTTTATATTTGTGAAGTGCTTAGTATGTGCCAGGCTCTGTATTAAGCACAGGAGTAGATACAAGTTAGTTGGTTGGACAGAGTCCCTGTCCCATATAGAGTTTGCAGTTTTAATCCCCATTTTACAGATGAGGTAACTGAGGCCCAGAGATGTAAGTTACTTGCTTAAAATCTCACAAGAGCCAAGTGGCAGAAGAGGGATTAAAACCCAGGTCCTCTGACTCCCAAACCAGGACTCGTTCCATTAGACAATGCTGCTTCTGATTTTTGGTTTCCTTCAGATAGTTTGGCAAAGGCAGATGTTCTTCCCTAGAGTGAAGGAGCATTCTCATAATACAAAACCACTTTGTTGGTGGTGTTTTTCTTTTTTTCCTTCATAGCTAGAGATCCTCAGATGTTCTACTTTCCCAGTCCTCTTTGCACCTGCCCTTCATCCTGGTAATATGGGTCAGCTTCAGTTATCTAAAGGATTGGATTAGTCCTTTGTCTTTTTTCAAAAGTTCCCCCGGTTCCTTTCTGCCCACTCTGGCTCACAAAGTCAAACACCCGCCTCAATCGCATGATGAAACAGATCATCGTTTCGTGGTCTTTATAATTAGCTCCACAGAGCAGTCGCTTCAACTTAAATGCCGCATCAAATTGCTGTAACCCGCACTCTCCTCCCTTATCATTCATGTCTCCTGGGATCCTCTCTCTTCATAGGGTTTGGCTATTACTTTGCAAATATTCTCTTATCTTTAACTCTATCTCTCCAGGCTCCCATCTTGTGCCTTCTATTTTCAATTCTCAACTGAACACTACACAAGTTCTCTTGTGTAACATTCTTGGATGGAATTAGACCAAACAGAAATCGGGTGTAAGAGAGAGAGAGCAGTATATGATGATATAAAGTGTACCTATATTTGTGTTCTCTGGACACATAATTTAGGGTAAAGTGTAGTGTCAAAATACTTTTTGCATGGTAGCACACCAGCCTGCATAACTGCTCTGATCAAAAATGAAAAAAAAAAGTGAGTTTTGAATTACAACTTTTTATCTGTGCAGCCGTCAATCCAATTTATTATTTTTTTTCCTAGCTAAAATTTCAGACTACTTGAGGACATCCAGTTTAAGACCCTCTCAAGAATGCCCAAACTTACTCAGAAAATGACCTTACCAAGCATTCAGGTCTTAGGAAATGGACGTATTCTCTGGCCACGATTTGAATTACCCATTTATTTCTTAGGCCAACACAATTTTGATGTGGTCATTTTTAAGGTCTCACTACTTAGTGGCTTATCACTGATATAAAATGAGGCAAATGCATTTCCAGGAGATATACTATATTAGTTTTTCTGTTCCTTGGTCAAAAATCACTTGAGGCATCTGAGGTGAAAATTTTCCATCTGGTATAGAACCAAATGCTTTTTATGGTATTTGTTAAGTGCTTACTATGTGCTAAGCACTATTCTAAGTGCTGGGGTAGATACAAGATAATTAGGTCAGGCACAGTCCATGTCCCACATGGGGCTCACCGTCTTAATCCCAGTTTACAGATGAGGTAACTGAGTCACAGAGAAGTGAAATGACTAGCCCAAGGTCACATAGTAGATGAGTGGTGAAGTTGGGACTAGATCTCAAGTCCTTTTGATTCCTAGGCCTGTAGTCTATCCACCAAGTCATGCTGCTTCATTTATTCATTCAATCATATTGATTGACTGCTTACTGTGTGCAGAGCACTGTACTAAGTGCTTGGAAAGTACAATACAGCAATAGAGACAATCCCTGCCCACAGCGGGCTTCTCACCACTTACCTGTTGTACGGTCT
This sequence comes from Tachyglossus aculeatus, assembly GCF_015852505.1. NCBI lineage: Eukaryota > Metazoa > Chordata > Mammalia > Monotremata > Tachyglossidae > Tachyglossus > Tachyglossus aculeatus. The sequence continues at coordinate 7,988,005 of NC_052090.1, read as the reverse complement.
TGGACAGCTTGGCCTAGTGGATAGAACATGGAGAGTCTGGGAATTAGAAGGACCTGGGTTCTAATCCTCATCTGTTAAATGGAGATTAAGATTATGAGCCCCACATAGGACATAGCCTGTGTCCAGCCCAATTAGCTTGCATCTCCTCCAGCACTTAGTGCCATGCCTGACACATCCTAAGCAGTTAACAAATATGGTAATTATTATCATCATTATTATTACTATTGTTATTATTATTTTTATTATTCTGTGCTTCAGTTCCATCATCTGCAAAATGGGGATTCTAAACCTGTTATCCCTCCTATTTAAGCTGTGAGCTGTATGTGGGTCCTCATTAACCTGTATGTACCCAAGAACTTAGTAATAATAACAATAATAATAATAATAATAATGGCATTTATTAAGCACTTACTATGTTCAAAGCACTGTTCTAAGTTCTGGGAAGGTTACAAGGTGATCAGGTTGTCCCAGGGGGGCTCACAGTCTTAATCCCCATTTTCAGATGAGGGAACTGAGCCGCAGAGAAGTTAAGTGACTTTCCCAAAGTCACACAGCTGACGATTGGCAGAGCTGGGACTTGAGCCCATGACCTCTGACTCCAAAGCCTGTGCTCTTTCCACTGAGCCATGATGCTTGACATAAAATAAGCATTTAAACACTACACTTTATTATTACTATGTGCTCGGAGATGCACCTAAAACAAATGAATTGACAATAATCCTTGTCCACAAAGAGCTTGCAATTTAATGGGTGGAAGAAACACATAAAAGATAGCTTTCAAGCATTAAATCTAACTTTAGCCCTCTCCTCCCCACATCAGAAGCAGCAAAGCCAGAATGTTCCAATTACATTTCAAACCCACTTTTCTTGTCCCCCATTCCTGAAGACACAGTATGCTTGGATGATGAGGTGGTTGGACGTCGGATCAGGTCCTGTACTTTCATTGTGTGGGCAGGGAATGCCACTGTTTATCCTTGTATTGCACTTTCCCAAGTGCTTAGTACAGTGCTCTGCACACAGTAAGCACTCAGTAAATACAATTGAATGAATAATTGAATGAATGATGAAACCCCAATCCTCTTTGGGTACCATTCTCCTCAGCCGCTAAAAGCAGAAGTCCTGGTGAATTAGCTCTTTTAAGTCCCTAGGGAGCAGTACGATGCATCGCTCCCAAGCAGCTGTTTGTATTTCTCCACTAAATTCACACCAAATTTGATCTTCACCGAGCGTTAGCTATCCAGGCTCAACATTAAAGAAAGGAACCGTGTCAAACGTTAGCATGTTAAGATTAAATGTCAAGACTGGCAATAAATGTGTCAGAAATATTTAAAGAACGGGGTGTGAACAGCATTGCATAAGATGTGCCAACCTGCTATCTCGGTGGAGTGTTTCTCTAATGGCATCTCGACAGTCAAGCTGATTTTAGACCTGAAGCCCAGCAACAGCAGTGAGGGGGAAAGGCAGAGGAGTTAGGAAAATTTACCATAGAAGAACCACGAGGAAATTCACTGCAGTGACTTCCAAATCCCAACTCCTTTGGCTTTGCAATGCAAAAATATCACAATCCGGTGTCATTTGTCCCACTTGCATTTTATAAAGCCCTCCTTATCCTTGGAAAACTGGGTGGTGGAGAAGAGGGCTGCAATGTTGGCCATTTCCCCCTCTAGATTGTAAGCTCCTTGTGTGTGGTGAAACTGTCTACCAACTCTATTGTACTGTACACTCCTAAGCACTTAGTACAGTGTTCTTCCCCCAGTAAGCGCTCAGTAAGTAACACTGATTGATTCTGCCTCTTCTTCCAGCTACATCTTCCTTCTTTGATAAAGAAGTCCCTTGTGCCTAGTCCACACTTTTTTTTTTCAAAACTCTCCCCCCTCAGAACTCACTCAATTTTCTCTCTTCTTCAGGCTCTCTTTTCATGGTGCATAAAATTGAGACTTTCTTTTACTGACATCGTTAATAAAAATTCATCAATCTAAAGGTTTTGAATTACCTTAGACATTTGGATTATCATCATTATGAAGAAACTGCTAGGATGATGTTAGCGTCTCATTAGAGTATTTATTACTTGTTCCTGGATTGATTGCATGCATTATAGCTAAAAGGAATATTTAAATTAGTCTTCCCCATACCTCGCATTTCGACAGTCTTTCCCAATTGGTTATAAAACCTGTTTTCTCTGGTTTGGTACAATTATTTCAATGACACTGATTTTTTTAAACTCTTATGAGTACATCTATTTACTTTCAGTCTTATACAATCAGTCTCTTATAGAACGCGTTTTCACCATGCACTGTAGATAGAATACTGTTATAGAAACAGTTATGTGCATGCACCTTTGGTATAATACAGTATCAGGATATAATATGAGTTTTGTCCCTTGACGTGAAGGTCTTCAAAAACCCACTCCTTAAAGGAGAATTGAGAACTGGATTATCCTTTCAACCACCAGACACTCTGAGAAAGATTTCCTAAGGCACACAATGGCTCCTCATCAAGCGTGTGCTTTTTCCAGGCACAAGCTGTTGATTTTTTGTTTATGCTCAATCCACTGATCTTCAATGTTAACAGAAAAAAAAAAAGAATTGCCATCTCACTACTAGAAGTAAATAATGATGATGGCATTTGATAAGTGCTTATTGGGGTCCCAAGCATTGGGGCAGATCAGGATAATTAGGTCACACAGGGTCCCTGTACCTCAGTGGACTCACAGTCTATGTAGGAAGGAGAACAAGTATTTAACCCCCATTTTGCAGATGAGGAATCAGGCACAGAGAAGTTAAGTGATTTTCCCAAAGTCACACAGCAGGCAAGTGGCAGAGCTGGGTTAGAATCCAGGCCCTCAGACTCGCAGGCCCATGCTCTTTCCACCAGGTCACGTTGCTTCCCACACGTCTAAACTTTTTTTTTATTCACAGATATTTTCAGTTTCCTCACTGGATTAAAAAAAGGTTAGCAGCTATGACAGAAAATCTAGCACTACCGGTGCAAAAGAGTAGCTATGAAAGCAGAAAGAGCATTTTTAATCAATTAATTTGTAGCAATCATGCAGTTGTGACTTCCTTTAAAAAAAAATGGTGTCCTTCTGATATTAGATTTTCCCACATGGCAGTCGCTAAGCTTGCGTTAAGAATTCATTGCAGCTTTCCTTTCGGCATAGAAAGCTCTCCCTTAGGAAGAACTTCCCATCTGTAAAGTCATTAGAGCCTTTTAACAAGATAAGTGGGAAAGTCTTTTCTAGAGAGCATAGTAGACTGGTTAGATAGGTACAGTGTGTTTGGGGAAAAAAGCCACAGATAAAATCAGAACTTCCCATCCTTTAAGTACCATGAAAACAGGAGGACAGTCTCCTCCCCTACTGCACCTGTCCGCTCAACAATCTACCACAATCCGTTGGTAATTCAGAGGGGAATGAATTGGGTAGAATGATCATAGCTAGCCTTAAAGTCATCCGTATGCTTTGAAATGAAAAAGAGTCTCAGATTCCCTTTGTGCATTCCCTCTCCATCCTGCTAGAACACTCTGTTCTCTGCTCAGCAAGACTGTCATCCATTATCAAGTGCCTGCTGTTTTACACTTCCCTTAAACCCCCTACCTCTCTCTCCCCAGATGACCTCACCAACTACTTTGTTTCCAAAATTGAAACCATCAGGCTCGAACTCAAAATCTCCCCCTCACCTCCCCAGGTCCCTCTTAATCTCTCCTCCCTTCTCTCATCCTTTCAGGCCATCTCTCAAGAGGAGATCTCCCACTTGCTTTTGAAATCCACCCCCTCGACCTGCACTTCCACCACCGTATAAATATATTCTCACCCACTCTTCTTCTCTCCTAGATCACTATCTCCAACCACTCACTTTCTGATGGAGCTCTCCCTTCTGCTTTCAAATATGCTGCCATGCCCCATCCTATCAAAAAAAACCCTCTCTTGCACTGCGCCATCTAATCATCCCTGTCCAAACTCCTCAAGCAGGTTGTTTATACCCACTGTCTCCACTTCTGGTCCTCTGGCTCCCTCCTTGACCCTCCACAATCTGGCTTCTGCCCCATCCATTCCCCAGAAACTGTTATTTTCAAGGGCACAGAGACTCTAAGATTATTTTGTTATATTGTATTCTCCCCAATATTTTGCACACAGTAAGCACTCAGTAAATGTGACCGATTAATTGGTCACCAATGACCTCTTCTACACCACATCCAACAGACTCTAATCCTCCTTGACCTCTCATCTGCCTTCGATACTGTGGTCCACCCCTTTCTGGGAACATTTTTTTCTCCTACATTTCCCTTTTGGCTCTCCTCCTACCTTTCTGATGACTCCTTTATGTTCACTTTTGCAAGGTTTTCCTGTTTCCCACTCCCTGACTATGGGGGTCCCCCAGTTTCCAGTTCAATATCCCCTTCTAGTCTCAATCTCCACTCACTTCCTTTCTTATGGTATTTAAGTTCTTACTATGTGCCAGGCACTGTCCTAAGTGCTGAGGGAGATACAAGCTAATCGGATTGGACACAGACCATGTCCCATATGGGGCTTATAGTCTTAATCTCCATTTAATAGACGAGGTAACTAAGGTACAGAGGAGTTAAGTGACTTGTTCAAGGTCATGCAACAGACTGGTGAAGGAGCAAGAATTAGAACCCAGGTCCTCCGATTCCCAGGCCCATGCCCTATCCATTAGACAACACTGCTCCTTTGGGGAGTTCATCCTCTCTCACAGCTTCAACTTCCTCCTCTATATAAGTGACTCCCATATCTGTTTCCCCAGTCCTGATTTTTAACCCTCTGTGCAATCTCACGTATCCTGCTTCTGGGACATTTCTAAAGGGTGCCCCAATTGTATCTCAAGTTAACATGTTAAAAATTGCACTCATCTTCCTTCTCAAATCCTCTCTTCCTCCTGGTTTTCCCATCACTATTGACACCATCACCATCCTCCCCATCTCTCAGAGACGAAATCCTGGCATTATCTTCCAATTATCTCTCACTTTCAACCCCCTTAATCGATAGTCACAAAACTCTGTCAGTTCTTTCTTCAAGACATAATAACAATAATTGGAGTATTTGTTAAGCTCCTATTGTGGACCAAACATTGTGCTAAGCAATGGGATAGATACCAGATGATCAGGTCAGAAAGAGCCCCTGGTCCCACAAAAGGAAAGGGAGAACTGGCATATAAATTCCTTTAAACCTCTCTAGATTGTAAGCTCCCTGTGAGCAGGGAATAGATTTAACAACTGTTATATTGTATTCTCCCAAACATTCATACAGTGTTCTGCACATGGTAAGTGCTCAATGAATATGATTGATTGAGTGATTGATCTATAGCCATCTCTTTCCCCCGCCCCCCGTGAGCCTTACATACAAATCTTTTATCTCTGCTACTCCCCACTACTTGTAATTCATTTTAGTGTTGGTCTCCTCTTGCTGGATTGTACTAGAAGTCAGGGATCCTGTATTTTAACATTGCTTTTTCCCGAACTCTGCCCAGAGTAGGTACTCAATAAATACTATTAATTGATTGATTGTAATACATTCAAGTTGCCACTAACACTTGCCCTTAGTATCAACCTTGATCCTGCCTAAGAGGGCAGTCAGTTTTATCCACAGGCCACAAACTCCATCTGAGAACCCCAAAATTGATTGGGTGGCTTCTATAATGCTCCTCTCCACTGAAAATATACACAATTTTTGCCATGCAGTGTCGGAATTCTCAAATTCTTTGTGTTGCAGAGGTTTTTTGAGGGTTTTTTTTTTAGGTTCTAAATCCCATTTGCAAGTTTACACTGCCCAAAGTGTTTGGTGATTAGAAAGTAAAAATGATCTCCCATAAGGATATTTTCCACATGAACGAAGGTGGGTATTGAAAATAATCCCATCAAATAAAGAAATGTTCAATCCTGTAGAGCTAGTCCTCCCACTGTGCTCTACAGAGAGCAGTGGTTGAAGCAGGTATTTATTATTAGGGGACATTCAGTCAGTCATATTTATTGAGCACTTACTGTGTGCAGAACACTGTACTGAGCATTTAAGAGAGTACAATAATAATAATAATGATGACATTTGTTAAGTGCTTGCTATGTGCAAAGTACTGTTCTAAGCGCTTGGGGGGATACAAGCTGATCAGGTTGTCCCACGTGGGGCTTAATCCACATTTTACAGATGAGCTAACTGAGGCTCAGAGAAGTTAAATGACTTGCCCAAGGTCACACAGCAGACATGTGGTGGAGCCGGGATTTGAACCCATTAACTCTGACTCCCAAGCCCGTGCTCTTTCCACTGAGCCACGCTGCTTCTCTGAATACAACAACAAGCAGACACATTCCACAGCCAGGCACACCCAAGACCGGACAAAAATGCTCATGACATCACATGTGTTCCATCGTTCAAGTAGTGTAGTATGATGAAGTCCCAGGCACCATTTTCCAGAAGAACACAGCCTTTCGGCAATCTTAGCAAATTTCTCAGATTGGGAATGACTTCGGAGCTTCCCAACTTGTTCCAAGATCTTTGCGTTCCCCCACAAGATCAGTGTGATGTTTAGCACAGCATCAGAGCTAAGGATCTTGGTGACAGGAACCGAGGCGGCAGGCTCAGAGCTGAAAATTTAAAGATCAGACATCAAGGTGTCGGGCTCCGAAAGCCTCACAGCAGTCTGCTGTTCTAGAACTTGTTCAACCAGAACTGATTACTGAACAGTACCAGTTGGCTTTATCCAATGATGCTATAGGGGAAGCAGCATGGCCCAGTGGAAAGAGCATGGGCTTGGGAACCAGAAGTCATGGGTTCTGATCCCAGCTCCGCCGCTTGTCAGCTGTGTGACTTTCGGCAAGTCACTTAACTTCTCTGTGCCTCAGTTACCTCATCTGTAAAATGGGGATTAAGACTGTGAGCCCAATGTGGGACAACCTGATCACCTTATATCCTCCCCAGGGCTTAGAACAGTGCCTTGCACATAGTAAGCGCTTAACAAATGCTGTTATTACTGTTATCTTCTAGACTGTGAGCCGGTTGTTGGATAGGGATCATCTCTATATATTGCCAACTTGTACTTCCCAAGTGCTTAGTACAGTACTCTGCACACAGTAAGCGCTCAATAATTATGATTGAATGAATGGATGAATGACAATTCAAATATAAAGGTTGACTCATGCTCAAAACTAAGCCTGAATTATCTCTTAATTAATTTGTATGTTCCGTTCCATTTGGCTGATGATGAGATTAACCCAAGGCCTCACAATAAGTCATTCATTCATTCATTTGTTGAGCACTTACTGTGTGCAGAGCACTGTACTAAGCTCTTGGGAAGTACAGTCAACATATAGAGACGGTCTTGGGAAGTCAGCAACATATAGAGACGGTCGCTACCCAACAATGAGTTCACAATCTAGAAGGAGGTGACAGACAAAAAAAAAAAAAACAAGTTGACAGGTGTCAATACCAAAAGAATAAATAGAATTAGAGCTATATGCACATCAATAAAATAGAGTAATAAATATGTACAAATGTGCACAAGTGCTGTGGGGAGGGGAAGGGGGAAGGGCAGAGGGGAGGAGGAGGAGAGGAAAAAAGGGCAGGCTCAGTCTGGGAAGACCTCCTGGAGGAGGTGAGCTTCTCAATAGGTCTTTGAAGGAAGGAAGAGAGCTAGCTTGGTGGATGTGTGGAGGGAGGGCATTGCAGGCCAGAGGTAGGACATGGGCCAGTGGTTGAAGGTGGGACAGGCGAGAATGAGGTACATTGAGGAGGTTAGCGGCAGAGGAGCAGTGTGTGTGGGCTGGGCTATAGAAGGAGAGAAGAGAGGTGAGGTAGGAGGGGGCGAAGTGATGGAGAACTGTGAAGCCAAGAGTAAGGAGTTTTTGTTTGATTTGAAAGTTGATAGGCAACCACTGGAGATTTTTGAGGAGAGGAGTGACATGCCCAGAGCATTTCTGTACAGAGATAATCTGGGCAGCAGAGTGAAGTATAGACTGAAGCAGGGAGAGACAGGAGGATGGGCGATCAGAAAAGAGGCCAATGCAGTAATCCAGTCAGGATAGGATGAGAGATTGAACCAGCAGGGTAGTGGTTTGGTTGGAGAGGAAAGGGCAGATCTTGGCGATGTTAGTCAGTCTTGCATAGATCCCAGGAATTCTGGGCTACAGAAACCTCTAAATGTAAATGTAAAGTGATGCTTAGTTTGCTTCTTAATGAATGAAATCATTTGAACACACCATAAACTTAAGGGTTAGCATTCATCCTGAAAATCTGTGTTAGGCAAACAAGTGTATATATACAGATATCTTGATTGTGAAGATTGCTAGTGAGATTGTGAACTCCCACTAGTCAGTCATTTGTATTTATTGAGTGCTTTCTGTGTGCAGAACACTGCACTAAGCTCTTGGAAAAGGACAATATAAAAATAAACCTACACATTCCCTGCCCACAATGAGCTTACAGTCTAGAGAGTGAGACAGGCACTAATAGACTGCAAACTCAGCAGAGGCAGGGATTTTTTTACCAACTTTATTATGTTGTACTCTACCAAGTGCTTAGTACAGTGCGCTGCACACAGTAAGAGCTCAAATTCCATTGTTAAGTGACAGTGTTGCATCATGTGTGAGTGCATTGCTTAAAAACCCAGTGCATGTCAGAGTGGTATAATGGATAGAGCACCAAGTTGAGTGTCAGAAACCCTGAGTCGTAGTCCGAGTTCTGCTATTTGCCTGTTGTGTTAACTTGAGCAACTCAGCTAAGTTCTCTGGGCCTCATTTTCCTCCTCTTGTTAACCACCTGTTTTCCCTCCCTCTTCCCTTTGTGGTTCAGGAATCGTGTCTGATCTAATTATCTTGTAACTTCCCCAGTGCTTGGCACATAGCTAGCCATTATTACTGTTATCGCTGTTGTTGTTTATTATCATCATGGTTATTATTTTAGGAACTCCCTTCCCCTTTGTGCACACCTAAATGCTTTTATTTACAATAGCGCGGACTGACTTTTTGTTGATGTTTTGGTGTTTTTGTTTTGTTGTTGTTTTCACTACTGTCTCTGGTGAAGAATAACAAAAGCCAGCTAAAGCATAAACTGACTAAAGCAAATACCTGACAATCAGGTAATGTCTAGTCTAGACAGATTTAGGGCAAGTCAGGAAAAATAAGGCTTTACGCCTCCACATTTTCCAATCATATAAGCCATTTTGAAGTATTTCTAGGGTGGGTTAAAAGCATGTGGGGCTCTGAACTTGTTTCTGTCTCTGAGTTAAAGAGCTTCGTTTTCAGAAAACCTAGGAGAGATTTTATATTAGTATCTGTGCTTCATCCTGTAAATCTTTAGTGTCTAGGCAATTGTTTTAGTCATTTAATAGTGCTACCTCATATCTCTGCTGTTTCCTAGTGGAAAATTGATGAGAAGCATTTAAAAGCAGATGGGACACGGACCATGGAAATGAAAAACACAGGAGAAAGAACTGTGTGAAAGAAACATTTAATCATAACCCGGAAAAAGCCTAGTGGCAGGTTTTTTTATTATGCTAAGTTGCCTTCGGTTTGGAGAGTTTCTGTTATATATTAGGCTCCCAGCTTCCTTCTGCACCTGGACTTTTTTGGTTAAAACCCCAGTAGATGTGACTCTGGTTTCGTATTTTGCAGGACTATGACTTAAGCCAGCTGCAGCAACCTGATACTGTGGAACCTGACGCTATCAAACCTGTTGGGATCAGAAGGCTTGATGAGAGACCCATTCACGCAGAACCTCAGTATCCGGTCAGATCAGCAGCACCGCACCCCGGTGACATTGGCGACTTCATTAATGAGGTAACAGAGTCCGAGAACCCGCCGGGCGGACAAAGAGAGATAACCAAAAGATCGGTTGAGTCCCATTTTCAGCAAAGAGAAAACTCTTTCTGACCTATAGATAAATTAGGACTTGAATCTCAAGGTTTATTTAAAAACCCGCTGCCTCTCTTTAGCTTATCTTCCTCGGGAAGTAAATATGGTCTTCTTTAAAGCAGGCTAATTTAATTGAATCATGAAACTGAAAGCGACTATATATCAATTAACTTTCATACAGCTGCATTAATTACATTCGTAATATATTATCACTCAGCCACAATATCTGTAAAAGGGATTATTCCCTGGGTTCCGAGTAATAAATAGACTAACAAAATTAGTGTACTCTAAATTCACTTATTAGTGCAGATTAATTTAATAATGGGAGGCGTTCATTTTGATGTTGATTCACATATTACCCTCTGAATCCCAAGAATAGTAGAAATTTGCTCACTTCCGAAAGACCAAAGAGTTCCATCAAATAAGATTAGTGAGAAGAGCAGCCGAATTAAATGTTATGTAAGTGCTTTAAATACTTGTCTTGTTGCGTTTTAAGAGCCTCTGGGAGCAGAAGCTAATTCTCTGCTGAATAAAACAGTTATGATTTTTCACTGTGAAACTTATTGGGCCATTTTCTTTCACCATTGGCCAAGACCGCCGTTACATTTAACAATCCAGCTTCGTCACACAAAGCAGAAATAGATGAAGCAATAAGATCTATTCCTTCTCTCCCGTGGCACAGCTTTCTTTTTTTTTCCAAAAGTGATAAAGCTCTTCTCTGAGCTGGTTTGTGGGCCTTTTTATAAATAGAACATGGGCGTGAATAGTGAGCCCAGACCCCTCTTGCTAACACGCCTGCCCATTACCACTTCTGAGACCCCCCACCTAGGACACTATATGCCAGAATTCCTGACACCTTCTGCAGACCTGGCTAAAAGAGATCTAGACAGTGTCTAAAGCAGGGGACTATTTACTCCATCTGTTGCTCCTTTCTTTCCCACTGTTCTGCATACAGTAAGTGCTCAATAAATATCATTATTGATTGATTGATTAATGGGGGGCAACTCTGGAGGGGATAACCTAGACCCGGATTAAAAATAGACCCAGAGTCTGGGGAACAAGCCAGATTAGAACTGGCTGGACAGAGAGGCCTCTAGGTAGGGAGACCCGCTGTGTGGTCTTTTAATAATAATTTTGGCATTTAAGTGCTTCCTATGTTCCAAGTACTGTTCTAAGCTCTGGGGTGGATACTAGATTATCAGTTTGGACACAGTCCCTGTCCCACGAGAAACTCGCAGTTTAGGTTGGAGGGAGTGGGATTTAATCATCATTTTATAGATGAGAAAATGGAGGCCCAGGGAAGTTAAATGACTTGCCCAAGGCCACACAGCAGACAAATGGCAGAGCCGGATTTAGAGCCCAGGTCCTCTGACTCCTGGACCCGTGTTCTATCCACGAGGCCACGCTGTTTCTCTAGAAGGGAATTGATGTTTCCTTGGCTTTGTTGTCAGAAATACAGTACCTCCCCAAAGCAATGTCTATTTGATACTAATGTCCAGCTGAGATTAATGAACTACGGAGAAGTTCTGTCCTGGGAATATCTCTGGGAATACCCAGGATGGTGTCTGATTCCTGAAACGAAAAGAAGGGATCATTCTTGAAAATGGACACTAAGCACATTGAACTGGGCGATTCCATCAGTTGAACTGGAAAGGCCTTAAAAACACCTGCAGTAAAATATGCTGTCCACTGGCATGTCGTTGGTCAGAAAGGTCAGTCATTCAGTCAATTGTACTTACTGAGCGCTTACTGTAGGTAGAGTATTGTACTAAGCACTTAGGAGAGTAATAATAATAGTACCTTGTTAAGCATTTACTATGTGCCAAGTACTATTCTAAGTATTGGGGAAGATACTTACTTAATTCATTCATTCAATCGTATTTATTGAGCACTTACTGTGTGCAGAGCACTGTACTAAGCACTTGGGAAGTACAAGTCGGCAACAAATAGAGACAGTCCCTACTCAACAACGGGCTCACAGTCTAAAAGGGGGAGACAGACAAGAAAACAAAACATGTAGACAGGTGTCAAAATCATCAGAATAAATAGAATTGTAGTTATAAGCATATCATTAACAGAGTAGTAAATTTGTACAAGTAAAATAAATAGAGTAATAAATCCGTACAAATAAATACAAGTGCTGTGGGGAGGGGAAGGAGGTAGGCTGGGGGGTGGGGAGGAGGAGAGGAAAAAGGGGGCTCAGTCTGGGAAGGCTTCCTGGAGGAGGTGAGCTCTCATTAGGGCTATGAAGGGAGGAAGAGAGCTAGTTTGGAGGATGTGTGGAGGGAGGGCATTCCATGCCAGAGGAAGGACGTGGGCCAGGGATCAATGGCAGGACAGGAGAGAACGAGGCACAGTGAGAAGGTTAGTGGCAGAGAAGTGGAAGGTGCAGGCTGGGCTGGAGAAGGAGAGAAGGGAGGTGAGGTAGGAGGGGGCGAGGTGATGGAGAGCCTTGAAGCTGAGAGTGAGGAGTTGGCTTAATCAGTTTGGACACAGTCCTTGTCTCACATGGGGCTCACACTCTTAATCCCCACTTTACAGGTGAGATAACTAAGGCCCTGAGAAGTGAAATGCCTTGCTCAAGGTCACACAACAGACAAATGGCAGAGCCGGGGTTAGAACCCAGGTCCTTCTAACTCCCAGGCCTTGGCTCTATCCACTAAGTCACGCTGCTTCTCTAGCCACGCTGCTTCTCAGACACATTCCCTGCCCACACTGAATTTACCATCCAGGAGGGTATAGGAGAAACTGGCTAGTGGGTAACAGTTAGTGGGAAGAGTCTCCCATAATTTTGCAGACCGAGACTCTCTTCTACCCACTCTAAGGATGGAGGTGGATGAGTGAGCAAACTTGTTGGAGGTTGGAAGCATGCCCAAATGGATGGGAGTATAATCAAAAATAAACCAGGTTGCTTCTACCCTTTACCTATTTTAGGTCTTTAAACCTCTCTCCTTCTCTGTCCTTCATCCCTTTCTCTCTCTTCCCTAATTTCTGTTTTTTACTTCCTTTTTTTCCTCTTGAGCCTGCTCATCTCCATATCTCAAATTCAGCTTTCCTTTGATTCCACCGGCCTCATCCCCACAGCCATTGAAAACACTCCTTCAGCTGGTCTCCTTTAGCGGCCATCACCACTCTCCATTTTCCCCCAGGCTCCTGAAACCAGAGTTTCCCTCCCGTTCTTTTTTGATTTCTCTTGGACCCTCTCAGCGTCTTTGTCACTCATCCCATATAAGTGGCAGTGCTTTCGCAGGTCCAGTTTTGGAGGGCTGATAAATGCATAAATCCATTTGCATGGCTTGTTCAAAAGATTCTTAGGAAGCTTCTCAGACTGACAAGGCTTGGGCAGGAATATGTCTGTTGTGACATTATAGTCTCCCAAGCACTTAGTATGGTGCTTTGCACACAGTAAGCACTCAATAAATAGAACTGAATGAATGAAACTCATGTCTGAATGCATTTATCCACGTTACTTATGATCTAGATCTTTTTATTATGACAGATTTGGTTACCATTACCTTGGACTTATGTTGTAGTATACTTTCCAAATGCTTAGTACGGTGCTCTGCATATAGTGCTCAATAAATACCCTTGATTGATTGATTGATAAGAGGTATTTTTAATGCTGGGTGTGAGGCCTGGGTTTGGAAACTAAGAATGTTTTGTGACTCATTTGTACGCCATCAATTTTCTCTCAAGACATGGTATTCCTAGATTTGTGTCATTTATCTCCTGTTCACTCAGTCAATCCATGCTATTTATTGAGCTCTTATTGAGTGCAAAGTTCTATACTAAGAGTTTGAACACCCTGTGCAGGACAAGATGTTCTAAACTCTTTGGTTGCCATCACCTTCATCTGTACTTATTGAGTTCTACTGTGTGTAGAGCATTTTGCTATGTGCTTTGGGAGCATACACCAAAAATAAGGCTTGGTTCTGCCCCTCAAGGAACCTACAATCTTCTTTCATGTTTATAATGTGTTTTATCCAAATGTAACTGGGCAGATTGAGGATGATTTATCAATTCATAAAATATCCAAATATTTAATATTTTTAAAACAAACACATGCAGGCATATAGAAAGCCTGTTCCTAAGGAGGCTGTAATACAATTTGGGATTACAACAAAAATATAACACAATACTTTTGAGACATAAGCAAAATTTATATGGGAAGTTTCTTGCTTTGCTTACTTAATTGGATAAATATGTCACCTCTAATCCAAAGGAGATAACTCACTTATTTTCAGTTCAGTAAACAAAGTGGAAAAGTTGTATGTCAATGTCAAATGTAGGAATTCATATTGTTTTGAGGGTTTAAAACATGACCTTCAGAGTGGGAAATTAAAACAACTTCAACTCATTTTGCCTAAACAGTGAATATCAACATGCATTCCAATATATTTAGTAAATGTTTCAAATTTGGTTCAGACAAGATGAAAAATAAAATTTAAAACCAAATCTCTCTGTCAAGAAATGTCTTGCAGCAAAGATTTAATAAATCCTGCTGTGTCCACATGAAATACTTTTAAAATTAATTTTCCATAGTCAACGTGGACTACTCTGCATTTTCCTCCAACTTATAAAATTCATTTTGACGCATTTTAAAATATCTGACCTTAAAATACCTCTTTCAAGAGCAGCTTAAGATCCAGGCTTAATGAAACTATTATCCCCAATTCTTTTAAATTGGCTTCTGCAGGTTGCTTTACAAGCACTCCAAAATTATAGGTGATACAGTTAAATGCCAATTTGAAACTCAAAAACAATTAGGTACTCAGGACTAGAAATATATCTTTTTGATTGGAGAAAACATCCCCTGCGCCCATAAATGTAATGATCATTGAGTCCCCTAGGTATTTGGTCCTTCACACACTGGTTGTGGGAAGCAAATATTGGGACTAGGAAAAGCTAACTCTTAATGGGACAATATTTGAAAAGAAATGTTCAGTTTGTAAGAATACCTTCACACGGGCCTTACTGGCAGTGGGATTCTCCAGTGATGTAGAAAGGCTACGTGGCATTGTCTCCTTCCATAATCAGTTAATCATATTTATTGAGCACTTGCTGTGTACAGAGCACTGTATTAAGCGCATGGGAGAGTACAATATAACAATATAACAGACACACCCATGGCCCACAGCTTACAAGCTGGGGGTGGGCGGGGGACAGACAGTAATATGAATAAATAAAATTGTGGGTAAGTACAAAAGTGCTATTCATTCATTCATTCAGTCGTATTTATTGAGCGCTTACTGTGTGCAGAGCACTGTACTAAGCACTTGGAAAGTTCAAGTTGACAACATATAGAGATGGTCCCTACCCAACAATGGGCTCACAGTCTAGCCCGTTGCTGAGGGTGTGAGGAGGAGTGAATATAGGGAGGAAGTCAGGGAGACACAGAAGGGAGTGAGAGAAAAGGAGATGAGATCTTCAGCATCTAAGTATATGAGAATGTGCTAACCAAGGTTGTGGTCTCAAGGTCTTGTCTTATGCCGTTGAGTTGTTTCTGACCCATAGTGACACCATGGACACATCTCTCCCAGAACGCCCCACTCTCCATCTGCAATCATTCTGGTAGTGTATCCATAGAATTTTTTTGGTGAAAATCTGGAAGTGGCTTCCGCACAGTAAACTCGAGTCTCTGCCCTTGACTCTCCTGTGACGCTGCTGCCCAGCACAGATGAGTTTTGACTTGTAGCAGATTGCCTTCTGCTCGCTAGCCACTGTCCAAGCTCGGAATGGAATGGGTAGGCCTCTTCTTGACTCTCCCTCCCATAGCTGAGACTGGTAGAGGACTGGAAACTCTCCAGGTGCGACCCTGAGAGGTGCGGTCTCAAGGTACAAGTACTAAAAACTTCATTCCTTTAGGACTGATCCAGCAGTAGTCTCCCATTTCATGAAGGAGGGTCACTGAAGGGACAGTTTCTTTAGAAAAAATAGTAATAACAGTAGCAGCATGTACATGTATTGATCCCTATATCCCTCTCCCCAGCCCCCACACCCAGTCCAATAGACTGTAATAGGGTCTTAGGAAATACAGAATAATGAAATTTCATGATCCCTGCTCACAAGGAGCATGCACTCTAATGGACTCTAATGCACTCTAACAAACAGAAAATATTTCATAAGTGTGGTATTTAAGTACTTACGGTGTACCACGTGCTGTATTAAACAGAGGTAGACATAAGTGAATCAGGTTGGACACAGTCTCTGTCGAAACATGGGCTCACATTCTAGAAAGCTGGAGAACTGGTATTTTACAGATGAAGACTCTGCAGTACTTTCATTCAATCGTATTTATTGTGTGCTTACTATGTTCAAAGCACTGTACTAAGCACTTAGCACTGTACAGAGAAGTTAAATAACTTGCCCAAAGTCATATCTTAGGCAAGTGCCAGGGAGGGTATTAGAACCCAGGTTCTCAGACCTCTTTTCATTCATTAAATTATTTTTACAGATCACCTACTGTGTGCATAACACTGCACTAAGCAGTTGGGAGAGTACAGTTATACCAAAAGATGCAGTCCCTGTCCTTGACCATATAGTCTAACAACAGAATAGAGAGACTCCTACTTCAAGTTACTTGTGGTTTATTACCAATTTCCCAAAACTGTAGTGATGTAATGAAATCTTGTACAATGTCAGTGATTGTACAGTGGGGTATGAAGAGTTAAGTTGTCTACTCCATTTAAGAGGTGGGCTTCAGTAGGGTGGAGGTGGGTGGAATCGTTAGTATTTATTGAGCATCATTTGATTGATGCTCAATCAATAAATATTTAGTATTTAATGAACATCATTAGTATTTATTGTGCACTTACTCTGTGCAGAGCATTGTACTTGGTGCTTGGGAGTAAACAGGCCTTTACGATCTAGCAGAGAAACTTACAGTCTAAATGGATCCACAGGAAATCATCTATTGGTCCATTTATCTAAGTGATTAGGGCCAGCTTTTGCTGTAACTATTCTTTTCACTGCACTTCTTCAGAGAAAAAGACATTCCATCAATACAATCCTGACACACAACTGGCAGAATGAAGCAAGAAGTGTTTTGTATGTATCCTATCACAATTTACCCAGCTCGATTTATTGCCAAAACGGGTCTGTTGGAGTTCTTTTTAATTAGCCTTGAGAAGCACCCCTCTGAGAACTGAAAACTTTTAAAAGTTCAAGCTGTAACCATCTTCATCTCTTCAAATTTCCATCTGAAAACTTTTTAGTCTTAGTTCAAGATAGTAGTCCTTAAGAAGTCGGAGTGAAATGTAGCGAGGCTTAAGCCATCTCCAGTTAATTTTCCTCACTTTAAGGGGTAAGCAAGTTGGAAACTATTTGGAGCAATTGCAAAATGGTTTGAGGAGTGCCACTCTATCTGTTACTGTTCTTAATTGGATCCATGGAACTAGAGTGCTCAGTGAAAGTACTCCAAACTAAGCATAATCTCCCACTGATAATGTTGCCAAGTGTATTTTTGCTTTTCAAAGCTCTGTAGAATTGACCAAAAGAATCTGAAGATTCTTTTTACCTGCATCCTAACCCAAGGATACCTGAAGCAGCATGGCCTAGTGGATAGAGCATAGGCTTGGGAGTCAGAAGGACCTGGGTTCTAATTCTGCTCTGCCACTCATCTCCTGTGTGACCTTGGGCAAGCTGCTAACTTCTTTCTCTGTGCCTCCATTACCTCATTTGTAAAATGGTGATTTAGATTGTGAGCCTCACGTGGGACAGGGACTCTGTCCAACTTGATTAGTTTGTATCTACCACAACACTTAAAACAGAGCTTGACACATAGTAAGTACTTAAATACTATTTTCATCACCAATTCCAACTAACAGCAGAGAGACTGCTTCTAACTCAATTATCTAGCCCAGTCATCCATTTGCCATTTCCCCCTTAATTAGCTGTGCCTCTAAGAACCTGGTGCTGAAGTACTTAGCTTTTCCTCAGTGAGGGGTCCTCAGGAGAGAGTTTAGCGCTTAGAACAGTGCTTTGCACATAGTAAGTGCTTAATAAATGCCATTATTATTATTACTTAGCCTAGCAACTTTTGAGATTTTCCCCTTACCTCTGGAATTTGGTGTGGGGCAGCGGGGGCAGAAGATGGGTAAATAAAGATGGTTCCCTTTCTGGATAGCCATCTTCATGGCTAGTGAGGCTGAAAGTGCCTTGTGGGCAGGGAATATGTCTTCCAGCTCTGTTATATTTGTACTCTGCCTTGCTCTTAGTACAGTGTTCTTCACACAGTAAACACTCCATGAGTACATTGATTGATTTCCTATCCTTAGCATACCCCTGGACTCAACTATTGTGAGCCCCATGTGGGACAGGGACTGTGTCCAACCTGGTCATCTTGTATCCACCCCAGAGCTTAGAATAGTGCCTGACACATAGTAAGCACTTAACAAATGCCATTTAAAAAAAAACAAAACATCACTAGTTTGGACTCTTTGTATAGGAATTTATTCCAAACCCCCTTTGAATCAACTGATATTTCTCCCTACACAGCTTCCTCCCACTTCAAAACTGACAGACGGACACACTCTCTGCTTTCCAAGCCTTAACCCTACCACCTGCATTAAGAGTTGTTACTGTTGCTCATCATGAATCAATGGAGGCTCACACTGGCCATGATCTCAAACATTCGCTGCCCATCTCCTCCCCTCTTTCACTGCTTTTCCCTCATGTCTTCCATGTTGCTTTCAAGCCTTTTCCCAGTCCATTTCTACTTCACATCATTGACCTTCTTCCTTTCACGTCAATCAATCGATCGATCATTGTGACAGTCTTCTAGCTCTGCAAAGCCTACCCAGGTTTTGCCTGCCCCTCATCCTGCATGTATTAATCTCACAAAGGCAGACTTTTTCAATCAATCAATCAATCAATCATTGTATACATTGAGGACTTTCTGTGTGCAGAGCACTGTACTAAGTGCTTGCGAGAGTACAATATAATAGAATTTGTGACATGTCCCCTGTCAATAATGAGCATCAGTCTAGAGGACGAGAATGGCATTTTCTTTTTCTAGGGAATGAAAGAGGAAATAATAGTGTGTCTGGGTGGTTATCTTGAATGGGCAGATTTAGAACTCTAAATCAATGAATCAGTCAAATGGCATTTATTGAACTCTTACTGTGTGCAGAGCCATGTACTTAGTGCTTGGGTGAGTAGAATGCGACAGAGTTGGAAGATGCATTCCCTCCCCATTAGGAGCTTACAGTCTAGAGGGGGAAACAGGCTTTAAAATATCTACACAAGTGAGTGAGACTGAGGGTGGGGTGAATGTCAAGTGCTTAAAGGGCACAAATCCAAGTGCAAGTGTCAATCAATCATATTTATTGAGTGCTTACTGTGTGCAGAGCACTGTACTAGCACTTGGGAGAGTACAACACTACAATATAACTGATACATTCCCCGCCCATAGCAAGCTTACAATCTAGAAGGGGAGGCAGACATAAATAACTTACAAATATGTACATAATTACTGTGGAGCTGGGGTTGGGGACAAGGGTGGTGAATAAAGGGAGCAAGTCGGGGTGACAGAAGGGAGAGGGAGTAAGGGAACTGAGGATTTACTTTGGGAAGGCCTCTTGGAGGAGATGTGATTTTAATAAGGCTTGGAGGGTGGGGAGAGTGGTTGTCCATTGGCTATGAAGTGGAAGGGAGTTATGGACCAGAGAGAGAAAGTGGGTTAGGGGTTGTGGTGAAGTAGATGAGACTGAGGCACAGAGATAATGAAGTGAATAGTCTGGATACAGTAAGAAATCAGCAAGATAATATGGGAGGGACAAAGGTGATGGAGTACTTTAAAGCCAGTGGTATGGAGTTTCTGTTTGATGCAGAGATGGATGGGTGACCACTGGAGATTCTTGAGGAGTGGAGAAATAGGGCTGAACATTTTTGTTTGTTTGTTTTGTTTTTGGAAGCAGAGAGAGGTTTGGACTGGAATGTGAAGAGACAGGAGGTGAAGAGATCAGCAAGGAGGCTAATGCAGTAGTCAAGTTGGGATAAAACAAGTCCCTAGATCACTGTTTGGTTGGAGAGGAAAGGTAGATTTTAGTGATGATATGAGAGAGATTAACGAGGATAATGCCAAGTTGATGGGTTTTGGATAGAGGGAGGATAATAATGCTCTCTGCGGTTTTGGGAAAGATGGGAAGGACAGGGTATGGATGCAAAGGTGAATTCTGTTTTGAACATGTTAAGTTTGAGGTGTCGGCAGGACATCCAAGCAGTGATATCTTGCAGGCAGAGGGACATGCAAGACTGAAAAGGAGAAGAGAGGTCAGGATTGGAAAGGTAGATTTGGGAATCACCCACATAAAGGTGATAGTTAAAGCCATGGGAGTGAATGAGTTCTCTGAGAAAGTGGGTGTTGATGGAGAATGTATCCATCATGTTCAGTCTCCGAATAAATCTCCTCTGATTCTCTCAGGTTTCTCTCTCCTTGTGCTCATTCTTCAACTCTCCCATTTTTCCCAGCACCATCCTCTGAATTTCTATCCCCTCTGCCTTTGCCTCTGACTCCATCCCTTCACACCTTATCAGAACACTTGCCCCCTCCTTTCTTCCCTCCCTGACTGCTATCTTCAACCATTCACTTTCCAATGGTTTCTCTCTCATTGCTTTCAGACATGCTCACGCATTCTTCTCCAAATTTCCTGAGTGAGTGGCCTCTACTTCTTTACCTCCAAATCTCTGCTTAATCTCCTCCAATCTGGTTTCTGTCCTTCACTACACAGAAATCACCTTCTCTAAGGTCATCAATGATCTTCTCGACAAATCCAATGGCCTTTTCTCCATCCTAATCCTCCTCTACCTCTCAGCTGCCTTCGACACTGTTGATAACCCATTTCTTCTGGAAACATTATCTACTCTTGGCTTCACGGACGCTGTCCTCTCCTGGGTCTTCTCCTATCTCTCCGACACTCCTTCTCAGTATCTTTCTCAGGCTCCTCCTCTTCCTCCCACCCTCTAACTATGGATGATTCTGGGTGAGAGGAATCTGATGAAAATGGCCATCTTAGGTAAACTGAGAGAAGACTCAGGAAGCAGTGAGGCCTAGTGGAAAGAGCACAGGCCTTCGGGTCAGAGGATCTGGCTTCTAAACCCAGCTCCATCACTCACTTGCTGTGTGACTTCATGCAAGTCACTTAACTTCTCTGTGCCTCAGTTTCCTCCTCTGTAAAATGGGGATGAAATCTGCTCTCTGTTGCAGGGAGCCCCCGCCCCTCCCCTTT
The DNA here is from genome assembly GCF_015852505.1 of Tachyglossus aculeatus. Classification (NCBI taxonomy): domain Eukaryota; kingdom Metazoa; phylum Chordata; class Mammalia; order Monotremata; family Tachyglossidae; genus Tachyglossus; species Tachyglossus aculeatus. The sequence continues at coordinate 7,966,919 of NC_052090.1, read as the reverse complement.
ATGGTAGTTGTTAAATGCTTACTATGTGCCAGGCACTGCTCTAAGTGTTGGGCTGGATACACAGTCCAGATCCCACATGGAGCTCCCAGTCATTACCCCCATTTGACAGATGAGGTAACCGAGCCACAGAGAATGACTTGCCCAAGGTCACACAGCAGGGAAGTGACAGAGCCGGGACTACAGCCCAGGTCCTTCTGACTCTCAGGCCTTTTCTCTATCCCCTAGACCATGACAGCGATCTGTATGAACCCCAGCCCTTCTCACAGCGTTCAGCCCACTGTTGGTGATTAATAAGAGCCCTTGGTAGCATTATTATTGGTCTTCCCCCTCGCACCTCACCACGCCTCTCCTTCTTCCCAATCGCAGGGACTGAAAGCAGCGGACAACGATCCCACAGCACCGCCCTACGACTCTCTCCTAGTCTTCGACTACGAAGGCAGCGGCTCCACCGCAGGGTCTTTAAGTTCCCTGAATTCCTCAAGTAGCGGCGGTGAGCAAGACTATGATTACCTAAATGACTGGGGACCACGTTTCAAGAAACTCGCCGACATGTACGGCGGGGGTGACGACTGAACTTCAGCTGGAACTTGGTTTTTGGACAAGTACAAACATTTCAACTGATATTCCCCCAAAAGCGTACAGAGCTAGGCTTTAACTTTGTAGTCTACTAGCACAAGTGCTTGCTAAAGGCTTTGGCATAGGCTGCAAACCAATTCGGGCTCAGTGGAATATCAGTAAGCCAATACCGTTTGGAAAAAAACAAAATATTGAGCTCAGTTACACTTGAATTTTACAGTACAGAAGCACTGGGATTTTATGTGCCTTTTTGTACCTTTTTCAGAACGGAATTAGTTTTATGTTTAAGGCTTTAATGGTACTGATTTCTGAAATGATGAGTAAAAGAGAAGCTCTTTTGAAATGGGAAGCAGTAAGTTAAACCGTGATATGCTTCAACGTGCTCTTGTTACATTGTGTTGCTTTTATTAAAATACAGATTATGAAAAAAAAACACCTCATGGAGCGGTTTTATTATCATGGGGTGGAGGCCATGAGAGAGAAAAATTGTACATCACTTCTAGTTTTAGATCTAGATTTTCTTTTTCACTAAAATTCTAAAAACAGCTGGTGGCAAATAAAGGGAGTTTTCATATCACCAGTGTGTAGCAGAATTGTGATTTTTTTTCTCCGTAAACTAGAATGTTAGAGACATTTTGGTCTTAATCCATGTACACTTTTTTATTTCTTGTATTTTTTTTCACATCACTGTAAAAATGGTATGTGTACATAATGTTTTATTGGCATAGTCTATGGAGAAGTGCAGAAACTTCAGAACATGTATGTATTATTTGAACTTTGGATTCCAGTTTTTGCATGTTTATAGCTTTCGTTATGGGTAAAGTATTTACAAAACAGGTTTAAACAAGTGACATTGATTCATTGTTGAGCTGTAGTTAGAATACTCATTTTTTAAATTTTTTTATTTTATTTGTTTTGTTTTTGATTTGGGGAGGGAGAAAAGTTCTTAGCACAAATGTTTTACATAATTTGTACCAAAAAAAAAAAAAAGAAGAAGAGGGTGTCCTGATACCGGTGACAAGGCTAAATGTGTGTTTTAAAAAAAAGCTTTTAAACTGGAGAGACTTCTGACAGCTTTGCCTCTGTATTGTGTACCAGAATATAAATGATCCACCTCTCACCCTGGCGTTCTGAATAAAATGCTAATTTTGGATCCGGTGACTGGTTTGAACTTTTTCTTTTCCACTCGGGTAGCCCTGAGTGTTGCAAAAAATCCCAAGAGGTTGCAGTTTTATGGCAAGTAATAATCAAAAAGGGCGGATCCTCCTCCTCACATGATTCAATATTAAAATGTTTAGGTTGACTAGGCAGTGCCCAAAGAAGAAACTACCTAAGATCCTATAATTGGCATCAAGGGAAAATGTCAAGTGCTTTGGGAATCGGTGGGAGCGTAAGATCAAAACCACCTTTGGGGGATCTTGAACTTTGGTTTTACCCTGTGGCCAAAGTTCAACTCTTGCTCTCTCTCTGAATTCCTCAAAGTCGAAAGTAATGATAATGCTATTTCTCACTATCCAGTGAGAAAAGATATTCTGTGCTTTAGTTCCACCTTCCCACTCAGCGCCCATCTGCCATTAATTCACCTTCCCTTTTCACTTGTGGATATTCTTGCCTTTCATGAGCTTACACTCTTTTTATTATCCTTATGGTACACCTTCTCTCTCAGATACTGTAACATTCTTCTCCACCTTCTCCAGCTGTGTCAGTGAGTTTCCCCCATTAGATCACACACCCCTCTAGGGCATTGTCTCTTACTTGATCTACTTGCTTAATACAATCCACCGCACACAGCAGGCTCCTAATAAATCCAACTGATTGATTGTGAGGTGTCTTTTAGATGGGAAAATCAAGAATTTTTGAGATTAGTGGTAAATTATTGGTGCTTTGGAAATCTATTAAGAAATGATTTATTAGGAGAATTTATTGAATTTTAGAAGATGAAATTCCAATTACCCCTGATGATGTCTCATTATTTTAGTTTGCCAAAAGGATTAATTTGAAACAAAGAAAACAATAAGCACTGCGATTCTTTTTATACACTTGTTAAATGTCTTCAATTCTGGTGACTACTTTTCTAGGTTTTATATGTCAAAACGTTCTTCTGTGAATTCAGTATTTCTCAAATGCAATTTTAATACCGGATAATTGGTTAATTATCAAATACTATGTCATTGAAAGCAGCTTGGCTTAGTGCAAAGATCACAGGCTTTGGAGTCAGAGGTCATGGGTTCAAATTCCGGCTCTGCCCATTGTCAGCTGTGTGACTTTGGGCAAGTCACTTAATTTCTCTGGGCCTCAGTTCCCTCATCTGGAAAATAGGGATTAAGATTGTGAGCCCCACGTGGGACAACCTGATCACCTTGTATCCCCCCAGCGCTTAGAACAGTGCTCTGCACACAGTAAGTGCTCAATAAATACGATTGATTGATTGATAGTAAGCGCTTAACAAATGCCATTATTATTATTATTATTATTGAAAGGTATTCCAAGGCTAACCTCCTTAGTTGTTGATATTTTCTAGTCAAAATTGAGCACTTTAAAAAGTCACCTTTAATAGCTATTTTTCCACTTGGCAAATATTGGTAAGCAATACATATTTAATATGGTGCCATCTAAAATTCCAGAGCAAAAAGATTGCCTATCATCCCCAAATTGCCACCTCTAGATACGATGGTGGGGGAGAGATTATTACTCCTGGATTGCTCATTTATCCTTTGAGTTCTTCCTTTCATTGTATTTAATGCCTAAGGGGCACTGAGAGAGAGAGAGACCAGAGAAATTCTGTCTTTCCCACTGGCTGTCAGTCATCACGGTCACAGCCAGGGTTGCAGACCTTCTTCTCCACCAGCCATGGTATCTATGCTCTCCCTGTTGAATAATAATAATGATAATAATAATTATGATTTTTAAGTGTTTACAATTTTTTAAGTGTTTACAATATGCTTGACACTGTTAAGCACTTAAGTGGATACAAAATAATTGGGTTGGGTGCAGTCTCTGTCCCAAGTGGGGCTCACAGTCTTAATCCCCATTTTCAGATGAGGTAATTGAGGCACAGAGAAGTGAAGTTGGATGTACCCCAGATGTACTTAGTACAGTGCTTGGCACAAAGTACAGAAGCAGCATGGTTTAGTGGCCAGAGCATGGGCTCGAGAGTCAGAAGGTCATGAGTTCTAATCCTGGCTCTGCCACATGTTTGCTGTGTGACCTTGGGCAAATTATTTCACTTCTCTAGCCCTCATCTGTAAAATGGGGATTAAGAGTGAGAGTCCCATGTGGGACAAGGACTGTGTATAAGCTAACTTGTATCTACCCCAGCACTTGGAACAGTGCTCGGAACATAGTAAATGCCATTATTATTATCATTAAATATAATTATAATCAGATTTTCTTATTCCCTTGTTGCTATTATCCACCAGAAGCTACTTTTGCCCACGGTGCATCTCACAAACAAGATAACAACCCCCTTTGAATATACTCCATTATGCATGCCTTTCCCAGTATTTGCAATTCAAACCAAAAAATAATCGTCGTGATAACTTTTTGCAGCCTACGCAAATGCAGTCAGATCTTGATTTATCAGAGGCTGATTAGTCAGTTTATAGACTGCTCATTTTCCTTCTGGCTATCTGCCTTTGGGTGGTTTCAGTGCTTACTGGTTCGATTCAGAAGGTCGGGCAGGGAAAATACAAGACCCGGCAATTTTGCTACTTTTTAGCAGATCTAGTAAAAAGTTGGCAGGGCAGACAGTTGGAATTTATGGCTAAAACATGATTTGTGGATTATCAGTGGATTTCAGGTATTCCTGCTGGCTCCTCCATCACAAGTAAAGTACACTTAGAGAAAGAGTCAAAAGAAAATTCTCAAATGCCAGTCTTAATCAATTAGTGGTATTTGTTGGGTGCTTACTGTGTGCAAAGCACTGTACTAAGTGCTCCAAAGAGTACAATGAAATAGAGTTGTTACACATGCTCCACGTCCTCAAGGAGTTTAGAGAAACAGTGTGGTCTAGTGGGTAGAGCATGGGCGTGGGAGTCAGAAGGTCCTGTGTTCTAATCCCAGCTCTGCCACTTGTCTGCTGTGTGACTTTAGACAAGTCACTTTACTTCTCTGGGCCTCAATTCCCTCAGCTGCAAAATGGGGATTAAGACTGTCTATGTACATGCACACACATAGACAATAAAATAAGGACTCTTTTGGGTCTATTCCACTGATGACACACACACACACACACACACACACACACACACACACACACACACACACACATACACACACACACATAATCTCAGTGTATCAATGAAAGGTTGAACCAAATGTTCTTAGTAATGCTGAGGTATTTGGGTGCAGATTTATTTGCCAAGACAGAAGATTTGAAAATGCCATCTTTCCATTCTTGTGAGGGAGAGATCAGAGCTTGTTTCCATGGTTTCTCAACTAGAATTTCCAAATCGTTTGAATCAGGTGAAGCAACATAGCCTAGTGGAATGAGCCCGGTCCTGAGAGTCAAAGGACCTAAATTCTAATCCCGGCCCCACTTCCCTGCTGTGTGAGACAAGTCACTTAACTTCATCTCTGTGCCTCAGTGACCTCATCTGTACAATGGAACACTGTGAGCCCTATTTGGTCTGTGGACTGTATCCAACCTGATTAGCTTGTATCTATTCTTGTTTATTGCTATATTGTACTCTTCCAAGCATTTAGTACAGTGCTTTGCACACAGCATGCGCCCAACAAATAGGATTGAATGAATGAATGCAGTGATAGGTATGCAGTTAGTGGTTAACAAATGCCATTAAAAAAAAAGAAGTCTGATTTTCACCTGTTTATTGATCTGAATGTTTCCTGGCTTTTAATCTATGTTTTTACTCTTTCAGTTCCCCTCCTGCTCTTTAATTGTATATTGTTGAAAGGTACAATCATCATCGAGAAGCAGTGTGGCTCAGTGGAAAGATCACGGGCTTTGGAGTCAGAGGTCATGCGTTCAAATCTTGGCTCCGCCAATTGTCAGCTGTGTGACTTTGGGCAAGTCACTTAACTTCTCTGAGCCTCAGTTACCTCATCTGTAAAGTGGGGACTAAGACTGTAAACCCCACGTGGGACAACCTGATCACCTTCTATCCTCCCCAGTGCTTAGAACAGTGCTTTGCACATAGTAAGCACTTTAAAAAATGCCATCATTATTATTATCCTCCCATTTACTCCTCATTGACAAGCCAATGGTGGATGAAAACATTTACCCTCCAATGGACAATCAAAATTCCCTAATTGTTCAAAGGAGGTGCAGACTCTCCTATTTCTTTTTTCTTTTTTACTTCTCACTTTCTAGTTTGCGGGAAGAGAGACATTTGTATGTGGGAGTTGTATTTTTTTTTGTAACAGCTTTACCTGCTTTATAGCACGTTTATAGTTCATGATGTATATGGAATCTTTTTGTATTATATGTTGTAGAGAAGAAGAAAAGTTCCTGTTAATGGAAACATCTTGCTTATAGCTACTTCAGCTTTCTCTAGTTCAGTGATTTTTATAGTCTCTGCAGCTGCTCGAGGCTTATGGTATTTTTTATTAATCAAGCCTTGCTTTACTATTCATCAGGTTTGAGTAAAACTCAGGGTCTTTCTAATCTTCCAACTTTATTCCCATTTTACCCTTGGGACTCAAATCACTGCTCAAATCACAAATGCAGTGAAACTTTCCCCCCACTAATTTCTTCAGAGTGGTCAGCTTCGAGCCCATCTTGTTAACAGCCTTAACTGCTCCAGGGTAATTCAAGATGCATTTCTGTCCCCCTTGTCCTGCCATGACCCCATGGAAATTGATCTGGTGTTTTTCTCCACAGGGCAGCAAGGATTGAATTTAACCAGTAGGGTTTTTGGCCAAAAGGCTTCTGATTTGTATAATGGTCAATACTTGTCCGTCAGATTACTTGCCCACTGGACCGGTCTGATCTAATGCAGTTTGAAATGAGTTTAGAGATAGGATAAGGAGCAGTGTGGTCTAGCGGAAGGAGCATGTGCCTGGGTGTCAAAAGACCTGGGTTCTAATTCCTGTTCTACCACATGCCCGCTGTGTGACCTGGGGCAAGTCACTTAACTTCTCTGTGCCTCAGATCCCTCATCTGTAAAATGGGGATTCAATAGCTGTTCCCCCTCCTTCTTAAACTGTGAGCCCCACGAAGGACTCGGATTGGGTTCAACCTTGTTATTTTGTATCTTCCTCAGTGTTTAGAATAGTGCTTGACACGTAATAAGTGCTTAACAAATATTTTTATTATTATATAATTGGGAGCAGTTATCTAAGTATGCTGATCACTTTCTGTATCCATTTATCTGGGAAAGTGTCTACCACCTCTGTTATATTGTATTCTCCCAAGCTCTCAGTACAGTGCGCTGCATACAATGATCACTCAATAAATACCATTGATTGATGGATTCATCTTGGAAGTTTACCTTCAAGAAACTCACTTGACTGGGCAGTCAGGGCTGCAAGAAAAGAGATGTATTTTTGGAGAGAATTTCTAGCCAGTCATGACCCAACTCTGCTCAGCATTAATTCGATAATAATAGTTTATCAAGCATTTACTACATGCCAAACACTGTGGTAAATGTCATATAAGCAGATAAGGCAGAGTTCCAGAACCACCACAACCTCACAGTCTTAAGAATGAGGTTCATTCATTCATTCAATCTAATTTATTGAGTGTTGACTGTGGGCAGAGCACTATACTAAACTTTGGGAGAGTACAATAGAACAATAAACAGACATATTCCCTGCCTGTAATGAGCTAACAATCTAGATAGGTTTCTTATCCACCTGTGCTTTCTTATCCACATTTCTACAGAGAGAAAATGGAGGCACAGAGAAGTAAGGAGCCTTGGCCAAGGACACACAGCAGGCAAGTGGGCCAGAACTAAGACACCCTAACCTGAACACTTTGCTCTTCAAATGCCAACCTACTCACTGTACCTCAATCTCATCTCTTCTGCCTCTAATTCCTTGTCCACATCCTCCCTCTGGCCTGGAATTCCCTCTACTTTTGTATTCCAAAGTCCACTACTCCTCGCCACCTTCAAAAACATTCTAAAAACAGATCTCCTCCAAGAGATCTGATGAAGCCATTTGCCCTATTTGCCCATAATAATAATAATAATTCTGGTATGTGTTAAGCACTTACTATGTGCCAGGCACAGTACTCAGTGCTTGGGTGGATACAAGCAAATCGAGTTGGACACAGTCCCTGTCCCACCAGGGGCTCACGGTCTCAATCCCCATTTTCCAGATGAAGAATCTGAAGCACAGAGATGTGAAGTGACTTGCCCAAGGTCACACAGAAAGACAAGTGGCAGAGCCTGGATTAGAACCCACAACTTTTTGATTGCCAGGCCCATGCTCTAACCGCTATGATATGCATTTGGACTATACCTCTCAAACACATGCAGTCACCCTATCCCCAGTATCCCAGCACATATATATCTTTATATTGTGCCATTTATCTTATCTGTAATTTATTTTAATGTTCTTGTCCCCTTCTAGACTATAAGGTCCTTGTGGGACAGGATCACATCTACCTAGTCTGCTCTGCACACCGTAAGTGCTCAATAAATACCATTCATGGATTGGTAGTGTGGCACACCAGTGATGATGGAGCAACAGTTTTAGAGATTTTGGTGTCTGGTAAATGAAGGTGCCAAGGGTAGCTTGTCTTATAAATAGCTTGCCTGATTCTCCCACTGAATAAGCCACTCCAAGTTATTTGTTCAGCACTGTTGGAGTCGCCTAATGGATTAAAGTAGTCATTTATGGTCTGACACCCTGATGGTTTGAAAAGCTTCCAGATATGTTTTACATGTTGTCAGGGAGCAGCTTGAATCATTGTAGAATTGCTTTATGTTGTCGGTGTTAGAGCTTTTGTTAAGTGCTTACTGTGTGGCAGGCACTACACTAAGCACTGGGGTGGATACAAGCAAATCGGGTTACACACAGTCCCTGCCCCACCTGGGGCTCACAGTCTTAATCCCCATTTTACAGATGAGGTAACAGTGTCCCAGAGAAGTGAAGTGATTTGCCTAAGGTCACACAGCAGACAAATGGCAGAGCTGGGGTTAGAACGCATGACTTTCCAACTCCCAGGCCCATGTTCTATCCACTAAACCATGCTGCTTCTCCATGCTGCTACTCTATTCACGAGTGCAACTACTTCTCTACAGTGGCCATCCCCCTTCTAGACTGTGAGCCCGTTGTCAGGTAGGGACCGTCTCTACTTGTTGCTGACTTGTACTTCCCAAGCGCTTAGTACAGTGCTCTGCAAACAGTAAGCACTCAATAAATACGATTGAACAAATGAATCTCTAGATAAGCAGTATGGCTTAATAGAAAGAACATAGGAGCATAGCACCGAGAAACAGGAGACCTGGATATAACAATCATCATCACGGTATTTGTTAAGTGCTTGCTACGTGCCAGGCCCTGTACGAAGCGCTGGGGTGGATACAAGCTAATTAGGTTGGACAAAGTCCCTGTCCCAAATGGGGCTCACAGTCTTAATCCCCATTTTACAGATGAGGCAATCGAGGTACAGAGAAGTGAAGTGACTTGCCCAAGGTCACACAGCTCACGTGTGGCAGAGCCAGTATCAGAGCCCAAGCCCTTCTAACTCCCAGGCACATACTCTATATCCACTAGGTCATGCTTAGAGAAGCAGCGTGGCTCAGTGGAAAGAGCCCGGGCTTTGGAGTCAGAGGCCATGGGTTCAAATGCCGACTATGCCAATTGTCAGCTGTGAGACTTTGGGCAAGTCTCTTAACTTCTCTGTGCCTCAGTTACCTCATCTGTAAAATGGGGACTGACTGTGAGCCCCACGTGGGACAACCTGATTGCCTTGTAACCACCCCAGTGCTTAGAACAGTGCTTTGCACATAGTAAGTGCTTAATAAATGCTATTATTATTATTATTATTGATGCTTTCTCTTCCATTGATGTGCTATGTGACTCTGGGGCATGCCACTTATTTTCTCTGTGCCTCAGCTTCCTCTTCTGTAAAATGAGAATTCAGTACCTGTCATTCCTTCCCTTTAGACTTTGAGCCCTGGGTGGGATGTGGATTGGATCCTATGTAATTATCCTGAGTCTATCCCTGTGCATAGGACAGTGCTTGAGATTTAGTGAGCCCTTGACAAATACCACGATCATTTTCATTATTATGAGAAGATGGATCAGTCTCGTGAAAAGTAATCAGAAAAGGGGCAACTCAGGGTAAAAGCCACTCTGGGCAACAAATGCCAATGTGAAGCAAGAGACAATCTTTCCAGACACACAAGTAGGACAGTCAGTCACACCTGGATTCCTACCTATACTGATATACTCTTATCATCAGAAATGTTATTTAAATTCAGAGGATTTTTAGATATGGGCACCAGAAGGATTTGACCATGGGCTATAAAACTTGGGATTTTTTGTTTATTTGTTTGGAAGCTTCTTGAGGACAGTGACTGTATCTACCAACTTTATTGTTTTGTACTCTACAAGGTATTTAGTGAAGTGCTCTGCACACTATAAGTACTCAATCATCATCATCAATCGTATTTATTGAGCGCTTACTGTGTGCAGAGCACTGTACTAAGTGCTTGGGAAGTACAAGTTGGCAACACATAGAGACAGTAATGAATTCCATTGACTGATTGATTGAGAAAGGACAGGTTTGAAGTATACAAATCCCAAATGGGCAGACAGACTTGAATAAGGACTTTTTTTCATCAAATTCCACAGCACCAAGGAGCCTATTGAAGCCTAAAGTTGGTAGGTTCTAAACACATGAAAGGAATAATAATAATAGTAACAATGATAATAATAATAATAATAATGGTATTTGTTAAGCACTTACTATGTGCAAAGCACTGTTCTAAGCACTGGGAGGGATACAAGGTGATCAGGTTGTCCCATGTGGGGCTCACAGTCTTCATCCCCATTTTACTGATGAGGTAACTGAGGCACAGAGAAGTTAAGTGACTTGTCCAAAGTCACACAGCTGACAAGTGGCGGAGCAGGGATTTGAACCCATGACCTCTGACTCCCAAGCCTATGCTCTTTCCACTGAGCCATGCTGCTTGAAGTATTTCTTCATATAACAAGTGGTAATTGCAAAGAAGGCAATATAAGCCCTAGACCGTAAGCTCATTGTGGGCAGGGAATGCGGTCTCTTATATTGTACTCTTCCAAGCACTTGGCACAGAGCTATTTACACAGATTGATTGGCTGATGCTCCAGTGGACATAATGAAGCAAACGTACCACAGGCAAGAGGAACAAACAAGGTTTAATTCAGAACATAAACTGAAGGAAGCTAACAAGGAATAGTGAAAGGGAAACTTGAAAGGTAATTATCTGCAACCCCTGTAGGGTTTTACGACTGATTAACAGATCGTCCTCATAGAAATACATCTAAATGGGCTGGCCGCGTGGATTCAGGCCTGAGTTACTTGATAAATCCCTGAAAACCTGAGTTTAAAGTGGATTATCCACCAGCTCTGCCTCTAACCAAGTTCATCCACACTAACTTTCCTTTTTTATTCCCCATGTTGCTGGTTGGGACAGAAAAAGCTGATCACAGGCCTTACATTTCCCAGTACAGAACTCAGAAACCTGCTACCTCCTCCCTAGTACCAGCTGAAGAGAGCTAGGCTTTTTCTCTTCATCATCATCAATTGTATGTATTGAGCGCTTACTATGTGCAGAGCACTGTACTAAGCGCTTGGGAAGTACAAATTGGCAACATATAGAGACAGTCCCTACCCAACAGTGGGCTCACAGTCTAAAAGGGGGAGACAGAGAACAAAACCAAACATACTAACAAAATAAAATAAATAGAATAGATATGTACAAGTAAAATAAATAAATAAATAGAGTAATAAATATGTACAAACATATATACATATATACAGGTGCTGTGGGGAAGGGAAGGAGGTAAGAAGGGGGGATGGATGGTCTTCTCTTACCACAGAGGCTCAGCTCCACCCCAAAGCCCACCCATGAGGTTTTTCTCCCCAAATCAATCAATGGCATCTACTGAACTGATGCTATGTGCCGGACACTGTACTGAGTGCTTGGGAAAGTACGCACCCGTGTGCACTAAAACCCATGTACTCCCCAGATCATTCCAAAAAACCCTGGACAGGTGGATAGGTGTGGACTGTACCATTCTGGTAACCATCTATGGCTTGGCTAAAACCCTCTCTCATTCCTAGACTGTGAGGTCCTTGGAGACAGAGACCATATCTGATTACATTCTTTCCAATTCAGAGTTCAGGACCTCTTCCTCTAGCCTGTAAACTTCGTTGATTTTGTCTACTAACTCTATTGTGCTTTCCCCCTCTAGACTGTAAGCTCATTTTGGGCAGGGAATGTGGCTATCAACTTTGTTATATTATCCTCTCCCAAGTGCAGTGCTCTGCATACAGTGAGGGCTCAATAAATATGACTGATTGATTCCCAAGCATCTGGTTCAGGACTCTGCACATAGTGAAAGCTAAATAAATACCACTGATTAATTGCATAGTCAACACTTGTTATTACTACTACTGATTTCCCTTTATTTATAGCCATCCTCTAGCACTTACATATGTAATCATAAATTTCATTGAGCATTCAGCAGTTTTTTTTCCAATTCCACTATTTTGTAAATATTTTAAATCCATCTCACTACATTGGGAGCTGTTTTGGTGTGAGAAATTATCTTGTGTTCCTATTGAATTGTCCCAATGCCGATTATTACTCATTGAAACCAGTAGGTACCTCATAGAGGCTATTACTTCTACTACTAATCAAGTGACTCACCCATCACTCATACCTTTCCTGCTGCATTAATCTCTCACCCCTCAAATCTGTCCAACCTCCTGATGAGTGGTTTGCTTAAAAAAATCACATCATAATTTCTTGTGGGAAGGGAACATGTTTACTCTTCTCTGCACACAGTGCTTAATAAATTCCATTGATTGATCGATCAATTGATATCCTGTAGGAAGCATTTTTGTACTAATCCCCATTTTGCCACTCAAATCCTCCCATCAGCCACACTTAGCTCACATGTGTAGCAGTCAGTGGCATTTATCATTCATTCACTCATTTAATCATATTTATTGAGCACTTATTGTATACAAAGCCCTGTACTAAGTGCTTGGGAGAGTACAATATAACAACAAATGAATACATTCTTGTCCACAACAAGCTCACAGTCTAGAGAGGGAGACAGACATTAATATAAATAAAGAAAGAAATAGCTACATAATAATAATAATAATAATGGCATCTGTTAAGCACTTACTATGTGCAAAGCACTCTTCTAAGCGCTGGGGAGGATACAAGGTGATCAGGTTGTCCCACGTGGGGCTCACCATCTTCATCCCCATTTTACAGATGAGGTAACTGAGGCACAGAGAAGTTAAGTGACTTGCCCAAAGTCACACAGCTGACAGTTGGTAGACTGAGCACTTATTGTGTACAAAGCCCTGTACTAAGTGCTTGGGAGAGTACAATATAACAACAAATGAATACATTCTTGTCCACAACAAGCTCACAGTCTAGAGGGGGACACAGACATTACTATAAATAGAGAAAGAAAGAAATAGCTACATAATAATAATAATGGCATTTGTTAAGCACTTACTATGTGCAAGGCACTGTTCTAAGCGCTGGGGAGGATACAACATGATCAGGTTGCCCCACATGGAGCTCACCATCTTCATCCCCATTTTACAGATGAGGTAACTGAGGCACAGAGAAGTTGTGACTTGCCCAAAGTCACACAGCTGACACTTGGTGGAGCCGGGATTTGAACCCATGACCTCTGACTCCCAAGCCCGGGCTCTTTCCATTGAGCCACGCTGCATAAATCACAGATATATACAGATATTTTTCAGATGTTTACTGAAACATCTGTTACTGTTCCCCCCCTTCTAGACTGTGAGCCTACTGTTGGGTAGGGACTGTCTCTATGTGTTGCTGACTTGTACTTCCCAAGCACTTAGTACAGTGCTCTGCACACAGTAAGTGCTCAATAAATATGATTGATTGATTGAGTGAGTGCAGACCACAAAAATTTGGGAGATTATAATCAATCAATCAGTGGTATTCATCAGGTGCAGAACCCAAGAATTTAGGAGATATAATAAGCAAAAACCATGGTTCCTTGGCTTCAAAGAGCTTAGACTTTATTCCAATTATTCATTAATTTATTTCTGCTTTTCTTCATTCTTACCAACTGGGTCAGTATACTTTTATTCTACCTATTGCATGTATTCCATCTGTGCATACCTATCTCCTCCATTAGACTGCACACTCTCTGTTAGCAGGGACTGTTGATGGAGACAAAATGGTAGGATGACTGGATCATTGATCAAATCCAGAAAAGGCATTGTGACTGGATTAATTTTCTAAAGTAGTTTCCTGTGTCTATAGGTCACTGAATCATACGGCTGGGAAAAATGGTGAGATGTAAACCACACTCCCAATTCTGGAGCAAATCCAACTACAAATCATCCCAAGATGGTGGTCTTTCTATTTTTAAAAAAAGATATCTCCAAGGAAGAAAACTCAACAATGACCTTTACAGGCTTATCCCAGTGGCTCTCAAGCTTTATCATCAGGAACCACTAGCCTACATTCTTCCCGATAAAAATGTAAGCCCATCCTCTCTGGCCTGTATCATATTGGAGAGAGGAAATAGTCCATGTCACTTGTACAGATTCCTCTGTATACTTAAACTCTGATAAGGCTCCCATGCCAATAGACTTTCTCTATTTTGGCTCAATAAGGGAGTCCCTTTAGCCTCTCCCACACAGGGTCTGTTTCTCCAACTTTCATCAGTTGGCCTTCACATGTCTGGATATTATCCAGGCTCTCTTTGAAGAGAGCGTTTCCTGAAACCACATTGCTGCCTCATGTTTCCAATGAGATATCAAATCTCACTGGACGTTGAGACTCTCCAGCCTCTCCTCATCTCCCACGTATTCAAATTTTGGCTACCCTGCTACTTAGAGGTGGTGTTTTCCTGTCTCCTATAAGTGAGGATTACTGACAGTCATTTGTGTTTAAGCCAGTGAGAAAGGCCTTCTGTAACGTAATTATTTTATGAATGCACAGAAAAGGATTGTGGGACCACTGCTGGGAGGGGGAGTTGTGGGGAGAGGGAAAGATGGAGAGAGAGAGACTATGAAAGAGGGAAAGACAGAGGGAATGAGAGGAGATATAATTATGGTTTGTTCTTTGGTGTTCAAATGACTGAGATTTCTATTTCCATTAGATTGTAAATTCCTCAAAGGAAAGATCTTGCTTTCACTTTTATTGCCTCAGTTAATCAACTAAAAATATTTATTGTACAGGTATTTATTGACTGCTTGCTTTGTGCAGAGCACTGTACTCAAAGTTTGGAAGAATAAAATAGATGCAGGAGATATGAGCCCTTCCTTCAGGGATGCATTTAAAGGTGATTGTGATAACACGCAATAATGATGGTATTTGTTAAGCGCTTACTATGTGCAAAGCACCCATTTTGGTTTCTTTTCCAGGTACCCTGGCATAACAGAACAATTTGGAAATTATATCAATGCACTGGAAATCCAAAACGAGGCCAAAATACCCTTGGGCATTTGATCATTCCTTAACAGGCAGATTGATAGCCCAATGGTGCATTCCAAATTGACTGCATTCCTCACACCTTTGGACTCTAGGAATATTCTCAATATACCTTCTTTGAAATCAGGCAACCAATGCTATTTATTCAGTGCCATTTGCAGATCACTGTACTAAAATTTTGGAAGAGTATAATACAACAGAGTTTGTAGACATGTTCATTACCCACAGTATACTTACAGTCTAGAGTGAATACAGGCTTCAGGGATATTTGGAATATGTGAGGAGAATGGATATCATCAGGATGTACACTGACTGCTCTATGGAGAGATGAAATTGAATTTTTTATGGTATTTGTTAAGTGCTTAGTGTGTGTCAAGCACTGTTCTAAGCACTGGGGTAGATGTAAGTTCATAATGAAGTTAATAAGTACAGAAAAATAGGCAGAAAAAAAACGTTTCCAAGCACAAGGGGCTTCTTCACATGTCCAGGATGAGGAAGAGACATTAGCGTCATCCATTCCCATTCATAAATCTCATCATCGGGTACATCATCTTTCATAAGAAAGTCTGCTTTCCACATCAATGTCTGTCTCTCCCGCTAGACTGTAAGCTTGTTATGGGCAGGGAGCGTGTCTGTTAATTCTGTTGTATTTTACTCTCCCGAGTGCTTAATACAATGCTCTGAACATAGTAAGCACTTAGTATATATGACTGATTGATAGAACCTGAAAAACCATTAAGGGATCAGTTTGCCACTAACTAATTACCTAAGAGTCTGAAAGACTTAAAACTGCTCCCAAAGTCATTCACATCCTAGCAAAGAATAACAGAACCAGAAGAATAGGGCTTAAATTTAATTCTGAAATTTAATCAAGGGTAATAAAACCTCAACAAACTCTGGGCTTCTTTGGGAAGCAGTAAACTAAGCCGGAACAATGATGATGATGATGATGGCATTTATTAAGCACTTACTATGTGCAAAGCACTGTTCTAAGTGCTGAGGAGGTTACAAGGTGATCAGGTTGTCCCACGGGGGGCTCACAGTCTTCATCCCCATTTTACAGATGAGGTAACTGAGGCACAGAGAAGTTAAGTGACTTGCCCAAAGTCACACAGCTGACAATTGGCAGAGCCGGGGTTTAAACCCATGACCTCTGACTCCAAAGCCCGGGCTCCTTCCACTGAGCCACACTGCTTCTCCATGTTTAAGGTTTTTCTCTTCCTATCTCTTAGACTGTCAGGTCTATGTGGGACAGAGACAGTGTCTGATCTGGTTATTTTATACCTAGCAATGTGCTTTGACAGATATAAGTGCTTCTCCTGTTGATATTCAAAAGACCTACAGGCAAAAATTAACAACTGGCTGTGAGTGTTTCTGGAAGCCTCTCGGAGTAATTATTATATGGGTCACGCACTTTTGTGATGAGGGGTTCCAGGAGATTTTTTTTTATGGTATTTATTAAGAGTTTACTGTTTGCCAGGCACTCTTCTAAACACTGGGGTAGATACAGGTAATCAGGTTGGACACAGGCCATGTACCACATAGGACTCATAGTCCTAATCCTCAGTTTACAGATGAGATAACTGGGACACAGAGAAGTGAAATGATTTTCTCAAGGTCACATAGCAGACACGTGAAGGAGCTGGGACTAGAACCCGGGTCCTTCTGATTCCCAGGCTCGCGCTCTATCCACTAGGCCATGCTGTTTCTCTTATACCTTATGCTGCTTCTCTTATTCTCTTAAGAAGATGAGAAACAGATTCCCCCAACAAGATAGGGGCCCACAAAGAAGGAATGTCCAGTAGGGGAACATGTGGAAAGTTCAGAAGGAATAATCTGACCCCTCTGGATTTCTCCAAAAAGTACATAGGACTTCCATAAAACCTCCCTAATCATCAGGATTCCCCAGCCAATCAAATCAGTAGTATTTATTCAGTGTCTACTAAGCAGAGGAGCATGGGCCTGGTAATGAGAGGACCTGAGTTCTAATCTCAGCTCAGTGATTTACCTACTGTGTGACCTTGGGCAAGTCACTTATCTTCTTTGTGCCTCAGTTCCCTATCTGCACAATGAGAATTCAGTAGCTGTATTCAATATCTCTTAGTACAGAGCTTGGCATATGTAACATAGTTATCATTATTATTTTATTGTTGTTGTTATTACTACATTTGCCATTTGGCAAGAAGGATTGTTGACCAAATACAGCTAATTATGCCCCATTTTGCAGAAACATTGGAGTCTTAACCAATGACACTGTTCTTGGCTCCATATTTCATTGCTCCGGCATCCTGAATTCTAGGTTGAAGTGATACTTGGTGATAATCACAGGATTTAATATTTTATAACATCTGCTACCAAATGTGATACTAAGTGGGCTAATTCACCATTAACCTCTGGGTTTGATAAATAGCAGGATAGTGGAGTCACAGATTTGGGTCAATATCCAGCAGCAGTTAAACTTATTTGAACAGCACCTGTTTAATATTGGAAACGAAGAAAATATCCTTGTAGAACTCAGTCTTTCCCCAGGGATGGTTCGTTTGAATGCTCTGGCCTGTACCTTTAGACCCAAATATGTGCTAAGCTGCTCACAGTTCCATTAGTTTACCAGGCAATATACTTTGGAAATCATTACAACTGAATCTGTTGACCCTCTGGCCTTGTGTAAAGAATTCAAAGAATACGACCTTTTCTGCTTGCCACAGTAAAATCAGGTTTCTAACTATTCCTTGTCAGGGGTTCTGGCTGTCTGGATTTCATTTCGACTTGCTGCCACTATTATTTTTATAAACAAATGTGAAAATGGATACCGTTGGCACAATTATGAGATGCACTTAAG
The DNA here is from genome assembly GCF_015852505.1 of Tachyglossus aculeatus. NCBI lineage: Eukaryota > Metazoa > Chordata > Mammalia > Monotremata > Tachyglossidae > Tachyglossus > Tachyglossus aculeatus. Next base: position 7,948,880 of record NC_052090.1, on the reverse strand, counting down.
ATACTGATATTGTTGCACAATGAATAAAGCGTTTTATAAATCAGGACATTTGGAAGGGCCAAGCTTGGCTTGCTGTTTGGAGAGCACTTACAGGTATATTGCCTTCTCAACCTGATTGAGCAATTCCTCGTATTCTTAATAACATTCTCTCAGACAGGTGTGGAAAAGAGTTGAAAATGGTAGCCCTTTATGGGCTACCATTTCAGAGGTATTACATGCCAGCTCCTTCAGTTTGAAGCAAAAGCACAGATTTATGTTTACACCAAATTCCTTTCTATGTAGTCTTGTGGTATAGAGAATGGAAACCATTTGCAAGTATTCAAATACCTCCATAATAATAATGGTATTTGATAATATGCCAAGTACTATATAAGCACTGGAGTGACTACAAGATAGTCAGACCAGACACAGTTTCAGTCTCACAAGGAGCTCACAGACTAAAGCAGGATGAACAGGTATTTAATCCCCATTTTAAAGGTGAGGAAACCAAGCCACAGTGAAGTGAAGTGACCTGTCTAAACATCACAGAGTAGACAAATTGCAAGATAGGATCACAACCAAGGTGACCTAATTTTCAATCTCTTCCATTTCCTTTAGATCACACTACTTCCTCTTAACGGGGTTCTTGATGTTGGAAGAGTTGTAAAGATATCATGACTTCTTACTTTCCTGATGCAGAATAGCTGTCTGCATTGTATTAAGGACTGAGATTAAAGGTCTGCTAAATGTTTTTTACTGTTGTCCCTCCCCAAAGGAAACCTTAGTTTCCAAGAATCTGGTGGCCCTGTAAACCAACAAACTGAGAAAAAACCCTTTTCTTAGGACCATGCCAAAGGTTTTAAGGTGAAATGAGATGGTAATATCAATGTAGTCCCTAGTTGACAGAAATTTACTAGAAATCACAAGAAGAATGAGAAGAGCTTAGGCCTGGGAATCAGAATGAGGTTGGTTCTAATCCTGGCTCCATTATTTTTCTGCTGTGCAACCTTAGACAAGTAATTTCCCTTTTCTGTGTCTCAGTTACCTCATCTGTAAAATGGGGATTTAGACTGTGAGCCCCATGTGGGACATGGACAGTGTCCAACCTAACTAGCTCGTATCCACCCCAGTGCTTGATACAGTGCCTGACACATAGCAAGTGCTTATCAAGTGCTTAACTACTACACAAAATAGTAATAATTTGTTAAGCACAAAGTGCTTAACAAATACCATTATTATTAGTATTATTATTAGTAGTAGTAATATAGTTAAACAATAAATACCATAAAAGGCACACCAATATACCATTATGCATAATTGGACCCATCTGACAGTCAGCCAGCTGCAGACAAAGTGGAGCCTGATGTTTTAGAGTCTTAAATTGCTTCTCACGTCTGGAAAAGAGGATTCTTCCAGGCTAAGATTTATCTTGGTGGCCAAGCAAGTTGGGATGAGGATGGAACTTGAACTGAAGCCTGCCTTCTACAACTGGGATCCATCAATCCATCAATCAATAATATGTATTGAGCACTTACTGTGTGCAAAGCACTGTATTAAGAGCTTGGGAGAGTACAATATGACAGAGTCAGTAGGCATGTTCCCTGCCCACAGCAAGCTTGCTTTCCAGAGGGTGAGACAGACATTAACGTAAATAAATAAATTACGATGTATACATGATTGCTGTGGGACTGAGGGAGGGATCAACAAAGGGAGCAAATCAGGCCGACACAGAAGGGAGTAGGAGAAGAGGAAATGAGGGCTTAGGCAGGCCTCTTGGAGGAGATGTGCCTTCAATAAGGCTTTGAAGGAGGGGACAGTAATTATCCGTCAGACATGAAGAAGGAAGGCGTACCAGGCCAGAGCCAAAAACGTGGTTCAGAGGTAGGCAGTGAGATAGACAAGATCGAGGTACAGAGAGTAGGTTGGTATTAATAATGATGGCATTTATTGAGCACTTACTATGTGCAAAGCACTGTTCTAAGCGCTGGGGAGGTTGCAAGGTGATGAGGTTGTCCCACAGGGGGCTCACAGTCTTAATCCCCATTTTACAGGTGAGGTAACTGAGGCACAGAGAAGTTAAGTGACTTGCCCAAAGTCACACAGCTGACAGTTGGCGGAGCTGGGATTTGAACCCATGACCTCTGATTCCAAAGCCCGTGCTCTTTTCAGTGAGCCATGCTGCTTCTCTGAGCATTAGAGGAGCAAAGGGTGCCACATGGGTTGCAGTAATAATAATAATAATAGTGATGGTATTTGTTAAGCACTAAGTTCTAGTAGGAGAGCAGGAGCGGGCAGTGTGATTGAGTGCTTCAAAGCAAATGGTAAGGGGTTTCTGTTTGATGCAGAGATGAATGGGAAACCACTGGAGATTCTTGGAGAGTGGGGAAACATGGACCAAATATGCTTGAATTAACCTGGTAGCATTTTGGATGGAGAGGAAAAGGCAGATTTTAGCAATATTGTGAAGGGTGAACCATTAGGACTTAATGACAGGTTGACTATATGGGTTGAATAAAAGAGATGAGTCAAGGATAAGGCCAAGGTTCAGGCTTCTGAGATAGAAAGGATAGTGGTGTTATCTACAGTGATGGGAAAATCAGACTGGGCTCAGGGTTTGAGTGGGAAGATAAGGAGCTCTGTTTTAGACATGTTAAGTTGGAGGTGTCGGCGGGACATCCAAGTAGAGATGTCTTGTAGGCAGAAGGAAATGTGAGAGGGAGAGAGATCAGGGCTGGAGATGTAGATTTGGGAACCATCCTCATAGAGGTGGTGGTTGATGTCATGGGAGTGAATGAGTTCTTCAAGGGAATGGATGTAGATGAAGAAAAGGGGAACCAGAACTGAACCTTGAGGGACTTCCACAATAGGGGGTGGAAGGACATAATGCAGATTTTAGAAATAAATGACCACTGACTTAGTAATAGTAATAATGGTATTTGTTAAGTGCTACGTGCCAAGCATTGTCCTAAGCACTGGGGTAGGCACAAGGTGATTAGGTTGGACGCAGCCCCTGTCCCACCTGGGACTCACAGTCTTAATCCCCATTTTGCAGATGAGGGAACTGAGGCCCAGAGAAGTGAATTAACTTGCCCAAGGCCACACAGCAGACAAGTGGCAGAGTCAGGATTAGAACCCATGACATCCTGAATCCCAGGCCCGTGCTCTGGCCATGCCGCTTCACTTAGTAGAGTGCTTCGATCTGATGATAATACAAGTGTGATTTACAGTATTGTCTGTAGAACCAGAACAGGGAGGGAAAATGAAATGTAGTCTGTGAGGCAGAGGCCTGGGGAGGAAGACATGAAGGGAGGCAGAAAGGTCTGGGTTAGAATCTGGGTTTCTAATCTGGGTCCTGCAACTTTCTGGCTTTGTGATCTTGGGTAAATCACTTAGTATCTAATAATAATCAATCAATCAATCAATCATACTTATTGAGCGCTTACTGTGTGCAGAGCACTGTACTAAGCGCTTGGGAAGTACAAGTTGGCAACATATAGAGACGGTTCCTACCCAACAGTGGGCTCACAGTCTAATACTAATTGTGGTATTTGTTACGTGATTACTGCGTGCCAAGCCTAGGAGTAGATCAATGAAATCAAAGATACATCCTCTGTCCCACATGGAGAAAGGAGAAGGAGAATTTAATCCCCATTTTACACGTGAGAAAACTAAGGCACAGAGAAGATGTGACTTGTCCAAGGGATTTTCTATTTCTTTATCTGTCCAAGTAACGTTGGACAGTGTACCACCTAGGAAACAGAATTCAGTGAGAGCTGAATTCTGGGTCACTTATGGACACTCTTGCTTGTTTGGAAGGTTTGCCTGGGGCAAACAGTACAGAATTTTGGTCCTCAGCCTATGTGTTGTTTTTAACTCTGTTGTTTCTGAAAAGCTGTTCATATTCAATTTCTGGTTCTGTATTCACTTTTCCAGGAAGTATGGGACTTTCAGCGATGCTCTTTAATCCTGATAATTGGAATTTCCCATAGTACTGGGATCTTATTCTGACATGATATACCTGATCATTTTTTGCATCTTCTTAAAAACACTTCACAGTCCTGTGATAAATGCTACACAAATACAGGGATTAATGAAATTTGGAACCGTGTTAAACAATGTTAAGTGAAAGTCACCTTCAATCTCAAGTCCAAATGCAACCTGACAATTGCCCTTCCTTCCCAAATATCTGTATCTGTTGTGAGCCTTGTTGACTGAATTTTGCTATTTTTCTGAATGTTTGTAGGTCTTTTTAAAAATTGAATTATAAACTTCATGAGGTTAGGGACTCTATCATAGTTTTTGAGATCTCAGCTCCAGTAGAACATAGCATAATGTCATCTCATTTACTTCACTTACTAAACTAATGCCTGATGATGAGTTCATTAATGTTTACGAGCAAGACTGTAAAATGATAATGTAACTAATCACCCATTTTTGAGTTAATCCCTTCATTTCTTCCTTTGCACTAAAACCAAAATGTATGGCACTATTCTCAGCTAAATGGGGTTTGACATAAAGTGTCTTGCCTGATACTTTGACTTACCTCTGGCAAATTGAACAGGATCAATATTTGCATGTTTGAAGTTCCTCTTAATTAGGTATCCTGAGCTTTTCTGCAGGGGGTATAATCTCACTGGGGTCTAGATAGGGCTTACACACATTTGCTGTTCTTAAAATTGTATATCCGAAGGCAAATCTTCCAACTCTTTCCTCCATGGAAACTAAATTCAGAGCTGAAATCCATTACTACCCGATTCATATTGTGTCCAAACAGAAGCCAGGAATTTTTTGTCCAGATGACTGCATCCTTCAATGGGCTTTCTGACTGGCTCGGGGGCCAGTCTTATTGATCTGAGTCCATCGGAGTTCTGCCTTCTTATTTCCCACACCTGGCAGCCTCCTTCTCCACTGGATACTGCCTTCTGAAACAGAGGCTAGTGGCTAGGACTAAGCCTTGACTAAGTTCTCCTTTCCTCTTCTCCCTCTCCCTTCTGCATCACCCTGACTCGCTCCCTTCATTCATCTGTCCTTCCAGCCCCACAGCACTTACATCCATATCTGTAATATATTTATTTATGTTCATGTCCGTCTCCCCGTCTAGTGTGTAAGCTCATTGTGGGCAGGGAATGTGTCTGTTTATTGTTATATTGTACTCTCCCAAGCACTTAATACAGTGCTCTGCACACAGTATGCGCTCAATAAATACTATTGAGTGATTGCCGTGTTGATGCGGCAGGGTAGCCTGTATAGCCTGTTGTGTTCATCACTTGCTTGCTGTGTGGAAGCAGTGTGGCCTAGTGTAAAGAACACAGGCCTGAAAATCGGAGGACCTGGGTTCTAATCCCACCTCTGCCATTTGTCTGCTGTGTGACCTTGGATGAGTCACTTCACTTCTCTTGTTCCTCAGATTCTTCACCACTATAATGGGGTTTAAATACCTGTTCTCCCTCCTATTCAGACTGTGAGCTCCACGTGGGACCTGATTGCCTTGTATCTCCCCCGGTGCTTGGCACATAGTAAGGGCTTAACAAATAATGTTATAATAATAATAATGTAATATAAATATTTAATAATATTAATATGATAATAGAAATATATGTATAAACAATGTAAATACAGTAATAATATTTGTTAAGCACTTACCATGTGCCAGGAACTGTTCTAAGCACAGGGGTAGATACAAGCACACAGCTCTGCACAAGAGAAGTGCTCAATAATTACTATTGAAGGAATGAATGAATACAAGCTAATCAGGCTGTTCACAGTCCCTGTCCCACATCAGGCTCACAGCCTTAATCGCTATTTTACAGATGAGGTAAATGAGGCACAGAGAAGTGTGGTGACCTACCCCAGGTCACACAGCAGAAAGGGTCTAGGTCGGAATTAGAACCCAGGTCCTTCTGACTCCCAAGTCCATGATTTATTTATCCACCAGATCACACTCCTACCTAACAATGCTTTTGTTTCAGTGACTGGTATATAAACCAGTTAAAATCCATTTCCCTGACCAGGAAACAAACCCAGGCCTCGCCAATGACAGCACCAAATCCTAACCCCTAGATCACCAGGGAAAGCAATTATTATTGTTATTATCATCATCATCATCATCTGCATTCATTCATTCATTCAATTGTATTTATTGAGCACTTACTGTGTGCAGAGCACTGTACTAAGCGCTTGGGAAGTACATGTTGGCAACTGCATCTGGAAGTCACATCTGATTGTTAGTCCTGAGTAGACTGGAGGACAGTTAAGAGCTGAGGGAAGTCCTTAAGAAGACCAGAACATCCGTCATTTTGAATTTAGACGCCCCTTACTTGTTGCTCATGGTATTTGTGAAACGCTTACTATGTGCCAGGCACTGGACTGAGCCCTAGGGTGGATACAAGATAATCAGGTTGGATGCAGTCCTTGTTTCATATAGACTGTGGACTATGATTGTTGTGGACAGGGAACATTTTAATCAACTCTGTCATACTCTCCCAAGCATTTAGTGCAGTGCATGAATGCTCAAAAATTCAACTGATTGATTACTAGTGCTCAGTCTTATTCCCCATTTCGCTTGTATTCATTGCTCCTGGAATGGGCCGAGTAAATGGATATTTTCTCTCTTGGTAGTTGCAGTTGGAGTCGTCCTCTTTGAACCATTTATTTCTCTGCACTCCATTCACACCTTCCACCTCATTACTGAAATGCAATACACTTAGCGCACAAAAATTTCCCAAATGGATAAGGTAAGTCTTGCTGCCTCAGCATCGTGGCCAGTGACAAGTTTAGATGGTTGCCAGAGGCGCCATGTTTCAGTGAAGCCAAGAAAACTTCAGAGACAGGGAAATCACGCTGATCAGCCTAAAATGAGGAATGTTTTTTTCTACTAAAAATCCACACGTGCTTCCTGTTTCCAATCAGTGTGTTTGTCCTTTTTCTTGAGGGGGAAAAAAACATGTGAGTTTCAATAAGAACTTGTCCATCATTGACATTGTCTCCCTGATGTGAGGAGCAGTTTGGCCTAGTGGAAAGAGCAAGGGCTTGGGAGTTTGAGGACCTGGGTTTGAATCCCAGCTCTGCCAGTTTCCTGCTGTGTGGCCTTGGCAAGTCACTTGACTTCTCTGGGCCTCAAGTTTCTCGACCTGTAAAATGGGAATTCAATGCCTGTTCTTAGACAGTGAGCTCCATGTGGGACAGGGACTGTGACTGACCTGATTGTCTACCCTAGCACCTACAACAGAGCTCGACATATGGTAGATCCTTAACAAATACCGTGATAATAATAATGTAGTTCTTGCTTTTATTCTTTGTGAGGGATTTTCATGGCAACTCTCTGCTGGATGAATTTAATGTCCTATTTTAGCTCTTTGACCACCCCCTGAGCCACTTAATCTTTAAAGAAAAGAGGCTGTTCAGGAGCTGTGCCTCACCTAGAGTCCATCTTCCCCAAACTATGTCTTTATTGACATTGATATCAAATCATAACCCTTCATCCTTGATCTTTGGCACTTATTGTGAGTTTTGCCTGGTTCAGATCACATCAATGTGGAGAAGCAGCGTGGCACAGAGGATAGAGCACAGGCCTGGGAGTTGGAAAGTCATGGGTTCCAATCCTCAATCCTCCTCTTGTCGGCTATGTGACCTTGGGTAAGTCACTTCACTTCTCTGTGCCCCAGTTACCTCATCTATAAAATGGAGATTGAGACTGTGAGCTCCACATGGGACAGGGACTGTGTCCAAACTGATTTTCCTGTATCCACTCAGGTGCTTAGTACAGTGTCTGACACATAGCAAGTGCTTAAAAAATGCCACAATTATTATTAGTATTAATACTATAGAAATGGTTTCCTGCTCTGAACAACAAATCCAAAACCTAGCAAATATGAATCAGTTTGGTCTCTTCCATTAGCCCTTTGAACAGCTAAATGGAAACTCAGGACTCACTGCAAGGTGACTAGCATTTCTGGGGCTATGTTCCCACTGGTTAGTTTAAGGACTATTTCATTTAAATCGATGTGTTATGTAGGCTACTTCATGCTAAAAATCTGTTATATATGTGTAAGCATAATCAATTCATAATGTGCTCTTCTACTTCAACGCTCCAACTCACCTCCGCCCCCCTACAACTCCTCAATTTATAACAGTCTCCTTTCTTCCTGGCCAAATGGTTATCTGTTCTGATGGCGAAATCCCCCGCCACCAAACCTGTGGGGTCACATGTTGATTACAAGGTCTAAATTTCAGTTTAATCTTGAAACCAAATGTCCAGGGGTTAAATCTCAGCGTTCACCGTGTGTCAGATGCAATTGCAAACTACGGAGTCTGATGAGTCAGTATCAAAGCCATTACCATGGAGCAGTCAGTCGGCAACCATCTGTGTCAGCTTCACCCAGGGCAAGAAGTGTTGTGAGGAGGTGTTGAGGAGGGAGGGGATTTTAATTTGCAGGGATTCCCAAGTGAACTGCAAGGGAGATAGCACGTTGTTCTCTGAGACAAATCGCCACAGATCTTCATTTCACCAAATCAAATAACACATGTTCTGTTAGCTGCTGGGAAATGTAATCCTGGATATTTGGAAGGGAACACGTGCGTTAGATTTTCCAACCTCCCCCTAATCTGGTTTACTCTGCAGACCCAAAGGACTCCAGCTCTCTGCTTAGTTGGAGCTTGGATCTGGGGAACTTTGGTGCTTCTGACGTAGTTCAGCTCCTGATATTAACCTCTCTCTGAACTGAGTCCAGGAACCAGTATGGTTAGGTCATGGAGCCTGAGAGTCAGAAGGATCTGAGTTCTAATACTGACTCCACCAAAACTCTCCTGTGCGACCTTAGGGAAGTCTAAATTTTGTTTTGTTTTCTGCCTCTCCCTCCTAGGCTGTGAGCCCATTGTTGGGTAGGGACCGTCTCTATATGTTGCCGGCTTGTACTTCCCAAGTGCTTAGTACAGTGCTATGCAAACCGTAAGCGCTCAATAAATATGAATGAATGAATGAATGAATGACTTAACCTCTGGACCTCAGTTACTTCATCTGTAAAGTGGGGATTAAATCCTTCTTCCTCCAACTTAGACTGTGGTATGGGAACTGTATCCAACCAGATACATTTTTTTTCTACCCCAGTTCTTAGAACGGTGCTTGACCCGTAGTAAGCACTTAACAAATAATGTTTAAAAAAAATGGAAAACAGGGGAGAAAATCTGGCCAGCTCCTTCTCTGTTGGATGCCTATGTTTCTTCACTTGTAATAGGGGAAAAAATATTTTCCACATCTTTAAAAGGTGTAGAGCCAGCTATGCGGGCTGCTTCAGTAGCAATAAGTGGACAGTAGTCTGCTGCAGCAATCCATTCTCTCAAATCAGGCAAAGACAAATGCTGAGGGGCCCTCAGTGAGGAAGTGGCAGCAGCAGTAGTAAGGACCTTGTCAGCATTTCTGCTCTCTACCTAGGCTGTTGGATTTTCAACTCGTGAGAGTGAGCAAAACTGAGTCGTGCCACATCATCTATCTCTCTCTTTCTCTCACACTCTCTCATATTTGTTAAGCACTTACTATGTGCCAGGCACTGTTCTAAGTACTGCGGTCTTGTCTTTCACTGGTGAATCATTTCTGGCCCATAGTGACACCACAGACACATCTCTCCCAGAACACCCCACTCTCCATCTGCAATCATTCTGGTAGTGTATCCATAGACTTGTCTTGGTAAAAATATGGAAGTGGTTTACCATTGCTGTTTTCTTTGATAGTCATAACTTCTCCCTCTACTCTCTTGTGTGCCGCTGCTGCTCAGCACAGGTGAGTTTTGACTTGAAGCAGATTGCCTTCCACTCGCTAGCCACTGCCCAAGGTAGGAATGGAATGGTTAAGCCTCTGCTTGTCTTTCCCTCCCGTAGCTGAGACTAGAAGAGGACTGGAAACTCTCCAGGTGCGACCCTGATAGGGGAAATGCTGGGGTAGATACAAGATAGTCAGGTTGAACACAGTCCCTGACCCACATGGGACTCATTGTCTTAATCCTCATTTTACGTATGAGGTAACTAGAGCACAGAGAATTGAAGTGACTTTCCCGAGGTCATAGAGCAGACTAGTGGCAGAGTCAGGGTTAGAACCCTTGTCTTTTTGACCTTCAGGAAGCCCACACTCTATCCACTATACCATACTGCTTTTCTCTCTCTCTCTCTCTCTCTCTCTCTCTCTGTCTCTCTCTCTCTCCCCTTCCCCCTCCCCTCCCCTGCCAACCCTGCTCTCTTAAATGCTTTAAAATTGCCTGTGATTACCGGAAGGAAAATTGGGATTATCAGAGGGGAGAGTTAGGGGATTTTTGACAGTCTATAGCTAATCCTGAGCATGGATGTCCAGGATGGCAATCATTCCTTCCAACATCCCAGTGTCACTGTCACAGACAGAATCCTTGGCTGGACAGACTGAAGATCTGACCCATTAATGACATCACTTAAGGGCTTATGACAGCTCCAGAGAATGGGAACATTTTCACATTTACTTGACATTTTCATGATTCCAGAGGAAATTAATCCAGTTACATAAATGTCAAAAAGAGAAATTTTTTACAAAAATCAATTTATGATGCCAGTAATTTTCCATTTCCTGGGAAACCCAATATGATGCTTTCTCTGCCAAGCAGCTGTCTCTCCTCGAGCCAATAGGGAATCCTTTAATTCCATGCAGGGTTCCCTGCTGTGGCAAAAACAGTCAGTTCTTTGACATAAGTTAATGGCTACTTCTCTGAGTGGTTGGACCTCTCTGTCAGATCTCCAGGTACCACCTCCTCAGACCAAGCAGCAGTGTTGCCTGATGGATAGAGCACGAGCCTGGGAGCCGGAAAGATCTGGGTTCTAATCCTGGTTCTGCCACTTGTCTGCTGTGTGACTTGGAAAAAATCACTTTACTTCTCTGTGCCTCAGTTTCCTCATCTCTAAAATGGGGATTAAGACTGTGAGCCCCACGTGGGACAGGGACTGTGTCCAACCTGATTAACTTGTATCTATCCCCAGCACTTAGTAACACACCTGGCATATAATAAGCACTTAACAAATACCATAAATAAACAACAACAAAATAAGCTATCACCTGGCAGTTAAAATTAAGAGCACTTAGTACAGTGCCTGACAAATAGTCTGCACTTAACAAATACTATTAAAAAACATAGAGGCTATCACCTGAAAATTAAAATTAAGATCATGATTAAATCTCCAAACATGCCAATCAAAATCCTTCCTGTGCCCTTAAGTCTTGTGATGCTTTGTTCTAAATCTCCACCACAGCGTAGCACGTCCCAGGTTAAAATCAGGCATTCGCTAGAAGAATCATGGCTCCGGAAAAAACTCATTTAAGGGCTAGCAATACTGATGCCCTAGTTAAGGTTGCAGAGGCCAGCGTGAGCTAACCTCTATTTTTCATTCCCTTATAATTTTCTCAGAAAAATACCTCTGGGGCTATAATTTATCTTGCTTAGTCTCAACTCTAAAGTGAATTTGGGTGGGGAAAGCTTGGGTGAAATTCAGTAAGTTTTAAGTTATGCCACTATGAGGAACTAAATTTCCTCCTTGGTGGAGAAAGAGTATTAAATATGTATGTTTGGATTTTAGCCCCCAAATGATTTCTTTTAGAATATCAATGTGGGCAATCATGAATAGTTAAGTAGCCAACAATAACATCTTATTTCCTGACTTTGGAGGTGTCCAAACTCCCTTGCCAAATAACCTAATTAGCCTTTACCACATTCATGCAAGACTGATGGAGGGCAAATCTTTACTCCCTTAATGTAAAAACCAAGATGCCCAAAGCAGGAAGGTTAGATGGCTTACACAGAGAACTCCCAGACCAATTATCCATTCATTCATTCATTCAGTTGTATTTATTGAGCACTTACTGTATGCAGACTATTGACATCAGAGGCAGCTAGACATCCAAGGTGCCCAGTCCAGGATCCTTTATCCACCTGATTGTTGCAGAGATAATTTGCAGAAGTGACAGACATGACCTGAATTTATTTCTATGCCACTGGACTCATCATACGAAGCATGGTCTAGTGGAAAGAGCACAGGCTTGGGAGCCCAGAGGACCTGGATTCTAATAATAATAATGATGGCATTTGTTAAGCGCTTACTATGTGCAAAGCACTGTTTTAAGCGCTGGGGGGGATACAAGGTGATCAAGTTGTCCCACGTGGGGCTCACAGTCTTAATCCCCATTTTACAGATGAGGTAACTGAGGCTCAGAGAAGTGAAATGACTTGCCCAAGGTCACACAGCAGACATGTGGCGGAGCTGGGATTCGAACCCATAACCTCTGACTCCAAAGCCCGTGCTCTTTCCACTTGTCAGCTGTGTGACTTTGGGCAAGTCACTTCACTTCTCTGGGCCTCAGTGACCTCATCTGTAAAATGGGGATTAAGACTGTGAGCCCCCTGTGGGACAACCTAATCACCTTGTAACCACCCCAGCACTTAGAACGTGCTTTGCACATAGTAAGCACTCAATAAATGCCATTGTTATTATTATTATTATCAATAATATTATTATAATTATTATCAGTCACAGTATTCTTTGAGCACCGTACTGAAGCTTGTATCGAAGCAGCATGATGTAATGGATAGAGCACAGGTCTGGGAATCAGAAAGTTGTAGTTTCTAATCCTGGCTCCACCACTTGTCTGTTGTGTGACCTTGGCCAAGTCACTTCACTTCTCTGGGCCTCATTTACCTCATCTGTAAAATGGGGGATGAGACTGTGAGCCCCATTTGGGACAGGGACTGTGTCCAACTCGATTTGCTTTTATCCACTTCAGCCCTTAGTACAGTGCCCGGCACACAGTCCACACTTAACAAATACTACATTTATTATTATTACTATTAAAAGAAGCTAAAAGATGAGATTCCTGCCCTTAAAGAGCTTCCGATCAGATGGAAAGATAAGCAGATGCAAATAGTCAAATGTACTTTATTGCACATAGCAAGCGCTTAATAAATGCTATCATTATTAGTAGAGTCGAACATTATCACCAGTAGATATAATAAATGAACACAATGAGCGGCAATCAAGAATGACGAAATTAATCCATGAATGAAAGTTACTGAGGAAATGGCATGACTTGGAATGTGGGGCAAGGGAGAAGTTTTAGGACTTTGAAGAAGCAGAGGGCTAGGCAACCTGAGGTGATGGGAAAGTATGAACAGCAGATCAGAGTCTGAGAGGAGTATAGAGTGAGCTGGGATTTAGCAGGGCAGCAGAACAAATAGATTTCATCTCCTGTGTACTGTGTCAAGGGAGGGTCAAGAAAGAGGAAATGGGCCTGCCATTTCCAGATATCTAGACTTCTCTTTTGCTGTGCCAGTCTGTGTGGTTACAAAAACTCTACCCTAATCCACACTGTCAGCCTGACTCTGTCTCTGTACTGCCAATTTAGAACCCAAGGACACATTTAGCCTATGGTTTCAAGGGTCACATTTGAAACTCACTAAAGAAGTCATGAACGTTGTAGCTTTTCGGTCTTTTATATTGGCTTTCCCTTCCGAAGAGCAAAATGATCCTATGTCTTGGAGATTTTGTGTAAGACTCACTCCATGGGGAAGAAATAAAGCTCTCTGAGAGAGATTCAAGAGACTCCAGCTGGGAGCAGGAGCTGGAGAGAAGGGAGTGGCAGAAGCTCATGACCTGAGAAATTTGACACCAGCTTCAGACATCCCCTGAGGCAGAGAAAAATTCACACCCCTTTCCCAGTCTGTATAATGTCATTATGTTACCCTGCATGTGCATGAAAATTAATGTAATGAGTCATCCCTGGCATTTTTCTGAAGAAAAACTGTTTCACTCCATTTCTCCCTCTACTACCATACTGATTTTTTTTAATGGTGTTTGTTAAGCACTTACTATGTGCCAGGCACTGTGGGGTAGATACAAGAAATCAGGTTGGATACAGTCCATGTCCCACATGGAGCTCACTGCTTTAATCCCCATTTTACAGATGAGGGAACTGAGGACCAGAGAAGTTAAGTGACTACCCAAGGTCACACACAGGATGGTGCTCTGCCTAAACCCCCAAAGTCCCTGTGACTGTCATGACTGTGTGTCCCAGGGATCTTGACTGTGAAATCCTGATTCACTCCATCACACTTCTCCCTATGTAAAAAGCACAGGCTCTTTTCTCTTTGAGAGGGTTATGAAGTTGCCATCTTTTTGAGGGGCATCCCAGCCATGATACTTATGAGGGGCTGGTTGGCTGCTGTTTTTGTAAAGGGCATTTGGTGACTGCCATCTTTGTAAAGGGCCAGAAATAGAAGGAGAGCGTTAGGGTTTTTTAAGTGAAAAAGGGCTCTAGAAATATCATCAATCAATGGAATTTTTTGAGTGCTACCTTGGTGCAGAACACTGTACTAAGCGATTGGGAGAGTAAAATATAAGTTGTGGATATGATTTCTGTCTTCAAGGAATTTACTGTTTAATGATAATCCAGATAATAAGCCAAGATCCGCCCTTTCCTCTCCATTCAAACCGCTACCTTGCTGGTTGTCTCTCATCCTATCCCATCCGGATTACTAAATCAGCCTCCTTTCTGATCTCCCATCCTCCTGTCTCTCCCGGCTTCAGTCTATACTTCACTCTGCTGCCCAGATTATCTTTGTACGGAAACGCTCTGGGCATGTCACTCCCCTCCTCAAAAATCTCCAGTGGTTGCCTGTCAACCTACGAATCAAGCAAAAACTCCTCACTCAGCTACCTCACCTCTTTCCTTCTACAGCCCAGCCCACACCCTCCGCTCCTCTACCACCTGTCCCGCTGTGGACCCCTGGCCCACATCCTTCCCCTTTGTTCTGACAGTTTTAACACCTGTCTACATGTTTTGTTTTGTAGTCTATCTCCCTCTTCCAGACTACAAGCCCGTTGTAGTGTTGGGACTGTCTCTATATGTTGCCGAATTGCACTTCCCAAGTGCCTAGTACAGTGCTCTGCACACAGTAAGAGCTCAATAAATAAGACAATGAATGAATGAATGGAATGCCCTCCCTCCACACATCCACCAAACTAGCTTCCTTCCTCCCTTCAAAGTCCTACTGAGAGCTCACCTCCCCAGGAGGCCTTCCCAGACTGAGCCCCCTTTTTCCTTTTCTCCTCCCCATCACCCCCCTGGCCCTACCTCCTTCCCTTCCCCACAGCAGTTGTATATATTTGTACAGATTTATTACTCTATTTTACTTGTACATATTTACTACTCTATTTTATTAATGATGCACATAATTTTATTTATTTTGATGGTTTGGGCACCTGTCTACATGTTTTGTCTTGTTGTCTGTCTCCCCCTTCTAGACTGTCAGCCCCTTGTTGGGCAGGAACTGTCTCTATATGTTGCCGACTTGTACTTCTCAAGCGCTTAGTACAGTGCTCTGCACACAGTGAGTGCTCATTAAATATGATTGAATGAAATGAGTGAATGAATGATAAAAAAACAAGCATGGACCTTTTCAATATTAATATGCTAAAGGATTGACCAAAGCCAGACATGAAAGCTGAGCACTGAAACAATAGATCAACTGGTCACTCCAGTTGTCTTGATGTTCCCCTGGCTGATTTTGGAATGGGACAGTAATAAACGGCTTCAGTAATGAAACTTTCCCGCAAGCTTTGCAAGGCCCTCCACAGGCTGCTTTGACTCTTCACCTACAGGTCACAGGAGGAATTTTCCATTAGAAAAACCCCTATAAAAACAATAATAATTTTTTTAAAAAAATATTTTGTGTGGGCAGATACAGCAGCTGAACAACAATTAACATTTCTCAATCAATCTATCAATCATTTGTACTTATTGAACACTTACTGTGTGCAGAGCACTGTACAAAATGCTTGGAAGAGTACAAAATAACGGAATTGGAAGACATGTTCCCTGCCCACAGTGAATTTACAGTCTAGAGGGAGCATTTGTTAAGCTCTTAGTATGTGTCAAGACCCTTCTAAGGTATATGATAATCAGGTCAGACACAGTCCCTGCCCCACATGGAGCCCGCAGTCTAAGTAGGAAGGGAGAGCAAGTATTGAATCCCCATGGATCAAGTTCAACTTAACCAACTCCAGGAACAGTCAAAAGAAGCCAAATTACCCTTTTTTGGCAATGAAAATAGAAGTTTCAGCTCAACGCAAATGCAGATCATTCCCTGAGACAATTTTCAAGAAAATTAAGGAATGGGAAGAGCATGGGACAGAGTCCAGAGACCTGGGTTCATCATCATCATCATCAATCGTATTTATTGAGCACTTACTGTGTGCAGAGCACTGTACTAAGCGCTTGGGAAGTACAAATTGGCAACATATAGAGACAGTCCCTACTCAACAGTGGGCTCACAGTCTAAAAGGGGGAGACAGAGAACAAAACCAAACATACTAACAAAATAAAATAAATAGAATAGATATGTACAAGTAAAATAAATAAATAAATAAATAAATAGAGTAATAAATATGTACAAACATATATACATATATACAGGTGTTGTGGGGAAGGGAAGGAGGTAAGATGGGGGGAATGGAGAGAGGGATGAGGGGGAGAGGAAGGAAGGGGTTCTAGTTCTAGGTGTGCCACTGGCCTGTTGTGTGACCTTGGAAAAGTCATTTAACTCTCTGGACTGCCACTTCCTCATCTGTGAAGCAGGATGACAATACCTAGCTCTCCCCAAGTCACAGGATTGTTGTGCAGATGAAATGAGATAATTGTAGTGAAAATCATTCTGGGAAAATGAAAGTGTCCTCTATATGCAAGATGGAGAACCAGAGCATGAATAAACAGGCCAAGGACTGAAATTAGCCATTGCTTCGATTCTTAGGATATTTTAGGAGAAAATGAAACAAGAGAGAAAAATATCACTTCTTATTCCCCGAAAGACATTAAGAAATTAATGACAACCCCTCTCCAGTGTTTCAAACCCTCCTAAACATTGTCCCTGTCTTGAATCAGACCCTGGAAAATCAGAAGTAGCCAAATTGTAGTGAATTGGATGTTAGTGGCTGTTTCTGCCCTTTCTGCTACTGTGAATTGCCGACTAAATCTCCCATTATGACCCTTGCAACTAAAATGATTTCTCTAAATGTCAGAGAAATTAAATGTCATTAATCATTCAGCAACGAAGACAATTTTATCTTTCCTTACAAAACAACCCACTGATGGAGCTCTGCTCAGGGAGACCAATTTCAAAGGTATGATTACAGAGGATCTGGATTGAAGAGCCTGTTATTTCTTCATTTTCCTCAAGAAAAGAGACCCTGGCATTTTCTTTCTAAAAAGGAATGGAATTTCCAACCAAACCGATGCATAAAGATTCTGAATCTAGAGAGAAAGGCTTTTAAATTATATCTTGGTGTCTGTCATCTGCATCTCTGCTGTTAGTATGAGGAGGCTTTTAAAAGAGCATTAAATATACTCTTTATATGTGGGCGTGTTTCCTTTCCATAATGCCATGTTCGGCATCAGACAGGAAGGAAGAGACAAACTCCTTTGACAATGTCAGAGTTATCCACCTGCCTCCCTTCTCTCCCCCTTCTCTTGAGAAATTTTGGCCAGGGCTTGTCAAGTGTGTGAGGGTTGTCTGTGTTGAATTCACTCAAATTTTCTCTCAATAGATTCCCAAATTACTGTCCCTCCCAGAAGGCTCTGCCATTAAAAAGAAGATAAGTAAAGTGAAGATTATAAATAGTTAGAGCCACCTGGACTAGGAAGAAAATAAATACTTTCATTTTTAGGGAAAATACTCAATGGTCTCACAAATTGGTGTCATTTTCTCCTTGTAGATAGATGAGAGTCTACCAACTCTGCTATAATCCCAAGATCTCCCAATACTCCCAATACAACACTTAGTGCCTATTTTCCCTTCTACTTAGATTGTGAGCCCTGTATGTCAATCAATCGTATTTATTCATTCAATCATATTTATTGAGCGCTTACTGTGTGCAGAGCACTGTACTAAGAGCTTAGCACTGTACTAAGCGCTTAGCACTGTACTAAGCACTTATTTGAGTGCTTACTATGTGTAGAGCACTGTATTAAGTGCTAATGCCACACTTATTATTATTAATTAGGGAAGACCTCCTGGAGGAGGTAGACAGAGAAGTAGCTTGGCCTAGTGGATAAAGCTTGGGTATGGAAGTCAGAAGAATCTAGCTTCTAATCCCAGCTCTGCCACTTGTCTGCTGTGTGACCTTGGACAAGTCACTTCACTTCTCTGGTCCTCAGTTATCTGTAAAATGTAAAATAAGTAAGCGCTCAATAAATATGATTGATGACGATTAAGACTGAGCCCTATGTGGGGCAGGGACTGTGTCCAACCTGATTAATTTCTATCTACTGCAGCGCATAGTACAATGTCTGGCACATAGTGAGTGCTTAAGAAATACCATAAAATATTTCAGAAAGACTTAGAAAATAGGAAGGGTCTGAATGTACTTTTGGCCTATCTTATTCAGATATGTGTGTGTGTGTGTGTGTGTTCAGATTTATATTTCTGATCACATCATCAACTTGTAGGTGACCCTTCCCATAAATCCTTTTCCTCCTTTTCCTGTAACTATTCTTACACACTGCTATTTTCCCTATCTGTAATTTATTTTAATGTCTGTCTTTCTCTATAGACTAAAAGCTCCTTGAAGACAGGGGCTGTATCTACTAACTTCATTATACTGTACTTTCCCAAGCGCTTAGTACAGCGCTCAATAAATATCATTGATTAATTGATTGCTATAGACAGGGAGCATATCTGCTGAAACTGTTGTATTATACTCTCCCAAGTGCTTAGTTCGATGCTCTGCACATAATAAGCATTCAGTAAATAGCATCGATTGATTGATTGATTCTGTATGTGTTTATATACAGAGTAGGCAACGTGGTCTAGTGGAAAGAGATAGGCTGGGGAGTTAGCATGACTTCAGGTTTTACTCCCACGTCTTGTCACTGACCTATTGAATAACAGTAGGAAAAGTATTTCACTCTTATGAGCCTCTGTTTCTTCCTGTAATAAGAATAAGAATGTTAACTGTGGTAGTTGTTAAGCACTTATTAAGTTCTAAACTCTGGGGTCAATTCAATATATGCAGACTGGTCACTGTTGCTGTACCACATGGGATTTACAAGTCTAAGTAGAAAAGAGAAGAGGTACTGAATCCCCATTTTACAGGTGAAGAAGCCGAGGCATAGAGAAGTGAAGTGACTTGCCCAAGGTCACCCAGCAGGCATTTAGCAGAGGCAGGATTAGAAAGCTAGTCTTCTGACTCCAAGGTCTGTGGTCTTTCTGCTAGATCATGCTCCTTCTCTAAGATACCTGCTATTGCTATCTCCTAGACCTTGGGCCTTTCTTGAGACAGAGACTGTGGAGGATGATAATCTGATTATTTTATATCTAACCTAACATTTAACAGATTGCTCTGAAACTTAGTCAGTGCTTCATCACTTAATCAAGCAATCATATTTACTGAGCACTAACTGTGTGCAGAGTATTGCATTAAGTACTTGAGAGAGTACGATACAACAGAGTTGGTAGATATGTACCCTGCCTACAGTGAACTTATAGTCTAGAGGTTTGATTCAATAACTATTTCACCCATGCAGAAGCTTGGTCATTGCGACAGTTTTGGAGTGCCTAGCATACCTTCCATCCAAGTTTACCTTTCCGTCTCTCTCCAATGCAACCTGCACTCTGACTCCTGGTATTGATGTGCTGATCGTTATGATTCTAAATTTCCATCAGTGGGTAGAAATGATACTCTTATAGGTCATTAGCTGCCAATATCTATATCTAAATTTTAATTAACACCCTGAAAACCTGCACAAATAAAACATTAATGGAGTTATTATTGCTCAATACCAGCTATCCTCCCCCAATTTATAGTGTTTCCAAAACTAGCAGAGAAAGGAGAGTTAACAAGCCGCAGATAAAAATGATCATGAAGGCTTAATTTCATTTTTGCCCCCCAAGCTTGGCAAAGCAAGACCTGAATTCCTAACTTCCTGAAAGATTGCTCCTGAATGCTTGTTGAGAATAACAAAAATACTTTTTGGCTTTTATAGCTCCTTTTTATCTAAGAAGATTAAAGCACTCTACAAACACTCACTAATCCGCCCAGCTTCCCTCAGAGAGAACACAGGTATTATCATACCTATTTTACAGCTGAGAAAACATCTCTCAGTGGATTTACTCTACCTCAGACATCTTAAGTCTTGCGTTTACTTTTGCCTGCTTTATTGATCTGCTCTTCTTCTGTTGACTGCTCTGAATCAGGGGCTGCTGAAACACGTCCTGGTATTTCGAGATATTACTGAGTCGGTTTTCTAGGTGGCTGTCTAGGGTTCTGGAGTCGATCAGGAATTTGGAGATTTAACTCTGACTTTTAACACTCAAGGAGATGGAGCCCATACAATTTCCCCCAGTTATCCACTCATCCTCACTACCCACATTCTAGCCACGTGACTGCACTTTGAGATAAATTACACTGAAATCAGTAGACGATATACCCTTCTCCCAGACTATCCTTTGCACTAACTTTGGGGTGATAGAGTAGCAGGGGCCTTTCCTAAGGTCTCTGAATTATCCTTACACAATTCAAGGTTGAAACGTTTGTAACCAGCTTGGGCAGGGATCCTTAATGATTTTAAGCCTCCGATATTAAATAGGCTATCCAAACATAATGCCAGCCAATCATTAGAAAAAAACAACACCTAGGAGGAGTCTCAGAGGGAAATTAGCACCCTCAGATAGTACAGATGTGAAATGGTGGGGTCTAGGGGAAAGAATGCCGGCCTGGAAGTCGGAAAACCTGGCTTCTAATCCCAGCTCTGCCACTTAATAATCATAATGACAATGATCATGGTATGCGCTAAGCACTTACTGCATACTAAGCACTAGAGTAGATACAAGGTAAACAGGTAGAACATACTCCTTATCCCTCATGGAGCTCACAATCCCGATCCCCATTTTACAGATGAGAGAACTGAGGCCCAGAGAAATGAAGTGACTTGCTCAAGGTCACACAGCAGTCAAGTGGCAGAGCCAGGATTAGGACCCATTCCCTCCTGACTCTCAGGCCCATTCTCTATCCACCAGGCCATGGTGCTTCTCTTGTCTACTGTGTGATCTTGGGAAAGTCAGTTAACTTTTCTATGCCTCTGTTTCCTCATCTATAAAATGGGGATTAAATCCGACTCCCTCCTAGTTCAGCTGTGATCCCCATGTGGGATCGGGACTGTGACCGCCTTAATTACCTTATATCTTCCCCAATGCTTAGTCCAGTGCTTGGTTTATGGTAAGCGGTTACCTAGTATCATAATTATTGTATTAGCCTAGCTCTCAAGATACAGTATCATTGAAACCATGGTTGAAATCTAGAAATTGGGCCACGTGGGGAAATCTTGGGAGATAAATTTAGGCATACTCGAGTGAAGATATTTGTCAAGCTGTCATGGGTCATTTTTAGGTTGTGAATTCTCCAGGGGACAGAGGCCCTTTCTAATTCCTAGCTGTATATTCTTTCCCAGTGCTTAGCACAGTTCTCCGAACACAGTAAGTGCTTAAGACATACTATTACTAGTAAATTATATTACTAATGATTATTAGGAAGAAATCTTAACTATCCATAAAGCCTGTCTAACTCAATAAGACCCTTGAGTAAATTGGGCTTTTCAACGTAATTTTGATTACATTGTGTTGGATGTGCCTAGTGTTCAACTGCTGGAAATTTTTTTCTTTTAGACTTTAAGATCTGGAAATTAGCCAGAATCAATAGGAGAGAGGGCACTGTGATGCTTCAGAAGGAAGGAAAATTCAGGCCAAACTGTAATTTACATGATACCTATTGCAGCGGTTATTTCATTTAAATTGAATTCCTTGGAAATGCACTTTGATCAGATTACTCTAAAATGCTAGGTACTAGAAAGGGCTCAGGTTTTCTTGAAGAACGTGCTTGAGTCTCCTTCATTTTCCATGCTGACTGGACGCTAATTGCCTTTGCAAGGAAGAGAAGACAGTAGAAGAGCAAAATAGCAATTCAGCTTTCAATGTAAGATCCGTGACTGCTGGAAGGAGACATTAAGCATCATCTAAAATATTCCACAATACTTATAAATATAATCAATCGGTGGTATTGATTGAGCACTTACCATGTGCAGAGCACACTACTAAGCACTTGGAAGAGAATACAACAAGATTAGCAGCCACGTTTCCTGTCCGAAATGACTTTACAGTATAGAGGACGAGCTACATATATTCACTATATTCAGGATATATATTCTATACACGTATAAAGATAGATATAGATCTACATATCTATCTCTATATTTATGCATCTATATGAATATACTTGAATAGACAATGGATATATGCAGTTACTTATTTTGACCCCCCTACTTGTAAATATTTGTATGTTTTTCTTCCATATTAGAGTGTACACGACTTTTAGGCAGGATGTGTCACTTCTCTTGTCTGTACTTCCCAAGCATCTAGAGTCACCCAGCACACCAAATGGGTGATCATTCATTCATTCATTCATTCATTCATTCATTCAATTGTATTTATTGAGTGCTTACCATGTGAAGAGCACTGTATTAAGCACCTGGAAAGTACAATTCGGCAGCAGAATAGAGATGGTCCCTACACAACAACGGGCTCACAGTCTAGAAAGGGGAGAATAAATGCTGAATACATTTATGCTTAATAAATGCTATCACTACTATTACTACTACTATTACTAGTAGTAGTGGCATTTGTTAAGCACTTACTAGGTGCCAGGCTTAGTAGCACTAGGGTGGATACAACCAAACAGCCAGGGAGGACACAGTCCCTGTCCAAAAGGGGCTCACGGTCTCAATCCCCATTTTGCAGATGAGGTAACTGAGGCACAGAGCAGTGAAATACCCTCCCCAAGGTCACACAGCAGACAAGAGGCAGAGCTGGGATTAGAACCCATGACCTTCTGACTCACAGGCCTGTGCTTTATCCGCTATGGCATGCTGCTGCTACTGCTGCTGCTTCTCCTTCTTCTTCTTCTCCTTCTTCTTTCTCCTTCTTCTTCTTCTTCTTCTTCTTCTTCTTCTTCTTCTTCTTCTTCTTCTTCTTCTTCTTCTTCTCCTTCTCCTTCTCCTTCTCCTTCTCCTTCTCCTTCTCCTTCTCCTTCTCCTTCTTCTTTCTTCTTTCTTCTTTCTTCTTTCTTCTTTCTTCTTCTTTCTTCCTTCTTCTCCTTTCTTCCTTCTTCTTCCTTCTTCTTCTTCTTCTTTTCTTCTTCTTCTTCTTTTTTTTCTTCTTTTTTACTTCTTCTTTTTTCTTCTTTTTTTCTTCTTTTTTTCTTCTTTTTTTCTTCTTCTTCTTCTTCTTTTTTCTTCTTCTTCTTCTTCTTCTTCTTCTTCTTCTTCTTCTTCTTCTTCTTCTTCTTCTTCTTCTTCTTCTTCTTCTTCACAGAGTGCCACAGCAATTATTTTTCCAACAATACAAACGGAAATTGCCTTACTGAAGCAGAAGCCAACAAACGTGTCAGTCAATCAATGGTATTTACTGAGCACTTACTTTGTGCAGAGCACTTGTACCACTTGAGAGAGGACAGTATAACAGAGTTGGTAGAAATGTTCCCTGCCCACAATAAGCTTGCAGCCTATAAGTGGAGACAGACATTAATATAAATAAATGATTTATACCTACATACATAAGTGCTATGGGACTGAGGGAGGGGTGAATTACTGGAGCAAATCCAAGTGCTTAACTAATACCATAATTATTATATCGGCCTAGCTCTCAATTTACGGTATCTTTGTAAACATGGTTGAAATCTAAGATTCAGGCCACTTGTCCTCTGCTTGACCCACAAATAAACTGGGAAAACCTGATTTAATCACCATTATTCTACTTAAGGACTAAAACCAGATTTAGTGTGTGGATAGTGGCTAGTCCTTTGGGGGCTGGAATCAGAATTTAAAGCATTTTAACAAGTTGGGCACAGGAGAATACTTACAGAGAGAACACTCAGACAGCACACTTTAAAGGTGAGGGGCAAATGGTTTTGTGAAACTAAGATGTAAAGGGGGAAGTTTTGAGGTCCATGCCCTCTGAGCACAAGGTAAATGATGCATGCTCTTGGTTCCATACTCAGGGAAGGACTGTGATGATCTAAATCCCAAGACTGGACACATCCTAGGTAAGAAGCAAAAGCCACATAATAATAATAATAATAACAACAATAATAATAATAATATTTAATAGCTTACTATTAGCTAACCACTGTATTTAGCACTGGGGTAGAAACAAGATGATCAGCTTAGATACAGTCTCTGTCCCTCCTGGGGCTCACAGTCTCCGAGGAAGAGATTGATTCCCGATTTTACAGATGAGGAACCGGAGGCAAAGAGAAGTGAATTGACTTGCCCACAGTCACCCAACAGGCAAGTGAAAGAGCAGGGATTAGATCTTGGGTCTTCTGATTATCAGGCCCAAGCTCTTTCCACGAGTCTCTAAACCAAAACTAAAGAAGGAGGTTGTCGATTCAAATCACCTGGTCTTTACCTTTTATGATTTTCAAGTAGTTATTTTTTGAAAATAGCTGCCAAAATTCTACTTCCTGTTGAATTGACTCTGGCCCTGCCCACAGTTACCAATCCCAACCATCTTAGCCATGAACATTCACCAACTTCCTTCTTCCCATGGCCTTAGAAGAAGGCCTTCATCAGGTTCCTTCACACTAGTCCTACACCACACAAAGTGATCAACCAATCAATCAATCAATTGATTGTGTCTATTGAGTGCTTACCAGGTGCAGAGCACTGCACTAAGCGCTTAGGAGAGTACAATATAACAGATTTGGTAGACATATTTCCTGCCCATGACAAGCTTACGGTCTAAAGGAGTAAAAAGTCGGCTAATTCCCAGATGTTTTCCTTCAGAAGATTTATATCCTGATCAAAGCTCAGAACCGAACATTTGGGGGCCTAAGGAAAGTGACTGGGAAATTTTCACATCTATATTTCACCTTTTTTGGTTTGACGCAGCCTCACAGATTTTCTGGAAAACCAACCAAGAGAAGAGGAAAGAGAGAAGGGAGAGGTGAAATTCATTTTGGTCCTTTTGACACTTCTGCTGGACTTTCTCTCATTAGGACTATTGCTTGATTTCTTCTTCACCAAGAGGGAGGTAAATAAATGGAATTCATTCCCATCGGTAAGTGCTCAATAAATACGATTGATTGGAAAGTGGTACAGTGGACAGTGAAGGCCGAGATGGATTCAAATGCATTCATGAATTTGATACTCACCTCTAACCCCACAATACTTATGTACATGTCTTTATCCTCCGACATGTCCTCTGTCAATACTTATTTTAATGTCTTTCTCCTTCTCTAGACTGTAAGCTCCTTGTGAGCAGGGATCATATCTAGCAACTCTATTTTATTATACTCTCCCAAACACTGTACCAAGAGCTTGGGAGGGTACAGTGCAATAGAGTTGGTAGACAAGATCGCTGCCCTGCTCTTGGTACAGTGCTCTGCACAGGGTTAGTGCCCAATAAATATCATTGATTGATTGATAATGGATGAGAAATCAATAATGTATTACTAGAAGGACCATTAGGGATATAGAATGGAGAGTTTAGAGAGATTAGGTGAGGATGGATGTCTAGGAAAGCAACTGAGACCAAATTCCTTCTACTTTAACTGTGTGTCCCATGTGGGACCTAAACATCTTGTATCTACCCCAGCACTTGGAACAGTGCTTGGCACGTGGTAAGTGCTTAAAAATCATTATTATTATTATTATTATTATTATTATTATTATTATCATTTATCCAGGTGCCACTATTGGAGATGGAATTTTGGAGTGATGGAACATTGATTTGACTGAGCCACTTTGATTGGCCAAAATTTCCTAGATCTTGGGATGTAATTTTATATTTTTGCTACATTTTGTGCAGATATTTCCTCTCTTTCCTCTCCCCTATGAAACTTCACTTGCTCTCATCAATCACGCATTTACGGGTCAGTGGCTGTGATAATACATTACCATCTCCCGAAAATGGCTCATTCAGTTGTGCTGGGACTCCAAAGTGGCATGGCTTGTATATTGGATTAGAGCTTCCAATTTGCTCCAAAGCCAAAGTGACCTGTCTTGCAAGGATCACCAATGATCTGAAAGGTCTTTTGTGGGGATTCACTTCACATTTCCCCAAGGAGGAACAGAGATGACATTTGAAAAGCAGCATGGAAAGAGCACGGGCCTGGAGGCAGAGGACCTGGGTTTTAATCCTGCTTAGTCACTGGCTTGCTGGGTGACGTTGGGTAGGCCACTTGACTTCTCTGTGCCTCAGTTTCCTTAATTGCCAAATGGGGAGTCAATACCTGTTCTCCTTCCTACTTAGACTGAGAGCTCCTTGTGTGACAGGGACTGTGTCTGATCCTATTAACTTGTATCTACCCCTGAGCTTAGAGCAGTGTTTGACACATAGTAAGTGCTTAATAAATACCAAACTTCAGTGTGTATCGTGTACAAAGAACTGTATTAAGTGCTTGGGAGAGTACAATATAACAGAATTGCAGCATGACTTAGTAGATGGAGCATGGGCTTGGGAGTCAGAAGGTCATGGGTTCTAATTCTAGCTCTGTGACTGGTCTGTTGTGTGACATTGGGCATGTCACTTCACTTCTCTGTGTCTCAGTTCCCTCATCTGTAAAATGGAGATTAAGATTGTGAGCCCTATGCTGGACAGGGACTCTGTCCAACCTGATTATCTTTATCTATCTCAGTGCTTAGAACAGTGTATGGCACATAGTAAGCACTTAACAAATACCATAATTATTATTATTGTTATCACATGTTCTCTGCCCACAATTAGCTTGCAGTGTGAGGATGACATTCCTGCTCTCAAGGAGCTTACAGTTTAATGGAATGGAAAATGGTAAAAGTAAATATAATACGGGATGTTTAGTGGCAACCAGAATTTCAGTGTATCTGGGGAAACAGTGTCCCTTTATTTGAAAACATCTAAGCTCCACCAGAACTGGCAAAACTGTGGCACAAAAATGTCCTTTCAATCAAAGCTAGACTGATGTAAATTAAGCTACTACAGTAGTTGATCTATCACAGAATAATACCCACTCAAGAAAAGAGTAAGATCTCTTTGGTACCCAGTGAAGTTGCATTGACCCTTATAAGTCCTTCTAATATTCTTGGATAGCGATGAAGAAGAACCTAAATGAGGTGAATGGAAGATAACAGGGAACCCAAGTGGATGCTGCTGAATGGGATCCAAACAAGGCAGAAAAAACAATTTAAAGGCACAGTGAAGCGTGATCTTAGGCCATGCACTCGAGTAGGCTAAGCAGCCTAGGAGGCAGCAATTGAGAGAAGCTTCCTGAAAAATAATATTTGTTAAGAATTTACTATGTGCAGTGCACTGTGGCCTAGTGGGTAGAACCCGGGCCTGGGAATCAGAAGGACCTGGATTCTAATCCCGGCTCTACCACATGTCTGCTACGTGACCTTGGGCAAGTCACTTAGCTTTTCAGAGCATCGGTTACCTCATCTGTAAAATGGGGATCAAAAGTGTGAGCCCCATGAGAGACGTGGACTCTGTCCAACCTGTCTATCTTGTATCTACCCTGGTGCTTTGTAAAGTGCCTGGCACATGGTAAGCACTTGAGAATTGCCATTAAAAATACTATTAAAGAAAACAAAAAGCAGAAAAAAAGGCTTTAGCTTGGGACTTTCCATTTTCTCTTTATTATAAAAATAGACACCCATCTATCTGATAACTGCATGTGACAGGCATAACACCACTGCTGTCTGATGCTGAGTGACAAGAGATTGGTGCATTTTTCAGGGACCAGGGAATAGTCTGGGGAAAAAATGAGCAGGCTTCATTGAGCAAATGACATTTTCCAACTAAAACCAGTCCCTATCAAATACCCCTATGGAAAAGACCACATTCAGTCAGCCCACTGGTGGTCCTGACAGAGAGCAAAATGTTCCCTACCAGACTTATTTATGGCCTAATCAATTGTTCCTTAAAGGGACAGTTTTTCAAATAGGTAGCACTCACTGGAGAGGTGTGATAATAGCGGCAGAAAAACCGGGCATCCGAGAGGCAGGGATATTTGATGCCTTCGGAACCGCCAGCCAAGACAGTTTTTTTCATTATTATTATTATTCTCTTCTTTCTCACCAATGGGGTCCCAACCGGATAGTTGAAGAGTCATTATTAGTTTCGAACAGCCGGACTCAGACTGTGGTTCGGTGAGAAGTTTAGTCACACTGGGGGAGTTGGAATCTTTCCAAATCCAGTTCACTGAGGTCATCTGCTCCCAGGCTTCATTAGTTCTGTTATTTGACATAATTAAATTGCTGCCCACTTTCTTCCTTTGCCGTTTTCTGGATCCATTTTGGTGAGTCAACAGAGCCCTTGGAAATTACTTTTTTTTTTATTTTGCCATTACAGGTCTGTTTTTGCAAAATATGACCTCCATCTTCAGGATTTTCGAGGGTTTTGTCTCTCTCTGCTCCCAGAGTACTGCAGACGGGAAAAGGTAAACACAGCTTTGCCATCCTAAATGTTTCTGGGCAGTGGTGAGGAATCACACAAGCTCACATCAACTCCATTTTCTCTCCCTGTGGTGGTTTTCCCCATTGAGATGGGATCCTTTCATTTTCCAATTCCACCTCTATTTGGATCTCTTCAGCTATATGTATCTTCTTGAAATATATTTTCAGTAGTATGACCATGCAGGGAATTCCATTTTAACAAACACCACAGTGACAAATCTTTTATTTTAAAGAACCTGTGAAAAATGTTCTTTTCAGTAGATGTCCCTAAATGAAACAGAGCTATTCAAGGGTAAGAAATTTTCATATTATCGAGTGTAAATCTAAGGTCCCCTGGGGTTCGTTAAAATGAGAGTTTCAAGCACAACAAAATGTAGGCATGCACATGGAATAAGAAAAAAAATCCTGCCCAGACTTTAAAGTCTCATGCTGGCTTCCATGCTACCAATAACAAAAGAGAAGCAGCATAACCTAGTAGAAACAGCATGGGCCTGAAAGTTAGAGAACATGGGTTCTAATCCCCATTCTGCCCCATGTCTCCTGTGTAACCTTGGGCAAGTCACTTAACTTCTCTGTGCCTCAGTTACTTCATCTGTAAAATGGGAATTAAGACTATGAGCCCCATGTGGGACAGTGCCTGAAACTTAGTAAGCACTTAACAAATACCATAATAATAATAATTAATAATAATAAATATAATGACAAGTAATAATTGTGGTATTGTTAAAGCACTTACTCTGTGCCAAGCACTCTGTTAAGCCATATAAGCAGATCAAACATAGTCCCTGTCCCACATGAAGTTCACAGTCAGATGAGGAGGGAGAAGAGATATGCAATCCCCCATTTTACAAATGAGGAAACTGAGCTCAGAAGATAAGTGACTTGCCCAACAGGGAAGGGACAGAGCCTGGATTAGAATCTCTGACTCGCCAACCTGTCCTCTTTCCCCTAGGCCATGTTGGAGCCCTGCAGGAAAACTAGTGTTAACTATACTATGGTGATTATTATTAATAATAATAATAATAATAATAATAATAACAATGGTATTTGTTAAGTGCTTACTGGTGCCAGGCACCTTACTAAGTGTTGGGGTGGAAGGCCTAATCTCCTGAAACCAAGAGGTGTGCCTCAATCAATCAATCAATCAATGGTATTTATTCAGTCGATCGATCACATTTATTGAGTGCTTATTGTGTGCAGAGCACTGTACCAAGCACTTGGGAGAGTACAGTATAGCAGAGTTAGTAGGCACGCTCCCTGCCCACAATGAGCTTACAGTCTAACTGAGCATTTACTCTGTGTAGACCACTGTACGAAGCACCTGGGAAAGTACAGTGCAATAAAATCTGTTGAAATAATCCCTTACAGCCTAGAGGGGGAGAAAGGCATAATAATAATAATAATAATTGTAGTATCTGTTAAGTACTTACTGTGTTCCAGGCACCATATTAAGCGCTGGGATAGATACAAGCAAATTTAAGTTGGACACAGTTCCTGTCTCACATGGAACTCACAGTATATTCCTCATTTTATAGATGAGGTAACTGAGGCACAGAGAAATGAAATGACATGCCCAAGATCACATAGCAGACACTTGGCAGGGGAAATGACAAATTGCAAAGATATATACATAAGTGTTATAGGGTTGGGAGTGGACAGGGTATCAAAATGCTTAAGTGGAACAGAGCCAAGGGCATAGGAAGTTCTGATCAGCCTTTCAATAGGACCATGTTGGGAAGAGACCTGTTTGAAATGGTTCCCTCCCAAAAATGTCTTCGCTGAATGTAACTAGCAAAGCCCAGTATTTCATTGGAATTCTTAATTAATGTAAAAATAATAAGGGTCCATCACAGGGGTGCAATTTCCATAAGAGGCATTTTTTTGGCTTTCAAATTTGTCCGGGCATCCAATCCTGGGTTGAACTACGACCCAACATGGTGCCTCCTCCCCTTCTATGATATGACACTGCCGTGGGGCACCCCCTTGGCTTGTGTCTCCATTCCTCACAGGGAGAGCCCAGGCTAGCTCCCACCCCTCCTACAGTCCTGGGCATGGCAGTGGCAGTAGCCCCTTCCACAGAAGTCGACTCCAATGGAAAGTCCCAACTCCCTTATCCCCAGAACCACCTCATGTTCGGGTTTATGGTCGGGTGACTTCATATTCTAACGTGCACAGACACCAGAGCAGGAGGCACTATAAACCATTTCTTTATGGGGTCGTCTTGAAGGATTTCACCTGAAAAATGATTTGTAGCACAAAGTGCGACAATCCGCTGTGGAACCTAAAGAGGAACTGATACTCTCTCTAAAAGAAAATCCTCTTGTCATAACTGGACACTTTAAAGAGTTCCCACATGGTTTCAAGTGCGGCAGTAAAAAAATATCTCTGACAAGGGATTGTTTTTTATGGGTTATTTGTTACCTAAAATGTGTTCCGCTGCAGGTGATTTTGACTTCAGTTTGTTTAACTGGGAATTTATTATCAAAATCCTGGAATGCAGTAGGACTGTGAGCATCAAAGCTCATCCCATCACACCTTCACTGTCAGGGCGGGTGAGGGAAATGAAGAGAAGCAGGATATCATAAACAGCTGTTCTACGGTGAGCTTGAAATGGAGTAGAAGGAAGGAGTGCTTTAAGGACACAGTGAAGCAAAACCTCAAATGATCCATCATATCAGGAGTTATTTAGAAGGTAGTAGCAGGACACTTGTTACCCTGGAGTTCAGCGGTCAAAAGGAGGATACAGACTTCAGGAAGATCACGGCACTAGAAAGAGAAACAAAAATAATGCCAGGTCCTGTGGTTTACAACCGTCCTAAAATCTGAAGGGCACATCTATCTATCTATCTATCTATCTATCTATCTATCTATCTATCTATCTATCTATCTATCTATCATCTATCTATCTAATCAATCTATCTATGCATCTGTCTATTCACTTATTTTTCTGTCTGTATGTCTTTCTGTCTTTCTATCTATCAATCAATGAAATATACATTCATAGATTGATAGATTGTGAGAAGCAGCGTGACTCAGTGGAAAGAGCACGGGCTTTGGAGTCAGAGGTCATGGGTTCAAATCCCGGCTCTGCCAACTGTCAGCTGTGTGAATTTAGACAAGTCACTTAACTTCTCTTTGCCTCAGTTACCTCATCTGTAAAATGGGGATTAAAACTGTGAGCCCCCCGTGGGACAACCTGATCACCTTGTAACCTCCCCAGCACTTAGAACAGTGCTTGGACATAGTAAGTGCTTAACGAATACCATCATTATTATTATTATGATTACATACATTTTTATATCATATATATATTCTCCCCCTTCTAGACTGTGAGCCCACTGTTGGGTAGGGACCGTCTCTATATGTTGCCAACTTGTACTTCCCAAGTGCTTAGTACAGTGCTCTGCACACAGTAAGAGCTCAATAAATACGATTGAATGAATGAATGAATATATATATTCATATATATATATATAGGATATTTGTCAAGTGCTTACTACATGCCAGACACTGAACTAAGTGCCCTGTACATACAAGCTAATCGGGTTGGACACAGTCCCTGACTCATGTGAGGCTCACAGTCCTAATCCCCATTTTATAGAGGAGGAAACTGAGGCACAGATAATTTCAATGACTTGTCCAAGGTCACACAGAAGTCAAATAGCAGAGCTGAGATTAGAACTCAGGTCTATGTGTTCAGGGATCATGTCTACCAATGTTGTTATATTATACTCTTCCAATTGCTTGATATGATGTTCTGCACACAAGAATCAATAAATACCACAGATTGCTTGGTGGCTTGATACTTGATTGAGTATCTGTCTATTATAATTGTGGTATTTGTTAAGGGCTTACTACGTGCCTAGTAGTACACAAAATGCTGGGGTAGATACTAGATAATCAGGTCTCCCATGGGACTCAGTGTATGTAGAAGGGAGAAGAGGTATTGAAATCCCATTTTGCAGATGAGGGAACTGTGGCACAGAACAGTTAAGTGACTTGACCAAGGTCACAGAGTAGACAAGTGGAGGAACAGGGATTAGAACCCAGATCTTCTAACTCTCAGACCCGTGCTTTGTGCAGGCCGTGGTGCTTCCCCTGCTGATTGGGACAATATCTACCAAATTTGGTTTTTCTCTGGGCTTTCCTCTGTTAGACTGTCCAACTCTTTATCAGCCTCACTGACTAAAATCTCTTCTTCTCTCGTTACCAAGAAACTGTCATTTTCTCTCACCACACACTTATGTAATTAGCCTGCAATGCGTGGATGGTTTTCTAAGTGGGCCCCAAAAATTAGATGAGATATTTTTGACTGATGGTAGCATGATTGACTAATAACTATTCAAAGATATTACATAAATGATTGCTGCATTACCCTTCTGTTATCTGGACTGGTATTTACATTCTCCTGTCATAAAAAAAAAACAAAAAAAAAATGACACTAGAGAAAATGTAGGCAGATTCTTTAATAGAAGGCCAAAACACCTGAAAAAAATTTCAAAGAGGTTTTGTTTATCTGAGGTTTTTTTTTTAGCTATAACTTGAAAACAGGGATGCATCAAAAGCTTTTCTATCCTTAGAGATAATGAAGGGAGCTATTTTTCATGCTGAACATGTGCTTCATTCATTTATGGCATTTTTCTTTCCAAAGGAAGTGTCTCAGAAGAGGAGGAAAAGCAACATTTTTCTTCTCCACGATGAACTCCAAAAAGTCGTGGAAATTCTGCCTCATAAAAGCACTATCTTTTACAGATAAGATTTACTCACATCATTCAGAATGGAACTGGAGAATAAATGCCAAAGTTAATCAAATGCATCTGCTTGGGAAGAGCTGATGGGACATTTCTTGATGGGCTTTTATGGATTCTGCATGATCGCTGGTGGCAATTATCCTGTAATGTAAGTTCCTGTCCTTTCTCTGCAAGTCACTGCAGAGAATAACTAGGTGAGTCCCTCTTTTCAGTCATCAAAGTCAGCACTCTTCAGCAGGCTTGCAACCCGGCCCTTGGTCTTCTGCCCTCCTAGAGTAATTTCTGTGACCTTTGTCTGGAGAAATATTTACATTTTAAGGTTGAGCGTTCCTCTGATGTAAACATTCGTGTAGGATCAGACGTGGGTGAGGTGCACAATGGAATATTTATCTTCAAAATCAGCGAGGGAATTGTCAGGCAGAAGAACTGATGTAAAGGCTAAGATGAATTCGTCCACAGTTTACAGCATCTTAATCTTTCCTTAGCCATCCCCCTCCTGCACCACTCTGCTCACTCTGCTGTAGTGGCCCATTAAGGCCACATTGACCATCCATTTGAAAAATCCACTGAGATTTGACTTGGGGTTTTATTTCTTTACCCTGTTCCACATCAGCCGAAAAGGTGAGAGACCAAGTGGACTAGTGGAAAGAGCATGGAACTGAAAGGCAGGAGACCTGGGTTCAGTGCCCAGGTCTGCTACAAGTCTTCTGTGTGATCTGGGGCAAGCACCTTAGCCTTTTTGTGTCTCTGTTTCCTTATCTGCAAAATGGGGATCATGATATCCACCTCTCTCTACCTCCAAGGGCCGAGGGGGGGGAAAAATGAGTTAATTAATACGAATGCTTTTTGTCCAAATAAAAGTGCTCTACAAAAACTGGATATTCAGAAGCTTAAAACAATGAACCTTTTCCTAATTTGGAAAAGAATCAAGATTTAGTGATAATAAAGGAGCAGACAGCCATCCCTCTGGAACTGAAAAAGTTTACCCTTATTCAGAATTGGAAGACTAGATTAGATAATGATCCAGCTGCAACTATAAGACTGTATTGTCTTTCAGGTCCAGTATTGGACAATGTGTGATTTCCACTGGCATTGTAATGAGGGTAGTGGTGAGATGAGGAAAATTTCAGTGTAAATTCCCTCATAATTTTCTTGAGAGTGCAATGGATGTTTGAATCAGAATGGGGGATGGTGGATATGGGTGGTTTGGATATGGGTGGTTTGTTTGTTGTCTCTAATCATGGATGGTGTGTTTCTGAAACTCCTGGTCAATTTTATTGCTGGGAAATATTGGTTGTGAAGAAGAAGGCAAAGGTAAATCAATTCGGTATTTTTACCAAGAAAACTCTATGAATACACTACCAGAATGATTGCAGATGGATGTGGGATATTCTGGAAGAGATGTGTCCTTGGAGTCGTTATGGGTCAGAGACGACTGGACTGCATAAGATAAGGCAAGACAATGTTGGTTGCTGAAAATCTTCCTCAAATGTCCTTCCTGGAAACACAATGTGTACATGATCCCTCGAAGAGGAGAAATGAAATTACATTCAACTGTGTTCAGAGAGCTCTAGCAGGTTTGTTAAGCAAGATTAATCCTCAGCCTCTTCAGGCCACGGGCTCCCAAATCCTGAGGCAGCAAGTGTTCTCAGCTGATTCCCCAGATTGAACCAGAAATAAAACATATAATTCAATTTGGGGACTTGAAGGCCTTCTTTTCTCTTCCAGTACATTCCTTAAGTTGGAGTTTGGTGGTTGATCTTGTGGGCTAAATTGCCAGCATCAGGAAGGCTGGGAAATAGAGGTAAGCAGAGTTGAACAGCAACCTCTGGAGCTGTTTCTCAAGTTTTACCTTGAAATGAAACAAGGGAGTAGGTTTATGTTCTTGAGGAAGGAAACAATGATGTATCCAGATACTGACGTATCCCTTCTGCCTCCTTTTCCCATCTAGTTTGTTTGTCCAGCCTCCAGTTTCAGAACTGTCTTCTCTAGGCATCAGTAGATGTAAGCTCATTGTGGGCACAGAATTTGTTACCAACTCTGTTATACTGTACACTACAAAATGTTTAGTCAAGTGCTCTGCACAGGGTGAGCGCTCAATAAATATGACTGATTGAGAATCAGGAGGGCAGGATTCTATTCAATCAATCAATCAATGGCATTTATTGAACACATACTATTGCAGAGCACTGTACTAAACACTTGGAGGAGTACAATATAACTGAGTTGGTAGACACATTCCCCGCCCACAATGAACTTACAGTCTAGAGGGGGAGACAGACATTAATATGAAGAAATAATTCATAATGCATAATGTACATGCTTGTATATCATATATTATTATATATTGGTATTACATGATTAACTGTATGCATATTCCTGATACCCTCACTGAGTCTGAAGCTGGGGTAATGCTGAGGATTTTTTGGCAGGGGGGCATCTATTAAGTGCTTACTATGTGCAAAGCACTGTTCTAAGTGCTGGGGAGGTTACAAGGTGATCAGATTGTCCCATGAGGGGCTCACAGTCTTAATCCCCATTTTACAGATGAGGGAACTGAGGCACAGAGAAGTTAAGTGACTTGCCCAAAGTCACACAGCTGACAAGTGGCGGAGCCAGGATTTGAACCCCTAACCTCTGACTCCAAAGCCTGGGCTCTTTCCACTAAGCCATGCTGCTTCTCAAA
This sequence comes from Tachyglossus aculeatus, assembly GCF_015852505.1. Classification (NCBI taxonomy): domain Eukaryota; kingdom Metazoa; phylum Chordata; class Mammalia; order Monotremata; family Tachyglossidae; genus Tachyglossus; species Tachyglossus aculeatus. The sequence continues at coordinate 7,912,927 of NC_052090.1, read as the reverse complement.
GTGGATTTAATTACACTTTTACCAATTAGGAAGTGAAGGCATGGAAACATTAAGCGACGGCCCAAATCAAATACCTGCCATCGTTTTGATCAGGGAACTTATGAAAGTTACTTCCCCAGTCTGGTTTTCCATTTCCCCAGCTGTGCATTAGTGAAAGATCATCTACATTCCCCACTTCCAGAGACCTGAGGACTATGAATGTGGTCAAGTGAGAACAAACACCTTGTGAGCTTGTTGTGGGCAGGAATGTGTCTGTTGTTATATTGTACTCTTGCAAGCACTTAATACAGTGCTTTGAACACAGGAAAGTACTCAATGAATACTATTGAATGAATGAATGAATGAATGACCTTCCTGGCTCTGAGCGTCAACTACTATCAGCATTGTCATTATGGATATTACTGTCACATTTTTTTTACTGATGCTCCTAATTTTGCCCATGTTCCATGGGAAAGAGGAGGTTGTTTAAGTCATATAAGGATATGTAGGGGGAGAACCTGTCTAGAAACTCCTCCCCTCCGTCACCATAAATGAAACAATGGTATGGTCCTCTGCTTGAAGATGCACCAATAAACCTGTCTATATTTTTAGTAATTTATCAACAGAGTTGTTTCTTTCATTTTACCTTTTGTACATTTGCATCCCTCTTCTAGCTCTTTTTATAGTTTGTGTTCCATTCTTAGCTCCTGGATGGCATAGACTGGTTCTTTAACTTCTAGTGTTTGTTAGCAATGCTCGATACAGGACTCTGCAGACAGGAGGTGCTAAGTAAATATGGAAAAGGAGGAAGAGGAGGAGACAGAGAAGGGCAAGGAGGAGGAGCATGATGACGATGACAGGGCTGCACTGAGGCACTTCCTGGCTCAGGAGGGAGGGGAGAATATGTGCAGGCAGCAATTCTGAAATAGTAGTAGGAGAGGGAGGAGGAGAAGGAGGAGGAAGAGGAGGAGGAGGAGTAATAGTAGGAGGAGAAGGAGGAGGAAGAGGAATAATAGTATGAGAAGTAGGAGGAGGTGAGGAGGAGGAGCAATAATAGAAGGAGGAGAAGTACCAGGAGTAGTAACAATAGGGAAAAGAAGATTAGTATAAGTAATAGGAGGAAGAGGAGGAGTAATAGTAGTAGTTGCAGTAATAACAGTAGTAGAAATAGTAACAGTAGTAGGAGTAGCAGCAGCATTTTTTGAGTACCCACTTTTTGCACTGTACCATACTAGGTCCCCTCTTGGTGGGGGGGCACCTGGAGAGTTTTCAGTTCTCTACCAGTCTCGGCTGTGGGAGGGAGAGTCAAGCAGAGGCCTACTCATTCCATTCCGAGCTTGGGCAGTGGCTAGCAAGTGGAAGGCGATCTGTTAGAAATCAAAACCCACCCATGCTGGGCAGCAGTGACATGGGAGAGAGTCGAGGGTAGAGACTCAAGTTCGCTGTGCCCAAGAAGGCAGTGGTAAACCGCTTCTGTATTTTAACCAAGGAAACTCTATAAATACATTCCCAGAATGATTGCAGATGGAGAGTGGGGCATTCTGGGAGAGATGTGTCTGTGGTGTAACTATGGGTCAGAAACAACTCAACAGCATAAGACAAGACCATACTGGGTGCTTGGAAATCAATACCCTTATTCTGCTCATTATTCTCTTTAATGTAAAATATTCAATTGGAAGGGAGCAATCAATCAATCGATGGTATTTATTGAGCTCTTACTGGGTACAGAGCATTGTACTAAGTGCTTTAGAGAGTAAAATACAGCATATTCTCTGCTGACAGAGCATACAGTCTAGGGTAAGACAGACATTAATATAAATAAATTAATTATGGATATGTACATAAGTGCTGTGGGGCTGAGGGAGGGGTGAATATCAAGTGCTTATAAGCTACGGATCCAAGTGCATAGGCGATGCAGAGGGAGTAGGGGAAAGGGGGCTTAGCTCAGAAAAGCCCCTGAAGATGTGCTTTTAATAAGGCTTTGAAGGTGGGAGCAGTGGGGTTAGCAGCACAAAAGCTGCCACTGTCCTGTTTGGGGGTGCATGCCTGCTTCTAATAGAGGCTGGGCAGTGGGAGGCAGTTCCTAAATTTAGGTGGTGAAATTAGCTCATTATTTTTAGTTCACATTTCATGGCAGGGGCTGGGTTTTCTGCCATTGTTGTGCTGAATGATGTGAGGCAAGACATCTCATTTCTCTGGGAGGCGGCATAACCGAATAGAAAAGACATGGGACTGGGAGTGAGGAGACCTGGTTTCTAGCCTTCCTCCACCACCTTTTTGCTGTGTGACCTTGGGTAAGTCATTTTTTATTTCCTTAAGGCCCCGATTTTCTCATCCGTAAAATGGGACTGAAGTAAGATTATGAGCTCCCTTGGTCCAATCTGATTAATTTGCCTCTCCCTGAGTGGTCTACTGATGGTAAGCAGGTAATGAATATCATCATTAGTAACAGTAATACTATAATTCAGACTCCTCATCTGTAGAATGGGAATGTAGTTCTTGCCAGCTGGAGGACCCAATTTGTGGATATCTTATGGTCCTAACAGAAGCAAAGCAGAAGTCAAAGGGGCTGAAGAGGAAGAAGGAATCTTATTCCTTCAGATCCTGCCTGAAAACTTTTTTTTCCCTGAGACCAGACCCAATCAGCAGTCCGGGCAGAGCTTTGAAATTCAGGCCCTCTTGCTTGTTGGCTTCTGGATGAGTTATTACCTGGTGGTTCCTTTGAAGATTCACCTGCAGTTTCTTCCACTCCATGGCAAAGCCTCCTGGTGAATAGCCAGCACTCATATGGAGGACCAAAAAAGTTCCTTCCCAGGGCTCTGTTTTCTATGGAAGGTAGAATTGGAAGGTAGAATGGAAGGTATTTTACAGCATTCCTTTCTGCTGTAAAATGACTCTCTGTCTGTCACGACTACTGGGGCAGTTAACATTGATGAGTGAAATGATGAATTTCTCTCTAGAGCCTCCATCCTCTGCCCTGGTAGACCAGTTTTCCTCAAATGCCATATGGGTTATAATTACAACCTTATGGTACTGTACCTTGATCTGAGATCTGTTGAAGAACTCAGAATCTCAACACTGCTCCCCAAACTCCCAGAGAAGCTTTGAGGATGAGAAAATTGATGTGAAAGTGCATTGGGAGATGAAAGAGCTAGAGAGATACTTCAAATTTCCGTTCTCGGTTGCTTTAAAAGGCCTGAAGACTCATGTGTGAAGTTAAATGGGGCAGAGGTACCAGGGATATAAACGTTAGTGGTGGGTTGGGTTTGATTCTGATAGCTCTTCATAGACCATCTTTTAGATCCTTTAGATTAGAACTAACATCCTCTTGAAAATATTGGGGAGACAAACTTATTGAATTCAAGTCTCCCTCTTGGGTGGGTGGCAGGATTCACTGGAGAGAGGGATTACCTGAAAGCAGCCTCCCAGGGTGCATAGGGAACATAGTTTCCCTCCACCCTTATCCCAGATTGTTTTTTATAGGTATTTCCTAAGTGCTTACTATATGCCAGGCACTGTTCAAGGTTGGGCACAGTCCTTGTCCCACGTGAGACTCACAGTATTAATTCTTAGTTTACAGATGAGGAAACTGAGGCACAGAGAAGTGACGTGACTTTCCCAAGGTCACACAGCCAACAAATGGTGGAGCCAGGATTAGAACTCAGGTCCTTCTGTCTCCCAGGCCCGTGTATTACATAGGGTAACATTGCAAGACAATGCATTCTACTGAACACGGAGAATCGAGCTCATTTGGTTCATTTCTCTCCAAAGCTGGAATGTCAGAGGGATGGAGACTAAGATTAAGTGGTCTCCTAGTGACTAGCTAATCCTTCCTGAATATCCAGGGGACCCTTGTGTAATGAAATGATCCTTAGAAAAGCAGCATGGCCTAATGGAGAGAGCACGGGCCTAAGAGTCAGAAGGAACAGAGTTCTAATCCCTCCCCCTTAGTCTGTGTGGGACAAAAGTGTGTCTCATCTGATTGTTTTGTACATACCCCAGTGCTTAATAAAACCAATGCTTAACAAATACCATTATTATTATGAGACTTATTGAAAATCACATCTCCTGAAAAAAATCGTATTTGTGAAGTGTTTACTAGGCGCCAAACAATGTACTAAGCACAGGGGTAGATACAAGGTAATCAAGTTGGACACGGTCCTTGTCCCAGTGGGGCTCACCATCTTGATCCCCATTGTACAGAGGAAGTAACTGAGGCACAGGGAAGTTAAGTGACTTCTCCAAGGTCACATAGCAAATATGCAGCAGAGCCAGGATTAGGACTGAGGTTCTCTTACTCCCACACTCATGCTACTTCCATTAGGCCATACTGCTTTTTGTCTGAGTGAACCCTCATTTCCCCAAATCCCTCTCCCTTCGGGGTCACCAAGGTAGTTGGATAATAATAATGATGGCATTTATTAAGTGCTTACTATGTGCAAAGCACTGTTCTAAGCGCTGGGGAGGTTACAAGGTGATCAGGTTGTCCCACATGGGGCTCACAGTCTTCATCCCCATTTTCCAGATGAGGTAACTGAGGCCCAGAGAAGTTAAGTGACTTGCCCAAAGTCACACAGCTGACAATTGGTGGAGCCGGGATTTGAACCCATGACCTTTGACTCCAAAGCCCGCACTCTTTTCCACTGAGCCACACTGCTTCTACTTGGATCTGTACTCTTTAAGCACTTGATATTCACCCCACCTTCAACCCAACAGCACTTAGGTATATAAGAAGCAGCGTGGCTCAGTGGAAAGAGCACGGGCTTTGGAGTCAGAGGTCATGGGTTCAAATCCCCACTCCGCCACTTGTCAGCTGTGTGACTTTGGGCAAGTCACTTAACTTCTCTGTGCCTCAGTTACCTCATCTGTAAAATGGGGATTAAGACTGTGAGCCCCATGTGGGACAACCCGATCACATTGTAACCTCCCCACTGCTTAGAACAGTGCTTTGCACATAGTAAGCACTTAATAAAAGCCATTATTATTATTATTATTATTATTATTAATAACCAAGATTTACTTTAGTATCCATCTTCCCCTCTAGACTGTAAGCTCCTTGTGGGCAGAGAGTGTGTAGTATTGTACTCTTCCAAGAGCTTAGACCAGTAATCTGCATAATGTAAGTGCTCAATAAATACCATTGATTGATTGATTGATTAAGCTCCTTATGGGCAGGGATCATGTCTATCAATTCTATCATATCGTACTCTACCAAGGACTTAGTACAGTTGTTCTGCACACAGAAAACACTCAATGAATACCAATGATTGATTGATTATTATTGAAAGCTCCCTGGGTTCCTTCAAATGCCATTTAGGGGCAACAACCCATGGGCTCAATAAATACCATTCATTGGTTGATTGATTGATAGTATTTAATTGATCAGCAAAGCTTGATTTGATCCTTTAGAGTCATTTTTCTGGAAGTGTCGGGAAATTCACTGGAAATATTCAAATCAAATTTGACTCCACAAGCTGACTCCCTCCACTCTGACAGATTTTCTTCTTTCTTCTCAATGCTACAGTATTGATTCCCCTCAAACAACTCTCTCCCTTCTGAGACTGTGATCCCGTTGTTGAATAGGGACCGTCTCTATATGTTGCCGACTTGTACTTCCCAAGCACTTAATACCATGCTCTGCACACAGTAAGTGCTCAATAAATACAATTGAATGAATGAATGAATGAGACTACATGCAATTTCCCACAACCAGGATGACCTCTTGCACTTAGTAGAGTGTTTGACATATAGTAAATGATTAACTAATACCATTATTATTTTTATTATTTTTTTAATCATTATTATCATGCTCTCCCATCTTTTACAGTTATAAAACAGCACCTTCTCCATGAAACTTTCCCAGATTAGATCTTGGTTTTCTGACCACTTAAGAAGATATTAACAAAAATGGTGCTTGCAGTGATCCATAGGGGAATACCAGTAATCAATCAGTGGCATTTATTAAACAATTAATGTGTCCAGAGCACTGTGCTAAGTGTTTGGGAGAGTACAGTACAATAAATGTCATCCCCATTCTCTAGAAGCTTACCGTGTAAAGGGCGAGACAGACAGAGGAAATGGCAGGATATAAGATATGTACCTATATCCATTGAGGATGAAGGTGAGGTGAATATCAAGTGCTTAAAGTGTATAGATCCAGGTGTATAAGCGATCTAGACTGTAAATTCATTGTGGACAGGGAATGTGTCTATTTATTGTTATATTGTACTCTCCCAAGTGGTTAGTACAGAGCTTTGCACCAAGTAAGTGCTCGATAAATAACGACTGAATGGAGAGGGAGATGGAGTAGGTGAAATGAACGTTTTGATGGGAAAGGCCTCTTTGAGGTGATATGATTTTAGGAGGGCTATGAAGGAGAGTGATTCTTGGTGGAGAATGAAGGGAGAGAGAGTTCCATGTCAGAGGAAGAAAGTGGGCAAGTTGCCAGCAGCAAGATAGACGAGAGCAAAAAACAGTGAGTAGGTTGACACAGTAAGGGCAAAGTATGTTGGCTGGGCTGTAGAAGGAAATCAGCGAGGTAAGGTAGGAAGGCGAAAGCTGATCGAGTGCATTAAAACTGATGGCAAGGAGATTTGGTTTGTTGTGGAGGGTTCTGCGGAGTGAAGAGACAGGGACTAAACTATTTTCTGGAAAAATGATCTGGACAGTGGAGTGAAGGATGAACCGGAGTGGCAAGAGACAGGTGACAGGGAGCTCAGCAAGGAGGCTGATGCAATAGTTAAAACAGTATATGATATAAGTACTTGGATCAGTATGGTAATGGTTTGGATGGAGAGGAAATGGAAGACTTTAGAACTGTTGTGAAGGTAGAACCTACATTTTTCTTCTCCCTAATGTGGCCATTTACTTAGTCTCTATAAGGCAGTGTTCTATCCCTGATGGAGCATTCTCTCTAATCTCATCATTATTAAAATTTTTACAAAGCCTTTGGAGTGGAACTTCATCAAAGGCAAGATCAGGAAAATCTAAATATATTCTATCCACTGGTTCCCCTCTATCAGTCTGCTTATTGACCCCCTTCAGGGAACTGTGGCAGATTAGTGAGGTGTGATTTCCCTTTACAGAAACCTTGTCTTTCCTTCAGCAGGGTTCGTTTGTCTTAGGCCTCATTGAGTCTAAACTAAAAATATTCATAAATTATTTCTTTAAAAGGTCAGCAGACATCTTCCCAGAGAAATACAGAAGGGATAGGATGAGGGAGGGGCTACCCAAAACTTCTAGAGACTATACATACTTCTACACAGTTATACACAATCAGTCATATTTATTGAGTGCTTATTGTTCTTAATCATCTTTATTATGGTATTTGTTAAGCGCTTACTATGTGCAAAGGACTGTACTAAGCACTGGGGTGCTTATCAGATTGGATAAAATCAGATTATAGGCTAATCAGATTGGACACAGTCGAAGTCCTATGGGGGCAATCATAGTCCCCAGTTTCAGAAGAGGTAATAGGCCCTGAAAAATTAAGTGACTTGCTTTTCATGGGCAGAGCACAGTAGTGAGCACTTGGGAGAGTTCAATGCAGTAAGTAGTCATAATTCATTTCCTTGAGAAACTTAATCTTCATGCATTCAGTCGTATTTTTTGAGCTCTTACCATGAGCAAAGCAGTGAACTAAAGGCTTGGGAGAGTACAATATAACAACAAACAGACACATTCCCTGCCCACAATGAGCTCACAGTCTAGAGGGGGAGAATCTATTGAGCTCTCTTACATTACGTCACTTTGACACTCACAACAACCCTCTAAGTTAGAAAGGCAGCAGGTATTTTTATCTCCACATTTTGCAGATGAGGAATCGGTGTACACAGAGGTTACACAGTAGGCTGGTGGCAGAGCTTGTTCTTGAACACTGGTCCTCTGACTTCCAACTACCACTCTTCGGCAAAATCATACTTCCTCTCCTAATACACTAATTATGCTTCAGTATGCATATTGGTGTATTTATTCACCCCCTTATAAATATGCAATGTGGCCTACTGGTTCTACCTAGATATTTAAGTTCGAACAACAGTATTGAGAGGAAATATGTGAGATTTCAATATGCTTGAAAGACTATCTTACTGAAAATCTGCCCAGCCAGGCAATCCTTACCCCTACAATGGGTACCACATCAAAATTCAGCCACTCAATCAATCAGTGGTACTCACTGAGCATTTATAATGGGCAGAGCACTGTGCTAAGATTTTGGGAGAGTACGATACAACAGAGTTGGAAGACATATTCTCTGCCCACAAGGAGATTACCAATCAATCAGTGGTATTTATTGAGCACTTACTGTGTGAAGAGCACCACAATAAGCACTTGAGAGAATACAGCAGAATTGCTAGACATATTCCCTACCCTCGAAGAGCTTAACAATTAATCAATCACGGGTTAGCATTTACTGTGTGCAGAGCTTACTGCTAGTATAAATCAGTGTAAATGCCTGCTGAAGTGTGAAAAAATGCTCTTCATCTGATTGAATGGCTATTATTCTGTTATCAAATGTTGCATAACTACAGAATCCATTCTGGCCACTTCTGTCTTGAGTAGGTCTTCAGTTGCTTGAAAAGGTTCTTTGGAATCAGCCCCCAATTAAATGGCTCCAAAGATGTATGATTCACTAGGTTGGGGATGTAGCAGCCTGGAGTTTTTGAGAGAAAAAAAGCAAAGAACATCTGAAAAAACATCCACACTCAGATAGCTCCAAATACAAGATCAAAGGAAGGAGACAATATCACCCATGAAGCCACTGTAGAATGAGGTAAACTCTAAGTGGGAAAAATCACAAAGTCTCTCAGAGGAGAGAAAGTCGTTCTGGTTAATTCATCAGGATATGCTATGCTGAATTCACAGTCAAAAATCCTTAAAGTATGCCTTTCACGTCACTGAAAGCCATGTTAAGAACCAGAGAGAAATGTAAAAGTCATAGGAAAATGTTGCAATAAGCTTTGACAAGAATTTTCCATAGAATTATCTTACTGGATATCATTTCTTATTCAAAACTCCTAAAAATGGACATCAGTGAGCCTGGGCAATTACCCTCACTGCCTTTCCAGCATTTAGTTCCACTATTTTGGCCAAGATGGTGGAAGAATAATTCTGAGGAGAAAACCCCCTCTTAATTCTGTTGGGATCATCTTACTTTCTTGTAGTGCCAGCTAATGAGTTATAAAGGTAAGGATTGGGGTATATTAGGCCATAATGAATTCCCACTCTTCCACTGAAGCCTCTCAAAGTTGAAATAAGCAAGAGACTGAATCACGAGTATGTCGAACCAGTGTTGGACAAAAGCATAAACAGATGTGCCCCTCCCAGACGTGCAGGGCCCACAGAACAGAATCATTTGAAGCTGAGCCATACATTTGATATGAGGAACTACACAACTCTCATCTCATTTATCTTTGGTGATTCGATAATGATCTGAATGGAGCCTTGGGCCCAAATTAGCCAGAAGGCGTATTAGTATAAAAATATGGTCAGGGTCTGACATAGTCTCCCCATCCTTTATCAGTAGCCCAAATAGGGATGGAAGAAAGAAGAAGGAGTTTGATTTATTTGAAGTAAATCTTCGAAAAGATTCTTAAATAGAGGAAAAAGCCCAGTGCTGTTCTTTTGAGGGTCTGGGAATGAGTAAATGAAAGGTGGCTTGCTTAACAGAATCGTGATCCCAATTCCTTTTCTGTCAGTGGGGCAGGTTGAAAAAAGCCAAGTAAAAGCTGCATTTGTTTGCCTCCTTTCCTGCCTCTTTCCAGCCTGTAGTTATTTTCTAAGGAGAACCATAGAGCAGTATGGGAGACATCTGCTCCTGAATGATGTCAGTATTAAGGTTCTTTTATAGTCGAGGACTCTTTTTGCACTGGCGTTGGAAAATATATGGTTTGCAAATAATAGAAGTCTGGGTTAAAGACACTAAATCAGTGATATTACAATTATGCCTTTCACCATGCCAGTGTTGGATTAACCTTGTTAAAACGGCTAATTTTGGAAGCATTGTTTGATAGGAAATCAAAAATGAGAAGCGGTGTAGCATAATGAATAGACCACAGGCTTGGGAGTCAGAAGGACCTGAGTTCTAAATCCAACTCTGGCATGCGTCTACTATGTGACCTTGCGTAAGTCACTCACTTCTCTGGACCTCAGTTCTCTTATCTGTAAAATGGGGATTGAGACTGTGAGCCCTCTGTGGGACAGGGACTTAGCCCGATTTGTTTGTATCCACCCCCGCACTTAATACAGTGCCTGGAGCTGTAAGTGTGTAACAAATGCCACAATTATTATTGGTGGACTGTCCTTTCCTTTTTTGCTTGCTTAGTTGTTAGCGGCAGAATGAAATATGATCCTTCCTGCATGGCATTCACATCAAACATGAATATTAGACAGGTGCCAGCCCAACTTGCTAGGTAAGTTGACAATCATTTAAATTAGGACGACTACTTCAGAAATCCCACAGGGACCTTCTGGGTCACTTCTTCACTTCGGAAAGCAGTGTGGCTTAGTGGCAAGAGCTCAGGACTGGAATTCAAGAGACTTGGGCACCATCTGAAGGAAACTGAAAATGAGAAGCAGCATAGTCCCGTGGAAAGAGCCAGGGGCTTGGGAGTTCTGCCACTTGTCTGCTGTGTGACCTTAGGCAAGTCACTCCACTTACCCTCTGCTTCAGTTTCCTTATCTGTAAAACGGGGAATAAATACCTGTTCTCTCTCCCCCTTAGACTTTGAGCCCCCAGTGGCACTAAGACTGTGGCTGATATGACTGTATTGCATGTAGCTCAGTGTTTTACACTTAGTGAGCATTTAACAAATACCCCCATTATTATTATCACTAAGCTGTAGTTAGAACAAGAACTGAGGCTGTGTTATTCACAAGGAGATATTGAATTTAGGGGCCTTTGATATACAGGTGAGGGATTTCTCACAAGAGTGTATCTTCAAATGTATACAAAAGAAAAGGGTAAATAAATCACTGACTTCGGCAGTGTAGAAGCAACTGAAAATCATTAGTTTGACCTTTCATTGTTTTTTTGTCATGACTTCTACAATTAGGCAGATCCAATTTTTGAAACTCAGTGTAACCTTGTGGAAATAGCTCAGGCCTGGGAATCAGAGGACCTGGGTTCTAATTCCATCTCTGCCACTTCCCTGCTGTGAAAGGCACTTAACTTCTCTGAGCTTCAGCTCCTCCTCATCTGTAAAGTTGGGATTAAATACCCCTTGTTCTTCCCACTTAGACTGTGAGCCCCAGATGGGACAGGGACTGTGTCTGATTATCTTCCATCTATCCCAGTGCTTTCTGTAGTGCTTGGCACAGAGTATTGGCCTAAGAAATGCTACTATCATTATCAGATTCAATACCTTATTTTTAAAAAATGGTGGCCACGCTGAGATTCATATTTAGTTGATATTGAATACATGAATATTTGCAAAATGATGTTGGCTTCTCAGATTAAAGGCACTGAAAAACAAAGATTTTACCCATGATTTATTTTTTCAAATCCTTGGTTTAAAAAAAAACCAATCCTTTCAGTATGACTGGTTTCATTCTTACTTCCCACCTTAGATTCCTGTCAGTCTTTCCATTTCCCATGCTATGAGATGACAACCTTAAAGTTAACAACTGTTATGAGAATTCCCATAGAATTCACTCCATAAGGTCTGCATTGCTGCAGTTATTGACTTTCTCTGCTAGTTGAAGCAAAGTCCAGTAATAAACTAACCCACAGGAATTTCTGCCTTGATGGATGAATATTGATGACCACTTAAAAAAAAGCAAAGAAAAAGAATACTTTAACAAATTAGAACCTCCTTATGCATATCCATGCACGTGTGTGTGTTAAAGACTCCAAATCTTTTGGGTTGAGCTGCTTCCTTATTGGCTGCAGCTACAAAGCTTGTATTCCCCTGGCACAGAGAAGTGATAGGTCACTAATGATCTAGCCTTTCTTCTGCTTGAATGTCCAGCAGATAAAATGATTTAATCAACATTGATGATTTAGAATAACAAGACTCTGTCACCAGACCAGCTTTCTCAGATTTGACAGGAAACAGCTAGGCTTCACCCCGGAACATTTATTTCCCATAAATGTTTCTGACTTTGCTTGAGTATTCTTCAAGCAGCAGGAGACCATTATCCTGTGAGAATGTCTTACCCTCATTCCCCTGATTATCTCTTAATTATTGCTGTCTTCTCTATAGACAATACCTAGAGGAATTTCCATGTCATTTTCAGGTCCTTTCCTTCTCTGATTTACACTGTGATTGGGTAGGGTGTGGGAATTAACCCCAGAAAGTTCAGAATAATGAAGCATAAGCAGAGGAGGCTGAGAAAGCAGAGGAAGCAGTGTTCCCTAGTGGAAAGAATATGGCTCTGAAAGTCAAAGGGACCTGGGTTCGAAACCCAGTTCTGCCACATGTCTGTTGTGTGACCTTGGGCAAGTCATTTAACTTCTCTGTGCCTCATCTGTAAAATGGGAATTAAGACTGTGAACCCCACATGGGAGATGGACTGTGTTCAACTTGATTAGCTTCTATCTACCCCAGCACTTAGTAAGGGATTAACAAACACCACTGGAAAAAAGGAAGGCATTCAGCTCTTTTTAGTGGTTGAGAGAGTGGAGATTGGAAGTCAGACAATCTATATCGAAGCAATCAGGAGGCACAGTAGAAATATCCAGGTTGGGAAAACTATATTGAATATTAGGCTTTCCCAACTTGCTGAGTTCTCAAGGCAACTAATGCTTGTATAGTATAATATGTGTGCATGTGTGTGTGTCTGCGTATGTATATGTATGTGTGCTTATATATATTAATGCTTGTATAGTATATATGTGTATTATATATCACATTCATTCATTCAATCATATTTATTGAGTGCTTATTGTGTGCAGAGCACTGTACTAAGTGCTTGGTAAGTACAAATCAGCAACATATATACATATATACACACATCTATACATACACATATATACATATGGGTACATACGTATGTGTGTATGTATATATACATGCTTGTGTGTGTATGTGTTTTAAAGGCTTTATCCATCTTTCTGGACAAAATAGCCTTCACTCTCTGCCATCTCTGCCATTCTTTTGAGTCTGTAGCCACTCACACTAAAACAGTGGCTGCCAAAGAACCAGGAACCCCCTAGATGCATCTTAATAAGCTTTTTGTTAACTTCAAAGCTGACCATTTAAATGTTAAGGCTATTAAGCAAGTAATCCAAAACATAAGCACCCAGCTTGAATCATTAGCATTTAATTATCTAACATTTTCCGTTGTTCATCTACTATGCCCCATAAACTATTCTTTTAAATTTTTAGCACTTTAGGACAGGAGGGGTAAGCTGAGACCCAAACAGCTCAGTTGTATTATTAATGTACCTACATACTCCAGGGTCAACGTGAGCATTTTCTACAGATACTCACACAAAACCACTTGAAAAGGAAAGTATTTGAGGGAATGCTTTGAATGTGCCTTGGAATTTGGTAGAATTAGCCACAGTCCTCTCAATTGAAGGACTGTACCCTCACGTCATCCTAGAAGGAATGCCATAATCAAGCTTCGGAGACAAGATGCTGGCAGTGAAAGAGTCCAGATTTTTTTCTTCTACTTCTTCTTTTCCATCGGGCAGGAGAAAAGAAGTTACCAGTGCTTTTTCTATGCAATATAAAGGTCACTGACAATGGCCCACCTATAGATGCTGATGTGTGACATTTAAACTGAATACCAGAGAAGCATGATAAGCTTTAAAAATCTAGTTCCTTTCAAGATTAAGTTGTTTACCAGACTTTCCCTCTTAAAAAAAAAGAAAGAAAGCAGCAATGAACTCCATTCCATGGACCCTGCCTGAAAAATGCTATGTTGCACGATCTGAATGTACAATAGTATGATTATCTTTGATATTTAATCTGATCATTCATCATCAATATAAAAACCATTCTCTTGGGGATTCCAGCCAGCTATGGAAAATCGGGTTAATAATAATAGTAATAACAATTATGGCATTTGTTAAGCCCTTACTATGTGCCAAGTCCTTTGCTAAGCACTGGGGTGGACACAAGCAAATTGAGTTGGACATGATTCCTGCCTTACAAGGGGCTCACAGTCTCGATCCCCATTTTACAGATGAGATAACTGAGGCACAGAGAAGTTAAGTGCCTTGTCCAAGGTCACACAGCAGACAAGTAGCAGAGTGGGATGAGAACTCATGACCTTCTGACTCCCAGACTCATGCTATGCTATGAAGGTTTATTCATCTCAGTGGAATTCACTGAAGGAGATTTTGGCCTAGTGGCAAGAGCACAGGCCTGAGAATCAGAGGACCTGGGTTCTAATGCATGCTCTGCCACTTTCCCTGCTGTGTGACCTTGGGAAAATCACTTAGCTTCTCTGGCCCTCAGTTCTTCATCTATAAAATGGAGATTAAATACCTGTTCTCCCTGGGAGCACCATCAATCAATCAATCATATTTATTGAGTGCTTACTATGTGCAGAGTCCTGTACTAAGCACTTGGGAGGATAGGTACAACAGAATCAGTAGATAAGATCCCTGCCTATAAGGAGCTGACAGTCTAGACCAAAGGGATCCCATGTTGGGTAGGAACGTATCTAACCCAATTACCTTGTATTTGCCTGGCACTTAATACATTGTTTGGTACATAATAAGTACTCAAAACTGTGAGACAACCTGATTACCTTTTATCTACCCCAGTGATTAGAACAGTGCTTGGCACATGGTAAGCACTTAACAAATACCATAATCATTATTATCATTATTATTATCAAATACCTCAGTTATTATTAGGATCTCAGGCTCTTTGGAAACTTCATTAACCCCTTCAGGTCACTAGGGGACTTTCTCTTTGATCCCCCTCCGGGGCAGCTAATAATTGAGACCCTGTGGATGACAATTTAAGGGACAAAGCAAAGTCCCTAGTCGTATCTACCTACTTAATTATACTGTACTCTCCCAAGCATTTAGTACAGTGATTTGCATGCAGTGAGGGCTCAGTAAATACAGTTGGGTGAGTGATTGATTGATGTTCAATTGTGAACACAGCTTTCTCCCAATACACAGGTTTCTTGACATCTGAAAGCTTTTATGGCTTTCATTTCTGAGGCATTGAAATTCGGGTTTGCAAAGAAGGTTTCTGTTGCACCTTAAATGGAATGCTGAAGTGTTTTGGAGGAAATAGTGCAATTAACCAATCAATCAATGGTTATTAATTGAATGCTTACTGTATGCAAAGCACTGTACTAAGGGCCTGGGAGAGGACAATGAAACAGTCTCCTGGCCCACAATGAGCTTACAGTTTAGAGGAGATGGGGAACATGCCTACCTACTCTCTTAGGTTGTACTCTCCAAAGTGCTTAGTACAGTGCTCTGCACACAGCAAGTACTCAACAAATATGATTGATTTTATTTCAATGCTCCTGATTTCATTCCAATGCTGTACTCCGGCGAGCTTGTAAGATTGACCCTTCTCGTCGGTCTTTTCCCACATCCCCCTTTCGTCTTTAGTAAAGGAAATGTTACCAAACCCAAATAGGTTTGTTTTGTTCTTTCTGCAATCGGAATAGAACCAGTTTTTTTTCCACGCAGACCCTCTATCGAGCGAGCAGCAAGGGTATTAAGTTTAATGTTGAGCATGGCTGGCAGCAGTGAATTTCTTTTGAATTAGACAAGTGGGCTAATCTCTTCTCTGCTCGGAATTTGAAACTCCTTTGGTCTTCCTGTCTGTTCACCACTGGGAACAATTTCTCTTCCCTGTGGTGCTTTACATTTTTGCTTCATGAAAAAAAAAAAAAACTTTTCTAAAGTCAGGGCATGGTGCCAGGTTTCTGAGGGAGAAGAGGGGAATATAGAGGTAAAGGAGGTCAGCATTCAGTCCCTCCCCACCGAGAAGCAGCATGGTCTAGTAATAATTATGGTACTTATTAAGCACTTAATATGAGCCAAGCACTGTTCTAAACGCTGGGGTAGTTACCAATCAATCAGGTTGGACACTGCCTCTGTCCCACATGGGGCTCACATTCGTCGCCATTTTTCACAGATGAGGTAACTGAGGCACAGAGAAGTTTAGTGGCTTGCCCAGGGTCACACAGCAGACTTGTGGCAGAGCAGGAAGTAGAACCCATAACCTTCTAACTGCTAGATCCATGCTTTATCCTCTAAGCCATGCTGCTTCTCACAGTGGAATTGATCTTGGAGTCAGAGGACTGGGTTTCTAGTCCCAGCTCTGACACCTGCCTGCTGTGTGACCTGGGGCTACTCATTTAACATCTCTGTGTCTCAATTACCTCACCTTTAAAATGGGAATGAAATACCTTTTCTCCCTCTCTCTTAGAGTGTGAGGGACAAAGAGTGTGTCTGATATCCTTACATCTTACCAACCACAGAGATTGAGATTAATCAATTACTCAATCAATGGTATTGATTGAGTGTTTACTATGAACAGAGCACTAGAATAAGTACTTGGGAGAGTACAAGCCAATAGAATAGCCTGGGAGTCAGAGGTCCTGGGTTCTAATCCTGACTCTGCCTCTTGACAGCTGTGTGACCTTGAGCAAGACACTTAACATCTCTGTGCCTCAGTTACATCAATGTAAAATGGCGATTAAGATTGTGAGCCCCATGTGGGACATGGACTGTGTCCAACTAGATTAGCATGTATCTACACCAGTGCTCAGGACAGTGCCTGGTGCACAGTAAGTGCTTAAAAGTGCTGTAAAAAAAAAGGAGTTTACAGACTAGAGGGGGAAGGGAGCAGAAGGGAAGAGAGCATGGGGAGAGATAAGGCACCTCTCCCCACAATAAATAACCCATGTGGGTCCTACCCCAGGTCCCCAACTCTGCTGGGGAGTATCTGGAGGAGGTGCAGCCCTTAGCCAGTGGGGCCCAGAACACAGGGACAAAGTAAGCACTCAACAATTACCCCAGTTATGCTCCCCTGATCCTGTCTGAGCCTTCACTTCCTGAGTGTGCTCAGGGCTATTTTTCAGACAGGGCTATTTTGAGAAGGCGGCTAGAAGTGGAGTAATTTCCTGTGTGCAGAGGAGGGAGGGAGGTGGTTTATTCATCAGCAAGTCTTCCCCTTCTTTCTACTAACGAGATAACTCTGATTTTGACTTTACTGAGGAACTCTCGTTTGAGACTTAAGGAAGCTTCCACCATATGAGTCTAATAAAGATCTTATCTCCCCACTCCATTTTTTCACTGCACTATCATTTCAGCACGTCTGTGCCATCTACTCTTGAGAAATTACTACCCCTGACTCTCTGTAGCATTTTATGGACAATTCTGTTGCTTCCTCCCACCTGCAATTTAGCATCTTTCACTTCTACTAGTCTGTAAGCTCCTTTGGGACAGAAATTGGGTCTAGTAACTCTATTGTACTTTCCCAATCAATCACATTCATTGAGTTCTAACTGTGTGCAGAGCATTTATAAATGCCATCACTATTACTAAACACTTGGGAGAGTACAGTGGAATAGGGTTGGTAGACCATTCCCTGCCCACAAGGAGCTTACCAACTAAAGCACTCAGTACAGTGCTCTGCATGGAATGAGAACTCCATAAAGTTAATTCACCTATGCTGGGCAGAAGCAGTATGGGAAAGAGTTAAAAACAGATGATCAAGTGATCCAAACATTGATCAAAGACAATGGCAGAGGCTCAAGTTTTTACTGCGCAGAAGAAACTTTACCAAGTTTCTTTATCTTTCCAAGTTGCCATATCTTCACCAAGAAAATTCTATGTATAAAATTGTCAGAATGACTTTATGATAGAATTAGAACGAGTTTCCTTTTGACTCCCAAGCCCAAGCTCTCTCCACTAGACCATGTTATTGGTCTAGTGTTGCTTATAGCTCTTTCCTCTAGACCATCCTTATTTCCACTAAACTACCTGTTTGACTTGAAATAGGTGGATATCTCAGGCAAAGAAAAGTTTCTGTTGAATAAGCCTGATAATGATGTCACTTTTGCCCTTTGTTTGCTAGTGCTAGGATCATCTCAGTGATCCTGGGTCTGGATGTTTTGAATTTTCCCTGTTCTTCTATCAGCTTTATGGGTTTTGTCTGCTCACTTGTCTTCATTTTTCCATGTATTGATTTTTTAGCACTAGACAGTCCAGGAAAGAGAGTGTTTGAAGTCTACGGCAATGTGATTACACTGAAGTTCATTGAAACTACACAACAACAGTGGAGCCAGGATTTTTTTTTCCATCCCAGACATGTCTAAACCCATGTTTATATTGTACTCTCCCAAGTACTTAGTATAGTGCTCTGCAGATAGTAAGTGCTTAGTAAATTGATAAGTAGATTGATTTATCTTTCAGCGCTGTGTGGACTAGTAGAAAGAGCAAGGGACTAGGACTCAGAGGGCTTGGTTTCTAACCCCAGATATGCCATTTTACTGTTGTGTGACCTTGGGCAAGTCACTTACCCTTTCTGTGCCTCAACTGCCTCATCTGAAAAATAGAGATAAAATACCTGGTCTTTCTCCCTTTTAAACTGTGACCTCTATATGAGGGACAGAGACACTGCCCTATCTGCTTACATTGTATCTACTCTAATTTTATTACTATTATTTTCCACAGTGTCATCCTTACTTACTAAAAATATTACTAGATGTCAAAGACTGGGATCACTGATGCCAACTTTTCATTTTGAGCCAAGAGTTTAAAGGGGGAAGGAATTTTAGTGAGTTGCAGACTGTAAAGGTGTGGCTTTTAAAGAATTTACAGGCCACAAAACCACAGCACTTATGTCCATATCTGTAATTTCTTCATTTAATTAATGTGTTGACTCCCCCTCTAGACTGTCAGCTCCCTATGGGCAGGGAAAGTGACAGCCAGATCTATTGTACTGTACTCTTCCAAGCACAGTAACTTCTGTATACAGTATGTGCTCAAAAATAGCATTAGTTGATTGATTTTCAGAGGCCTTAGAGGAGCAAATTGGCTGGTGGGTTGGCGGGGGCGGAAGGCACTCGCAGCTTCTGGAGAATGTCCCCCCACCACCCCTGCCTCTCCATGGTTGGACATCCAAGGGACAGTAGCCATGTCTAATTCCTACACATATATTCTCTCCCAATGTTTAATATAATGCTCCAAACATGTCACTTCTTAAAATATACTATCACTACTACTTCTACAACTCCTGCTATTATACCTAAGGTGGATGCAATAAGATCAGACAGGGCCACCCCTTTTTTTCTGTTTGCTTGTTTTTTTCTCATAGTATTTGTTAAGCGCTTACCACGTGCCAGGCACGTTTTTAAGTGCTTGGGTAGATATGAGATAATTAGGTTGGACAAAGTACATGTCCCACATGGAGCTCACAGTCTTAATCCTCATTATACAGATAAGGGAACTGAGGCACAGAGAAGCAAAGTGACTTGCCCAAGGGCACACAGAAGACAAATGATGGATTCGAGATTGTAAACTAGGTCATTCGGACTCCTGGCCCTTGCTGTAACCATTAGGCCATGCTACTTCTCACACAAGGCTCACAGCCAATGAAGAAGGGAGAGTACAGGTATCTTTTCCCCAGATGAGAAAGTAAGCACTGGATACTGGAGCACGGGACCACAAAATCAATCAATCAACCATACTTTCTGAGCATTTACTGTGTGCAGAAAACTGTACTAAGCAGTCAGGGAGTCAATCATATTTACTGGGCACTTACTGTGAGTGGAGCACTATACTAAGCACTTGGGAGAGTACAAAACAACAATAAACATGTTTCCTGCCCACAATGAGTTTACAGTCTAGAGAGGGGACAGGCTAATAATGCACTTGGGATTAGAGCAAAATCCCATACTCTTTCCCCATCCACCACCCTGCCTTGACTTTAAATATGGACTGCTTGCATATACGGAATATATGCAATATATTGCAATATATGCAAAGCTAGAAAGCTTCTGTAGAGGACTGAAAGAGATAATGCTCCTCTCAATGTTCTGTCCTACTCTTAGGCTGTGAGAGAATTGGGCTTTGTGTCGCTTTTAGCTAAATTCCAGATCTACGGGACTGTGGGACTGTGTAGAGAAAAGAAATGATTTTCTACACTCAATCATCAAATTATCTAAGACAGCCCTTTCCACTACTGTCTGACAGGAGTCAAGTAAGTAGCTTGTGTCAATTTGTACTGCATCTTATATTTTAGGCTAGCTCTATCAATCAATCAGCTAATTGTATTTATCAAATGCCTACTGTTTGGAGAAGCACAGTACCAAGCACTTGGAAGAGTACCATGTAGCACAACTGGTAGACACATTGCCTATGTCTGCGCTGGTCTTCTATTTCAGAACAGAAACTTTAAAAACTTGAAAGCGCTTTAATGGGCCATCAAATTTCAATGACAGCAATTGGCAAGGTGGAAAATGTTTAAAGGCTAATGGAGGGCATTTCCTCCCATATCTCCTCTCTCCTTTCTTCCCCATTTTTTCCCCCTACAATTCTTTTATCTCTATCAGAAGGCAAGTTTCCCTTACTGACATTATAAATGTCTTAGATCCTGTTTTATCTCATTTTCATGGTTGGCTCTTGCTTTTAATCAGCTGTCACCCACTGCCCCTGAATATCTTTCCTCTGACAAATTCAATAATGAATCAGTGTAAAGCATTTGTTATATACATCAGAAATTCCTATTTGCCACTGAGTTATATAGCACAGTAACCTCAGGAAAAAAAATACACACACATACACACACATATGTGTGTGTGTATATATTACTCTGCTTTTAGTTTTGTTTGTTTTCTGCTTTTGGTTTGTTCTTATTTGATTTATGGGGTTTTTGATTACTAAGGTTTTTCATGCATGGTAAATCCAGTATTAGTGGTTGTCGGGAGACATTTAGAGTTAAATCATTTTTTTGCATTTGAGGTAAGGTTCCCCATCAGCCTGAATTCTAAAATGTTTAGCAATGAATAATTTCTTTTACATCCTATCTTCTCTTTCTATTTGTCTCTGACAGGCATCCCTCAAATTGACAGGGGGTAACCCAGGTGCGGGTGGGAATTGAAAGAGATTATTTATTCTGGAAACCCAGACTCTTATTATTCAATCATGGATGGACTGTCAAATGAGGTTTCTAATGGTGGAGACCAGAGGTGCAGGAAGTGTGTCCTATCTCCTGACACATTTTCTCTACCAGTGAAACCCAGTCATCAGGGGATAACAAATCCTAAATTACTAGCTGGTACCAGTTGATCCTATCAGTATTTAAATGGAAATAGGGCTAGGAGGGAAGAAAAAGGAGAGGTCTGGGGGATTTCTCTGAGAAAATAGGCTTAGATCTTTCTGGCCCTCCTGGGATCAGATCCTGGAAAGGGTAAATAGGGGACAAGTTTTCTTACACAAAGGTATCTCCTTGTATGTTCTGTGGGAGGTAGGTATGACCTCTGGCCTATTTACCTTAGTTAATTTAACTGGAGTGTAAGGTAAAGGATGATTTGGTTCCTGAGCTGAACCTGAGCTTAACCCACTAAGAAGGACCATGTTACTTAAGAATGTGTAGAGGCGGGATTGAAATGAGATAAACTAGAGAAGGAGAAACTTTTCTTAGCCATGACTTAAGTCTGGCATCCTTTCTGGATGCTGACACCCATAAAGAAATTGCTAGTCCCGCAAACATTATGTTTAACCATGTCCAGAGAAGCAGCGTGGCATAATGGGTAGAGCACAGGCCTGAAAGTCTGGAGGTCACGGGTTCTAATACCAGCTCTGACATGTCTGCTGCGTGGCCTTGGGCAAGTCACTTCACTTCTCTGGGCTTCAGTTGCTTTATCTGTAAAACGGGGATTGAGATTGTGAGTCCCATGTGGGACAGAGATTGTATCCAACCCTATTTGATTGTATCCACTCCAGGACTTAGTACAGTGCCTGACACACAGTAAGCACTTAACAAATGCCATTATTAATTAAATTATTTCCTTTTCCTCAGAACCGCTGTTGGTCAATGGCTGGAAATTCAGAGATGATGTCTTTCTTGTGCAAAAAGGAGGTAAAATGTTTAGTCTTGTCAATAATAATAGTGGTGTTTGTTAGGGACTTACTACGTGCCAAGCACCACAGTATGCACTAGGGTAAATACAATCCCACATGGGGATGCCAGCCTAAAGTAGAAGGGAGAATAGATATTCACTCCCCATTTTGCATGGGGGGAAACTGAGGCACAGAGAAGTGAAGTGACTTGAGCAAGATCGCACAGCAGAGAAGAGGCAGAGCCAGGTTGAGAACTCAGGTCCTTCTGACCCCCAAGGCCCATGCTTTATCCACCAGGCCACAGGGTTGGTTCAGGTGTGGTTCCCAAGTCTCTCCCTGGTCCCTTCTCTAGACCCTTAGGGAAGGAACTGTACCCCAGAAGGCTCAGAAATTATTCAGTACTTCCAGAGCCTGCTTTGATGGGCTACTCCCCATCTCAAGCTCACATATAGGGGTACCAGTCCAGCATGAGGATTACCAGTTTCCACTGGGATCCCTAACAGATCTTGGGTTGCCATGGTCCTTCCTGCAGGGCACTGAAAATGGTGCTGTAACCAACCTTCCCACAAAGGACAAAGGGAAAACGATGATCCCAGGTGCACTGTGGGAGGTTCACAGAGTCCCTCATCTTTACCTTTCCATCTGGTCCTGTTTCATTCTCCGGCCACAGATAAACTTCCACTGAAAGGAGGCTCGGCGTGACTCTATGTTGGCTTTGGAGTAATTGTTTCTCCAGGTCTGAATGGAGGGAGTTGGGGTCTAGCAAAGCCGAGCAAGGACTACTTGTCCTTGGGAAGCCAAGTGCCTGCTCCCGTAATGCTTTGGAAGCTAAGCCAAGAAGAGAAGTTCCCCTTTTACCCCTGTCAGAGGTCTGAGAGGATCTAGGCACAATAGTGGAAAGAAGGAAATTTTAGTCTGTGTGCAAATTTTAGGGGATGATGAAGGGTTTTTTGGACCATCCACCTGGACAGGGTGGCTGAAACAGCCTCCTCATTTTTCAGAAAGTAGAGTCTCATTCGTCAGTACCAGCTGGGCCCAGACAGTGGATCCTCCCTGCAGCTCTGGTGTCTTATCTTAAAGAGATGTGTAGCAGTTTGCCTGAAAACTAATTCCTTAATTCTCTCTAATGAGCCCAGTTTTTAACTTTGCCTGTCACTAGATTGATCTGGTTCACTCCGTGGTCGATTGTTAAATAACATGTTCTGTTAAGCTGAAAATTCCTCATCCATAAGACATCTGACATTCTCATAAGGCATGTCAAAAACTTCACTGCTTCTACAGTTTCAGCCCTTAGAGTTAGTTCTGTATTTATGGAGACTGGGTTTGGGCTTTGCCGTGTTTCTAAGAGAAGTAGCGTGGCTCAGTGGACAGAGCACGGGCTTTGGAGTCAGAGGTCGTGGGTTCAAAATCCGGCTCCGCCACATGTCTGCTGTGTGACCTTGGGCGAGTCACTTAACTTCTCGGAGCCTCAGTTACCTCATCTGTAAAATGGGGATGATGACTGTGAGCCCCACGTGGGACAACCTGATCACTTTGTATCCCCCCAGTGCTTAGAACAGTGCTTTGCACATAGTAAGTGCTTAACAAATGCCATCATCATCATCTAAGGTTTTCCCCTATTTACTGTAAGCTTTTTGTGGGCAGGGAATGTGTCTACCAACTCTGTTGTATTGTACTCTCCCAGCATTTAGTACAGTACTCTGGACATGGTAAGTGCTCAATAAATGCCACTGATGGATTGATTTTCTGGACTCTGAAGGTATGCTTGTTATACAACAACTGTAAGCTCATTGTGGGCTGGGAATGTGTCTGCTTATTGTTGTATTCTCCCAAGTGCTTAGTACAGTGATCTGCAAACAGTAAGCGTTCAATAAACAGGATTGACTGACTGTCTTTATATGCACAGGCCGGGTAGCTCCTGCTATGGGAGTGCATGTTCTAGATAACATATGTGTCCTTCAGATGTCACATCCATGAGCTCAGGGCATCACAGAAGTTTCCCTTCTGAGGATTCCTGTCATATTCCATCTGCTGCAGCTGTCATGGCTCTCCTGGACTGGGTCTGCACCAGAAAAGGAAGGGAAAGTCAAGGCTGGAAGTTAGGGTGGCCACAGGCACAGGTACCAAGATATTTATCCACAATGCTGCAGCAACCAAGGGAAGGCCAGGACTTCCTCCTGCCTGTCTTGGGCATCAATGTCCCAGACTGACTACTAGTCCAATAGTCATGTCTGGGAGCGGGAAATCCGGAGGGTCTTTTAGGACCAATTGTAGCTCCATCAACGCATTCTTCAAAACAGTTTCTGCAACAATCAGCAGATATTTCACAAAGCAAACCTCCTTCTCCCAGCTTCCCGGCATTCTGATTATAACCATTCAAGTGCTTTATAGCTAAATTTAACTTCTGCTTTCAGGGGCCTTGGCAAGAGGTGGAAGCTGCATGGCTCAGTGGAAAGAGCATGGGCTTGGGAGTCAGAGGTCATGGGTTTGAAGTGCTTAATAAATATCACATTATTGTTTTAATGAAATGGGTGATCCAGCCAGAGTTGAAAGTGACCCGTCTAAAATTTTTCTCATCACCATTGGAGTAATGTGTTGTATGTGTTGTAAGTCTGGGGTCCAATTCAGTTCAATCATTTCAACTGTGCCATTTTTGAGGATCTGACCAAGGTCACGCGAATGGGTGACATAAAACTCTTCCAACTGAACAGACTATGACATTGTAGAAAGGTTTTGTGCCAGGCATCCAGAAATGACTGTTTCTGATGACTGTGCTCAGGAGACAAATGCCCACACACAGGAAGACAGGTACTAGATTAGAAACAGAACAGGATTATGGACCAAAAATAAGATGGAAAATGATACTTTTTTTTGTCTTAGCCTTACCAGGGAGACACTTCCCACACAAGCCAAAGACAGTTTATTGCTCTCGCTGACTTCTGTTCCCTAGACTGTGCAGGATCCAATGAATTAGAAATTACCTGGAAGAAGAAAACCAAATTGAGAAGGCCAGTACTTCCTTGGGGAGAACATCAGACACTAGAGCATCAATCTTCATCACACACAGAAAGCCTAAAGCAGTTTTAGCTGGGCCCAGATTTCAGTAGGATTGTGAGACATGGACCTTGCATGAAAGCTATTTTGGCTTTTGGGGCAGCTTCATCAACCTTACCTGTGATCATGTATCAACAAAGAATGGTAAGACAGGCTCACTAAAACAGAGGTCCTGGTATTCATTCATTCATTCAATCGTATTTATTGAGCACTTACTGCATGCAGAGCACCGTACTAAGCACTTGGAAAGTACAATTTGGCAACAATACGGCCAAGACAGGTCCCTTTTCCAGGGCCTGAGGGTGTGCAGGTTGACCCTGCAGACAGGACTGTGCATGCAGGGAGGTTTAACCCAGCTAGAGAATTAAGTGCCCTGGGTCTTCTCAGTCCCACAGATAAGTGAGACAGAACCAGTTCCCTGCACAGAGTTCCAGGTCCTGTTTCCAGAACCAGCCTCCATACCTAAAGTGGCAGCTTTGTCTTAACTATCCTTCCCCAAAAGCTTAACCCCTTCACACACACACAAATCCTTCCCTTTGTGGTGGGAACATGGTCCATAGGTCAATCTCTCACTGGTGGGGCAAGTCTGGAGATTGACGTGACTTTGCACACACTGCAAGGGGATGGTCCTCAAGGCCTGAGTGATGCATTCAGCAGCATCACCAAAGCCTTCTCTGGTATGTAGTCAGCCTGTCAATGGCAAGAAAATGCTCATTGTAGCCCAGCTTTGCTGGGAAAGACATGTGAGGAGAATGGATGGTAGCAAGACATACCCAAACATCTTCTCCATGGGGAACCGGAACAGAATGTACACAAGCAGGGAGGACAAAACTAACATTGATAAAACTCGGGAAAATAATATCGCTCAGTGTTTGAGAGAAAGTCTGCTTTGCCTCCTACTTAGATTGTGAGTCCTATGTTGGTCAAGGACTGTGTCCCAACTGATCATAATAATTATAATGATGATGATGGTATTTGCCAAGCACTTACTATGTGCCAAGCACTGTTCTAAGCACTGGGAGAGATACAAGGTGATCAGGTTGTCCCACGTGGGGCTCACAGACTTAATCCCCATTTTACAGATGAGGTAACTGAGGCCCAGAGAAGTTAAGTGACTTGCCCAAAGTCACACAGCTGACAAGTGGCGGAGCCGGGATTAGAACCCACGACCTCTGACTCCCAAGCCGGGCTCTTTCCACTAAGCCATGCTGATTCCCTTGTATCTACCCCAGAACTTAGTGCAGTGATTGGCGTATAGTAAATGCTTAACATAGTAGATGCTTGGAGAAGCAACATATGACATAGTGGATAAAGCACAGGCCTCAGAGTCAGAAGGACCTGGGTTCTAATCCCAACTCTGCCACTTTTCTGCCTTGTGACCTTGTGCAAGTCACTTCACTTTTCTGTGCCTCAGTTACCTCATCTGTTAAATGGGGACTAAGAATGAGCCCTATGTGGGACAGACAATGGTGTCCAACCTTGTATCTGCCCCAGTGCTTAGTACAGTGCCTGGAACATAGTAAATCAATCAATCAATCAATCAATCAATCGTATTTATTGAGCGCTTACTATGTGCAGAGCACTGTACCATAAAAATACAAATTATAAGTATTACCATTAAAACAGTGGTAATTATTTGGTACTTGTTAAGCACTTATTATGTGCCAAGCACCATACTTAGTGCTGGGGTAGATACAAAATACGCAGGTAGGACAGAGTCCCTGGTTTGTGATTACAAAAAGAGGGTTTGTGTTTCATGAACAAAGTCTTCTGAAAAATGGTTATACCAGGAGGTAGAC
The DNA here is from genome assembly GCF_015852505.1 of Tachyglossus aculeatus. Taxonomy (NCBI): domain Eukaryota; kingdom Metazoa; phylum Chordata; class Mammalia; order Monotremata; family Tachyglossidae; genus Tachyglossus; species Tachyglossus aculeatus. The sequence goes on along the minus strand of NC_052090.1, from coordinate 7,886,101 downwards.
GAAAAAAGCAATGGGCATTAGCAGTAACAATTACGTTTGCCTCAGAAGACTGGCTTTATGAGCACTCAGTGTGGATCTGATTCTCATGTGCAGAGAAGTCTTTTAATCCACCCTCAAATGCATGGATTAAATACAACGGCCAGTGAGATGTATGTAATAGTAGTCATATTCATTAAGCTCTTAGTGTGTGCAGAGCACTGTACTAAGCACTGGAAAGTAACATACAAGTGGGAATGAGATAAGGACCATGTCCTCCACAGGGGCTCACAATCCAAAAATAAAAAATGGAGAGAGGAGACTGGAGGCAGACATAAAAGGAAAAATGAAGCAACAGTAAGACAACATAGAAAGAAAAACAAAAAACCATAAATATCAGACAGGTGCTGTGGTTAGAGGAGCAGAATTTCAGTCTCCCCAGGCTCAGAGTCATTCAATTCAATCAATCATATTTATTGAGCACTTACTGTGTGCAGAGCTCTGTGTCCACAGTCACAAACATGGATACGGTGCCCTCTACAGAGCTGCTGCCATTGTCATCCTGAGGTTTTGTGAAGGTGGCATATGAACATAAAATAGTCCTTTTTGCTTGAACCATCTTGCTTTCTTTATTTCTTGATCATCTCTTTGCAATTATAAAGATATTTTTCACTGTCACCCTCCCCAGCAATACCCCTCTGAAGAAGTTTGGTACTATTGTCCTTATTATTATCATTAGAATTTTTATTATTTGTTAAGCACTTACTAGGTGTCAAGCACAATTCTGAGATGCAAGTTAATCAATTGGGACACAGTCCCTGTCCCACTTGGGGATGACAGTCTAAGTAGGAGGGAGAACAGGCTTTGAATCCCCCTTTTTCAGAAGAGGATTTTTTTAATAGTGTTTGTTAAACATTTACTATGTGCCAGCCATTGTACTAAGCAATGGTGTGGATACAAGATAATTAAGTTGGACACAATCCTATCCCACATGGAGTTCACAATCTAAATTGGAAGGAGGAGTTAATCCCCATTTTATAGATGAGGTAACTGAGACACAGAGAAATAAAATGGCTTGCCCGAGGTCACAGAGCAGACAGGCGATGGAGTCAGGATTATAACTTAGTCCATCTGACTCCCAAGCCTGGGGTTCTTTCCACTAGGCCATGCGCTTCATCATTCCCACTTTCTGGAAGAAAATGAAGTAGAATGAGTAATCATGTTGAATTTCTACTGTACATTTAAACTATTCTCCACCAGGGATTTGGGTCTAAGTCCTTTTGCATTCTCAGACTCAGTGGGATATTTTTGTTCATCATAGCACGGTAACTCTCTGAGAAAAAGAACTTCTCATAAATCAGAAGAAAAGGGGTTTGTTGGGGGCTGCATCTTAACTTGTGCTTTCCTCTAAACATATTTTGTAAACTTTCCCCAGATGAGTTATTGCCATGTTGAATTTGGAATTTAAGCTCACTAGGCAGAGACCGTGGCTAATGACATGTTCTGTACAGCTGTCGGGCTCGATAAATATTTAATAATCAGCTCATCTATAATGCTGATCCACATGGTGCCTCAGTTCTTATTTTCATTCCCTTATAGAATTCTGTTGCAAATCATCCCTCTAATGAGATTGCTACAGGTGACTCTGAAGAATCTGCTCAAGTCCTTTAAGAATTGTTCAGACACTTCTTGCAGCTGTTTAGTCCATTGCTCAGATGATTTTTTTCTTTGTGATACAAGGAAAAGTCACATATGAAAGCTGGGTACCATGCTACCAACTTAACCCTCAGTGAAGCAAACATGCTTAGTGGTTTCTCTCGTCCTACTTTCTGTGTGGAGAATCTGGGTCTGTTAACAGAATGGCTGACTGAGTCAGAGTTGAAGGGGAACTACAGGGGAGCTACAGCTGGTCAGTTGGGATATTTTGCTTCAGAAAATGCTGGGGCCCCTTTAGAATACTCATTGCCCCATCCCAAGAAAAATCCTTTTGAAAATGCCTTGGAGGGGAGGATTTTGGAGGAAGTAACATGGCTTAGTGGAAAGAACATGGACACTGTAGTCAGAGGGCATGAGTTCTAATTCTGGCTCCGCCACTTGCCTGCTGAGTGGCTCTGGAGCAAGTCGCTTCTCTTCTCTGTGCCTCAGTTCCCTCATCTGTAAAACTGGGTTTAAGACTGGGAGTCCTATATGGGCCAAACGCTTAGTACAGTACTTAGCACAAACTTTGTACTCCATAAATAATAATAATAATTTTGGTTATTTGTTAAGCGCTTACTGTGTGCAAAGCACTGTTCTAAGCGCTGGGGAGGATACAAGGTGATCAGGTTGTCCCATATGGGGCTCACAATCTTAATCCCCATTTTACAGATGAGGTAACTGAGGCACAGAGAAGTTAAGTGACTTGCCCAAAGTCATCCAGCTGACAAGTGGCAGAGCGGGCATATGATTGAATGAATGAATGACAGGGATTGTATCTGACCTGATTATCTTTTATCTACCCCAGCACTTGGTACATAGTAGCACATGGTAAGAACTAAACTAATATCACAATTATTATTAACAGTATTAATTATATATAATTATATAATAATATATTATATTATATATTAATAATAATAATAACTATTTCAGATTCCTATTCCAAAAGATTAAGCTTCTACCACGGGGTATTGAGAGTTTTAGATGGATTTCAGCATCCAGAGCACAGAGGGTGAGCCCAGTGAGGGACAAGGACTATATCCAACCTGATTATCTTGTTTCCGTTTCAGAGCCAGGCACATCATCAGCGCTTAACAAAAATACCACCATTGCTACTATTGTTCTGTATTGCATTGGCAAAAGAATTCAGGTGTTGGCAAATTCCTTCATATTTTCCTTCTACCTTAAAGATCCAGAGCTAGATCGGGGTCAGAGAAGAATTAGGTCTTTCAGAGGACTCTGGTGCATTTGCCATTAAGTACCCTACTCATTTGAAAGAGTTAATGCTTCTTTCGCAGGGCCCAATTTACTCCTGAGAGACACTGGGAGAATTAGGTGCATTGCAACTTTTCCCTTGCACTGCTAAGAATTGTAATTTATGTAGCTGCCTGGTTTCAGCTACCCTTCAAACCATAATTGTTGGGTAGACCTTCACCCATCTGTGAAATTCCAAGCTTTGTATCTGGCTTGATGTGGAATGAATGGCATAGAATGCTGTGTGTTTACCTCCATTTGCTTTCTCAATACCACCAGTTTATTTTAGTCAATAAACGCTGGGATTATGAACATCTCACTCTCTCATTTCTCTATTCTAAAACCTGAGTGGGAGACCATGCCTGGATAGCATTATGCACTATGATCTTTTCATGGGGGAAAGGAGGAAGGGGTAAAGGAAGAAAATAAGCCACAAAAATGTTTGCTAATCTTTTATTGAGAAGGGTGGTTCAAATTGTGTGGTATCTGGAGTTCCTTTAAAGTGGAGAAACCATTTAAGGACATCCAAAGATTTTCTCAGCTGACAGGAATCGTTCTTTCATCATTTGTTTTAACGCCACTATTTCAAAGCAACTCCATAGACCTTGGCTTTGTATTTTTATTCAATCCTGACTTACACGGTTTGGGTTTTGTGGTTCATTATATAACCCTCATTCCATATGTGGCTATTATCTTGTAACTCTCATTTTCATGATCCCAAATCAGCCTGTTGGGCATTTAAAGGGAGAGAAACTCCAATTTGTGATGGTGGTTAAAGAGATTAAGACAGTATTCCAATTTTTCTTGGGCAAAATGAATAAAGACCATTTCTCTTTCAAAGTTAAATGTCCTGAAAATTGTGGAAGAATTCTTTTCCACTACCACACCAAATCTTTGCCCCACAAAGTTGTGATAATTACTTAATGCACAAGGATTTAAACTAAGTCAACCCAGTTTATCTAAAGCATAATTTGGGAAGGAATATCATTTGGTTTCATATTCTTCCAGAGAGCTGTAGTAATCTCCTGGCTAATCAAAATGATTAATTTTTTAGAGGAAGATAAATACAATTTCCTACAAATATCTCCGACCTTTCAGAAAGACAGTCTGAGCATCAAAAGCATATTTCCACAGGCAAGTCAATAAACTCCATGCTGGATTTGAGGAAATCACCCTTCTTCACAACCACATGTTTCAAACATCTGGCCTATGCTGGAAGATCACACATCCAGATTTAATCATTAAGGGAAAAAAAAAACCAATCGCCAAACCATTTACGGAGATGTTAGGGCCCAAGGACTGAGTTTAATTATTTCTGAAGATGAAAGGTAAACCAGAGCATGTATCAAACTGTTCCACTCAATGCCACTTATCAAGTTCTGAAATGCTCTGTGAATTCACTCATCTGAAAACAGTCTGGATGGAGAATGCAGTGCTGTGATGGGGGATTCATTGTCTCTGAAATTATTTCAGATGAACACTGTTATCCCTTTCCAGATCCAGGAAGATGCCCAGTATTCTTGTATAAAGCACCGTGCCAAGTAATAATATTAATAATGATGGTATTTGTTAAGCACCTTCTATATGCCAAGCACTGTTCTAACTTGGGACACCTCCTAGACCATAAGCTTATTGTGGACAGGGACCATGTCTATCAACTCCTTTTTTACTGTACTCTCCCAAGAGCTTAATACAGTGCTTTGCACATGGTAAGTGCTCAATAAATACTATTGATGAGGATGATGATGATGATGATGATGATGATGATGATGATACTGCAATCAGCAGCAAGGCACTTTCTCAGGAATGTCCACCAACTCTGTCGCACTGTACTCTCTAAAGAGATTAGTACAGTGCTTTGCACATGGTAAGCACTTAATAAATACCGATGATGATGATGATGAAGCAGTGTGGCTTAGTGGAAAGAACACAGGCCTGAGAGTCAGAGGACGTGGGTTCTATCCTGTCTCCGGCACTTGTCTGCTGCGTGACCTTGGGCAAGCTGCTTAACTTCTCTGTGCCACAGTTACCTCATCTGTAAAATGGTGATTAAGCCTGTGATCCCCATGTGGGACAACCTGATTACCTTGAATCTACCCCAGCACTTAGAACAGTGCTTGGCACATAGTAAGCACTTTACAAATATCATATGATGATGAAGTTACAATGAGCAGCAAGCCACGTTTTCAGTAATGTGCCTACCAACTCTGTTGTGTTGTACTCTCTCAAGCGCTTAGTGCAGTGCTCTGTACACAGTAAGCGCTCAATAAATACAATTGATTGATTGATTGATTTCCTGCCTTAAAGGAGCTTACAATTCAATGGGAGTGACAGAAGGCAAAACATTTGGATCAGTAATGGGAACCAGGGGAAGAGAAAGGAAATAATAGCTGCATGAAGCTGTCAGGATGAAAAAGCTAAGCAAATAGTGGAATATACAGTCGAATGTGCACATTTACTTATTCACATTTACATATTTACATAAGTGCTGAGTAAAATATGCAAGTTCTAAGGGTGCCAGTTGCTTTGACACTACTTGGAGTGCTGGGAAGTTATTGGGGAAGATTTCCTGGGGAATAATTTAGGAATTTAGTTGGGTTTCAAAGATGGGGAAAGTGTAGTCTGGCTGATTTGGATTGGGGCAGCAGATGAAGAGAACCAATAAAATAAATGGATTAGATTTCCTGCCTTCACTCAGTACCCTTTAATGCTGTGACTTGCCTCCACATATCCTTATTTTGGTAAATGTAGAGAAGCAGTGAGATCTAGTGGAAAGCATACAGGCCTGGAAGTCAGAGGACCTGGGTATTAATTCTAGCCCTGCCGCTTGTCTGCTGTGTGACCTTGGGCAACCATTTAACTTCTCTGTGCCTCAGTTACCTCATCTATAAAATCGGGATTAAGACTGTGAGCCCTACGTGGGACATGGACTGTGCCCAACCCGATCATCTTGTAATAATAATGATTATGGTATTTGTTCAGTGCTTACTATGTGCTAAGCAATGTTCTAACTGCAGGGGTGGATACAAGGCAATCAGTTTGGAAACAGTCCCTGTCCCACATGGGGCTCACAGTCTCAAAGGGAGGCCATTCCAGGCCAGAGGCCAGAGGATATTTTCCATCCTGATAGATCAGGTGAAAGGGAGGGGATTTGGGGGGTCTCTCCTGCTATATACTCTCCAGTAGACACATCTGCACATTTTTTTAATTTTATTTTTATGGTATTCATTAAGCACTTACTATGTGCCAGGCTCTGTACTAAGAGCTGGGGTCTTGTCTTGTCCTACGCTATCAGGTCGGCCCATAGCGACTCCATGGACACATCTCTCCCAGAAATCGCCACCTCCATCTGCAATCGTTCTGGTAGTGTATCCAGAGAGTTTTCTTGGTCAAAATCCAGAAGCTGTTTACCATTGCCTCCTTCCCTGCAGTAAACCTGAGTCTCCACCTTCGATTCTCTCCCATGCCGCCGCTGCCCAGCACAGGTGAGTTTTGACTTGTAGCAGATTGCCTCCCCCTCACTAGCCACTGCCCAAGCTAGGAATGGAATTGGTGTGCCTCTGCTTGACTCTCCCTTCGACATTCAAGCCTAGGAGAGGACTGGAACTCTTCAGGTGCCATCCTGAGAGGGAAAGAGCTGGGGTATATACAAGCTAAACAGGTTGAACACAGTCTATGTCCCACATGGGGCTCACAGTCTCAATCTCCATTTTACAGATGAGATTACTGAGGCACAGAGAAGTTAAGTGACTAGCTAAAGGTTACAGAGCAATCATTCATTCATTCATTCAATCGTATTTATTGAGCGCTTACTGTGTGCAGTGGCAGAGCCAGGATTAGAGCCCAGGTCCTTCCAACTCCCAGTTCTGCGCTCTATCCACGAGGTCATGCTGCTTCTTCCCATGTGATTTCTTTCCCTTAGCCTTATTCAGAGGCAGTGAGACCCTTATTCGTCAGGGCCGCTGACCTTACATTTTTATAGCATCGCAAATGCCACAGACTTCCTAGGACAGACTGCGGCTTGGGTGAACCAGCTGTCTCAAACATTTCGGTGTTTGGTCCTGTGGCTGTGAAGCGCTGAGGGGAGTCATGGTGGTGAACAGCAGGAGCATAAAAGGGCGAAGTGATGAAATGGAGAAACCTGAAAAGACTTTTGAACATGGCTTAGTGTCACTGATTTAGAATCACACAGAGAGCTCAGATTGGGTAAGAGAGCTCAATATATTCTGAAGACGGTAATTGGTCAGGGAGATTAAAATATGAACAGTTTACAATACTGTTTATAATTCTCTTCCACCTCTGCTGCAGGAAATCTCTTCTCTGACAAAACAGTTCTTTCATGAGAAGGGGGCTATCTGGCTATCTGTCTACCTATCACTCATGAGAACACCACTCTCCCCACCTTCAAAGCTTTATTAAAATCTCATCTCCATGGGCCAGCCCTAATTAGACCCTCTTTTCCCCTATCCCCTCCTCCTCTGCAGTGCCTTTTCACTTGGATCTGTATCCTGTAGGCCTTTAATAATAATAATAATAATGATGGCATTTACTAAGCGCTTACTATGTGCAAATCACTGTTCTAAGTGCTGGGGAGGTTACAAGGTGATCAGGTTGCCCCACGGGGGGCTCACAGTCTTAATCTCCATTTTACAGATGAAGTAACTGAGGCACAGAGAAGTTAAGTGACTTGCCCAAAGTTACACAACTGACAATTGGCAGAGCCAGGATTTGAACCCATGACCTCTGACTCCAAAGCCTGTGCTCTTTTCCACTGAGCCATGCTGCTTCTTTGATATTCACCCATCTTCAGCACCACAGCACTTATGTAAATATTCATAATTTATTGATTTATATTAATGTCCTTCTCTCCTTCTAGACTGAGAGCTCCTTATGAGCATGGCAAAGCAACATGGCTTAATGAAAAGAGCATGGAGTTGGGTGTCAGAGGATGGGGGTTCTAATCCCGGCTCCACCACTTGTCTGCTGTGTGACCTTGGGCAAGCCACTTAATTTCTCTGTGCCTCAGTTACCTCAACTGTAAAAGGGGGATTAAGACTGTGAGCTCCATGTGGGACAACCTGATTGCCTTGTATCTACCCCAGTGCTTAGAACAGTGCTTGGCACTCAGCACTTAACAAGTACCATAATTATTATCATTACTTTTATTATTATTATTTGCCTACCAATTCTTGTATTTAATTCTCCCAAACACTTAGTACAGTGCTCTGTACACAGTAAGCGCATAAGTAAATAGCACTGATTGGTACACACACACACACACACACACACACACACACACACACACACAAGCAAAACTACAATATCTCATACTCAGAGGAATGGAAAGAAAACCCTTCACCTCAAACTTAAGACTTGGAAACCCAAGTACTTAGTGCTGTGCACACAGTAAGCACTTATTCATTCAATCATATTTATTGAGCGCTTACTGTGTGCACAGCACTATACTAAGCACTCAATAGATACATTCCCTGTCCACAACAAATTTACAGTCTAGAATGTGATCCCTTGAGGAAAGGGATCATGTATACCACCTTATTGTATTGCCTCACAAAGAAGGGATAACTTTACATCATTGAAAAAGTTTTACATATCAAATCGTGCCCTGTGAATACTTTTTTCACTGATTGTCCACTTGCATCTTTGGAATCTTATACCTTTACACTGGCTGTTACCTTTTAAAATCCAGTGTGTTCTCATTTAAAGGTTAATTTGTAAGGCTACAGTTCACATCTTTCACAGCCAACCCCTCCTGGATTCCAGGATTCTGGGTGTAACTGAGAAATTTCACAGATTCAGAGTTTTAAGCCGTCTGTACTCACTCTCGACCATACTCAATAAATAAATACTCAATAAATACCCTTTGAATGATTGGTTGAATGAAAAAATGCACAGAAAAAAAATCCCAAGCCAGGTCCTTGACTCTTACTGAAACTGATTCCAGAGTGATTCAAGAGTCTGGTTTGGAGGGGAGAGGGTAAAGTAAACCCCTTTGGGTTGGAACTTACAGTTTGTTCACCTACACAAACCTGCAAATATCAGACACCCTTATTGGGCTCTGAAATGTCTTGTCTCAGTTTATGCCTGGTGCCAACAAATTCTATTACCAGGGAAAGAGAATTAACTTTATCAAATTCCATTCTTTATGGCACCAAAGGTAACTGTTACAAGCAAACTGCATTAAACTGCAAAGGAAGGGGGAAATTCCTCGTGGAAGTAGAAATCCAGTTATTTAAACTATTTAACCAGTAAGCAGGTCTGACATATTGTATGGGCAGGATCACTGAACTCCATCAATATGTGGAATATGTGGTTTAAAATTACAAAATTACTTTCCATTTAAAAAATAAGACTTGGTGGGAAAGATATCCTCACCTTAGGGGAACAAAAATCAGTCAGCCCTGTATCACCTCCACAATCCGTTTCCTTCAGTACTATTTATGGGCCACAGAGCACTCCTGGTGGAAATCCAGATATCAGGCAGACCATTTCAATCTTAACCTTTCCTACTTCAGCTCTACCCTCTCCTCTGCCTGGCAACATTGTTTCTCCATCCTTATTGACTCCCATGCCCATTTCCCTTACCAGTTTCACACATTTAACTCCTTCTTCAACCCCCCTGTCCCCCCACCACATCCCCAATTCCTTGCCACTAATGAACTGGCCGCTTACTTCATTGAGAAAATGGAAACTATTGTGTGATCTCCTGAAAATCTCTGCTCCTCTTCAGTCCTTTCCCCTTCCTGCACCTTCTTCAACTCTTCCATCTTTCCTAGAAGTATCTCAAGAGATCTCCTTTCTCCTTTCAAAACCTAATCCTTCAACCTGTGCCTCTGACAGTATCCTTCCTGCCTTTTCAAAGTAGTTGTCCCCCGGACTTCTTCCCACCCTACCATCTTCAACTGTTCACTGTCCAGTGGCTTCTTCCCTATGGCTTTAAAACATGCTCAAGTCTCCCCATTCAAAAAAAAAAATCTCTCCCTTGACCCTTTGGCTCCCTCCAGTTATCTCCCTCCTACTATTTCTCTTCAAACACCTCAAGTTCTTTACACCCACTGTCTTGCTTCCTCTCCTCTAATTCTCTCCTCAACCCCCTCCAATCAGCTATCTGCCCCCTTCACTCCACAGAACTGATTTTTCAAAAGTCACCAATGATCTCAGTCAATTGTATTTATTTAGTGATTACTGTGTGCAGAACACTGTAATAAACACTTGGGAGAGTACAATATAATTACATAACAGACACATTCCCTGTCCACAATGAGCTTACTGTCTAGCGGGGAAAACAGACATTAACATACAGAAATAAATGCCAGGTATGTACATAAGTTCTGTGGGGCTGGGAGATGGGATGAATAAAGGGAGCAAGTCAGGGTGAGGCAGAAGAGAGTTGAAGAAAAGGAAAAGAGAGCTTAGTCAGGGAAGGCCTCTTGGAGGAGATGTACTTTCAATAAGGCTTTGAAGTTGGGGAAAGTGATAAGTCTGTAGGATATGAGGAGGGAGAGTGATTTAGTGGGAGAGAGGTCGGAGGCAAGTTAGATGAGATCAGGGTACAGTGTGAAGGTTAGCATTAGAGGAGTGAAATCCGTGGACTGGGTTGTAGAAGGAGAGTAGTGAGGTGAGGTAGGAGGGGGCAAGGTGATTGAGTGCTTTAAAGACAATGGTAAGGAGACATGGAAGGAGCCATTGAAGGTTCTGCAGCCTTCAGTACATCTCTATATGGAAATCCTGCTGAAACCTCAAACTCAACAAGACTGAAACAAAGCCCCTCCTCTGCCCACCCAAACTCAATGACATTCCCATCACTGTAGACAGGACTACCATCTTCCCTGTCTCACTAAGCCCATAACCTTGGCATTATCCTTGACTCAGCTCTCTCGTTCAACCCACATATTCAATCCGTCACCAAATCCTGTAGGTTCAACCTTCACAGCATTGCTAAAATCCACCCTTGCCTCTCCATCCAAAATGCTACCACATTAAACCAAGGACTTAATCCTATCCTGCTTTGAATAGTGTACCAGCCTTCTGGCTGACCTCCATGGCTTCTCTCTCTCTCCCCACTTCAGTCCTTCACTCTGCTGCTTGAATCATTTTTCTTCTTCTCCTTTCCACCTCTCCCACTCCCTTCCATGTGGCCCTTGAACTTGTACTTTCTATTCACCCCTCCCTCAGCCCCACAGCACTTATGTTCCTATCCATAATTAATTTATTTATATTAATGTCTCTCTCCCCCTCTAGACTGGAAGTTCCTTGTGAGCAGGGAACATGTAAAACAACTCTGTTTGAGTGTACTCTCTCAAATGTTTAAAAATAATAATCATTCATTCATTCATTCAATCGTATTTATTGAGCGCTTACTGCGTGCAGAGCACTGTACTAAGCACTTGATAATAATCATGATGATAATAATATAATATAATCATAATAGTAATTGTTAAGCGCTTACTATGTGCCAAGCTAATCAGGTTGGACACAGTCATTGTCCCACATGGGGCTCACACTCTTAATCCCATTTACAGATGTGGTCACTGAGGCCCAGAGAAGTGAAGTCACTTGCCCAAGGTCAGCCAGCAGACATGTGGCGGAGCAGGATTAGAACCCAGGACCTTCTGACTCCCAGGCCTATGCTCTATCCAGATTGCTTCTCCCAAATGCACACAGTAAACACTCAAAAATACTAGCAATTGATTGATAAGCTATGATTCCTTGCATATCACTTGTAGTTTATCTGAAAAAAGGTTAAGGTTCAGAGGTTTGCAGTGCATATATTACAGATACGAAGGTAAAAGCCAGGTTACAGCTAAGCAAATGTTACCATCAGACAGCTGTTCAGAGGCCTGGATGAGAAGAGCCAGTTGTACCAGTTTGTCTCCTGGCAGAAAATAACCTCAAGAACAATCAGCACTAATGCTGACGGTGTCAGCAGGAAAAGTCGAGATGAATGACCATGGAGACTACACAAAACTGATCACTTCCTCCAAAACCAGATGTTTCTGTCCAGCCTAAATCCACACCAACCTGACAAGGTTTCTATTCAGTTTTTGTTTTTCTAACATGCAGTAAATTTCCCTGTAAGATGTTTTTTTTTTCTGCAAGACTGCAAAATAATTTTGAAAGGAGAACAAGTTTTCGCTATTATAGAAATAACCAAGTGTTTCTAATCACAGCATGACCTTGAAATACAGTTTTCACTGTTGGAAAAGGAAGACTTTACATTCATCAAACTGTCAAAGATACATATAAGCAAGGATGTCTTCTCTGAACCATGGAGAAGGACAGCAAAACTCAAACTACAGCTTAATTAAGCATTTTTTCCCAAACGAATTCTCCAAAGCACTGAAGGGTTTGTCAATTGGTTTTGATCTATTAATAGGAAGCCAAGTAGAAATTAACTCTTCTGTGACTTTAACTTTCTTTCTTTAACTTTCTAGACTGTGAGCCCACTGTTTGGGTAGGGACCGTCTCTATATGTTGCCAACTTGTACTTCCCAAGTGCTTAGTGCAGTGCTCTGCACACAGTGAGCCCTCAATAAATACAGTTGATTGATTGATTGATTGATTGACTAGAACCAATAATGAATGATTCTCTGGGACAGTGTTTGGTAGTGATTGACCAAGACTTTGTGGACCCAAAATAATATTTGATATTAAACCCATATGTTTCTTTTAAAGTGCAAGTAGAAGAAGCCTCATTTTCCATCAAAGGAAAGAGGGCTATGTAGTTTTTTACTTTAGTTTTTTGAGATTATCTGAGAGTTATTTGTTTCAGCCAATGCAGGTAGGGTTAATCTCAACCTCAAGGGAATTTTTCTTCGTGCCTCTTGATTGGCTCAGAAGCCAGAGAAGCAGCATTGCCTAGTGGAAAGAGCATGGGTCCAGGAGTCGGAGGACCAGGTTCTAATTCCAGCTCTGCCAATTGTTTGCCATCACTTAACTTCTCTGTGTCTCAGTTTTCTGGCCTGGAAAATGGGAATTCAATACCTGTTCTCCCTCCTTCTTAGACTGTGAGCCCCATGTGGGACAGGGACCGTGTCCAACCTGATTAACTTATTTCCAATAGTTCTTGAAACATAGTAAGTGCTTATAAATACCAAAAAAAGAGAAAAAATGAGACCATCACAGAAAGTTGTATAATGCTTCTTGACATACAGTTTGGACTCTGCAGATAGGATTGTTTAGACACAGACGTATCATAAAATTTGAAATGTTGCATGTGAATGGGTGAATGCATTGATATCTTAGTTTCTGAATGGCTTCTGAAAGTATTAATCATCAACTCATTTGTATTTCCTGAACTCTTACAGCATGCAGAGCAATGCACTAAGTGCCTGGGAGAGTAATATGTAACAGTGTTGGTAGACATGGTCGCTACCCTCAAGGAGCTTACAGTATAGAGGAGGAGTTTATAGTCTAGAGGTTAGAGAAGCAGTGTGGTTTAGTGGATAAAATATCATCCTGGGAGTCAGAAGGACCTGGGTTCTAATCCTGGCTCTGCCACTTGCCTGCTGGGTGACTTTGGGCCAGTCACTTTACTCTTCCGTGCCTCAGTTTCCTCATCGGTAAAATGAGGATTAAGACTGTGAGTCCCAAGTGGGACAGGGACTGTGTCCAACCTGATTGGCTTGTATCTAACCCCTGTGCTTATTTCAGTGCCTGGCACATAGCAAGTGCTTAACAAGCATCACAATAAATAATTATTAATATAATTGTTCTGAGACTTTAAAACCAATATCTTCAGCATGATGATCTCAGCACAAATGTTTGCTTAGCTTCGAGTGTTAGATTTGCCCTGTGTGGAGTCTGGTCAGAAATGGAAATTAGCATGGGAAAATTCTCTCTCTGCAAACAAATTCCTCAAAGTAGTCTCAAATTAGGAACATTTCTGTCACATTGGAGAAATATTTCTTTGCTAAATGTAAGGTGTAAAATTTAAGTGGGAATGGACTCTGGTAGAATGATGGCTATTAGCCCTCTGTTTGAAGAAGTGGGGAGAGCTAGCGTCATCTTGATAATTAAAAAGTAAAAGATTGGGTAGGCGTAGGATGAAACACAACTGTATGCAGGCTGGTGCTAGAGGGTTTATTCAAGAAAATACATTCATTGCTTTGGAGTTAATGACCCTTCACTTGGATCATCAGAATGCTAAAACACCATTAGGTTTACAGTACAGAGATCCAAATGCTTCTGTGAGTTTGTGGACCAAAATTGTATTAAAGGGACATTAAAACTAAGAGAAGCTCTGAAAAGAAAGGATGGGAATGGGATATTACATACAGATTAATTAACTTGGCTTAATTTGGCTGCCTCTTCTCATTGAGAAAACTTTAAACTTGAGTTGGGTTTTCGGGCTCTGGTTTGGAAATATTTGCCTATTTCTTCCCTCCCCTTCTTTCTCTCTTCCTATAAAAATAACAAGCATAGGGTGTCTAGTAGAGTTGAAACAGAGGCAGGACATTGGCTGATATTACACCTTCAATCAGAGAAGGCAAAACCTGGTAGCTGAAATTGTCTTGTTCTCTTATGACCTTATTTACACCTTCCTAAACACTCATATACACTTTCATTCATTCATTTAATTGTATTTCTTGAGAGCTTACTGTGTGCAGGGCACTGTACTAAACACTTGGGAGAATGCAATAGAACAATAAACAAATCCATTCCCTGCCCACAACAAGCTTACTCTCTGGAAGGGGCAGACAGACATTAATATAAATAAACAAATTAAAGATATGTACATAAGTTCTGAGAGGGTGGGAGAGGGAATGAGTGGAAGGAGCAGGTCAGGGAAATGCAGAAGGGAGTGTGAGAAGAGGAAAGGAGGGCTTAATCAGGGAAGGCCTCTTGGGGGAGATGTGCCTTCAATAAGGCTTTGAAGGGAAGGGAGGGTAATTGCCTGTCCGATTTGAGGAGGGAGGGCATTCGAGGCCAGAGGCAGGATGTGGGTGAGGGGTTGGTGGCCCAGTGAGAAGGTTAGCATTAGGGGAGCTAAGTGTATGGCCTGGGTTGTAATAGGAAAGTAGCGAGGTGAAGTAGGAGGGGGCAAGGAGATTGAGTGTCTCTTCTCAAATTCTTCATCTGGATAGTGTTATCAATATGTTTAGGTTTGTCTTTCCCATTAGAATACAAGATCCTCGTGGGCAGGGAATGTGTCACTTCTCTGTTCTGCATTTCCCAAGTGTCTAGTACAGTGCCTTCCATCAAAAGGGCACTCAATAAATGGTACCATTACTATTAAAACTACTACTACCACTACTAGTGTTACTACTACTCCTTACTACTGTTACTACTGCTACACTATGACTATTATTACCACTAATAATACTACTATGATTACAAGAAGCAGCACGGTCTAGTGGATAGACCATGGGCCTGGGAATCAGAAGGACCTGGGTCCTAATCCCGTCTCTGCCACTTGTCTGTTGTGTGACCTTGGGCAAGTCACTTCACTCCTCTGTGTCTGAGAACCCTCATCTGTAAAATGGGGATTAAGATTGTGAGCCCTGTGAGGGACAGGGACTGTGTCCAACCTGATTAGGTAGTATGTATGTCACAAGGCGAACCGGGCCATCCACCATCTCATTGGCAAACACTATCTCGTGACTGCCCGAGCCAGCAGAGCAGAAATTGGAAATGTGGGAGGGACACCACCCCTGAAACCGAAACCACTAGATGGACATCCCGGGCTGGGAAACACAGAAGATGTCCCTCACCCCCATCCAATCAAATAAGGTATGGAGGAGGGGGAGGGCAGAGACTGGGCAAGTGGAAGCCAGAAGCTGAAATTGCCCTGGGCACTGATAATGTATACATATGGCCTCTGACCTTCTGGGAAGCGGATGGAGTCTTTCAGCAGCCGGCTGTATGTGAACTGTTCACAGATCAGGTCCAGTGTCCCAGATCTGTTTATGTTCAAAGGTATTCTGGGTGAAAAGCTAGAGGAGGATAATAACTTTTTTTTAACGGTATTTTTTAGGCACTATCAATCAATCAATCAATCGTATTTATTGAGCGCTTACTGTATGCAGAGCACTGTACTAAGCGATTGGGAAGTACAAGTTGGCAACATATAGAGACGGTCCCTACCCAACAGTGGGCTATGCACTACTATGTGACAGGCACTATACTATAAGCGTTGAGGCAGATACTAGATAATCAGGTTGGGCAAAGCCCATATCCCATGAGAGGCTTATGGTCTTAATCCCCATTCTACAGATGCAGTAACTGAGGCACAGAGAAGCTAAGTGATTTGCCCAAAGTCAAACAGCAGACCAGCCCACTGTGTTCCTAGGCCACTCCGATTACTCCACTTGCAAAAATAGCAAAAAAATTGTTCTAATTGGTCTATCTCACTTCTAAAACAACTCTTTCTTCATTCAGCAGTACAAGTCTGCAGGCCCTGAAGGGATTAGGGGTTGAATGTGCAACAGTAATGAAAGTAATGTTCTAATAGTTTAGAATGGAGATCGGTGATAACCCAGCTGAATTATAGCATTCATTTCTCGTGTCAGAGAGGGGTTAAAAAATGGAACAAAATGACTACTGAGCAGATAAATCTGGACCAATTAGAGATCTGAAAATGACTCTTTATGTAACAAAAAAAATAATAATTGCTCTTAAATCGTCCGTGCTGGAGCGGTTTTTTTTCCTTAGCCATGTTTTTTAACTGTGGTTGTTCTTCCACACGGCCTTCATTGACTGAGGTTCTAAACCCAAATCTCCAGTGAGTACTGATTAGGTTTTAAGTTAATCTGAATTACAAATGCTTTACATGATCAACCTGGAAACGTCCTGTAGAAACCCAACCCATCAATTCAAATGATACTAAAAGATGTTCCAGCATGCCTTACTGAGCCCTGCTGATTTTCTTTTTAATGGTATTTGGTAATGATATTTGTTAATTATTTACAATTTTCCAGGCACTGTATTAAGTGATGATACAAGGTTGTCAGGTTGGACACAGCTCCTGTCCCACATGGGGCTCCCAGTCTTAATTCCCATTTTACAGATGGGGATTGCAAGTGGAAAGGAGACAGAGCGTGGCCTGCCTAGGGCTTTGATTAAATCAGTTGTGGCCCTCCTGTCGATTTTATAAGGCTGAATGTGACTCTGTAATTTGCTAGGCCGCTATGCCGGAGGATACAACGAAGGATCTGAAAGCAGGTTTCAAAGTATGCTTTTGACTCAATGAGAAATGCTTCTAGATCATCAGGGTATGAGCCTCTTCAAGGGTCTTGGAATCAGTTTGGGAATGCAGCATGCTGGCAGATTTGACTTCCAGGAGAACAATCTTGGCTTGGCATGCCACACAGATCCCTTTCTTGCTGATCATCAGACAGGTATGAGTTGTTAGAAGAGCAGTCGTTGACCCCTTGCCCACTTCTTACCTCTGGCCTAGACTGCACGTCCGCCAAACTAGCTCTCTTCTCCCTTCAAAGCCCTACTGAGAGCTCACCTCCTCCAGGAGGCCTTGCCAGACTGAGCCCCCTCTTTTCCCTCTCCTCCTTCTCCCCTCCCCATCACCTGCCCTCCCTCCCTCCCTCTGACCTACTCCCTCCCCCTCCCCACAGTACTTGTGTATATTTGTACATATTTATTACTCTATTTTATTTGTACATATTGATTACTCTATTTTATTAATGATGTGTATATCGCTATAATTCTATTTATTCTGATGATATTGACACCTGTCTACTTGTTTTGTTGTCTGTCTCCCCCCTTCTAGACTTTGAGCCTGTTGTTGGGTAGGGACCGTCTCTATATGTTGCCGATTTGTACTTCCCAAGCGCTTAGTACAGTGCTCTGCACACAGTAAGCACTCAATAAATATGATTGAATGAATGAATGAATGAAAGAAGAAGAACTGAAGCACAGAAAAGTGAAGTGACTTGCCCAAGATCACCCAACAGACAAGTAGTGGAGCAGGAATTAGAGCTCGCTTTCTTCTGACTCTGTCTTCTAGGCCAGGTTGCTTCTCCTGATGAGGGAAAAGCTGCAATTCCAGGTGAATAATAATAATAATGATGGTATTTGTTAAGTGCTTACTATGTGCCATGCACTGTTCTAAGCGCTGGGGGAGATACACGGTTATCGGGTTGTCCCAGAAGGGCCTCACAGTCTTAATCCCCATTTTCCAGATGAGGTAACCGAGGCACAGAGAAGTGAAGTGACTTTCCCAAAGTCACACAGCTGATAAGTGGCAGAACCCGGATTAGAACCCACGACCTCTGACTCCCAAGCCTGTGCTCTCTCCACTAAACCACGCTGTGAATCTAACCTTCTACCCAATCCCAGTAGAAAAATGTCCCCCAGTGTCTTTGTCCTTGATTCATAAATGCTAGATTTACTTGTATTTTTGTTAAGGTATTTATAAGACGTTTACTGTGTATCAAGCACCGTTCTATGTGCTGGAGTTCTATGTGTCCCTGTCCCACCTAGGACTTATAGTCTAAGTCAGGGGGAGGAGGATTTAATCTCTCTTTTCCAAATGAAGCAACTGAAGCACAGAGAAGTTAAGTGATTAGCCCAAGGACACACAGCAGACAGGTGACAGAGTCAGAATTGGAACCCAGGTCCTTTGACTCTTTACACTAGGTCATGCTACTTCCCCATATTACATCCAGTTCTTACATTTGTAGCTTAGCTATGATTCCTTACATTCTGTGTTTCCCTAAAAATCAAATCCACTTGCTTACTTGGGGAAAACCCCCCTGATAGTAATAATAATAATAATAATGGCATTTATTAAGCGCTTACTATGTGCAAAGCACTGCTCCTCAGCAGCAGAATATGAGGATGCATTTTGGATCAACACTAAGGTTCTGGGTGGCTTCTGTGTGTTTGTGTGGAATTTGTAAGGCATTTACTAAGTGCTAGGCACTGTACTAAGCACTAGGGTAGAGACAAGCTAATCAGGACACAGTTCATGTCCCCCACATGGGGCTCACAGTCTGAATCCCCATTTTCCAGATGAGGTAACTGAGGCACAGAGAAGTACAGTGACTTGCCCAGGGTCACACAGCAGACAAGTGGCAGAGCAAAGAAGCCAGTCCTTCCGACTCCCAGGCCTGGGTTCTAGCCTCTAGGGCATTCCACTTCTCAATCATGTATTTTCTACTCTGTACAGAGTATGTACTTGATAAATATTATTGATTGATTGATTGAGGCTCCATTAATCATAGGTATTTATTGAGCAGATACTGTCTGCAGAGCACTTGTGAGAGCACAGTACAGCTGAGTTGGTAGATATGTTCCCTGCTCACAGCGAGCTAAGAGTCTGAGGGGGAGACAGGCATTAATATAAATAAATGAATGAATAATAGATATGGACATAAATGCTGTGAGGCTGAGGGTGAGGTGAGTATCCAATGTCCAAAGGGAACAGATCCAAGTGCACAGGTGATGCAGAAGGTGGAGAGAGTCATGGAAAAGACCTTAAACAGGGAAGACCCCTTGGAGGAACTGTGACCTCCATCATCACAGCAGGCCAGGTTCTAACTGTGGTACAGCTTTTAGGTACGTCACTGATTACCTGGAATCTGCTTTTCTGTTTATATGAAATAATTTATCTGCCTCTATGAGTGTTGTTTCATGCAGCATTACCTGTTCCCCCTCCCCCAACCAGCCCTGAAATAGTTTGCCAATATCCAGGAAGAAGCCAGGTACAACTGAGTCTACTGACTCTATTGTATTGAACTCTCCCAAGTGCTTTGTAAAGTGTCCCATACACGGTAAGTGCCCAATAAATGCCACTGATCAATGGATTGAGTGATTGATTAGCATTCACCACACAAAGGCTCTGAAACGCATTGTATTCTTTCTTATGCAACATGAACAAGCACTGTGATCTCAGTTTATTATTTGTTTATTCAATCATATTTCTTAGCTGTTTACTTGTGCGAAGCACTGTACTTGGGAAAGTACAGTATAACAATAAACAGAAACATTACCTGCCCACATGAGCTTACAATCTAGAGGGAGAGAAGTCAATTTTGTTATAAACTACTCAGCAGTCTTGACTCCTTAGGGGCAGTAGAGATTCCATAGATCCAGCCTCAATCAGTGATAAATAAATATCAGTCAGTGATAAATAAATATCAGTCAGTGATAAATAAATATCAGTGATATTTATTGATGCCTTTCTCTGCGCAGAGCACTGTACTAAGAACTTGAGAAAGAACAATACAAGGGAGTTGGTATACCTAATCCCTGCTCACAAGGAACGTACGGTCTACAGGAAGAAACAGATATTACCATAGATGAGGGAAAATAGTAATTATAAACTCCTCATTGTAGACTCTCTTTTTTTAATGGTATTTGGTAAGCACTTATTGGGTGCAAAGGCACTGTACTAAGCACTGGGGTAGATAGAAGACAATCAGGTCGGATGCAGTCCACGGCCCACATGGGGCTCACAGTCTCAACACAGAGAAGTTAAGTGACTCGCGCAAGGTCATACAGCAGACAAGGGGCAGAGCGGGATTAGAATCTAGGTCCTTCTGAGTCCCAGCTGCCAGCCCTCCTGGTAGTGGTTAATCGTTGTTGTTGATTGTATTTATTGAATATTTACTATGTGCAGAGCACTGTGATAAGAGCTGAGGAGAGTACAGTATAACAATATAACAGACCCATTCCTTGCCCACAGTGAGCTTACAGTCAAGAGGGGTTGCCTCGAGGAATGAGAAAATGTGGAAAAATTATGCTATTTAGTCAAATGGGAGGGGGTTAGCGATGTTTCTACTTTTAGTCATCCAGGGCCAGTACAGTGGCTGTACCTCTCTTTCTTAGTTTTTCTTCTTACACTACATTTCATCCTATCCACTCTTATATCTCTCTCTCTCCCTGTCTCTCTCTCCCCCTCTCCCTTTCCTCCCCTCTCTCCCTGTTTCCCTCTCTTTCCCTTCTCAGTCTCTTTCTCTCTGTCTCTCTTTCCCCCTCTGTCTTCCTTTCCTTAGAGGTGTCATTTATTTGTATTCCATTTTTTTTTCGTTTCCCTCTTACATATTGCAAATGTTTTCAGATAATGTTTGATTCCTACCTGGCAGCCATGCCACCGTTAAGGCACTGAATGAACATCTACTGTGCTCTTTCCACTAGGCAACACTGCTTCTTGTGTTACTTAACTATGGCCTATGCTACAGGGCAAGATAAAAATAGGGATACTAATAATAATGAGAAAGAGAATATTGGTTAAACACTTACACTGTGTCAAGTACTCTTCTAAGTGCTGGGTTAGATGCAAGTTGATCAGGTCAGACACAGCCCCTTTCCCACATGTAACTTCCAGTATAAGTAGGAATCCTCATTTCACATTTGAGGGAACTGAGCCACACAAAGTTTAAGTGCCCAAGGTCGCCCAACAGGTAAGTGGCAGAGCTGGGATTAAAACCCAGGGTTTCCAACTCCCAGGTCTGTGTTTTTTTCACTAGGCAATACTGCTTCTGAAGATCCAGACTTATCTGCCCCTGAAGAGCCACATAGCGAAAGTCCATTCCATGACCGTATCTTGCCCTCGCCCACCCACCTGCTTTCCCACAGCTCAAGTCTCTGGGCACATGGGGAATTGGCAGTGGCTCAGAACAGCACAAGCACAGAGCAGGCACAAGTCCTGCTGCTCTTATGATTCCCTATGCTCCTACCTCCTCTCCCTCCCATGCATCCCCGCTCCTTTCGCAATTGGAAACAAATCCTAGGCCAATTAGCAGTCTGACTTTGGTCTCTTGGTCGCTGAAGAGAGTCAGCAGTCCCTTTTGGTAACCCCTTCATTCATTCATTCATTCAATTGTATTTACTGAGCGCTTACTGTGTGCAGAGCACTGTACTAAGCGCTTGGGAAGTACAAGTCGGCAACATATAGAGATGGTCCTTACCCAACAACGGGCTCACAGTCTAGAAGGGGGAGACAGACAATAAAATGAAACATGTTGACAGGTGTCAAATCATCAGAACAAATAGAATTAAAGCTAGATGCACATCGTTAACAAAATAAATAGAATAGTAAATATGTACGTCAAATAAATAGAGTAATAAATCTGTACAAACATATATACAGGTGCTGTGGGGAGGGAAAGGAGGTGGGGGGGATGGGGAGGGGGAGAGGAAAAAGGGGGCTTTGTCTGGGAAGGCCTCTTGGAGGAGGTGAGCTCTCAGTAGGGCTTTGAAGATTACACAGCCTATTTTGCCGGAATTACTCACCCTAATTTTATTTTGATGTGTGCAGCGAGGAAGAATCCATCTTCCCCAAGGACTCAGATAGCACACAGAACTGACATCTCGCAGTCTGCCCTGGCCATCTGAATATAAAGGACATCTCTCTCTCTCTCCCCCCACATCCTCTGTTTAGAATAGAAATTGAGTCTTCCTTCACTGCACGCACCAGAACAGAGTGACATCTCAGCTTTCATTCTGCCCGTTGCTCAAGACTTCCTCCAGGCATCTTTCTCTTGGGATCACCTCCTCCTCAGAAGCAGGTTCTCCCAGGAGATAGGATGGAGGGGGTTGGGGGGACTGAAGAAAGATTGGAATGAGTCCAAATCATGTTTTGAGGAAGAAACTGCATGAGGATTTGGTCTCAGCCTCCTTAGCCACTGGCGAGGCTACATTTGTGGATGAAAAAGTAACCAAGGCTCATCCAGTCTCCTTCAGCCCAACGCTAAATTGGGATTCCCCATCTGATCGGCTCCCACACAGCCATCTCTTTCACAAAGAGGGTGGTAATTTCATCCAACACACATTCATTATTTATACATGGCGTTCAGAGCCAGAAAGTGCAGCTGGGCTAGAGAAGGTGTTTGGCTCAGGCTGAGTGGGGGCAAAAGAGAGTAGCCTGTCACTTTTAACAGTATTATTAATATTTATGTGAGAGCTGATCGGCTAGTTGGTCTGTTCCCTGGGCTAAGTGAAATGAGGCTCCATATTTCCACTGGGCTGTAATTAATTACGAAGCTGTTTCCTTCCCATGTCAAACTTCAGAGGAATCTCAAGGTCAGACTTCACAGTTGAAAAGTGTGCTGGGTGCCCCCAAAACTGTGGTTTTAGTGCTCCCCTCTCTCTCTCTCTCCCTCTCTCTCTCTTGTGGAGACCGTTTTGGTGTAAATTAAAACACAGACCTGAAATGAGGAAATCTATCAGTTCGAACTGTCTGCCTTGGGCTAAGACGCTGGTTTTAGCAGTTTTAGCATTTGATGACATTTCACTGGGTGGAGAATGTCAATAAGTAAGTTAGCACAAGGTAACTATGGGGAAAAAAATTATACGAAACCATGAATTAGGTCTGCCAGTTATGATAGAAAGAACAGAGTAGAATCTGGCTTTTCTATTAGGGCAAAATTTCATGAGGAAGCAAACCACTTTTAACTGCTTCTTGAAAAAGAAATACTTATTCATTTCACCCAATTTGGAAACACTTGCCTGATCCACAGCACCCATGGATCAGTGAAATGATGAGATAGTCCCTCCTAGAGCATTCTTTCCACCAATATTCTCAAATTGGATATCACCATGCATTTAGTACAGCGCTCAGCAAACAGTAAGCACTCACTATATAACATGAACTGATTAGACTACACATCTACAGAAGCAGCACTGGCATGAGAGTCAGAAGGACCTGGGTCCTAATCCTGGCTCTGCCACTTGTCTGCTGCGTGACCCTGGGCAAATCACTTCACTTCTCTGGGCCTCAGTTCCCTCATCTGTAAAATGGGGATGAAGACTGTGAGCCCCATGTGGGATGGGGACTGTGCCCAAGCTGATTAGCTTGTATGTAGCCCAGTACACTGCCTAGCATTTAATACATACCATGGAAAATCAAAACAAAACAAAAAACCTACAAGATTTGCCAGTTCAGTTGTGGATATAATTTAGTTTAATGGCCGTTTCCCCCTCTAGACTATTAAGATCCTTGTGGGCAGGGATCACCATTCACTAACTCTCATCGGTATCATCATCAACATTCATTGAGCTCTTACTATGTGCAGAACACTGTACTAAGCATTTGGGAGAATGCAACAGAGTTGTCAAACACGTTCCATGCCCACAATGAGCTTACAGTATAGAAGACTATGTAATGAATAGATTTTTATATTAGCAGACCCACCCAAAATTAGATTTGGGTAAGATATTACTGACATTTACAAAATATTTTCTGAGAGTTAAAATGAGTATATCATCTCACTGTCGTAGCTCAATCTTATTATTTTGTACCCTCCCAAGGGCTTAGTTCAGTGCTCTGCACACAATAAGCACTCAATAAATATGACTGATGATTGATTGATTAATTGAGGACTGAATGTGATTTGTCCAATTTTCGTCCAGCAGAGTTGACTGTGATGATGCTTCTGCATCTCAGTAGCTAGCTAAATAGATGGCTGAATGGCTGGCTGGCTGGCTGGCTGGATAGATAGGTAGATTGATAGGTAGATAGATATAGATATGCTTGAATCCACCCCAGAGTTTAGTACTGTGCCTGGCACATAGTAAGCACTTAAAAATAGCACAATTATTATATTCATTCATTCAATCATATTTATTGAGCGCTTATTGTATACAAAGCACTTGTGAGAATACAATATAACAATAAATGGACACATTCCCTGCCCCCAGAAAGCTAACAGTCTAGGGGGGAGACATTCATTAATAAGTATAAATAAATAAATAAGTTATATGATGGAGAGATGATAGGTAGATGGAAAGAGGGTTGGATGGTTAGATGGATGGATAGATAGGTGGATGAGTGGGTGGATGGGTGGAAGAAGGAAGAGATGGATGGAAGGATGGAGGGAGGGAGGGAGAAATGGATGGATTAGCTGTAGATAGATAGATACATAGACGATAGATTAGGTAGCTAGATACTAAAAACTCGAAACAGTAGGTCGTTGTGACACAGATACGTGTAAAACCATTAGAGGGCAGTACAGTAACGTTAGCCCAAGATCACAAGATGCAATAATACTGGTAAAGAACCCATTTAAAACTGTCATCAAACAAAAGATATTCCGTTTCTGTTATGACCGCTTGCTAGCAAAGGAAAAAGAATCATCAGCGAAATACCCCTAGAGGAATACAGTCTTGTGTTTGCGGCACATTACAATACCCCATATTGGCTGTTATCTAAAAGAAACAAGAGGAGATAGCGTTATTGTGATTATTATTAATTATTATATGATATCATATAATATTATTAATAATAATCACAATAAGAATGCAGATGATGGGATTTGTTAATCAATTATTATGTGTTATTATTAATAATAATCATAATGGTTTTGTGAAGAACTTACTATGTGTCAAGTGCTGTTCTAAATGCTGAGATGAATGCGAGCTAGTCAGGTTGGACACAGTCCCTGTCCCACCTGGGGCTCCCAGTCTTAATCCCCATTAAGAGGGAACTGAGACAGAGAAGAGAAATGCTCAGTACAGTGCTCTTTACACAGTAAGAGCTTAATAAATACGATTGAATAAAGTGACTTACCTCAGGTCACACATCAGACCAGTGAGAGAGTCAGAATTAGAACCCAAGTCCTGCTGTCGCCCAGGCCAGGCTCTATCCACCATGCTATGTGGCTTCCCATGATGATTCAGAACGATTTTCTCTTTGTTATTTATGCCTCCTGGTTCTGTCACTGGCTACAGTCATCTAAACTGAAAGCTTGTTGTGGGCAGAGAATGTGCCTGTTTATTGTTATATTGTATTCTCCCAAGCTTAGTACAGTGCTCTGCATACAGTAAGTGTTCAATAAATGTGAATGAATGAATGAATGGTTTGTGTGAACCCTTGGTAGGCATCCATTGAGTCCTCTCACTCTTGTCTAAATAGGGGAGATTCCTGTGGGTGAAATGATCTCAGCGCTAGAATAAAAATATACCCTAGGGAAAGGGCAGGTTTCAACATGAAAGGAACTAATGACCTGTAATAATGACAGATCATCTTGTACGTTATCTAATTTGCTTGCACTGGGCACAGAGGCAGGTCCTGTCTGTTGACAGGCAGGTAAAACAGGGGCAAATAATCCATAATTACAGTGTGGCTAGGTGAAGATTGAATGGAAGAGGTCATTTTCATCCTATGGGGATCTTTTTGGTAGCTAAGCCTGTACCTTCACTGTGACAGGAAAATAGACACAAATTGGGTGTCTGCACAGTTGAATTTCTCAGCTGGGCAAGAAGCACCATTTCCGTGGAAGTGCGAGAAATTAGTCTGTG
Organism: Tachyglossus aculeatus; assembly: GCF_015852505.1. Taxonomy (NCBI): domain Eukaryota; kingdom Metazoa; phylum Chordata; class Mammalia; order Monotremata; family Tachyglossidae; genus Tachyglossus; species Tachyglossus aculeatus. The sequence goes on along the minus strand of NC_052090.1, from coordinate 7,859,956 downwards.
ACTTCGTTGTGGGCAGGTACTGTGTTTGATGTCCTCTCCCATGTACCTAGTATAGTGCTTTGCAAACAGTAAGCGCTCAATAAATACCATTAATAATAATGATAATACAATAGACCATCATCTGGCAAACCAGATAGGAGACTGATGCAAAGAACTTTCATTGCTCTGGACTGTGGGGTGGAGAGCAGGGAAAGCAAAGGTGAGTGACTCTCTCAGTCTCCAAGCTTTTAGGTCACTCTACTTCTCAACCACCTCACCCTCCCTCCTCTCTCCCATCCTTAAATCCCTCTCTGTAAACCACAACTCCTCCAAGGAGCCTTCCCTGACAAAGCCCTCATTTTCCCTACTCTCTCTCCTTTTTACGTCACCTATGCACTTGGATCTTTACCCAACAACTACCTAATATTCACCCCACCCTCAGTTCCACAGTATATATTCATTCAGTTGTATTTATTGAGTGCTTACTGAGCGCTTGCACTGTACCAAGCGCTTACTTATGTATGTATCCATAATATATTTTATTGTCTGTCTACTCCTCCAGACTGTAAGCTCCTTGTGTACTCTCCCAAGTGCCTAACACAGGGCTCAGCACATAGTAAGCACTCAATAAATACCACTGATTGATTTATCGTATTGACTGATCAAAAAGTTATCACTTTCCTCACACCCCATGGGCCTGGAAGTCGGAAGTACCTGGGTTCTAATCCTGGCTCTGCCACTTGTCTGTTGTGTGATCTTGGGTCAGTTGCTAAACTCTGTGCTTCAGCTGACTAAACTGTGAAATGGAGGTGAAAACCGTGAGCCCCATGTGGGACATGGACTGTGTCCAACCTGATTAGCTTGAATCTACCCCAGCGCTTAGTACAATGTCTGGCACATAGTAGGCACTTAACAAATACCGTAAAAACATTAAGGCAGGAATCAGGGAGAGGGATTGGGGAAGCAGGGTGATTATATATTGGGGCCCAAAGTATACACAGCAACAGCAAAAATGTAGTGACTATATCTGCCGTACATTCAGGTAACCACTGAAGGTGCACGTCACCAAATTCTCATTTCAGTCACCAATCTACCACTGCATCAAGACCACCACTTTCTTTCTGTTAGGCTCAGCGTAGCATGTTTTTCTAACTCTCCCACGTGGCCCTAGTTATCGCCGGATTCGTGGATGAAAGCCTTCAAAAAAGGAGAAGAACAGAAGGCAAACCCAAATAAAACTTGGCAGGATCCGGTTTTCTGCCCATCTCCATCAACATTGGTATTTTAAACCTCAACCCAGAACTAACTCACCTTAAATTAGAAAGTGCTTCTGCAGAACATGTGCCTTGTGAGATAATAATAGCATTTTTGTAATCATGGAGGAAAAAGAGGACCCAAGTAGCTGTCCTTTGGCATTTTTTTCATGTCCTACAGTACTCATTGGAGGGTTTGTCTTTCCTACTTGCTCCATGTTACATCCATAGAGAGCGTGGTGTTAGAGCATGGGATCTCATAATAATAATAATAATAATAATAATAATAATAATAATAATAATTGTATTTATTAAGTGCTTACTATGTGCAAAGCACTGTTCTAAGCACTGGGGAGGTTACAAGGTGATCAGGTTGTCCCACGGGGGGCTCAAGTCTTAATCCCCATTTTACATATGGGGTACCTGAGGCACAAAGAAGTCAAGTGATTTGCCCAAAGTCACACAGCTGATCAGTGGTGGAGCCGGGATTAGAACCCACGACCTCTGACTCCCAAGCCCATGCTCTTTATGTTGCCAACTTGTACTTCCCAAGCGCTTAGTACAGTGCTCTGCACACAGTAAGCACTCAATAAATACGATTGATTGATTGATTGATTTCCACTATGCCATGCTGCTTCTCTATCTAGGGAGAAGAGATGAGGGAAAGTAACTCCTGCTGTTGACATATTTCATATATTAACTCATTGCTGTCGCCACCCAATAATTATTCAAAGTTCTACTTTTCTCTCACCAGGATGAAATGGCTAAGGAGATGGTGGGGTGACAATCGGGGAATACTTCCCAGAGGAGTTGTCCTCCCTACTTCATGTTACATCCATAGAGAGCGTGGTGTTAGAGCATGGGATTTAATAATAATAATAATAATGATAATACTAATAATAATGGTATTTATTAAGTGCTTACTATGTGCAAAGCACTGTTCTGAGTGCTGGAGAAGCAGCGTGGCTCAGTGGAAAAGAACCCGGGCTTTGGAGTCAGTGGTCATGGGTTCAAATCCCAACTCTGCCAACTGTCAGCTGTGTGACTTTGGACAAGTCACTTAACTTCTCTGTGCCTCAGTTATCTCATCTGTAAAATGGGGATTAAGACTGTGAGCCCCCCATGGGACAACCTGATCACCTTGAAACCCCCCAGCACTTAGAACAGTGCTTTGCACATAGTAAGTGCTTAATAAATGCCATTATTATTATTATTATTATTTCTCCCCACTGCCTGCAGTCCTCCAGATCGGGGATTTTCTAAATTATCTCCAGCCAGAGGTATTTTAATGTCTAAGCAGTCTGAGGGCAGGAATCTGATCAGCCAACTCCAAGGCATTATACTCTCCCAAGTGCTCAGTATAGTGCTCTACACACAAAAGGTATTCAATACATGTGATTGATTGTTTGATTACCTTGCCCAGGTTTTCCCATTTCCAGCTCCTTTTTCTCTCCCAGCTGTCTACATTAAACCAGATGGTCTAAAAGTGTATTCCAGAAAGAGACTTACATTTCTGGTTTTAAACTGATGAGGCAGAAAGCTAACCTCTCTGAATCATATTTCTGTATTCTGGAAGTACGTCTTAGTGTTTACACTTTGTGTTATGCTTATTATTTTGTTTTCATTTTCTCTTTATTCTCTAATTGGACCCCCTCCTCCCTCTTTGCACTGGATTTTGTGAGGAGAGAGATGCATAGTGAATATAAAAACCCAAAGGATAAGTTAAGGCTAAATTTTCCAAGCACTCTCTTGTCCTTAAAATATTCTCAAATATGTTGGAGGAAAGTGAAGTAGTAAACCTAAAAGCCTTGAATTATTTGATAATTGGTGTATACTTGCTAGAAAGGGCTTCAAATCACTATTCTTTAGCCAGATACGGCCAACGAGCTGCTATTGAAGCTGATTTCAGGGGAAAAAGCGTCAGTTCAGAATATCATTCTATAAACTCTTTTTTCCGCAACATTTCTGCGGTCTGTGTGCTTGTTTCTGTCGTGTTTTAATGTTTCATCATTTCTGATATGTCTACCTCCAGTCCCTGCTCCCTGCTTGCATTCTTGGATTATGAGCTCTCCAAAGGACAGTGACCATGTCTAATTCCCTTCTGTGTATTCTCTCCCAGTACTTAGTACAGTGCTGTGCACACTACTACTACTACTACTGCTGCTGCTCTGCATTGTTCCAGAGACCCACTGGAACAATGTGGTTCATTCTCTGAACAAGAACCTTTTCAAAATGAGTTGGAAACACAACTGTATTCCCCATTAGATTGGAAGTTTCCTAGGGCAGGGATTATATCTTCTACATCTTAGATCTCTGTATTCTTTGGAACAATCAATCACCTTGTCCCCTCCTTCCTTAACTCACTGCTAAGCAACTGCAAGACAGCCCACATACTTCCATCTTCTAATATCAACCTATTCACTGTACCTCGATCTCACCTATTTCCCCGCTAACACTCTCCCACATCCTGCCCCTGGCCTGGAAAGTCCTCTTTCTTCATATCTGACGGACCATCGCTTTCCCCACCTTCAAAGCCTCACAGGAGGCACATCGCCTCCGCAACTCCTGCCCTGGCTAAGCTTTCATTTCCTCTTCTCCCACTCCCTTCTGCGTCATCCTTGCATTTGGATTTGGTCCCTTTTTTCAGCCCTCCCTCAGCCCCAGAGCCCTTGGGTACATATCCGTAATTTAATTCTTTATATTAATGTCTGTCTCCCCTTCTCGGTTGTAAGCTCATTGTGGGCAGGGAATATGTCTACCAAATCTGTTACATTGTGTTCTCCCAAGCATTTAGTACAGTGCTTTGTACACATTAAAAGTTTAATAAATACTGTTGATTGACTAAGTCACTTGCCCAAGGTCACACAGCAGACAAATGGTGGAGCTGGGATTAGAACTCAGGTCCTCGAATTCCCAGGCATTTTACTCTTTCCTCTAAGGCACTGGCTTCCTTATAACATTTATTTACGATGATATATTTTTCTTTCAAAATCATTCTTCCTCCAATATATACTGTCTTTTGGCTCTTTCCTTCCTTACTGTTCATCCACCACTCCTGCTTTGGAGGTGATTTTCTTTCATTTATATTCTTTGAATACACCGAAGTTTGTTTCCAACTGATGTCTTTCCTCGAGTTCTAGATTGTGATACTGATGATAAAACTGAGTATCACAGATGTGACTGAGCCAATATTTATTGATCTGTTGGAAGTGATTTGAAAGCTTTAGCTACTGGTCCCCATTTTAAGAAACTGTCCCATTGTTTCCTGTCTGTTGCTGGGACTTACGTGGCTCTGAAATCTACCAATCAATGGTATTTATTGAACTCTGACCATCTGTAGTGCACTGAACTAAGTACTTGGAATAGTAGAATAAAGCAGAGTTGGTCATGAATAAATCATTGGAATTCATTGAACGTTTACTGTGTGCAGAGCACTGTTATTAGTTTCCTGCCCTTAAGGAATTTAACTATTGCTCTGTATTACTAGTTTCTCTTTATCCTCTAGACTGTAAGCTCCTTGTGGGCATGGAATGTGTCTACCAGCGCTATTGTATTGTACTCTCTCCAGTGTGTGTACCATGAACTGCACACAATAAGCACTTAATAAATACCATCGATTGTCTATTATTATTCTCTAGTAATACTTTCTGAGTACATGGACAGAATAAGAGACAAATCAAGAGACTCGATTGTGTTTGAGTCACAGAAACTCTTCAACTTGGAGTTTCCTCACACTTTATTGTCCAACTTGAGGTTCACTGGAGAATTGCTTTGCACACTAAGCTGTTGTTGCTATTCTATTGGCTAAAACCTTGCTTACTCCATTGAGGCCAAAAGCACTGATACTCAGGTTGTGCTGCTATCCTTATTTTCCAGGAATCCATTCATCTAAGGGTGCACTAAACCTGCTTGTGGGGTTTCCAGTTAGCTAGGTATTTGCTAATTGCTACCCATAATGCAATTCTAACCCCTGAGAAGCTAATTTTCTTGCCATTTCCATTGCTTTTTGTGATCAGGGATTAGGTTGATGTCATGAAAATTTAAAAAAAGGATGTCGTAGATTGCAGCAGAATGAATACCCACGGGAGAGTGCTTCCTGATTAGACATTCAAATGTTGAGTCAGGCGTAGCTCAGTGAGGAAGTTCAACACATACATACACATTCACACACTCACATGCTCACAGGTACGAGGAAAAAAAATCAAACTTTCTATTCTGAATCAAACTTGTTTAAAAAACAATCCAGTCACTTGCGGTTTTTTGATACAACCTTTTGGAATATCGAACACTGTTGAAAATCAAATTGACATTTTTGGGAAAGACTAGTTTAAAACTGTTGCCAATCTTAGGTCTTCCTTCTGCCTTCAGGTAAATATGGCTATTGGAAAGTCTATTAATGTTTGTTGTTTTGTGTTGGGTGAAGCCAGTTTATAAAATATATGGTAGATTACGATACTTTCAAAGCTGATTTTATACTACTACTACTACTGCTTGTATTGTACTCTCCCATGTGCTTAGTACAGTGTTCCACACACAGTAAGTGCTCAATAAATACGATTGGCTGAATAAATAAGATTGAAAGAATGCTACTTCTACTACTAGTAATAATAATGGTATTTGAGAGGCACTTACTATGGACCAGGCACTCTATTAAGTGCTGGGATATCAATCAATGAATGAATGGTATTTATTGAGCTTTTACTGTGTGCAGCGCACTGTACTAAGCAGGGCATCAATCATCATCATCATCATCATCAATCGTATTTATTGAGCGCTTACTATGTGCAGAGCACTGTACTAAGCTCTTGGGAAGTACAAATTGGCAACATATAGAGACAGTCCCTACCCAACAGTGGGCTCACAGTCTAAAAGGGGGAGACAGAGAACAAAACCAAACATACTAACAAAATAAAATAAATAGAATAGATATGTACAAGTAAAATAAATAAATAGAGTAATAAATATGTACAAACATATATACATATATGCAGGTGCTGTGGGGAAGGGAAGGAGGTTAAATGGGGGGATACCAATCAGTGGTATTCATTGAACCCTTACTATGAGCATAGCACATTCTAAGCGCTTGGGAGAGTACAATACAAGAGAATAGCAGACACATTCCCTGCCCATAAGGAGCTTACATATACAAGATTATCAGATGGGACACAGTCCCCATCCTACAGTGTAAACGAGAAGAAGAGGCACTGAATCCTCATTTTACAGAGGAGGAAATTGAGACCCAGAGGAGTTAAGTGACTTGCCCAGCATAACACAGCAGTCAAGTGGCAGAGTAGGATTAGAACCCAGGTCCTTCTGACTCTCAGACTCGTGCTCGGTCCATTAGGCCACTGTGATTTCTCCTAAAGATGAGATAGGACATCCGGGAACAAGACAGGAAGGCTTTTGAAAAGTGTTGGCACCATGCCCATATACCAAGGAAAGAGGCATCCAATGCTAGTACATGAGGTTGGATTTCTAAGGGCAAACCAAGCATTTTTTAAAAAATGAGATTAAAATGGCTTTCTGTAATTTCTGTCTCCTCAGCCTTGGCTCCGAAGTGTGAATTCTGTATAAACTTGTACTCTCTTTGGCTAGATAAATCCAATAACTTGTTCATCACAAACAAGGGGTAGGATTTGATCCAAGGTAATCTAGAGTTAATCTTTTTCATGAAGTTCCGAGTTCTAGAAATGAGCACCTGGATCTAGCAGTTAACTGAAGCAAAGCATGCCGAGACTTACTTTCTTAATTTCCTTCTTTAGCTGCCTGAGAAGACTCCATTCTGTCCTAGATATGTTTGAGCTAAAGCCTAGAGCCCAATATTCTTGACAAGTTTCCCCAGGGGGAATTTGGGACAACCTTCGTACTACAAGAAAGGACACCAGGATAATATTCCCTCAGAAAGAATATAGGTACTTGTTAAAAACCTTAGAAAATCTAGTTAATTGAAGTGATGGCATCTGGCAGGAAAGCAGATCTAGCCTACTGAAGGCAGCTGAGTCTGGCAGCAAGGCCGGTGATGACTGAACACATTGTAACAGAGCGATAATTGGTCTCTGAGGTAAGGATTTCCAAATCCACAGCTAGTCAGTTTTCAAGCAGGGTGTGCCTCTGGAGAAAGATTGATCTTGATGTGTCATATTTCCTTTGGCTGAATCCTTTGACAATGCAAAAGACAGAGGCAGTTAGCAGAGGGGAGGGAGTGGATCATTTTTTTTGCAGTAGTTTCAATTTCCCTACTATATTTAGAAAGATGAAGTGGTTTCCTTATCCGTCAATAAATGGTATTTACTGAGCACTTTCTGAGTGTGGAACACTGTACTAAGCTTGGGAAAGTAAAATAAAGCAGAGTTAGTAGACACATTCCTGTACACTAATAGTATAATAATAATAATGATGACACTTATTAAGTGCTTACTATGTGCTAAGCACTTTTCTAAGTGCTGGGGGGATACAAGGTAATCAGGTTGTCCCACATAGGGCTCACAGTCTTAATCCCCATTTTACAGATGAGATAACTGAGGCACAGAGAAGTTAAGTGACTTGCCCAAAGTTACACAGCAGACAAGTGGTGGAGGCAGGATTAGAACCCATGACCTCTGACTTGTCGCCTGAAAAAGTCAATGCATAAATAGTGGAGTATATGATCACTGTGTGCAGGGGCTGTTAGTCTATCAAAAAACTGAGGTAGTAGTTATCTACCCCAGCACTTAGTATAGTACCTGACACACAGTAAGTGCTTAACATACCTCTAAAAGAAAAAAAACATTGACAAGTGTTCTGAAGTTACAATCTGTTTGATTAGAGTCATCCATTCTCCTTTCTCATTTATTGAGGAGTAGTGTGGCTCTTGTGGAAAGCGAATGGGCCTGGGAGCCAGAGGACCTGAGTTCTAATCCTGCTCAGTTATTTGCCTGCTATATAACCTTGGGCAAAGTACTTACCTTCCCTATATCTCAGTTTTCACATCCGTTAAATAGGGATTCAGTACCTGTTCCCCTCCTACTTAGACTGTAAGCACCATGTGGGAGAAGCAGCATGGCTCAGCGGAAAGAGCCCAGGCTTTGGAGTCAGAGGTCAAGGGTTCAAATCCCATCTCTGCTGCTTGTCAGCTGGGTGACTTTGGGCAAGGCACTTAACTTCTCTGGGCCTCAGTTACCTCATCTGTAAAATGGGGATTAAGACTGTAAGCCCCCCATGGGACCACCTGATCACCTTGTAACCTCCCCAGCGCTTAGAACAGTGCTTTGCCATAGTAAGTGCTTAATAAATGCTATCATTATTATGTGGGACAGGGGCTGTGTCCAAACTGATTAACTTGTATCTACCCCAGCACTTTTAACAGTACTGGACACATAGTAAGGGCTTAACAAATACTATAGTAAAAATAATCATAACAGGATGATGATAATTGTACTTCCTAGGTTCCAAAGTAGTAGCAGTAGCATTTATTTAGCTCTTCCTGCCTGCAGAGCACTGTACTAAGCTCTGGGAAAATAGATGAGAGTTAGAAATGGCTCCTGATCTTCCTGGGTGGGAAAGGGTTTGCTGACAGACACAGCAGGAAAGATGAAATGACATCCAAAGGAAACAACATAAAACATTTAGAGAAGCAGTGTGGCCTAGCGGATAGAGCTTGGGCCTTGGAGTCAGAAGGACCTGGGCCCTAAACTCAGCTCTGCCACTGGTCTGCTGCGTGACTTTGGGAAAGTCACTTCCCTTCTCGGTGCCTCAGTTACCTCATCTGTAAAATAGGGATTAAGAATGCGAGCCCCAAGGTGGACACAGATGTGTCCAACCTGATTACCTTGTATTTACCACAGTGCCTAGAACAGTGCCCGGCCCACAGTAAGCACTTAAAATATGCCTTAAAAAAGAGAGGGAAGTGGTAGGGTCTAGTGGAAAGAACATGATTCTGGGAGTCAGGAGACCTGGGTTCTAATCCTGACTCCACCATGTACCTGCTATGTGACCTTGAGAAAATTACTTTACTTCTCTGTGCCTCAGTTCCCTCACCTGCAAAATGGAGATTAATACCTGGGCTCCCACCTACTTAGAATTGGTGAGCCCCTTGTGGGATCTGATTATTTTTGTACCCCAGTGCTTAGTATAGTGCTTGGCACATAGTAAGCACTTTACAAATACCTAAATTACTATTATTATCATTATTATTAAAAGACAGAGGTCAAAGTCCATCATATCCGATGGTTAATGATACCCGAAGGAGCCTCAAGGTGCTGCCACCCAGGTGAATCAATCAATCATGTTTACTGAGCACTCACTGTGTGCAGAACACTGTACCAAATGCTTGAGAGAGCACACTACCAGAGAGTCAGTAGACACCCTCCCTTCCCACAACAAGTTTACAGTTTAGAGGGAGAGACAGACAATAACATAAATAAATCATTTATAGATATGCACATAAGTGCTGTGGGTTGGAGGCATACCACAGATCCAAGAAACAAGAGCCAAGGTCATCAAGCATAGCCAAATGCTCAGCATGTAATAAATACTATTGACTTATTGATAGAGAAGCAGTGTGGCCTAGTGGAATGTTCACGGCCTTGGGATTCATCATTAATCATATTTATTGAGCGCTTACTATGTGCAGAGCACTGTACTAAGCGCTTGGGAAGTACAAATTGGCAACATATAGAGACAGTCCCTACCCAACAGTGGGCTCACAGTCTAAAAGGATTCAGAAGGTCGTGCGTTCTAATCCCGGCTCCACCACTTGTATGATATGAGACCTTGGCCAAGTCACTTCACTTCTCTGCGCCTGTTACCTCATCTCTAAAATGGGAATTGAGACTGTGAGCCCCATGTGAGGCAGGGACTGTGTCTAAGCCAATTTGCTTGTATCCACCCCAGCACTTAGTACAGTGCCTACCATGTAGTAAGCACTAACAAATATCACAATTATTATTACAATTTTATTATTATTATTACTATTCACAACCAATATCGATACTAAATGAGAAATCAGCTTATTGGGCTAGGGTGATAGCTGATTTTTTAATTTTTTAAAACTATTTATTAAGCATTTTCTCAATGTCCAGCACTGTTCTAAGCCTTGGGCAGATAGAATAACATCAGGCTGAATAGAGTTTCTGTCCCACATGGGACTCACAGTCTAGTAAGGGGGACAATAGGTATTGTATCTCCATTTTGCAGCTGATTATGTTTTTAAAGGGGGAAATCTTAAACAATATTTTCGCTGAGCATAAAGTGAACCCCAGTCTACAGTACAGGGTTAGTTGTTTTATAAAGAGAGTCGTGTCATTTCTATTTTAAAATCAGGATTTGGAAAATTGAAGTTTGAGTTAAACGGTAAAAGCAGCCTTGATTGTATAAAGATGTACCAATCTGCTCACCAGCCGTTTATCTAAAAAAAATCATCATTTTGCTAAACAGGCTAGAGGAGAGAACCTCTCAAGCTTAAGGTAGGACAAGCCAACTCTGAAATTCTTTCCAGAAAACGGAATTCTGCAGGTCCAGCTGGGATGAGTCAACCTTGACATTTTTTCTTTTTTGGGTATGAGTGTGTGATTGCCAATACTTTCTGGGAAATATGCATTTTGACTGGAAATACCTAAAGGATCAATGAAAGCCCCTTACAGGAGAGTTTCCAACTACAAAGTGCTTACTATGTGTCAGGCACTGTACTAAGTGCTGGGGTGGATACAAGCAAACTGGATTGGACACAGTTCCTGTCCCATGTGGGACTCAGAATCTCAATTTCCGTGTTACAGATGAGGGAACTGAGGCCTAGAGAAGTGCAATGACTTGCCCAAGGCCACCTAGCAGACAAGTGGTAGATCCAGTATTAGAACCCATGACCTTCTGATCCCCAGGCCCGTGCTCTATCCACTATGCCTTACTGCTTCCAATTATTCTGTTATTTAGTGAGGGCTTACTTTGTGTCAAGCACTCTAGTAAGCACTTGAGTAGCTACATGATAATCATAACAGGTTCAGTCCCTGGCCCACAATGGATTCCTAGATTAAAGAGGAAGAAAATGGGTATTTAATCCCCATTTTACAGATGAGGAAACTGAGACATAGAGAAGTTAGGTGATTTGCCCAAGGTCACACAGCAGGTAAATCTCCTGTTTCATAGACATGGGCTTTTTTGACTGTGAATGTTTTTTGGGTGGATTACTGCCTCAGATGAGCTCTCTGCATGACATAATCCTAAGTGAAAATACATCTGGGGTGAGAACATGAAGTTCAGCCCCCATCATTTATCCCACATTATGACTTCTGCATCCGGGAGGTCACTGTTGGTTAAAACCACAGGAACTTGTCTCCTGAAGAATTCCTTACCTCTAAAGTTTATTTTCCATTTGCTCACACTAGTCTTGGGATTCCTGAGGAAGTCCTGAGGACTTCACTCAAATTCCCAAATCCCAAAACAGGGTAGACAGATTTATTTCATAATCCCATTGGCTGGGACTAGAGACCCAGAGGAATTATAACTTCACTTTTCTGGGATTAATCCTGCCCAAAGATCAGATATCAATTCCCCTTTCCCTGTGTCTGTACAATGTGCAAAAATGATTTCAAATCCCCTCCTCTGTTGAAATTGTGCCCTCTTTGAATTCTTTAGCAGCAACAAGTTTTTGGATCGAGTATTTGCATAGTTTTTAATGCCCCTGGAGGAGAACCAGTTCAGATGCAAAAGCAGTTCTCATGCCTCTTGCCCATGGGAGAAAAAGCAGGATATCGCTGTTTGATATCCTTGAAACTCAAGTTGCCGCTACCCAGGAGACACAAGGATCTCATGGTATTTTGTCTCTCCAGCTGCTTCCCGAATGCTGCATTCCACAAGCGATGCTAATGTGTTGGTTTCAAAGTCACTGGCCTCTCACAGCCGAAAAGTGGAAGTGATATTCGGCTCTTGTTGTCCAGGGTGACTTTGTAAGGGGCGTGTGGAGCTCAAGGAGGTCTGGAATGTGGCAATCCTCCAGGAATGAGCTTCTGAAATTGCCGCTTTGAATCCATGGAGCTTTGCCTTGGCTGTTGTTGAGGCAAAGACATTTTTCAATACGAGACACATCTACCAAATATGTAGATGTGTACCAAATGAGAAGCAGCGTGGCTCAGTGGAAAGAGCACGGGCTTTGGAGTCGGAGATCATGGGTTCAAATCCCAGCTCCACCAATTGTCAGCTGTGTGACTTTGGGCAAGTCACTTAGCTTCTCTGTGCCTCAGTTCCCCCATCTGTAATATGGGGATTGACTGTGAACCCCCCGTGGGACAACCTGATCACCTTGTAACCTCCCCAGCACTTAGAACAGTTCTTTGCACAGAGTAAGTGCCTAATAACTGCCATCATTATTATTATTACCAAATCCAGTGTATTGTATACTCTCAAGGGCTTAATACAGTGCTCTGGTTCTCCTCCAGAATAATTAACACTTAGAACTGGCCCAAAAGGAAATATATAAAGATTCAATCCAAAAACGTGTTGCTGCTAAAGGATTCAAGGAGCATCCTTAATTTCAGCAGACGAGGGGAATTGACATCATTTTTGCGGAGTGAACAGCCACAGGGAAAGGGGAATTGATATCTGCTCTTAGGCAGGATTTATCCCAGAAAAGTGAAGTTATATTTTTGCTGGGTCTCTAGAAAAGGGTGTCAATTGTTGGGGCGTAGTGTGAAGGTCAGGGGAAAATGAGTCCGCAGACCCCGGTTATGCACTGGCTTATTATGTATAAGATATATTTTGAGTCCTGTGCCCAGACAGGCACTGTGTTTGGTTTTATAATTTTATAATTATAATTATAATTTTGTATTTACCTCAGAGCTTAAAAGTAAAAGTTTAATAAATGCCATAATAATAATTAGGCAATCACAAATGATTTAAAAATAGAGGTAATAGGAGAAAGGCCAACGCTATAAATACTGATGGGGATAGTAAAGGAAAGAGAAGTAGAAAGTTTGATAAATCTGTGTATATCAACATAGAGAAAAATACAGAAGTGGATATTATCAGTGGAATTAATGCTCGGAGGAGGTAACATTTAGGGAAGACTTTGAAGATAGTGTCTGTCTCCCCATCTAGACTGCAAGTTCACTAAGGGCAGGGAACATATCTGCTGATTCTGTTGTATTGCATGCTCCCAATACTACTACTACTACACTACTACTAATAATAATGGTAATTATTAAGCACTTACTATATGCCAAGCACTGGGTAGATAAAAGTTAATCAGATTGGACAAAGTCCCCGTCCCCCATGGGGTTCACATTCTTAGTCCCCATTTTCTAGATGAGGTAACTGAGATCCAGAGAAGTTAAGTAACTTGCCCAAGGTCACACAGCAGACAAGTGGCAGAGCTAGGATTTGAACCCAGTTCCTTCTGATGCCCTGGTCTGTGCTCTATCCACCAGGCCACACTTCTCCCAAGCCCTTAGTACAGTGTGCCTCACATAGTAAGTGCTCAATAAATACCAGTGATGGATTGATTGATTGATGGGGGGAGTAGTTGCCTGGCAGAGTTGAAGAGAGAGGGAAGTGCAACCAGGAGGAAGGGGGTGAGAGGGGGTTGGAGGTGGGAGAGTTGACAGAAAGGCACAATAAGATTATCTTGAGAAGGAAGAGTGTAAGCTGGGAGAAAGTTCTGGTAGAGTCAGCAGTTTGCTGTGGAGAGGCAGGGGTAATCACTGAAGTGCAGAGATATGTACAGAACAACATTTTAGAAGGATTCATTCATTCATTCAATTGTATTTATTGAGAGCTTACTGTGTGCAGAGCACTGTACTAAGCGCTTGGAAAGTACAAGTTGGCAACATTTAGAGATGGTCCCTATCCAACAATGGGCTCACAGTCTGGAAGGGGGAAACAGACAACAAAACAAAACATGTGGACAGGTGTCAAGTCATCAGAACAAACAGAATTAAAGCTAAATGCACATCATTAACAAAATAAAGAGAATAGTAAATATGTACAAGTAAAATAAATAGAGTGATAAATCTGTACAAACATATATACAGGTGCTGTGGGGAGGGGAGGGAGGTAGGGTGGGGGCGATGGAGAGGAGGAGAGGAAAAAGGGGGCTCAGTCTGGGATGATCTGGGGCTTGGGATGCTATAGTGCCTGGAGAGGAGAGAACCTAATCATAGGAAGTCAAGTGAGGAAGACAGTTCAGATATGACAAGGGAATGGGGAGTTGGGATGGTGTAAGGACTGGAGAAGAGAGAGGCTAGTCATAGGGAGTTAACTGAGAAGACCAGTCCAGATATGAAGAGGAAATGCAGACTATGGAATGCCATAGAGTCTGGAGAGGGGAAAGCTTGGTGTTAGGGAAGGATAGTCCAAATATAACAAGGGAATGGACCAGGGTCATGGCCATCTGAAAGATGAGGAAGGGGTGAGTTGGGAAAAAAAGTGACAGGATTTAGCCCATCTATAAAAGGAATGTATTCCACAATGCGTTCCCCACTACCCCCAACAAGAGAGTCAGTACCACACTCACATATGCTTGAAATCACCCCTGGGCACCTTTTCCAATAGCAAAGGCAGTTGGATACTTGGTAACCCCTCATCTCATCTCTCTTCCAATCAAAGTCCAGGCAGAGTCACTAGCAGCAGGCTGCCTCAGAGATTTCTTCAGCAGCTTAAGCCGTGGGAGCTTTGAGTGAAGCATGAAAGGAACCCCTATTTTAGATTTGGGCTTTTACAGCGACCTCCTATCCCCTCCTCTTGCCCCTTCCCCGCTTCGTGCTTTTCCTAAATGAAGAGAGAAGCTACAGAGCTGGCACCTAAAGGGCTCACTGCGCTTCAGAGCCTATGATACAATACCCATGGTTGCCAAATTCCTGAGGATCAGAGAAGGCTTGCTGAGTCCCAATTTATGCTGAATAGCTCACAAGGTTGACTGGACCATTTCAAAGTTCACCCAGCTCCCACACTAATCCTCTTAACATATTAGATGGAGTGGCCTCACATACCATAACGTCAGCGGCACAAAGGATGATTTGCTTTTTGTTTACATCTCACCCCACGGTTGAAGGCAATCAAATCCATTTCCCTCTTTAGTCCTGCCTTTGCCTGGCTTGCTAACCTCCCTTGTGGTGTCTCAATACCTGGGAGACCAGTTTTCCTTGGTGAACATATTCCTTGCCTTTATCTCACACAGTTTTCCTGAGCTGAAAAATGTTCCCAAAATGTCAGTTTTATGGGCATATGCTTCTTTTTTTCTTTGTGGGGGCTGAAGCCAAAGAAAACCTTTCCAGTATGAATGTTTCATGAAGATGAAATCAGCAGGCAGCCTCCTGTTTATTGAGCTTTGTAATAAATTGATGCTTCAGCAACAGTCTTATTATTGTTGTGACATCTGCCCTCCACAAATTTTTAGTTTTTTACAGCACCCAGAGTCCTTTCTGCCTAGTTTTATCCCCCTGAATGATCGTTAATTATCCACAGCAGAAAAGGACCCAAGGTTAGAAAGAATATGATCTATGAAAACTGTAAACCCCCAAATTTCAAAACTCAATGAGGATGTGTTGTGAATATCTTTTCTTTCTTTCTATTACTGTATTTGTTAAGCACCTGCTATGTGTTAAGTACTGTTCTAAGCCCTGGGGAAGAAAAAAGTTAATCAGATCAGACATCGTCTCTTTTCCACATGATGCTCACAGTCTAAGTAAGAGAGAGTAAATCTCCATTTTCAGAAGAGGAACCTGAGTCACAGAGAAATTAAGTGACTTGCCTAAGATCACACAGCAGGCAACTGGCAAAGCCAGGATTAGAACCCGCATCCTCTGACTCTCAGACCTATGCTCTTTCCAGTAAGCCATGCTACTTCTCAGAACACTGGGGTAAGTTTGGATGATGAAATGGGTTTTTATACTATTATAATAAACGGAGACTTTGAGAACTAGAAGTAACATTCCTATGAGAGTGGAGAGCTAACAGTGGGAGACTGAGAAGTGGTGGGCTATTTATAGAGAATGAGGAAACTGACAAACTGTCATGAAGTAGAACACCTAAAGAAGGTGAATAGAGGATTGGAAATTAATAGAGGAACTGTGAATATTTAGCAGGAAGCCAACCTTTCTAGTGTTTTTTTCTGTTCACTTCATTGTGCATTCACCATTGCACAGCTGTTTGGGCATCTTGCTGGTATCCATTCTCCTCACAGGCCCCGCTCAGTGAGGCTAGTGAACTGACTGCATTCATCCTTAGTGACCTTGCCTGGCCACTTTTTATCAGATGGCATTGTTGGGATATATCTGCTCCTCCTAAATCTGAGATTGTCAGACAGGGGTTATTTGAGATGGAGGCTTTGTCTAACTTTATAATCTTACACCTACTTTTTAAATGGTATTTATTAAGCACTTTCTACTTGCCAGGCACTGTATTAAGTGCTGGAGTAGATACAAGATAATAGGATTGGACACAGTCCCTGTCCCACATAGGGCTCAGTCTTAATTCCCGTTTTACCATTGAGGTAACTGAGGCATAGAGAAGTGAAATGATTTACCCAATATCACAGAGCAGGCAAGTGGCAGAGCCAGGATTAGAACCCCCAGGCCCTTGTTCATTCTACTAGGCCACATTGCTTCTCACTCTTACTCCTATGCTTAGTACAGTGTTTGATTCATGGAAAAAGCTTTGTACCATAATTACGATTATCACCCATAGGTTCATTTTGAGCATTTAATACCATTCTCTGGAGGAAACTGGTCTGAAGGACTTTGATTGGCAGCAAAAATGATTAGGAAAAAACACAGAGACTTGCACATCCCAACCATGTTCCCAAAGGAAGAAAGATTCATCAGTGTGAATTTCCAAATCCCAATCAGGAGTGCAGGCAGGCAGCACTGTCAGTTGAAACAGAAGGGATCCCAAAATTCAGTCCAGAAGTTGATGTTTATGGCTGACCAGCCAATACCTTACATGAATATACTCCTCATTAGGAGAGACGATAAAAATCATATCCTTTGGAATGACACAGACTCCTGCGACAGTTTGGGTTGACATTGGCATTATTGTTTATGTTTCCATTAAGCCCTGGAAATTTCCCCAAATTCATATCATATGACCATAATAAATGTCATTACTGGATCAAGCCAATGGTACATCTGGCCCAGCATCCCATCTCCAGCAGGATATGCATGGAGGAAATGCATTAACATTGCTCTCCCAGGCAACCATCTGCATGGTTAGAGTCACTAATTTTCCTTCTAATTCCTAGGGAAGAAAATCCCTGGAAGAGTTAAACCGGAGTTTCTTGAATCCCAGTTGGAGAATCTCTCCAGTTCTTCCAAAATGTCGCAGCTTTTGTACCCAGTTGATCCAAAAATACTGCTGCTGCAGATGAAAAGCAGTGTGGCCTAATGGATAGAGCTTGGGGCTGGGAGTCAGAGGGAGCTGGGTTCTAATTCCTGCTTCTCCACTTGTATTTTGTGTGACCTTGGGCAAGTCACGTCACTTCTCTGCAACTCAGTTACCTCATTGGGGATTAAGACTGTGAGCCTATGTGGGACATGGAGCATATCCAACCTGACAAACTTGTAACTACCCCAGCGCTTAGTACAGTGCCTGGCACATAGTAAGTGCTTAACAAATGCCATTAAAAAAGTGGCGAGTAGAAAGAGCAGGAAAGCGTTGAACAGCAAGAGCCAATCAGAAAGACTCCTAGGCCAATCAGAAGAACATGCAAGGACGCCTTTTAGGTAAGGCTTATTAGCTCAGGAATTCACGGAAGTCAGTTTGGTTCTGGGACTGCCCTGTAGGCACTCCAGAGTGAGCCCAGGTCTATAGCCCAGTGAATTGATTTTGGTATTTGTTAAGTGCCTATTATGAGCCAAGCACTGTACTAAGCTCTGACATAGACACAGACTAATTATGTCTGACATGGTACATATCCCACGTGGGGCTCACTGTCTAAATAGGAGGGTGAACAGCTTTTTAATCTCCACTTTACAGGAGATGAAAGATCACACAGCAGACAAGTAGCAGAGCAGGGATTTGAACCAAGGTCCTCTGATTCCCCATCCTGTGCTCTTTCCACTGGGGTGTGCTGCTTTTTAAAAAATTATTGTCTTTGTTTAGTGCTCACTATGTGCCAGTCACTGTACTCAGCACTGGAATAGCTACAGAGTAAACAGGTTGGACACTGTCAATGTCCCACATGGGACTCGCAGTCTTAATCCCCATTGTGCAGATGAGGGAGCTGAGGCAAGGAGAAGTGAAATGACTTGCCCAAGGTCACACAGCAGACAAGTGGCAGAGTTTCTCAATGAATCCTGGATGTAGTTTGTTCTGGACACCTGGACTCAACCTGGACCCTTGAAAATGAACCCTAGTCATTAGGGGTGACCCTGAAAATTAATCCACCCATGGCAAACATGAAGAAAAGAGGCTTAAAAGTTCATTCATTCATTTAATTGTATTTATTGAGCACTTAGTGTGTGCAAGGCACTGTACTAAGCTCTTGGGAGAATACAATATAACAATAGATAGACACGTCCCCTGCCCACAGTCAGTTTACAGACCAGGTGAGAGGCAGTCATTAATATAAATTGTTCATGCAGGAGGCTTTGTGAGTTTGTCAGGATAATCTCCGTGGCCTGAAAACCCATATGGGGACTTTCCTAGAAGACACTCATATCTGGACATGTAAGCAACTCGGATGAAATGATTTTTAAAAGTCCTCTTTGTCACAATCCAGAGAGTGAGCAAAGCTTTCAGCTGAGCTGGAATCAGTGAAGATTTCTTTTCTTGAAATCATTACCTTGCATGTGTCTTCTGATTGGTTCAGGGATCTCCATGATCAACAGCTATTGCCTCATGCTCTCCTCTCCCCTCTACCAGCCTATCCTCTGGGTACTTCCCTCTGACCCCACAGTGGGGATGAGAGAAATGGAAATAATAATAATAATAGTCCTATTTGTTTAAGCTTTTAGTCTGTGCCAAGCACTGTACTAAGCACTGAAGTAGATACAAGGTAATTGGGTTAGGCACAGTCCCTCTACCACACAAGACTCATGGTCTTAATCCCTATTTTAAAGATGAGGGAACTGAGGCACAGAGAAGTCAAGCAGCGTGCCCAAGTTCAGACAGCAGACAAAGGGCAGAGCCAGGATTAGAACCCAGGTCCGTCCGACTCCCAGGGCTGTGCTCTGTCCCCTAGGCCAAGAGATGGAAAACCCTGAAATCTGGTCTGCAAATGAGGTGAATGTGTTAAGAACCAGTGTGGCCTACTTGAAAGAGCATGGGCCTGAGAGTCAGAGGACCTGGGTTCATTCATTCATTCATTCATTCATTCATTCGTTCATTCAGTTGTATCTATTAAGCTTTTACTGTGTGCAGAGCACTGTACTAAGCCCTTGGGAAAGTACAATACAGCAATACTGACAATCCCGGCCCACAACAAGCTCACAGCCTAAACAGGGGGACACAGACATCGATATAAATAAACAGACATCAATATAAACTGACATCGATATAAATAAATAAAATTACAGATATATACATAAATAATGTGGGACGGGGAGAGGGAGGAAGAGAAAAGGGAGCAAGTCAGGGCAATGCAAAAGGGAGTGGAAGATGAGGAAAAGTGGAGCTCTTTCTGGGAAGACCTCTGGGAGGAGATGTTGCCTTCAGTACGGTGAAAGGGGGAGACTAATTGTCTGGCAGATTTGAGGAGGGAGGGCATTCCTGGCCAGAGGTAGGTTGTGGGCCAGGGGTCAGTGGCAAAACAGGGGAGATCGAGGCACAGTGAGAAGGTTAGCACCAGAGGAGCAAATTGTGTGGGCTGGGTTGTAGAAGGAGAGAATCGAGGTGAGGTAGGAGGGGACAAGATGGTGGAGTGCTTTAAAGCCAGTGGTGAGGAGTTTTTGTTGAATGTGGAGGTGGATAGGTGGAGATTTTTGAAGAGGGAGGAGACATGTCCAGATTGTTCTAATCCCACTCTGCCACTTGTCTGCTGTGTGACATTGGGCAAGTTGCTTCACTTCTCTGTGCCTCAGTTACTTCATCTATAAAATGGGGATTAAGATTCTAAGCACTATGTGGAACAGGGACTGTGTCCAACCTGATTATTTTGTATCTGCTCTAGTGCTTAGTACAGTGACCAGCACATAGTAAGTGCTCAATAAATACCATTGATTTAAAAGAGAGAGAAGGCAAGGAAAACTGTGCTTAATTTAGGGTGCAATCTCTGCCATTATGTGATTGACAGAATGTTTATCTTTTCCTCATCTGATTTAGGTCCAAAGTGACATTTTCTTCAAAGAGAAATTCTCTTCAAACAGCATCTTGCCCTATATAGATCCAGTGAGCTTCAAGAGGTAAGCAGAATAATGGTTTTTTTTATTCTACTTTGAGCTACTTCTATCTCACATGTATTTCACTTATACCTCTCACACTCAAATATATAAAAATGGTCCCCAGGGATTTCAAGCTTTGACTCATTACTAATAATGAAAATAATTACTTGTTTAGCACTTACTATGCATAAAGCACTGTAATGACAATAATTGTGGTATTTGTTAAGCACTTAATATATTCCAAGCACTGTACTAAGTGCTGGGGTCTTGTCTTATGCCATCTCTCCCAGAACGCCCCACTCTCCATCGGCAATCATTTTGGTAGTGTATCCAGAGTTTTCTTGGTTAAAAATATGGAAGTGGTTTACCATTGCCTCCTTCCGTGCAGTAAACCTAAGTCTCCTCCCTTGACTCTCTCCCATGGTGCCACTGCCCAGTGCAGGTGAGTTTTGACTTGTAGCAGATTGCCTTCCACTCTCCAGTCACTGCCCAAGCTAAGAATGAAATGGGCATGCCTCTGCTTGACTCTCCCTCCCATAGTCGAGACTGGTAGAGGACTGGAAACTCTCCAGTTGCGACCCTGAGAGGGGAAGTTCTGGGGTAAAGATAATCAGGTCCCACATGGGACTACAGTCTAAGTAGGAGGAAGAACAGGTATTGAATTCCCATTTTACAGATGAGAGAACTAAAGCACAGAAAAGATAAATGACTTGCCCAAGTTCACACAGCAGATAAGTGATGGAGTCAAGATTAGAGCCCAGTCTTCAGACTCTCAGGCTCATGCTTTTTCCACTTGTCCACACTGATTCTCTAATCCCCATTTTTGCAGATGAGGGAACTGAGGCCCAGAGAAGTTAAAAGACATGCCCAAGGTCACACAGCAGAGAATTGGACTCTTTTCTCACCACAGTTCCCGCCTCACCTAAGCAGAGACTGAATCAGACATCACAAGGCTGTTTGCTTTTAATAAGCACTCAAGGTCTCTTGGGAAAACGGAAATGAAATGAAAACATTTTACCAGTCCGCCAGTCTTTGTTTTTTTCCATTTCATCATTTCACCTGGTTACCACACACTGTTGCTTTCATACCTTTCAAACATCTCAGACCAACCAAGAGGCACCCCATCCGTTTCCAAAGGATACCGATTCCTGATTTACTCCCACCTGCCAAATAAAGAATTCACAGAGGGAAACATAATGCAGAGATTACACTAAGGGTGTGAACAGGTTTTGGATTATCAAGCACTTTGTCAAACATTTTCCTTTTGCAAAAGTTCCCAAAGCGTTTTAAGTTGATATATTTCCCATTCATTTTTAGAAATCTCAGTGAATTTCCTAGAAAATATCCCTCTTGTCATTCACTTCATTTCAAGTTAGGAGAACGTTGTCTGATGGGAGAAGCAGTGTGGGCTAGTGGAGAAAGCACGGACCTGAGAGTCAGAAGGATCCGGGTTCTAATCCTGGCTCCGCCACTTGTCTTCTGTGTGACCTTGGGAAATTCACTTAACTTCTCTGTGCTTCAGTTCCTTGATCTATAAAACTGGGATTAAAACTGTGAGTACTATGTGGGACATAGACTGTGTCCAACTCAATTATCTTGTATCTACCCTAGTGCTTAGAACAGTGTCTGACACATTGTAAGTGCATAAGAAGTACCATTATTATTATCCATCTGTGGGCGCCAAACTCCCCACTATCTTCAATTTCATTAATCTCAAGAAATATGGGCCAGAATAGAAGCACACCAACAACATATTTTTACTGGGGCTCTGGAACTTCTTGGCAAGCCAGGCTGACAGGCCAGTCTGACAGTGTGGCCTACTGGACAGTTCACAGGCCTGGGAGACAGGGGACCTGGGTTCTAATCCTGACACTGTCACTTGGCTCTTGTGGGATCTTTTAAAAAAAAAGGTATTTGTTAAGTGCTTCCTATGTGTCAGGCACTGTTCTAAGCAGAGGGATGGATAGAGGCTAATCAGGATGGACACAGTCTTTGTCCCACGTGGGGCTCAAAATCTTTAACCCCATTTTACAGATGAGGTAACTGCAGCCCAGAGAAGTGAAGTGACTTGCCCAAAGTCACACAGAAGACAGTGGTGGAGCCGGGATTAGAACACAGGTCCTTCTGACTCCTTCTGAATTATGCAAATGACCTTGGACAAGTCATTTAATTTATCAGTACCTTGGCTCCCTCATCTGTATAATGGGGATTCAACCCCCATTCTCCCTCCTACTTAGACTGGGAGCCCCTTGTGGGAGAGAGACTGTCTGACCTGACTATCTTGTATCTAACACAGTGCTTGGCACAGAGTGACTACTTGAATACTGATATTGTTATCATCCCTCCATGACAGTCATCCCTACCACAATTCAGTCAGGCAAGCCCTGTCCTCGTCCTTGCTCTGCAATTTGCATTAATGTCTATCACTCCCTCTAGACTGAAAGCTTGTTGCACGCAGGGAATGTGTCTGGAATGTGTCCCTTTTAGACTGTGAGCCCACTGTTGGGTAGGGACTGTCTCTATATGCTGCCAACTTGTACTTCCCAAGCGCTTAGTACAGTGCTCTGCACACAGTAAGCGCTCAATAAATACGATTGATTGATTGGTATATTGCTATATTGTACTCTCCCAAGCACTTAGAACAGTGCTCTGTACACTGTAAGCGCTCAATAAATACAATTGACTGACTCCCTCCCCACCTGTGGATCCCACCTAATCTGTCCTACCCTGTGCTTGTGACTGACCCCTCAAAAAACCACTTTGGGGGAAAACTTGCTTTTGTGCTTCTGCCTGTCTTATTCTTGACTCTATTGACTTTGCCTGTCCGTGTCTCTTTCTATCCGTATCACTTTGAATCTATCGGATATGAGGCAAACTCAGCAAATAATGGAGCCATAGAATGAAGGAGGTGGGGGAAAATGGTGAGCTGTCTTGAGGTAGTAGAACAAAGTGGAGACACTATCTATTTAATTTCTCTCTATATATATATTTATAGATATAATATAATCTCTCCATATATCTGTATCTCTCTCTATATCTCTATCTAATCTCTATATCTATATACCTCTATACAGCTAACTAATCTCTATATATCCATATATCTTTACATATCTCTGCCTATGTTTCTATCTCTAATCTCTTCAAACATACATATATATACACATACACATACATATATATATGTATGGAGTATATATATATATATATATATATATATATATATATATATCTCCATCTCTCCCTATCTATCTATCTTAAGAGGTAAAATGGACATTTCCAGAAGCAGTTTGAAGACTGTAAAGAGCTTAGAGCATGTCTGATTCCAGTAAATCCAAATTCAAATCACACCTGAAAGTGGCCTCAAAATCAACCAGTACATGTCTCCCAGCCATGCTGCATCTTTCCCCAGAATACCCGAGATACGAAAATCATCACGTGTCTACTTGTTTTGTCAGCTATTTGTTTTGTTTTGTTGTCTGTCTCCCCCTTCTAGACTGTGAGCCAATTGTTGGTTAAGGACCGTCTCTATATTGCCAATTTGTACTTCCCAAGTGCTTAGTACAGTTCTCTGCACACAGTAAGTGCTCAATAAATACGATTGAATGAATAAATTATTAATAATAATTATGGTACTTAAGAGCTTGTGGCATGCAAGGCATTGTACTAAGCCCTGGGGTAGTTACAAGCTAATCAGGTTGGACACAGTTCATGTCCCACGTGGCGCTCACAGTCTTAAATCCTGGTTTACAGATGAGGTAACTGAGGCACAGAGAAGTTAAGTGACTTGCTAAAGGTCACACAGCAGACAAGCAGCAGTGCTAAGATTAGAATCCAAATCCTTGTGACTCACTTGCCCCTGTTCTGTTCACTATCTATCTTGTTGTGCTTTGTATTAAAAGGAGACAGCCCTGGTGGTAGTCCACGTGTGGTTGCATGTGTGATTAAAAAGGCCAGTGTAGGATCTGCAGTCCTAGACACACTGGTCACACAAAAATCTGTCCCTCGCTGTATTGTTGTGCTTAACGATGGTAGTGTCTCCTGCTGTTTTCTCTTTTGCCACCTTGTCTCTCCTTTCCCATGAAGCTTCAGACCCTATCCAATATAATTAAGAAGAAACTTCCTTCCCCCAAAATTTCTTGATTAAATATATCTCTCCCTGTCAAGACACGGCAGTAATTGTGTTGGTGGCTGAAATCAGAGGCCTTAAACTACTAAAATGAATATGTTAGGCCAAATTGCCACCAGGAAAATATGAGATGTTCTGTCACTGCTTTGAGAGGGGACTGGTGATGACCCGGGATTAGAATGATATGAGGCTGAGATCGGGGCAGGAATACGGAATGGGTGACATCACACTCTATCTTATGCCCTGTCTTCTCAAACTTGAATGCATTATTTATGCTCTGCAAGTGTCCTCCCCTTAATTTCTTCATGATAACTGGGATACAAAACATATTGCTAAATTCCGTAGTCAGCACTTTGTCACATGTAAGTGAGCAAAACTTCTGTTCAGCAATCAATGAAAGTGCGTAGCTAAACATTTCTGGACACCAGCTGACACATGCTTCCTTAGTTTTGCAAGGAACTAATCTAGCAAAGCCCGATCTTTACGAGGCCAGAGGGAATATAGTGGGTCTCAGGAGGAGGTGGAGGTCTTGGAGTTTATTTGCTGAAGCAAACAACCTTGACAACACCCTAGATCTTTACAGCTTCAGAGATCCTTAGGAACTCAAAGCTGCAATCTGCATAGATACATGCTAATGTTTATACTTTTTAATGATGCTGCTTAACATGCTAATCTAGAAAGTGATGGAAACATTCAAGTTCTTCCGTTACTCTTGCATTCTGTTATTTCAGCTAAATCACGTACAAAAAATGTTTCATTAGGCAGAATGAGCCAAGTTCGGATAGTGTGGACAGATGAGAGAGAGCGAGAGAGAGATGAACAAGTTATCCCCAGTTGAAGATTGAAGATTGTTGACTCAAAATAAGGTTTCCTAGACCTTTAAGGCAGCCTTGTATTGGCCTGGAAAGCAATGTTTCCCTGCTTGTGTTGACTTGCACTCCTTCTAGCAAATTTGTAAAGCTACATGAGAAATCCTCACAGTTTCTTCATGACATGGGTGATTTTCTTTCTCATTTTCTCGGACTTTTTTTTACTTATTTTTGTAATGGTGTTTGCTGAGTGCTTACTACATGCCAGGCACTGTTCTAAGCACTGGGGTAGATGCAAGATAATCAGGTTGGATACAGTACTTGTCCCACAGGGGCCTCACAGTCTTAATCTCCAGTTTACAGCTGAGGTAACTGAGGCACAGAGATGCAAAGTGATTTCTCCAAGGTTACACAGCAGACAAGTGGCAGAGCCAAGATTAGAATCTAGGCCCACGCTCTATCAACTAGGCCATGTTGCTTCCCTATTTGAGTTTTCATTTTACCTCCCATTTTCTCCATTCTTCTGAGCTTAGGTTTCTGTTTGCTTCCTGCTTTTGAATATTTTGTTTTATCATCACATCTGGATCAACCTATCTGATCTATTTCTTCAGGGGAGGGTCACTGCTGTGCAGGAAATGAGGAATCTACAGGAAACAAGAACTGGTGAGAGACTGGGGGAAAGGGACAGGCTGATTCTCCTCACTGTCTTAGATTACACGGAGAAGAAAAAAGATACATAAACTTGGTTCAGAGTCATTCTTCTTGGCAGTGGTATTTGTGAAGCACTTCATATGTACCAAGCACTATACTAAGCTCTGGGGTAGATGCAAGATAATCAGGTCAGACACCGCCCATGTCCCAGATGGGGTTCAAAGTCTGACTGGAAGGAGAACCCCCATTTTACAGATGAGGAAACTGAGGCTTTACTTGTCTACATGAGTGTATTCGTTTAGTGGAAGCCTGAAAGAATGGCTGATCTGCTTACCCACACTTCAGCCAGCAGAATGTTCTCATTCAACTCTGTACACAACACTTGGAAGAGTGCAGCATAACAGTGTCCTGCACACATTAAGTGCTCAATAAATAACACTGGATGATTGTTTGATTTCCCAGAGAGTAATCTACATCTACTAGCCCTGCTCTCCCATTCGTTTGGACTTGAACATCATAAAACCAATCCCAAACCTTCAGTTTGTCTTTCGAGTTTAGTCATTTGTATTAACATTCATCCTAAAGCAACACTTTAATGGTTATGACACTGTCCTTGACTTCATATTTATTGTAGAAAGCTCTATTACTGAGTAGCTCCATAGCCAGTGTGGCTAACAGTTTCTTCACAAATTAAAACAAATACTGGAGGGATGAATATGGAAAAAAACCCAAAAGATGGAAAGATGCATTGCTCTTTAAGTGCATATAAGCACACTAAGTGCTTGAGAGAATACCCCCCCCCCCAAAAAAAAAGCCACTTTCCCTGCCCTTAAGGGGTTTACAAGGTAATGGAAAAATTATTTTACTTTTTCAATCTCCTGGTGAAAAAGTAATTCAATATCAGTGAAAAGTATAATCCCATCCACCTTTATGGTTCCCCACAGAATTTTCAGCTGCCATTGACATATGAGTATTGAGTCATACCTATTTTCACTGAGGCCATAGATTTCATAACTGGATGCGGGTACAATTATCTTCATTCAAGCAGTGAGCAGGTTATCAAATCTCAAAGTAGTTTATGAATTTATTTTGCCACCTTAAATTCATCTCCCCTATCCACGCTGCATACAAAATGCTCTAACCAGCCCAACAGATTACAGCAAGATTACAACGCTGCTTTAGAAAATTGGCAGGCTTTATCCTGGTTGAAAAACTCCCTTTAGGAAAGCTGGAAAGGAAGAATAGCATTTGCACAGAATGGGTAAATTTATGTGTACATTCCTCCCTTAAAATACCTTCGTGTCAGAAGAAGACTTTGCTTATTGCCCTGAGGTTTCTAAATTCTCTTTCGGGATTTGGTGCTAGGAAAATGTTGACAGAATCAGATATATTGAACTACATAGACAAACATAGTAAGAAATTCCCTCACCTTCATTCTCTCGCAGTCATCAGTGCCACCCTGATTGGTGGTCACTGGGAGAAACGGTTAAGATGGTGTGCTTTGGGAAAAGAGAGAAAATGGGACTAGAGAATTCCTTTTCTCTGGGCTGGTGTTGGAGTTACTGCGGCTTCCTCATTGTCTCGCGAACTTGGATTGGAGAGGAAAACTGACGACTTGGCTGGCCTAAAGGCAGGAACAAAACTGAACATTTCTTTTCTTTCCAATTTACTTCTGCAGCAATGTTTACCAATAGGAATCTGTACATGATTCATGTGGGATTTTATTTAATTAGCTAAGGCCCGTCATCGCTTTGTGCTCTTCTCCTGATATACCTTTAGGGTTCCATGATGGGGGTGTGATTTGCATAAGAGGCATTTGGTCGGTTGAGAGATTTGTCTGGGCGTCCTATCAGTTGTATGATGACACAACCTGGAGCCACTGCCCCCTCCTTACCACTCCCCACCAGTCACGTGATATAATCTGACTCCAGCTTGGCACCCGCCACCCTCCCTCACGTTATCCATGCAGCCATGATGGAGGCCTGGCAATGGCTCCAGTGCTCTCCATTTCGGGGGTCAACGCACTTCAGACCCTTGCTGGCCCTGGGTGATTTAATAATAATAACAGTAATTGTGGTATTTGTTAAGCACTTGCTATGTGCCTGGCACTGTACTAAGTGCTGGGGTAGATACAAGGTCATTGGGTAGGACGCAGTCCCTGTCCCACATTC
Organism: Tachyglossus aculeatus; assembly: GCF_015852505.1. NCBI lineage: Eukaryota > Metazoa > Chordata > Mammalia > Monotremata > Tachyglossidae > Tachyglossus > Tachyglossus aculeatus. The sequence continues at coordinate 7,831,684 of NC_052090.1, read as the reverse complement.
AGCTCACTGTCTTGATCCCCATTTTCCAGATGAGGGAACTGAGGCAGAGAGAAGTAACTTGCCTGAGGTCACATAGCAAACATGTTGGAGGAGCAGGGGTTAAAACCCAGGTCCTTCCAACTCCCAGGCCTGTGATCTATCCAGTAGGCCACTCTCATTTTTTGTCTTTTTGTTTTCTAAATAAAAAGAAAATAATTATGAGGCTTCTCTTTTTATCTCCTCTGTTCTGGTAATAAGAGTGTTGTGAGACACTAACTAATAAAAAATGGGGTAAACATTCACTTCTTACTGTCCGATATTTTGTCTAATGGAAGACATGCTGCTTCAAACTGCTAATAGCATTGCCCATATTTTGTGTGGGGACAGCTATTCCCTTTGTCAAGAAACAAAATATGTTATTTCATAAACAGTTGAGTGTCTAAGGGAAAATATTGTCCTAAGCAGCATTCATTCTCATATCAATAGACTTGGGAGAGTACAATGTAACAGTTGGTAGACATGTTTCCTGCCTACAAGGAGCTTATGGTCTAAAATGGTAGACAGACATTAAAATAAATTATGCTTATGTACATAAGTATAAGTGCTGTGGGCCTGGGGATGGGGTCAATAAAGAGTAAATATCCAAGTGCTACAGCTTGGCCTAGTGGAAAGACCATCGGCTTGGAAGTCAGAGTACCTGGGTTATATTCCCCGCTCCGCCGCTTGTCTGCTGTGTGACCTTAGGCAAATCACTTCACTTCTCTGTGCCTCAGTTACCCCATTCTGAGCACTGTATGAAGAGTTTCGAAGTGTATAATATCAATCAGTAAATCAAGAATATTTATTGAGCATCCACTACTGTGTGCCAGGCGTTTTACTAAGCACTTGTCAGGGGACAATAGCATTAGTAGACATGATCTATTTATTTATTTTATTTGTACGTATTTATTCTATTTATTTTATTTTGTTAATATGTTTTGTTTTGTTGTCTGTCTCCCCCTTCTAGACTGTGAGCCCGCTGTTGGGTAGGGACTGTCTCTATATGTTGCCAACTTGTACCTCCCAAGCGCTTAGTACAGTGCTCCGTACACAGTAAGCGCTCAATAAATACGATTGAATAAATGAATGAATGAATGAATGATCCCTGCCCTCAAAAAGCTTACATATTAGCCATCTGGCTTATGTGGTAAAACCAAGCATAGAAGGTTGTCCAAAATAATTTCTCTGTTGGTTGAAGTTGTGATACCTTGCTGGGGCTACCCCTGAAAATCTCCCCTCAGAGCACACTTGTCTTATACTGTCGAGTCGCCTCTGACCCATAGCGACTCCATGGACCCCACCTCCAAATGCAATTGTTCTGGTAGTGTATCCGTAGAGTTTTCTTGGTCAAAATACAGAAGCAGTTTACCATTGCCTTCTTCTGAGCAGTAAACTTGTGTCTCCATCCTCGACTCTCTCCCATGCTGCTGCTGCCCAGGACGGGTGAGTTTTGACTTGTCAGCAGATTGCCTTCCACTTGCTAGCCACTGGCCAAGCTAAGAATGGAATGGGTAGGCCTCTGCTTGACTCTCCCTCCTGTAGCCAAGATTGTTGGAGTACTGGAAACTCTCCAGATGTAATCCTGAGAGGAGCAGAGCACACTAACCTTCTCTGATCTTCACATGCACCCAACGAAAGACGGACTGTCACTCATGCAATGGTTTTATTTATCGGCCACACTCACCCACACCTCACAGTCTAACCTGGTCATTAGAATATTGGTGGTGGAAGCAACATTCAACATAGAATGGGAAGATAAAATCAACCACTAGGTGCTCGAGTGCCGCCAGCTCACAAGCATTGATGAGACAATAATCATTTTGGTACTTATTGAATGCTCATTATGTCCCAAGCAATGTACTGAGCGCCAGGGTGGATACAAGGTAATAATCAGCTCGAACATAGTCGCTGTACTACAAGGGGCTTATCAGTCTAAGCGGGAGGGAGAACTGGTGTTGAATCCCATTTTATGGATGAGAGAACTAGCGCTAGCACTTTTGTTAGCTCAATAATTGAATCTTCACTGCTGGCTTGTTTCCACTTATCCACTTTTATTTCCTGTTCTCCCCATTGGACTGTGAGTCCCATGTGGGACAGGAACTGTATCCAGCTGGATTATCTTGTATCTACCCCAGCACTTAGAACAGTGCTTGACACATAGTAAGCACTTAAAAAATGTCACAGCTGTCATTGTTTTCAAATCAGCTAGTCCATTGAGAAACAATGTGTCCTCGTGGATAGAGATCATGGGTGTGGAAGTCAAAAGGACTTGAGTTCCAATGCCGGCTCTGCCACTTGTCAGCTGCGTGACCTTGGGCAAATCATTTAACTTCTCTGTGCCCCAGTTTGGCATCTGTAAAATGGGGAAAAAAATTGTGAGCCCACGTGGGACATTGACTGTGTCCAACCTGATAAGCTTATATCTACCCTAGTGCTTAGTAAAGTACCTGGCACATAGTAAACACTAACAAATACCACTTTAAAAAAAAAAAAGAGAAAACTGCTGCCAAATGCAAGAGGCACCATTTGTGGTTCGCTTAACCAGTTGAACCTAGAGGCTTTTATGTTTGCCAAAACTCCCAGCTGTCGTCTCAAGTGACGGAAACTCTTGTGGCAGAGTGCAAACACCTCAGCAAGTGAATCTAGGCTGACTGCGAACTTTCTCCTGATCTGCCAAAGGAGGATTTCTCAGTAGCATTTCCCTGTCAGTCTCCACAAACATCAAGCAGTGCCTCGTGGCCACTAAAGGACAGTTCCCAAGTCTTTCCCCCTTGTTTCTCCTTGTGTTCTGGCAGGCTTGGAGGAAGCAGCCTCTGTGATGTTGGGGGGAAGGCGTGGAGGGGGGAGGGGGCACGCACCTGTCCACAGAATGAACCTGCTCTTCTTCACCACCACTGTCAAATTCAGTTTGCTAAGTCGAGTCTGGAAGATACAGAGACAAAAGGCTCAGAGCTGAGAGCCAAACATCCAGGACTAGGGGGCTTATTCCTTCTCTCTGAGTCCTTGAAAAGAAAATTTGGCAGTACAATAGCTCATGTCATCCCTGATGCCAGCCTGCAATCCTTGACAGAGGATGATGCACCAAATTTGGAGTTTCTCAGATCCTCTAAATTAGTATTTTCAAACATTTAGGCAAAGAGAGGTCCCTCGGTCTCATTAAGAGCAATGCCTGGCGTATACTAAGCACTTAGCAAATACCATAAAAAAAAGACAACTAGTATGTGTCCAATTTAATCCGGACTAAAACAATTCACCATGTTAAACTTTCAAGGCATTATTATTATGGTATCATTATGGTATTTGTGAAGCACTTGCTATGTGATAAACACTATTCTAAGTGCTGGGGTAGAAACAAGTTAATCAGGTTGGACACAGTCCCTGTCCCACGTGGGGCTCACAGTCTAAGTAGGAAAACAGGTATTGAATCCCCACTGTACCGAGGAGGAAACTGTAAGATCTAGACTGCAAGTTCACTGTGGACACTGTACTCTCCCAAATGCTTAGTACAGTGCTCCCCACACAGTAAACACTAAATAAATATGACTGATTGATTGACTGAGAAATAGAGAAGTCAAATGATTTGCCCAAGGTCACACAGCAGGAAATTGGTAGAGGCAGGATTAGAACCCAGATCCTCTCATTTCCAGGCCCATGCTCTTTCCATTAGGGCACACTGCTTCTAAAAATTGGAGAATGCGGGCCTCAATCCTGCTACCTCTCACATTCATTCATTCATTCAATTGTATTTATTGAGCACTTACTGTGCGCAGAGCACTCTGCCATTTGAGCTAATTCCCCGGCTGCATTCTACCCGCCGATCCTCTTGTGGAGGACCAGGTTTCCAAGTCACTGAAACCTAATAGAGGTGGTGGGAGTGGGTCTCTAAGCACATAATAGTTCAGAAGAACAGGATATCCCAAAGGGCAAATGAAATGCAGAAAGATGACACCCTGATCTTATGATTGGCTCATTGAATGCCTTTCTCAGAGAACAATATGTAACTTTCACTTTGCCAAATAGTCACTCGACAAGTGCAGAGTGTGTCTGAGAGGCAGAGGAACCTACAATTATTCCCACAGATTTTCTGTTGTCTCTCCAGCCCTCTCAAGGTGAACACCAAAGATTATAACTCTTCAGGGCAGTATGTCCCTTACTTTTAGGAACTATTCAGGTAATGCCAGAAAGCTTTTACATTCTACTGTCTTTCCTTACACTTTGTGTACCACCTCTTCAATGCGGATTATGTACGATCAAAGAAGGCAGAGCTTCTTGGTAGTTTTCTTTTGGAAAACTCCTTAATTGCATTATTCAGTCCCTCTTTTAGTTCCTTATCTCCTGTAGAGAGAGACTCCTGCTTCTCAGCACTTTTGTCAGCAGGCAGTCTTCTATTTAAACTCTGCCAGCCATTAAGATAGTTCAAGGCTCCCTTTTGTGATCAGGCAACCGAAAGCAGGTGGCAAAATACCAGAACAGACCCTTGAGGAATTTTGTCTGGTGGGCTAATATGCTTTAGAAAGGCAGTGCTCTGTTGGCAGGATCTCTGAACACAGTGGATAGCATCTAATATAATCTATCACAAATTGTGGAGTTTAAAGAGAGACCGAGAGACAAAGAGGGCTCAGAAGGAGAAAGAGAAAATATGCAATAAGGAGGAAAGAAATATCAAGGTCAAAGGCAGTGTCAGATAATTTCAGACTAAGAATCTTGGGCAGATTGTAATCTCCCTGCTGGATTGCCAGAATCTTGAGGAAATGGAATAATCAGAACAGTGTTTAGTACAGGGTTCTGCATCCAGTAAGTGTTCAATCAATTCGATTACAATCTACTGGATATTTCCAATGGTTAATCCAGTGCTCTGCATGAAGTAACCTTTCTCCTTCAAGACTGAGCTTTAAAATTAAAAAAAAAAATAAAATTTAAGGGGAGAGGTAGGAGGATCCTTCAATGCTTATAGCTTTAGCCATGGAAATGGGCTATGACACACAGTCTTCAACACTTTCCATCCTTCATCAGAACAGTGTCTAAAAGCCAAGTGTCTAAAAACTAAGCTGAACCTTTAAACCACAACCATTGCTTATCCTCCCCAGAGGAAGAAATACACCCAAAACAGCTAATTGACTAATCAACCGACCAATCCATAGAAGCTACTGTCTTCTTACTGAGCACTGTTCCAAACACGGGGAGACTATATTAGAAGTGAAAGACATTAGTCCTGCCCTTAAGAACTTATCATATAAAGGGAAGACAAGCAGACATTAATTGTCCCCTTACTGTAGGGTTTCCTCAAGGGTCAGTTCTTGGTCCCCTTCTGTTCTCTATCTACACTCACTCCCTTGGTGAACCTATTCACTCCCATGACTTCAACTATCATTTCTACGCTGATGACACCCAAATCTACATCTCTGTCCCTGCTCTCTTTCCCTCCCTTCAGGCTCATGTCTCCTCCTGCCTTCAAGTCATCTCCATCTGGATGTCTGCCCGCCACCTAAAACTCAATATATCCAAGATTGAACTCCTTATCTTCCCTCCCAAACCCTGCCCTCTCCCTGACTTTCCCATCACTGTTGACGGCACTACCATCCTTCCCGTCTCACAAGCCCGCAACCTTGGTGTCATCCTTGACTCCACTCTCTCATTCACCCCTCACATCCAATCCGTCACCAAAAACTGCTGGTCTCACCTCAGCAACATCACCAAGATCCACCCTTTCCTCTCTATCCAAACCGCTACCCTGCTGGTTCAATCTCTCATCCTATCCTGACTGGATTACTGCATCTGCCTCCTCTCTGACCTCCCATCCTCCTGTCTCTCCCTGCTTCAATCTATACTTCACGCTGCTGCCCAGATCATCTTTGTGCAGAAATGCTCTGGGCATGTTACTCCCCTCCTCAAAAATCTCCAGTGGCTACCAATCAACCTACACATCAGCCAAAAACGCCTCACTCTCAGCTTCAAGGCTGTCCATCACCTCGTCCCCTCCTACCTCACCTCCCTTCTTTCCTTCTATAGCCCAGCCCGCACCCCCTGCTCCTCTGCCGCTAACCTCCTCACTGTGCCTCATTCTCACCTGCCCCACCGTCAACCCCTGGCCCATGTCCTCCCCCTGTCCTGGAATGCCCTCCCTCTGCACATCCACCAAGCTAGCTCTCTTCCTCCCTTCAAAGCCCTACTGAGAGCTCACCTCCTCCAGGAGGCCTTCCCAGACTGAGCCCCCTCCTTCCTCTCCCCCTCCCCAACCCCCCGCCCTGCCTCCTTCCCCTCCTTACAGCACCTGTATATATGTTTGTACAGATTTATTACTCTATTTATTTTACTTGTACATATTTACATATTCTATTAATTTTATTTTATTAATATGTTTTGTTTTGTTGTCTGTCTCCCCCTTCTAGACTGTGAGCTCGCTGTTGGCTAGGGACCGTCTCTATATGTTGCCAACTTGTACTTCCAAAGCACTTAGCACAGTGCTCTGCACACAGTAAGTGCTCAATAAATATGATTGAATGAATGAATGAATGAATGAAAGGAGCCTCCTCCTCAAGACTGTAAGCTCCTGTGGGCAGGGAATAGGTCTACTAATACTGTTTTTATTGAACTCTCTCAAGTACTTAATACAGTGCTCTGCCCAATCAGTAAGTGTCGTTAATGACAATGGTACTGTGCACACAATAAGCACTCAATAAGTATTATTCATTGATTGATTAATTGCAGTGATATTATCTGAGGTGTTGGAAAACAATCAGGGCATGGTTCCTAGGAATTCACATACTTAACTGGAATTCACATACCTAAAAAATAAAAAATGTACATACACAAAACTGAAGTGCTGTGGGTTAATTTGCTCTACTGCTTCGAATCACGCAGAGAACCCAAAGTCTATTTCTGATCATAATATTACTACTGCATGTCACTTCTTAATATAGGAAGTTCATAAGCCATTAGGATAATGATTCCTAACATTACTTGTCAGTAAAATATGGAAATAATTTCTCATTACCCATTTGCACTAATTTCATCTTGCATGTATTTAGTCAGCAGAACAGGCTTTCAGAGGTGATTGTTTCCCACTGATTAATTCCCAGAACTAACAGTTAGATTACCAAATGACACAGTGATATTTTATTAGCAGTGCATTTTCCATGCATTGAGAATTTCAGCAACAAGTGCTTTGGCTAAAACTTATTTTAATGTGCAAGTTTGGAGGGTGGGAGGACTGTTCATTTTATTGTGGATACGCTGAATTCTTTCTTGTGGAAACTCTGGTCTGGTTTAGTTGTGGAGAGAGTATATCTCTCTGCACCCTTTTCCCTGTTTCCCAAAGGAAGCATCTTGTCTTAGAGGGAAGCTGTGTACAGGCTGGGAGTCAGCTAAGTTCTAATTCCGGCTCCTCCACTTCTCTGCTGTGTGACCTTGGACAAGTCACTTGAGTTCTCTGTGCAAAAGATGTCCCATCTGAAAAATAGAGACTCAATACCTCTGTCCCTCCTACTTAGATTGTGAGTCCCATGTGGTACTTGATCATTTTGTATCTACCTCAGCACTTGTACAGTGTTTCACTTAAAGTAAGTGCTCAACAAATACTATTATTATTTTTATCAGTATTATCCAGTACTTAGAACAGTGCTTTGAACATAGTAAGCACTTAATACATACCATTATTATTATTATTATTATTATTATTATTATTATTATTATTATTATTATTATTACTATTTCCACCCCAATCACCCAGGCAGTAAATAGGAAACCACAGCAGTATTCTGTGATGATCACTGCTATGTGGTAGGTGTCCTGTTATCACAGGACCATGTCCAGCTCTAACCAAGATCTGCAGTGATTAAAAAATGAGAAATTAACATCCTTTCCATTAGCCAGGACAGAAATGAAGACAACAAGAATGAGAAATTGTCAGCGGGGACTGCAACTATGGGAATTTCTCCACTAAACAGTTTCACCATCAGCAGAAAGGCCAGTAATGAGGGGGAAGATGAAATACCAATGTTGGATTGATTTTTTCCATGCCATATCCCTCGAAATTTTTTCTTATGGATTCAGGAGGATTCTATGGATTCATTGTGGGCAGGGAATGTGTTTGTTTATTGCTCTATTGTACTTTCCCAAGTGCTTGATACAGTGCTCTGCACATGAGCACTCAATAAATATAATTGAATGAATGAAAGGCGGGATCTAGAATACATGCGAACCCTCTGTGCTGTGTCCCTCTGCCTCAAATGTGTGTGTGTGTGTGTGTGTGTGTGTGTGTGTGTGTGTGTGTGTGTGTGTCGGGTGGGGAGAGTTCATTTTATCTCTCTTTAGGTTATATTAAGAAAGATAACCAGGATCACATCCACTGGGACTTCAGAGAGCCAGATAAACACCCTGAACTGAATCCAGTGCAAGAAAAGATCTCCTGTTGGAGCACAATTCAAACATTTTATATGGCTGCGTTCATGGAAACGAGGACACACAACTGGGACAAGGAATCGGCGCTTGGCTGGTGACCATCCAGTGCAATCTTGGATGTCTCAAGTGGAATTCATTTACATTAATGTCTATCTCCTCCTCTAGACTGTACACTCATAGACAGGGAATGGGTCTACCAACTCTTGTATTCTCCCAAGAGCTTAGTACAGTGCTGTGCACACAGTAAGTGCTCAGTAATTACCACTGATTGATTGGAAGGCTCATGGTTACCCCTGTTCCATGTCATCATGAAGTGGTTGCTTACTTCACTTACCTTCAGAAACCAGCCCTAACTGAGAGGTCAAAAGTGGGGCACTACCAGGTTTTCTACACTGTAACCTCCTCCTGGGCAGGTAATAGCCTACCAACTCTGTTGTATTAATAATGATGGCATTTGTTAAGCACTTTCTATGTGCAAAGCACTGTTCTAAGCACTGGGGGGAATACAAGGTGATCAGGTTGTCCCATGTGAAGCTCACAGTCTTAATCCCCATTGTACAGATGAGGGAACTGAGGCACAGAGAAGTTAAGTGACTTGCCCAAAGTCAGACAGCTGACAAGTGGTGGAGCTGGGATTAGAACCCACGACCTCTGACTCCCAAGCCCGGGCTCTTTCCGTTGAGCCACACTGCTTCTCCATTGTCCTCTCCCAAGCACTTAGTACTGTGCTCTACACACAGTAAGTGATCAGTTCATACCATGGATTAATTATACCTCCTGACTTCTAGTAATTGTCTGGGATTTACAATACTGAGACAGATTGTTGGGGAAGATAGACATTTCTTAATGTCCTCAGGTAATTCTACCTCATGCCGTCAAGATGAGGATGGGGTTTGATGTCCTAGGAAGTGAAGAGGATGTGAAGTCTCATTGCATTGTTGAATCCAAGAAGATTCAATCAATCAATCATTGATTGAGCATTTACAGTGTGCAGAGCACTGTACTAAGGACTTGGGAGAATATAATATAAAAGTGTTGGTAGATACATCCCCCCTCTAGACTGTAAGCTCATTGTGGGCAGGGACCAACTCTGTCCTATTGTCATATTGTACTCTCCCAAATGCTTAGTATAGTGCTTTACACATGGTAAGCACTCAATAAATACGCCTGATTGATTAATTCCCTGTCCACAAGGAGCTTACAATTTAGAGACAGACATCAAAATAAATTTCAGATATTCAGTCATACTTATTGAGCGCTTACTGTGTGCAGAGCACTGTACTAAGTGCTTGGAAAGTACAATTCAGCAACAAATAGAGACAATCCTTGCCTACTACGGGCAAATATGTACATACGTGCTGTGAGGCTGAAGGTGGGATGAAAATCCAGGGTACAAATCCAAGTGCATAGGAAACATAGAAGGGAGAGAGAGAGGGAAATGAAAGTTTAGTCATCAAAAGTCTCTTGGAGGAGATGTGATAAGGCTTTTAAGGTGGGGAGAGTGATAATCTGTACGATATGAACAGAGAAGGGGTTCCAGGTTAGAGGCAGGACATGAGCAGAGCGTTGGAGGTGAGATAGTTGAGATCGAGGTACAGTGAATAGGTCGGTGTTAGACAAGACATCAGAGAGGTAGAATTAGGGGGGAAAATCGATTGAGGGCTTTAAAGCCTCTTTCTTCTGACATGGATCACATGCACCAATTCGAAATAGTTCCCAGAGGCAGTAAAGGCAACGTCCTCACACTCAAACTGTCCATGATGAGATCATGAAATAGTGTATCCTTCCTCTGTTGAGGACACTCTGCTCATATTTACCTTGCTTAACAGCTGACTGGTCGAAGTAATTTTTATACATAATTATGGTGTTAAACAGTCAATTAAAAGAGACAAATATTTCTCTGTTCAGAATTGAGATGGAACTCTGGGTAATTCCTGATGACATTGAGCAATCACATTAACTTTTCCATCCGAAGACACACACCCCAGGGAACCTCCTAACTAATAGTGAAAATTCCACAGGACTATATCAGTTAATTGGAAGGCAAACACTGGCTGATCCATCACTTTTAAACACCCACCTCTGAGCCGAATGAATAAAACTAAAGGAGGAAAGTGTCTTTGGATCATCTCCCAATCACCCAGTATGTGATCAGATAATGAAATAGTGTTTCATAAGGGCCCTGTATAGCTTCTTCTGGAGTTCTAACCCATGTGGTCCTCACAGGATCGTGTTGGGAGTGGAAGGGGAGAAGGATTTGGGCCAACAGAATGGGGGCTTGCTTGCTGTGGGCAGGGAATGTGTCTGCTAATTCTGTAATATTGTGCTCCTCCAAGCATTTAGTACGATGTTCTACACATCGTAAGTGCTCAATAAATACCATTGAATGATCGATTGATAATTTGGTTCAGTCCCAGGCTATCTGATAAAGTTCTGAGTTGAATGCGCTGGGCAACAACTGATCAAGGGATTTCAGGTGTGGCCTGGGGTGAAGGTGGATGTTCCAAATCAGATCAGTGACAGGAAGCAGCATGGTCAAGTGGATAGAGCACGGGCCTGGGCTCAGAAAGCCATGAGCCTCAGTTTCCTCATCTGTTAAATGGGGATTAAGACTTTGAGCCCCATGTGGGATAGGGACTGTGTCCAACGTGATTACCTTGTATCTACCCCAGTGCTTAGAACAGTGCTTGGCATGTAGTAAGCACATACCAAATACCATCATTATTATTATTATGGACCATGAATCCCCTCCGCAGCTCATGTCATTATCACCACCAATGTGGACTGGGCCTTGCTGTGTGTACTCTCCCAAGTGCTCAGTAAAGTGTTTAGCACACAGTAAGCCTTCAACAAATACAATTAAATGAATGAATGAATGAATGAATGAATGCAGAGCTCTTTGAGGGAAATGTCCTGCCTACTGACTCTACTATAGTCGTCCAACCGCTTACTGTAGTGATCTGAAGAGTGTGTGAGCTCAAACAGTGCCAATCAACCAATCATATTTGTTGAGCACTTACTGTGCGCAGAGCACTGTGACTAAGTGGTTTGGAGAGGGCTATATAATAATATGACAGAGTTGGTAGACACATTCCCAGAATGACAAGCTCCGAGTCTAGAGGGGCACAAGCAATGTTGGCCCACACAGGTGTTTGTTCATTCAGTCATATTTATTGAGCACTTACTATGTGCAGAGCACTGTTTTCTGTGAGACTCTGGGCAAGTTCCTCTAGACTCTAAGTTCATTGTGGGCTGGGGATCTGCCTGTTATATTGTACTCTCCCAAGTGCTTAGTACAGTGCTCTGCAAATAGTAAGTGTTCAATAAATGTGATTGACTGAATGACAAGTTACTTCGCTTCTCTGGGTCTCAGTTAACTCATCTGAAAAACGGGGATTAAGACCGTGAGCCCTACATGGGACATGTGTTATGTTCAAACTGATTAGCGTGTATCTACCCCATTGCTTAATACAATGTTTAGCATATAGTAAGTGCTTATCAAATACCACTTATTTTCATTTGTTCATTCAGTCATACTGATTGAGAGCTAACTGTGTGCAGAACACCGTACTAAGCACTTGGGAGAGTACAATACAACAATAAACAGACATTAAAAAGTACTCTGTTGATTGACTGTGTGGCTGTCTTTGGAGTCTGCAAGTAATGCTGCAGGAGGTGAAATTTTATGTGTGTAGGTGGGCACGCCACATACAGAATGTGCAGGATAAGATGATATGTGATTAACCATGCCTTGGGCATGATGAGGGTGAAATAAATTGCCCCATCTTTCCCTGTTGCATCTGTTATCAACAGAGACTGACAGTGCCTGTTTTCATTGCTCCTGCTTGATTTCACAACCTTCCTGAAACTCTGCTCTAAAACCGTTGTCTCTTTCAGATCTCTGTACACCAAACTGACCCATCTGACTTAGCCATCTCCCAGTGTGGCATTGCCACATGGTTTGTAGTTTTGATTTCTTGTGTCTTTAAAGTGTTTAGAGTTAAACCGTTTCAGCTGAACACGGAGTAGCTGATTGGGCACCCAGCTGATATCCATTCTCCTCATATATCCTGCCCCATAAAGAGGGCACATGAAGGTAATGGTTTCAGTGCTGTTACTCTGACTAAATTCCAGCACCTCACTGTTCTAAATCTGATCTTGGTGTTGCTTAAGTGTGGTTTCCCTGGAAATTCTCTAGAAGCTGGAAATAGCAGTCTACAGTGACTTCTTCTAAAGAAGCAAGCAGAAGGGTGGTATGGTGAGAGCAAAGGCCTGAGGGTCTGAGGACTTGGGTTTTAACCACACTTCTGCCACTTGTCTGCTGGGTGACCTTGGGTAAGTCACTTCATTTTTATGTGCTTCAGTTACCTCATGCAAAATGGGTATTTAGAGTGTGAGCCCCATCTGGGACTTGGACTATGTCCATCTTGATTAGCTTGTGTCTTCCCCAGTGCTTAGTACAGTCCTTGGCTCATAGTGAGTGCTTAAATTTAAAAAAATCTGTTCTCCCTCTTACTTTGTTAGTGAGTCCCATATGGGACCTTCTATGTACCCCAATGCTAATAATAACAATAAAATAATAGTTAAGTGCTTACTATGTGCAATTCTACCCTAGAAGAGGTTCAGATCTGCTATAATAAGAACTCCCTCTATCTCTCTGTCTCACCTGGTAAATTCAGTGCAGACTCAAACACAGAGGAGCATCATAAGTCCCTTTGGTTAATGTGAAAACACAGCCATTTTGTAAAATGGGAGAAGCTTATACTGGTGTCCAGCTCTTTGGGGAAACACCAAGGGAAAGGAAGGAACCCTTTTCTTGTTAAATGTAAAGAATGTGTGCCCAATTTTACTTCAAAATAACTTACCCAGGAATAATAGGCAAAGAACTTTTAACTTCCTCCCAGATCCTCTACCAACCTTTCTAGCAACCCCAGGAGAAAGAGAGACCATGAGAAATTATTTTTCCTTCCACTAATAAGGACACTCAAGCCATAGAGGAGTTAAATGATTTTCCTAGGAAGCATTATGAGTTAGTGGTGGCGCCAGAAACCGAACACATTAATGAGCAGAGAGGAACGGAGCTAAATATAAATAGCTCATTAGCTTATGCTGGACTTAAGCATTCTTCTTTAAAAGCCCTGACTTGATAATGAAACATAATAAAGGCAAAGGATTGAGAGAAACTCTAGAAGAGAAGAGTTGGCTGGAATTTCTCCTCCTCTTGTGTCTGGCCAGGTTAAAGAGGGTTGAGAACTCTGTGAGCTGGGTCTATCTGGCCCTTTTCTATTACCCTGAATCCTCTAGGATGAGCAAATTGGGCCCTTTCCACAGAAAATCGCAAGAAGCCTGCAACCAAGTAGTCTGATCAAGTGGGGAAATGGAGTCATACTTTTCTTTGCCCTCAACTCTGTCTTTACACTCTCTTCATTCTGAATTTCTCAAGCACCAGTTAGATCTGGTTTTCTCAGAAATGAGTTAAGCATCTGGCTTTCCTCCTGGTTCCCCAGTCCCAATCAATGAGTCATATTTGACTTAAAACAATCCTTTGGTGTGATTTAGGCAAACTTCATCCTGAAAATCAGGGGAAAATTGCAGCAGGTCATCAAAATAACACCAGTCTCCTGAAATCTCTTGCCTACGTGGAGAAAGATGACAGCAGCATTGGGTTTTCAGGAAATCATTTTTGGTTTTTTGGTCGAAAATGTTGATTTTTGCCCTGAATCTGCTTGGGGAAGGCCTCCCAAATGGTTCAGGAAAAGCAAAAGATAGCAGAGCCACTCACTCCTCCGGGAAATCTGCCTCAAGAATCTTTATATTCCCACATCTGCCTGATCATCAGAAGGCATCGCAGCTTCCTTCAAAAAGGAGTCTTAGTTGTGAAACAGCATGGCCTCATAGGAAGAACATGCTTGGACCTGTGAGTCAGTAGACCTGGGTTCTAATCCTAGCTCTGCAACTTGCCTGGGATGTGATCTTGGGTAAGTCACTTATCTTCTCTGTATCTCTGTTACCTCATTTGTAAAATGGGAATTAAGACTGTGAACTGCACATGGGACATGGACCGTGTCCATCCTGATAAGCTCGTATCTACCTCAGTGCTTAATATAGTGCCCGGAACATAGTAATTGCTTAAATACCAGGGGAAAAAATATCTGTTCTCCCTCCCCCTTAATCTGTGAGCCAGATTACTGGATCTTTGTCTCTTATCTAACAGTGTTTAGTATGGTACTTGGCACATGGTAAGCGCTTAACAAATACCATCATTATTATTACCTGGCACAAAATAGGCAATGAGCAAGTAATATTATTATCATCATTGTTATTAATTGTGCCTGAGTAGAGTTCCATAGAGTTCCATTCCTTGTGGGCAAGGAATGTTTTTGTTGTTTTATTATATTCTCCCAAATGCTTAGTACAGTGTTGTGCACACCGTAAGTGCTCAATAAATACAATTGAATGCATGAATGAGGCTTCTAGGAGGAAATCCAGCCTTCTCTGCTGCAACCCAGCTGCCAGGGTATACCTTGCTAATGAAACAGGTCACAAGGGTCCATTAACAAAGAAACAAGAAACCATACACAAAGTTACTCGTTCATCCACAAGGGTGAAGAGTGGTGACAGAATGAGAATGCTGGAAAATAATACTGGATGGAGATTTGGTTTCGTTTGCGGAGTACACCCTTTTAAAATGGCACTATGATCCCCTCAAATTTTAGACAGCAAACAGTTGAAAACAAACACCTCTGTCCGTGAGGTCAAAGACTTTTAGACAATCGAGTTGAAAGGTCATTTGAGAGAGGCCTTGCCTCATGCTACCTGGCCCTCTCCAGGACAGAATAGAGTAATCCATACTGGAAATTGTGCCTCACTCAGCTCTGAAGGTGGAGTGGGCAAAACAATTTTTGTCTGATTAGGGAGAGCACACCAAAATGACTTGACCTCTCACTGTCGTGTCACTAGAATTTGTTTCTCTACTCAGAGATCCAATCAGAGGAGAGGCTTGTTTCTGGCTGGAGTAGAGGAGAGGCCCCGTTTGACTTACAAACGTTTCAGGAAGATTTTTGACTCGCAAAGTTTCAGTAAGATAGCACCATCTTTTTCTATCTTCAAGATGGATCCCTCCACACTATTCTAATGAAACCTGTTCTATTGGGCCTTCCCTTTAGCAACCTCATCTGAGCCAGGTAGCAAAGATCTTTTTGTCTTGCTGATGAAGACATTAAGGTCCAAGACTCCATTTCCTGTCAATATCCCACTGCATCAACTGCCTGAAAGATCATCTTTTCTGCATAGCTAACTGTTCTCAGGATGAGTGGAGACTCATATTACCAAAAGTGAATCAGCAACAAATGATTTAACTCTACCATTTATATTAGCAAGCGGATTTCTGCTCTGCCATCATTGATTGATCCCCTTCTGCTAATTATTCTCCAGACAAAGAGAATGTCTTTGTATATTCCCTCACTACCTCCCACCCATATTCCAGCCAACCTAAAATGATGGGCTGGTTGTTTTCCAAGCCAGAATGGCTACCCCTCTTTACTGTGGTCCCTTTGTCCCGACTCTGATTAATTCTCTAACTGCCTTTCTTTGATTAGGTTGCTTTTGTCTGCCAGAGAGAAGTGACTTTAAACAACAGTTTTTCAGAAATCTTGGCACTTATTGATCCATTGCTAACCTAAGCTTGTGATTTTGTTGCTTTCCACTCCTCCTTCTTTCCAAATCATCAATACCTGGACCTATCCCTAATCACTGTTTGCCATATGGGCTGATCCTCCATTTCATGGAACAAATCTTTTTTCCAGCTATCCCACCCAACCCAGCTCTGTGAAGACTCCCTACCACTGTGATAAAGGATCTGCAGGTGCAGGTGCCACAGTGAGAAAACAAGCAGTAGCATTAACTTTTCAAAGACTGAAAAGTTAAGCCAGGGATGGCTTATTTAACCTAAATTCAAAGCATAAACCCAGCAAAGGGGTAGAATTCTACAAGTAGTTTATCAAAATTTTAAATATATAATTACCGCTCCATATGAAGAACTACTTCCCAATAGAAACACACACCATGTGGTATTCAAGCCTTAGGCTTTCTTCCAACATATTGATCTCCCAGACTTCTCCCTCCAATATTAAAAAATTAAAAAGCACTAAATCAGCTTCCCAGAAGAAATGATTTGAGAGTTTATCTGAAGACCCTACAGTTCATCTGATTGTTATTTGATCAAATCTAACTCTTGCAGGGCAGTTTTCTTGCTCCAGTAAAAACATTAATGATTTTCCTTTCAAACTGAACCAACTTATTAATAAATCACAGCTGCTGGGGAAAAAAACAATCCTCTCATTGGCACCTTTGATGCCTCCTTTATCTTCTAAAAGCTATCTATAAATAACATGGAGCACCATCTCACCAGAAAGATGCTTAGAACAAAAAACAATAGCTTGATGAGTTCATACCCAGTGAGCAGTTATTAAAATAAAATAGACGATAGTTAATGAGTGAGCAATTTGCAAAGTTGAATATGCAAGGCCAAGCTTGATGAAAAAACAGGAATGGACTAAACTTGAATAATTGGAGAAAGGTGAACATGAACCAGGACTGTGGCCACTTAATAGGGGGCCAGTAGGTGTTTCAAAGGAGATGTGATTTTAGTAAGGGGAAACCGTGTGGGCTAGTGGATAGCGCACTAGCCTGGGAGTCAGAAGGACCTGGGTTCTAATCCTGATTCCACCACTTGTTTGGGTGACCTTAAGCAAGTCACTTCACTTCCATGTATCTCAGTAGCCTCACCTGTAAAATGGAGGTTGAATGTGAGCTCCGTGTATGACATGGACTGTATCTACCCCAGCATTTAGTACAATGCCTGGCACATAGTAAGTGCTTAACAAGTACCATTTTTTTTTTAAGTAAGGCTTTAGTAAGGAAAAAGGCACATCTGCTCCAAAAAACCTACTCTGATGAAGCCCTCCTCTCCTTCTCCCACTCCCTTCTGTGCAGCTCTTAATTGTTCCTTCAGTCATCCTTCCTCCCATCCCTACAGCACATATGTATAGATCTGTAATGTGTTTATCTATTCATTTATATTAATGCCTGCCTCCCCCTCTAGACTGTGAGCTTGTTAAGGGCAGGAAAGTGCCTGCTATAGTGTACCCTCCCAAGCACTTAGTACAATGCTTTGCACAGAGTAAGCAATTAATCAATATGATTGAATGAATGAAGAATGATCAGCCCCTCTTTCCCTGGCTCATGTGTTTTGAAGGCTCTGGTCTTCGTCCCTAAAGTCACCATGCCATAGCCACAGGGAACGATGAAATGGACCAGGCCTTTATTTCAGACACTTTATAGAAGCATGCTCTATTTCTTTCTCCTCTTCAGCCTTCTCCCAGCCTGTCCTATCTTTGAAAAATCTCAGCCGTGTTGTTATTGATGATGCATTAAATGAAACACGCTTCCTCCTGGGGACAGAAACCACATCAGACGTTGCTTCCCGGTGGGCCTGCATTTTGCAGTGCTGCTTCACTTCACCATTGCCATCTTGAACCTGGCTCCAGATGGCAGGTTAAAAGAGAAACTTAAAAAAGTCTTCTGCTAAGAGTGGTATTTGTTCAGCATTTACAATGTGCCAAGCACCGTAAAGCTCCTTATACAATCCGATCACCTGCCGTTCCTCTCCCAGCTGGGGCTCAGCATCTAAGGGGGATGGAGAACAGATATTTAATCTCGATTTTATAGGTGAGGAAACTGAGGCCCAGAGAAGATAAGGGACTTGTCTAATGTTCCAAAGCAGACAAGTGACTGTAACCTCGTTGTGGGCTAGGAATGCATTTGTTTGTTATATTGTACTGTCCCAAGTGCTTAGTACAATGCTAAGCACTCAATAAATGCGACTGACTTCTCTGAGCCTCAGTTTCCTAGTCTTCAAAATGGGGACCCAAGCCTGTTCTCCCTTCTTCTGAAACTGCAAGACCCATGTGCGTCCTTATGATCTGCATCTACCCCAGCACTTAGTAGAGTGCTTGGCACATTATAAGTGCTTAACAAATATCATTATTATTATTATACTGTTGTTATTGCTATTATTCAGAGCAAATCTCTGAATCCAGACAAAAATGGTAGCAGGCCGAAGAGGGTGACCGCATCATTTGCCTTTACCAGTTGGCTTTGGGGATTATTCCAAATTCAGAATTTCTGCAACCCCTTCTTCACTACCATTTTAAAGGATTAGGTCTGGAATGAGAAAAGAGAGTTGATAATTATCTGAGCTTCTCTTTTGTTCTAGTGGAAAAAATGGTATTTTCTCAGAGGAATTTTATCAATTTTCTCAGCTGGGTTTAAAAAAAGAAAGGAAAAAAATAAAAACTGCTTTTCACAGTGACTGCTTTCTTCAGAATTTTCCAGAGCAATTTTGAGTTGAGAATAGGAAATGTGATCATTCCTTTTCCTCATCTTCTCCCCACCTTGTCTCAAAATGTGTGGTTGTATTTGTGTTGAGCACTCCATTTTATTTCAAACTCTACTGTTGAAAAAGATAAAAAGTTGACTTTGCTAACATTTGAAGTGATGGCAGCTCTCAGAAGTCAATAAGAATTGCATTATTGATATTCTTTCTAGCACTATACTAAATGCTAGGGTAGTAGTAGTATCATCTATGTCCACTCACTTGAACACATTTATGAAGCATTTATTATGTGCAGGGCACTGTACTAAGTGCTGGAGTAGTAGTAGGATGGTATTTATTGGGCGCAGATCACTTTACTAAGCTCAGTACACAGGTTGGGAATTAGTCACTGACCCTTGAGGGGCTCCTAATCTTCAACAGATTGTTACAATAAATTACAGAGAGGGAAATGGGTAAGGATATTTACATAAGTGCTGTGGGGCTGGGATGAATCTATAAGATATGGACTAAGTGCTTTGTACAGTGCTCTGCACATATTATTATTAAGTGCCTTCTAGTCATTTCTGATTCATAGCAACTCCATGGATATACTTTCTCCAGAACGGCCTGTCCTCTGCCATAATCTACAACCTTTCATAATAGTTCTTCCGTTATCATAATTATGGTTTCTATCCATCTAGCTGCTGGTCTGCCTCTTCTACGTTTTTTCCTGGACTTTTCCTAGCATTAGTGTCTTCTCCAGAGAATTAGTCCACCTTATTATGTATCCAAAATATGTTAATCGAAGTCCAGCCATTTGGTCTTCTAAAGACCACTTTGGTTTAATTTGCTCCAAAATCCATTTGTTTGTTTTTAGAGCAGTATTTGCAGAAGTCTTCTCCAAAACCATGTTTCAAAAGAATTGTTCTTTCTATCCTGTTTTTTCACTGTCCAGCTTTCAGATTCATACATTGCCACTGGAAACACCAAAGAGTTGACAATTTCTATTTTTTTGGTAATTGTTACATCAGCACATTTCATGACTCTTTCCAGACTCTCCATAACAAGTCTTCCTAACATTAATCTTCGGCATATCTCTTGGCTATTAGTTCCTTTATTATTGATTGTTGATCCCAAGAGAGAAAAATTGTCAACTATTTCAACCTACTCTCCATTCACTATGAATATGTTAAAACTTCCAGTTGTCATGATCTTTGTTTTCTTGATATTCAAATACAGGCCCATCTTTTTGCTCTGTTGCTGAACTCTGCACATAGTAAGCATTCAATAAATACCATTGACAGATTAATATGGATGTTAAAAATTCCTTGGAAGTAGCGGTCTAGGGGTATGTTTTGGGTCCAGGAAACAGTCCTAGGAGAGGATGACCATAACTTTCCCAAAATCCTTAGGGTGAAACAGGATTTATTATGTGCCCTGCACATAATAAATGCTTCATAAATGTGTTCAAGGGAGTAGACATAGATGTAACTACTACTACCCTAGCATTTAGTATAGTGCTAGAAATAATATGTAGAAATAACTTCTCAGCACTCTTCTTGGGAGGTGAGATATGAACTCACAATCAATCATACCGATTGAGCACGTATTGGAAAGCAGCATGGATTAATGGAAAGTACACAGGCCTAGGAGTCAGAAGACCTGGGTTCTAATCCTGGCTATACCACTCACCTGCTGTGGGATTTTGGACAAGTGCCTTAGCTTCTCTGTAACTCCGTTTCCTCAAATGTAAAATGGGGATTCAGTGCCCATCCTCCCTTCTTAGACTGTGAGCCCTATGTGGGTCAGGGACTGTGTCCTATCTGATTTAATTTATATCTACCCCAGTGCCTAGAACGGTGCTTGATACACAGTAAGCTCTTAACAAATGCCATAATTATTATACTCTATGCAGAGCGCTACACTAAGGGCTGGTGACATTAGAAATCATGGAGGAACAAGCATCTTGCCCACGTGAAGCTTCCAATCTAACAGGAGAGCCAAGGGGGTGGTAATGTACAGATAGGGGGAAAATGTGTTGAAATAGAGCATGGACCTGGGAGTTAGAAGGACCTGGGTTCTAATCCTGGCTCCTCCAGTTGTCAGCTGGGTGACCTCGGGCAATTCACTCCACTTTTCTATGCCTCGGTTACCTCATCTGCAAAATGGGGATGAAGACTGTGAGCCCCATGTGGGACAGTGACTGTTTCCAACCCGATTTGCTGATTTCTACCTTAATGCTTAGAGCAGTGCCTGGCACATAATAAGCATTTAAAAAATATCACCATTATTATCATGATTATGTGCATATCTGTAAAACCTGTAACTTGTTTTAGTGTCTCTCTCTCTCTCTCCCCTACTATATTGTAAGTTCCTTGAAGGCAGGTTTGTGCCTACTATATTGAATTCTCCCAAGCGCTGAGTACAGTAGAAGCAGTATGGCCTAATGAGAAGAACGTGGGCCTGGGAGTCAGAGGACCTGGGTTCTAATCCTGACTCTGCCACTTGTCTGCTGTGTGACCTTGGGCAAGTCACTTAACTTCTCTGAGTCCATTTCCTCATCTATAAAATGGGGATGAAATCCTATTCCCTCCTACGTAGAGCGTGAGCCTCATGCGGGGCAGGGACTGTGTTCAACTTAATAGCCCAAATTTAGAACAGTGCTCTGGACATACTAAGCACTTAGCACATCCCATAATTACCAATAATTGCCATTGTGGCATTCTGCACAGAACTAGTGAAGCAGTGTCACCTAGTGGATATTGCACAGGTTTGGGAGTCAGAAGGACATGGGTTCTAATTTCAGCTCTGCCACTTGTCTGCTGTGCAACCTTGGGCAAGTCACTTAACTTCTCTGAGCCTTAGTTACCTCATCTGTATAATGGGGATTAAGACGGTGAGCCCCATGTGGGATATGGACTGTGTCCATTCTTATTAACTTGTACCTACCCCAGCGTTTAGTACCATGCCTAGCACATAGTGCTTAACAAGTATCGTGAAAACAGTGCCTACTGGAAACGCTCAATACATACTGGTATGTGAACAAATCACAATGGACCTTGGCAGATTGTTTTCCAAGTTAATTTCAATGTACTTCAATTTGAGGTTTTCTCACCATACCTCCCTTCTCTTCCTTGGATAAGAACAAGCTCTAAAAACAGAAAGGCAAATCCATTTCCAACATAAGGAGAACTTCAGATTTAGAGGGAGGCAGTTGAAATTTCAGACACAGGAGGAAGAAACACTAATTAAGTGTATGTGTATATGAACATGTTCCTCACAAAGGAAAGAGAAATTATTTTTAATTGGCCCTGTTGCCAAAGCCCCTGGCAACATAACTTTCTTTAGGGGTTGTAAATTTCCAGCGAAAGCCTAGAGTTGTTGGCACAGAGTTCTACACCCCAAAGATACTCAATGAGTGCTATCTATTGATTGACTCAAAGTAAATTTAAGTTCTTTATTGAACCATTTGGGAGGTAACTGCAAATTACTGCAAATTGCAAAAACTGCAAGTGCTTAGTACAGTGCTCTGCGCACAGTAAGTGCTCAATAAATACGATTGAATGAATGAAAATGATTGGAATGAGCATGGGCCTGGGAGTCAGAAGACCAGGGTTCGAATCCCGGTTCAGCCACTTGCCTGATGTGTGATCAAGTCACTTAACTTCTTTGTGCATCACTTACCTTCTCTGTAAAATAGAGGGTTCAATGTCTGTTATCCCTTCCTGCTAGCGCCCTGAGGGACAGGGACTGAGATTGATCTGACTGTATTATATTTACCCCAGTTCTTAGTACAGTGTTTGCCACATAGTAAGCATTTAACAAATTCCACCATTATTATTATTAGGAAATCAAAGAGAAGGAAACAAAAGCTAATCCTGCCATATAGATCTGAGACGTCCTGCGTCTGGGGCAAAATGCTCTCTACACACTTGATTTTTCAATCATCAAGATCCAGGAGAGGATATACACTAGGGCTTTTTGAAATAAGGTTGAACATCTTTAAATAAATCCTTCTCTGTAAGAATGAAACATGCTGCCTCATAACTGGAATGATTTAGCTGATTCTATTTCATGCATTTTCAAGGCATCCTACTGATCACTGGGTATGTGGAGATAGTGGCTTCGGTAGGCAATTAGTTCACGATTTGGGTTCCAAGGGTACTTTGCATTTCTGCGGTATGAAGAGCAGGTCAGGAGCCTTGGAAAATTGGGTTGCTAGGAATTCACAGATCATGAAAGGGGCTGGAAAAGTTCTGTCAAGCTGTGAAAAGGAACTATGGATTGAGAAATTTTTTGTGACCTTTTTACAGTCTACAGTCCCTCAGGGATTGTTAATTTATATTAATGTCTGTCTTCCCCGCTAGATTGTAAGCTCCTTGTGGGCAGGGAACATGTTTTCCAACTGTTATACTGTACTCTCCCACAAGCTTAGTCCAGTGCTCTGCACACAGTAAATGCTCAATAAATATGATTGTTTGAAAATTTATCTAAAACCCATATGAATTTTCCATTTTTATTGCAGCACTACCATTCCTGTTTCCTTCAAGAAAGTATTTGCTAGTTTGGTGTCATTTGTCTTCATTTCCTAGATTGTTTTTCATTCTCTTCATTTCTTCCCATCATCCCATCCACACTACTTTCTCACCCACTCTAAATAATGATGATAATAATGGTATTTGTCAAGTGTTTACAAATTGCTAAGCACTGTATTGAACGCTGTGGTAAGCACAAGATAATCAGGACAGACTCAGTCCTTGTCCCTCACAGGGCACACAGTCTAAGTGGGTTGGAGAACAGGTACTAAATCTCCCTTTGCAGATGAGGAAACTGAGGACAAGAAAATTGAAGTGACTTTTCCAAGGTGTCACAGCAGGCAAGTGGTAAAGCAGGGATTAGAATTCAGGTTCTTTGACTTCCTGTCTTTCTTGCTTTTTTTTAGTGGGCCACACTACTTCTCCTTACTTGGTGTGTCCTAAACCCCTGAAAGTTCATTTGTATTGTTTTTAACATTCCCACATCAACAGCCACCCACAACTCTTGCTTTACTTGCACTCTCCTCTTGATTATATTTTGTGCCATATTCGGCCCCCACTAGGTGCATCTCTAGGTTTTAAGCCTCTTTCGGGCTGGGTATGTTTTATTCCTCAGCTCTTATAGTACTCAGCTCAGTATGAAAGGCTGTGTGTATATAGCACAGTACAAAACAGACATAGTCTGATCAGAAATTCACTGTATCTCACTAGCTATGATGTTCATTTATGTAAAGGAGTATTTTACTTACTACTGATACAAAAGATCTTGCTGTCCATAATAATAATTATGGCATTTATTAAGCACTTCCTATGTGCAAAGCACTGTTCTAAGCACTGGTAAACAGCTCTGACTGAATGTGAAGCAGTGTGTCCTAGCGGATAGAGCTCAAGCCTGGGAATCAGCTGGACCTGGATTCTAACCCCAGGATCAGCCGTTTGTCTGCTTCATGACCTCGGGCAAGTTACTTCACTATGGCAAAATGGGGATTAAGACTGTAAGCCCCATGTGGGACATGAACTGTGTCCAGCCTGATAAGCTTCTATCTACCCCAGCACTTAGTATAGTACCTAGCACTTAGTAAGTGCTTAACATGCCAAAACCACTCAGTTGTAATGGAAGATATATATAAAGTGCAAATATATATAATATAAATATACTATATAATTAATATAAATGCATATATTTGCACTCTACTTTGTTCTTTAGTATTTACATCAATTATGTTTACAGTCCCAATATTTGATTCATGACAGTTGTAAGGAAGCAGTCTTCTCGGCTTAAATTTATAAGGTGAGTACATGGACATATAGTCAGTGTTTCAAACTGAAATGGCAAGTTATCTGAAACATTGAAACTCTTCAAGTCTCAAGAGCTTGTGAAGCCAAGCATGACTTTCAATCTCTGATAATTTGGCCCTTTAACCATTTCTCTGTCTCTGAACTTGTTGCACCTCTAAAATAGGAATTGAATACCTGTTCTCCCTCTCCATTAGACTGAGCCCCATGAGGGACAGGGACTGCATTCAACATGATTATCTTGTCTCTATCTCAGTGCTTAGGACAGTGCTTAGCACTCAGCATGCATTTAACAAACATAACTATTATTATTAGCTCTGGAAAAGTGAGCTGAGAGTCTTAGACAACTGAATTATGCTAGGAAACACTCAAATGCTGCAGAAACCATGAGTAATTAAGGGCAAAGTTAACTCAAGTAAAGAATTATGATTATTACAGCAAAGAACATATCCAATCCACATAGGTTATGAGAGGAATTTAGTCCTCTAATGTGTGGAATTGCTTCTTATAGAGTTCCAGTGTTAGACTTACACAATCAAGGTTATACCACCTCTATTAAGGCTGTAACTTTATCATCACTGCACAAATTGCAGTGAAGTGTGTTGCGTGGGTATTGGATAACTCAGCTTTCATTTTTCTTACATTTCTTCTGCAAATGTGATTTACTTCTCTTGTCAAAAAAGCATTTATTCCATTTAGTTGCAATTGGGTGAGATTTTAGGGTTTGCATAGAATCAGATCGTATTTGCTCAAATAAAAGTGGCTCGTAGATCTTTTGGCTGAGATTTTCCATTTATCTTCCCATTTCTGCCTCCAATTTTCTGTTCATTCAACTGTGACCCTGCTTGTATTTCCTTGCATAAAGTACAAATCAATGTGGGCTCTGAATAATGACTTGCTACTTAACGAGATCTTCAAATTTCTTCAGTGCAAAGACTGGGGCTTTCTCTCTCATATGAAGCTGTTTCATGTTGGCAGAACCTAAAATACTGTAGGATGTGTCAGGTGGTGTACTTCCAGAAATAATAATAGAAATGCTGGTAGCTATTGTCAAAACAATAAAATCTATGTAAGATTTATATGTACCTGTTAGAGAAGTAGTGTGGTATAGTGGAAAGAGCACAGGAATGGGAATCAAGAGGCCTGGGTTCCAATCTTAGCTCTGCCACTTGCTTGCTGGGTGACCTTGTGTAAGTCACTTAACTTCTCCGATTCACTGTAACCCCCTCTAGATTTACAAGCTCTCTGTGGGCAGGGAATGTGCCTGCTAACTCTGTTGCATTGTACTCTACCAAGTGTCTAATATAATGCTCTGCACATAGTAAATATTGAATAAATATTGATTTAAAATTGGGATTAAATATCTGATCTCCATCCACTTTACACTGTGAGGCCTATCTGGGAGAGGAGACCATCTGATCTGATTATATAGAGAAGCAGCATGGATTAATGGATAGAGCATGGGCCTGGTCAGAAGGACCTGAGTGATAATCCTGGCTCCACCACCTGTCAGCTGTGTGACCTTTGGTAAGTCATTTCACTTCTCTGTGCCTGTTACCTCATCTGTAAAATGGGGTTAAAAGTGTGAGCCTCATGTGGGACAGGGATTGTGTCCAACCTGTTTACCTTGTATCTACCCCAGTGCTTTGAAAAGTGCATGGCACATAGTGAGTGATTAAAAAGTACAATCATCATCATTATCTACAGCGTTTGGCACATACTAAGTACTAAACAAATATCACAGTTATTATTATTGTTTCCTGAATTTGGGGCCGGGTATTACCTCAGAAGTTTTAGTGTGAATATTTAGATATGGACAGAAACTTATTGGACAGAAATTATTCCTTCATGTTTGGGATTTCTTCTTATGGGAAGTTTTAATAGACATCAGATTTTTTTTAAAATGGCATTTATTTAAGTACTTACTGTGTGCCAAGCACTTTGAGTGCTAGATAGGATAAATAATAATAATAATTACGGTATTTAAGCACTTACTATGTGCCAGTCACTGTACTAAGTGCTGGGGTGAATACAAGCAAATCGAGTTGGACACATGGGGCTCAGTGTTAATCCCCATTTTATGGATGAGGTAACTGAGGCACTGATAATTTAAGTGATTTTCCCAAGGTCACGCAGCAGACAAGTGGCAGAGCCAAAATTAGAACCCAAGTCCTTCTGACTCTCAGGCCCTTGCTGTATCTATTAGGCCATACTGCTACAAACTAATCAGACTGGACCGAGTCCATATCCTATGTGGAGCTCAGAGCTTTAATCCCCATTTTACAGATGAGGTAACTGAGGCATGTAAAAGTAAAGTGACTTGCCCAAGGTCACACAGCAGAACTGGTGGAGTTGGGATTAGAACTCAGGTTCTCTCACTCCTAGGCCCAAACTCTTTCCACTAGGCCATACTGCTCTCCATGGCAACAAGGTAACAAGAAGATCAGGAATCCAGGACTTCCATCTGTGACTGGCTTTGGTCCTACAATGTTTTTAAACATTCACCTACCCACAGTATTAATTGTTTTGTTGTAACCACGACTCATTCCAGGGTTCTGCCTGGGTCAGGACAACTGAGTGATTTCTCTTTGGAAAAAATAAGCAAAAAACCTCAGTCAAATGATACATTGGTAAATACAGAACCACCTTTTTAAAGGAGTTTGGGATGGTTCGGGGGAAAGAGCTACTCTACAATTAAACTAGTAGCAAGAAAACAGTAGTAATATTATCCCCAAGCTCTTCTATCAAAGTAAATATGGGTTTTCAAAGTCCTTCTGACGGTTATAAACAGGAGCATGGCAAATACCCAGATTCTGTATTTATCTTTAATTATTTAATCACTACAAACTGAATTATATTGAATGAGTGTCCTCCAAACAGCAGCACATGTGTAATTTCTGAGGAATCCAGCATTCTACAGGAACTGTCAATATAATTTCAAATTAATATTCATTAATTTACAATTGTTAAGAGCGCATCAGACTGCTGGAAATCAAATATGAGCTCAGTATGCCTCTCTTGTTTGGTTTTGAATGAAACTTCTCCACTCCCAAAATGATCTTACCGGTGTCCTCTTCCCACTCAGCTCTTGACTAATCATAGGCAGATTTGGGAATTTTCAATTCAACAGTTAATGGCATTTGTTGAACTCCTGAGAACTGTACTAAGCACTTGGGAGAGTATAACTCAGTAAAACTGATAGACACAATTTCTGCCCACAAGAAGCTTATAGTCCGGGGGGGATGCCTTTGCAAATTGAGCAATTTTCACAGGAGTTGGGCAGAGGAAGAGTGAAACTGTGGTATGTAAGTGCCTACTTTGTGCCAGGCACTGTACTAACCACTAAGGTGCATACAAGCAAGTTGGGTTGGGCACAATCCTTATCCCAAGTGGGGCTCACAGCCTCAATTCCCATTTTACAGATGAGGTAACTGAGACCTTGAGAAATGAAGTGATTTGCCCAAGGTCACACAGAAGACAAATGGAGAGCAGGCAGAATCCATGACCTTCTGATTCCTAGGCCTGTGCTCTAACCACTGTGCAACACTGCTTCTCTGACACTCTCTGGATACTCTCTAACTCCTTCAGCCAAGGAGCTCCACAGTCTACCCAGGGTTTTAGTGTTTCAGAACAAGCAGTTGTCTCTAAACCTGGATATAGATCCCCAGATTGTTAGTTCCCCATCCTCTTCCTCCACTTCTTTTCTATCACATGGGCACAACAGCTTCAATAATGCTAATCCTCAATGGGCTCACAGAGCTAATGATTAAGTATCTTTAATACCTCGATGGCCACTGTGGTCTTTGCTGTCCTTGTTAATCAGCTATTTCCTGGATTTTTTTCCTAGTATTTGTTAAGCATTTACTATATGCCAGGCACTTACTAAGCACTGGAGTAGATACAAGCTAATCAGGTTGGACAGTCCCTATCCCACACAGGCATCTCACCTCTCAGAGCACCTTTGGTTGTTACAGTGCCCTGCACAAAATAAGTTCTCAATAAAGATTGATCAGTTGATTCTTTAGCCAGGAACTTTCACCGTGGATGGCATAGCTCCAGCATGCAGAACCAAGACTAGAATTGGGTCTTCTGATTCTCAGAGACTTCCATTCCCACTGGACCAACATCTGGGCTTTCTATCAGGCACGTTGCCAGGTATTTTTACTCAGCCCTTCCTGTGAATGAAATATCACAGGATTGACATGCCTCCATTTGTAATGTTAGGTAATCCATTCTTGCCAGGATTTCCACAACTTCTCTGTTTCTTCAGAAGATAATTGTAATAGTCATAATTTTATTAACTGCCTACTGTCTGCAGAGTACTGTGCTAAACACTGGGAAAGAGTATCCAGATGGGAATTAGACAAGGACACTGTCCCTGGAAGGGCTCACGATTTATGAATAGAAGTAGAGAGGGAGAAGAGGACTGGAGACAGATTTGTGAAACATTGGAACATGAGAACAGTATAAGGGACAAGAACAAATATTAAGCAAAATAAAAACAGAGGTGACTACCCAGCCCTGGTTATTTGTTCAATATATTTAGTTTAATATATTCGTACATGCTTACCATAATTTTTATCTGATCCATCTGCTACAAAAAAGGGAAAAAAAGTGGCCCCTTCCCTAACATCTTCCTATGTCAAATCTGAACTAAAGAATTCATTGAAGTACTCAGCTATCTTCTTTTCATCCCCCAAATGCCTCTTTTATATCCTCAGCTAGCCCCACTGATTGCCTAGCTACCTTCTGGAATTTGATATATTGGAAGAACCTTTCATTATTAGCTTTGGCATACCTTATCAGGTGCTCCTTAAAAATCCTTTTGAGTCAGCTTAATGTCTTTTTGTACCTGACTTGCCATTATTTCTAGTATTTCCAGCTCTCCTCCCTTGAGTGAGCTTTCCATTTTTTTTTCAAAGATGACTTTGTCCTACCCTGATCTCTTAACTAAGTTAAAGACAGTCTTGAGTTGCCCGATACGGTACAGCCTACATGATTCCCAGTGATTTAGATTTCACTTTATGTGGAAAACCACCTCTGTGAGAACAGCCAGTCATTACAAATGGTATATTATTGCACAAAATTTAATGCTGAGGTGGAGAAGGTTATATCTGCTACTCGATGGAATTGGGTAGCCAAGAACTACAAGCTCAGTTTAATAATGCCATTTATTTTTGCATAGGATTGTTCATCCAAAAACTTCACTGAGCACTTCACAACCAATTACTGGTCTTAAATGTCAGTGAGAGGATGTGTTAATTTTAAGCAAAACTAAAATGACATTCTCAATGCAGCAGCCAATGAAAATTTGGTGCCTGTAGAACTTTCTCCAGCAAATGCTAAATTGGATACATTTGCATATTCTCTCTCTACTCTACCAAGCATCTTGAAATTGCACATGACTTGAAAGAACTTTTAGAAATTACACAAAATTCTGGGTTTTTTGGCAATAAGGGCAATTGATCTAATAATATTAATAAAATGGGATCTTTTAATTCATTCAATCATATTGAGCGCTTACTGTGTGCAGAGCACCATACTAAGCCCTTGGGAAGTACATGATAATACATAATACATAATTGTAACTATGGCATCTAACTATGATACTTGCTAAGTGCATACTTTGAGTGAAGCACTGAACTAAGCCCTGGAATAGATACAAGATTCATTCAATTGTATTTATTGAGTGCTTACTGTGTGCAGAGCACTGTACTAAGCACTGGGGAAGTACAAGTCAGCAACATATAGGGACGGTCCCTACCCAACAATGGGCTCACAGTCTAGAACGGGGAGACAGACAACAAAACAAATCATGTATTAGATCAGATGCAGTCCCTGTCCCACATGAGACTCACAGTCTAAAAAGGAGGGAGTAGAATGTAATCCCCATTTTACAGATGAGGAAACTGAAGCCCAGAGAATTGAAATGGCTTGCTTAAAGTCATTCAGCAGGTAAGTGACAGAGTTGGGATTAGAACCCAGGTCCTCTGACTTCTAGCCTCATGCTTTTTTCACTAGACCATGCAGCTTCATTACAGTTATTATGGTCCAAACGATCCAAGCAATGGTAATTACTGAGTGCTTACTGTATGCAGAGCACTGCATTAAGCACTTGGGAGAGCACAATGTAAGAGAATTAGCAGACACACTGACTGCCCATAAGGA
Source organism: Tachyglossus aculeatus (assembly GCF_015852505.1). NCBI lineage: Eukaryota > Metazoa > Chordata > Mammalia > Monotremata > Tachyglossidae > Tachyglossus > Tachyglossus aculeatus. Next base: position 7,800,892 of record NC_052090.1, on the reverse strand, counting down.
GCTTACATTCTAAAGGGGGAGATACATTAACATGAATAAATATTTTATCACCTATAAAGACATGTCCCTACTATAATACCTATGAACCTATTAGAGTCAGTATAACTATTTTTAAGTCTTTACTCTGTGCCAGGAACTGTTAAGCACTGGGGTAGATAAAGCTAATTAGGTAGGTCACAGTCCCTGTTTGTTTCATGGCTCGCAATCAATCCCCATTTTACAGATGAAGTAACTGAGTTCCAGGGAAGTTAAGTGACTTGCGCAAAGTCACACAGCAACAAGTGGTGGAGCCAGGATTAGAACTCATTCTGACTCCCAGGCCAATGGTCTTTCCACTAAGTCATGCTGCTTCTCTAGCTAATAGATTGATTTTGTAACAATACCTAGACACCCAGTTTCCTGACCTGGAAATTAGCAGCAATGCAAACATTTCAGGTCCCCAAAATAAGGCACCTCTAATGATGGCAACAGTGAAAGGACAGCGTTCCTAAATGAAGAATCTGAATGAGTTCTGTACAAACACAGGATCTGTGCTATTTCATGTGTGGTTCTTGATAACATGCTTACTACATCCATCTCCATTGACGCATATGCTCCTTAAGGTAGGGTTCATGTTCCCTTTTAGGTTTGTACTTTGCGAGTGTGTAGTACAGTCCACTGTCTCTAGAGAGCCCTCAAGTAAATACCAATATTATTCCTTATGAGAAATGACCTATTAAAACTAGGAAAATACCCTCAGTGGTTCTGTCTCTACCCACCTAACTGAATTTATCCCAATCAATCAATGGTATTTGAGTGCTTATAATGTGCAGAGCAATCAATTAATGGTATTTATTGAGCACTTACTATGTGCAGAGCACTAAACTAAGCCCTTGGGAGAGTAGAATACACTAGAATTGTCTCCCCCACTAAATGGTTGAGGTCACATTTGAATTTATTATTATTGATATCATATAAGACATGTGAGGAATGTTATGCCAACATTCAATTATTGAGGAATGATCACTGCGGCAGATCAGAAAACAGAGAAATCTCCTAAAGCCCTGGGGAGCTGCTCGGCCTTGTGGAAAGAGCACAAGCCTGAGAGTCAGAGGATCCGGGTTCTAATCTCAGATCCTCCACTTGCCTATTGTGTGATCTTGGGCAAGTCACTTCAGTTCTCTGCACCTCAGTTTCCTCAACTGTAAAATGGGGATTCAATACCGGTTCTCCCTCATGCTTAGGTTGTGAGCCCCATATGAAAGAGGAACTGTGTCCGATCTGATTAACTTGCATTCATTCAATTGTATTTATTGAGCACTTACTGTGTGCAAAGCATCTACCCCAGCTCTTAAAACAGTGCTTGACACATAAGTGCTTAACAACTACCATAAAAAACATACCCTGCCCCTGTGGTGATTAGACACAAGACGTGAGAGCCTTGAATACCAGGTCTGGGTGTTCTTGCCAAGTGGTGGTTTTTGTAGATCAATAAGCCCACACGCTCATGGAAGCAATTTGCTTTGCAAATCTGAGAGACTGTTCTCTTCACTGGAGGATTACGTGGGGCTCGTGATCTGTAAATTAAAAGGCCTTGCAGCGTTCAAATCAGTCATCCCTCTAGTTGTTTTGTTGGGAAAGGACTCTCTTGAGAGAATACATCCTGAGAGATTTGTGTATTGTCTAATCAGCTCCACCTCCACTGGTACTTATCCTCATTCTTCTCCCACTACATACCAGCTCACAATCTTCATTCCTTTCAAGCCAACCTACTCATTGTGCCTCATTCTTCTCTCTCTCTCACTCTCTCTCTCTCTCTCTCTCTCTCTCTCTCTCTCTCTCTCTCTCTCTCTCTCTTCCCCCATCTTTCTCTTCATCTCTCTCTATCTCTTTCTCCATCTCTCCCCCTCCATCTCTCCACTGACCTCTAGCTCCCACCCTCCACCTCCTCCCCTTCCATAGATGGAAAATCTCTACCTTCACAGTCCTTCTCAGATTGCATCTCATTCATTTATTCAATTGTATTTTGTTCAGTGCTTACTGTGTGCAAAGCACTGTACTAAGCACTTAGGAGAGTACAATATAAGAATAAACAGACACATTCCCTGTAAACAAACAGCTTTCCTCCTCCTGAGGACTTCTGATTCCCTCTCTCCCTACTGCCACCTAAGCTCTTCTGCATCACCTCTGCACTTAGATACTGTCCCGCTAGCAATTATGTACATATCTTTAAACCCTGGTGCAAGCCTCTAACTGTAATTCATTTTAGTGCTTGTCTCCCCTTGTAGATCATAAATTCCTGGAGGGGAGGGATTATGTCTTACTGACTCCATTATACTTTTCCAAATCCTTCGTACGGTGCATGGGGTAAGTCCTCGAGAAATTCATTCATTCATTCAATTGTATTTATTGAGCATTTACTGTGTGCACAGCACTGTACTAAGCACTTGGGAAGTACAAGTTGGCAACATATAGAGATGGTCCCTACCCAATGATGGGCTCATAGTCTAGAAGGGGGAGACAGACAATGAAACAAAACGTGGACATGTGTCAAGTCATCAGAATAAATAGAAATAAAGCTAGACGCACATCATTAACAAATAGAATAGTAAATATGTACAAATTAAATAATGACCCCATGAACTCTCCGTGACCCCATTTGTGTCCTTGGATGACCCCACTTTCAATTTTGAAATTGAGAAAATTTTCAAAAAGCAGTTTACGATTGATTGAGTGATGCCAAAGAGCACAGGTTGGGCTGAAGATGCATTGTTCATCAGAAGAAACTCAGTGATTTTTCCATGTCATTCCTCAACAAACTACAAACTGTGGAGGGCATCCAAGCATTTCTGCTGCCTTTGTGTTCAGTGGGCTGTGGGTCATGTCTATCTACTCTGTTATATATTGTACTTTCTGTTATATTGTATTTTCCTAAGCACTTAGTGCTGGGTGCACAGCAAGGGCTCAGTAAATACCACCGATTGATTAGGCCAGTTGCAAATTCTGTGAGAGCTCAAATATCAATTGCAGGATTCTAATGACCCCACAGCTCTGAGTTTTTCACTCTAGGTTCTTAGAGAGCATGGGCCTGGGAATCAGAAGGACCTGGGTTCTAACCCCTGCTCTGCCTCTTCTCTGCTGTGTGACCCTGAGTAAGTCACTTCATTTCTCTGTGCCTCAGTTATCTCACCTGTGAAATGGGGATTAAGACTGTGAGCCCCATATGGGGCATGGACTGTGTCCAGTTTGTTTTGTTTTTATCAGCCTCAGCACTCATTACAGTAAGCACTTAACAAATGCCATTAAAAAAAAATACTAATAATATCAACTGTGGTATTTGTTAAGGACTTCTTGGAGAAGCAGTGGGCTTAGTGGAGAAGCAGCATGACTTAATGGAAAGAACATGGGCTTAGGAGTCAGAGGTCATCGGTTCTAATACCGACTCTGCCATTTGTCAGCTGTGTGACTTTGGGTAAATCACTTAAGTCCTCTGTGCCCATTACCTGATCTGGAAAATGGGGATTAAAGACTGTGAGCTTCACATGGGACAATCTAATTACCTTGTATCTACCCCAGCACTTAGAACAGTGCTTGGCTCATCGTAAATGCTTAACAAATACCATTGCTATTATTGTTATTATGATGATGTGCTAGGCCCTATATGATAAAATGCAATCAAACCAGGGAGTAGTACCTACCCCACATGAAGCTCACAGTCAGAGGAGGGAGAACAGATATTTTATCTCCACTTTACAGCTAAGGGGGTTAAAGCACAGTTTCTCAAAGCAGATAATAAAGAACATTCTTTTCCTTCCTGGGGGAGAGGGAAAATGAAGATGGGTGAGGAGCCAGGCCTCAGTTCAGGTGATATCCAAGAGTTGTTATTTCTCTGTTCTTGTTATACTTGTGGCTTTGTGCCAAGCAAATGTCAACTAGTGGAACGGAGATTCCTGATTTCACTGTTCTTTCTCTCTGAGTCAAGAAGCCAATACTCTCCTCAACTCTAGCTGGTAAGAAGCAGAGTGGCCTCGTGGAAAGAGCACCAGCCTGGGTTCTAATCCCAGCTCTGCCTCTGTTCTGCTGGGTGACCTGAGGCAGGTCACTTTAAAAAAAATGGCATTTTATTAAGTGCTTACTATGTGCAAAACACTGTTCTAAGCGCTGGGGAGGTTACAAGGTGATCAGGTTGTCCCATGGGGGGGCTCACAGTCTTCATCCCCATTTTACAGATGAGGTAACTGAGGCCCAGAGAAGTTAAGTGACTTTCCCACAGTCACACAGCTGACAAGTGGCGGAGCTGGGATTTGAACCCATGATCTCTGACTCCAAAGCCCGTGCTCTTTCCACTGCACCACGCTGCTTCTCTAACTTGCCTGTTACCTCATCTGTAAAATGGGGATTAGACTGTGAGCCCCATGTAGGACATAGAACATAGTAAACACCTAAACACGATATAAAAAAAGGCACAGAGATCATGTTCCCAAATGACAATCCCACATTGGGCACTTACTCTGTGCAGAGAACTGTACTAAGCGCTCGAGAGAGTACAATACTCACATCTCACGGTTCTTCTCCAAAACAGAATATCTAGTGAAATGATCCATTAGACTGGCCAAATAATGTCATTTGAGCTTACTCTGATTTTTATTTACCCTTGCCCTCCTCTCTTCCCTCTGCCCTCAGCCCCCCAAAAGTAGTGATATCTTCAAGGAGGGGGGTGGGGAGGAAGCTCATGGTAAACCTTCAGTGCTTGACAAAAGAGCATTTATCTACCTTCTCAGGTGAGTTCATGAAAGAAAATACTCAGAGTCATAAGGAAACCGGTCTCTTTACACAATACTACCAAAAAGCACTAGGAAAGCTAAAAGACAATTCTCCAGCTCTCAAGATAAACAGCAGGCCTCTGCTTTGGAGAGCCTGATCCTATCTCATAAGAGGGAAGCATTTATGAGAAACAGCATGTCCTAGTGGATAGAGCACAATCCTGGGAGTTAGAGGACGTGGGTTCTAATCCCTGTGCCACCTGATCTGCTGTGTGACTTTGGGCAAGTCACTTAACTGCTCTGGGCTTCAGTTTTCTCATCTGTAAAATGGAGATTAAATTCTACACCCTTGTACTTATATTGTGAACTCCATGTGGGTCAGGGATGATGTTCAACTTGCCGATCTTGTATCTACCCCCACACTTAGAGCACCTGAAACATAGTAAAAGCTTAACAAGCAGGAGAGGCAGTGAAAAGCAGAGTGGCCTTGTGAGAAGCAGCAAGAGAAGTGACTTGAACTTGGGAAGTCATTTCACTTCTCTGTGTCTCAGTTCATTCATTTATTCATTCAATCGTATTTATTGAGTGCTTACTGTGTGCAGAGCACTATACTAAGCACTTGGGAAGTACAAGTTGGCAACATATAGAGACGGTCCCTACCAAACAGCGGGCTCACAGTCTAGAAGGGAGAGACAGACAACAAATATGAATTGAATGAATGAACAAAACATGTAGACAGGTGTCAAAATCGTCAGAACAAATAGAATTAAAGCTATATTCACATCATTAACAAAATAAATAGAATAGTAAATATGTACAAGTAAAATAAATGGAGTAATAAATCTGTACAAATATATACAAGTGCTGTGGGGAGGGGAAGGAAGTAGCGGGGGGGAATGAGGAGGAGGAGGAGGGGAAAAAAGGGGTTCAATCTGGGAAGGCCTCCTGGAGGAGGTGAGCTCTCAGTAGGGCTTTGAAGGGAGGAAGAGAGGTAGCTTGGTGGATGTGCGGAGGGAGGGCATTCCAGGCCAGAGGGTGGGCCAGGGGTTGACAGCGGGACAGGTGAGAATGAGGCACAGTGAGGAGGTTAGTGGCAGAGGAACTCAGTTACCTCAACTGTCAAATGGGGATTAAGACTGTGAGCCCCACGTGGGGTAATCACTGCTTCCAACCTAATTAGCTTGCATCTACCCCAAAGCCCCACAGCAGGCAAATGGCAGAACTATGGTTAGAACCCAGGTCTCCTGACTCCCAACCCTGGATTCAATCCAATAGGCCACGTGGCTTTTTTTCTTATCTGTTTTACATCCTGCCATTCCATACCTAATAGAGAAGCAGCGTGGCTCAGTGGAAAGAGCACGAGCTGGGATGCCAGAGGTCATGTGTTCTAATCCTGGCTCCGCCACTTCTCAGCTGTGTAACCTTGGACAAGTCACTTAATTTCTCTGGGCCTCCATTCCCTCATCTGTAAAATGAGGATGAAGACTGTGAGTCACACATGGGACACAAAGTAAGCATTTAACTAATATCAATATTATTATTATTAATACACAAGGATAATAATAATGATGGTATGAAGCACTTACTATGTGTAAAGCACTGTTCTATGCATTGGGGGGCAAGGTGATCAGGTTGTCCCACAGGGTGCTCACAGTCTTAATCCCCATTCTACGATGAGGTAACTGAGGCACAGAGAAGAAAAGTGACTTGCCCAGAGTGACAAGTGGAGGAGTGGAATTAGAACCCATGACCTCTGACTCCCAAGCCCATGCTCTTAGTAACAATGCCCTTTATGAGTCTCTAGCATGAGAAGCAGCATAGCCTGGGAGTCAGAGGACCTCGGTTCTAATTCTGGCTCTGCCAAGTGCTTGCTGTATGACTTTGGGCAAGTCATTTCACTTCACTGTGTTTTGGTTGCCTCAATTGTAAAATGGGGATTAAATATTTGTTCTCCATCCTGCTTAGACTGTGAGCCGCATACCAGACAACAACTATGTTCAGTGCAATGAACTTGTACAACCCTAGTGCTTAGAAGGGTGTTTGACATATAGTAAGCACTTAACAAATACCATTAAAAAACAACAAACCAAGTATTTTCATCCTCAGCACTTGTATACATCTGTATATTCAACCGTACATTCAATAATTTATTCTGATTTCTCTATTTGAAAATACTTTCTCTGTCTCCCACACATTAGAGTGTAAACCTTCTGGGGGCTGGGGGAAATGTGTTTTATGCTTCTTCTGTACTTTTCCAAGTGTTCAGTGCTGTATCCTCATTAGAGCTAATGGTGCAAAGGAAAGGTTAACACAGGTCTAGTAGCCAGAGGACCTGGATTCTAATTCTAACTCCAATTATGGCCTGCTGTGTGACATTGGGCAAGACAATTAACTTCTCTGAGCTGCAGTTACCTCATCTGTAAAACGGGGAAGCCCTTGGGAAACAATACATGCCAAAGTCTTTAGTCATCGATGACAGTCTTCTCATGCTCCATTTTATAGATGTGGAAACTGAAGCACAGAAAAGTTAAGTGACTTGCCCAGGGTCACACAATCCATTGTACTCTCCCAAGCACTTAGTACAGTGCTCTGCCTACAGTAAGTGCTCCATAAGTTCAATTTACTGATGAATACCACTGACGGATCAAGACTGTGAGCCCACTGTGGGCAGGGATCGTCTCTCTTTGCTGCTGAATTGTACTTTCCAAGTGCTTAGTACAGTATTCTGCTCACAATAAGTGCTCAATAAATGTGATTGAATGATTTGAATGAATAAATGAATGGAGTGTCAGTCCGCAGTCCAAAAGTGTCTTGGGAGCTGTATGCAGGCATGGCTGCCCAAGTGGTTACATCCTGTTCTAACTCAATTCATCCAACTTCACTTCACTTATTAGCTAGGAATAATGTTTGGCTACATCTTCAGCAACAAGGGACTTTATCTGCTTTAAATGAGGCAGCCCATTTTAGCCTCTTAACTGTATTTGTCTGATGCGTCCATACATCTCCGGTCTCTTCTCCCGATAATCAATAATTCATTTTTCAAACAACTCCCTCAAAATGATAGACAAATGATTTCAACCTCCTTCCCTTTGAAATAAAATCTATATTTGTTCCCCAACTGGCAATCACTAATGTACGTTACTTAACGGAGGACTGATTTAATTTTGACAGTTATTTTAATATTGCCAAGTTGTGGTGAACACATACTCTCCATACTGAGGAACATGCTGAGCCCATATTCATTGATTGGTGTTATAATGGAAAGTATGGTTTTTCTCATACCTTATTGAGTATTAAATGGCAAAACATAATTCACTTGTACCTAAAGAAGCAATTAGAATGGTGCTTGGCAGGTAGTAAGGGCTTAAAATAATACCACCATCCCCACTCCAAAAACCAGCTTTCCCTTATGAAGAGAGAACCGCCTTTACGTATAAGCCTTTGACAGACAGGGTCATTGGAATCAATCAACCAGTGGCATTTATTAAGTGCTTACTCTGTGCGGAGCACTGTACTAAGGCAGAGGAGAAACGGGTTTGTGTTTGGATCTTGTTCAGCTGAGTCAAAGCAAAGCAGGTTTGAGATGGTGATGGGGGAAAGATGGACTTTGCTTTTGAGGTTGATCCTGCATTTCAACCTATTGCCAACCTGCATATTAGGGAGGCCCTTTATGGTTTTTCTGGGAATGGGTCTCATGTCCTCTTCAGTGGTTTGAAGGCAGAGATGACTCTGACAATATTAAAGTGATGTCTAGCAGACCATGTTTCATTGCCTGTGAGTATGGAGTAATTACATAGGGAGAGGATTTGATCCCATTTTGCCTCAGGGATCATGTGATCCACTAAATGTGGCTCAATTCACCCACTCACACTTCCAAAGAATGCCTCTTTACTAGAGAACAATTGACCCATGGTATTTATTGAGCAGTTACGTACGGAGCACTTTATTAAACACTTGGGAATGGTACAAATACAACAGAATTGATAGACATGTTTCCTTCTAACAACTAGCTTACTACTTGGTACACTGCACTGATTCGGCTTCTAGAAGACTGTGGAGCATAAAGATAAATTATTTTCTCACTTTCCTGAAAGAGGACCTAAAAATTGTACCCTAAACTTTTCCAAGTTCACTGGGGTTTGTGAAATAGGGCTGCAAGCTTCTCTTCCATTCACTGAGACTTCTGCTTCAAACTTCACTATGCTTGCTGAGAACACTTACAAATTAAGTTCAGGTAACCAAGCCCCTGCTTTCTCATTGACTAACTGATCACCAGAAGAGGAATCCATGTCTATTCCTTGTCTGAGTGTCTATGTGGGAAACTATATTGAAATTTCCTCCAAAGGAGTTTGCTGTTCATAGGGGTTTATGGTAAATCCAAGATATCTGGAAGGATTGTGCTTATATATGTTTTTTCATAAGAATTTCAAGTAAGGGGAGGAACTGAGTAAATTGATAGGTATATAAGTTTTACGGGGATGCAGGAGGAGGAACTAAGTGCATGGGCGAGGAAGTGGGGAAGGAAAACAGGGTGGGGTGGTGAGAGTTTAGTCCGAGAAGGCTTCCTGGAGGAGAACTAATTTCAGTAGGGCTTTGAGGATGGGCTGGATTGTGGTCCATCAGATATGAAGGTGGGAGAGATTTGAAGCAGGAGGGAAGACGTGAGTGAATGGTTGATAATGGGTTAAAAAAAAGCCTGGATTTTCCTCATCTCCCCCTCCCTTCCACATCACCACAACTCACTCCCTTTGCTCTCCCCAGCCCACAGCACTTATGTATAAGTGCATATATCTGTAATTCTATATATTTTATTGATGCCTGTTTGCTTGTATTGATGTCTGTCTCCCCACCTCTAGACTGTGAGTCCATTGCGGGCAGGGATTGTCTCTATTTATTACAGTATTGTACTTTCCAAGTGCTTAGCAGAGTGCTAAGTACACAGTAAGTGCTCAATAAATGATTGAATGAATGAATGAAAGGGTGAAGTAAGAATGAGAGACAGTGAGTAAATTTGTATTAGAGGAGAGAAGTGTGCAGGCTGGGTTGTAGAGGAACAATCCCAGACCCTTTAAGCCTTGGGAAAGAGCAGATGGGGAAAAAAATCAAAGTACAAAATTCAGATTCAGGGAAAGCATAACAAAATCAAATAAGAACTTCAGCAATAACATGATCATGGGGAAGTGAAAAAATCCTCCTTTAATTGTGACAGTGGTCACTGCAAATAAAATGAGACAGGCTGAGATAACCTATGATCAAAAAGAAACCAGGAGATTAGCAAGAAATGAAGTTCAACAATAACCACACCCAAGGAAGTCTAGAATGATGGAACAAATTAAACCCAGAACAAAAACAATGGAAATTGAGATGATACTTCTCTCCCAGGGTAACAAAGTCCTGGCACCTATGTTGAAATGGGATAATTTTATAGGATAGGAATAAATCAAGAAGCAGTGTGGCTCCGTGGAAAGAGCACAGGCTTTGGAGTCAGAGGTCATGGGTTCAAATCCCAGCCCCACCAATTGTCAGCTGTGTGACTTTGGGCAAGTCACTTAACTTCTCTGTGCCTGCTACCTCATCTATAAAATGGGGATTAAGACTGTGAGCCCCCCGTGGGACAACCTGATCACCTTGTATCCTCCCCAGCACTTAGAGCAGTGCTTTGCACATAGTAAGCACTTAATAAATGCCATTATTATTATTATTAATTGAGCTCTTTCTACTATACTAAGCACTTGAGAGAATACAGTACAACAGAGTGAGTACAACAGACTTAGCTGATACATTCCCTGCCCACAATAAGCTTAAAGTCCTAATGTTTCTTCAGTCAGTTTCTTGTGTCTGCAGGGATTTCCTCTGGACCTATTCTTTTGTCTATATTGTCTCCTCCTCGAACTCCTCTTCCTCTTCTTGTCTTGATGTCAATTGCTGGAGCGTGGGGTGTAAAAGGGAAAGTTCTAAGTTTTCCCAGATCTATCTTTCACCTCTTCCAATCCCTCCCATCCCCTCATCCACTCTCTCTCATTTCTCTGTGGTCTCTTGAGAGATCTCCCACCAGCTCTCAAAATCTCCCTCTTCCACCTACCCCTCGGACCACACACCTTCTCTCCTTATAAAGTACTCATAATCCACCCTTCTTCCTATCCCCAATTGTCATCTTCAAGTGTTCAATCTTTGATGGCTCCGTCTTCCTACCCTCCCACCCTAAAATGACCTCCTTCAGACTTCACTATGCAGCTATTGTTCCACCCCCTTCCTTAGGATCCTGTCCACACTTCTTAAATAGCTCATCTACATGAGCTACCTCCACCCCTTCTCCTTTGACATCGACCCTCTACAATCCAGTTTCTGCCCCCTTTCTTCCACTAAGACTTCTATCTCCAAGGTCACCAGTGATCATTTTCTGGCCAAATCTAACAGGCTCCTCCTCAACCCTTCAGCTTCCTTCAACACAGTGGATAGCTTAACTAATCTTTGTCAACACAGTTCTTTCTGATGGGGAAGGGGGCAGGGGAGAACGAGGGAAGGGAGTGATTTTTAACTTAATTTTACTTACCTGGAGGTCTCAGTGATCATACTGTGTCTGTTTCTGGAGTGCAACCTAAATAACTGCATTTGAATCTATGTGAAAAATTATGCCCACAAAACAACCATCCTCTGTGCAGGCTGAGTTTTGAGGAGTAAAATACAAATGAGTATCCTTGTTTAGTGCTCCATTCACAGTTGGTGCTCAAAAATGAATAATACTGCCATTTAAAGTCTAACCTTTAAGACTAAATGAACAATAGTAAGTGCTTATCAAATATCACCATTATCACTAGACTGAGCCCCCTCCTTCCTCTCCCCCTCACCCCCCTCTCCACCCTCCCGCCTTACCTCCTTCCCCTCCCCACAGCACCTGTATATATATATATATGTATATATTTATTACTCTTTTTATTTTACTTGTACATATTTATTACTCTATTTTACTTTTACATATTTATTCTATTTATTTTATTTTGTTAATATGTTTTTTGTTGTCTGTCTCCCCATTCTAGACTGTGAGCCCGCTTTTGGGTAAAGACCATCTCTATATGTTGCCAACTTGTACTTCCCAAGCGCTTAGTACAGTGCTCTGCACAGAGTAAGCACTCAATAAATACAATTGAATGAATGAATAAATACAAATATTATTCGATGTACAATATCATTCTGAAAATCATTTTCTTGTATACTGACTACAGAGTCTGAAGAGACAAGCTCTATATTTGCATTCCCCACTCAAAATGGTATATATTTAATGGACAGACAGGACACCCATCTCTAGAGAACATATGCTCTTGCATAATAATGTACCTGATAAATAATGCATGCATTCATGTTCTTGATTTTCTGTGATATTGCATAAGGCCTTCCAAAGTGTAACATTTTCTTTCATTATGAGTGTTGTATGTTCTCATTCATTCCATAAATTGCCACTCTTCCCTCAGACATGGTTCAGGATGAGAGTGAGTGAGTGATCATCAGAGCATTAGCAAGAGCACATAGATTTTCAGAAACAATCATCCGATGTCATTGTCTTAACCTCTTTCAGCACTTTTCTCGCAGGAGAAAGGTAAATACTATTTTTGCTAAGAGAATCAGGCTCCCAGCATCATCATCATCATCGGTGTTTTCTGAGTGACATTTCTATGCAGGGCACTGTATTAATGTAATAATAATTCTTTATGTGTAAAGTGCTTACTATGTGCCTAGATAAGGTACAATCAAATCAGTCATGGTCCCTGTCCCACATGGACAATCTGAAAGAGGGAGAACCGGTAGTAATAATTGTGGTATTTGTTAAGTGCTTACTCTGTAAATGGGGATTGACTGTGAGCCCCCCCGTGGGACAACCTGATCACCTTGTATCCCCCCCAGCACTTAGAATAGTGCTCTGCACATAGTAAGAGCTTAGTAAATGCCGTTATTATTATTATTATTACCAGGTACTGTATTCAGCTCTGGGGTAGATTCAAGGTAATTGGGTTGGACACAGTCCTTGTCCTATGTTTGGCTCACAGTCTTAATCTCCACTTTAAAGATGAGGTAACTGGGGCACAAGGAAGTAAAATTACTTGCCCAAGGTCGTACTGGACATGAGGCAGAGCCGGGATTAGAACCCAGGTCCTTCTGACTCCTAGGCCCATGCTCTATCCACTAGACCACGCTGCTTCTCAAGTGAATCCCCACTTTACAGGTGAGGAAACTGAAGCACAGGGTAAGGCAGAATGGGTGTCTGAGGCCCATTTTTACAGATGAGGAAACTGAGGGAAAGAGAAGTTATGTAACTTGCCCTATGTTTCACAGAGTCAGCAAGTGGCAGAATGGGGAAAAAAAGGGAGTTAGAGGACCTGGGTTCTAATTCCATCTCCCCCAGTTCCCTGTTGTGTGACCTTGGGCAAGTCACTTAACTTCTCTGTGGCTCAGTTTCCTCACCCATAAAATGGGAATTCACTACCTGTTCTTTTTAGACTCTGAGCCCCATGTGGGACAGGGACTGGGTTCTACCTGATTTTCTTGTACCCCCATGCCTAGAACAGTGCTAGACACATAGTAATCTCTTAACAAACACCATAATTACTATTAATTATTAACACCCAATGCTAAGCACAAAGTGGAGTTCCCTGGAAGCATGAGAAATGCTCTTGATCCTCAAGGACCTTGCATTTTAACAAAAGCCACATCCACAGCCCAGTGTTCTGCAATGCAAACTGGGGTTAATCATGCTGCCATTGCTTCCTCCTGCCACACTGGAGGAAGATGAGATAGGAGGGAGGTTGGGAGGCTTAAGAACCCCTCTCTGGTGGCAGAACACCAATAGCAATAGTAATAATCATGGTATCTGTTAAGCATTTACTATGTGCCAAGCACTGTTCTAAGTACTGGGGCAGATACAAGATAATCGGGTCTCGCATGGGGCTTACAGTCTAAGCAGGAGGGAGAACAGGTAGTGAATCCCCATTTTGCAGATGAGCTTATATATTGGCTTTGGTGTCCTAAATGGAGGGAGATTCTGAGGACATTTATCAAGGAAGGAATGGGTACTTTTCCAATTCATCCATCAAGTAATGGTATTTATTGAGGGCTTATTGAAGACAGAGCCTGTACTAAGTGCTGGATAGACTACAGTCAAGTAAATAGCATGGTTTAGTAAACAAAGTTCGGGCCTGGGTGTCAAATGGATATGGGTTCTAATCCCAGCTCCACCACATGTCTGCTGTTTGACCTTGGGCAAGTCACCTAACTTCTCTGGGCCTCAGTTAACTTATCTGTAAAATGGAGATTGAGACTATGAGCCCCATGTGGGACAGGGACTGTGTCCAACCTGATTAGCTTGTATTTACCCCAGTGCTTAGAACAGGGTTTGGCACATAGTAAGTGCTTAACAAGTACCATTAAGTAGCCCTGGTTCCTGCTCTCAAAGAGGTTATCCTCTACCAGAGGCAGATCTGCAGGGTATGAATTCCAAAGGTTTTGCCCTGATTATGCTATCACTGCAATCCCTTTAAGTTCAGAGGAGTAGTATGGCTTAGTTGATAGAACCCAGGCTTGGGAGTCAGAAGGGCCTGGGTTCTAATCCCTACTCTGCCACTTGTCTGCTATTTGACCATGGGCAAGTCACTTCATTTCTCTGGGCCTCAGTTACCTCATCTGTTAAATGGGGATTGAGTGTGAGCTCCATCCAACCTGATTACCTTGTATCTAACCCAGATTTTAGAACAGTGCTTGGCACATAGTAAGCACTTAACAAGTACCATAACTATTAAATATGTGTCTCAGCCTTGACTGTAATAGCAGTTCTGCAGGCAAAATTGTAATAGCCTGTTCATTCCACTACTAAATACAGTGTAAGAAGCTGACGGGAAGGTATGAACAGAGCAGAATGCCACATGCATTTCTTTGTGGGAAGTTTTATTTTTCCCTTTAATCTGCAGGAGAAAATGTATTTTGGAAGTTGCCACAGACCACTTTATATGAACAGGTTTTGGCCCTTGATTTCTTTGAATTGAAATTAAGACAGGGAGTGTCTGAGCATAATGAATGAGTATCACAGGGAATTTCCTTGCCACGTGAATAAAAGCAGGGACACCAGAACAACTGGATCTTAACTGCCTTTCAGATTGTATTTCAAGATGTTAAGTCTGGTCTTTTCTCCTGTCCTCCTATTCTCCTCATTCTAGTTCTCAAATATCCTCTGGCAAAGGGCAGGTGGACTCTTTGTAAAATGTTTGGCTGAGTAAATAATGTGTCTTTGGAAATGGTAGAGTAATACAAACTATAGATTTGGTTTATGGATTTTGGAATAAAAGTTTAATATAAAACCAGTCAAATTATAGGGAAGGGCAGGTGAGAAGCACCATGGGTACCGTCTCTTAAAAATAAAGAGCCCGTGGAGGAGTGTCTGACTGAAATAGCTGAGAAAAAGAAGAAAGGAAAAAGAAAGGCATTTCTATTCGAAATTCTGAGCTGCCCCAGGAAATGAATGTAATAAACAGAACAATCTCGCTGCTTTTATTTAATGAAGTGTGTGCTGACCTCTACTGGGAAAAAATAAAGTTTGCATTGCTAGTGATGGCACATATCCCTGTTCCTAAAGCCAGAGAAGCTGTTTGAACAATTGGGACTCCCATCCTTGTTGGGTGAGGACTGCAGTGAATCTGGGTTCTCTTCAATCGCCTTTACATCCAGTGATCACCACTCAGTCTTGCTGAGCCCTCTAGACTGTAAGTTTGTCGTGTCAGGGAATATGGATGTTATACTGTTATAGTGTACTCTCTCCAGCACTTAGTACGGTGTTCTGCACACAGTAAAGTGCTCAATAAATATAACTAACTGGCAGGGATCATGCTAATTCCCACCTACATGCTCTTTCCCAAGGCTTAGTCCAGTGCTCTGCACACAGCAAGCACTTAATAATAATAATCGTGGCATATATTAAGCACTTACTATGTGCCAGGCATTGTACTAAGTCCTGGAGTAGATACAAGATAATCAGGTCCCACATGAGGCTCATAGTCTAAGTAAGAGGGAGAACAGGTTTTTAACTCCCATTTTTCAGGTGAGCGTACCGAGGCGTGGCTAAGTGAAGCTACTTGCCCAAGGTCACCTAGCAGGTAAGTGGCGGAGCTGGGATTAGAACCCAGGTTCTTTGAATCCCAGACCCAAGCTCTTTCCACAAGGCCATGCTGCTTCTCAGTAATTGTAACGAATACTGGAAAGAGCACGGGCTTTGGAGTAAGAGGTCATGGGTTCAAATCTCTGCCCCACCAATTGCCAGCTGTGTGACTTTGGGCAAGTCACTTAACTTCTCTGTGCCTGTTACCTCATCTGTAAAATGGGGATCAGTACTGTAAGCCCCCCGTGGGACAACCTGATCACCTTGTAACCTCCCCATCACTTGGAACAGTGCTTTGCACATAGTAAGCGCTTAATAAATGTCATCATTATTATTATTACTATTACTAGTACATCATTCATATTGTGGAGGACAATCTCCTTGCTCATTGAGAGGAAACAAGCTCCTCCAAAACATTGTTTTTTACTTGAGGATATGCTAACTTCATTCATTGTCAGTCATTTATTGAGCACTTACTGTGTGCAGAGCACTGTACTAAACGCTTGGGTGAGTACAAATTGGCAACATATAGAGAAGGTCCCTACCCAACAATGGGCTCACAGTCTAGAAGGGGGAGACAGACAGCAAAACAAGTGGACAGGTGTCAATACCATCAGAATAGATAAATAGAATTATAGCTATATACACATCATTAATAAAATAGAGTAATAAATATGTACAAATATATACGTACTGTGGGGAGGGGAAGGAGGTAGGGCAGAGGGAGGAAGTGGGGGTGATGTGAAGGGGAGGAGGAGCAGAGGAAAAGCGCGGCTCAGTCTGGGAAGGCCTCCTGGAGGAGATGGGCTCTCAGTAGGGCTTTGAAACTTTACTCTGTTTCCCCACATTTGTCTGCATCTATTCCACTGACATAAACATTAATTGTTTCCTTTCATGTAAGAACTCCAGATACACTGAGGGAAAGAATAAAGCTTGTCCTAGATGGCCCTTAATCCTCTAAATAAACCCATTCTCTTCCGTATCACTTTGACTCTGTGGACCCGGACTTTGCTTATGTTCTACTTTCTGTAGTGTCCTCACTTGGTGTAACTTTTAGACCTTTGAACTATGAATTATTTTGTAATTATTTAGACAATATAAGGGGCTAAGTATCTTGGAAAATCTGAGGGAGAGAGTAGAGACTGTTCCACTTGGGTTACTGAATTACGGTTAACATTTTAAATGACTCACTGTTGCGACTTCATCTTGGTTTTATTGCAGAAACACCAATCATGAGACATCAGTGTGGCATTCAGATGAACCCTGCATAGCCATTTTACTTTATTATTAAAGAAGCAGTCATTAATGGAAATTTAAAATAATCCTGCCTTTCATACTGGCATGGATCACATCTGCAAACTATTGTACTTTCTCAAGAGCTTAGTACAGTGCTCTGCACACTGTAAGACCTCAGTGAATACCATTGATTTAATTTGGTCTCATTTTCTTCCTCTCACTCTCCATCATTTGGCAATAGAAAAATATATTTTGCAATAATAATGACGATAATAATGACTATGGTATTTGTTAAGCATTTATTTTGTGCTGAGCACAAGGTAATCAGGTTGGACATAGTCCCAGTCCTGCATGGGGCTCACAGTTCAAGAGGGAGGTACAAGAGGTATTGAATAGATTGTAAACTCACTGTGGGCAGAAAATGTGTCTGTTATATTGTTGTGTTGTACTCTCACAAGAGCTTAGTAAAAGACTGCGAGCCTGTTGTTGGGTAGGGACTGTCTCTATCTATTGTTGAATTGTACTTTTGAAACGCTTAGTACCCTGCTCTGCATACAGTAAGTGCTCAATAAATATGATTGAGTGGATGAATGAATGAAATATGATTGATAGATTGAATCCCCATTTTACAGAGGAAGCAACTGAGGCACAGAAAAGTTATGTGACTCACTTCAGGTCACATAACAGGCAAGAGGTAGAACTAGAAATAGAATCCAGGTCCTATGACTCCCAGGACTGTGTTCTATTCACTAAGCAATGTTGCTCCTCATTTAGCAGATGAATTATTTAAAATTAGTTGGTCCTAAAGTTTTATTAGGTAGCTTTTCATTTGTTGGGCAGTATGGTGTTGTTTACTGGAGTGGAGAGAGAAGACCTAAGTGGGAAAAGTCTCCTTTATTCTGAGCTGAAAAATTCAGTCATTGAATTCTTGTTAGGATTTCTCCTCCCTTCTACTCCTCCTTGAAAGTTGCTTTTGTGTTTCTTCCATGATTACTGCATGCTCTTAAGGGTGTAGGAAAGGAATTAATTCATTACTAAGCCACAATCAGTCAATCAATCAATGGTATTTATCAAATACCTTTTTTGTGAAGACCACTGAACTTAGGTATTTGGGAGAGTAAAATATAGTTGTTCAATACAGAGAATTATATGAATTATTATTGTTATTAATATTATTGTGGTACTTGTTAAAGGCTTATGTGTCAAGCACTGTTCTAAGTATTGGGGTGGACATTTATATTATCAATTTGGACAGAGTCCCTGTCCTACATGGTTGTCACAGTCAAAGTGGGAGGGATTGGTGGAGAGTAGTATGGTAGAAGTAACAATATTAGTAGTAGCAGTAATAATAATAATGATGACTATGGTATTTATTGAGCCCTTACTATGTGCCAGGCACTGTATTAAGCGCTGGGGTGGATAAACCAAATCGGGTTGGATACAGTCCCTGTCTCACATGGAGCTCACAGTTTTCTTCCCCATTTAACAGATGAAGTAACTGAGGCACAGAAAGGTGAAGTGGCTTGCCCAAGACCACATAACAGACAAGTGGCAGATCCAGGATTAGAATCCATGACCTTCTGACTCTCAGGCCCGTGTTGTATCCACTGTACATTAAATATCAAATATGCTGCTACAGTTGCAAATTGGATATTCACTGAAAGGCTGCCTAAAGGATCTTTAAGGACACATTAGTACAGTGCTCTGCACACAGTAAGTGCTCAATAAATATGATTGAATGAATGTGTCTTCCTCTGGTCACTAAGAAGTTCCAGATCGCTAATGCGCAAACTCTAATTCCTCTTCTGCCCTAACTGTAACTAAAGTGTCCCACAGGTTGCTGGATTGAAAGACAAATCTCTCAACCTGCCTTACTGTTGAGGAGTTCATTGACTAGACCTCTGACATGGAGTAAGTCCGCTACATCCCTCGTTTAGAATAATTCTCTATGGCTCCAGAAACACTGACTTATCAGGAAGGTCATAGTTCATGGAAAGTCACGTGGCCTAGTGGATAGAGCACAGGCCTGCGAGTGAAAAAGATCTGGGTTCTAATCCCAGCTCTGTCACTTGTGTGCTGTGTGACCTTGAGCAAATCACTTCACTTTTCTGGGCTTCAGCTATCTCATCTATAAAATGAGGATTAAGACTGCAAGCCCCATGTAGGACATGGGCTGTACCCAACCTGATTATATGTACATATGTTTGTACGTATTTATTACCCTATTTATTTATTTTACTTGTACATATTTATTCTACTTATTCGGTTAATATGTTTTGTTCTCTGTCTCCCCCTTCTAGACTGTGAGCCCACTGTTGGGTAGGGACCGTCTCTATATGTTGCCAACGCTTAGTACAGTGCTCTGCACACAGTAAGTGCTCAAGTAATACGATTGAATGAATGAATGAATCTACCCCAGTACTAGTATAGTGCCTGGAACACAGTAAGTACCTAACAAATACCATAAAAAGAAAGCTGGTTACCTCTGTGAGAATATCACTCCAGTGAGACACTTGAGGAATTCTTGGTGACAATAACAATGATGATATCTGTTAAGCACTTATTATGTGCCAAGTTCTGTACTAAGCACCAGAGTAAATATAAAATAATCACAGCCTACATGGGGCTCACATACTAAATCGGAGGGAGAACAGTTATTGAATCCCTGTTTTGCAGAGGTGGGCACTGAGGCACAGAGAAGTTAAGTGACTTGCACAAGGTCGCATAGCAGGTGAGTGGTGAGATGGAAATGGCTCCTCTATCAGAGCTAAATACTGATTTTGTTCCCCATCATTGCTAGAAATGTGCTGCTTTCCAATGCAGATTTTGCATTGAGCATAAGAATAATAAAACGTAAGACCAATGGCTATAGTAATAATTAATAACTATGGTATTTGCTACGCTCTTACTACAGGCCAGGCACTGTACTGAAGTGCTGGGGTGGATATAAGCAAATCGGGTTGGACACAATCCCTTGTCCCACATGGGGCTCACAGTCTCAATCCCCATTTTACCTATGCTTCTCATAAGTGGATCAGTGGTCCCTCTAGACTGTAAGCTTGTTGTATCTGGGGAATGTACCTGTTTATTTTTTTACTGTACTCTCCCAAGTGCTTAGTAAACTGCTTTTCACACAGTTAGAGCTCAATAAATACAACTGAATGAATGAAAGAATGAATGGTCCATCCACTCCAATATTCTGTCAATCAGTCAATCAGTGATATTTTTGAGCTCTTAATGTGTGTAGAGCACTGCACTAAGTGTTTCAGAGAATACGATGCAACAGGGTTGGAGAAGCAGTGTGACTCAGTGGAAAGAGCATGAGCTTAGGAGTCAGAGGTTGTGGGTTCTAACCCCGGCTCTGCCACTTGTAAGCTGTGTGACTTTGGGCAACTTACTTAACTTCTCTGTACCTCAGTTACCTCATCTGTAAAATGGGGATTAAGACTGTGAGCCCCACAAGGGCCAACCTGATTATTTTTCGAGAAGGAGCATGGCTCACTGGAAAGAGCACGGGCTTGGAAGTCAGAGGTCATGGGCTCAAATCTCGGCTATGCCAACTGTCAGCTGTGTGACTTTGGGCGAGTCACTTCACTTCTCTGTGCCTCAGTTACCTCATCTGTAAAATGGGGATGAAGACTGTGAGCCCCACCTGGGACAACCTGATCACCTTGTATCCTCCCCAGCACTTAGAACAGAGCTTTGCACATAGTAAGTGCTTAACAAATGCCATCATCATCATTATTATTATTATAGACATATTGCCTGCCTACAATGAGCTCACAGTCTTAAAGGAAGAGAATTCTGTGTTGATCTCCCTCCTTAATATCCATCTCAATCAATCAATCAATTACATTTATTAAGTCCCTACTGTGTACAGTGTACAAAGTAATAGAGTTTGTAGATGTAATCTCTCCCCACTAGGAGTTTACAGACTACAGAGAGAGATGGACATTAAAATAGATTGTGGGAAAGGGGAAAGAGTAGAGTATAAGAATATTTGCCAAGTATTGATTTGGCATGGACTTCTTTCTTCTCATAACCCAGAAAGGAGCCCTCAGCCCTGATTTTTCCAGTCTGCACAACTTCCTGTGATTAAAAAATCCCATGAATTAGCCCCTGGCTGAGTGAAAAAGCAGCAAGATGTAGTGGACAGAGCATGGGTGAGGGAGCCAGAAGGTACTGGGTTCTAAAACCAGCTCTGCCACTTTTCTGCTGTGTAGCCTTGGGCAAGTCACTTAACTCCTCTGTGCCTGTTACCTCACCTGTAAAATGGGGATTGAGATTGAGCTTCATATGGGACAGGGACTGTGTTCATTCCGATTTGTTTATATCCACCCCAAAGCTTAGTATAGTGCCTGGCTCACAGTAAGCACTTAACAAATACCACAATTATTATTAATATTATGAAATGCTGCTTTTTGTTTGACTTAAAATGACCAACCTTCCATAATAATAATAATAATATGATAAGGTCTTCCTTTAATAATAATAATAACGATGGTATTTGTTAAGCACTTACTATGTGCAAAGCACTGTTCTAAGCGCTGGGGAGGTTACAAGGTGATCAGTTTGCCCCACGTGGGGCTCACAGTCTTAATCCCCATTTTACAGATGAGGGAACTGAGGCACAGAGAAGAATGTTGTGAGATTGGGGCAGAACAATTCTATGTTTGCCTTTGTCATGCTCTTCGTGGTTTCGATAACTTCCATCATGTTTTCTCTCATGCTTGCATTTTTCTAAACTGAAGAATCCTACTCTTTTTCAAAATATCTCCAGAAACAGTTTTCTAGAGGCTCTCCAGCCTGAGGTTTATTTTTATCATCTGTATCCCACGCTGGACAGCAAGCTCCTTGAGGACAGGGATCGTGTCTTCCAACTCTTGCATTGGACTCCCCCAAGCACTTAGTACAGTGTTCTGCACACAACAAGAGCTCAATAAATGTTATTGATTGAACGATTAAGGATAGAGGGGACAAGGGATGGAAGGGGAAGGTGAGTTTGCCTTCTGTATGTGAAGCTGACCCTGTTGACTCTGGAGTCTCTATCAGTGAGTGGTCACTGATAGAGAATCTTCATGTCTAGCACTAGAATAGGCTGCATTTCTTTGCTCTGTAGCCCACTACCAAGGCTTACCTTGTTTGTGTCCTTATTTTTTTTCATTATAGTATTTTTTAAGTGCTTACTGCCTACCAGTCACTGTTCAAAGTACTGAGGTAAATACAAGGTAATCAGATTGGATGTGGTCCAAATCCCACATGGGGTTCACAGTCTTCATCCCCATTTTACAGATGAGGTAACTGAGGCCCACAGTAGTGAAATGACTTGTCCAAGGTCACACAGCAGACAAATGGAAGAGCCGGGACTAGAACTCAGGTCCTTTTGACTTCGACCCGGGCTCTATCCACTAAGCCACGCTGCTTCCCTAGATTTCTTTGGGATGGTCCATTTCTGTTTTTCAAGAAAAGAATTCCAATCTTTGGAACCACTGAAATAATTTCATCTTGTCAACCTCCAGCATCACCTTCCCCTATTCCAATATTTTCCAATATTTCTCCAGTGCTGAGGAACTTTCCCACTGTCAATGTGAATGAAATAGAGTGCTCTAGAGCATCTTATTTCAAGACATCTGAAATGGGACCTTCCAGTGATCAGAAAACCCCAGCTCTTGCCAGAAAAACAGTATGTGTGTGTTAACTGAACTGCCAAGAGTGGGTTCAGGAATGTATTTCCTTCCTCTCACTGTGCTAAGCAGATCAAGGACATTGAGAGTGACAGTTTGGTCACTGAGTGCTTCTTCTGACATTCCCGAGTAAGCTGCCATTGACTTCACCTTCAGAGAGGGAAGCATGAAGGAAAACAAGATGTAGGAGGTTACTTGCCTCTTACAAATGGGCTCTCTGAGCTTGGATCTATTTATAGCATCCTTCATCAATATGGACGATAGCCTGTGGCTACCATGTTGCCTCTCCTAGTCTCCCATTGAAAAAATCTTCAAAAGCTCTAAGGAAGTCTGGTCTTTCAGCGGAAGCAGCGCTGATGGTGCTGAAATTATTTCACTGCTTATGGGTCAGTGGCAAGAAAGACTGTAAACAGATCAATTGTAACCTCGTTATTGAATTACAGGATGACAAACGACTTGGAGTTCTATTATTTCGACTGCTTAAGTTGCAGGATTTCTGCTCTCTTCTAAGAACTGAGAATCGCCGAATCCGTCGCCCACCTCCGCCTGGGATGTCTACAGCTTTGGGGACATTTGACATTAGGTGGCAGCAGTGGATTTTTTAGCTTAAAGCAGCCTGACCACTCCATTGCACCCCAGGGGTGAGGTTTGGAGATGAGTTTCGTTGGCAAATGACTTGGAGTTTTTCTAGAGCGGGATTTGGGCTGACAACTTGAAAAATCCCCATGCTGATGGGATGATGGTCCAATAAACCATTAGCCCGAGAGTTTAGAATATTTCAGGGACATGGGTGTCCAAAATCTCAAAACTTTGTAGAGTTATAATAATAATAATGCCATTTATTAAGTGCTTACTATGTGCAAAGCACTGTTCTAAGCTCTGGGGAGGTTACAAGGTGATCAGGTTGTCCCACGGGGGGCTCACAGTCTTCATCCCCATTCTACAGATAAGGGAACTGAGGCCCAGAGAAGTTGTGACTTGCCCAAAGTCACACAGCTGACAATTGGTGAAGCCTGGATTTGAATCCCTGACCTCTGACTCCAAAGCCTGTGCTCTTTCCTCTGAGCCACTCTGCTTCTTCTGAGCCACCATTAATAATAATGGTGATATTTGTTCATTCATTCGATCATTTATTGAGCGCTTCCTGTGTGCAGAGCACTTGGAGAGTACAATTCGGCAACAGAGACAATCCTTTTGTTAAGCACTTACTACGTGCCAGGCCTTGTACTAAGCGCTGGGGTGGATACAAGCAAATCGGGTTGGACACAGTCCCTTTCCCACGTGAGGCTCACAGTCTCAATCCCCATTTTACAGATGAGGTAACTGGGGCATGGAGAAGTGAAGCAATTTGCCCAAGGTCACAAGGCAGACAAGTGGCAGGGCAGGGATTAGAACCCATGACTTTCTGACTTCCAGCCTGTGCTCTAGCCACTATGCCAGCGGAAACTTAAGACATCTCCCCCTTTTAGACTGTGAGCCCACTGTTGGGTAGGGACTGTCTCTATATGTTGCCAACCTGTACTTCCCAAACACTTAGTACAGTGCTCTGCACACAGTAAGTGCTCAATAAATATGATTGATTGATTGACATGAGGTTTACCTATATTGAAGTGTGTGAGAATCTGGGAGTGCAAATATTCCTTCCTAGTATCATGTATGATTTGCATGACTGTCCTGCATGCTTCAAGGAGGAGCTGATGGCAGAAGGAGATGAGGGAGGGGCAGTTACCTTTTTTTAAGGTATTTGTTAAGCACTAATATTGTGTCAGGTACTGTTCTAAGCACTGGAGTAGATAAAAGGTAATCAGGTTGCACACAGTCTGTGTCCTTCATAGGGCTCACGGTCTTAATCCCCAGTTTACAGATGAGGTAACTGAGGCACAGGTAAGTGAAGTGCTCTCTTCTCAGTGTTGTCATAATATGTTCACAGAGATAGCATTATTATCCCACTAAAGCAATCAATTTGCAAAATCGTGAGCTGAGCTTTTTTGATATTTATTAAGAGCTTATTGTGTGCCAGGCACTGTACTGAGCGCTGGAATAGATACAAGCAAATCAGGTTGGACACAATTCACGCATGGACTCAGTCTTAATTCCAGTTTTACAGATGAGGTACTTGAGGCACATAGAAATGAAGTGACTTGCCCAAGGTCACACAGCAGACAAGTGGTGGAACTGGAATTAGAACCCAAGACCTTCTGACAGCCAGGCTGGGGCTCTAACCACTAGGCAATGCTGTTTCTCTTTTGGTTCTAAGGAAGCACAAACTATTTTTTGAAAAGAAAGGTAGCTACATGATTGTGGAGAGTCAAGCAGTGAGTCAGATCTTTCATTCTTAGGGCTAAAAAAAATAGGTATTATGTCCTTCAGAGCCCCAGATGAATGAGGCATTTGGAAGCAGTGTGGCTTAGTGGAAAGAGCATGGGCTTGGGAGTCAGAGGTCATGAGTTCTAATCCCAGCTCTCCCACTTATCAGCTGTGTGACTTTAGGCAAGTCACTTAACTTCTCTGTGCCTGTTACCTCATCTGTAAAATGGGGATGAAGACTATGAGCCCCACGTGGGGCAACCTGATTACCTTGTATCTACCCCCAGTGCTTAGAACAGTGCTTGGCACATAGTAAGCACTTAACAAATACCATTGTTATTATTATTATTTTCAAAAGACCTGATTTTTTTTATAGCGACTCTATTTCCCATCTGTTACTTGCTGTTCCTGCCGAGAGCAGTGTTTAAAAGGCACTGGGCAAGGATGAAGGGTCACGGAAACCTCCCCGATCACCCAAAATGTGTCCCCAAATTTTTTATTAGCCACATTATTTACAGCCCCCAAATGGGGTGGTTGAGTGTGATGAGGTCATAATAAATAGAATAGTAAATATGTACAAGTAAAATAGAGTAATAAAGCTGTACTAACATATATACAGGTGTTGTGAGGAGGGGAAGGAGGTAGGGTGGGGGGGATGGTTTTTTAGACTGTGAGCCCACTGTTGGGTAGGGACTGTCTCTATATGTTGCCAACTTGTACTTCCCAAGCGCTTAGTACAGTGCTCTGCACACAGTAAGTGCTCAATAAATACGATTGATTGATTGATGGGGAGGGGGAGAGGAAGGAGGGGGCTCAGTCTGGGAAGACCTCTTGGAGGAGATGAGCTCTCAATAGCCTCAGGATCCAGGAGCCCATTAGGAACCACTGCTTCTGTGTTGCTATGACTGATGTTTGCAGGCCATGTTGCTCCTTCAGCTTTCACCTCCTTGGCTCGTGAAGCCTCAGTTTGAAATCAATCCATCAGTGGTATTTTTTTTTTTTAATTTTTAAATGGGATTCATTTGTCCCTGAAGCCGGCCCGACTTTCCATTGTTCCAGAAATGACCCCAGTGGATAATACTGTTGTTTTGTCCTCGCCCGAATGCTTAGTACTGTGCTCGCCACACAGTAAGTACTCAAATAGCGTGGCTGTGAGGCGATGAGACCTGTTGCTTTTTTGTTTGGCTTTTTATGGTATTTGTATGGTATGTGCCAGACACTAATAATAATAATAATTATAATTATTGTGGTATTTAAGTGCTTACTGTGTGCCAAGCACTGTTCTAAGTGCTGGGTAGATACAAGGGAATAAGTTTGTCCCACATGGAGCTCACAGTCTTAATCCCCATTCTACAGATGAGGTAACTGAGGCACAGAGAATAATAATAATAATATTGGTATTTGTTAAGCACTCACTATGTGCTAAGCACTGTGCTAAGTGCTGGGGTAGATACAAGATAATCAGGTTGTCCCACGTGGGGCTTACAGTCTTAATTCCCATTTGACAGATGAGAGAACTGTGGCCCAGAGAAGTGAAGTGACTTACCCAAAATCACACAGCTGATGTGTGGGGGAGCCAGGATGAGAACTCACCACCTCTGACTCCTCAGCCCGGGCTTTTTCCATTAAGCCACGCTGAGAAGTTAAGTGACTTGCCCAAAGTCACACAGCTGGTAAATGGTGGAGCCAGGATTAGAATCCACGATCTCTGACTCCCAAACCCATGCTGTTTCCCAACTGTACTAAGTGCTGGGGTAGATACAAGCTAATCAGGCTGGACACAGTCCATGTCCCACATGGAATTCACAGTCTTAATCCTCATTTTACAGAAGAGGTAACTGAGGTATGGAGAATAATCATTATAATAACTGTGGTATTTGTGAAGCGCTTACTATGTGCCAAACCCTGTTCTAAGCACTGGGGTAGACACAAGCTAATCTGGTTGGACACAGCCCTGTCCCACATGGAACTCGAAGTCCTAATCCCCATTTTACAGATGAGGCAGCTAAGGCACAGAGTAGTAAAGTGACTGGCCCTGGATGACCATCCAGCAGACAAGTGGCAGAACTGGGATTATTCATTCATTAATTCAATCGTATTTATTGAGTGCTTACTGTGTGCAGAGCACTGTACTAAGTGCTTGGGAAGTACGAGTCGGCAACATATCGAGACGTCCCTACCCAGTAACGGGCTCATAATCTAGAAGGGGGAGACAGACAACAAAACATGGAGACAGGCCCTTCTGACTCCCAGACGTGTGCTCTGCCCACTGATGGTGTGGGGTGGATTTAAGGGATGTACACCTGGAGCCTTATCTGTAATTTTCCAGCCTTGACAAATGTCTGAAATGGGGAGGGTTTTCCACCTAGCCTCCCGCTCCTCCAGCACCAAGCACAATCAAGAGCAACTAATATATGAAGCTCTGTAGGAGCACCTCGTTGTGTTGTTTGTTATTTTCCACACAGAAGGGCTTTTGGCCCCTCTTCCCGATGGTCACACCATGCCCTGATGCCAGCTCTAAACGGTGTGGAAAAAAGCCTGAAAGGCTTTCTCCCTAGCAACACGAAAACAACAGACCTTAAGTCCGCTCTATCCTGCAGCCCAGGCTGTTCGCCCAGTGGCTGTTTTTTGCTGCATTTAGAGCAAGCCATGGTGAGTTCAGGGAGTGGGGCGGCATTTCCAAACAGCCTCAGAGAACGGTCTGAGTCGAATGCGTAAAAACAGTTTTTCAGGGTGCCTGTTCACGGTCTCTGGGCTCTGATAGCGTCAGAGATAAAGTACGCTCCAAGTCCATAGGGTGTGCCCTGAATATCACAGGTGTACACGCCGATCGGAGCGGAATGGTGATCATGGTAATCATGGTCTACTCATGCCCTTTGGGGGAAACACCTCAAGACGTAGGCTTTGGGGTTGTGCTTTTAAGGATTGGGCCACTCTGTGTCAGGTTTGTTAGAGAGAGAGAAGCAGTGTAGCCCAGTGGATAGAGCATGGGCTTGGGAGTCGGAAGGACCTGGCTTCTAATCCCGGCTCTGCCACTAGTCTGCTGTGTGACCTTGAGCAAGTCATTTCACTTGGCTGTGCCTCGGTTACCTCATTTGTAAAATGGTGATTGAGATTCTAAACCCCATGTTGGGACGTGGATTGAGTCCAACCTAATTATCTTGTATCTGCCCTAGCACTTAGTGCAGTGCCTGGCACAAAGTAAGCACTTAAGAAATGCCATTAAAAAAAAGGTGTGGATGAAAAGACCCGGAATGGTGCCTTTCTGGCCTGTTAGATCTTTGAAACTTGTCTCCTCCCTGTGCCTTTTACCGACCTAAAATCCCTGCCCCTTTTTGAGTCCATTCTCAAAATGAAAAGCTGCCACTTACTTAGGCTTTTGGATAATTTGCATTGTGAGAGGCAAGTTGTAAGGGTGGAAGAAGTTGAAGAGAACAAATTGCCAGTTTGGTGAAAAGAGTGAAGGAGAAGTTCAAATTCCAGCCTGGGCTGAATTCAGTGCAGAAGGTGGGGAGAGGAAGAAATGAAAGCAGAAACGGTGAGGTTTGAATGACTAACATTTGGAATTTTCCCTTCTATAAAAGGTATTCTCTCTGGCTTTTGCTAATAACATACCCTTCAGTGTCTTGATATGAACATCACCACAGGGGCAACTAATGACTTTTTCTAACTATATACTTGTATTTTGCAGTAGCCAATTAATGTGGCATCTATATGCATCTTTTTGTCTGAGGGCTTTTATCCCAAACATCTGATAATAATCACAGCATAAATAAAATCCTAACACCAGGCAGTTATAAGCAGCTTAATTGCAGCAATTAATTTGTAGACTTACCTAATTAAATTTCTCCAGCCAGAGTGTGTTGCCTGCATATATTAAGTTTGCAGAAGAGAAATAACAGAATAGAATTAAATAATGACAGTGTCCCTAATATGGTCCCTTGAGCAACTCCTAAGGTTAAAATGAAAACCTATCAAGGATGAATAAAAAATACTCAGCCCTGCTAAAATGATGGATGATATTTCTCGCTTGTATGTAAAGTGATCCTGATGTATATTATGATTGAAATAGGAGTGAAGATGTCTTTATGTGATTGCTTTAATATGGTGGATAAAATTATCTATTTAACTAAATCATTTTTTTCCCTCTTGGAAATAGGATTCACTGAAACAATTCTGATCTCCTTCTAAATTTTGAGCCATTGTTAACTACTTGTTTATCTGCTTTCTTGCCTTCATGTAAGAATTAGGTCACTAAAACAAAATAAAAGCTGAAGACAGGGAAGAACTGCTGAAGATCATTTTAAGTGAAGATGAGCCTGTCAGTAAGTCAAAATGATCCCAGATTTGTGGTGGAGCTGGAGATCAATGAAGTCAGGGATGTGTGTTCGTGACAACCACGTGAACATGGAGGAAGGTGAAATGGCCATTGTCTCAGACCAAGTAGTGCTAATTATGATAATTGTCAAATTTTTTTAAGCACCATGTGCCAAGCACTGTGGTAGGTAAAAGATAATCAGGTCAGATTCACTCCCTGCACTGTGTGAGACTCACAGTATAAGTAGGAGGGAGAAAAGCCTTTGAATCCCTGTTTTCGGATGAGGAAACTGAGGCACAAATAAATTACTTACCTAAGGTCACACAGCAGGCAAGTAGCAGAACTGAGATTAGAACCCAGGTCTTCTGACTCTCTCAGGCCTGTGCTCTTTCCACTATACACACTGCTTTTTTGTGCATGACTGATATGTAGGCTGACATAACCTTCTAACAATTTATTCCTTAAGAGTGGTAAGGGGTTGTAGTTACAGTAGATCATTTAATAATTGAATAAAGAGAAAACCTGAGGTCTCTGTAAAATTCCCTAGCAATCGTACACTTCACTTGGAACTATGTAACCCATTTAAAAAAAAGAGGGCTCCACGGTGAGAGAAGAACCTGAGTATTGCTAGTCGACATCGGTTTGGCCCACTCAGTTCTGTATTCTGCTTCTGATAGAAGCCACTGGTTGCTTGGCAAAGTGGAAGGAACCCAGGTCTGGGATTCAGAGAACTGTGAGTTCTAATCCCTTCTCCACGCACCTGCTGTGTGACTTTGGGGAAGTCACTTCACTGCTCCGTGCCTCAGTTACCTCATCTGTAAAATGGGGATTAAATCTTCCTCCCTCTGATTTAGGCTATAAGCGCCATGCAGTACAATGACTGTGTAGTGCTTAGGACAGGGCCTCGCACTACATAGTAAGCACTTAACAACTTCCATTAAAAAAGCATACAGGGTATTAAATTTACCATTCATCAAAAGTGGAATGCAACTATTATAAAATGAATGCTTTTTTTCCTTTCTCAATTATTTAAGGCACTTTTTTTGGATATAGCATTTAAGTGCTTACTATGTGCTAGACACTGTACTAAGCACTGGGCTAGATACAGGCTAATCAGTTTGGACACAGTCCATGTCCCACATGGGACTCACAGAGTTAATCCCCATTTTATGGATGAGGTAACTGAGGCACAGAGAAGTGAAGTGACTTGTCCAAAGTCATGCAGCAGACAGGTAGTGGAAGTGGGATTAGAACTGAGGTCCTTTTGACTCCCAGGGCTATTCTCTATCCATTAGGCCAGGCTGCTTCTCAAGTGCTCTTGAACTTGAGTTTAAGCATACCAACAGGGATTATATACTGTTTTCCTTCCATTCCAAATTAGAATTACAGCTGATCCATTTTCCTATTTAACCAAGGCTGATTAAAAAAAACAAGACAACCTATTTTTGCATGGTTTGGATCAAATGTAAAACTAAAGTCAACCGGGCATGGAGTCAGGTAAGATGTATATGAAAATGAGGTCCCCATTTTCACATCCCTCTCTCTTTGGCTCTTTCTATTATCATCATCAGTGGTATTTACTGAGTGTTTACTGTACTAAGCACTTGAGAAAGTATGATACACCAACAGAGTTGGTAGTCACATTACCTGCCTACAGTGAGCTATTATTCCATCATTCCATCTGACCCTTGCTTCACCAGAGAAGCAGCGTGGCTCAGTGGAAAGAGTACAGGCTTGGGAGCCAGAGGTCATGGGTTCTAATTCCAGCTCTGCCACTTGTCAACTCTGTGACTCTGGGCAAGTCACTTAACTTCTCTTGGCTTCAGTTACCCCATCTGTAAAATGGGGATTAAAACTGTGAGCTCCACGTGGGACGATTTGATCACCTTGTATTCCCACCTCCCAGCACTTAGAATAGTGCTTTGCACATAGTAAGCACTTAACAAATGCCATTGTTATTATTATTACCAATGTAATTTATTAGACGGTGGCAGGGATGGAGAAAGAAAGGGAAACTGATGACATTAGTGATAAGCTCTCCTCTGTATCTTATTGTTGAATTGTGACAAAATGGCTATTCTCATTGGCATTATGGGATCACCCCTACTTGGCTGTTATTTATCTTTGAAATATCAGTCTCTGGCTAGGAAACAACAGGCCTTCTCAGTGGAAAATCCTCAGAACAGTGAACAATAAAGTTAAATTGGCGATGGGAAAGTTTGGGAGGACACCAGGATGTTAATTCATTGTAGTTTCAGAGTGGGGAAGAACTCTGAGCTTTTACTGGGCAGGATGTGTTTTCAGTCCTCAGTAATAGAGAAGTATAGGAAATGTGTGTCTCGAAGATATAGAGACGATGCTAACTAGCACAGGATTGTGGCTACGGCGTGGATTGAAGTCTTCCAGAAGGGTGAGAAGAGGGTATATTCTTTAAGACAAATCACTTAGTCGAAGGAGGAAAGCAGGTAAACTGGCTGTGAGTGAGATATGCTTCCAGAAACCCATCCCTCGTAAAATCCCCAGTTAACTGCCTCATTTATGTCTGCCATGGAGTTTAGATTATGGCTAATGAAGCCTCTATTTCAGAAATATCAGACATTGTCAGCCAGTCCTTTTTCTTTTATTCAGCTCCCTCTCGAGTGAAAGTGGGCACTCGTCTATTAATTCATCAACTCGCTTCAGGTAGCACAGAAGCCAATACATTCCCCTGCTCTCCACTCCCTCCTCCCTTCCTGAATTCAAGGAGAGTAAAATGGAAGTGAAACCTTTCATCTGCGAGCCTTACCCTTGAATGGTTTAGCTGGGTTTGAATTAGCTTTTTTTTTTTTGACCACTTATAACTTCTTGTGGAGTTATGCTACTTGCTGGGTGATTTTTTTATCTTACAAAGCATTGCAATCAATTTCACCTTTAAGAAATAAAGACACTCTATAGGAAATAAAGCCATTCTCTCTTATTGGTTATACCATCTATCATCTAGTAGATTTCCATTACCCAGAAGGTCAGTTTTATTATGTGATATAAATACCTTTCTTTATTTTCTAAAAAAACTCCAGCTCTCTTTTCCAAAAGATATTGAAAATCACTTGGTGTTAATTTCCATGGTGACAGAGTAGGAGAAGACCATTTGAGCTCTTTCAAGCAACAATCAAGAGCATGCATCTGAATTATTGGGGGGCAGGCAGTAGGATAGAATCTGCGTCAATAGCTATCTCTTTCCTTTCAGGTGCTTCCATTGAGGTGAAGAAATGAAAGAGGAGGTAGTTTTGTAGGTGAGAAAACTTTCAAAATGTCATCCTTTTTTCAATTTTTTTTTTCCCTCAGGCTCTCTAACTTCCTGAGTTAAAGCAAAGCTTTAGGAGAGCTTGGAGATGGTTTCTCCTGTAAGGAAGAGGGTATTTTATGTGTTCAGAACAAAACAAGCTAAAATACTATCCCTGGCCTCACTGAGGCAGACACACAAAAAAGGACTAAGTTGCAAAACTTGAAACGATGGGCCATCTTTGAAATAGGATCTTTTCTTGAAATCTGTCAGTTGGTCATGCATGTATGACTAAGCCTGGTTGTGCTGTAAAAATTTAGTTGAGAAGCAGCGTGGCCTAGTGAAAAGAGCACAGGCCTGAGAGTCAGAGGACCTGGGTTCTAATCCTGCCTCCCCAACTTGTGTGTGATCTTGGGCAAGTCACTTCACTTCACCGCCTCAGTTCCCTCAATGACAAAATGGTGTCCCTCCTACTTAGGCTGTGAGCCCCATGTAGGACCTAATTATCTTGCATCTACCCCAGCACTTTAGAATAGTGCTTGACATATAGTATTCTTCTTATTATTATGGTATTTGTTAGGCACTTACTATGTGCCAAGCACTGTTCTAAGCACTGGGGTAGATACAAGGTAATCAGGTTGTCCCACGAGGGGCTCGCAGCCTAAATCCCCATTTTACAGATGAGATCACTGAGGCACAGAGAAGTTAAGTGACTTGCCCAATGTCACACAGCAGACAAGTGGCAGAGCCAGGATTAGAACCCACATCCTCTGACTCTCAAGTCCGTGCTCTTTCCACTAAGCCACGCTGCTTCTCTAAGTATACTTAAGTAAACTCTTGACAAATACCATAACTATTGTTATTGTAGTCATCAACTGACCCTATTTCCAGTGAAATGTCTTGGAAAACTAACCTCACCAAAAGCCAACTGGATTACTCCTCTTTGTTGAAAAATGTTTTGTAATTGGCTACATCTGTCCCAGAATGCCCCACCTCCAACTGAATCCATTCTGGTAGTGTATTCATAGACTTTTCTTGGTAAAAAATACAGAAGCAGTTCACCATTGCCTCCTTCCACACAGTAAACTTGAGTCTACGGCCTCGATTCTCTCCCATGCCACTGCTGCCCAGCACAGGTGAGTTTTGACTTGGGGCAGATTGCCTTCCACTCACTAATAATAATAATAATGATGGCATTTATTAAGCACTTCCTATATGCAAAGCACTGTCCTAAGCGCTGGGGAGTTTACAATGTGATCAGGTTGTCCCTTGGGGGGCTCACAGTCTTAATCCCCATTTTACAGATGAGGTAACTGAGGCACAGAGAAGTTGTGACTTGCCCGAAGTCACACAGCTGACAAGTGGCAGAGCCGGGATTTGAACCGATGACCTCTGACTCCAAAGTCCGTGCTCTTTTCACTGAGCCACACTGCTTCCCTTAGTCACTAGCCACTGCCCAAGCTAGGAATGGAATGGATATGCCTCTGCTTGACTCTCCCTCCCATAGTTGAGACTGGTAGAGTACTGAAAACTCTCCATATGCGACTCCGAGTGGGGAGCCTCTTCCTTTACAATCCAAAAATGTTTTCCTCACCCTGAAAGTTGCAGACACTTATTTTTTCCTTGAAAATGTATGTTGGGTCCAGCAGCTAATGAAGCAAGTGCGAAGGGCAAGGACTGGAAAGCAGATGTGACTGATCCTTTGAGTGTTATTCAGGTTGAGTGATTTGGCTTCTCCCAGATCAGCTATTTGATGATGGGATTAGGGGTTCAATTTCAGGAATGCCAACAGGAAAATGCTGATCAGCATTTCATTTATTTTGGGGTATGGGCTGGCAATCCAGGGCTGTATTTAGGTCTCCTGAGGTCATGGTGATTCCCATTTCCAAAGGTTTAATTGCTGGAGCTAGCTGTCTTCTGGAGCATTTGGTGTTCTGGATTGGGTCCTTAAGGCTAATATTCTTCACTTCCTTGTTCATCTTGGCTGTGCTTTGTGCTGAACTGCTTCTCCCAATAAACAGCCAAATATTAATGTAAAACCACAGGTCATCCTGTTTACTGAATAATTTAGTGAAATCCCAATTACCTTTAAGTCATTTAAAGGCAGGGTCTCGGCAATCGGTGCAATCGAGAAGCAGCATGGCCTAGTGGTTAGAGCAGGGGCCTGGGAGTTACAAGGACCTGGATTCTAATCCTGGCTCTGTCACTTGTCTGCTATGTAAGCTTGAGCAAGTCACTTCATTTCTCTGTGCCTCAGTTACTTCATCTGTAAAATGGAGATCGATACTGTGAGCCATATGTGGGACAGAGACTGAATCCAATCTGATTAGCTTTATCTACCCCAGTGCTTAGTACAGTGCTTGACACATAGTAAGTGCTTAACAAGTACTATAATTATTATTAATATTATTATTATCAGCATCGACAAGACTTTCATGTATCTAACTTCTTGGAGTCTTCAACAAGCAGTTTTTTTCAGCTTCATGTCTTCATGATCAAATCAGTTGCTCCAAAACCAAACTCTTCATTTTCCCACCCAAGCCCTGGCCTCCTCCAGATTTTCCCTTAACTGTAGACAGCATCACAGTCATCCCTGTCTCACAAGCACCTTGGCATTATCTTGACTCATGTCTTTCCTTCAATCCACATATTCAATCTAATGCTTAATCCCCACTGGCTTCAGTTTTGGAAAAGCTGGCATCAGCCCTCTCACTGACCTCCCTGATGTCTCTGTCTCCCCTCTCCAGTCCATCCTTCTTCCCTTTTCTCCCTCCCTTCTGTGTCACCTATGCATTTGGGTCAGTTTGGCTTAGTGGATAGAACATGGACCTGAGAGAAAGACCTGGCTTCTAATCCCAGCTCTGCCACATGTCTGCTGTGTGACCTTGGGCAAGTCACTTCACTTCTCTCTGCCTCAGTTACTTCATCTGTAAAATGCAGATGAACGTAAGCCCTATTTGGGACAGGAACTATGTACAACCTGATTAACTTGTATCTACCCCAGCGCTTAGAACCGTTCTTGGCATGTAACACTTAACAAAATACCATTATTATCATTGCTCCTTAAACACTTTGATATTCACCCCTCACTTTGCCCCTCAACATATTTATATATCACTCTGTAATTTATTTAAATATCTTTCTCCCCATTTGGTCTGTAAGCTCCCTGAGGGCAAGGATCCTGTCAACCTACTCTCATTGTATCATATTCGTCCAAGCAGTTAGTCCAATATTCTGCCAAGGACTCAATAAATACCACTGACTGATAGATTAATTGATAGTTTTGACACAGCTCCTGTCACGCATGAGATTCACTGCCTAAGAAGGAGAGAGAACAGGTATTAAATACTCATGTTCCAGATGAGGAAACTGAGGCACGAGGAGGTGACTGCCCAGGGTCACACGGCAGACAGGTGGCAGAGCTGGGATTGGAACACAGATCCTCTGATGTCCAAGGCTGTGCCCTTCCCATTGGGCCACATGGCTGCCCTAAGTTGAAACCACAACTTCTTCCCAGAGTACTAACAGCAATGACCAGATCTCCCCCACCACTATCCAGCTTCTGCCTCAGTGATGGTGGGTGGGGAGGAAGACACCACCACCGTAATAATTCTGGAAACTGAACATTTTTGGTTCATCTTTCCCACTATCTTCCCCACAGGCCAACCCACTATCAGCCCTTTCTCTTTGATTGTGAGCCCCTAGATGAGATAGGGATCGGGTGTAGGTCTCATCTGTGCTTCCTTTCCAGCTCTTACTATAGCACTTTGCCCACAGTAGGCATTGTATTCATTTTTTTCATTGTCATATTTATTGAGTGCTTACTGTGTGCAAAGCACTGTAATAAGCACTTGGGAGAATACACTATAACAATGAACAGACTCATTCCCTGCCCATAATAAGCTTACAGTCAAGAGGGGAGACCGACATTACTATACATGATATATAAATGACTGATATTTAATGATTATTAACCTATTCACTGTACCTCAATCTCATCTCTATCTCACCGCCGATCTCTCACCCACACTCTACTCCTGGCCTAGAATGCCCTCCCTCCTCATATCTGACAGACTTTCCCTCTCACCACTTCAAAGCCTTACTGCAGACACATCTTCTTCCAGAGGCCTTCCCTGGCTAAGCCCTCATTTTATCTTCTCTCACTCCCTTCTGAATCACCCTGATTTTCTCCCTTTATTTACCCCCACCCCAAGCCCCATATCACTTATGTACACCTCTGAAATGTGTTTTATATAAATGTCTGTTCCCCTGTGTGAGCCTGTGAGCTCATTGTGGGCAAGGAATGTAAACTGACACTGTTATATTGTACTCTCCCAAGCACTTAGTATAGCACACTGCACACAGTAAGTGCTTGATGAATATGATTGATAGATTGACTATTGCTACTACTCCTTCACTGAAATGTTCAGGTCAATTGCTTTAGCGTGTTGATGCTAGAGAGAACTCCTCTTTCTCCTAAAACACAGATGTCTTCATCGCAGCTTGCCAACTTCCACTTGAACTGCTCCTGTTCTAAAATAAGAAGATTCATCTGCTTTTTGAAAAAGTTCTACCAAGACTGTGTGATTCATCAGTTTGTCCAGGAAAAGGATTTGGCTATTTATAGGTATTTGAAAAGCTCTCTCACTTTACCACTTTCCCTTTCCCTTTCCACTTTCCCAGCTACCAAGGGTTTAAATAGGTAATAATAAATGTGGTACTGGTTAAGCATGTACTATGTGCCAAGCACTATAAGTAGGTACAAGATAATCAGGTCAGACACAGTCCCTGTCCCACAATCAATCAAGCACATTTACTGTGTGCAGAGCACTGTACTAAGAGTTTGAGAGAGTACAATAAAACAGAAGCATTCCCTGTCCAATCAATTGTATTTATTGAGCATTTACTGTGTGCAGAGCACTGTAGTAATTGCTTGGGAGCATGCAATATAACAGAGTTGGTAGACATTCCCTACCACAGTGAGCCTACAGTCTAAATAGAAGGGAGATCATGTACTGAATTTCATTTTACAGATGAGGAGACTGAGACCCTGAGAAGTTATTCATTCAATCATATTTCTTGAGCTTTTACTGTGTGCAGAGCACTGTACTAAGCACTTGGGAAAGTATGATATAACAATAAACAGACACATTCTCTGCCCACAACAAGCTTATGGTCTAGTGGAAAGACAGACATTAATATAAATATATAAATTACAGATATGTACTTAAGTGCTGGCATAGTGAAAAGAGCACGGGTTGGAAGTCAAAAGTCATGGGTTCTAATTCTGCCTCTGTCACTTGTCAGCTGTGTGACTTTGGGCAAGTCACTTATCTTCTCTGTGCCTGTTACCTCATCTGTAAAATGGGGATGAAAACCGTGAGTACCACGTGGGACAACCTGATTACCTCGTATCTACCCCAGTTCTTGGAACAGTGTTTGGCACATCGTAAGCACTTAACAAATACCATCATCCTTATTATTACTATTATTAAGTGCTGTGGGGCTGGGGGGACGAATAAAGGAAGCAAGTCACCCAAGATAGACATGTGGCAGAGCTGAGATTTGAACCCCAGTCCTTTTATTTCCAGGCCCGTGCTCTTTCCTCTAGGCCAAGCCATTTCTCATGGGTCAGAGAGGGGGCCAGGAAATTGGGGACTAGAATTCGAGGGAGGGTCAGCGGTCCATAGATCATAACTGGCACCACTCACCCAAGGAATGCTATCTGATCTTCTACCCTGTCCTGAAACAGTCTCTGATTCTGAGAAGACTGTCTTCTGACCACACTAGACCTGGCATTATATCCCCCGGCAGAGGCCATGAGTCCACAGATGGTTATTTGGGGGAACAGGGGATGCAACACTCCCTGAAAGATGACCTTCTGAGTTCACCAATACTATCACCTCAAAGCTTCCTTATTTAAACTTAAGTCAGAGGTCTCATTAACTCCTGAATGCATCTCATCAGCATTCTGTCAGGTATGCATGGCAAATTTTCCTAACGGCCAAATAGATTCTTTAGGCCTCCCAGGAGTATCGTTTGCAGTCACAGGGGAATGGACTTAATACCTTCCCTGGCATGTGGGTTTGAGCCATGTGGGTTCTCTTGCCCTTTTGCAGTCTCCTGAAAATTTTCTGAGCCATACCAGGAGTTCCTGCTCTACATCCTTGACAGCTTCATCGTTTGTCACTCTGTGTAAGGGGGTTGGTGAGTGTAGGTGCCCCTTGTCTGCTGTGTGACTTTGGTGAAGTCACTTCACTTCTCTGTGCCTATTACCTCTTCTGTAAAATGGGGATTGAGACCGTGAAGCCCCATGTGGGACAGGGACTGTGTCCAACCCAATTTGCTTGTATCCACCCCGGCGCTTAGTATGGTGCCTAGCACAAAGTAAGTGCTTAAAATATGCCACTGTTATTCATTCATTCAATCATATTGAGTGTTTACTGTGTGCAGATCACTGTACTAAGAGCTTGGAAAGTACAATTTGGCAACAAATGGAGACAATCCCTACCCAACAATGGGCTCACAGGTGTGAGTGCATTGTCCAACTTTTGGCTCTGGCAATTTTGCAGAATGTTAAAGAAATTGCACTGATCAGTTACATCTCATCCCCAAACCTGTTTCAGAGACGTCATGGCGGAAGTGTAAATGGTAATTTTCTCCAGCCCTAAAATGCATTTTCTCATCAGGCAGAGCACTGGTGAACTGACCTGTGGGATGTGATTAGAGCAGAGGGCAGGAAATAAATTTGCATCTTTGGCTGGAGCTGCACATTTCACTCTCCTGTAGTCTTATCTGGGTTTAAATAGTTTTCCATTTCCTACTGATCTCCACGCTTGAAATTCTAACCATCTCTTCAGCAATTTGATCGAGTCATTTCATCAGGTAGGACCACTAACGTTTCAAGTACAGACTAATTCACATAATGCAGTTATATAGCTATCAATCAGACCTCTAAGGGTTCACTCTCTCCAAAGGAAATAATAATAATGCCCAACCAGAGCATTTACCATCAGATCCAAAGGGCTTATCAAGCACAAGAATTACTTTATCACTGAATCAAGATGAGCCCGAGAAGAAAATTAAAACCAAAAACTCTCTTTGTCCTCTGGGTTCTAAAGAAAAGATATAGGGGGATTCCTAATACAGAGAATTCACCCTTTCAGGTGAATCAAGAGCTAGGCTCACAGTTTGAAAGGATGAAGATGCTAATTGCTGAGGGAACTTAAGCTCCACTCCTCCCCCCAAGGCCCCGACAGAACCCCACAGACTGAATCTGTGAGGCACAGTTCTTGGAGCTGATAATGCTTGATTTGTCCTAGACTGTCAGTCTTGCTAAAAGTGGGGAGGGGAGAGAGATGTCCCTTAAAGTACAAAGCCTGGGGTGGTTGTCCCAGTTGACCTTAATTAAACTGTCCTGCTTAATGGCATCAAATCTATCCCTCCCCATGCTTTCTAAAGCGCTTCTTTTGTCTTCACATCAAGTAAACAAGTGAGACTGGTTCAGGAATCAGATGACTATTCCTGATATTTCCCATTTATACCCGAGAACAGTACACGCTTACATATCCCCCACCACATCAAGGAGAAATTTCTGACCACTGGGTTGAAGGCCTCCTTCCAGTTCTCTCCTTCCTACTTATCGACTATCTCTTCCCACCACGCCTCTTCTTGCACTCTTTAGTTCCTCTCAAGCTAACCCCCTTCTTGTGTCTCTCTTTCTCTCACCCTTTCCACCTCTGTCATCTTTTTCATGACCTTCTTGCTAGCCTGAATCTCTCTAAATAATAATTGTGGTATTTGTAAGGCACTTACCAAATGCCAGGCACCATCCTGAGGTAAATACAAAATAACCAGGTTGGACACCCTCCCCATACCCACATGGAGCTCTCAGTCTAAGTAGGAAGGATGACAGGTATTGAATCCCCATTTTGTAGAGGAGTAAACTGAGGCACAGAGAAGTGAAGTGATTTGTCTGAAGTCACCCAGAAGGCAATCAGTGTTAATTATTGACTGCTTAATATGTGCACAACATTGTACTAAGCACTTACTTGCAATTGGCAGACCCAGGTCCCCTGACTCCCAAACCCATGCTCTTTCCACTAAGACATGCGAAGGCTGCCTGAAAATTTATCTTCTCTAGAAGGCCTTCTTTGATTAATCTGCTTCTCACACCAATCTAATGACCATCCTGAGTGTGATCTCTTGCTATTTGTAAATTACTTCTTTCTTTCTATCCATCTCCCCCATGATACTAAGTTCCTCGAGGAGACGGACTATGTCACTTTTGCTGTATTTTCTCAAGTTCTCAGTACAGCTGTCTCCGTCCAAAAGGAGCTCAGTGAATTCTGTTGCTGAATTGACGTTTGAACCCATTTTACAAGGACATTTTAAGTGTTAACTAGGCGACTTCTGAAAACACTTGCAGCACCTTTTAAGAATGGGTTGTGATTCCTTGTTTAATAGCCACTCTGCTGTATTTTATATGAGGATACTCTAACCACAAATGTCACTTACGCCCCCGCTGTGTGTCGAGAGAATGGAATGCTACTGAGAGAACAAACCCTCAAATTTCTCCATTTTCTTGATTTTGACAGGGTGTGTGCTCAGCTT
Organism: Tachyglossus aculeatus; assembly: GCF_015852505.1. Classification (NCBI taxonomy): domain Eukaryota; kingdom Metazoa; phylum Chordata; class Mammalia; order Monotremata; family Tachyglossidae; genus Tachyglossus; species Tachyglossus aculeatus. Next base: position 7,759,593 of record NC_052090.1, on the reverse strand, counting down.
TGATATGCCTTTAGAATTGCTAGTGTATCTCAGTGTGTGCATATGTTTCTCTGTGTTTGTATTTGTGCTCCCAAATATATTGATCTCATCTAAACAACAATGCTAATGAGCCTATAATCCCATCAAAGGATTCTGTTGCTCTCACAAAGCCGAATTCTGATTGTCACCAGAACACCCAAATGGAATCCTGCCCAAATCCTCTCTGGAAATAAAAGCAAGAAGAGAATAGCATCATGTTCATGTTGTGTTAGAGAGAATACCTCAGTTCCCTATTAGTTGCTCCCCAGTCTGTCCTCATGTTGGTTGGCTAACAAACTGGGTGTTGGCTGAAACCGGCTAATGGAAATTCCATTTCATCCTTAAAGTTTGGAGGCTGGGAATCTGTGATGATGACTTAGCAGTTAGAGATGATAATGATAATAATAACAACTGTGGTATTTAAGTACTTACTCTGTGTCAGCCACTGTCTAAAGAAAACTGGATTCCTGTCCCACATGGGGCTCACTGTCTTAATCCCCATTTTACAGGTGAGGTAACTGAGGCCCAAGATCAGGCAGCAGACAGGTGGCAGAGCCAGGATTAGAACCCAGTTCCTTCTGACTCCCAAGTCTGTGCTCTGTCCTCTGTGCATCGCCGCTTCACTAATTCTGCTCTGCTACCCCAGACCGTGCCAGTGAACCACCCTCTAAACAGCCATCTCGCAGTGTGAGCTGTTGGGAAAAGGGGAGTCTGGCAAGGAAGTGTGAATGACTAAGTGTAAACCATCACTGCTACTGCAAAAATAGCCCAGGCCCAGGACCTGCCAGTGCGTGAGACACCTTCCATTCAGCACTAAGCCATAGGTCTCTGAGTAAAACTCACTTGAATGGCAAAAGGCCATTAAAGGTGTATGTCTCTATTTTCAAGGACAAAGTGTGAAGTATGCAAGAGATGGTCTCTCAAAGACACGTGGTCATGAACTGAGGCCATTGTCATTACCTTCTGGAGTCAGTCAATCATTCAATAGTGTTTACTGAATGCTTACGCTGTGCAGTGCGCTAACTAAGCACTTGGGAAAGTACAATATAATGAAGTTGGTGGTCATGATCACTCCCACAAGGATTATAATTAGCATTTATAATTAGCGTGGCTCAATGGAAAAAGCACGGGCTTGGGAGTCAGAGGTCATGGGTTCAAAATCCTGGCTCCGTCAGTTGTCAGTTGTGTGACTTTGGGCAAGTCACTTAACTTCTCTGTGCTTCAGTTACCTCATCTGTAAAATGGGGATTAAGACTGTGAGCCCCAGGTGTGACAACCTGATCCCCAGCACTTAGAACAGTGCTTTGCATGTAGTAAGTGCTTAAATGCCATCATTATTATTATTATAATGTAGACTACAATCTACAGCCTTCCACCCATTCCCTCATTGATAACAACACTACTACTTTGCTTATCTACTGATGAAAGAAGAAATTTTGATGAAAGGATAAACTTAGCAAATGCTTACGATTATAGAAACAATCTTTGGGTACTTTACACAGAGACTGGGAAATAAGAGTTGCTTTTTCACCTTTGATCCACAGAAGCCCCCAATCAAATGACTAAGCTCAGCACTATGTCTGACGGACTTCTTAGAAAGTAGTCTCGATTCATCTCTGACCGCTTTCTGAACCAATTTTGACCCTCCTCTCTGCCTTGAGCCCCTGGAGGAACAACATTTCTCTAGGTTATCAGTGGAGACCACTACTAAAGGCTACTACTACCACTACTACTACATCACAGCACTTTGCTGAAAGCAATCCACCATTTTGACAACCATACTCCATTTGCCCTTCTGCCAGCTTAGTTGGAGCTATACGTGCAAACATGTAGAAGGTGAGTCTAAATATTTTCAAATGGATTGCCATGTGTGTCAGTTGTGGGAGGCGGGGTGCCGCAGAGGAGGGAAACTTTCATTCATTCAATTGTATTTATTGAGCACTTACTGTGTGCAGAGCACTGCACCAAGGGCTTAGGAAAGTACAATACAACTATTGAGCTGTGCTGCAAATGTTTACTGTCTAAGATCATTATAATGTGATTCTATAGGAGTAAATGGGACTGAAAAAAAAATCTGTAAATCTTGCATCTGATCTAGTGATCTCATTTAACCACGAGAAACATATTTTTACCCCGTCAGTCCTCTCGAGAATCTCTATTATGGTTTACAGCGGAGGTTAGTTCAAAGTTCCATTTGTGGCTTTTTAGATGGGGGGGATGAGTGTGTCTTTTTCATTAGGTGAATTGTTTTGAGGGACTGATGGCTTGGAAAGAGAATACAACATGCGTGTTAATAAATTAAATATAAAGGAGCCATCCAAATCTCCCACACTTGATCTAGGCAAATACCATCTACTGTATTTTAATTCTGTTTGAAATTCCATTTATTTTGCTCTTTGAACAGGGGAGGGGGAGGCAGTCAACATAATTAACTTGGGATGTTGCTGAATGGATTACCTCCCGTATCTCCCGTGACAGGGAAATAACAGATTTCATGGAGATGTTTCACTGAGAAGCAGTGTGGGCTAGTGGATAGGGAAAAGGGCCTGGTAGTTAGAAGGACCTGGATACTAATTCCAGCTCCACCACTTTGCTGTGTGACCAAGTCACTTCACTTCTCTGAGCCTCGGTTCCCTCATCTGCAAAATGGGGATTAAGACTGTGAGCCCCATGTGGGACACGGACTGTGTCCAACCTGATTATGCCGTATCTACCCTAGGGCTTAGTCCACTGCCTGGCATGCAGTAAATGCTTAACAAATATTATAAAAGGGAAAAAAAAGGAGCTGATCCTCTTCCTTTGAAAAGTGTGAGCCTGGGAAATCACACTTAAGCCACAGGAACCTGCAGCAACACAAGTGTATTTCAGGAGCTGAGGACACCGTGAAAGAGATGTGAGATGGATTTCACATGGTCCACCCCACAAAGGCTTGTCACAATAGATGACATCATGTAAAATGATGCTGCATTAGTTTGTGTATGCTACAGAAGGGCAGTACGAATAAATGAATCATAAGTTCACCCGAGGACACCTAGGAAACTCCATTCTGGCCCACTTTGATTCTAACGCCCATAACGGCAAAAGAGAAATATGGACTAATAAAAGTTTTAAAGCCTATCCCGGGAGAGGACAGTAAATAGAAATGGTGCTGTCCTCCAATCGGATTGGCTCAGAGAATCTCCCCACTTTCTGCTGAAAACTTCTGGTGTAAGGTCATGGATCAATGAAAGCAGGAGGGGGTATAGGGCTATGAGGGAGATCAAGACATATTTAACGGAGGAAGCGATAATGAAATTTTTCCTTGAAAAATTGCCTGAAATGAAATTGCACAGCCTATGTAGGCAAATGCCACTTGGATTCAAATTTTTTCACCAATTATCGATAAACCCACTAAATGAATTTCCATAGGGTCCCTACTTTTATATGGTGCCCTCGAGAAAGTTCTAGAAGGTACTAATCATCTACAAGACATCAAAATCTAGCAGTAGTCCATGGTTTCATTCCCTCTGCCACTGTGAAGTTCCCCTTCCCTGTGGACTGGGTATAGGGTATTAAAGAATCAATCAATCAGTGAAATTTATTGGGTGCTTACTGTGTGCAGAGCACTGTACTAAATATTTGGGTGAGTACAGTGTGCCATGGAAGAGGTTGGACAGCTACTTGATTGAGGCTTGGTTAGCCTCTTTTGGTCTAATCTGACTCCAGAATCCATGAAGTTGTGTACAGAAACAATTGCTATAAATGAAATTACCTCCTCTCTGGTCTCCCTGCCTCTAGCCTCTCTCTGCCTTCAATCCGTACTATATGTTGCCACGTGAATCATCATCTTGAAGTTTGGCACACCACATATCTCCTCTCTCTCCCACCCCAACCCCCCACCCCTAAACACACACACACACACACACACACACACACACGCACAAACTCCCCATTTCCCTCTGCTTCGAACAAAAATTCCTCAGTCAATTCAAGCCTCTCCCCCAATTTTCCCCAACTCACATTTCAGCTATCTTCACCCATTTCTCCCTAACTCACTCTCTTCATTCCTCCCAATCTCTCTTCCTTTCTAACTGCTTCATGCTTTGAAGTCTCCCACCTCCACTTCTTCACTCATGCTGTTCCCTAAATCTAGTACTTCTTCCCCCCATTTGTCCAACAGACTACAAATCTTTCAAGTATAAGCTCGTTGTGGGCAGGAAACACATCTACCAACTCTGTTATATTGTACTCTCCCAAGCGTTTAGTACAGTGCTCTGCAAACTCTAAGCTCTCAATAAATATGACTGATTGAATCCCCCCGTGCCCAAAGCCCTCCTAAAACCCAACCTCTTCCAACAAGACTCTCCACCCTGAGTAACAGCAAACCATTTGTCCTCTCTCAGGCTTACATAAGAATTGATCCCCTTTCTCTGAACTTGTACAGATATGTAGAATCAATTGTACAAGCAATTCTTTATCCTGAATACCTTTTTGAAAATATTTTAAAGGCTTCCCATGCTCTTCACATTAGATTGTAAACTTTCTGTGGGCAGTCAATCATATTTCTAGAGTGCTTACTGTGTGCAGAGCATTGTATCAAGCACTTGGGAGAGTATAACCAAGTTGGACGTTGTGTGGGAAGGGAAAGTATCCCATGTTTTTGCCATAATAATAATGAAAAATAGGTAATAATAATTATTTTCATAGGCATTAATCACTTACTGTGAGCCAAGTACTGACAGTACAAGACATGCAGGTTGGATAGCGTGGCTGTCCCATATGGGGCTCCATAGTCTAAGTAGAATGAATGACAGATATGTAAGCGCAGTTTTACAGATACCTTGGTTTTATTGCCCAGTTCATCTGCAGATTTCACTGAAATCCCTCTGAAGATATTCCCAGCTCCATTTTGCAGGTAGGGAGGAGACTGACATTCAGAATCTATGTGATCTTGTTGGTGAGAATGCAGTCTTGAAGCTCATGAAATCTAATTCTTGGTCAGAACTACTAGGTCATGCTGCTGCTTTAATGTCTCACAATATCATTCTTTGATAAGCGGCCATTTGATCCAATCTGTTCCCATAGCACCTCTAGATGTTTAAAGGAGAATGGATTAACTTAAATCCAGTCCTGGGGAATTATGCTTTTACCATCAGATCTACAGTTTGCGATAGGTAAACCCAGAGGCTAGCTTAAGTTCAAGCTGACTGGAAACATGAAAAAGCGAATTAGCTATTTTTCAGTGAGTCATCCTGTTTTTTAGAAGTACTGGGATGGAAGAAGTAGGTCACAAGTGGGGATGAGCTAAATTTTCCCATTTTTGGAAGCAAGGGCAAAAATATATTCCTGAAATATTCCATCACTTTCAAAAATGCATAGACGGAGAGACTCAGAAAGTGGTGCAAAATAGAGATTGTAAAATAATAAGCACTTCAAGCCTGGTTGAGTCATTTGTACTGAAAGAAGTTATTTCTGTTAGTCCACATAAGGAATCCATCATAACTGCCACAGATCAGTTTGGTAGCCTAATTTTTTTAAATCTTGGAAAGTAATACACATGGTGTAATGCTTTAATAAACATCAATTAATCAGTCAATGAATGATATTTATTGAGCACTACCTGTGTGCAGAGCAGTGTACTAAGCACTGGGTAGAGTGCAATACAACAGAGCTGGTAGACGCATTCCCTGCCCATAAGGAGCTTACATTCTAGAGATTTAGGTTTACTTATTTTGTGTCAAGCACTCCCTTCAACGCACTGGGATAGATACAAGTTAATCAGGTTGGACACAGTCCCTGCCCCAGATGGGGCTCACAGGAGGGGAAGAGGCAGTAAAAATCCCCATTTTACAGATGAGGAAACTAAGGCACAGAGAAGAGAAGTGACTTACCTAAGTGCATGCAGCAGCCAAGTGGCAGAGCTGGAATTTGAACCCTGTTCTTCTGTCTCCCAGGCCTGTGCTCTTTCCACTAGGCCAGGCTGCACCTCTGTTCGAGTTCTGGTAGCATCACTGACAGGCCACTGTCAACATCAAATGGCAAAGCAAGATCGCAAACAAGAAAGTCTAGAAATGTAGTCAGTCTCAGAACGTTGGAGCTATGTTCAACACAGCTCTGTCAGGTGGGACCTGTGAGGAGAATAAGGCACAGCAGAATAACTAGATAACATATGTATGGCAGGATGAAATTGGAAAAGCAAAAGCAAGAGCAGCAGAGAAAATGTTGTAACGCTGCCTTAAAATAAATACTTATGCAATGCTGCATCTCAGAGGAAAGCTAAAGGGTTACTTGCTAAGAAGCATTGTGGCATAATGGAAAGAGCCCAGGCCTGGGAATCAGAGGACCTGGGTTCTAGTCCAGCCTCTGCCGACTGTATGCTCTGTGACATTGGGCAAGTCACTCGACTACTCTGTGCCTCAGTTTCTTCAACTGTAAAATGGGGATTCAACTGCTGTTCCCCTTTCTACACAGATAGTGAGCCCCATGTGAGACAGGGACTGTATCCACACTACTAAACTTGTATCCTCCCTGGCAATTAGATTGGTACTTGATACGTAATAAGTGTTCAACAAATACCATAATAAAAATGATAGACCTGCTTGTTGCACTGCTATCATCAATCGTATTTATTGAGCGCTTACTATGTGCAGAGCACTGTACTAAGCACTTGGGAAGTACAAATTGGCAACATATAGAGACAGTCCCTACCCAACAGTGGGCTCACAGTCTATCAAGCTATCCTGCTATCAAGATAGGAGTGGTTCTCTGAGCAAAACATTGTTTAGAGAGACATGGAGGCAAAAGAGACGATCATGCCATGTCCTGCAGACATTAAATACAACAAGAGACAACCTTTTCCTGGGCCCAGTATAACTCTGGATCTATGGATCACACTTTGCCTTATTCCACCACGCAACCTGGATGAAGTTCATTGCTGGTGCCTTCTTCTGATATGAAGGAGCATGGCCTGCTGGATAAAGCATGGGCCTGGGGCTCAGAAGGACCTGGGTTCTAATCCCCGCTCCGCCACTTGTCTGCTGTGTGACCTTGGAAAGTATGATGTAGTGAATAGAGCATGAGCCCGGGGAGTCAAAACGTCAATCAATCAATTAATTGTATTTATTGAGCACTTACTGTGTGCAGAGTACTGTACTAAGCACCTGGGAAGTACAAGTTGGCAACATACAGAGACGGTCCCTACCCAACAGTGGGCTCACTGTCTAAAAGGTCATGGGTTCTAATCCCAGCTCTGCCACCTGTCTGTTGTGTGACTGTGGGCAAGTCACTTCACTTCTCTGTGCCTCAGTTATCTCATCCGCAAAATGGAGATTGAGACTGTGAGCTTCATGAGAGACAGGGACTATGGCCAACCCGATTTGCTTGTTTCCACCACAGCACTTGGTACAGTGCTTGACACATAGTAAGCGCTTAACAAAGACCACAGTTATTATCATGGGGCCAGTCACTTCAATTCTCTGGGTCTCAGTTATCTCATCTGTAAAATGAGACTTTAAGAGTGTGAGCCCCATGTGGGACGTGAACTGTATTGAACCTGATTAACATGTATCTACCCCAGTACTTAGAATAGTGCCAGGCACATAGTAAGAACTCAACAAATGTCGTAAAAATTATGAAGGATAACTAGCTAAGAAATAGTAAGCATTTGGAGATTTTCTGGCACACTTAGCTGATGGAGAATAATGAAAAACAGTTCCTTGAAATGTCTTTGATAAATATGAGGAAAAAGAAAGTGCTCAATGAGTATTCTCAAAGGCAGGGGTTGTGTCTGTCAACTTTTGTACAATGAGTTGTCTAGCAGCAACACAGGGCCATACTAACAGAGAAAATTTTTTAAGTCTATTTGATCATGGGAAATTAATTTATCTCAATATGCCAAGATACAGCAGGAACATGGATAATATATATAAACTGTGTTTGAACGTATTTTCAAGATTCTGATTCATGGCTTTTTTTTTTCCTGATTAATGCATTAAATAGCATTCCCTTTTTATCAAGTAAAACCCCATTAATTGTTACTATGGTAATTCACCAACCCAATAATTCTCAGCAAATATCTGGCTTCTCTGCTGTTAAATATTTATAAAGTATAATTGCAAGCTTTCATCTCATTAAAACTTGGTATGTCTATGAAGGATGATCATAAAGAAAATTTAAGCTATTCCATCAGTGATTATCTTGTAAGGTTCATTTGCTTGGTCAGGGTCCAATCAATCAATCAGCCACTATTATTTATTGAGCACTTTCCACGTGCCAAGCACTGTACTAAGCACCAGGGAGAGTGCAACACATTAGAGTTGGTAGATATGATCCCTGCCTTCCAGGAGCATACAATTTAGTGTCAGTCCAAATAGGGGCTCTGTCCCTTACTCTTTCCGAGTTAATGCAATAAGCTCAGATATATAGAAATAGATATGCATTTTTATAGAATGATGTTTTTGAAGATGAGATTATTGATGGTAATATCTGTGTGTGTAAATATTGGTCAACGGTATTCACTGAGCGTTTACTATGTGCAGAGCATACTGTACTAGCAATAAAGAAGGTTACTGGCACATTCTCAAATATAAGACTAGAGTTGATCTGTCTTATAATTGCAATCCCCAGAATTTTCCTCTCCAAAGGGTGGAATTCCCAAGCATCCATACTGGGTATAAATTCCCAGCTCTATTTTAATAACGATAATAATGTTTGTTAAGTGCTATGTGCCAGGTACTGAACTAAGTGATGGGTTGGATACAAGCAAGTACGGTTGGACAACATCCCTGCCCCACATGGTGCTCACAGTCTTAATCCTTATTTTCCAGGTGAGTTAACTGAGGCACAGAGAAGTTAATTGACTTGCCCAAGGTCACACAGCAGGTATGTAGCAGAGCCAGGATTAGGACCCATGACCTTCTGACTCCCAGGCTGGTGCTCTGCATGCTGCTTCTCTGCTTCTTTTCTACTTCTTTCCTTCACAGCTCTCCCTCTCTCCAGAGGGCCAACCCAAGAACACCCCAATCCATTGACTGCTGGATCTCAGTCGTACATGGTGGTCTGCTGATCATCTGTGGCAATTTCTACTTCCTTTATCTCTCCAGAAGAACTTATTTCCCTGCTCTCTAGCTGCAAGGGCAATTATTCTTCTCTGTGACATTGGACATGTCATTCAACTTATCTGTACCTCAGTTTCTTCATTTTTAGTACCTTTCGGGATTTTCAGTACTTTTTCTCCTTCCAGTTTAGACTATAAGTCTCACATGGGACAGGAACTTTGTCAAGTCTGATTATCTTGCATCAACCCAAGCTCTTAAGTCTAGCACTTGGCATTAAGTAAGCATTTAACCAATACTACAATTTATGTTATTATCCGAGACTGACAGGCCCAAGGCTAGATAGAAATTCACTCAAGCCATGCTATTGACTGTCAGCAAGGAAAATGTTGAATGAAAAATGATACCACCTGCCCCTTTACGCTATATTTCTTATTTTTGGTGAACCAAAGTGAGTTAATCATAAATAAGAGGGTGGGGCAAAAGAAACGCTTTAATGATATAATGAAGCAAAGTGGGTAGAATAACTTTGAACAAGAATATAACCCCCCACTAATCACATTTATAACTGCCCTTTAAAATCATAATCAAATTAAATGGATCAAGAGTCATCCTTTTACATAAGGAGCATCTCTTTATAATAAATATGCTGCATCTCTAAGGACAAGAGATTCCAAACAAAAATTTGGACTACCCTAAGAAATGGGTATCCCAGCCTTATGCCCAGCAGTTATTTCTGATGGTTCATCTTGTTTTTGCTTGCATCTATCATATCATCCTCTCCCAAGCACTTAATACGGTGCTCTGCACATAGTAAGAGCTCACTAAATGCCGATGACTGATTGAATAATCTAAGACTAAGTCCTTCATCACCTTCCTTCCCTCTGGATGATATGCCCATCAGTTTCTTGTTGTTGTTGTTTTTGCTTTTTTTATATATGGTATTTAAGTGCTTACTATATGCCAGACTCGGTACAAAGTGGTGGGATAGATACAAGCTAATCAGGTTGAACCCACTCACAGTCTTAATCCTTATTTTACAATTGAGGTAACTGAGGAACAGAAAAGTGATGTGACTTGCCCATGGCTACAAAATAGGCAAGTGGCAGAGCAAGGATTAGAACCCGGGTCCTGACTCCCAAGTCCATGCTCTTTCCACTAGGCCACGCTGCTTCTCAGTGCTGTTGAACATGAAATGCCTCTCTTCATTCATTCATTCAATTGTGTTAATTGAGTACTTGCTGGGTGCTTGCTGCTCACGCTCCCACAACCCTGAGTCCTCCATGCCTGAGGTCACTTTGATCATTCTGCTCAACCAAGCCACATTATCCCTTCCATGGCCATGGACCCAGGAAAGGTCTCTTCTTTAGCTCGGATTTTACTTTGTTACAAGCCTCTTGCTTTTTCTGACATAATAATAATAATAATGTTGATATTTGTTAAGCACTTACTATGTGCCAAACACTGTTCTAAGCTCTGGGGTAGACACAAGGTAATCGGGTTATCCCATGTGGGGCTCACAGACTTAATCCCCATTTTACAGATGAGGCAACTGAGGCCCAGAGAAGTCAAGTGACTTGCCCAAAGTCACACAGCTTATAAGTGACGGAGCCAGGATTAGAACCCACGACCTCTGACCCCCAAGCCCGGGCTCTTGCCACTAAGCCAGCCTGCTTCTCTAGATGATAATTGTGACATCATCCACAATGAGCCAACAGAGGCTTCAGAGGAGTTGCATTGGCATGCGATGTGTGAATTAGGTTTCCTTGGGACCAAATCACTAGAGGAAACAAGGCAGGCTAGAAGATCTGACTGAGTTCTGATTTTGTTTTGTTTTGTTTTTAGGGTATTTGTTCATCCAATCGTATTGAGCACTTACTGTCTGAAGAGCACTGTTCTAAGTGCATGGGAGAGCACAACATAACAATAAACACACACATTCCCTGTCCACAAAGAACTTACAGTCTAGATGAAGAGTTTACCATGTGCCAGCCACTGTACTAAGCACTGGAGTAGCTACAAGCTGATTCAGTTGGACACAGTCCGTGTCCCACATTGGATTCACGGCCTTAATCCCCATTTTACAGGTGAGGTAACTGAGGCTCTGTGAAGTGATTTGCCCAAGATCCCACAACAGACAAGTGGAGGAGCCAGGATTAGAGAACTCAGGTCCTTTTGATTCCCGGGCTACTGCTCTTTCCACCACATCATGCTGCTTGTCAATATTGAGTTCTCAATATACTTGAAGATCTCAGATTTCAAAGCTTAATGATTGAGGATGAGTTGCAATATTTCCAAAAGGGAACACTCATGTTGTGGAATCCTATAGCAGATTATAAGAGAGAGTGTGCTTGTGTTAACAGAAGTGTATAAGTGTGTGAATGTGTATCTGTGAGTCTGCTAGTCTGTGTGAGAATTTGTGCATGCAAGTGAGGTTGTATTGTGTGGAACTGAAAGTGTCGGGGAATGTATTTGGTGATATTTGTGTGTGCATGCCTATGAATGTGAATATGTGTTTGTGGGTCTCTGAGTGGGAGAGTTTGTGTGTGTAAGTGCAGAGAAGCAGTTTGGCATAGTGGATAGAGCATATACCTGGGAGTCAGAAAGACCTAGGTTCTAATCCCAGATCCGCCACTTGTCTGTTGTGTGTCCTTGGGCAAGTTACTTTACTTCCCGGGGACTCAGTTATCTTGTCTGTAGAATGGGGGTTAAGACTGTGATCCCTAGGTGGGACATGGACTGTGTCCAACCTAATTACCTTGTATATATTACCCAGGGTTTAGAACAGTATCTGCCACATAGTAAGTGCTTAAAAATTCCTTAAAAAATAAAATAAGTAAGTATATGAATGTGACAGAGTGAGTGGGTTTGGAGACATGATTTTGGGTTTGTGTGTGGACTAGTAGGAGGTGTGTGTGTTTTTGTGTTTATTACAGAGGGAATGGAAAGAGAAACGGGTCATAAGAAAAAGCTCTGAAACGAAGAACAAATCAGAAGATGAGAATTGCGCATGGGCTTCCTGTGAAGAGACTAGTATGCCCAGGGACTGTGAGAATTATTGTTAAATTTCCAAGTTCGATTAGTGTTGTAGACCTAGACACGCTGCAACAGTGCTGGGTTTTAATGTCTGTGCTTCCCCTAGCTAGCCTTTTCATTTAGGAATTTTTTTTGTTGTTTCATCCTGTGGTTTATGAAATATAATTGAAATGAATTTTAGGAAGTTATGGAACTACATTTCTTCTATTCCCTAGGGCTCATCAGACCCAAATGTAAGTAAAAAGTCTAATATCTCTGCAGGAGGCAGCATTTGGGTTCATTGATCTGAACTTCCTGACAGGCAACTCTGCATGCTTTCAACCACTTGAGCATTTTGTCATCCCGAAGGAAATCAGGAAGACCAAAATAAAGGCACATCTCAGTTTTAAAGCAGCAGAGTGATTTTACCTAGCCACTTACCCTCAAGCACTAAATTGGGGTAAAATCTCAGAGACATGGAACAGTAATCCTAAAGGGTGGGGAAAGTCACGTATTAATCTGGTGCAGGTGGTGCCTGAGAATTCTTATTATTATTACTAATAATAATAAATGTGGTATTTAAGTGCTTACTATGTGCTAGGCACTGTTCTAAGCACTGGAGTTAATTGAAGCAAATCCAGTTAGACGCAGTTCCTGCCCCACATGGGATTCACCATCTTAATCCCCGTTTTACAGATGAGGTAACTGAGGCAAAGAGAAGTTAAGCAAGTTGCCCAAGATGACACAGCAGGCAAATGGCAGAGCTGGGATTAGAACCCAGGTCCTTCTGACTCCCAGGATCATGCTCCATCTACTAGGCCATGCTGCTTCTTCTGTGGTACTCACAGTTGAGGAGGTGCACGGAATGGCATGTGTGCTCTGATGTGATGATGCCGTAGAGACCATTTTGGAGAAAAGAAGAGCAGAAGGAGGACCACCTGTTTCTTGAGGTCATAGAGTGTTTCTCTGGGTGAGGGGGGAGTTCTCTGATCTTGAGATGATGTGAAGGAACTTAGCAACGTATTAGCCCTTCTCTTTTCAGTGTCTCAGTCTCCCTTTACCATTAGCTGTCTCTCCCCACTTCATTGTATACTTCACTCTGCTGCCCAGATAATCTCTGTGCAGAAACACTCTGGGTATGTTACTCCCCTCTTCAAAAATCTCCAGGGGCTGCCTGTCAACCTATGCATCAAGCAAAAACTCCTCACTCTCAGCTTCAAGGCTGTCCATCACCTTGCCCCCTCCTACATCACCTCTTCTCTTCTTCTACAGCCCAGCCCGCACCCTCTGCTCCTCTGCTGCTAACCTCCTCACTGTGCCTTGTTCTCACCTGTCCCACTGTCGACCCCCAGCCCACATCCTACCCCTGGCCTGGAATGCCCTCCTTCTGCACATCCTCCAAGCTAGCTCTCTTCCTCCCTTCAAAGCCCTACTGAGAGCTCACCTCCTCCAGGTGGCCTTTCCAGACTGAGCCCCCTTTTTCCTCTCCTCCTCCCCATCCCCCCAGCCCTACCTCCTTCCCCGCCCCACAGCACTTGAATATATATTTGTACAGATTTATTACTCTATTTATTTTACTTGTACATGTTTACTATTCTATTTATTTTGTTAATGATGTGCATATAGCTTTAATTCTATTTGTTCTGACAGTTTTGACACCTGTCTACATGTTTTGTTTTGTTGTCTGTCTCCCCCTTCTAGACTGTGAGCCCGCTGTTGGGTAGGGACTGTCTCTATATGTTTCTGACTTGTACTTCCCAAGCGCTTAGTACAGCGCTCTGCACACAGTAAGTGCTCAATAAATATGAATGAATGAATGAATGAAGTAGCTCCAGGAAAATCAGAGGACCTAGATTTTAATCCTGGCTCTACCACTTGCCTGCTATGTAACTTTGGACAAATCAGTGAACTTTTCTAGGCCTAAATTTCCTCATTAGTTAGATGGGGAGGAAATGCCTGTCCTTCCTCTCCCTTAAACCGTGAGCCCAATGTGGGACAGGGACTTTGCCCAATTGTTTTGGATCTATCCTAATGTATATCACAGTGCTTGGCACACAGTAAGGGCTTAATGAATACCACAATTACTTAATTGTTATTATTCTTAGCTCCAGAGTCTTGGTGTTGTCCACCCCTTGTCCTGCACCCAGTTCAGTGTGATGTCTGAAGCAGCAGAAGAAAAGTAGCATGGCTCAGTGGAAAGAGCACGGGCTTGGTAGTCAGAGGCTGTGGCTTCTAATCCCTACTCCATCACTTAGCTCCGTGACTCTGGGCATATCACTTAACTTCTCTGTGCCTCAGTTACCTCATCTGTAAAGTGGGATTAAGACTGTAGGCCCCACAATGGGACAACCTGATTACCTTGTATCTCCCCAGGGCTTAGCACATAGTAAGCACTTAACAAATACCATCATTATTATTATTATCATGTCTAATACAGTGTCTGGGAACCTGAATTTGATGACAGGAGGAACGGTACAGAAATCTGTAGCAATTTGCTGAAACAAAACAGTGCATTAGCCTCTCTCTCCCAGCTCCAGGCTTCAGTCCCTCTTTACCTCTGCTCACTGAATAACTTGTCCTGGTTCTATGGAAACAAAAGCATTTCCAAATAACACCTGCCTTGCCACAGTTTTTGTCGGAATGACAATCAGCAAGAAAGGTCTGAACTTTCAGTCAAGAACTTAGTGATCCTTTCGCAAACTCCCGCTGCTTTGAACACCCTCGGGGATCGATTGAGCTTCCCTGAGGCCGGCTGTGGCTGTCTTTGAGAAGCTGATATGGCTTGGCTTGACAGGTTGAAGAAATTTAACTCTTGATAAGGTTAAAGGGGACATCCAACCTAGGACAGAAAACAAAACGTTGCTTAAAGCTTGATTGGATGTCCTAGCAAAAAAGCAGCACACATTATCACCTCATGAATAAAATCATTGCTGCACTCTTGGAAAGGCTGTGTGACCTTGGACAAGTCACTTTTTACATCTCTGGGCCTTAGTTACCTCACCTGTAAAATGGTGATAAAGACTGGGAGCCCCATGTGAGACAGGTACGGTGTCCAACCCAATTTCCTTGTAACCACCCGAGTGCTTAGTCCAATGCCTGGCACATAGTAAGTGCTTAACAAATGCCACCATTATAAGAAGCAGCATAGCCTAGTGGATAGAGCTCAGGCCTGGGACTCAGAAGGATCTGAGTTCTAATCCCAGCTCCACCCTTTTTTTGCTATGTGACCTTGGGCAAGTTACTTAACTTCTCTGTACCTTAGTTACCTCTTCCATAAAGTGGGGTTTAAGGCTGAGACCCATGTGGAATATGGACTGTGTCCAAGCTGATTACCTTGTATCAACCTGGGCACTTAGAACGTGCCTGGTGTATAGTAAACGTTTAACATGTACCATAAAAAAAATAATGAAAAAAGTAGTTAGGCCTCTTTATCAGAGTGAGGAGATGCTCAGCAACTACTGCAAGATATCATAGGAGAATGGCTAGTGACCACTGGCTAAAGAACCATCAAGTATTTTAGCAATTCTATAGTACACTCTATCATTCAGATCAATCAATCACTTGTAATTATTGAACGCTTACTGCATGCAGAGCATTGTACTAAGCACTTGGTAGAGTACAGTGCAACAGAGTTGGTAGAAATGTTACCGGCCCACAGGGAGCTTACAGTCTAGAGGGGGAGACAGACATTAATATAAATGGATGGATTATAGTTATTATCAGCTGTGGGGCTGATGATGAGGTGAATATCAAGTGCTTAAAGGGGGCAAATCAAAGTTCCAGGGTGATGAAGAAGGGAAAGGGAGTAGGGGAAATGAGGGCTTAGTCAGTGAAGGTGGACAGAGCTGGGCGGGGGGGCGGGCAGGGGGCTACAGAGAAATCGGGCTTTCCAAGTGCTTAGACCAGTGCTCTGCACTCTGTAAGCGCTCAATAAATACAATTGAATGAAGGAATGAATGTCTCCCCCCTTCTAGCCTGTGAACCCATTTGTGGGCCAGGATTGTCTCGATTGCCGAGTTGTACTTTCCAAGTGCTTAGTGCAGTGTTCTGCACACCATAAGCACTCAATAAATATGATTGAATGAATGTCTCCCCCCTTCTAGACTATGAGCCCATTTTGGAAGGGGATTGTCTCTCTTTGTTGCCGAATTGTACTTCCAACTGCTTAGTCCAGTGCTCTGCACACCGTAAGAGCTCAATAACTATGATTGAATGAATGAAGCCCCCCAGAAAGAGGTGGGATTTTAATAAGGCTTTGAAGGTGGGGAAAGTGGTGGTCCGCTGGATATGAAGGAGGAGGGAGCATCCAGGACAGAACCGAGACATGGGCGAGGGGTCAGTGGTGAGACGTACAAGATCGAGGTCCAGTGAAAAGGATGTAAGAGAATGTCACCTGTGGAATGGAGTTGAGTGAAAAAGGGATCAGGAAAAAAAAAGGAAGAGAAAATGCTAACTAGAAAACAAACATTGCCAAGAAAAGTGGTTCTGCCACTTGTCTGCTGTTTGACCTTGGACATGTCACTTCTCTATGCCTCAATTCATCTGGAAAATGGGGGTCAAGACTGTGAGTCCCAGGTAGGAGATACATTGTGTCCTATTAGCTTGGATTTAACCCAGTGCTTAGTACAGTGCCTGGCACGTTATAAGCCTTAACAAATATCATTTAAAGAAAAAAAAAAGTTAGCCAGTGGTCTTATGTGCCCTCCTATCTGCTGAGTAGCTAGGAAACAATCTGTTCAAATGGTGCTTGTTCCATATCTGCTTTGTAAGCAGACATAATTATCCAGTCAGTCAATTTAATTTATTGAGCACTTACTGCGTGCAGAACATTATACTAAGCACTTGGGAGAGTACACTATAACATATAAAAGACACATTCCCTGCCCACAAAGACCTTTTAAAGGAAGGGAAACAGAGGCATGCTGATAAGTCATTTTCCTGAGGACACAAAGCAGGCTAAAAGTAGAACTGGGACAGATAATCATAATTATGGAATTTGTTAAGCACTTACTATGTGCCAGGCACTGTACTAAGTGTTGGGGTAGATGTAAGGTAATCAGGTTGGACACAGTCAATGTCCCACATGGGGCTCACAGTCTTAATCCCCATTTTACAGATATGGTAACTAAGGCCCAGTGAAGTGACTTGCCCAAGGTCACACAGCAAAGTGGTGGAGGCAGGATTAGAACCCATGGCCCTCTGATTCCCAAGCCCATGCTTTATCCACTACACCATGCTGCTTCTTTTGGGCAGAGAACATATAATAATAATGGCATTTATTAAGCACTTACTATGTGCAAAGCACTGTTCTAAGCACTGGGGAGGTTACAAGGTGACCAGGTTGTCCCACGAGGGCTCACAGTCTTACTCCCCATTTTACAGATGAGGTAACTGAGGCACAGAGAAGTTAAGTGAGGTAAGGTAAGATGAGGTAACTGAGGCACAGAGAATCAATCAATCAAGAAGTTAAGTGACTTGCCCAAAGTCACACAGCCAACAATTGGCGGAGGCAGAATTTGAACCCATGACCTCTGACTCCAAAGCCCATGCTCTTTCCACTGAGCCACGCTGCTTCTCATAACTCCCAGCTCTGTTGTATTGTACTCTCCTAAGTGCTTAGTACAGTGTTCTGCCCAAAGTAAGTGCTCAGTAAATGCCACTGATCGGTTGATTGATCTTAAGAAGGAAAAAAGTGTGTGGAAATTGTAGATTAGCTGCTCCTCTACTATCTCCCAGTTGTGACAGTTCAGCCTGGCTTGGAAAACAGGGGCTGATCAGTAACTTGTCTGAATTGATAGCAATTTAATTATTTAAAAGGTCAACTGTTGGTGGGGGAATAGCATTGTTGAAGGCTAGAAATGATTAACTTTTTTGGAAAAAATAAAATAAAAAGCCTACAGCAAATGCACTCTTCCTTGCCCCTATGCTTAGGGTTCTGTGTTACACTAGTATAAACTGAGTTCAAGTAAAAGCTTATCAGATCTCAAACTGTCCTGCCCGTTAATTTGTTTTACAGAATGTGCAACACTCTCCTTGTAAGTCCTATGATTAAGAAGCAGTGAAAGGCATTTCGGGTACTGAAAAGTGTTAGCCTATGGAGAGGCTTGGAAAAAGGCAACGTGGATAATACAGAGGGAGGAATAAGTAATAACTATTATGGTACTTAAGTGCTTACTTTGTGCACTGTTCTAAGCACTGGGGTAGATTAAGTTAATGATTGGACACAGTTTCTTTCCTTCATGGGATTCACACTCTTAAATCTCCATTTTAAAGATGAGGCAACTGAGACCCAGGAAAATTAAGTGACTTGCCCAAATTCACATAGCAGACATGTAGCAGAGCTGGGACTAGAACCAAGATCCCTCTGACTCTTAGGCTTGTGTTCTGTAGGAAGGCATCCATAAGAGTCTAGATTGAAAGACAGAACTTTTCAATAGGGGTGAAATTGATTTCATTGAAAGTTACAAAATCAAGAAGGATGGCATAAGGGTAAAAGAATTCCACTTTAAATCTTTTTCCAACAGGATTGGGGTATACAAAGAACAGTGCTTCGCACATAGTAAGCACTTAGCAAATGTCATTATTTTTAATAAGCTTTTATGGTGGTAGGTTTGTAGTGTATATCTGTATTTTGTTTTCAAAGGTGATTTACTTATTACATGAAAACGTATCCATGCATGCCAATGTGGCTGAAAAAACAGGGGTAACTAGGGAGCCATAATGGGTCACAAAAGGGAACGTTAGGGATGTAAAGGAGAAAAGTTAGGCTTCCTTTTGGAGGCAGAATCCTGAGCTGGATGGCCTATTACTGGGACCCAGAAGTAACAATACCGTTGACTTTAAGTCCTTAACGGTAAATTAGAGATGGCTGTATTTGCTAATGGGTGATAATCTTCCCACAGAGGTTTGCAGATGGGTATTTTTCACTTTCCCAACACTCCATGGTGATTTGGTTCTGTAATTTGTCTTCCTAAAAGGTTTCTTAACACTTACAGCGGCGTTATAGGTTCAGTCACAGTCTAGATAACTCAATACATCTTTCCTTCACCACTACTTTACCACTAGCCCTAGGGGTTTTCCAAAGTGTTGTCTCAATGCAGGTGAGCCTTTCTAATGCTGAATCAGAATTAGGACCTGATTTTGCAATGGCTATGAAAAAAACATTTTTTTCTGCACCCTAGCATCAGCCTGCAATGAATTTTGGGGGAGAAGAGAAAAGACAGTTTTGCCTAGATGCCAGCTCTCTCCACCAGATTCCTTACCTGATTCTTAATCTCCTTCTCCCCTAATGAGGAATAAGCAGTGACCCCTTTTCAAAGTCTCTGATCTATTTTCATTGAGCAAGGATTTACTGTAAAAATTACTCTAATGGGCTATAATTCCATTCCAGTATAGCCAACATACACCAGTATATCATGGAGGTTTTCAAATCACCATTTTAAAGGCTGGTTGGGATAGACATGCAATGCTAATTCCTACTATTGCTATTGATCATATTATTAAAATTAGTAATTTTATTAGTCAGTTATTAATACCATTTATAACAGTATTGATAATAATTATAATTGGCATTTGTTAATCACTCAATATGCCCCCAACACTGTGTAGATATAATGCAATCAGATCAGACACAGTTCTTTGTGCTGGGACTTCTAAAGAGGAGGTCTAAATAGGAGAGAGAACAGGTATTAAATCCCCATTTTACAGATGAGGAAATTGAGGCACATGAGTTTTAGGGCCACACTTCCTGCCAGAGCTCCTTCTCTTCCTGTTGTAAGCATCATTGTGATTTTACTTTTGCCTGTGGCCATAGCAGCAGCCCACTTTCTACCTGTAAGCCTTTTGTCTTTCCATTTTTGTTATTGCCTTGATCTTCTTCCTCTTCTCTTCAATTTTTTTTTCTTCTTAGGTCTTTCCCTCTTCTTCTTCCTCGGGAACTGTTATCCCCTTCTTCCCACTTTTCCCTGTACTGCAACTGGTTTGGCTTGTCTTCTGACTTTCTGTCACGTCGCTCTTCTAAAGCCAACCTACTCGATGTACCCCAGTCTCATCTATCTCGCCGATGAACCCTCTCTTACATCCTGCCACTGGCCCGGAATGCCCCCCTCCCTCTTCATAGCTGAGAGCTGATCACTCTCCCCACCTTCAAAATTATTAAAAGCACAGGTCCTCTAGGAGGCCTTTCCCAACTAAGTCCTCATTTCCTCTTCTTCCACTCTCTTTTGTGTCACCCTTACACTTGGATTTTCACCCTTAATTCACCCCACCCTCAGCCCCGCAGCATTTACGTACATATCATAGAGAAGCAACATGGATCAGTGGAAAGAGCCCGGGCTTTGGAGTCAGAGCTCATGGGTTCAAATCCCGGCTCGGCCAATTGTCAGCTGTGTGACTTTGGACAAATAACTTCATTTCTCTGTGCCTCAGTTACCTCATCCGTAAAATGGGGATTAAGACTGTGAGCTCCCTGTGAGACAACTTGATCACCTTGTAACCTCTCCAGCACTTAGAACAGTGCTTTGCACATAGTAAGCACTTAATAAATGCCATCATTATTATTATTATTTACATATGTAATTTATTCATTTAGATTAAGGTCTGTCTCTCCTTCTAGACTGTAAGCTCCTTGTGAGCAGGGAATGTGTCTACCAACTATGTTATAGTGTATTCTCCCAAGTGCTTAGTTCAGTACTCTGCACACGGTAAGTGTTCAATAAATACAATTGATTGATTGACCGACTTCTATTTCTGTCCTCATTATCTGGATCAGTAGGATTCTAGCTTCTCAGGGGACTATGCAGTCTTCCATGCCTGATTCCCTTTGCTGGAGTCCTTATACAGTCCTGAAGTTAGTGGAGAGAAGTCCACCTGAACACACCTTACCCACCACAATTTCCCCAACATTGTTCTATAATCAATCAGTTATTGGAATTTATTGAGCACTTACTATGCAAAGCACTATAATAAAGCACTTAGCACTGCACTGTCAATATGCTTGCAATCACATTCCTGCCATGTTTGTTCTGGTTTTTTAATCAAGTTGCAGGTACATGTTTTATCTCTACTTGCGTCCCCCATTAGATTGTAAACTCTCTGAGTAAAAGGATCTTGCCTTAGTTGTGGTATTTATCTAATATTTCCTGTGGGCCAAACAACCTCGAGAGTAGATGATCAGTAATCAGTTCAGACACAGTCTAAGAGGTAAGGAGAGCAAGAATTGCATCCCCATTTTACAGCTAAGGAAACGGAGACACAGAGTGATTAAGTGACTTAGTTCAAGGTCGCAATTGGCAAGAATTCCTGACTCCCAAACCCCATGCTCTCTTCTCTCGAACATGGTTTTTGTTTATTTTAATGATATTTGTTCAGTGTGTGTGTCAGGTACTGTACTAAGCCTTGGAGTACGTTGGACACAGTCCGTCTCATGTGGGGTTCACAGTCTCAATCCCCATTTTACAGAAAAGTGAGGCACAAAGAAATTTACATGACCTGTCCAAAGTCATCCGGCAGGATAGGATCAGGGCTGAAATAAAAAGCCAAGTCACCTGCCTGTCAGCCCTTTGTTCCTTCCACTGGGCCATGCTGGTTCCTGAAGTGTGAGAGATGTCACAGAGTGAGAAAATGGATTTTAAATTAAAAAAAAATGTCCCTAGACTTCAACCTTACCCTTTAAAGACCCTCTCCTCATAGAACAAGCAAAGAAATACATGAACTTACGTTGGCCTTTAACAAAGGCCCGTTAAGAATAGATAGGGTGTGCTTTTATGTATTTCCCATCCCATCACTGCTGATTTCCCGAGGTACTTTTGCTCACAGAAGCTATTGCCTTTCCAATCAGTCTGCTCCTCCTGCCAAAATGTGTTGAGTGAGGCCACAGGGCAGAGATTTAGACAAATTGATCCCAGGAAGGTGAATGTGATTCCTCTGAAAGGGAAAGGCAGTTTGGCGTGCTGAAGGAGTAACAAGCTGATTGGAAAAGGGGGCTTGTGTTTCTGCGGTAACCAAAGTCATCTGGAGTGATGAAAAAGCAGACACGCTCACTTCCCTGATTTGGGTTTATGAAGTACCGTACAAATCAGTTTTCAGATCCTTCCTTCACTCGTTCAATTGTATTTATTGAATGCTTACTGTGTGCAGAGCACTGTACTAAGCACTTGGGAGAGTACAATGTAACAATAACAGATCCTTTTGTTCATTTAGCCTTGTGTCACCTGTCTTGCATGTCCTGCTATCTCCTAAATCCCCAGCATCTTTTAGTCCTGCCTTACTCCCTCAACTGCTTATCCCAGTGCTTACGTAATGCAGGTGGCTAATGAGCTTTGTATTGAGGCCATCCTCTTGGGGATGAGGGGAAAGCTCAGAGATAGTCTCTTCGGAAGCCCAATCAATTGACTTATTGATTAAGTGACTCATGTGCTCAGCACTTTGTTAAGCACTGGGAGAAATACAAATAACATCAATTCAGGCCCAATCCTGTCCCACTGGCTGTTCCAGGAGGAGTTTACAGTTAAAGTGATACATACAAAACTGAGAGTTAGAGGTAGAGAAGCAGCATGGCCTAGTGGATATAGCCCAGGTTTGGGAGCCAGGAGGACCTGGCTTCTAATCCTGGATTTGCCACTTGTCTGCTCTGTGAGCTTATGCAAGTCACTTCACTTCTCTGGGCCTCAGTTCCCTCATCTGTAAAATGGCTATTAAGACTGTGAGTTCCATGTGGGACAGGGACTGTATCCAACCTGATTTGCTTATTCTCACTCCAGCACTAAGCACAGTGATGGGCTCATAGTAAGTGCTTAACAAATACCACAGCAGGAAGTGTGTCTGTTACATTATGTGTTGTACTCTCCCAAGCACTTAGTACAGTGTTCAGCACATAGTAAGTACTCAATAAATTGATTGATATTGTCTTCAGTTTGGACTGGTTTAGGATTTCCATAACCCAAAATGCTGACAAGTAACATATCACGTCTCCTAACTCTTTTCATCCAGGGAATTCTCTGGGCTGCAGGAATGTAATTTAAGTAATCTCTGCAACAATCCCAGGGATAAAGACTATCCAACCAGATGATGTACTAGGAAATTAAAGTTCAAATAGATCCTTTTGCTGGAAATCCTGCCTCCCACCAAAATAAAGATGAGATTAGAAGGTGAAATTCCCAATTCCTCTCCCCTGATGGAGTCATTCTAAAATGAGATTCTAATGAATGATTTATATGACCACCACTTTGTCCAAGCATCACTGATTCCAATTGTCATTTTACTCGGAAAGCTAGAAAAATCCATAATTTTTAAAAAATAGTATTAAGTTTTTCTATATGTTCAGACATTGAACTAAGTGCTGAGGTAGATCAACCAAACTAATCAGGTTGGACGCACATGGGGCTCATATTCTTAATCCCCATTTAACAGATGAGGTAACTGAGGTCCAGAGAAGTGAAGTGCCCAGGGTCACACAGCAGACAAGTACCAAAGCCAGGATTAGAACCCAGGTCCTTTTGATTTCTCTTCCCATGCTATATCTACTTGGCCACACTGCTTCTCATTAGTCAGTGAGATTTTTTTCTTACACACTGTACCATGCATTTGGCTTAGTTCATCAGAAAAGTGTCTGGGTTTTGTGAATATCATGACTCACTTTTCTTTCTCCCTAAAAGCCATTTTCTAAAGTGCCATAAAGATGGAGAGAGCGGATAAAGAGAGAAAGCAAGTTGGTTTGAGTTCTTTCTTTTGGCTTTTGATATCCTTGTATTTTAAAACAGCTCCTGCCTGCAATGCTTGGCCTTTGAGGCTGAGGGCCCCCAGAGAAGGAATTAGTTCACTTTATACCGACAGTCCTCCGGGAGGCTTCAATTATTAATTCTCCCTTTCAACCAGCGCAGAGGGGAAAATTCTCTTGCTTTATCCACCCAGTGGCAAAATAAAGTGTTCTTGTTAAAATACTAAGAGCGAAAACTGCTTTTGCAGATATGATCACAGACTTGGAAAATGTTTTAAAGAAGTGGATGGTAGCTACAGAAAGCATGTTCAAAAATCAAAATGTTGCCATGTTCCAAACCGAAAAGTGCCTGAGGGGACTTGGCAACGCTTTTTTGTATTTTTACGGTATTGAGTGCTTTACTAGGTGCCAGGTGCTGTATTAAGCAATGGGGTGGATACAAGTTAATCAGGTTGGACATATTCCATGTTCAACCATCATTTACAGATGATGTAACTGAGGCACAGAAGTGAAATAACTTGCCCAAGGTCATGCAGTAGACAAGTGGCAGAGTCAGGATCAGAATCCAGGTCGATCTGATTCCCAGACCCATGATCTATCCATCAGGCAACACCGCTTCTCCATGTTTTCACTTACCTCTTCTCAGTGTTCTCATTTACATTCATTCATTCATTCACATTCTTAGCCAAGAAGGCTGGAAATACGAAAAACACAAGCAGAATTCTGTGCAGGCTCTTTTTTTTTTTTTGGATCTTAACTCTGTATTAGACTCAGATTTCAGAGGCCAACTAGCAGACCTTAAGGGAGGAGGAGAATTAACAGCCCTCCACCAAATCGACGTTCAGAAGGAGTAAGGGGATTAAGGAGTTGAGCAAAATTGGAATGGAAGCTCTTCTTCTAACAGAAGCATTCGTGAATATGACTGAGCTAGAATATTTCCCCAAATTAACCTGGTGATAACTAACATTTTAACAGCTAACATAAGAGAAGCACCGTGGCTTAGTGGTAAGAGCACAAGCTTAAAAGTCGGAGGCTATGGGTTCTAATTCCGACTCTGCCACTAATCAGCTGTATGACTTTGGGCAACTCAATTTCTCTGTGCCTCAGTTAACTCATTTGAAAAATTGGGATTAAGACTGTGAGCCCCACGTGGGACAACCTGATTACCTTGTATCTACCCCAGTGCTTAGAACAGTGCTTGGCACAGAGTAAGTGCTTAACAAATACCATTATCATTATTATTTATTTGTTCCGAATAATTTACTTGAAAGGAAATGCAAGAGAATGCTCAGATTGAAATGACAAAGTCAGAAATGAATTTCAATCAATCAGTCCTATTTATTGAGCACCTACTGTGTGCAGGGCACTGTACCAGATGCTTGGGAGAGTACAGTATAAATGAGTTGGTAGACATGTTCACTGCTCACAAGATTGCAGTCTAAAGGGGGATACAGTCATAAATAGATTATGGGTATAGATATAAATGCTATTGGGCTTAGTACAATGCTCTGCACACAGTAAGCACTCAATAAATATGATTGAATGAATTGGGCTGAAGGAGGGGGAAAAAAGGGTGCAGATCCAACTTCAAGGGTGATGCAGAAGGGAGTGGGAGAAGAGAAAAGGAGGGCTTAGTTGGGGAAGGTCTCTTGGAAAAGATGGGATTTTAATAAGGCTTTGAAGATGGGGGTGGCAGTGATTGTTAGATTTGAAGGGGGAAAGTGTTCCAGGTAAGAGGTAAACAAGAATGCCAGAAAACTGTCACTGTACCTCAATATCACCTATTTCTCCACTGACACCTTGCCCTCTCTCTGACCCAGAACTCCTTCCTTCTCCACGTATGACAGATCACCCCTCCTTCCACTTTCAAAGCCTTACTAAAATCATACCTTCCTCGATTAAATGCTCATTTCTCCTTCTCCCTCTTACTTCTGCATCATCTAGGCACTTGGATCTGTGCCCTTTAAGCACTTGTGATTCACCCCTCCATCAGCCCCACAGCACTTATTTACATATCTGTAATTTATTTAATTATATTAATGTCTGTCTCCCCCTCTGGACTCTAAGGTTCTCGTGGGTAGGATGGTGTCTGCTAACTCTATTGTATTGTGTTTTTCTAAGTGCTAAGTAGAGAGCTCTGCTCACAGGAAGTGCTCAATAAATACCACTGACTGAGTGACTGATTCTACCCAGTGTTTATGGCAGATCCTGGCACAGAATAGGCGCCTAACAAGTACCTTAAAAAAAGAGAGGCAGAGTTATGGTTAGAAGGAAGAAAGGAAGGAATAGAGGGAATAGTGGAAACAGAATAGCCTAACAGTGTAGGAGCAACATCCAGAAGAGAAGCAGCACGGCCTAGCTGAAAGAGCAAGGGCCTGGGAGTAAGAGGACCTGGGTTCTAATCCTGTATCTGCCCCTTGCTTTTTGAACGGCCTTGGGCAAGCCACTTCATTTCTCTGTGTCAGTTTCTCCTCGTTAGTAAAAAGGGAATAAGGACTCCGTGGCTCAGTGGAAAAAGCACAGGCTTTGGAGTCAGCGGTCATGGGTTCATTCAATTGTATTTATTCAATCATATTTATTGAGCGTTTACTGTGTGCAGAGCACTGTACTAAGCCACCACATGTCTGCTGGGTGACCTTGGGCAAGTCACTTAACTTCTCTGAGCCTCAGTTACCTCATCTGTAAAATGGGGATTAAGACTGTGAGCCCCACATGGGACAACCTGATCACCTTGTATTTCCGTGCCCCCCCAGCACTTAGAACAGTGCTTTGCACATAGTAAGCGCTTAACAAATGCCATCATCATTATTATTATTATTATCTCTTTCCTTTAGGTTGTGAGTCCCACATGTGATAGGGACTGTATAAGATTATCCTGTGTCTATCCCAGTGCTTAGTACATTACTTGGCACATAGTAAGCACTTAACAAATACGATGATGATGAGGAGGAGAAGGAGGATTAAGTTGAGTCCCCATTGAGGGCCCCAAGCTCACTTCCATAATAGCTTTCAGTTTAACACCCTCAGTTAACAGGCTATCCTACTTCCCTGAGAGTCAAGATTTATAGAATCCTTTCATCTCTCTAAAATGCTGTCTTTATTCTCACAACATCCCGTTGAGGTAGGGAAAGGGTGATATTATTAACCCCATTTTATAGATGGGTAACTGAAGCCCAGAGAGGTTAAGTGACTCGGCCAAGGTCACACAGCTGGACCCTAACTGAGCTGGGACTAGAACCCAGGTCCTCTGATTCCCCATGCTCTTTCCACTAACTCACTCCTGACTCACTCCCGTGGCAAGCTGCCCATGGAAAATCATGAAGTTGGTCAGATTTCTGGGCAATGGTTCCACTATCCTGGGGATGAGGTGAGCCTGTGGCTTGGTTCATTGATGAGCAGTCACTGCACAATGCCGATTCCAGTTTAGCAGAAGCCAGCAGCTCTAAGACAAGGCTTTTATAAACATAGAGGGATTTCCACTTTAAGCAGGTCCTAAAACCAGCCACCTTAACTAAGGGCATAGAATGGATCACCCAGGAAAGGATTCTGATCTCCCCTCCAGAAATGGGTATGGTGAGCTCCAATCAATCTATCGGATTATTGAGCACTGTGCCCGAGCTCTTACTAAGTGTTCTTGGGAGTAAACAAGGAGTTAATCGAGGGATTGCAAGTTACAGTTTAATTCAAGCAGTATCTCAAGACTGAGTTTCTCTAGAAGGCCTTTAAGGAAAATAAAAATCAAACATGTTTCTTATACTCCTGTAGCCTCGGTGGACAAAATGGGTTGTAGACATTGACTCTCCCAGCCTCTCCACCCTCATGTTAGCCACAGGCAACTCGCTATTCCCCACGGCGAGCACAATGCTTCGCACTCAATCAGAGGCGATCACAAGTTCAATTGTTTGCCCAACTCGGCTATAATTAGACCATCTTCCTCTTTAGCGATTCATTATTGGATGGCTCCACCTTTAGCACCAACAGACTCGATCTAAATTCTTGCAAAAGGAATGACAGAGCTGAGAACTTGGAATGAGAACTGTTGATTTAAAAAGGAACCAAAAAAGGGGAAAGAGGATATTGCTTTTTTTTTTTCCTGAAGGTGCAAATTGCAATCAGGTGGGTGACAGTCAGTCAGGCTGTGCTGTTTAACAGTAAAAGCTGAATTTCCCAAGCTCCTGGGGAAAACTCGGCAGACAGAGAGTTCAGTGATGCGACAGGATTTTTTCCCCCTTGTGTTTGTATACATTTCCCTGTTCCCTTCCAGAATTGGCTCTTAGAAACATGCCAGGTTTGATGTGCCTGCTTGCTGCTCTCAATCATTCAGTCAATCATATTTATTGAGCACTTATGGTGTGCAGAACACTGTACTAAGGGCCTGGGAGAATGCAATACAGCAATATAACAGACACATTCCCTGCCCACAATGAGTTTACAGTCTAGAAAAAGGACAGATATTAAATAAATAAAATTACAGATATGGACATAAGTGTTGGGGGGCTGGGAGTGGGGATGAATAAAGGAAGCAAGTCCAGGTGAATCAGAAGGGAGCTGAAGAAGAAAAGAGGGCTTAGTCAGTCAAAGATATTTATTGAGTGCTTACTATGTGCAGAGCTGTGTACTGAGCATAACCCTGGGCACAACGAGCTTCTTTCTTTCTTCTCTGGACTCTGTTCAGGAACGCTCTCTCTCCCCCCCTCCCTCCCTCCTCTCTAGCTTCTCCGCTCTGGATAGCAAGCTCTTTGTGGACTGGGAATGTGTTCATTAACTTTAGGCAAGTGACTTAATTTCTTCGTGACTCAGTTCCCTCATCTGTAGAATGGGGATTAATACTGTGAGCACCGTGTGAACATGGTCTGTGCCCAACCTGATTAGTGTGCATCTACCCCAGCACTTAGAACAGTGCCTGGCACATGGTGAGTGCTTAGCAAATGTCATAAAGGACAACAACAACAACAAAAATTATGTTGTATTGTTCTCTCCCAAGCGCTTAGTGATCTATACACAGTAAGCACTCAGTAAATGCCATTGACTGCCCACCACTCTTTCAAATCTCCTCCCTTTCCCCTTCACGTTCCCTCCTGTGGCTCCCTGGGGCACGTCCCCTCCTATAGAGTATTGATATCCAGGCTATAACTTTGCATGCAGTAAGCACTCAATGAATGAGTCAAAGAATAAATGGAAAGGTCGTAAAAGAGGTGAAAGTTTTTAACTCAGAACTGATGCAGCATGAAACTGAAATAGTTCTAAATGCCTATCATCAAAAGTAAAGCAGTGTGACCAGGTGGAAAGAGCTTGGGCTTGGGTTCTAATCCTCCCTACACCACTTGTCTAGACTGTAAACTTCCTGTGGACTATAATCTCACTGTGGGCAGGGAACATATCTAGGTACTTTGCCATACTGTACTCTCCCAAGAACTTAGTACAGTGCTCTGCACACAGTAAACACTTAGTAAACATGATGGATTGATTGTCAACTCTATGATCTTGGGCAAGTTACTTAATTTCTTGGTGCCTCAGTTTCCTCATCTGGGGATTAAATTCTATTATTATTATTATTATTTGCCATCAAGTCATTTCCAATTCATAGCAACTCCATGGATATACTTTCTCCAGAATGTCCTGTCCTCTGCCATAAACCACAACCTTTCTAATGATTCTTCTGTTGTTGTCATTATGGTCTCTAAACATCTAGCTGCAGTTGGCCTCTTCCACATTTTCCCTGGACTTTTCCAAGCATTGGTGTCTTCTCCAGAGAATTAGGCCTCCTGATTATATGTCCAACATATGGTAATCCAAGTCGAGTCATTTGACTTTCCAAAGAGCACACCCTCAGTGCTTAGAACAGTGCTTTGAACATAGTAAGCGCTTAACAAATACCATCATTATTATTATTTAGACTGTGAGCCCCACATGGACAAGAACTGATTATCTTGTATCTCCCCCAGCACTTAGAACATTGCTGGCACACAGTGAGCACTTAACACAGAGCCCTACCTCCCCACTTCCATTCTTTCACTCAGAGTGAGAGGAGCGAGGCATGTAGACTAGATGCATATTACGAATGCAGATTAGAGAAGTAGTATGGCCTAGTGAAAAGAGCACAGGCCAGAGAGTCAGAGGACCAGATTTCTAATTCCAGGTCTTCCACTTGTCTGCTGTGTTACCTTGGGTAAGTCACTTTACTTCTCTGTGTCTCAGTTCCCTTATTTGCAAAATGGAGATTCAATACCTGTGGGACCCGATGATCTTTTACCTAGCCCAGCTCCTAGTGCAGTGCTTGATGCATAGAAAGAGCTTAACATATATCACAATTATTATCATTATTAGAGAATTATAGACACTGGGGCAACAAGCAATAGGATTAAGGGAAATTGGACGCAGTTGAAGTCGAATCATAAAAAGGTCACTAGCTGCTTCACCTCTATTCTACCTTCTGCACCATATATGCACTTAGAATATAACCTTATGCTCAGTTGCCTCCCCTATCTGTAACTTATTTTATTCTCTGCCTCCCCAACTAGATTGTAAACTCTCTGTGGGCAGGGACTGTGCCTACCAACTGTATTGTATCTTCCCAAGTGCTTAGAATGGTGTTCTGCTCAATAAATAAGTGCTCAATAAATACCAATGATTGATTGATTATCTGGTCTACACATCAATAAAAAGGACAGTTGTTCCTGACCCTCGATATTCATTACAGTGTTTACTATATGCTAGGCACTGTACTAAGTGCTGGTCTCTTCTTTCTCTCCAGGCAAAAGATGCTCACTTCCCTCAAAACCCAAAGAGAGGAGTTTCTGATATGAGGAGCAGTGCATGGTTCCTGATCCTGAGATCTTTTTTAAGGAGAAATTGCATATCTGACAGCGCTTTATGCCTTCAGACGCCTGTCTCAGTGCTCTTTGAGAACCTGGTTCTGGTCTAATATCTGAGCATTGACCTTAGAAGTTTGAGCTTCTGTCTTCTTGCTTTGCTAATTGGTTGATGATCCCATTTTTCCTCTCCATCTCATCCCCTGGCTAGGCTTCTGCTGACTTTGCATTTTAAAATGTTCTTTTTCCCATTTAGGCCACTTTTCTGACTCCAGCTTTCTTCCCCAAATATGCCAGGTGAACATTCTAATTGCTTTCCTGCCTAAAGAATGAGATTAGAAATTTGCATTGCTAAATGTTATCGGCTTATGCTGCTGCTGCTTGGAGTAAAAAGGGAATTTGTGGACTCCTGGCCTCTCATCATCAATGGTATTTATTGAGTGTTTATTATGTGCAAAGCACTGGATTAAGCGCTTGGGAGACTACAATACAACAGATTTGTTGAAGCGTTCCCTTCAACAGAGAACAGTCCAAAGATGAGCTTAGAGTCTAGAACAAGTTTTACAATCCCTTTCTCAGCTTCCGTAGGTGTTTGCCTATTACAATACAATCAGTCCCTCTGAGCTCATACTGAGCTTTTACTTTGTGCAGAACTATATAAAGTGCTTGGAAGTGTACAATATAACAGAGTTGACAGACACATTCCGTGCCTAAAGGGAGCTTACAGTCTGGAGGGGGAGAAAAATATTCATAGAAATTAATTATGAATACGTTCATGAGTTCCAAGGGGCTGAAGGAGGGGTGAATAAAGGGAGCAAATCCAAGTACAAGGGTGATGCAGAAGGGAGTGGGAGAAGAAATGAGGTCTTATTTGGGGAAGGCCTCTTGGGGAAGATGTGTTTTTAATAAGGCTTTGAAAGTTATCTCATCTGTAAAATGGGGATTAATGTTGTGATCTCCATGTGGGACATTGACTGTGTTCAACCCCATTAGTTTGTGACACATAGTGACACATAGTGAATGCTTAACAAGTATCATAAAAAAAATAAGGTGGAGAAAGTGATCATCTGTTGAATAGGAAGAGAGAGGGTGTACCAGGCCAGAGAGAGCATGTGGGCAATTGACTACCCAAAGATGCCCAGAGGGAGGTCCAAAGATATCCAGGGAAGCAGTGTGGCCAAGTGTATAGGGCAAAGACCTGGGTTCTAATCCCAGCCCCTCCGCTTGTCTGCTGTGCGACCTGGGGTATGTCACTTCACTTCTATATGCCTTGATTTACCTAATCTGTGAAATGGGAATTAAGACTGTGAGCTCCATGTGGGACAGGGACTGTGTCCAACCCAATCACCTTGTATCTACCCCAGCGTTAGTACAGCATCTGACACAGTAAGCGCTTAACAGATACCACTGTTATTATTATCATGATTAAGTATGCATTTTAAGCAATGTGGTTTTTATTTTCTTGTTCCCATTCCTTTCACCATGGAATTTCTCCTGAGTCTAGTTTTGCCAGTGAGCCTCATCCAACTCTTGACTGACTTGATCTTTGTTTTACCTCCAGCTCCTGAGTGTGGGAAATGAGCTGAGAGAATGAGGGTCAAGATGGCTTGAAGGCAGGCATCCAAACCTGAAAGGCCAGCTTGGGAGGGTCTGGGGAAAGAAATGAAAAAAGAAAAGAAAAAAAAAATCCTCAACTTAAACCAACTTGAGTCCATTAGAGATAGAGTGAAACACCAGCCTAAAATGAGATAATTCAGTGTGTAGGCAGATAGATGACTGACATCAAAAAGGGTTTGAAAAAGGTCAGTCCCATCTTCCCATGACATTTTCAACCCAGCATATATTGTAAAGGCGAACCTCATCACTATGCTAATCTTTTTTTTACAGAGTATCTGCATATTTTAATATATTTGGTAGAGAATATGCTTCTTCTCTCTATCTCTCTGTCTCTTTCTCCCTCTCAGTCTCATCATTTTTTTTTAGTACCCAAGAGCAATTTGTAGCTATTTGGCAGTATCTTTAGGTTGATTTTTTATATAACTTTGCATTTGATCTCTGTCACTTTTTCACATCAAATGCACAAGGAACTGAGGTATGTGCTTTCTTCTATGTGACATCACCTATTTCGATCTTCAAGTCGATATGCCATTGTCTGAATTCCATTCAGTCAATACTAATAAATTAAAGGCTTATGATGTGCAAAGCCCTGTAATAACAATGATAATGGCATTTGTTAAATGCTTACTCTGTGCAAAGCACTGTTCTAAGCACTGGGGAGGATACAAGGTGATCAGATTGTCCCACATGGGGCTCACAGGTTTCATCCTCATTTTGCAGATAAGGTAACTGAGGCACAGAGAAGTGAAGTGACTTGCCCAAAGCCACACAGCTGACAATTGGCAGAGACAGGATTTGAACCCATGACCTCTGACTCCTAAGCCCGGGCTCTTTCCATTGAGCCATGCTGCTTCTCTAAGCACTGAATAGAACCCACAGACATTCATTCACTGTTATCCTTGGACTGCAAGGGTCTCAAAGTGTCAGTGAGGGAAGGAGAGATGGTCAGATGGTCACCCCCCTCCTCAAAAATCTCCAGTGGTTGTCTATCCACTTCTGTATTCAATAGAAACTCCTCACTCTTGGCTTTAAAGCTCTCCATCACCTTGCCCCCTCCTACCTCACCTCCCTTCTCTCCTTCTACATCCTAGCTCACAAACTCCACTCCTCTGGTGCTAACCTTCCCACTGTGCCTCGATCTCACCGCCAATCCCTGGCCCACATTCTATCTCTGGCCTGAAATGCCTGTCCTCCTCAAATCTGCCAAACTAACACACTTCCCCCCTTCAAAGCCCTACTGAAAGCCCACCTCCTCCAACAGTCTTTCCCAGACTAAGCCCCCCTTTTCTTCACCTCCCCCTCCCTTCTGCCTTACCCTGACTCACTCCCTTTGCTCTCCCCGCATCCCCGCCTCACAGCACTTATGTGTATACTCATTTATAATTATATTTATATTAATGCCTGTTTACTTGTATTGATGTTTGTCTCCCCCCTCTCTAGACTGTGAGCCCATTGTGGGCAGGGATTGTCTCTATTGCTGTATTGTAGTTTCCAAGGGCTTAGTACAGTGCTCTGCACACAGTAAGCACTCAATAAATACGACTGAATGAATGTTCTGGGAGATCAACAGGGTTGATGGTAAAGATTGACTCTTACTGGAATGAGGAGCAGGGCTTTTTTTTATGGTGTTTGTTATGCACTTACTATGCACCAGGCATTGTACTAAGCTCTGGAGTAGATACAAGCTAATCAGGTTGGACACAATCCCTGTCCCACACAGGACTCACAGTCTTAATCCCCATTTTACAGATGAGGCAACTGAGACAGAGAGAAGTTAAGTAACTAGCCTAAGGTCACACAGCAGACACATGGCAGAGTTGGGATTTGAACCCAGGATCTTTCAGACTCTTAAGCCCAGACTCTATCCACTAGGTCATACTGCTTCTCAAGTTACAGGTTACAGTTAAATGTCCTGCTCTTCTGAGAAGACCAGACATTAGGGAGAGGTGAGCTCATCTTTCCAAGTGGCTCTCACTGGAAATGGAATTTCAGAATTCCCAACTACCCTCCTTAAATGATTGCGAATTTTGTGGGGGAGTGAAATTCAACAGACACTCGCCTTCCTCTTTCTGACCAGATCTCACCCCTCTGCTGAAATAGCCCATAGTCTCGGGGTTAGCTGATTTGATTGTCAGTTTATGCTTTTTTTAAGGTACCTGTTATGCACTTACTATGCACCAAACACTGTACTAAGTGCTAGGCTAGATACAAGATTCTCAGGTTGGACACAGTCCCTTTCCCACTTGGGGCTCACAGTCTAAAGCAGGAGGGAGTAGAATTTAATCCCCATTTTACAGATGAGGAAAATGAGGCACAAAGAAGTTAAGTGACTTGCCCATGCTTCTCTTGTGCTTTTTCTTTAAACTACATATCACCGTATAATTATGCATCTGCTAAGAAGTCAATTCATTCTCCATCTGAAGATCTCTGCTATGTATAACTAGCAGACTCTATGACTCTAAGAGAGGTCAAGTTCATTTACCAGAATTTCACATGGAAATTGCACGTATTTGGCTTTGATGGTTAATCCGGTGTCTATGAATTCGGTGTGATCCCATTAAAGAGAGGGCACAGACAGAAAAAAAAAGAGACAAGAATGTATCATAAACACAGTCATTAGTACTAGCACATTTGAAAATTATTGGTATCAACTAGACTATGAAATCTTTCAGATTAAACCCATACGGTGGAACACAGTAAATAATTATTCATTTGTTACATTGCTATTGTTTTTATATTGTAATTGTTGTTGTATTGTTATTGTTGATAACAAAAGAATGAATTCATCGATTTTGAGGGCAGGACAGATGTATATGATGGGAAATGTAGTGTGCTTCATAATGAGAGGCTTTCATCTTCTTTGGACATTTCTCCTACTCTTTCTCTCCTAAAACTTGCTATAGTTGAAATAACTCCCCCTGACATTGATTCCCTATAAAGTTAGTTATTATGGCTTAGACAATCCAGTTTCCAGAACTGGAAAAATTTTCTTTCAGTATAAAAATTGTTAGCACAAAAGAAGATAAAATCATCAATTGCCAACATTACATCATTTCAATGATCATTCATTTCAATCAATTGATCAGTCATATTAATTGAGTCCTTGATAAATGAAGCAGGGAAACAGAGTGATCTAGTGGATAGTGCACAGGCCTGGGAATCAGGGGACTTAGTTCAAGAAGCAGCGTGGCTTAGTGGAAAGAGCACGACTTTGGGAGTCAGAGGTTGTGGGTTCTAATCCCAGCTCTGCCACTTATCAGCTGTGTGACTTTGGGCAAAAGTCACAGTCAGATGTAGTTTTCCTAATGGCTGCTCAAGGGAGAGGAAGTGGTGAGTCAATCAATTATTGATCACTTTCTGTGTGCAAACTTTCTGTGTACAGTTGGCAGACATGATCCCACAAGGGGCTTACAGTCTAGAGGGAGAAATAGTCATTTAAATAAATAGGTGAAATGGGAGAATATGAGGATCAAGTAATGATGTTCACTGAGCATTTACTGTGTCCAGACTACTATTCTGAGTGCTTGAGAGATAGAGTTTGCAGACATGATCCCACTGGGAGCTTACATTCTACAGGAGGAGGTAGACATTCAAATAAATAACAGATAGGTGAAACAGGAGATTTTAGGGGTCAATCAATGGTATTCATTGAGCGCTTACTGTGTACTGAGCACTTGGGAAAGGACAACAAAATGGAGTTGGCAAGCATGATCCCTGCCCTTGAGGAGCTTACAAACTAGTGGGGAAGACAGACAGCAAATAAATTACAACAAGGTGAAGGAGCACAGAATAAGGTGCTGCAGTGAGAGATTGACAGGGAATGGAATGGGAATCAATCAATTCATTTAATAGTATTTATTGAGTACTTATTGAGCACTGTACTAAGCGCTTGGGAGAGTACAATACAACAATAAACAGGTACATTCCCTGCCCACAGTGAGCTGACAGCCTAGCGGGGGGAGACAGACATCAACACAAATAAATTACAGATGTGCACATAAGTTCTATGGGGCTGGGGGTTGGGGAACAAAGTACAGTGCTTTGCACACATTAAGCTCTCAATAAATATGATGAATGAGCAAGTCAGGGTGATGCAGGAGGGAGTGGGTGAAGAGGAAAGGAGGGGCTTTAGACTGGGAAGGCCTCTTGGAGCAGATATGCCTTCAGTAAGGTATTGAAGGAGGGGAAGAGGATCAATTGTAGTCATGGACCACTTACCGTGTGCAGAGCACTGTACTAAGCACTTAGGAGGGTGCAATAGAACTGAGTGGGAGACACCTTCCCTGCCCATAAGGAGCTTACAGTCTAGAAGGGAGAAGGGGGACAGTCACTTTCCACAGATGAACCACTGTGGTGTCCCATAGCATGAGCTGAAAAGGCTGCTTCTCTCTTCAGCCTGAGCATCTGCAGGCCTATGGGAGGAACATTTGTATAATGCTCTGTAAAGAGCCAAGAACAGCTTGTGCATGTTGTCTCCAGTTCTGTAAACCTGTCTTGGGCGCTGTATCATTTACATATGGCTACAAGAGTTTGCCACCCCCAAATCCCTAACCTGAACAGCAGTGACATATCCGAACACAACAGCTGTGTCAACGGGAAGCAGCCCTGTGAGCTTATTTGTTTCGCCAAAGCTCCTCTCACCCCACCCGAAGACACAAATCTAATTCTTCCCTTTTTAATGAGCTGGATGTTAATAATAGAACAACTGCAGTGCAGATGCTAGAAATGGAAAGAGTTGGCATTTCCCTAACAAGGATCATAATTCTGCTCGAAGTAATGGATTTCAAGAGAAAGGACTAGAGCCGGGGAAAAGTGGTTATAATTCACGATGAGGCATCCAAATGAAATCAAAATCTGAGAACAAGCAACGTGCTAATTTTCTACATGGCTGGAATTTATCAAGTTTCTACTGATTAATTCGAACCGTGGCTGTGTGGTTCGATTGACAGAGCTTTGTTTGGATGGCAAAGACATCTGACTAAGCCGGATTCAAATATTATTGCAACTTCCTGACTTTGTGAGATGCTTTTAAAACTGTAAATCCATTCCTTCTGAATTACAAGTGGCAGATAGTAAATGTCTTTTTCCCCACATTTTAGTGCAAGTATTCTATTTACTACATCAATGATGAAAAGAGCTATCAATCTACTTTGAGGCATAATTATCATACATATCTCAGGGAAGCAGATTGTAATTCATTACGCTTGCTTTTGTTTATCACACTAGTCTTTCTGCAGAAAGTGTTTATTAGGTAATAATGACTGCCATTCACGAGGGACTTGATTGAAGAAGGAAATGTTCTCAAAGAGATAAAGATAAAAGTTTCTGTCTACCTACCTTGAGGGTCTCTCTAGAAGAAATTGGTACCCCTGAAAGATGATAGAGGTCAACTACCACAGATACTGGGAGTCAGTAATTAAAGCTCAGGATATCATTCTTTCTTTTCTCGCTACTCATTGTAGTGGCAAATGTCTTGGTCACTCAGGTCTTGAGTCTGCAAAGACTCATTAAAAAGAGGAGGATCTACCTTGAAAAGAAAGAAGAGGTGGGCTCTTGACATCTCAGCTAAGATGAGCAGGACTTTATTAATATGCCTCTAAAGTGACAACTGATTTACAAAACCAATCATTCAAGAGTACCACAGAGCCCTTTATCATGTTCTTGGGAGAGTATGTTACAAGAAAACAGAAGCAGTGTGGCCTAGTGGCAAGAACACAAGAAGGTGAATCAGAAGACCTGAGTTCTAATCCTGATTCCATCACTTGCCTTCGGTGTGACCTGGGGCACATCACTTAACTGCTCAGTGCCTCAGTTTTTTTTCATCTGTAAAATGGGGATTCAATACTTTTCTCCCTTCCCCTTGGACTGTGAGCTCTATGAAGTGTAGGGACTTGGGTCCGATTTTATTATAATAATAATAATGGCATTTATTAAGCACTTACTATGTGCAAAGCACTGTTCTAAGTGCTGGGGAGGTTACAAGGTGATCAGGTTGTCCCACAGGGCACTCACAGTCTTAATCCCCATTTTACAGATGAGGTAACTGAGGCACAGAGAAGTGAAGCGACTTGCCCAAAGTCACACAGCTGATGATTGGCGGAGTCGGCATTTGAACCCATGACCTCTGACTCCAAAACCCGTGCTCTTTTCCACTGAGCCTATTATGTCATACCTACCCCAGTGCTTGGCCCCTAGTAGGTCAGTGTTTCTCAATACAACAATAATAATAAGCGTTATTATTATTTCTATTAAAAACAGAAGACCTAATAAGAATTATTATGGAATTAAAGTGATTATTATTATGGTATTTGTTAAGTGCTTACTATAATAATATTAATAATTATAATAATGGTATTTGTTAAGTGCTTACTATGTGCCAAGCATTGTTCTAAGCGCCGGGATAGATACAAGCTTATCAAGTTGTCCCATGTGGGGCTCACAGTCTTAATCCACATTTTACAGATGAGATCACTGAGGCATAGAGAAGATAAGTGACTTGCCCAAAGTCACACAGCTAAGTGGCAGAGCCAGGATTAGAACCCACGACCTCTGACTCCCAAGCCCGTGCTCTTTCCACTAAGCCACACTGCTTCTAAATCAGTACAGACATTGCAGAGAGGAGGACAACACTTCCTCCCGCCTCTTTTTCCCCTAAGCTAAAGCTGGACGTTAAGGCCCAACTCTGCTTCGTCCTGAAAGTGACGAGACCCAACCGAGCCAGAGAGCCTCCCCTAGGTGGCTAGTGGCTCCCTCTGATGCAAGCCAGGCTCTGTACTAAGTGCTGGGGTGGATACAAGCTAATCAGGGTGGATGCAGTCCCTGTCCCATGTGGAGCTCACAGTCTTAATCCCCCTTATTCAAATGAGGTAACTGAGGCATAGAGAAGTAAAGCAACTTGCCCACAGTCACAGGTAAAAAAGTGGTGGAGTTGGAATTACAACCCAGGCCCTTTGGACTCCCAGGCTCTATCCACTAGACTATGCTGCTTCTCTCCATCTGTTTCTCTGAGTTCCCATCAAGGGGTTTTAAAAATTACAATTAAAATTACAAATTACAACAGCATCATTATTGTTCAACACATCCAAGTAATGTCTTCAAATGACTGTGAAAGAATCATCTTTCCTGAAGTGTTCAAAATGCTATCCTTTCATTAAACCATTCATTCCACCAGAATCTGTCCCCCAAAATGTCGCTTTTCTCATCCAGTCTGAGTTTTCATAGAAAGTTACGCTAGTTAAAATTTCAGACTTAAGGAGTTGCATTTTACAATGCATTTCAACTCTCCTTATGTGTCTGTCATCTGTTCCCCCTCGCCTTTTTATGCTTCGATTATGATCTCCCCAAGATCCAGGGACCGTGCCTAATTCCCACCTGTGGATTCTTTCCCAGAGCTTAGAACAGTGTTTTGCCCACAGCAAGTTCTTAATAAATATTATGACTTCTAAATCATCCAGAACCCAAACATTGGACTTCAAAGACCCCACAGAAATAGGGTGAACATCTGTATAGTTTTATACTGGACAGTCTGGTTTTCACTGGCTTGTCCCTAGTCTGGTACGAACATGGAAACAGATGCTTCTACGTCCTTTTTTGTATTTTTAAAATTTTCACAGCGGAGGTCCCGGGGTGGACCATGTCAGTGTCCTGATGGGCAGATGATCAGAACCAGCACCTGCCCTGTCTCCCTCTCAGGGACCTGGTTGATGATCACCTGTGGTTCGTGGTGGAAGGAATTTGGCAAATAACTGTGGTAGTTGTTAAGCCTTTACTGTGTGCCAAGCACGATACTAAGATCTGGGGTAGATACAAGACAGTCACGTCCCACATTGAGTTTACAGTCAAAAAAGGAGGGAGAACGGGTCTTGAATCCCCATTTTGCAGATGAGGGAACTGAGGCACAGGAAGTCAGACATGACAGTAGTTCCAGAAAGGTCTGGAGGAGTTAATGGAGAAAAGGTTCCTGATAACTTGCCTCAGAGAGAGGGCTAGAAAGGGGAATGTTAGGGATGTGAAATGGTCTATCTGTAACCATGAAGATAGATGTCAAGGAGAGTAATTGTCACACACCCCCCCCAAGCCTCCTGTTGTCACTGGACCAACCAATGGCTGTTTATGGCCATAGGTGCTTACAGTCTCTGAGTTCACTGCTCATTTTCTCTGGCCTGGCTGTGAAGAAAATTCTGTTTGAAATAAGCCAAACAATGGGGATGCCACTCTTGCTTGGGACATGCTCCATAATCCAAGAGAATCCATTGATCAAAAAGAATGGCTGATCCTTAGCCTAAGCTTCAAAGCTTTATTGAAGGCTCATCTCCTCTAAGAGGCCTCCCCTGACTAAGCCCTCATTTCCTCTTCTCCCACTCACTTCTGCATCACTCCGGTTTAATGCCTTCATTCATCTCCCCTCCCAGCCCCACAGCTCTTATGTACACATCTGTAATTTTATTTATTTATATTAATATATGTCTCCCACTCTAGTCTACAAACTCACTGTGGGCAGGGAATGTATCTGTTTTATTGTTATGTTCTACTCTCCCAAGAGCTTAGTACAGTGCTCTGCACACAGTAAGCACTCAATAAATACAATTAACTGACTAAGCCTGTAATTTCACATAATTAGCATGGCCTAGTCAAAAGAGCATGGTCCTGGGAATCAGAGGACCTGAGTTCTAATCCCAACTCTGCCGTTTACCTGCTATCTGACCTTGGGCAATTAACTTCCCTGTGCCTCAGTGTCTTCATCCATAAAATGGGGATTAAGTCCTATTCCCTCTACTTAGACTGTGAGCCTCATGTGGGACAGAGAATGTGTCCAACCCAAATATCTTTTATCTATCCAGTGCTTAGTACAGTGCTTGGCACATAATGTGGACTTAATATTGCAATTATTATAACTATAATAATCATAATAAATACCATAATTATGTACATATCTGTAATTTACTTATTTGTATTGATGTCTGTTTCTCCCCTGTCACCCCGGCCAGAGTGTAAGCTCACTGTGAGAAGGGAATGTGTCTGTTTATTGTTATATTGTACTTTCCCAAGCGCTAACTACAGTCTCTGCACATGTGTTCAATAAATATGACTGAATGAATGATTAATTATCAATATTATCACTACGACATCCACCACTTAGAAGATGCATATCAAGTGCTTAATGAATACCAGAATAATAATAATAATGACATTCAGTGGACCTCTTTCAATAATTTCTCTTTCTCGAGTCACTAGAGTTTTCCTAAATTGTTTTGGTCGGAATAGAAAGTCTTCCACCTCCAGAAATGTGAGTAGATCGGTTCACATTGCCTCTCTCCTATTTATTGTGGTTTTATAAGTCAATGCATTTCTCACCTCATCTCCTTAATCATTTATATTGCTTTTTGAAGAACTTCTAATTCACTGAATTCCAATTCTGGGTGCAGTTTCTGAATGATGAGACCCATTTACTATCAAACAAAAGTCCAGCATTATTTCTTGTCCAATGTCCGACACAATTACTTGGTAAGGCTCTACTGAGGCTCTGGTATTTTATTCTGACTATTAAGTGCCACCTGTGGAATGAAACTGGTCCCCATCAAAATGCAGCTTCATTAACATCAAAAGCTGGTTAATGTATCTCAAAGGGGACTGAGATAGCCCAAAACATCTTGGTGCTCATCATCTCTTCAACTGAAAATGCCGTTTATATTCAAGTAACCGACTGTGGACCAGTATTCCACAGGTTCCAAGATATAGCCACCTGGGTAATTTTCCTTCAAACTTAACCAGAAACTGAACTTTCCTCTCCAGAGGCAAAAGGCTAATGCATTTATCCTTCAGTGTTTCACTCTCAAGCTTGGCTAATTTCCCCCCAATTTATCATGGAAGTTGTTAAGTTTTTATGACCCAATCTTCCTTTGCCAGTTGGAACTCCAAAGGCTTTTACTTTCTAACAGTCCCTAGATCTTTTTCCAAACACATCAGAGTTGCAAAAGAAGTGGGTATTGAACTGGAAATCCGTTATTGGTCTGTCTGGGGGTGATGATTTCATTCATTCAATCATATTTATTGAGTGCTTACTGTGTGCAGAGCACTGAACTAAGTGCTTGGGAAGTACAAGCTGGAGACATATAGAGACGGTCCCTACCCAACAGCAGGCTCACAGTCTTTGGAGTTCCAGACGATCTTTGGGGTAGCTTTATTTTATTTGGAACATTTTGTTTACATCATCATCCCTAAATCTGTCAGTAAGATGGGATGTATTAAAGCAGTGAAGCTGATTGTAGATTCTTAATTGCTGATACTTTATGGTAATTTATAAAATTTAGTCTAGTTGCTTCCAAGTGTCAGATGTAATTTTCACTGAGAGACTTTTTTTTTCTCTTTGAAGAGTCATCCAAACACCCAGTGCACTGGAATAATTTATTGTTGTTAAGTTAATATTGAGAGAATCTCCCCTATATTGGACTGGGGCTAATTTAGTGTTGAAACCGAGAGACAACTAATAAGAATGGGAGTAAAATCAGATAGATGGCCTCAGAGTCGATATCTCCATTTGCATTCTTGTCTCCTGCGGGCAAGTCACTTCACTACACTGTGCTTCAGTTACCTCATTGTAAAATGGGGATTGAGACTGTGAGTCCAACGTGGGCCACGGACTGCGTACAGCCTGATTTACGTGTATCCACCCCAGTGCTTAGTACGGTGCCCAGAGCATAGTAAGTGCTTAACAAATACCACAGCTATTATTCACACCCTCCCATCTGGAACTTCCTCCTTTACTCTCCTCAGCCTAGTCTAGTGGAAAGACCATGGGCCTAGGAGTCAGAGGACCTGGGTTCTAATCCCAGCTCTGCCACATGTCTGCTGTGTGACCTTGAGCAAGTCGCTTAACTTCTCAGTGCCTTATTCTGTAAACTGGGGATTTAATGACTGTTCTCACTCAGAGTCCCAAGTGAGGCAGAGACTATGTCCAGTAATACCACAGATTGATTGATTGTGGCTATTATCACCATCAACATCATCCTGGCAACAGCCTGATATATGTCAAAATTGCACAGCATTTTGAGAACACTTTGATCACAAATGTCAAATACTTCCAAGCGCTTAGTGCAGTGCTCTGCACACAGTAGATGCTCAATAAATACCATTGATTGAATGATTATAAGCACTGCGTAATCTACACCCAAGCTACTCTCTTGTCTGCTCTTGTAAATTACTTTTTTATTTATATTAATGGCTATCTACCCCTCTAGATTCTAAGCTCGTTATTGGCAGAAAACATGTCCACTAATTCCATCGCAAGGTACTCACCCAAGCACTCAGTACAGTGCTCTGCACAAAGTAAGTACTCAATAAATGCTATTGATTGACTGATTGATTGATTGATTGTTCTTGCTATTACCCAAGCAGGAATCCAATTACATTACAAGGCAGTGCAAGGATACTGATCCATCACTTTAGAAAGGTGACCCGGGCCATGGATAGACCAGAAAGTCAGGACTCCTAGATTTCCTTACTCTTTGGGGTGAATTCTCAGGAATCAATCCATAATGGTATTTATTGAACACTTAATGTGTGCAAAGCACTATATTAAGCAAAGTACAACCTAATTGAGTGTGTAGACACAATTCCTACTCTCGAGGAGCAGCAGAGTAGCAGCATAGCCTAGTGAAAAAGAGCATGGGCCCAGAAGTCGGAGGACATGGGTTCTAATCCTGACTCTGCCAGTTGTCTGCTGTATGATCTCAGACAAGTCACTTAACTTCTCTGTGCCTCAGTTACTTCATCTGTAAAATGGAGATTAAGACTGTGAGCCCCCCGTGGGACAGGGACTGTGTCCAACCTG
Source organism: Tachyglossus aculeatus (assembly GCF_015852505.1). Classification (NCBI taxonomy): domain Eukaryota; kingdom Metazoa; phylum Chordata; class Mammalia; order Monotremata; family Tachyglossidae; genus Tachyglossus; species Tachyglossus aculeatus. The sequence continues at coordinate 7,715,553 of NC_052090.1, read as the reverse complement.
CCTATCTTCCAGCACTTAGAACAGTGGTTGGCACATAGTAAGCGCTTAACAAATACCATCACTGGCACTGTTCTAAGCGCCGGGGTAGATACAAGGTAATCAGGTTGTCCTACGTGGGGCTCACAGGCTTCATCCCCACTTTACAGATGAGATAACTGAGGCACAGAGAGGTTAAGTGACTTATTACTACTGTAGTGCTTAGTACAGTGCCTAGCTCATAGTGTTTAACAAATACATAAGGAGCTGACAGTCTATCAGTCAATCAATGGTAATTATCGAGAGCTTCCTATGTTCAGGGCACTGTACTAAGCACTTGGGGGAGTACTCCACCACTTATCTGCTGTGTGACCTTGGTGAAGTCACTTTGCTTCTCTGTGCCTCAGTTACCTCATCTGTAAAATGGGGATTAAGACTGTGAGACCGATGTGAGACAGGGACTGTGTCCAACCTGATTTGCTTGTATTCCCCTCAGAGCTTAGTATAGTGTCTGGCACATAGTAAGTGCTTAGCAAATACCACAATTATTATTACTCTAATGTTATTACAATACTACAGAATTAGCAGACACGTTCCCCTCCCATAACGAGTTTATAGTCTAGTGGAGAAGGGCAGGCAGGAGGCAACCAGAGGGAAGCAACATGACTCAGTGGAGCGGGGACCTGGGAGTCAGAGGTTATGGGTTCTAATTCTGGCTCTGCCACTTGTCTGCTGTGTGGCCTTGGGCAAGTCACTTCACTTCTCTGTGACTCAGTTACATCATCTGATAGGGATTAAGACTGTGAGTACCATGCAGGACAGGGCCTTTGTCCAACCCAATTTGCTTGTACTGACCCCAGCACTTAGTACAGTGCCTGGCACACAGTAAGTGCATAACAAATGCCACAATTAACAAATACCACAATTAACAAATACCACAATTATTAGCATAGCTAAGCTACTCTTCCTTAGAGCCATGATCCCTCAGCTCGGAGCAACTTGTCCCCACAGGTTCTCAGCCCTCATGTCTGGCCCGAGACCTGTCTGTCATTTCTTAGCCCACTCCCTGCTCTGGATCTCTCTTATCCCTTCACCCTCCATCTTCATCCCCCTTCTTCCCTCTGCCACCGCATCCTGCCCTTGGATCCGGCCCTTCGATTAGTGTGCAGTGATTCCTTCAGAAGTCATTGACGTGTGCCATGTAAATATGCATTAGCAGCTCTAAAACGGCAGATTATTGACCTGCAAAGACGATAGGGAATTATTATAACTCATTATGCAAATCCTTACTGAGGGATTTTTGCAATCCTCCTTAATGTCATTAATTTACATTAATGTCAGAACTGCCTTAGCCAGGCACTTATTAATTATCTGCTCCATGACATGATCCTGGAACGCAGACTTTCTGTGAGTCCTTAAAGTCCTTTGTGTCGGGACCTACTTGAAGACCTCTGGGTTTGTGGATAATTGACAAACCAAATGACAGCTTTTACTGCTGGTCATAAAACTTCCACCAATTCCCAAACTGCCTGGATAGATTTAAGAAAGCTGCTGCATTTTCACCTGGGCGAACTCCATCACTCTGTACATTCTATTCACTTGAACTTTCAAAAGTGGGTCCTTGGAAGGACATGTTCCATAGAAGGTTTTCTAAATCCAGCATTGAGTTGCTATTTTTGGTGGAGGGGAGAGTGGAAAATGGACATTGCCTCTGTGGATTTAAGCTCCTTGAGGACAAGGATCTTGTCTGCCAACTCTGTTGCAGTGTACTCTTCCAGCAGTTTAGTTCAGTGCTCTTCACCCACTAAGCACTCAGTGGAAGCAGCAGGGCTTAGGGTATGTGCCTGGGAGTCAGGAGGACCTGGTTCTAATCCTGACTCTGCCTCTAGTTTGGTGGGTGACCTTGTGCAAGTCACCAGCGTGGCTCAGTGGAAACAGCCCGGGCTTGGGAGTCAGAGGTCATGGTTCTAATCCCGGCTCCACCACTTGTCAGCTGTGTGACTTTGGGCGATTCACTTAAATTATCTGGGCCTCAGTTCCCACATCTGTAAAATGGGGATTAAGACTGTGAGCCCCACGTGGGACAACCTTGATTACTTGTATCCCCCCCACAGTGCTTAGAACAGTGCTTGGGACATAGTAAGCACTTAACAAATACCAACATTATTATTATCACTTCTCTGTGCTTGTTACCTCATCTGTAAAATGGAGATTAAGGCTCTGAGCCCTTTTTGGGACAGGGACTCTGTCCAACCTGATTATCTTGTATCTATCTCAGCGCGTAGTATAGTGACTGGCACGTTCATTCATTCATTCATTCAATCGTATTTATTGAGCTCTTATTGGCACTTAAATAACACTAAAAAATAAATAGGTAAATAACACTCATTGATTTCAATAGGGCTGTTGGCTTCTTCCAGACAAAATGAGCATTGCTTCCATACCCCTAGGATTTGTGTCTTGATTCTGTTTTTCAATAGATCAATGCTATTTTTGATTATTCCCCTATAGTGGGAAATGGATACTTTCTAAAGACCAGTGAGCGAGAAACTAACTCAAATTTCAAAAATATATTTATTTTAATAGGAGAGGCTAGGACACTCTATTTCATATTTGTTTCTATGAACATCTTTCTCCCCCATCTACCCTGTAAACTCACTGTAGGCAGGGAACGTGTCTACCAGCTCTGTTCCATTGTACTCTCCCAAGTGCTTAGTACAGTGCTCTGCACATAGTAAGCGCTCAATAAATGCCATTGATCATGATGATGGTGATACGTATCTTGGCTGCATCTGATCCTGATGTAGTTGATATGTTTGTGTGTTTCCTAAAATATCTATATTCCTAATCCAGCTATTAGCACCTGAGCTCTGAAAATATCTTCTTGGGGAAACTATCTGATCAGTGAAGCAAGATGGAATATACATAATTTCCCAGCAGATTCTTGCAGAGTGTTAAATATATTAATCTGTTTAATTTGTTGATGTGGATTTTTTTTCCAGAGATTGTATGTAAACTACATCCGTTATGGCAGAAGAGGCAATAAAAACACAATTACCACTTCCAAGAGCTTTCTTTCTAACAGTTCAAACCCTAGATAATTACCCAAAATGGGTCACTTAAGCTAAGAAAAGGCAAGCGTGCTTAAAGCTTTCTACTTTTCCAATAGAAGGCCAAGGCTAGACCAGTGATAGAATATTTTTTTGCCAAAGAAATTGCCTCTGTAATACTAATGATAGTTGTATTTTTAAGTGCTTCCTATGTGCCAAGCAGTGTACAAGCACTAAGGTAAACCATAAGCTCCCTCTAGACTGTAAGATCATCAAGAGAATGTGTCTGTTCATTATTATATTGTACTCTCCTGAGCGCTGAGGGGTTGAAGCATGGGGTGAATAAAGGGTGCAAATCCAACTGCAAGGGTGATGCAAAAGGGAGTGGGAAATGAGAGCTTAGTTGGGGAAATCCTCTAGGAGGAGATGCATTTTCAATAAGGCTTACTTTGATGTCACACTAGTGAACAGTTCACCAGTCCTCACAACTCTTCAGTGGTCACCCAGTCCTCTCCGCTTCAAGCAGAAACTCCAGAATACTAGCCCTCTCTCTCTCTCTCTTCTCCCATGACATCCCAGCTCACTCTACTCATTCCTCTCAAACTAACCAACAATGTATCTTGTTCTTGTCTCCCCCATCATGGACCCCTTGTTCACTCTCTTCCCCCTTCAAATCTGCCAAACCAAGACTCTTTCCAGGGTCAAAGTTCTTTTAAATCCCATCTCCTCCAAGAGGCCTTCCCTGATTATTTCTTCATCTCTTAAGTGTTACATCCCCACCAACTAGAAGCTGTGCAGCTTAGTGGAAAGAACCTGGGCCTTGGAATCAGAGGACCTGGGTTCTAATCCTGACTGTGCCACTTGTCTGCTCTGGGACCTTGGGTAAGTCACTTCTTTGTGTCTCAGTTTCCCTCACATGTAAAATGAGGATTAAATACCTGTCTTCCCTCCTTCTTAGACTGTGAGCCCCATGTGATAAAGGGACTCCGACCTGATTAACTTGCATCTACTCCAGGGCTTAGAATGGTAAATGTTTAATGCTGTTATTATTATCATCATTATCGTTGTTATTAGTGTCATTATTATTATTATTATGATTATTCCCATCCATTAATATATGCAAGCTCTGTTGCATGTTTTGCTATTCCAGATATATGGCTCCCTTTGGGAACAAATGTCACTGGCTTGATAATTAGAGGAATAGGTTTAAGGGAATGGCTGAAATTCAATCAGCCCATTCTACCAATAACAGTGCTCCTGGGAAATGTTGCAGCAAAGAAGGAAGTTTGATAAAAGGTGATCCATGGGGGGGGTCTGTGGATTGTAATTATCCGTTCTGCCTCAGTCTCCATTATCCCAGATAATCAATCAGTCATATTTAGTGAGTGCTTATTTTTTGCAGAGCATTGTATTAAGCACTTGATAAAGTATAATATAACATTTGTTGGCATGTTCCCTGCCGCAAGGAGCTTACAGTTCGGGGGGGGGGTGGGAGGGGGGTGCTAATTGGGAGACAGTTATTGTTCGTTCCCCATTTATCTTTCCATATCACTCCTTGAGTTCCCAATTCATCTCTTCTTGTTCCTTCTCCTCTCCAAAACCTCCCTAACAAGAGAAAGATGTCATCGTTGTCCCCAAGGACTAAACAATGACATCTCAAAGACAACAATCTCATCCATCAGCGGGACTTGAAGAGTAATGGCATCTCACAGACTACACACGTATCCACCATCAGGATTTGAAAACTGGGCAAATGTCTGCAGTCACCCAAGTCAAGCCCTGAATTGCTTCTCAAATCATATGCTCCAAAGTCAAGCTATCAGTCCAATGAATGCATTGACAAAATGACCTCCAAACCACCAAGGAGGTTAAATATTCAGCACTTGGAGAACAGATTCTGTTATATTGTATCTGTATAGACACATTCTATAGAGAAGTGCGTGGCTCAGTGGAAAGAGCACGGGCTTTGGAGTCAGAGGTCATGGGTTCAAATCCTGTTCCACCAATTGTTAGCTGTGTGACTTTGGGCAAGTCACTTAACTTCTCTGTGCCCCAGTTACCTCATCTGTAAAATGGGGATTAAAATTGTGAGCCCCCCGTGGGACAACCTGATCACCTTGTAACCTCCCCAGCGCTTAGAACAGTGCTTTGCACATAGTAAGCACTTAACAAATACCATCATCATCATCATAAGGAAACAAAGGCATAAAAACACCTGCAATCTGAGAATTGATCACAATTGCGTGATCAACTGTGGGATGTCAAAGCTGGATAGATCCAGGGATATATATATATATATATATATTATATATATATATATATTATATATATATATATATATGTATACATATATCTATTCTAACTGCTTTATAGAACAAACTTATTTCCACAGCTAGGATCTATCCTTAAATGTAAAAGGTCTCATTAATTTATGTGAATCCTGTCTCACTCTTCTCAGCCACACTTGGATTCATTGATGAGCTCTTACTCTCAGTAGCTGTATCAGGGAGCATGCCTACTGACTCTATTATATTGTACTCTCCTAAGAGCTTAGTACAGTGTTCTGCATACACAGTATGCACTCAATAAATAGGATTGATTCATCTTTGAAAGCCAAGGACAACATTCTTTTCCCCTGTTTCAGTCTCTCTCTTTTTCTCTCTTTCTCTGTCTTTTTCACTCTTCCTTTCTCTTTCTGACTATGGGCATTGTGGGCAGGAAATGTGTCTGATATTGTTGTGTTGTCCTCTCCCAAGTGCTTAGTAAGATGCTCTTCACACAGTAAGTGCTCAATAAATGTTACTAATTTGATTCAGTGCTTAGAACAGTGCTTGGCACATAGCGCTTAACAAATGCCATTATTATTATTATTATTATTAATTATTATTCACTGTTCCCCACCTCTATTCCCCAACACCAAGAATAAAATTGAGTGAGAGAAGCTCAAATATAGCCAAATGAACCCCAAACAATGATTATTGATCATTCAACAAGACAAGGATATCCCTTTTTGATTGCTAAGTCCTTATTAGAATCAGTGAGCATCTAAGAATACTTTTAAGATCAGTGATTCCTGGATTTTATACTTATGGCTTCAGAATCCAGCTTCATCCTCTGGTTTACCATTAAGTTTGATAAACTACTAGATAGCTGACTACACTGTTAAACATTGACCTAGAACTGAAAAGATAAGAAAAAGGCATGCTTTGTTTGTAGATCAAGCAAATTGTCATTCAAAGCTGTGAAATATAGCTAAGGAATCTAAGAACGGAGAAGAACAGAAGTTCAAGACCCAGGAGGAGAACACAGGGCTAGACAATAGGTCAATTAATGGACTTGAACTGAGAGATTTAAAAGTTGGTTCCCTCAGGAGTCAATGAAAAGAAAAGACAGTTAATTCAATAAGGACAAAGGGATAAGAGAGAGAACTATGATAGGATCAGAATATTTAGAGTTGATAGTGTCTTAAAAATTACAGATCATTGATGTGTGATCGCTGTGAATTGATTATGCTCCAGTTAGTCTAATTTGGTCACCATTATCTGTGCAAATATGTTCATCCTTAGATGTCAGGACCAAAGAAATAATCCTTTTTTTGTTACAAAGGATGAAAATGATTATGATCAGCAGCTATTCAGATTAGAACAAACAAAAGACCCATCCATCACCTGCAGAAGTTTTCTGACTGCCTGTCAGATTGGTATGGCACAGAGTCGCATTTGGGTGGTTTCTGAAAAATTGGTACATTGAACAAATATATTAATCTGTTTTAGCGGTGGAAAAAACAAGTACCAAGAACATGAAAGGACAGTCAAGATAACTGCATTTGCCTAAGTAAACCTGAAATTCCAGGGCAAGATAGAGAGTAGTTCTTGCCATACAATAAAGAGAATCAAATCGGTACTTTTTTTTATAAGAATAAAAAGGAATTTGGTCTCTTCCCTGTCCCCCAGAAATGCAGCTGCACAATGAAGGTCACAGATAAAGTGTACCTTTAAGAAATGTACTTCCTACAATGGTGTGGCTTGAATTCGGACTTAAAACTAAAAGCAAAAAGCACCACCATAAGAAGCTGGAATGTTAGTCACCTACTCAAGGCAAAACTGTGTTGATATTGAGAAAGGATTTGTTTGTTTTCTTTGTTCCTCACAAATGAAGCAGCATGGCTCAGTGGAAAGAGCCCGGGCTTTGGACCCAGAGGTCATGGGTTCAAATCCCGGTTCCGCCAACTGTCAGCTGTGTGACTTTGGGAAAGTCACTTAACTTCTCTGTGCCTGTTACCTCATCTGTAAAATGGGGATTAAGACTGTGAGCCCCCTGTGGGACAACCTGATCACCTTGTAACCTCCCCAGTGCTTAGAACAGTGCATTGCACATAGTAAGCACTTAATAAATGCCATTATTATTATTATTATTGTTAAATGAAGTTACTCTCCATCTGTTAGCCTAGACGCTTATTCCATCAGTCACTAAGTGGTATTTACTGATCACTTTCAGTGTGCAAGGCACTATACTAAGGGATTGGGAGTGTACAATATAATATTATATAATAGTTGATACAATACAATCAGGTTGGTTACAGTCCCTGGGCCACATGGGAGCTCCCAGTTTGAGTCAGTGGGAGCAGAATTTAATCCCCATTTTTACAGTTGAGGAAACTGAGGCACAGAGAAGATAAGTGACTTGCCCAAGGTCACACAACAAGCAAATGATAGACCAGGATTAGAACCAAGGTCCTCCGACTCCCAGGGATACAGATCCAAATGCATAAGTGACACAGAAGGGAGGGAGGGCTTTGCCAGGGAAGGCCTTTTGGATATGGTTTTAATAGGGCCTTGAAAATGGGGAGAGTGCTGATCTGTTGACTATGAAGGGTGGGGGATTTCCAGGCCAAAGGCAGGGCATGGGTGAGGGGTCAGAGGGGAAATAGATGAGATAGAGGTACAGTAAGGAGGTTGGCATTAGAGGAAGTGTGAATGAAGTGTGTGTTTACGGAGATCAGAAAGAAGTAGTGTAGCCAAGTGGAAATAGCATAGACTGCACCTCAATTCCCTCATCTGTAAAATGTGACTGTGAGCCCCATGTGGAACAGAAACTGTGTCCAACCCAATTTGTTTGTATGCACTGCAGTACTTAGTACAGTGCCTGGCACATAGTAAGCGCTTAACAAAGCCCACAGTTATTATTATTATTGAGGAGATGTGGAGAGAATGGTATTTTTTAGAAAAATGATCCAGGCAGCAGGAGCAGCTACAAGTCTTCCTGAGATTTTATGCAGGCCTTATGCTGTAACTGTTTTTCTCTATCCTTTCCTGGCAGTGGAAGATAGCATCAGATCGACCTGGTGATGCTCAAGAATCTTCCCTGCAGAACTATTGTCCCAGCTCGATTGTCCAGGAATATTTCTAAGAGGCAACTTCAAATCCATTTTTAGAAAGTCAGAGGGCTATATCCTCCATAGGTTAGTCCCCAGAAACAAGGAAACCTCTGAATGTCCATTTTCCATGACCACAAAGAAAACAATTTAGCATTTGTCATTCCTCTGAAGGAATAAATATACCACGGACAGTGATAATTCATCTGACTTATCTCCTTGATGATAGTCACAGAGGTAAGTGAATGAAATAGGTCCCTGCTAGTTCTTGTCATAAATACCATGCAGCAAATGATGAGCCAATAAATGAATGCCAATATCTCATGGAAAATTGCTAATTCGCATCTATTGTCTTGGTTAACATTAAAAGGGTACTTTTCTTTTTATGCGTAGGGCCATCAACATTAACTTTCATTCTGAAGGTATTCAGCTTGCATTGCAGAGGGGATTACATTTTGTCAGCAAGGTTTGATCTTGATAAATGGTGCTGAGATGGTAACTCCATTGAACATCAACTTTCCATTGAGACTTCAAAGTGGCAGAAACTCTGAACAGGCGGAGATTTGAACCATATGAGATGTGGGTCTCCTCCTGATGAATCCTCTGTGGATGCCTGGATAATAATAATGATGATGATGGTATTTGTTAGGCACTTACTATGTGCCAGGCACTGTACTAAGTGCTGGGGTAGATACAAGCAAATTGGGTTAGACACAGTCCCTGTCCCATGTAGGGCTCACAGTCTGAATCCCCACTTTACGGATGAGGAAACTGAGGCCCAGAGAAGAAAAGTGACTTGCCCAAGGTCACACAGCAGACAAGTGGCAGAGCCAGAATTAGAACCCATGACCTTCAAACTCCCAGGTCTGTGCTTTAATCAGTATGCCATGCTGCTTTTCAAATATGATGCTTCCTATCCGCGCTTATCCTCTAGTCACACTTTGGTATCTATCGATTGATGTACTCTGCTATTTAAGTAATTATTCCACCTACCTGTAAAATGCTAACTATTTGGCTCCCCTCTTACAATGTAAACTCCTTGATGGCAGAGACTGTGTTTCTTCTCTACTGTCCTTTCCCAAATGCTTAGTACAGTGCTCCACACTTGGTAGATACTACTAGTAGTAGTAGACCTTAGGTAAGTCACATCACTTCTCTGGGCTTCATTTCTCTCATCGGCAAAATGGAGATTCAATACCTGTTCTTCCCTGTGTGGGACCTGATTGTCGCCTAGTACAGTGCTTGGTACCTAATAAGTGCTTAACATATAGTAATAATAATAATAATAACAGCTGTGGACAACTGAGTAAACCACTAGCTAAACTAATGGGAGAGTGGCAGTGGGATTTAGCTCTGGCCCTGGACATCCAATAACCTAAGGAAAGGTTGTAATGGAAATATGAACCAATTAATACCATATGCACCAGAGCAAATGGGGAAGAAAAATAACTAGCTTGGCTCATATTTCAGGCCCGGGCGCTGCAAAGGTTAACTGCTCAATAAATGCTATCGATTGAACGATTGGCAGAAGAAGAAAAGATGACTTACTGCATGGAGTAATGCTGGTGTGATGATTTGCTTGCACTGAGCCATTGCTTGCCTAGGCCCTGTGAAGCCAACGGCACATCCTACCCCTGCCGAAGTGGCTGGCTTGGGTAATGGTTTTATTTTATTTTATTTTATTTTATTTTATTTTATTTTATGGTATTTGTTAAACATTTACAGTGTGGCACACACTGTTTTAATCACAGAGGTAGATATAAGCTAAAGAGATTAGACACAGTCCATGTCCCACATGGGGCTCACAGTCTTTAAGCACCATTTTTTTTTTTTTTTACAGATGAGACAACTGAAGCACAGAGATGTGAAGTGACTTTTGCCCAAGGTCACACAGTGGTGAAGCCAGGATTAGAACCCGGGTCCTCTGACACCTAGGCCTGTGCTAATTCCACTCGGCAATGCTGCTTCTCACACTGCACGTCTCATGGGCTAAAAGACTAGAAAACGTGTTCTGTGCATGGAGGCTGCCCTTTAGTGTACACACACACATACACACATTGACGGAATCCCACATATTGACTGGTTGTTTGATGTCTTCAAAATTTGCTATGTGTGCGGAGTCCAAAGTCATTTCATCCATTTGCCTCAAAAGCCCAAAGAGAAAACTAAATTTACATGGACTCAATTTTATGCCTTAGACTAGTTACGCCCCTTGAAGAAGCAGGTAATTACTCTTATCAGTAGGGAATTGTACACCGAAAGTACCCATGCATATTTTGTGGGAATAGCTTTCTTCATTTTCTCTAAAGTGATTCTTAATATTTCTCCTAAAGATATGCAACAGAGCTACATATCTTTTTCTCCATTCTGTTTCACATTCCAGAATGACATGAAAGGGATAAATGAAATACTTATACAAGAAAGGGCAAAAAGAAATTCAATTTCCTGTGTTATTATTTCCAGCACCATTGTTACTGATTGCTTTCCAAGTTTATTGCTTCCTAACTACATTTGTTCCATTTAGCGGTGAACATCATAAAACTTCCCACATAGGCATCAAGACAACTGAAGAATCTTATTTTAGTGATCTGGGGAGTGAGGAATTGTCTTTCTTCTCTCTTTTTTTCCCCCCTTTTTATAGCTGACCTTTCCCAAAAGAAATCTCTCTTGAGAAGTTCCAATTTAATTTGTTACATTTTTCAAGAGCCTGTCATTCATCCTTCAATGGTACTGTATTTTTTTAATGCCTGGAAATAAAACCAGCACTCACTTCTGTATCCTTAAATACTTCTGTCGTGGTCTTAGGAATTGAATATTTGGCATGAATCATATGATGTATGTGTACATGTTTTCATTTTTACAGTAGCTTTTCTTGGATAGCCAGGGAGTTTGTCGGATTCATTCGAGCAAATGAGCAAGTCTCTGATGGCTTAAGAGAAAGTTTTTGTTATTATGTGTGGTTTAATGGTTAGAGCACGGGCCTGGGTGTCAGAAGGTCTGGGGTTCTAATCCCGGCTTCACCACTTGGCTGCTGTGTGACCTTGGGCAAGTTACTTAACTTCTCTGTGCCTCAGTTACCTCATCTGTAAAATGAGGATTAAGACTATGAGCGCTGTGTGACACAGGGACTGTGTCCAACATGATTTCCTTGTATCTACCCTAGTGCTTAGTACAGTGCCTGGCACATAATGAGTGCTTAACAAATACCATTAAAAAGGAAAAAAAACAGGTTTTGAGAGAGAGAGATGCTATATGGAGAGAATTTCCTTTTAAAGACCTCCAATCGCTACTCTAAAGAGGATCTGCGTGGACATTTCTACTAACCTCATCACCTCTAATTCAACTGGCTATGTACAGAATTTGAGAAAAGTTGTCCCATATTTTTGCTATTTTGTGGTTCTTTTAGTTTGCATTGCGTTGCCTTTGCCCTTGGATCTCGCTGAGGGCAGAGAATGTGTCTACCAACTCTGTTGTACTGTACTTTCCCAAACGCTTAGTACGGTGCTCTATACGTAGTTAGTGCTCAATAAACCTGAATGATTGATTGATTCCCACTCTACCTAGGATAATGAGTACGACAGTGTAGTTTGGGGATTTAGTGATGTGATCTGTGATTGATATTTCAAGAGGCTCTGCAATAAGAACCTGTCTTAATATGCTCTTTGAAAAATTTTCTATTTTTTTAATCCCATCAGAATTAAAATCCATAGGGCCAGATTTTCGTGGAAGGTTTTGAATGCTCTCATTTGAAAGGTGACCATACACTATGGTAATTTGAAATGACGATAACAATAATAATAATAATAATAATAATAACATTCATTAAGGGCTTACTCTATGCCAAGCACTGTGCCTATATGATAGTGTAGATACCAGATGATTTATTCTTTCAGTCGTATTTATTGAGCACTTACTGTGTGCAGAGCACTATAGTACCTGTCACACAAACGGAGAGAGAATGAACCAATATTTTATTTCCATTGTGCAGATGAGGAAGCTGAGGCCAAAGAGGTTAAGTTACTTGCCCAAATTCATAGCAGGCAAGTGATGGAGCCAGAATTCACATCTTGGTCTTACTCGCAAAATCATGCTCTTCCTACTAATATGAGGGCAGTTTCAATGAAAAACTTTTCAAGGCAGTATAGGAAAGAAAGGCTCATTTCCTTCATGGAACCCAGGGAAGTTAATCTCTCGAATGGATGCTCTGCCAGGATGGGATGTTCCCAGCAGGCAAAGTCACTTAGCATGTGGATTGTCGTAAGCTCTTAGAAGGACAGACCAGGGGGATTTCTGCAAACGGTCGCTGTTAGTCCAGGGAGTCGGATTCTTGTAGGCCTAAAGGACAAGCACTGAAGGTAGGGCCAATCCATCAATTAATGGTATTTATTGAGTGCTTACAGTGCCAAGACTAAGTGCTTGGGAAAAAATTTAAGCTAGACTACAAACTTGTTATGGGCAGGGAGAGCTTCTTTCCCTGGGCTTATGGGTAGCTTCTGTATGTACACTCCTCCCCTAGCAACTCTCAGCATTCACTGAGGCCTTCTTCAGCAGAACATTGACATCCCTGATGGTCTGCCTGCTACAAAGTCCACATCCACTGACTCGTTGGGGTTTTCATGGCCTTAGCAACCAGTAGGTTTCCAAAGGACTCCAAGAGGCCTTCCCTGACCAAGCCCTCCTTTCCTCTTCTCCTGCTCCCTCCTGCATCACCCTGACTTGTTCCCTTTATTCATGCTCCCTCCCAGCCCCACAGCACTTAGCTACATATCTGTAATGTATTTATATTAATGTTTCTCTACCCTTCTAGACTGTAAACTCACTGTGGTCGGGGAATGTGTCCATTATATTGTACTCTCCCAAGCGTTTAGTACAGTAATAATAATAAGGTCGGTATTTGTTAAGCACTTACTATGTACCAAGCACTGTTCTAAGTGCTGGGGTAGATTCAAGGTAATCAGGTTGTCCCACGTGGGGCTCACAGTCTTCGTCCCCATTTTACAGATGAGAGAACTGAGGCCCAGAGAAGTTAAGTGACTTGCCCAAGGTCACACAGCTGACAAGTGGCAGAGCTGGAATTAGAACTCACAACCTCTGGCTCCCCAGCCCATGCTCTTTCCACTGAGTCACACTACTTCTCTACACAGTACTGTGCACACAGTAAGTGCTCAGTAAATACAATTGACTAACTAAGGACCCATCTAAACTAAGACTCATGATCATCAGCTATCATAGGTTATTTCCCTCTCCAAAGGAACATACTGTTCTCTTTAGTATCTGTCAGAAAAAAAATGCCTAATGTCCATATCATCCTGTTCTGTTCTGGTCTTTTCCTCAGGATGTTTAGGGGTTTGTGTTGAATTTCTTGGGGTTTTTCATTCTTTCCTGTTCCCAAAATTTACCTGAAGGAAACTGAAGCAGTCATGAGCCTCTTTCTGTTTCGTGTCTGGGTGTCATACTTGGCATTTGAATTTGTTGTTAATTTCCACCCAGTTTCTTTTTCATTGCTCTTTTCCTTTGGCTTTCATCCCTCTCAGCTCTGTTTATCCATCCGTGTTTCTCTCACGTTGCTTAGATTGAATAAGTGAAATTGAAAAGAAGCCTCTCTGATTCTCAATTTTACTTCATTCTTTAAACAAAATTCAATCCAATTTTCCTTTTTAACCCATAGCTCTTAGTGTTTATCCCATGGAAAAACCTCCCACTCCAATTTTTCTTTTGATTTACATCTTTTGTTTTAGACGATGGCGCTATTGATGGTGAGATCCTAACCATACATGTAAACACTGCTGGAAAGAGTGATTTATGATCAACATTGATTTCTGCCTTGTTTGCACAAGAAAATGTCTTCCATGGGCTGTTTTGTTGTGATACCCAATACATATCCAGCTAACTCACATGTAGCAAGGTTTTTATCCCTTAGTGGTCAATGGCTGTTTCAATCGGTGAATCATACCGAGTATTCTTCTATTAATCAGTCAATCAATAGCATTTACTGAATGCCTGCTGTGTCAAAGAACTTGCACAGACTTAAAGGTCATCATTACTGTCCTCAAATAGCTTACAAACTAATTAATTTGGGAGAGAGTCCAATAGGTGGTCTTATCCTCAAGGATGAGAAGCAGTGAGGTCTCGTGGACAGAGCACAGGTCTGCCCCTTGTCTGCTGCGTGACCTTAGCCACTTCATGTCACTTCTCTGTGCTTTGGTTCCCTCATCTGTAACATGGAGATTAAGAATATGAGCACCACTTGGGACAGGGGCCGTGTCCAACCTTATTAGCTTGTATCTTAGTACAGTGCCTGGCATATAGTAAGTGCTTAACAAATACCCTAAAAAGGAGTGTATAGTTTAATGGAAAAAACAAGCAAAGTATTGAAAAATAGTAAAGAGAGGAGGAGGAGGAATAAGAGGACTACTGCCTCCAGCAGGAGCATGGAAGCATCAACTGATGAGTAGATAGACTGTGAGCCTGTTGTTGGGTAGGAACCATCTCTGTATGTTGCCAACTTGTACTTCCCAAGCACTCAGTACAGTGCTCTGCACACAGTAAGCGCTCAATAAATATGATTGAATGACTGAATGAATAACAAAGTCCTCTTTGACCCATAGCACCCTGTAAGATAAAAAATGCCTAAGAAACTTGGCAACAATGTCAAAGCAGCCCTATTGAGCTAGAAAATTGATTCTGGCCCTAAAAAATTCATTCAGTTGTATTTACTGAGCACTTACTGTGTTCAGAGCACTGAACTAAATGCTTGGGAAAGTGCAATACAACAATAAACACATATTCCCTGCCCACAGCGAGCGTGCACTCTAAAGGGACCAACAGTTGAATATCTCCATGGGGCTTTGCTCTGAGTGGGCTTTAAGGTTGGCAGTTCTATTGGAAGAAAACTCCAGGTCTGGTTTGCTGAGATTGGCTTTTAGATCAAAAAGCTATTTGCTGCACAACAAGAAACATATCAATAATCCTAACAGACCTTCACAGCTCTAACAAAAAGGAGTTCATTCACTCATTCAATCAATCGTATTTACTGAGCACTTACTGTATATTGTACTTGGGAGAGTACAATATAACAATAAACAGACACAATCCCTGCCCACAGTGAGATTGTAAGCCTAAACTATGGATTAAAACTGTCAAGCCTGTTTGGAACAGGGATTGTGTCCAACCCAATGACCTTGTATCTATCTATGCTTAGTACAGTGCCTGGCACATAGTAAGCACTTAAAAATACCATTTAAATGAAAAAATGATAATAGAACAAATTAAGAAACATGTTTAAGAATTCATGGGATGGCAGGCTGAAAATTTACAAGGTAATAGTAAGAGTTACTGATTAATTATTGAGTGCAGAGCACTGTACTTAGCTCTGGGAGAGTATACACCATGGAATTGGACACAGTCCCTGTCCCTTTGGAGGCTCAAAATCAACACACAAGACAATAATTATAATCACAATGATAGTAATAACAATGGTAATAATAAATGGTGGTATTAAGCATTTATTATGTTCAAATCACTAAATGCTGGGGGAGATACCAGATCATCAGGTTGGATATAGCTCTGGTCCAACAAGGGGCTCAGAGGTTAAGGGAGAGGAAGAACAGGTATTTAAACCCTGTTTTACAGATGAGAAAACTGAGACCCAGAGAAGTTAAGTGTCCAAGGTCCTACAGTTGCCAAGTGGTGGAGCCAGGTTAGAATGCAGTTTCTCTATTCTGCTATGCAGAGCAAAACCTAACAAAATGATTGTATAGACCCGCCCCCATAGAGTGAGGCTAGAGGCTCACATGAGGCTTATATATACCACTGATTGATTAATTAATGTCCATCTCCCCCTCTAAACTGTAAGCTTATCGTGAGCAGGGAACATTTCTGCTAATTCCGTTGTATTCATTCATTCATTCAACCTTATTTATTGAGCACTTACTTTGTGCAGAGCACTGTATTAAGCAAATGGGAAAGTACAATCAACAATAATAACGGCAGACACGTTCTCCGGGCACAACCGTGAGCTTACAGTCTACTATCCCAAGCACTTAATACAGTGCTCTGCACATAGTAAGCACTCAATAAATATGATTGACTGATTGATAAGAGGGTCTGACTTTATTGGATTTTTCCAATCATTTCATTGTTCCACTGCATGCTGTTCTTGAAATACTTCCTTAAAAGGTAGAACTCATGTTTACCAATCTTGAATTGGAATTGTAGTGCTTCATAAGGCAAAGAGACAGTGCTCTCTGTAAGCATCTGGCCTTTTAGGCCCAAAAAGTAATATTCTCCTTGGGAGTCATCTTTTCATACAATCCCACTGGTGATTTTTGCCCTCATGTTCTAGCTGCCTATTGAATTAATACAGACTCCTTTCCACTAGTGATATTTTAGTAACGTATTCCGGCACGATAAGTGATCATCTGTGGATTCATCATCATGACCATTACCATCTTCATTATCATCATCATCAAACAATATTCAGGCCGCTCCAGGGACGCAGATGACACAGCCTGCTACGCCCACACTTCTTCATATGCACACCTCCTCAGCTGTATCACTGCACTGAATCAGCCATCCTGCATTTTAAATATTCTCTGTCAGCCGCTTAAGTGGCAGGTAACACCAACAGTCCCTGTAGTGGTGATCCTTTCATTTTCCATTCTTTTCACATATGCTAGATTTCTCCGGGCAAGTCACACTAGCCCTACTGGCTTCTTCTGCCTTGGATACTGGCTATTGTGATTTAAACTGTAGTCAGTCAACCAGGTATTTTCATTTGAGGAAACGCATTGGGGGCCTCTTATAAAGTGTTTCTAATAAATTCTTCTTGTCTGTGCCTTTCTCCTATCCAGTGATGGAAACAAAAATTATTTGCTCGGGGAACTCTACAAGAGTTACTGTTAAATCACTGCTTCCCAGCTCTCCAGTTTTGGATCCTCTTTATTAAAAAGATGGTTAGTGGTGGTCAGTTTTTCATTGGTTTGAAACAAGATCTTCTGTATCTGTGAAAGTGAGATACGAGGAAAATCCAATCCTGTCGGGCAAGGTCATATAATTGTCTCTCCTTAGTGATGTATCCTTAAGGAGCAAAAGCATTAAAGGGATGCCATTGGAAAAAAAAGGCAAGGGACAAGCAACAGTGTTCTCGAGATAGGATCAGTTAATGACCTTTTTTCTGATCAATCGTGTCTATTGAGTGTTTACTATGCACAGAGCATTGTAAAAATCACTTTGGAGTGTATGGTATAGCAGAGTTTGATGCAATGGTGCATTTAACTGGGATTCCATTCATTAACTGGGCTACCACGTGATATTTAAGAAGGAATGATAAACAGAAAAACACAAGGAAACAAACTGTGGTGTCTCAGAATGGGCTATCTTTAAATAATGGTGATTTTGATCAATCAGTCAATTGATAGTATTTGCTGAGCACCTACTATCAATCAATCATATTTATTGAGCACTTACCATGTGCAGAGCGCTGTACTAAGCACTTGGGAGAGTACAATATCACAGAAATGATAGGCATGTTCCCAGCCCAGAAGGAGCATACTCTGTGCAGAACACTGTGCTAAATACTTGGAAGAGTTTGATAGAATTAGTACATAGGAGGTTAGAATCTAGTGGAGGAGGCAGACACTAAAATAAATTACAGATAGGAGGAAGTACATATGTACATATGTGCTACAGAGGCAGGTGAATCCTCAAGTACTCAGGTGGCATCAAAGCGCAGAAGTTCCAGGAGTGGTGATACAAAGTACGGGAGATTAAAAATTAAATTAGGGAAGACCTCCTGGAGGAGATGTAATTTCACAAGGGCTTTGGTAAGAGGGAGAGTAGTTGATCCAATAAAGATATTCCTAACCCCAGGAAAATCAAGGTGGAAATACACTTATTAATAGTCATGTAAATAGTTTTTGGAGATTTCACATATATCAGTACACTTCAGAGAAAACATGATGGAAGAGCAGAGTTATTAAGCTAGAGACGCTAGCACAGTTAAAAAGGAAACTGATCTTATAGCAAGTTTTACGGGCCTATTTTCCACTTGTGAACTTAGTACTCTCATTATTACCTGGCTGGAGAATTGTGTCTTGCAAGGAAGTTAAAGAGTCTGAAAGAATCTTAGAGGTTTTATTTAGGCATGGCCTAGGATAGAGAACATAGATATTCAAGAACACTTCACAAGACCTTAATAATAATGATAGCAATTGTGGTATTTGTTAAGCACTTACTATGTGCCAAGCACTGTGCTAAGTGCAGGGGTAGATACAAGGTAATCAGATTGGACAAGGTCCCTGTCGAAGGATAGATGGGGATAAGTCCCCTCCCACAATCCATAGAATGAGAAGTAGCAGTTCCATTCCTGAGTGATTTAGTTTTTGGCCATTAATGCGAAATAATTGTCTAGGTAGTCACAGGTTAATGATATCCTTGATAGTTTCCATACTCAATCAAATTAATCTAATTTATTGAGTGCTTACTGTGTGCAGGTTACTGTATTAAGCATTTGGGATAGCTCATTCATTCATTCAATCATATTTATTGAGCGCTTACTGTGCACAGAGCACTGTACTTGAAAAGTACAGTTTGGCAACAGTTAGAGACAATCCCTACCCAACAATGAGCTCACAGTAGGCAGGGAATGTATCTACCAAGTGTGTTGTATTGCACTCTTCCAAGTTCATAGTACAGTGCTTTGCACACAGCTAGCACTCAATAAATATGGTTGATGATTCATTGATTGATTGGAGAGTACAATAAACAAAAGGATCATACATTCTAAAAGCTACAGATCTGTCTTATTGAATATAAGTGATCCCGGGGCAACATGCATCTAGCTATCTAAGGCCTTAGATATCTAGGTAGGGAGTAACAATGTGGCCTAGTGGAAAGAGCAAGAGCCTGGGAGTCAGAGGACCTGGGTTCTAATCCTGGCTCTGCCACTTGTCTGCTGTATGACCTCAGGCAAATCACTTCACTTCTCTGTGCCTCAGTTCCCACATCTGAAAAATGGGGATTAAGATTGTGAACCCTATGTGGGACAGGGACTCTGTCCAACCCGATTATCTTACATCTCACTGGGTCACGACTATATCCATATATTCACAGCATCATCTTCAAGGCCAGTTTACGTGCTGGTTGAGGTTGTTGTTAGCATGAACAGTGATAATGCATTATGAGAATGTGTAGATTCATTATGAAAATGAATATTGATGTCTGTAGCTTATAGAAGCAAATTATGTCTAATGATTTACTAATAAAATAATTTGTTCATAGTTCACAGGGGGATACAAGGGAAAAACGGCTAATGGTGAGACCAAAGTAATTATTTTCCAGCATCTAATTACTCCTACACAACTGAGAGGAGTTACATTTACTGAGCTAAATGATGACTCAGTGTCCCATAGGGCCAAGGCACTGTTAAAAGTAAGTTCTTGGCCTTTGACAGTGGAGAGGAGTGGTTCGATAAGAGCCAATTTCATACAATTAAAGAGAGATTGTTTACCATCTAGATGCACTCTCTGCTTGCTGGGCAGGAGGAAATGTGGATTTTATCCAACAGCTACCCGAGTAGAGAATGCAATTTAAAATGCGGCCAGCCGACCAAAGGCAGCAACACATGAGTAGAGGGGACACATAGCTTTGAGCACATTTCCAAGTTTTCAAAATAAAAGGATAATAACTCGCATCCATTTTAGTTGCTGCGTGAGGAGAGAGTCCACAGCTCCACCTAGAGAAACAGACAGCCGGCGTGGGCTATAATTGCAGCTGCTGTTCCGCAGCACAAATGTTGATGAGGGAGATCTAGACTGATGGTGAATCTGTTGTTTTAAGGGTATTTGTCAAGCATATATGATGTGCCAAACACCGTTCTAAGCACTGGGTTAAATATGAATCTAACAGGTCAGACACAATTCCTTGAGGCTCACAATCTTAAGTAGGAGGGAGAACAGGTATTGAATCCCCATTTTACAGTTGAGGAAATGGAGGTGCAAGGAAGCCAAGTCACTTCCCAAGGTCACACAGCAGGCAAGTGACTTCCTGCTCTCCAAACCTGGGGCCTGGGAAAGAGGGATACCGGGAAATGTGTTGTAATTGGAGGAGAGTTTTGCTCTGAGTATTCAGCATCACTATTATGTGGATTCAAGAATAGACTAAACAGACTGGTTCACATCTAGCCTTCATGGCTGTCATACCTCCCCACTGCTTTGTCCCCACCCAGCTAACCCTGTTCACACAACTTCATAACAGGGGTTTCTCAAACATTCTCTAGAGTCATACCAACACTGGGCAACCAACAACAGAGAAGGAGCATGGCTTAGTGGATAGAACATAGGCCTGGGAGTAGAAGGACCTGAGTACTAAATGGGGATTAGGACTGTGAGACGTGGGACGTGGACTATGTCCAAACTGATTACCTTGTATCTTCCCCAGTGCTTAGAATGATGCCTTGGCACATGGTAAACACTTAACAAATACCATTAAAAAATATAATATATGGAGAAACTAGTCCTTCCTTCTTTCCTTCCTACCTTCCTTCCTCTCTTCCCCCCTTCCTCCCACCTTTTCTCCCTCCTTCCCTCCCAATGACAGTTCTTCAGGCCCAGGAGCAAATTATGACAAGGCATAAAAAGGCATCACTATTCCAGGATGGCTAAAGCTAGATTTGCAGAGACCTGCTGGATAAAAGGAAAAGTTACAAAAATGAGTAATTAGACCACATCTTTAAGGAGGAATGTAACAAAATAACATAATTCTAGAGGGATAAGGCTAGAAACTACAAAACTTGAGATGCGAGAGAACACAGTGACAAAAAAACAGCTTTGAATTTTATTAGATAGTTAAGGGGAGTCAAAGACAATGACAACCCACTAATGGGCCCAAGCAGAAAGCTAAGAGATGTCTGGGGAAAGGAAAATATTTTAATGTTATGTCCCATTTATGTTCTTCATGAAACAGATTAAATGGGAAAAGTTCTCTTGTAAAATCTCAGTAGCTATTGCAGTCTCTTTAGGAAAAGGAATCTGCATCTCATGAAAGCAGATCTTCTAGGTTGTGGGCAAGGACCATGTCTACAAACTCTGCTATATTGTAATAATAATAGTAGTGGTGTTTGTTAAGTGTTTATTAAATGCAAGCATTTAGTACAGTGCTCGGCACACAGTAAATATGATTGATTGATCTAAGCACTCCCTGCAGTATAACAGTCCCCTTCCTCACATCCCATTTGTGCCCCACTGGCTGAGGGAATATAAACCATGATACCTGGGTAATGATAATAATAATAGAAAAGCACCATGGCCTAGTGGAAAAAGTATGGACTTGGGAGTCAGAAGGACCTGAATTCTAAGCCTGGCTATGCCACCACTTTGCTGTGTGACCTTGAGCAGGTCACTTCACTGCTCTGAGCCTCTGCTCCTTCATCTGTAAAATGAGGATTAAGAATATGAGCCCTATGTTGGACAGATACTGTGTCCAACCCGATTAGCTTGTACCCACCCCAGTACTTAGAGCAGTGCCTGACACATAGTGAGTGCTTAACAAATACCATAAAAAAAATTTTCAAGCACTGTACCAAGCACTGGGGTAGATACAAGATAATGAGGATGAACACAATCCCTGTCCCACATGAGGCTCACAGCCTATGTAAGAGGGGGAACATGTATCGAATCCCCATTTTACAGATGAGAAACTGAGGCCCAGAGAAGTGAAGTGATAGTCCCAAACTCACAGAGCAGACAAGTGGCAGGGCCAGGATTAGAACCAAGATCCCCTGACTCCCAGGCTTGGGCTCTTTCCACTAGGCCACACTACTTCTCTATGACAGTTTCAGCCTCTCAGCCAGTTAATATAAGAAGAGATCTTGCTAGTTCTATTCAGCAACTCTCAGTTGTCCCCAGTTTACCAGAAAGGTCTCTGTTGAGGGATTTTCCATGATTGCTAAATTCTTTTTTTTTTAATCCATTTTCATTTCTAGGAAGCCTAGGGGCATTGGAAACCCCAGTGACTTGTAAAAGTCATTTATGCATATAGAATGGCTATTGGAAAGGTGTGGAGATGCTTAAGGGAAAAAAGACACATCTTTGAAAGCAACGAGATGCTAACCTTTGAATGCACAATCCTATCGTGTAACTCCAATCTAACACTGGTGACGTATTGCACCCACAGAGAGGATCGTGAACCGCTCCCTGAAAATCCGCACCCAAGTCCTTCCTAGACACTCTGATGTCAGCCGCTTTACCTGCATGACAGTCAATCAGTCAACTGTATCTATTGAGAGCTCACTGTATGCAGAGCACTATACTAAGAGCTTGGGAGAGTACAATGTAACAGTAAACAGACACACCCTGCCCACAGTGAGCTTACAGTCCAGAGACAATAAGCTTCACCCAGGGCTTTGACGCCATCCAGGAGTCTAAAAAGGCAGGTAGCAGGATGAAGTGGAAATCCACATTGAATCACCAGCACAGTGTGGTTGTAATAGGAAGAGAGTTTTGCTCTGGGTATTCAGCATAGCAATCCTGTCGTTTCAAGAATGGACTGAACAGACTGGTTCACAACTAGCCTTTATGGCTGTCAGAAGTTAGCATTTCCCCACTGCTTTTACCCCACCCTCCTAACTCTGTTCACACAATTTCAGGACAGGGATTTATCATACATTCGCATGAGCCAGACTGGCACTGGCTAAAAAATCATAATCCATGGAGGAACTGTCATTCCAATGAGTCCTGTAATGCACAAGGGTTCAACTCACAGTGGCTTGGGGATGAGAAATCTCTGCTTGCATGGTGGCAAACTAATGCTTTTGAATTCTGTTTAGTCTTCATTCCAATAAAATATACTTATAAGAGATAAATAGAAACTTCTAAAGCCTCTCTGAGAAGTAATCGCCAGAGAGGGAGTCTTTGAGGTCATGAGGTCTCAAGATGCAGAGGGCAGAAAGGCTTGTGTGAGCTTATACACTAGAAAACTGGATTCAACAGTACTTCTGGGAAAACACAGCATTCTGTACATGCTGCAGTTTGTGAGTCATCTTTAGGGCTGGCTTCTGAATTTCCATGACTTACCTCAGTGCTGACTGGAAATTACAAGGGCATTCATGCAGACCAGCCTCTGAGAAACACAGTCATGCCAACCTACTCACGGTACCTCAATCTTGTCTATCTCCCCACCAACCCCTTGCTCACATTCTCTCTCTGTCCTGGAACTTCCTCGTCCTTCCATATGTTATAGACCACTACTCTCCCTGCCCTTCAGAGCCTCTTTAAAATCACACCTCCTTCAAGAAGCCTTCCCCAACTAAGTCCTCATTTTCTCTACTCCCTCTCCCACCTGTGTCCCCCTTGCTGATTTGCACACTTTATTTACCCATCCCCAGCCCCACAGCACCTATGCACATATCCATAATTGATTTTAATGTCTATTTCTCCATCTAGATTGTAAGCTCACTGTGGGTAGGGAATGTGTCTATCAACTCTGTTATATTGTATTCTCCCAAGCACCTAGTACAGTGCTCTGCACGTGGTAAGCACTCAATAAATGTTTTTGATTGATTCTCCAAAAGGAAGAGAGGTCACATTAGCTAGTCTACATTCAGTTAAAAAGGGCCTTGGGAGACTGCTAAAGGAAAGTGATAATCTAGAAGCCGGCCCATCAGTGAGTGCTAAACAGCATGGCCTAGTGGATAGAGCACAGGCCTGGGATTCAAAAGGATCTGGGTTCTAATCCCAGCACTACCACTTGTCTGTGTGACCTCGGGAAAATCACTTCACTTCCCTGTGCTTCAGTTACCTCATCTGTAAAATGGGTATTAAGACTGTGAGCCCCATGTGGGATAGGGACTGTGTCCAACCTGACAACCTTGTATCTACTCCAGTGCTAAGTGTAGTGCCTGGCACATAGTAAATACTTAGCAAATAGCTTAAAAAGCACTGTGCTAAGTACTTGGCAGAATATCGCAGAAGGCCCGATCCTTCCTGCTCACTGTCCTCTGCTGCCTCTTGGTAGTTGGGGAGTGGGGAATCCGGGTTCTCTAGGCCCAGGCAGTAACAGCTAGGACCAAACACCCCTGCCTCAGCCAAGGATGAACATTGTCCTGAGCAACCCACAGCCCAGCCCCAGCCAAAGTAAAACTCTGGACCCCAAAAATCAAGTGTTTTCTAGAAACCTCCTAAATATCCAAGAAAGCAAGAGGGTCAGGGAAGAGAGATGGAGAAAAACTCCACCGAACTTTAAGAAATAATAATGACCAAACCTTCAAACAAGGTTCCTTTAGACGATGGAAAAATGGAGGAGTAGCGTGGCCTAGTGGAAAAATCACAGGCCTGGGAGTCGGAGGACCTGGGTTCTAATCCTGACTCAGCCACTTGCCTGCTGTGTGACCTTAGGCAAGGCACTTCACTTCTCCATGCCTCAGTTTCCTCACCTGTTAAAAGGGGAGTCTAGGCCTGTTTCACCTCCTACTTAGAATGTGACTGTGGATCTGAAAATAATTTGAAAACTATTTGACAATAATGCCTACCTGCCTTCATTAGTCTTCATTGTGACACTGTAAAGTCCTGCCCACGGGGAGCAGGGACAACAGCAGCAGACAGTGAACAGATCAATCAACCGTATTTATTGAGTAATTACTATGTGCAGAGCACTGTGCTAAATTCTTGGGGAAGTATAGTACAGCAGAATTAGCAGACATGTTCTCTGCCCATTATGAGTTTGCAGTCCAGAGAGAGAGAGAATTCTATTTGTTCTGACGATTTAGACACCTGTCTACATGTTCTGTTTTGTTGTCTGTCTCCCTCTTCTAGACTGTTAGCCAATCGCTGGGTAGGGACCGTCTCTATATGTTACCGACTTGTACTTCCCAAGCACTTAATACAGTGTTTTGCACACAGTAAGCACTAATAAATACAATTGAATGAATGAATGAGAAACATTAAAATGCAAATTAAGGGGAGATGGACATTAATTTGTAAATAAGCAAACAGTTGACTGAGGGTGGCCAACGACAGCATAACACTTTCCACCTTCAAGGTAGCCAATACTTGGAATTTAAGATGGTGCCCATATCAGACCTCTTTATCAAGATGATCTCTGAGCTTGGATGAGTCAGAGCCTCCCCTCCCTTTAGGCAGGTGTGCCAGTCATCTCTCAGAGTATCCCATTGCTCTCACACCGAACCTTGGGTCCTGGGTTTGAATGAGGGCTTGCACGGGATCGGAACTGCAAAATCCTCAAAAAATCAAGTCTGTGTAAAAGCCAGAAGGCATGGAGGGGAGGAATAAAGGTGAATGGCGGCCGGCTCTGCTGTTTTATGAACGTGCGATAATTGCTTTTCCGTGAGAAGGCAGTATAACAGTACAGGTGCCGCTGACGTGAAATTCATGAACTTCACAGTGTGTGGCATGCTATTGTAAATCATGTCTGTGCTTGAGGACAATCTGAGTGTCTATTCATTAGTCCATGGAACAAGAGCTATCTTTGCTTCACTTATGAAGATATATGAAGTCAATAATGTTAGCTTTGCAGGTAGGTGTGACTGTCCAATTTAGACTCTTCCACAAGTTGAGAACAGGTGGAAAAAGTTGGTGAAACCTCAGGTGTTTTTCTAGAGCAAGAAACTACTCTACAACACCTCTCTCAGAAGGAAAGCTCATTTGCCTATGATGACAGCCGTTCACCTGGTGAGATCAACTGGAGCTTGGCCAATCAAAGGGGAGAATTACAGCAAGGAGGCAGGCCCTAACTCCATTTTAGGGTTCAGAAGGCAACCACTCATGTGAGGTTACCAGCTGGAGGGAAACCAGTTGTAGGGAAGGGTTGGGGAAGTAGAAGGATGAAGAGAGAGCTAGTCATGGGGAATATTATATCTTAGAGTTCAGAGGGAAGAAATGGAGTAGGGAAGGAAAGGCTCTTGTGGTTCTTGTTTGGCACTAGAATGGTAAGCTGATGTGAGCTAGAAAGGCTATGTCCTAGTAGGATGTAAGTCTAGGCTGGAGCCTGGTAGTAGTGTGATCATAGAAAATTACCTATCAGTGGTATTGAGTGCTTGTTGTCTGCAGAACATTTTACTAGGCACTTGGGAGAGTACAGTATAATAGACCTGGTAGATAAATTTCAGGAAACATCACTGAGGCTTTCAAGGAAAACCAGGAGAGGCTTTTAGGGAGAAATAGTATGGCCTAGTGGAGAGAGTATGGGCCTGGGAATCAGAAGGACCTGGGTTCTAGTCTTGGCTCTGTTATCTGTCAGCTGTGTGGCCTTGGGCAAATCACTTAGTTTCTCTGTACCTCAGTTACCTCACCTGTAAAATGTAATTAAGATTGTGAACCTCATGTTGAGTAGGGACTGTGTTCAACTTGATTGTTTTGTATCTATTATAATGCTTAGAACAGTGAACTATGCCAGAGCACATCACAATATCTTAACAAACCATAAAAGACAGTTCTGCTGATCTAAATACAAAAATGTTCTGTATTGTTTTTTGCATTAGAATCTTTGTGCCCTTAAGCACTTTAATATTCACCCTTATAACATTGATGTGTTTAATTTTAAACTTGGTTGCTTCTTCTAACTCATTTATTTAAATGTCTGTCTTCCACACTGTATTGGAAGCCTTTTGAGAGGAGGGATCAGGCCTATTTATTCTGTAATACTCTCCCAGAAAGAATTGTGGTATTGGTAAAGTACTTACTATGTGTCAAGTGCTGGGGTAGAGAAAAAAATCAGGTCTTGTGTGGAGTTTGCAGTCTAGGGGGGAGAGCACAGTTGTATGTATTGAACACTTACTGTTCCCAGGGCTCTGTACTAAGCGCTTGGGAGAGTATAACATGACATGTATTTAATCCCCATTTTGCAGATGAAGGAACTGAGACTCAGAGAAATGAAATGACTTGCCCAAAGTCACACAGCCGGCAAGTGGTGGAGCTGGGAACAGAGCAAGGTCCTCTGACTCTCAGGCCTGTGTTCTTTCCACTAGGCTATGCTGCTTCTCCCAAGTACCCACTACAGGACACACACAGTAAGTATGTACTAAATATCACTGACAGATGGCTATGGAGAGGTGGTTACTCTTGGATTTGGTTTAAGAATGGTGCCGTATCTGTTGTTAAAATCCTAAACTAAGTAAACATCAATTGTTTGTTCATAATCAGAGGTTCTTGTACAGTCTCGCTCATGAATTGTGAGACACTCATTGTTGCTAGGGAAGAGCAATAGAACCGCTTAGGTGAATCAAGCAACTAGTATAGTACTTGACACAAATGCTCTATAAATGTCAGTGATTGAATCCAGGGTGGTTCTCAGGTGACCTGAAGGTAATCGATCAACTGAATTTGTGTGCTTATGCTGTGCAGGGCACTGTACTAGGTGCTTGGGAGACTGCAACATAGCAATATAACAGACATAGTCCTTGCCTATTATGAGCTTATGCCATTATGGGGGGGGCATTAAATACAGCAGTGAGGACCCCCCCCCCCCCTCAAGAAAATCCCTGCCTTGATACTAAATAAGAGGCCATGAGGACCCTGTGAATAATGATAATTGAGATATTTTTAAAACTCTTTCAATTATACAATCACTGTGTTATAAGACAGTCCAGTCTGGAAAGTCTGTAAAAGCAGTGTAGCCTAATGGAAAGAGACCGGGCCTGGGATTCAAATGACTTGGGTTCTAATCCCAGCTTCACCACTTGTCTGTTGTGGGATGATGGGCAAGTCACCTAACTTCTCTGTGCCTCAATTGCTTTATCTTTAAATGGGAATTTAAAGGCAGCTTTTGTCTTTTGGATTCCTCTACTTGAAACAGGGCCTCAGTTGCCTCATCTGTAAAACTGGTGATTAAAAGTGTGAGCCCGTGTGGGACAAGGACCATGCCCAACCTGAATAGCTTGGATCTAGCCCAGAGTTTAAAACAGTGCTTGACACATAGTAAGCACTTAACACCTCCATCATCATCATTAATTCTCAATTTTTCTAAGTGCTCATTATGTGCCTCAGTACACATAGTACTAAGCGATGGGGTAGATACAAGATGATCATGTTGGACACAGTCCCAGTTTCACATGGAGCTCATAGTTTTAATACCCATTTTGGAGATGAAGTAACTGAAACATAGAGAAGTTGTGGGCAGCAAACATGTCTATCAACTCTTTTACCTAGTACTCTTCCCAAGTGCTATGTACCCAATAAACTCTCAATGAATATCATTGATTCATTAAGTGACTTGCCCAAGGTAAAACAGGTAGGTGGCAGAGCTGGGATTAAAATTAGGTTCTCGGATACCCAGGCCTGTGTTCTTTCCACTAGGTCACTTTGCTTCTCATCCATCACTATAAATTGGTTGTGGGAAGGAATCCTTTTTCTCCTTCCACACCCGTGGAAAGCTGATTCCCATTGGCAACAGTGAGATTGGTGGGAGCAGACTGAAGAGGGCAAGGATCCATCACTGACTTTCACCCGAGTCCAAAATTGGAAATGGGTGGACTGAATCATTTAGCTTGATACACTGCAACTCGCTTTAGCTTTTGTAAATCCAACCAGCCCCAAGCTCAGGCAAGAGGAAACAGCCCTCTTTGATCACCAATCATTTTTCTGGCAAACAAGAGCCCGCTTCCCAGAAACCGAATCCTGCTTCGATGCCCTGATCGGCACAAACACTTCCAACTGTCATTAGCGAGATGAGTTTCAACTTCTGCTCCTCCTAGGAACGAGCTTGCCCAGCCAAACTCGACTTCTCAGAAATCTGTTTGAGTTGGACCCAGGGATTGAACAAGTCTGATAATTAAGTGCCTGAAGGATAATTAAAACAGATAGAGTTGCATGGTTCTGTTTGAGGAGTTGGGCTTCCCAGAATGAAAATGAGGACACTAATATCCCCTAAACCACACTAACCACAATATTTTTTTTTAATGACATTTGTTAAGCGCTTTCTATGTGCCAGGCACTAGATTAAGTGTCTGGGGACAATACAAACTAGTCAGTTTGGACACAGCCAATGTCCTACATGGGACTCACAGTTTTAGTATCCATTTTGTAGGTGAGGTAACTGATGCACAGAGAAGCAAAGTGATTTGCCCAAGGTCACACAGCAGACAAGTGGCAGAGTCAGAATTAGAATTCACATCTCCCTCACAGTTCTGGGCCTTATCTACTTGGCCATGCTTCTATCAGTGTTGCCTAGTAAGAGCACAAGCCTGGGAGTCAGAAGACTTGGGTTCTAATCCTGTCTGTGCCACACACCTGTTGTGTGACCTTGGGCAAGTCACTTCTCTGTGCCTCAGTTCCCTCATCTGCAAAATGGGAAGTCAAAACCTACTCTCCCTCCTACTTAGATTATGAGCCACATGTGGGATCTGATCATCTGGTACCTACCCCAGCGCTTAGTACGGTGCTTGGCACATAGTAAGCACTGAACAAATACTACAGCTATTATTATTATTGCTATTATTATTATCCTCCTCACATGTTCCATCCAAAATAACCTCATTGCAGTGTGCATCACCTTGATGTTGAGGAGATCAAAGTCAAGTTCCAGGCTCTGTTGGTGATTCTGCCCTACCACCTGATAAAGGGAGTCTGGTTTTTAGATTATCAATCAGTGACTTTTATTGAGCACTTACTCTGTGCAGAGCACTTTACTAAGTGCTTGGGAGGGTATAGAACTACAGAATTAGCTGACACTCTACCTGCCCATGATGAGTTTACAGTCTAGGGGATGCCAATAAATGGCTTGAGATGCAGGATGGGACATTGTAAAGGTGGGATAAAGTTCATTCCAACTATTATCCTCTGTCCATTTTCAACAACGGGCAACACCACGTCACCTGTGCAAACTCCTGAAACATTCTCTCCCTGTGGTGTTAGAAGCCACAAGGACAGAGAACAACTCTGCCTTCCAATCTGAGTTGTCCCTGACATGGCTCAAAATGGTAATCTCCACTTTGCAGATGAGTAAACCAAGGAAAAGAGATGTTAATTTGACAGCAGACCAGTGGTGGAGCTGGGAATAGAACCCAGGTCCTCCGACTCTGTCCTGTGCTTTTTCCACTAGACAACTCTATGCCCTTTTCCCCCAAACATGAAGATACAGTTCTATCAAGGTAGTATAGAATCAAAACATTTCCTCAAGACTTTGATTACCTTCAAGGTGAAGGCATTTTATAACCTCATCGTGGGTAAGGAATTAGTCTGTTTATTATATTGCACTCTACCAAGCACTTAGTACAGGGCTCAATGAATACGATTAAACGGATGAATGAGTAACCAAAAAGTTCAGATATTTCATTTTTGAAGCTACATTTTCTGGGCCATGTTTTTAGTAGATGCCTGGTGTTTTCCAGAGTTTAGTGCTGGGCAAACCCACCTGCTATTGTTGGATGGCTTATTTACACCATCTGCTCTCCAGAGAACATAAAACTCAATAGTGGATGGAGAACTGCCTATGACTCATTCATCTCTTCAAACCTTTGGATCATGGTAAGAGTTAACATTTCCTCTTTCCTGGACTTCGAGGAGATTATCCTGTTGGTTAACATTTCACTCAGAGTTTTAACCAGTTTGGGAGACTGGGCTCTGGAAAAATTGTGCTCTTAATCAACCTCGTGTCCAGCAAGATGCTAAGATAGAGACAATCCAATCAATACGCAGTCCTTGTCAGTCAGTTGATCATATTTGTTGAGGGCTTACTGTATGCAGAGCACTGAACTAAACATCTGATAGAGTACAATACAGCAATAAATACACACATCTTTTCTGAAACAAGTTTACAGTCCAGGGGTAGGGGAACAGTCCAGAGAGCAAATTTTTTTAAATGGAATTTACGTGCTTGATATGTGCTTGCTCCATGTGATCTTGGGCAAATCACTTCACTCTGTGTGCCTCATGTGTAAAATGGGGATTGACTGTGAGCCCCATATGGGTCAGGGACTGTGTCCAACCTGATTAGCTTCTACCTGCCCCAGAGCTGAGCTTAGTGTATGCTTACTGAGCATACAGTTTGAAAATCAATCACTCGAATTTATTAAGTGCTTACTCTGTGCAGAGTGCTGTGCTAAGCACTTGGGAGAGTACAATATAAGAGTCTGTAGACACATGCCTTACATCAAATTTACAGTCTACAGGACCCTAACAAATACCATAATTATTATCCTAATGGATGGTACACAGTATGGACAGGAAAGAGGTAACATCTATTTTTTTATGGTATTTGTTAAATTCATTCATTCATTCAATCTTTTTTATTGAACGCTTACTGTGTGCAGAGCACTGTACTAAGCACTTGGGAAGCCCAAGTTGGCAACATATAAGACAGTCCCTACCCAACAATGGGCTCACAGTCTAGAAGGGGGAGACAGACAACAAAACAAAACATATTAACAAAATAAAATAGAATAATAAATAGGTACAAGTAAAATAGAGTAATACATCTGTACAAACATATACAGGTGCTGTGGGGAGGGGAAGGAGGTAGGGCAGGGGGGGATGGGGAGGGGGAGAGGAAGGAGGTAGGGCGGGGGGGGATGGGGAGGGGGAGAGGAAGGAGGTAGGGCGGGGGGGGATGGGGAGGGGGAGAGGAAGGAGGGGGCTCAGTCTGGGAAGACCTCCTAGAGGAGGTGAGCTCTCAATAGGGCTTTGAAGGGAGGAAGAGAGCTAGCTTGGTGGATGTGTGGAGGGAGGGCATTCCAGGCCAGGGGGAGGACGTGGGCTGGGGGTCGACAGTGGGACAGGCAAGAACGAGGTACAGTGAGGAGATTAGCGGCAGAGGAGCGGAGGGTGTGGGCTGGGCTGTAGAAGGAAAGAAGGGAGGTGAGGTAGGAGGGAGCAAGGTGATGGAGAGCCTTGAAGCCGAGAGTGAGGAGTTAAATGCTTATTATGTGCCAGGCACTGTACAAAGCACTGGGGTAGATACAAATTAATTAGATTGGACTTAGTTCCTGTCCCTCATGGGGCTCACAGTCTTAGTAGAAGGGACAACTGAAGCTCAGAGAAGTTAAATGATTTGCCCAAGGTCACCCAGCAAGCAAGTGGCAGAGTTGGGATTTGAACCCAGCCATGTCCTTTCCATTAGGCTGTTTTTTCCCTTGAATTAACCTGCAGGGGCTTCCACCCACAGGGTCAGAGGTCATGGGTTCAAATCCCAGCTCCGCCAATTGTCAGCTGTGTGACTTCGGGCAAGTCACTTCACCTCTGTGCCTCAGTTCTCTCATCTGTAAAATGGGGATGAGGACTGTGAGCCCCCCGTGGGACAACCTGATCACCTTGTAACCTCCCCAGCACTTAGAACAGTGCTTTGCACATAGTAAGTGCTTATTAAATGCCATTATTATTGTTAAGAGCTTAGTACAGCCAGAGCTGGCCGTGCTGCAGAGCGTGCTGCGGACAGTGCTGCTCTCCCCGACTTAGCGCTGGGGAGCCCACCACCCACCCTCGCTCCGGAATACGCGGAGCCCGCCCACCGACAGATTCATTGCTCCCACCGCCACCATCGTCAACCTGTCACATATACACACGTGTACTCTCCCCAACACATGTGCAAGCACACATACACATTCCAACATGTGCCCCCCGCCCCCCCCCATGCAGGCAAACACATCTACACAGAAACACACACACACTCATGCACAAACACATCTGCACACTTGCACATATGCTCTCCCACACATTCATACAAACACACACACACCTGCACACTTATACACTCATGCACAAATATATATGCACACATTCACACACATACATCACACATACCCTAATGCACACACATATATACATACATTCACACACACGCATACACACATATGCATACTTATGCACTTAGAGAAGCAGTGTGGCTTAGTGGAAAGAGCCTGGGCTTTGGAGTGAGAGGTCATGGGTTCAAATCCCGGCTCTGCCAATTGTCAGCTGTGTGACTTTGGGCAAGTCACTTCACTTCTCTGGGCCTCAGTTTCCTCATCTGGAAAATAAGGATTAAGACTGTGAGCCCCCTGTGGGACAACCTGATGGCGTTGCAACCTCCTCA
This sequence comes from Tachyglossus aculeatus, assembly GCF_015852505.1. Lineage (NCBI taxonomy): Eukaryota > Metazoa > Chordata > Mammalia > Monotremata > Tachyglossidae > Tachyglossus > Tachyglossus aculeatus. The sequence goes on along the minus strand of NC_052090.1, from coordinate 7,682,136 downwards.
GCACTTAGAACAGTGCTTTGCACATAGTAAGCGTTTAATAAATGCCATCATTGTTATTATTACAGTGTTCTGCACACAGTAAGTGCTCAATAAATACGATTGAATGAATTACACCACCCCTCAGAGGAAAAAGATGCTTTCCATTTTATCCACAATTTCTGATTTTTCCCTTATTACAAGTCTTCCCGTTTTCATTCATTCAATCATATTTATTGAGCACTTACTGTGTGTAGATCACTGTACTAAGTGCTTGGGAAGTGCAAGTCGGCAACATATAGAGATGGTTCCTATTTGCTCTGCACATAGTAAGCGCTCAATAAATACGATTGATTGATTGAATTGGTCACTAATTCCAGATGTTATGTGACCCTGACTCTCCCTGCAATGTGTGGAGGGGAGGAAAAGTGTCTTAAAAAATGTCAGGAAGAGGTGAGGACTACCTCACCTCCTTTTCATGCAGCAGTCTGGCAAAGTACAGGCTTCTAACTGGCGGTGGGGACATAGGTCTCGCCACAGTGGGAGGTAGGGGCAGTGTGGCTTATTGAGGGGCTGAGAGTCAGAGGACCTGAGTTCCAAATCCGGCTCTGAAGTTGCCTGCTGCATTACCTGTGGTAAGTCACTTAACTTCTCTGTGCCTCAGTTACCTCATCTGTAAAATGGGGTTTAAGACCGTGTGCCCAATGTGGAACAGGGACTGTACCTAGCTAGAGTTGTTTGTAACCATCCCAGCATTTAGTAAGGTGCCTGGAACATAGTAAGTGCTTAACAAATACCACAATTATTATTATCAAACTTCTTAACAAAGGATCAAAGTAAACAAGTCCAGGCCCCAAACCTGAACTTTTATTTATGTTTGCTGTTGCTACTGCCCTGGAGCTAAGCAGAGAGCACCATCCTGGCCTCTAGATAGCACCCTCATTGCAGACACTGGCCAGGTCACTTTTTGTGGAGAATCACCAATGGTTTCACTTTGCAGAGAGCAAATGAAGAGAGGAATACTCACTCCCCCTTCTAGCTGGCAAGCTAATGACAACTTCTTTACCCTCTTCAGCTTTCTCTTTCCTCCACCACTTCCTCTCCCCTGGGTCTGAAGGACCTAAAATCTACAGATCTGGGAACATGCTCTCAAGAGGAGAATGAGGAGGGTGGTGCTATTTTTTTCCCCTTCACTGCTGGCAATTTTCCTTATGCTCAAATTTGGAATAATTTCCTCTCTATTACAATCTTGTTCTGAGTGTTGCACTTGGATTTATACCCATTATCCACCCTCAGCCCCACGCCACTTATGCACATATCCATAATTTTTTAATGTCTGTCTACTCTTCTAGAATCTGAGCTCATTGTGAGCAGGTACTGTCTACCAACTGTTTTACTCTCCCAAGCTCTCCATACAGTGCTCTGCACACCGTCAGCACTAAATATCACCGATTGATCGTGGGTTTTTCTGTAAGCATCCATCAATCGATCACTCCATCAGCAGTATTTCCTGAGTGCCTAGTGGGGGAGAGAATTATACTAAGCTCTTGGTTGGCTTCAACAAAAGAAAGAGAACAGCTCCTGCTCTCCCTGAGCATACAGTTTAAGACAATCAATCACTCGGATTTATTGAGTGCTTACTGTGTGCAGAGTGCTGTGCTAAGCACTTGGGAGAGTACAATATAAAAGAGTCTGTAGTCACATGCCTTACATCAGATTTACAGTCTACAGGACTCTAACGCCAAAAATGACTTTCCTGAGTAAGGTCTTTATGCTTTCTGAGCCCCTCAGAACTGCAAAATCAACTCATAAGAAATGACAGATTTTTTTGATAGTAATAGAAGTAGTAATTGTTAAACCCTTACCAATCAATCAATGACATTTATTGATTGTACTAAGCATCTTCTAAGCACTGTGGAGGATTTAGAAATATCAGATTGGTCACAGTCCCTGTGGCAAATGGGGCTTATAGTCTAAGGAAGAGGGAAAAGAAGTACTTAATCCCCGTTTTACAGATGAGGAAACCGAGGCTCAGGGAAGTTAAATGACTTACCCAAGGTCACCCGGCAGCCAGCAGGGAGGCAGCATAGCTGAGGTTAGAGCTTGGGTCTCCTGACCATCAGTTGTGTGTGTACATATGTTTGTGTGTGTGGGTGTGAATGTATGTACTATTATTATGATACAAAATATGATTATGTAAAAGTGGGGTAAGGAATTCCAGAGTTTTATTCCAACCCAATTTCTACCACTGCATTCATTTCTTTAAAATAACAGGTTACTTGGGGGGAAAAATCATTTTAAAAATATTTTTCTTTATACTTTTATTGCCAAAATGGACAGAAGTTAATTTATGAACCTTTCCTAATTCTGCCCCCAAATCCAAGCACTCGGGAAAAGCTGTGATCATTGTTCATTAAACTTGAATGGAATTCCAGTACTCTACTGAAATGAGTTACGAAGTGTTGTTAATGAATAACCTGAAAGCACTCCATCACCTTGCCCTCTCCTGCCTCACCTCTCTGTTCTCCTACTACCGTCCAGACTGCAAACTTCACTCCCCTAGTGCCAACCTACTCACTGTACCTCAATCTCCTCTATCTTGATGCCAACCTCTCGCCCACATGCTGCCTCTGGCCTAGAATACCCTCCCTCTTCCTGTCCCCGGAAAATTACTCTCCCTACCTTCAAAGTGTTATTGAAAGCACATCTCCTTCAAGAAGCTTCCCTGACTAATCCCCATTTCCTCTTCTCCCACTCCCTTCTGCCTTGCCCTTGCACTTGAATTTGTTCCCTTTATTCACCCCTCCTTCAGCCCCACGGCACTTACATACATAACCATAATTTATGTATCAATGTTTGTTTCCCCCTGTAGATTGTAACCTTGTTCTGGGCAGGGAACATGTCTACCAATTGTTATATTGTACTTTCCAAAAGCTTTTTGTGCAGTGTTCTGCACACAGTAAGCACACAGTAAATAAATTTGATTGATTAATAGAAAAATGAAGTTAAATGAGGAAAACATAAAATACCCAGGATGAGGCTTTACCCTGGGAAGTTGTAGATGTATATAGAGAAAACCAGTGTATCAAGCTGTAGCTGACAGAACTCAGATTATTTAGGAGGTTATGAGTGAACAAGATAGGTTTGAGGAGGCATGCACAGAAAATGAGGGTGGGAGCTGGCTGGACAAGAGAGATTTCTTCTCTAACTTTGAGTAATGTGGAAGAATGTGGCTGTTCTTCAACGGTTGTGTTATTTTACCAAGGTCAGTGTCAGTTTTGGTTACAAGCTCCATATATAACAGTATGTGCTGAATGTTCAAGTTAAAGACACCAGTAATAGTAACGGAGAGCCTTTTCACAATCTATCCACTCTGCCCTGCCTCGTTTGGTGAAGAGGCAAAGGAGATTATCTTTCTCCGCTTTATTTCCTCCTTTCAGAGCCTGTTCTCTCTGCTCCAGTTGAGTATTTTTTTTTCTGGGAAATCAGGTAAGGTTAAGATTTGAGAACTAATGAATAGCTGATGATTCATAAGAAATACAGGGGCATTGATTTGAAGATGCTTGGTTTCGAGGCTTCCTGTTTTAGGGATGCCATGTGAACTGTGAAGAACTGAAAAAGAATAGACTGCATTAAAATAACAGGATGAATGAGATCCTCTCCCAGCAGCAGAACAAACCCTGTAGACCTCGCTGCCCTGACCCCGCCGAACCAATCATTGAATGGTATTTTTGAGCATTTGTTGCGTGCAGAGCACTATACCATAGAGTTGGCAGAAATGATCCCTGCCCACAAGGAGCTTACAATCTAGACAGGGAGACAGACATTGAGATAATTTACAGGTAGGGGAAATAATAATAATAATAATAATGGCATTTATTAAGTGCTTACTATGTGCAAAGCACTGTTCTAAGTGCTGGGGAGGTTACAAGGTGATCAGGTTATCCCACGGGGGGCTCACAGTCTTAATCCCTGTTTTAAAGATGAGGCAACTGAGGCACAAAGAAGTTAAGTGACTTGCCCAAACTCACACAGCTGATAAGTGGCGGAGCTGGGATTAGAACCCAAGACTTCTGGCACCCAAGCCTGTCTGCTTGCCACTAAACCATGCTGCTTCTCAATCTTTGTCTTTGTTGTTCGAGTTTTTTTTGTCTTCTCCCCTTATGCATTTTTATGGCATTTATTAAGCACTTACTACGTGCAATGCACTGTTCTAAGCACTGGGGAGGTTACAAGGTGATAGGTTGTCCCACGGGGGGCTCACAGTCTTAATCCCCATTATTTTTTACAGATGAGGTAACTGAGGCACAGAGAAGTTAAGTGACTTGCCCAAAATCACACAGCTGACCATTGGCAGAGCCAGGATTTGAACCCATGACCCCTGACTCCAAAGCCAATGGTCTTTCCACTGAGCCACGCTGCTTCTCTATTTGTCACCAGTCCCCTCTCCCCGCTTTTACTATTAGATTGTGAGACCCTTTTAGATCAGGGTCTGTGTCCAATCCCCACATGTGTGCATTTAGCATGTGCTCTGCACACCTTGAGCACTTAAGTGGTATTACTACAGCTCCTACTTTTGGAAGGTGCTCAGAACACAGTGAGAGCTAAATAAATACTGCCGTCTTCAAACCCCTTCAGGATTAAACTCGAAATCGATGCTGTGGAGTAGCCTTTGTAAATCAGAAGAATAATATCATGCAAAAATTCAGGCCTGAAGAAATAGATTTCTCTCCAGCAGACAACTGGATAATTTAATCTAACATCAGATGCTACACGATGACTTTAGTAGAGGAAAGAAATCACCAAACCTGGAAACAGCGTAACCCATTTCAAAGCATCTAAGGAGGTCCACTTTGAAGAAAATAATGAAATACCTCATATAAACGTTCAAAGAAAAGTCTCAAGCAATTGAAAATGGCACACACGCTCAAAGAGAAATTAAATAAAAATCCATTCAAAGCCAAGAAAACTCTGGTGCCTGTGGGGTAGTAAAGGGTCTGTGATTTACTGTCACAAAAGAAACTTTGTCAAAATTGAGTGACAGTGTTCTGAGTGTTGATGTTGAATGAAATCTGAGCCCGGGCTTGCTTCTATTAGGACACACAGAATTTATTTCAGAACCTACAGGCCTTCCTCCACTTCCTTCATTTCTCTCCTCCAACAATCATCAACCTGACTGAAATGAGTGCCTATCAAGAGGCAATCAATGAATTTCATGGTTGAAGGCAAAGTAAGTAAAAATGCAGCCCCCGCCATCAAGGAGCTCACAGTCCAAGAACAGGCTGCCATAATTCTCCTAAAATATAATAATAATAATAATAATAATAATAATGGTATTAAGTGATTACTAAATGCCAAGCACTTTTCCAGGTGCTGGGGTATATACAAATTAATTAGGTTGGCCACAGCCCTGTCCCACGTGAGGTTCACAGTAGGAGGGAGTAGGATTTAATCCCCATTTTATAGTTGAGGTAACTGAGGCACAGAGAAGTTAAGTGACTTGCCCAAGGTCTCACAGCACACACGTGGCAGAGCCGACATTAGAAACCAGGTCCACCTGACTCCCCAGTCTGGGCTCTAACCATTAGAGTCATGAAGCAGGGAGGGAAAGACACATTTTTTTGGTGGTCTTTTTGTTCAGGGGTGAACCAGAGAGTTCCAAATTTTCTCCCGGCCCCAAGTTGAGTGTCAGCCCCCAGTTTCACCTGAGACCAGCATGGTCACTGGCTCTTGGACTTTGATTTCCCTCTGCCACAGGACATCATCAGATTGCCACAGGCAGAGATGAGTCACAAGGCAGAAGATGCATTTCTTCATAGCCTGACTCCATGCAGGAGTTTTGCTTTGTGTGACGCAGTGGGAGGTGACCAGGAAATGTGGATGATGTGAAGCAAACCATCACAACAATCAACAAGAGAACAAAAAGTCATAATGGTGAAAATCTATCCCGAGCAGTAAACCCTGTGGCTGGAATGGACAGGCATGGATTCCATATCTCTTTACTTAGGGATAAGCTCTACTGCCAGTCAGGTATTTTCAGCCAGCACAGAATACTATGCATTTTGGGAAGATCGATGAGGACAGTATGGTTCTCTTTGAAGAGCCGAATCGAAACAGAAATCAATGTTCTCTTGGAGGGAAAATCCTAATATTTGCTTTTCCAACGATAGCTGAGACAGACCCTAGTTTAGAGGAAGGGAAGTTAACACAGTTTTGTAATAATAATAATGATGATGGCATTTATTAAGCGCTTACTATGTGCAAAGCACTGTTCTAAGAGCTGGGTATGTTACAAGATGATCAGGTTGTCCCTTGGGGGGCTCACAGTCTTAATCCCCATTTTACAGTTGAGGTAACTGAGGCACAGAGAAGTTAAGTGACTTGCCCAAAGTCACACAGCTGACAAGCGGTGGAGCTGGGGTTTGAACCCATGACCTCTGACTCCAAAGCCCGGGCTCTTTCCACTGAGCCACACTGCTTCTCTATCTAGGGAAGAAGTGTGGCCTAAGGGAAAGAGCACAGGACAGGGAGTCGGAGGACCTGGGTTCTAATCCCAGCTCTGCTTCCTGCCTGCTGTATAGTTTGGGGTGATAGCTATCAATTCTGAATCACTTAAATTCTCTGTGCCTCAGTTATATCATCTATAAAATAGGGATTAAATCCCCCTCCCTCTTAGACAGTGAGATAAACAATCGATCAGTGGTACTTATTGAGAGCTTACTGTGTGCAGAGCACTGTACTAAGCACTTGGGAGAATACAATTTAACAGTATGGCTCTCACATCCTGGAGAGCCATGTGGGATAGGGACTGTGTGCGACCTGATTATCTTGCATTTACCCCAGCGCTTAGTATAGTACCTGGCACACAGTAAGCACTGAACAAGTATCATTTATATATATTATGTGTATATGTGGGTATACACATATAGACATGGATATATGGACATATAGTATATTTACATGTATAGACGTGTAGATAAAGATATATAGATGTGCATTATATATAGATAAAATTGAGATTAATAACCTTTAGCACATTACAGAACAGATCGGGAAATCAGCTGACCTGGGTTCTAGCCTTGATCGAGAAACTAAGGGTTGCCGGATTCTTCCAGCAAGGATCCAGAAAAAGAACAGACCAAAGTGGGCAGCAAAGACAGCAGCAGCTACAAGTCCTCCTCCTGCTGGGTTATGGACTGATGGCACAGCACAGATTGATACCAATCTGCTGTCACTTGAGCCAAAAATGGATCCTGCCCCTCCCAAAAAACCTTGGCATGACTTCTGCTATGTGGAGCTCACCTGCCTGGTGTATTATGAGTCCCAGGGCGAAGATGACTGGCAAGACAGGAGAATCCAAGTGATGTCGGGCAAGCCACTGACACTGGAATCAATTCCTCTGGCCAGTTCTCAGTCCTGTGGGAATCACTCTCATTGTAATCCCATCCTTTGCAGAGGTCTCAGCCCTGAAATCCCAGGACTTCTGGCTCATCTGTTTTTCTCCATGAAAGATTTCATCACCATTTCCCCGAGAGAGAGAGAGATTGTGTGTGTGTGTGTGTGTGTGTATGAGAGAGAGAGATAGAGAGAGAAAATCCAAAGCAGTGTTTCATTGCATAAGAAAGATATTGGGGAAAAAATTGTCATTGCTTAGGCAATACCTTATTCAATCAATCAATGGCATTTACTGAGCGCTTCGTGTGTGAAGACCATTGTACTAAGTGCTTGGGAGAGTACAATATATAATGGAGTTAGTAGACAAGATCCCTGCCCTCAAGTAGTTTACAATCTAGACTGGGAAATGGACATTAAAATGCATTACAGATAAGAGAAGTAGCAGAGTGTAAGGACATGGACATGAATGCTGTGGAGCTTGGGGTAGGGTGAATATCAAAGTGTTTAAGGGGATACAGACCGAACTGCATAGATGATGGAAAAGAGGAGGGCAGATTGGGTGAGAATACAGGAAAAAGGGAACTGGGGCTACCCAGAGAAAGGTAGGATAGGAAGAGTGGGATATTTTGCAAAATCCAAATTACATCACTAATCCTCTCCCACTCCATGCCAGGCCGGGATGGAAGCTGATTCAGAAACTTGATTGTGTAAGACCCTGAAGACACCACCTCTGAAGTGACCTCGAAAGATAATTTCCCCCAAAAGCTGTGGGCAGGGAACATGTCTGCCAACACTGATATATTGTACTCTCTCAAGCACTTAGTTCAGTGCTCTGCACACAGTAAGTGCTCAGTGAATATCACTGATGATGGATTGACTGATACTTGAGTTAATTCTGGTCTGCATTTCAGAAGCCATCAGAGATTAGTGGAAAAGGTTGCAAATGGAGATCGGGTGGAAGCTAGTATCCTTTACCATGAAAACCTGAAGAAGAGAAGACTAGAGAGAAGAAAGATTTTTGAGGAAGATCCACAGGAGCTGGGAATGTGATTCAGTGAGTGGTGAGCAGCAGGAAGCCCAAGATTCAGCAAAATTCTCCTCTAAAGCCATCCAAAATGAACTAAGCGGAACTAGTAAAGGGATAGATGGGTTTTTATTCCCATTTTATTTGAGACACACTCATTTCCTCTTCTTTCTGAATTTTTATGCAACTGTTGAAGTATGCATTTGACTCTTTTGCTCTGTATACCCAATCCCCTAGTTTTCACTTTGGAGCTGGGTACATTTCTTTTGACAGTATAACATGCGTGTAAATGGCGTGGCTTAGAATTCCAGGGCTGTAGATTCCACGTGGATCCTAGAAGATTTATAGAGAAAGCAGATGCATCCCCAAGAACTATTTTCTGGGCCTGTTTGGGGAAAGCTGAAGACATTGTAGAAGCTGAAAGATGAGAAATTTGGCTCTTCCCTATTCATTCATTCATTCAATCGTATTTATTGTTCCATATGCAATATGTCTGTTGAATTTGAGCATATGTCTAACACTGCAAGCACTGGAACAGTTCTTACATTTGGTCAGCAGGGATGGCTACTTGCAGTCTCTGAGGAGATTGCAAAGTAGGGTCACTGTTATTCTTATTTCATGTATGGCATATGTTAAGGACTTACTATGTTCCAGACACAGTCCATGTCCCACATGGGGCCCACAGTCTTCATCCCCAATTTACATAAGATGACATAACCAAGGCAGGTAAGTGAAATGACTTGCCCAAGGTCACACAGCAGACAAGTGGCGAAGCTGGGATTAGAACCCAGGTCCTTCTGTCTTCCAGGACAAAGTCCCTGTCTTACATGAGACAGTCTAGGAGGGGGAACAGGTGTTGAACTCCCATTTTACAGATGAGGAAACTGAGGCACAGAAGTGATGTGACTTGCCCAAGATGACACAAGAGGCATGTAGAGGAGCTGGAATTAGAACCCAGGTCCTCTGGTTCCGAGGCCCATTGCTCTTTCCAGCCATTCTGTTCCTCAACGTCTAACCATATCCGCTTAGCTTCTCCAAGCCATCTCTGGGACTGTTACCTTGATTGTAAGGTAGGTAGGACATTTCTCCCTGCATATATAATGGGATAGCCTTACTGGTTTTTGCTGTTAACAATAATTGTTGTGGCATTTGTAGGCATTTGTAGTGAGAACTGTGGTGAAAACAAGATAATCAGATTACAGTCCCTGACTCTAGTGAGCCTCGCTGTCCAAGGGGGAGGGGAAAAAAGGTATTTTACCCTGTTTTACAGAAGAGAAAACTACTATGACATGGATCCAATTACTTAAACTATGCTGCCTTGACTATTGCATCAGCCTCCTGGTTGATCTTGTCTCTCCACACTCCAGTTCACACTTCACTCTGCTGCCCAGATCATTTTTCTACAAAATCATTCAATCCACATCTCCCCACTCCTCAAGAACCTCCAGTGGTTGCCCGTCCACCTCTCCATCAAACAGAAACTCCTTACCATCGACTTGAAAGTGCTCAGTCAGCTTGCCTCTTCCTATCTGACCTCTCCTAATACAACCCAGTCCACATATTTCACTCCTGTAATGCCAAATGACTCTACCTCCATCACTGCTGAGTCCTTGCCTGCATCCTGCCTATGACCTCCCTGTTTCTTTGCAGCAGACCACTGCTCTCCTCACCAAGACTTATTAAAATCACATTTCTTCCAAGAGACCTTCCCTTTTTAAACCCCGATTTCCTCTATTCCCTTTCCCTTCTGCATCACCTATGCACTTGGAAATATCCTTTAATAATCTTTAAGCACTTAATATTCACTCCAACCTCAGGCTCACAGTACTTATGTACATATCCACTATAATTTTTAGTGTCTGCATTCCCCTCTAGACTATCATCTCCTTTTAGGCAGGGAGTATGTCTACCACCTCTTGTATTTGTACCCTCACAAGTACTTAGTACAGTGCTCTGCATCCAGTAAGTACTCAGTAAAAAACAGTGATTGATTTAGTGCACAGAGAAGTTATGACGACTAAAGTCACACAGCAGAGAAGTGGCAGGGCAGGGATTAGAACCCAGATCTGAATCCCAGGCCTGAATCTCTTTTCAGCAGGCCTCATTATATTTCATAACGCTTCAAGAGTTCGATTAAAAAATTCAACACTTATGACTCATGTGGAAAGCAACATTCTTTATTTCCTCCTCTTCTACCTTCTGTGAAAATACCCTCTGGTCCGTTTTCCATAGCCTTGGTCTTCACAGTTCACAGTTTCATGATAATATGTTTCATTTCCACAGCTGTTTTCATGGTTGTTTATAAATGTTAATGCAAATCTCTGTACAGCCCTGGGAGGAAAGCCAGTTACACTGCCTTTTTCCAACCTGAAGCGATTTGTGTCAGAAATCGAAGATAGTTAGAGGGTGAAGTGAGAAATACACAAAAGCACAGTGCAGTGATTTGGGAAGCCTGGCAAAAGCTGAGAAATAAGACAGTTAGTACCCAATTTCCTGTTGGATAAAGCTTGAATATCCAGAGAAAGGACACAACGAAGCTTCATGATGAAGCCCGGGTATCTTGGCTTCCATTCTTCTGCGATAAATGCTACCTACTGAGTCCAAACCTAGAATCTTGAAACCTTATTTGTTAAAAAAAAACTGTGACTCCTGGAAACTAGATTGAGTATTGGTTTCCCTATATCTGAAAACTACAATCGTACCAGCAAATAACTTCCCCTCCAATATAGACTTTGAAACAACAACAACAAAGAAACACATTGTTTGAAGAAAGGGCTTTCTCACCTGCAATATAATTCAGCTGACTGTATTGGGTGCTTTAATAAAGAGCCCCAGAGCTAAGGATACTGAGGATGCTGGTTTTCCGTTCATTGCAGTTGAGAGAATACTAGTGACATCAAGTGGCGAATTTTTAAAAGTGTCTTTACACTTTTAAAGGTAAAAGGATGAATGTGTTGTTGCAACAATGTGGCAATTGTCAGTTGAGGATTAGGTTATAGGGACAAGAAATGAAATGAATTGTGTGTGTGCGTGTGTTTTGGTGTGTGCATATTCATTTCACTACTCTAATACCAACCTTTTCTCCGTTCCTCTATCAATCAGGGCTATTTATTGAGTGCTTGCTCTCTGCAGAACACTGTAGTAAGGGCTTGGGAGAGTACAGTGTAAAAGAGGTGGGAGAAACGTTTCCTGCCCAGTGTTTGACATATAGTAAGTGCTTAACAAATACCATGAAAAAGGATCTTACAGTCTAGTGGGAGAGACGGATATTAAAATAAATTACAACTATATGCATAGGTGCAGTGGGGCTGGGTGGGGTGACTATCAAGTGCATAGGTGATGTGGAAGGGAGAGGTACTAGGGGAGAAGAAGACTTACTTAGTTGGCGAAGGCCTGTCAGAGGAAATATGATTTCTGTCCCCTGGCCCACATCCTCCATCTGGCATGGAAAACTCTCCCCCTACGTATTCAACAGACTACTACTCTCCAGCTTTAAAGCCTTCCTAAAAACACAAGAGGTCCTCCCTGATTAAGCCTTCATCTCCCCCCCGCCCCCCCCGCGGTGTCACTTAGATCTGTAACTTCATGCACACAACAATTATGTGTCCTTAGACTCTTTCCATTTCTCCTATTTGTAATTTATACAAACACCTGTCTCCCTGTTTTGTATGTAAGTTCCTTGTGGGCAGGGATCATATTTACTCTATTACATTGAGCTAACAGTACTCTGCACAACATAAACATTCAATAAATGCATTTGATTGATGGATGGATTGGGTATTGCTGATGGTGAAATTAATAATAACAGTAAGACTCATCATAATAAATAACAGTGTCATTTGTTAAGCGATATTATGTACCAAACACAATACTAAGCCCTGAAGTAGCTACAATGCAATCATATCAAACACAATCCCTTTTGCACATGGTTCTACACCCTTAAGAAGTAGGGCAAACAGGTATTTAATCTCCATTTCACAGAGGAGGAAACCAAAGCATGGAGAAGTCAAGGATTTTGCCTAAGGGCATGCAGTGGGAAAGTAGAGGAGCTGGGATTAGAGCCCAGGTTCCCTGACCTATAGGCCCGTTCTCTTTGGCTGAAAAGACAATAGGGAATCCACAATCCTGTCCATATTATGTAGATAAAATGGCCGTCCTTTGGTAATAATAATGATAATCGTGGTATTTGTTAAGCGCTGACTATGTGCCAGGAACTGTACTAAGTGCTGGGGTGGATAAAAGCGAATTGGTTTGGGCACAATTCCTGTCCCATATGGGGGTCACAGTCTTAATCCCCATTTAACAGATGAGGTAATAAGGCACAGAGATGTTGAGTGACTTGTCCAAGGTCACACACAGCAGAAAAGTGGTGAAGCCAGAATTAGAGCCCAAGTGCTTCTGAATCCCAGGCCCATGCTCTATTCATTAAACCACACTGCTTCTCTGTAGCATTTTCATGCTGGATGTCAGCGGCTCCTGCTGCTGTTTTCTTTTTTGCCCTCATTGTCTCTCATTCCTTACAAAGCTTAGGCTGGAAAAGAGCCTCTTTGTTCCCCGATTAGTGCTCCCAACCGGTCTATCTTAGGCCACTGACTCCCAGTTCTCAGCCAGATTCATCGATATCTGAGCCTGTCTTTTTACCACTTCCTCAGAACATTACTTCTGCCCTCCTTGATTTTCATCTTCCTGTCGTAACTGAATGAAACACAGGTTTGGAAAAGGCGCTTTTCCTCCCAAATGGTTCTCCCGTTGTGCTTCAAAAGAACTGAAATTTGGAATAACTGAAATCAGGCAACCATTTCATTTTGAGTGCCAGAAGCGAAGGGAGTAAGAACTTTCAGGGGCTGGGGCTTCCAGAGATTTAGAGACACAACTGAGGTGAAGCCAGGTTCCCTGAAGCCTTTGGGGCCAGAGGCCTTGAGACCTAGGCTGGTCAGTAAGATGGCCAGTTTTACCATGGGCAGCCTTGCTTTCAGCTGGTCAGTAGGCCACATAGTGGGCAAACAACAGAGCCTGGATGGGGACCCAGGATGACCGATTTCCAGGCCTGTGCACTTTCCATTAGGCCATGCTACTTCTCAATGATAAACCATCCCCAGAATCTAGCCTTTTGTTCTTAAAGGGTTAGATTCTGGGGATGGTTTATCCTTAGGAAGTAGCATGGCCTAGTGAGAGACACCTCAGTGAACAAAGCTTTGGAAAATCGGGGTGTATTGCTAGCTCCGCATGGAGTTCAGAATCGTTTCACCAAAGAAAATGGAGCCACAGAGGCTAACCTGCAGTGGAGGTGGGTGTTTCTTGTTGAGAAGCAGTGTGGCCCAGTGAGAAGCAGCATAGCCTAGTGGATAGAGCACAGGCCTGGAAATAATAATAATAATAATAATAATAATAATAATAATAATGGCATTTGTTAAGCGCTATGTGGAAAGCACTGTTCTAAGCGCTGGGGGGATATAACACGATCAGGTTGTCCCACGTGGGGTCACAGTCAATCCCCATTTACAGATGAGGTAACTGAGGCTCAGAGAAGTTAAGTGACTTGCCCAAGGTCACACAGCAGACGTGGCGGAGCCGGGATTCGAACCCATGACCTCTGACTCCAAAGCCCGGGCTCTTTCCACTGAGCCATGCTGCTTCTCAGAAATCAGAAGCAACTGGGTTCATTCATTCAATCATATTTAATAAGCGCTTATTTTGTGCAGAGCCCTTTACTAAGCACTTGGGAGAGTACAATGCAACAATAAACAGACACATTCCATGCCCACAACATTCTAGTCCGAGCACCACAATGTGTCTGCTGTGTGACCTTGGGCAACTCACTTCACTTCCCTGTGCCTCAGTTCCCTCGTCTCTGAAATGGGGATGAAGACTGAGTTCTGTGTGGGACAGGGACTGTGTCTAACCCGATTTGCTTGTATCCACCCCAGCACTTAGAACAGTGCCTGCCACATAGTAAGTGCTTAACAAATACCACATTTATCATGATTATTATTCTCTCTCTCAGAGTCACGTTCCTATGGTGGCCAGAGAAAGACATGATGCTTAGTGGTCTTACACCACAAGAAGTAGAAGCAGCAGCCAAGACTGGTGAAGAGCCTGATGGAATTCAGGCAACCTCAGTCAATCACAATCAGTAGTATTTTTTGAGCATCTACTATGTGCAGAACACTGTATTAAGCACTCAGGGCTGGGGGGCACTGAGCATGGCTCATGCCTGGTCAGCAGAAACCAAGGGCTTTTGTTGGTCATGGGTTTGAATCCCAGTTCTGCCAATTGTCAGCTGTGTGACTTTGGGCAAGTCACTTAACTTCTCTGTGCCTCAGTTACCTCACCTGTAAAATGGGGATTAAGACTGTGAGCCCCTGTGGGACAACCTGATCACCTTGTAACCTTCCCAGCACTTAGAACAGTGCTTTGTACATAGTAAGCACTTAATAAATGCCATTATTATTATTATTCAGAACCAAAATTAGAAGCAGGGATGGCAGTCTCCTATGAGCAAAGTGTTGGCGTTTCATTTTTGTAGTAGAGAAAATAATTAGAGACACAGGGTGCTTGACACTGCTGCTTCAGGTGGGAAATGTCCAGGCCTCAGCCCTGGTGGTCAGGACGCTGGCCTCTTTGTCCAGAGGTAGCAGAGTGAGCCTTACCCCAGATTTCTGAGCAGTGGTGGTGAACACCCCATCTTCCCTGTGCCCTGCTTGGTGGGGGGTAATGAGCTAGCTACCTAGCCCCATTTCTGGCCACATCAGAAAGAGGAGGAGGGAGGAGGAGAGTGTCAGGATCCGGGGAATGAAGAGAGAGAATTGGATCTGGGACTTGAGCCACCTGAAAAAATTAGGGAGCCGAGCCAGGCCTCAAGTACGGAATGAGGGTCAGGTCCGTGGGTTACGTGAGTTGGATTTTAGGGCCCAGGACTCCCCACAGAAGGACCTTGAGGACCTCTATCCCATAGTAGATAGAGTTGTGATTGAAAAACACAAATGTAAACAATGGTACAGGGTAGTAAAACATTATTTTAATATGCCATGACTGATTTTGAAGGTACTTTCCTGTCATAGTGGCAAAATATCCCCATGATATACAATTCTCTTTTCTCTTTTTTTATATTAGGACTTACTATATGCTAGGCACTATACTAAGCACTGGGGTAGATACAGGTTAATCAGATTGGACACAGTTCCTGTCCCACATGGGGCTCACAGTTACAGATGAGGTAACTGAGGCACAGAGAAGTTAAGTGACTTGCCCGTGGTCACACAACAGACAAGTGGCGGAACTGGGACTAGCTCTGACTCCCAGCCCCATACTCTTTTCACTAGGCCATACTATTTCCTCTAATAATGGAATACCAAAATAACCTGGTTTTAAATGTAACAGCAAACCTCTGGAATGGGCATCATGTATTTCAAGGTACAGCAATCGCAGCAATAAGATCAGTGGGTCAAAAAGCAATTCCAGTAGTGACACAATGGGGTGAAGTGGAAAAAGACAACTAGAGCAATTAGAAAGCCCAATTGGAAAGGGTTGACCTAAGCAAAAATAACATTTCAAGACAAATGGTTATTAAAGTGGTCCAGATAATTACTCCCCCTCACACTGAATTACTTAAACAAATACAAATTGTTAGAAATAGTGCATCCTGTTTTCTGCAACATTAACTACTTTCTCTAAAGCATGTGAAGTTTTCATGCCCGTGAAAGGGAGTACGTGTAATAATTGAGCATTTAGCTGGAGAATGACCTCATTTCACAAGCACAGTAATATCGCTAACACTGAGCACCACCAGTTTGCTTTCAATTGTGTACTTCCCAAGCGCTTAGTACAGTGCTCTGCACACAGTAAGTGCTCAATAAATACGATTGAATGAATGAATGAATTGTGAGTCAGTGAATGTAGTAAGTGTAAGACCCAATGCTAGTGACAGACCAGCCTGACATGCAGCAATCGAAAAAGACGTTGTTCACCTCGAGCAGAGGCTGGCAGCAGGTTGGGAGACCAAGAACAGGATTCGAAAACAGAGATTAATTTTGCCAGTGATGATGCAGTACTTCGAGAACGGATAATCTGTAGGTGCTCCAGTATGGAATTCTTCAACAAAATGCCTTACCATCGGTAGGGTCATTTTCCAAAACAATGAAGCCCTCTCTGTATGTATAGATGTACATGTAATATGTATATACACATAAGGATGAACTGAAAAAATCAATCAATCAATCAATCGTATTTATTGAGCGCATACTCTGCACATAGTAAGCGCTCAATAAATATGATTGATTGATTGATTGATACTATGTGCAGAGCACTGTACTAAGCGCTTGGGAAGTACAAATTGGCAACACATAGAGACAGTCCTTACCCAACAGTGGGCTCACAGTCTAAAAGGGGGAGACAGAGAACAGAACCAAACATACCAACAAAATAAAATAAATAGGATAGAAATGTACAAGTAAAATAAATAAATAAATAGAGTAATAAATATGTACAACCATATATACATATATACAGGTGCTGTGGGGAAGGGAAGGAGGTAAGATGGGGGGATGGAGAGGGGGGCGAGGGGGAGAGGAAGGAAGGGGCTCAGTCTGGGAAGGCCTCCTGGAGGAGGTGAGCTCTCAGCAGGGCCTTGAAGGGAGGAAGAGAGCTAGCTTGGCGGAGGGGCAGAGGGAGCAGGGCATTCCAGGCCCGGGGGATGACGTGGGCCGGGGGTCGACGGCGGGACAGGCAAGAACGAGGTACAGTGAGGAGATTAGCGGCAGAGGAGCGGAGGGTGCGGGCTGGGCAGTAGAAGGAGAGAAGGGAGGTGAGGTAGGAGGGGGCGAGGTGATGGACAGCCTTGAAGCCCAGGGTGAGGAGTTTCTGCCTGATGCGCAGATTGATTGGTAGCCACTGGAGATTTTTGAGGAGGGGAGTAATATGCTCAGAGCGTTTCTGGACAAAGATAATCCGGGCAGCAGCATGAAGTATGGATTGAAGTGGAGAGAGACACGAGGATGGGAGATCAGAGAGAAGGCTGGTGCAGTAGTCCAGACGGGATAGGATGAGAGCTTGAATGAGCAGGGTAGCAGTTTGGATGGAGAGGAAAGGGCGGATCTTGGCAATGTTGCGGAGCTGAGACCGGCAGGTTTTGGTGACGGCTTGGATGTGAGGGGTGAATGAGAGAGCGGAGTCGAGGATGACACCAAGGTTGCGGGCTTGTGAGACGGGAAGGATGGTAGTGCCGTCAACAGAGATGGGAAAGTCAGGGAGAGGACAAGGTTTGGGAGGGAAGACAAGGAGCTCAGTCTTCGACATGTTGAGCTTTAGGTGGCGGGCGGACATCCAGATGGAGATGTCCTGAAGGCAGGAGGAGATGCGAGCCTGGAGGGAGGGGGAGAGAGCAGGGGCAGAGATGTAGATCTGGGTGTCATCAGCGTAGAGATGATAGTTGAAGTCGTGGGAGCGAATGAGGTCACCAAGGGAGTGAGTGTAGATTGAGAACAGAAGGGGACCAAGCACTGAACCTTGGGGAACCCCCACAGTAAGAGGATGGGAGGGGGAGGAGGAGCCTGCAAAAGAGACTGAGAAAGAACGACCGGAGAGATAAGAGGAGAACCAGAAGAGGACGGAGTCTGTGAAGCCAAGGTCAGATAGCGTGTTGAGGAGAAGGGGGTGGTCCACAGTGTCAAAGGCAGCTGAGAGGTCGAGGAGGATTAGGACAGAATATGAGCCGTTGGATTTGGCAAGCAGGAGGTCATTGGTGACCTTTGAGAGGGCAGTTTCCATGGAATGAAGGGGATGGAAGCCAGACTGGAGGGGGTCGAGGAGAGAGTTGTTGTTGAGGAATTTTAGGCAGCGCGTGTAGACAACTCGTTCAAGGAGTTTGGAAAGGAATGGTAGGAGGGATATGGGACGATAACTAGAAGGTGAGGTGGGGTCAAGAGAGGGTTTTTTTAGGATGGGAGAGACATGGGCATGTTTGAAGGCAGAGGGGAAGGAACCAGTGGAGAGTGAGCGGTTGAAGATGGAAGTTAAGGAGGGGAGAAGGGATGGAGCGAGAGATTTCATAAGATGA
Organism: Tachyglossus aculeatus; assembly: GCF_015852505.1. Classification (NCBI taxonomy): domain Eukaryota; kingdom Metazoa; phylum Chordata; class Mammalia; order Monotremata; family Tachyglossidae; genus Tachyglossus; species Tachyglossus aculeatus. The sequence continues at coordinate 7,663,687 of NC_052090.1, read as the reverse complement.
GAGGGAATGGGGTCAGAAGCACAGGTGGCCGGAGTAGCACTTGAGAGGAGGGAGGAGAGTTCCTCTGAGGATACCGCTGGGAAGGATGGGAGAGTAGCAGAGAGTGTTGAGAGCCGGGGGGATGGAGAAAGGGGGGAAGAGACTTTGGGGAGGTCGGACCTGATGGATTTAATTTTGTTAATGAAGTAGGGGGCCAGATCGTTGGGGGTGAGGGAAGGAGGAGGGGGAGGAACCGGGGGCCTGAGAAGGGAGTTGAATGTACGGAAGAGCTGGCGGGGGTGATGGGCATGGGTGTCAATAAGGGAGGAGAAGTAGTTTTGTCTGGCAGAAGAGAGGGCTGAGTTAAGGCAGGAAAGGATAAACTTGAAGTGAACGAGGTTGGCATGGTGTTTAGACTTTCGCCAGCAGCGTTCGGCAGCTCGAGCATAAGAGCGAAGGAGGCGGACAGTGGCAGTGATCCAGGGCTGTGGGTTAGTGGTGCGAGAGCGGCGAAGGGAAAGGGGAGCGAGCGAGTCTAGCTGAGTAGAAAGGGTAGAGTTGAGAGCAGTAATCTGATCATCAAGACTGGGTAGAGAGGAGAGGGCGGCGAGGTGGGGTGTGAGGCGCTCCGAAAGATGGGTGGGGTCCAGAGAGCGGAGATCTCTGTGAGGGAGTAATACGGATTTACAGGGGAAAGGAGTGTGAGTGAGGACGCAGGTGAGAAGATTATGATCAGAGAGAGGGATTACAGAGTTGGTGAGGGTGGACACAGTGCAGCGGTAGGAGAAGATGAGGTCGAGGGTATGACCAAGTTGGTGAGTGGGTGAGGTGGGGTGGAGGAAGAGGTTGGCAGCGTCAAGGAGAGAGAGAAGGCGGGCGGCAGAGGAGTCGTTAGGGATATCCATGTGGATATTGAAGTCTCCGAGGATCAGAGTGGGCATGGAGAAGGAGAGAAGGAAGGTGAGGAAGGGGTCAAAGTCGTTAAAGAAGTTGGAAGTGGGGCCGGGAGGGCGGTAGATGACGGCTACAAGAATCTGGAGGGGGTGGTAGAGGCGAATAATGTGGGCTTCAAAGGAAGGGAAGGAAAGGGAAGGGGGAGGAGGGATAGTGTGAAAGCGACATGGGGGGGCGAGAAGGAAACCAACACCTCCTCCTTTTCCGGTGAGTCTGGGGGAGTGGGAGAAGAAGAGGCCTGCACTGCAGAGAGCAGCAGAAGAGACTGTGTCGTCCGGCGATTGCCATGTTTCAGTTAGGGCGAGGAGGAGTAGAGAACTGGAAAGGAAAAGGTCCAGGATGAAAGGGGTCTTACTTAACACGGAGCGGGGGTTCCAGAGGCCACACTTGGCAGCAGCTGTCGAGGGTGGGGAGGGAGGGGGAAGGGTGCGAGGGGTGGGGAGGGTTTGGATTGGGATGAGTTGGCGGGGGCCTGGGCGGGGAGAGTGGGAAGGGGGGTGGCGATGGGAAAGGAGAACTGGGATGGGGTGGGGGCGGGGAGAAGGGGAGTGAGGGGGCCGGGAGGGAGAAGCGGAGGACCTGCGCTGGTACAGAGGAATCCTTGGTAGGGGGTGAGGGGGAGCGGTCTTGGTGGGTGAGAGGGAGGGAAACAGCTGGGTGGGAGAGGGGAAGGGGAAGGTGAGGAATGGGAATGGCAGTTGGGAGCAAGGGAACTGAAAGTTCATGGTGAGGTCAGCAGGGCGAGTGACAGTACAGCGGGGGGGGGGGGGGGTTAACAATTGAGATGCAGAAGCAATAAAACAGTAGCAATGATAAAAGTAGGTGATGGCATCACAGGGTGTAGTTAAGCAATCAATATGCTATGGCAATAATAGAATTGGCAGATAGTGATGCCACAGAGAGCAGATACAAACTATTAAGAGCTGGAGTAGGGTGGGCCAGTTAAGGGGGGTCAGAGAGCAGAGATACCTGGGGAGGGGAGCGAACAGTCAACTAGCATGGCAGGGCTGAGTAGGTGTGAATGAGGTTGTTGTTAATGTACCATGTAACGTGGTGCTAACTTGGTGCTAACAAGGTGCTAACAAGGGCTTTTTACCTGGGGGCGGGGGGAGAGTCAGTCAGGACCGGACCGGGAAGGGGGGGGGGGATGAGGGGCACTTTACGGAAGGCCTCCTAAGTGGGGGGGTGGAAGCAGGGGGGGCGTCCGTGGGGGCGCTGAGATGGCGGGTGGGTGGGCGGCCGGGCCTCTCGGGAACGGAGTCCCGGGCATCAATGGCGGCGCTCTGAGGAGAGGAGCCTTCCGGGAGCGGCAAGGCCGCGCGGTGTGATGGCGGGCGGGCCTCTCGGGAACGGAGTCCCGGGCGTCTATGGCGGCGCGCTCTGAGGAGAGGAACCTTCCGGCAGCAGCAAGGCCTCGCGGTGTGATGGCAGGCGGGCCTCTCGGGAAGCCAGTAAGTGTTCAATAAATACGATTGAATGAATGAAGCCTTGACTAGTGGTTAGAACAGGAAGCTGGGCTCTAAAAGACCTGAGTTCTAATCCCAGCTCTGCCACTTGTCTGCTGTGTGACCTAGGGTGAGTCATTTAAATTCTCTTATCTGTAAAATGGGGATTAAGGCTTGAGCCCAATGTAGAACATGGACTGTGGATTATCTTTTGTCTATCCCAGAGCTGAAGGGACCCTCCCAGACGATCCAGGCTTGAGAGCATCATAGATGGAGATGAGATGGTTCTAAATCTTCACCTCAGGCCTACTATAGGGATTCTGGAAAACAGGAAGTGGTTTGGTCCACAGTTGACATCCCCAGGTTGCTTCAGTTCCCTCACATTAAAAAATCAATTCCTCTCAAAGTATAAGTGCGGTATCTGTTAAGTACTTACCATGTGCCAAACACTGTACAGATAACATAATCAGCACCTGTCCCACATGGGGTTCATTGCCTAAGGGAATGTGAGAATGGATATTTTACCCAATTTTACAGATGAGGAAACTGAGGCATGAGAAGTTAAAGGGACTTGAACAAGGTCACACAGCAGACAAGCAGCAGAGGCAGTGTTAAAACATACATCTCCTGGATCCCGCTACTGTGATTTTTTTGAATGACATTTGTTATGCTCTTACTGTGTGCCGGGCACTGGTCCGGAGTCCTGGAGTAGATAAGAACTAATCAATTTGGATGTAGTCCGTGTCCCACATGAGGCTCGTCATAATCCCCATTTTACAGATGAGGCAAATACAGAGAAGTAAAGTGATCAGCCCAAGGCCAGCCAGCAGGTAAGTGGCAGAACGGGGATTCGAACCTAGGTACTTCTGGCTCCCAGACCTGGGCTCTTTTCAGTAGGTCACAGGCTTCTTCTCACTAAACTAGATCCCAGGGAACATCACTCCCTACCAGTACTATTTCTTGACAACAGTGCGTCTGAGGAGGCTTTATTGGATTGGTTCCAGTGAAAAGAAAGTTGAATGTTTTCACCATGGAAAAAGAAAAGTTGACAATCCACCCAGGAGTTCCAGTGTATTCAAGAAGCACAAGCGATAATTAAGACAATAGATCCACAGAATAATTAGGAAGAAAATGGAGCAAATCAAGAAAGATACTCTCAAGGAAAAGTGCTTCTGAAGAGAGGTAAATTATATTGACTAACTGGTAATTCAAAGGAAATTGATTCAGAGACCAGACCTGAGAGAACAGTGATTGTAAATAGCCACTGAACTTTACGTGAAGAAACTTACCAGTCAGCTATAAAAGCTATTATGTTATTAGAGGGTTTTTTTAGGTGGGAGAGAGGAGAAAAACATAGTGGAGGAGAAAGTGAGGTATAAATATAAAAGTATTTAAGTTCATCTTTCCAAATACTCATGAAACAGTTTCACATTCAAATCACTTTGTCAGGTAGTTTCCTCTTCCGATCTTGATTTGGCAACTGAAAAATAGTCAACAGCAAATGGAAGAAAATAGAGATGAAAATAAGTTTTCCTTCTTTCCTAACATGGGTATTTGTTAAGTGTTCACTATAGACCAACAGTTGGTGTAGATACAAGTTAAACAGACCAGACACAGTCTGTCCTACATTGGGCTTACAGTCTAAGTAGAAGAGGAAGAGATAGCCTTCATTTTACAGTTCAGGAAACTGAGGCCTGGAGATGTTCAAGTGAATTGTCCAGCAGACAAGTGGCAGAACCTGGAGTAGGACTCATCACCATCATTAATGGTATTTATTGAGCACTCACTATGTGCAGAGCACTGTACTACGAGCTTGGGAGAGTACAATATAAAAGAGTTGGTAGACACATTCCCTACTCACAACAAGCTTACCATCTAGAGGACTCTAATACCATGAATGACTTTCCTGAGGCAGATCTTTTCACTTTCTGAGCCCCTCAGAGCTACAAAATCAATTCAGAGGTTAACACAGACTTTTTGATAGTAATAAAAGTGGTAATTGTTAAGGACTGACTAATCAATCAATGTTATTTATTGAGTGCTTACTGTGTGCAGAGCAACAGCATTGACAACAAGTCCTAAGTCTCTGAGGGCCTATATACTTTCCATTTGGCCACACTGCTTCTCAAGAAAGGTAAGTTTTCTCCAACGGAGGTAAACGTTGACTCTATAAGTAATGATTATGCTAACAGAATTATATTGAAACAGGCAGGATGTGGAAGCGCTTAGAGGATGGAAGCCAGCCCCACGGTGACTATTACACTTCAAACAGAAGCATGATAATGTGAAAGCAGTGTTGCCCCGTGGAAAGAGAAGAGGCTTGGGAGTCAAGAGACCAGGGTTCTAATCCTGGGCTCTGCCAATTCTCTGCTGTACGACCTTGGGAAAGTCACATATGATTTCTATGCCTCAGTTTCCTCATCTGTAAAATGGGGGAGAGTGTAAAGTCCTGTTGTCCCTCCCCATTATACTGTGAGGTCCATGTGGGACAGGGTTTGGAGCCATTCTGATTGCATCTATCCCAGTGCTTGGCTCCAAGTAAGCTCTTGAACAAATACCACAATAATTTTTCTGCCCTTCCAGCTTGTATTGGTTCTGTTTCAGCCATTCTTATAGCAGCTGTTTGGGTGTCCTCTTGCTAATCATGCTGCTCGCATAGACAAACTTAGTGGGATTAGCAAACCACCTCAGTTTCATAAAATGGTGAACATTACCAGTGAAAGTAGAGATCAACCCAGCATAGTGAATAGAGCACAGGCCTGGGGTTCAGTGGGTTCTAACCCCTGCTCTGCTACTTGTCTACTGCATGACCTTGGGCAAGTCATCTTCACTCCTCTGTGCCTCAGTTACCTCATCTGTAAAGTGGGGAATTGAGACTGTGAACCCCAGGTGGGACAGGGACTGTGTCCAACCTGATTTGCTTGTATCCACACCAGCACTTAGTACAGTGCCTGGTAAGTGCACACAGTAAGCACTTAATAAATACCACACTTATTATTACTATTAGCATTAATGTATTTATCTATTTATTTATATTAATGTCTGTCTCCCCCTCTAGACTGTGAGCTCTTTGTGGCCAGGAATGTGTCTATTTGTTGTTTTATGTACTCTCCCAAGCACTTAGTACAGTGCTCTTTGCACATGGTAAGCACTCGATAAATTCAACTGAATGAAATGAATGAAAGGGAAGCATTTTGGATATGAGGTCCAACATGATGTTCTCAGAGAGCAGCCTCAGTTTCCTTAACTGCAAAATGGGGATTAAATACCTGTTCTCCCTCCCACTAAAACTGTGAACCCCATAAAAGGACAAAAACTATGTCTAACCGGATTAATCCCCATGCTTAAAGCAGTTTTTGACACATAATAAGCACCTAATAAATAATAATAATAATAATAATAATAACAAAAGCAACCCTTTTATAAAAGTATAACATTGTAATATGAAAGTTAATATAGCAATTCATCTTCTGGACCAAGGATATTACCTATGACTGCGAGAGATAATTTAACAGGGAAATGTTTTCATTGAGAAAAGTTAATATATAAGGGAAAATGGAAATATTCTGAGCTTAGGCCATTATCGGAAAGTCGGGTGAAAGCATTTCTTATGTCCTAGGGACCTAATAAAATGGAAATGTTTCTAAACATACTCCCCTGGAGAGGTTCTTTCAAGATTATATATAAACTCTGAAGGGTTTTGGTGTTACAGGAAATAGGTGATAAGAAGCGGTAGGCGCATGAAATTTTGACATCCAAGCAGAGTTTAGGTCAGGTTTAGTTGCCTCAGGTGCTCAGAGAGAAGAGGATGGGTGGGGGCGAGGGTGAAAAGATTGATTAATCAATAAATCGGTGGTAATTATTGAGCCCTTATTCTGTGCAGATCACTGTACTAAGCAATTGGGAGAGTACATTACAATACAATGGTAAGAGAAGCAGAGCATGGAAAGAGCATGAGTCTGGGAGGCTGAAGACCTAGGTTCTCGTCCTGGAACTGCCACTTGTCTGCTGTGTGACCTTGGGTAAATCACTTGAGTTCTCTGTGCCTCAGTTACCTCATCTGTAAAACAGGGATTAAATCCCCCTCCTTTCAACTTAGACTTGTGAGCCCCATGTGGGACAGGGACTGTGTACAACCTGATTATTTTGTAACTACTCCAGCACTCAAATATGATTGATGATGATGACTATCAGGCCTGTGCCCCAACCCCATGCAGCAGACAAATGGCAGCAAACCTTGTGACTCCCAGGCCCATGCCCCGTCCCTATGCAGCAGAAACCTTGTGACTACCTTTTAGACTGTGAGCACACTGTTGGGTAGGGACTTTCTCTATATGTTGCCAGCTTGTACTTCCCAAGCGCTTGGTACAGTGCTCTGCACACAGTAAGCGCTCAATAAATACGATTGATGATGATGACTACCAGGCCCGTGCCCTAACCCCATGCAGCAGACAAATGGCAGCAAACCGTGTGACTCCCAGGCCCATGCCCCGTCCCTATGCAGCAGAAACCTTGTGACTACCTTTTAGACTGTGAGCCCACTGTTGGGTAGGAACATTCTCTATATGTTGCCAAGTTGTTCTTCCCAAGCGCTTAGTACAGTGCTCTGTACACAGTAAGCGCTCAATAAATACGATTGATGATGATGACTACCAGGCCCGTGCCCCAACCCCATGCAGCAGACAAATGGCAGCAAACCTTGTGACTCCCAGGCCCATGCCCCATCCCTATGCAGCAGAAGCCTTGTGACTACCTTTTAGACTGTGAGCCCACTGTTGGGTAGGGACTTTATATGTTGCCAACTTGTACATCCCAAGGGCTTAGTACAGTGCTCTGCACACAGTAAGCGCTCAATAAATACGATTGTTGATGATGACTACCAGGCCCATGCCCTGTCCCTATGAAGCAGAAACCTTGTGACTACCTTTTAGACTGTGAGCCCACTGTTGGGTAGGGACTTTCTCTATATGTTGCCAGCTTGTACTTCCCAAGCGCTTAGTACAGTGCTCTGCACACAGTAAGTGCTCAATAAATACGATTGATGATGATGACTATCAGGCCTGTGCCCCAACCCCATGTAGCAGACAAATGGCAGCAAACCTTGTGACTCCCAGGCCCATGCCCCGTCCCTATGCAGCAGAAACCTTGTGACTACCTTTTAGACTGTGAGCCCACTGTTGGGTAGGGACTTTCTCTATATATTGCCAAGTTGTACTTCCCAAGCGCTTAGTACAGTGCTCTGCACACAGTAAGCACTCAATAAATACGATTGATGATGATGATGAATAAATACCAGTGAATGAATGAATGAATGAACACGAATCATAAAAAAAGATTGTGTTTTTCATTAAGCACTTACTATGGGGTAAGAACTGTACTGAGTGCTGGGTAGGTGCATTGTAATTGGATTCTGCACAGTTACCTGTTCCACACAGAGTTCAGTCTAAATTGCAGGAGAACAGGTGTTTTGTACCCATTTTATAGGTGAGGAAATTGAGAAACAGAAAAGTTAAGTGATGGTCCAAGGTCACTCAGCAGGTATGTGGCAGAGCTGGGACTAGAACCCGAGTCTCCTAACAGCCCCACACTCTTTCTTCTAGTCCATGCCATTGCAGCATGTTCTCCAGTGAGGGAAATAGGTTGAAAAACATTTTCTAATTATGGGAGTCGGAGAATTCTTCTTTTAATGGTATTTGTTAAGCACTAAGAGCTGGGGTAGATACAAAATAATCAGCTGGGTCACAGTCCATGTCCCACAAGGAGCTCACAGTCTTAGTCCCTAGTTTACAGATGAGGTAATAGAGGCACAGAGAAGTTAAGTGACTTGCCCAAAGTCACACAGAAGACAAGTGGTGAAGCCAGGCTTAGAACCCAGGTCCTTATGACTCCCAGACTTGTGCTCTCTCCACCTGGCCATACTGCTTCTGAATGTGAGCAATAGCAGAGGTATCAAATAATAATGATAATTGTGGTACTTACTAAGCTCTTACTATAGGCCAAGTATTGTACTAAGTGCTGGGGTAAATACTAGATAATCAGGTCCCACATATGGCTCAGAGTCTAAGTGGGAGAGAAAATGGGTATTAAATCCCTATTTTGCAGATGGGGGAACTCAGGCACAGAGAAGTGAAGTGACTTAGCCAAGGTTACACAGCAGTCAAGTGGCAGAACCAGGATTAGTATCCAGGTCCTCCGAGACTCTCAGACCCAGGTTCTTTCCATGAGGCCACACTGCTTCTTGAAAATGAAGAAGATGAATAAAGTGAATAAGTGAATGAAACAAGTAAGATACTTATATATACCACCAATCAATAAATCGTGCAATTCTTATGTTGGAGATGGTTTTCGAATTGATGTGATTTGGGGTGAGAATAAATTGAGGAAGGCTTCCTGGAGGAGGTGAGATTCTCAGGTAGGTTTGAAAATGAGGACAGCTGTGATTTGGCAGAGTTTCCAGGCTAGTGGAACAGCATGAGCCAGGAGACAGGATCATGTCCTGCTTCCGGCTTGGAACGTCCTCCCTCCTCAAATCTGGCAGACAATTGCTCTCCCCTGTTTCAAAGTTTTACTGAAGGCATATCTCCTCCAAGAGACCTCCTTTCCTCTTCTCCTACACCCTTCTGTGCTGCCCTGACTTATTCCCTTTATTCACCCCCTTCCAGCCCCACAGCATTTACATACATATCTGCATTTATTTATTTATATTAATGTCTGCCACTCCCTCTAGACTGGAATCTTCATTGCAGGCAGGAAATGTGTTTGTTATATTGTTATATTGAACTCTCCCAAGTGTTCAGTACCATTTTCTGCACATGGAAAGTGTTCAGTAAATGTGATTGACTGACTGACTAGAGTGGAGAGAAGGTAGCCAAATTATTTGGGGGGGAATTAACAAACTTCTTCCATTCTATAGTGATCCAAGGCCATCTCTAAAGGTGTAGGAATTTGGGAGAGAAAGGGAAATTATCTTCTACTGGTAAAGGGAGAGAAGCCTTCTTCCAATCAGTCAATCAAGTTTATTGTGTACTTACTATGTGCAGAACACTATACTAAACACTTTGGTAAGTACAATATAACAGAGTTGGTAGATGTTCTCTGCCCACAAGGAGCTTACAAGTCTAGAGGGAAAGACAATGATATAAATAAATAACTTATGGATATGTTTGATGTTGTGAGCCCACAACAAGCTGCCTTTTTAGCGACTGACCGTGATCCCATGAACAACAAGGAAGAGACTTTGCGAAGCCACTGATGGGCTCTACCTGAGGTAGGTGATTGCACGCTTGTGGGGGTGGAGCATGGAAGGAAGCATGGCTTTCTCTCCCTATTCTACCCTATAACAGGCCTGGACGAATCAATGACCGCTATGTAGAGCCACAGCTGCTTTGCCTAAACCAGGTAAAAGGCTGTTGCTGCGAATCTTGAGGAGGCACACCTGGGGGTAGGGGAGAGAGAGAGAGAGAGAGAGAGAGAAGCATGCAGAGAAGCAGCCCAGATGTACTCTCAGATGCAGAGAGAACAAAGCATTGGAGTAGCAGAAGGCAGTATCACTTGGAAGCAGAAAGAAGAAGCATTGCCAGAATGGGCTCCTTTGACCACAAACAGGTATTGGACCCTTAGTGGAGTGAGTGAGAGTGTGTCTGTGTCATTCCCTTGCACATTAGTAAAACTAAGTAAAAAAAACTTTCCACAGTAACCTTGGTGATAAGAGGTGTGGTTAGAGAAGCAGTGTGGCTCAGTGGAAAGAGCCTGGGTTTTGGAGTCAGAGATCATGGGTTCAAATCCTGGCCCCACCAATTGCCAGCTATGTGACTTTGGGCAAGCCACTTCACTTCTCTGTGCCTCAGGTACCTTATCTGTAAAATGGGGATCAAGACTGTGAGCCCCACCAGGGACAACCTGATCACCTTGTAACCTCCCCAGCGTTTTGAACAGTGCTATGCACATAGTAAGCGCTTTAAAACAAAAAAAAACTACTACATGTCACCGAGTTTCCCCCTGTCCAGAAAGGTCCTGGCTGGTACAAACCAGAGGTTCGCAGCATTCATGAGTGCTGTGGTGCTGAGGGTGAGGTGACTACCCTTCCTTATCTTCTGTTAGTAGGGGGGAACACACAACAGTGTCACCCATTATGCTGCTGCTCAATCTTTTGGGAGGTTTTAATGACATTTATTAAGCACTTACTATGTGCCGGCACTCTACTAAGCACTGGAGTAGATACCAGATAATTAGGTTGGATACAGTCATGTCTGACATAGAGCTCTCAGGATTTATCTCTATTTGTGACTGAGACCCAGAGAAGTGCCACAATTTGCCCAAGGTCCCATAGTAGACAAGTGTTGGAGTCTGGATTAGAATCCAGATCCTCTGATTCCCAAGCCCATGCTCTTTCCATTAGCTCATTCCACTTCTCAAGTTGACTCTTTGAGCTCAGTGGAGAAAGTATCAGAGGGTACCAATGGCAGGATTTTCTGCCAGCAGTCTGGCGTTTGGGTATGTTCCAAACTCAAAATGCCATCTTTACCATTCAACATTGTTGAGAGGCACGGGACATAACCTTTCCTACCTTTCCCCATCCTTAAAGCGCCTAGAAACAACCCTCACTGGACTTGAGAGATCTGACACTTCCCTTACAGAAGGGTAAGGAGCGTGAGTCCACAGACTGTAATTTCATTGTGGGCAGGGAGAATGTCTACCAACTCTGTTGTCCTCTTTCCAAGCACTTAGTACGGTGCTCTGCACATGGTAAGTGCTCAAAAAATACCATGGATTGATTGAGACTCATCATTTTACCTTGCATGATGAATAGGGCATTGAAATATATACAGGAAGTAGGAGTAGCTACAAAATAGCTTAATTGTATGTGATTAACTTATATTGGAGGGGAAAATCTGAGGAACTGGTTTAACAAGGTCATGTAACCTAAGGACCACTCCAAATGATAAGTTGTGATCTTTCAACTGGACCTCATTAGGGAGATGAGCACTTCGTCTGGAATTAAGGTTTGATTCTGAGGCCCATTCAATAGAACTGATTGTTATCCTGCCTTCATTATGTGTTTTGGGAACCTTAGAGGACTGAGTGAGAGTGAAGCTATAAAGAACTCAATTTCCTTCTATAGTCTTGTCAGCCTCTTGATAGCTCAATTACCTTCGTATGTGTTAAATAATCCTCAAAAGAAGCATCCCCTGAATATCAATGAGGGATGATTTTTAAACTGACCTAGGCCAATCTACCAGTCAATCAATCCGTGCTATTTGAGTGTTTATTGTGTGCAGAATGTGTACTAATAGCTTGGGAGAGTATAATTCAAAAGAGTTGGTAGATTCATTCCCTGCCCACAATGAGCTGACAGTTTAGAGGGTCTCATAACCAATGTCCCCTTTCACAGTTTAAACTGATTAATTGCATACACAATACAAACTGTTGTACTCTCCCAAGTGCTTAGTACAGTGCTGTGCACCCATTAAGTGCTCAATAAATATGATTAACTGTTGTACACCTCTTTAAATTCTACATTATAAAGTACTTATTTATTCCTATTAAAGTCCATCTCCCATCTTCCCTGTAAACTTGAGAAGGGCAGAGATTGCCTGCTAATTCTGCTGTATTGTACTCTCCCAAGTGCTTAGTACAGTGCTTAGTACACAAGTGCTCAACAATAAATACCATTGATTGATCAATAGAACAGTGTTCTACACAAAGTGAGCACTTAATACATTGATTGCTCAATGGATTTTATTTATTTCTTATTTATATTAATGTCTGTCTCCCCTTCTAGACTGTGAGCTCATTGTGGGCAGAGAATGTGACTGATGTTATATTGTACTCTCCCAAGCACTTAGTACAGTGCTTTGCACACAGTAAGTGCTTAATAAATATGATTAATAATAATAATTGATTAACCCCGGGTCCACTTCACTTGGGCGTGCTGAGATGTTAGATTTTGGTTGCTTCAACTGCCTGTAATTTCTGGATGTCCCAGAGGGCCGGAAGGAAAGTCCTTGGTTCAGTCAATCAGTCGCTGACACATAGTAAGAACTAAAAAAATGCCATCATTCATCATCAACAACCTATTCTCCCTATTACTTAGACTGTGAGTCCCATATAGGACAGGAACTGTGTCTGACCTGCTTATCTTGCAGTTACTCCAATGCTTGGTCTTGTCTTTTGCCAGCGTGGCTCAGTGGAAAGAGCCCGGGCTTTGGAGTCAGAGGTCATGGGTTCAAAACCCGGCTCCACTGCTTGTCAGCTGTGTGACTTGGGGGAAGACACTTAACTTCTCTGTGCCTCCGTTCCCTCATCTGTAAAATGGGAAATAAGACTGTGAGTCCCATGTGGGACAACCTGATCACCTTGTAACTTCCCCAGCACTTAGAACAGTGACTAAGCATTTAATAAATGCCATTATTATTATTATTATGGACACATCTCTCCCAGAACCCCCCACTCCCCATCCACAACCATTCTGGTTGTGTATCCAGAGAGTTTTCTTGGTAAAAATTCAGAAGTGGTTTACCATTGCTTTCTTCCATACAGTAAATTTGAATCTCCACCCTTGATTCTGTCCCATGCTGCTGCTGCCCCACAAAAGTACGTTTTGACTTGTAGCAGATTGCCTTCTACTCACTAGCCACTGCCCAAACTAGGAATGGAATGGGTATGCCTCTGCTTGACTCTCCCTCCCGTAGTTGAGAATGATAGAGTACGTGAAACTCTTCAGATGCCAACCTGAGAGGGGAGAGCTTGGTACATAATTAATAATAATTATGGCATTTGTTAAGTGCTTACTATGTGCCAGGCACTGTACTAAACTCTGGGGTAGATACTAGCAAATCATGTTGGACACAGTCCCTGTCTCCCGTGGGACTCAGTCTTCATTCCCATTTTCAAGTGATCTAACTGAGGCATAGAAGTGAAGTGACTTGCCCAAGACAGCACAGCAGACAAGTGGCAGAGCCGGAATTAGAACCCATGACCTTCTGACATCCCAGGCCCATGCTCTACCCACTACATCATGCTGCTCATAGTAGGTGCTTTACTTATATAGTATAAATTATCCATTTATATAAATGTCTTTGTCCCTCTCTAGACTATAAGTTTATTATGGGCAGGAATGTGACTACCAATGCTGATTTGTACTCTCGCAAGTGAATAGTACAGTGCTCTGCACACAGTAAGCACTCAAATACCATTGATTGATTAATGAACAGGTACCATAATTATGATTACTAACCAATCCTGGAAGGATTTCTAGCTTAGTAGCATATAAAGCATTGCCTTGTCTTCTCTGACTGCAATGTAAATCTGAAAGTGTCAAACACTTTTAGAATGCTCTCACTTTAGAATGACATGGAGAGATTTTGTCCTCCACAGAGATATTTAAGCAACTCCTCCTTCACCCCCATGCTTTCAGTGATGCTTTCATCTGACATAAAGGCAATATGGGTATGAATCTGAGGTGCTAGCATTATTCATCAGAAACAAAGCCAACAGTAAGTAGTGACTTTCATCCATTTCAAGAGTCAATAGTAGCCTCAGGGTTGCCTCTCTTCACCTTATTAGGCCTCTGACTTGTACCACACAGTTGAAAGAGAAACTCACTGTAAGAGCTTTCTCCTTCTGGATGAATTGCTCCTGTTTCTTTTTTTAAAAAAAATCTCTCTTCACCTGTGTCTTGGTTCATAATAAAATGCCTTGCAGTTTCTCAAAGTGGGGAATTCAGTAGGTTTTCCAAAATTAATCATCAATAGTTCTTATTGAGCACTCACTGTGTACAGAGCACTGTACTAAACACACGGGAGAATACGAGACACAGGAATTGGAAGACATGTTCCCTATCCGTGACAAGCTGACAGTCTCTGAATCTACTAAGGAATGGACAGCATATACAAATTTTAACTCTGCTAGACTGAAAGGGCCTTGAGGTCAGAGAGTGTGTCTACTTTATTGAACTCTTCCAAGAGCTTAGAACAGTGCTCAGCACACAGTGTGTGCTCAGTAAAAACCACTGATTGATTAGCTAACTGTGGCTTTGCCCTACTTACAGTATATTTTAGTGTCAGTTTCTCCCACTAGATGGTAAACTCCTGAAAGACAAAGTCGACCAACTGTACGGTAGCATCCCAAGTGCTTCCTAGAGTGGTCTGCACAGAGCAAGCAGTCAATAAAGTCGACTGATGGACTGCTAGAAAACATCTGATCTTTTTAGCCTTTTTTGTGGATTCGGTACCCTTTGGATACCACCATCACGGACTACCACAAGCATGAATAGAGATTCCTATTCCACTTTATTTTTATGGGATCTGTTAAGTGCTTACTATGTATCAGGCAATGTACTAAACCACTGGGGTAGATATGAGATTACCAGTTTGGACACAGTCCAAAGGCTCACAATCTTAACCCCCATTTTACAGATGAGGTAAATAAGCACAGAGAAATTAAGTGACCACTCAAGGTCACACAGCAGACAAGTGGCAGAGCCGGAATTAGAATCTAGGTCTTTCTGATTCCCAGGCCCATGCTCTATCCACTAGGCCAAGCATTTTCTCTGGATGATAGCCATCTGGATGGGGCCTGGGGAAAAAGGGAAGATTTCCTTGGGTTTTCTAAAGGGAAAATGACTTCTCAAAGATTTTCCTCAAGGAAAAGTATATACATTCTTTTATAGTACCAGAGGGTTGAGATTAAGGAGGTGTAAAAAAGACATCTGTGTGTGAGTATATGAGGCGGTGGGGGCAACATGGCTTAGTGGCTGGGAGTCAGAAGAACCTGGGTTCTAATCCTGGCTCTGCCACATGACTGTTGTGTGACTTTGGGCAAGTTACTTAACTCCTCTGGGATGCAGTTACTTCATCTGTAAAATGCGGATTGAGTGTGAGCCCCATGGGGGATAGGGACCATGTCCAACTCGATTAACTTGTGTGTACCCCAGTGCTTAGAACAGCTCTGGCAGCATAGTAAGAGCTTAACAAGTACTACTGTAATTACTACTACCCCTGCCCTCCGCCACTTGGGTAAATATAGTTGTCCTCTGTATTCCAAGAAAACACCAGTGATGTTGAAATTCACCTCGGAGTGGGTGTGTAACTGAACAGGCCAATGCAGGATCCACAGTCATGGCCACATGCACAGAAAAAGGTTGTCTCTTGTTGTGTTAAGTTCAACTGAACAGAAGTCATAGCCCGTAAGATGATCTGCCAAGGAAGGAGGCACAGATGACATCTAAAGTATGCAAAGGAATCCATTTACTCTGAAAGTTGATAGTGTGTAACCAAGACATGCGTCACCATAGCTTTTAAAGAAGAATTCAGCACTAGTTGGAGGCCTAGATTTATTCACCAGCTTCCAGACCCGATGCAAACTCAAATATCACCATTTAGAAAATGACACATTTATTTTTCTTCCGTAATCCCTCCAAACCTGCTCCAGGAAAGCTGGATTAGTCTGAAAAAAAAATTGCCCCATCTAAACTGTTAACTTCTTGTGGGCAAGGACTGTGTCTGCCAATTGTATTGTACACTTCCAGGTGCTTTGTATAGTGCTTTGCATAAAGTAAGCCCTCAATAGATAGAATCGATTGATTGAGCAATTGCCGTCATTTAGGTAGCCCTTGCATGGAACGGGACTAACAGGCACTTGGAAGCATAATTCAAGCATTAATTAATCAAGTAGAAGCCGTGTGGTCCTAGTGCACAGGCCTGGAAGTCAGAAAGTCATGGGTTCTAATCCCAGCTCTGCCTCTTATCAGCTGTGTGACCTTGAGCAAGTCACTTCACTCCTCAGTGCCTCAATTACCTCATCTGTAAAATGGGGATTAAGATTGTGAACCTCTTGTGGGACAAGCACCGTGTCCAACCTGATTATCTTGTATCTACCCTAATGCTTAGAACAGGGCACATAAGCGCTTAACAAATACCATAAAAAAGGAGAAATTACAGTATTATTTAAGACTGTCCAAGGTTCAAAATGAATGAGCAGCTCTGTTTTTCTGCTTCCCATTTCCCAAAGCCCACCTTTGGAAGAGGAGAAGGAGGATTACCAAGAAGACAATGGGAAAGACTGAGTCCTTGGGCCCTGGGTCATAGTCTGTAAGCTCCTTGTGAGCAGGGATCATCTATACTCACCTTTTTATACTGCGTTCTCCAAAACGCTTAGTATGGTGCTCTGCACACAGTAAATACCATCGATCGACTAATCCCTGTTTC
Source organism: Tachyglossus aculeatus (assembly GCF_015852505.1). Taxonomy (NCBI): domain Eukaryota; kingdom Metazoa; phylum Chordata; class Mammalia; order Monotremata; family Tachyglossidae; genus Tachyglossus; species Tachyglossus aculeatus. The sequence goes on along the minus strand of NC_052090.1, from coordinate 7,647,102 downwards.
ACTGACAGGCTATTTGAGTTTAATCAGAACGGTGCCCAAAACCTTTTTCTATTTCCAATTGACCCTCATCAGTGAGGCTGGTGACTGGGTTAGAGGGAATTACTCCCAGGGGGGAGCAAGGTTACCCAACACAATAGACGGGAACACAGTCTATGCACTAAGATTCTTCCTATGTCCTGATGCCTCATGTTGCTTCTGCAGCGATTGTGTCCAGTGATTTTATGGTACTCTCCCAAGCGCTTAGTAAAATCCATACTATTGATTGAGAAATGTGATACCTCCAATACAGAAAATGGTTGCGTCTGAACTTTTAGAACTCGAACTGACCTGGAGAGTAGGGAGAGAGAGGAAGAAAGGGAGTACTATTCCATTAGTCTAACTTTATAGAGAGCTTTTAATACCCAAAATGCTTCCACAGGACTTTTTTGGTGGTATTTAAGTGCTTAATATGTGCCAGGCATTGTACTAAGCACTAGGGTAGATACAAGCTAATCAGGTTGGACACAGTCCATGTCCCACATAGGGCTCACCGTCTTAATCCCCATAACTTGCCCAAGATCCCACAGAATCCAAGAGGTGGGGTCAAAATTAGAACTCAGGTCCTTCTGTCTCTTGGGACAGTGTTCTATCCACTGGGCCCTGCTGCTTCCCAATGCTATCAGTATTCCTGCAAGACCAGATTCTTAGTCCTGAAACCTCACACCATTATTCTTGCCAGGAGATTCTATCTACAGTGCAGATATGTGCTCTGAATATCAGAGGTCATGCAGCCACTAGGATTATCATTTTGGAGTCTTTAATCCTCAATAGAAGGCTCCATTCCTGTTTCACAAAGGTAATCCCCACCTCAGGAGAGTACCTGACTGCTTGTAATAAATGGAAAGACACCCAATCATAAAAGACTTTTTTTAATGGCATTTATTAAGCACTTACTATGTGCAAAGCACTGTTCTAAGTGCTGGGGAGGTTGCAAGGTGACCGGTTTGTCCCATGGAGGGCTCACAGTCTTCATCCCCACTTTACAGATGAGGTAACTGAGGCACAAAGAAATTAAGTAACTTGCCCAAAGTCACACAGCTGACAATTGGCAGAGTCGGGATTTGAACCCATGACCTCTGACTCCAAAGCCTGTACTCTTTCTACTGAGCCAAGCTGCTTCTCTAAAATGCTTTTAAAATGGAAACTTGAGAAGCAGCATCGCCTAGTGGATAGAGCATGGGCTTGGGAGTCAGAAGGTCATGGGTTCTAATACCGGCACCACCACTAATCTGCTGTGTGACCTTTTGTAAATCGCTTCACTTTTCTGTGCCTCAGTTACCCCATCTGTCAAATGGGGATTAAGACTCTGAGCCCGAAGTGGGACAGGGACTGTGTCCAACCCAGTTTACTTGTGTTGCCCCTCAGGTCCTGGCACATAGTAAGTGCTTAACAAATACCACAATAATCATTATTATTAGGTCATTTCCGCGTTTCTTTTGACTTGGACGTTATGGCTCTACCAGAAAGTCTTCCATTTGGTGTGAATTCTGCAGGTCTAATTCCTTTTTGCCCAACCATCAGAGAGTACATTTTTCACCATTCTAAGTCAAAAGTGAACTCCCTTCTTTCGCCCTAATAAAAATGATGCCTCTGAGGCCCCCCACCAGCCTCTGGTGTTAATCTGAGATGGTTTGTAGTTGCTGCTATGGAGCTAACATCTCGTAGGCACTTTGGCCTGCCTTGTGAAGCAGAGCTGATTATCAACTTTGCATGCCATCTGCCCTGAGACAGTCATCTTAAACCATTCACCACAGTCTCTAATTTTATATGCCATAATATAATTCTTATTTTGGTTTCCCAGATCATTTTCTCTACACTGATAATAATGATCATTGTGGTATTTGTTAAAAGCTTACTATGTGCCAGGCATTGTACTAAGCCCCGGGGTAGAGGCAAGGTCATGAAGTTGGACACAGTTCCTGTCTTACTAAAGTCCCCTGTCTAAAGGGGAGGGAGAACAGGTATTGAGTCTCCATTTTACAGATGAGGAAACTGAGGCACAGAGAAGTCAAGTGACTTACCCAAGGCCACATGGTAGGCAAGTGTCAGAGCCAGGATTTGGACCCCGGGCCTCCCAGGACAATGTTCTTTCCACTAGGCCATGCTACTTCTCTGATTTCCGGACTGTAAGATGGCTGTGAGCAGGAAAAGTGTCTAATGACTCTTTCATATTATTTTTTTTTTTAAAAAGATGGCATTTGTTAAGTGCTTACTATATGCCAAGCACTGTTCTAAACACTGAGCTGGGGGGGTGGGGGGGGCACAAGATAATCAGGTTGTCCCACATGGGGCTCACAGGCTTTATCCCTTTTACAGCTGAGGTACCTGAGGCAGAGACAAGTAAAGTGACTTGGCCAAGGTCACATAGCAGACAAGTGGTGGAGCCGGGATTAGAATCCATGACCTCCACCTCCCAAGCCTGGGCTCTTTCCACTGAGCCATGCTGCTTCTGTATTGTATTATATTGTTATATTGTACTCTTTCAAGCGCAGAACACAGTAAGTACTCAGTAAATGCAATTGATTGATTGATCTCAGGACTCTATAGAGGCAAGTTATTTGCTGATAATCCCATGATGCCATTCATCGTGGTTGTGCACCAGACCCCACACAGTAAATTGCCACTTCTTATTATAATGTTCAAAGAATCCTGATTCTCTGCTTCATTCTTTGTTTATAGTGTGGGTGTGCTTAGATCATCAATGTCCTTCATGGTGACCCATGAAATCAAATCTCCGCTGAAGGAGGGGGTAGGAGTGGTAATTTTAAACCCACCTAAAATAAAGTGATACCTTCACGTAGTGGCTTAATCATTAGATTACATGTAAACAACTCCAAATCGTAAATGTTTCTTTTTTTTTTAGCACATGGGAAATGAAATATGCTCACATCTCACACTCGGGAAATCAGACTACTGAGCTGTGAAGAAGACACCATTTGTTTGCAAACATCATTGTCTACCACAAACAGGTGACTGCATGTAATCTTTTTTAAAAATGGTATTTTAATTGTCCCTAAAGAAATAGCTAAATGAAGTTTGTGGAGGTTCATGGTGACTTGTGTGAAAAGTCGAGGAAGAGAAAAATGTGTCCTGTGTTACTTAAACTATCTGGTGAGAGTAAAATCAATACCAGCAATTCAGAGAGTGCTGACAGGCATAAATCACAGGAATAATGTCTGTGAGGACCTAACACTACCTTTCTTCTCCTTATTCCTTCTCTAATGTTTTTGTGAGAGACCTGCAGTCTGTTCTTAATCTGTCCTGAACTCTACTGAAGTAAAAGGAAAGTGATGCAACTCCTTAAATAAAATCCCTCTCAATTGTATTATTGTCATCCCAAACATAAACGGGGCCTTTTCTTGCATTTTGGGGAATTAGAGAATATTTTGCTTAAACTGATGGAGGTTTTGCTTTAATGGGTTATCTGAGTAAAGGAAGAGACATCAGACTGTGAAAGCTTTTATTCGGTCAGACCAATAGTCCATCCAGCTTCAAATAGACCAAGCACTTAGTACAGTGTTCTGCACACTGTCAGTGCTCAATAAATATGATTGAATGAGATAGACCATTTAACACGCTAAACCTTTCCCTTCTATGTCTCCTGTACATGTAATAACTCGTGTGGATTGGACCATTTTCCTGCCTTCTGAGAACCACGTTTTCCTCTTCATACCCTTAAAACTTCTAACATTTCATCTAATCTATCAAAGGTATTTATTAAGTGCTTACAATGTGCAGAGCCCTGTACTAAACACTTGGGAGAATTAGCAGACACACTCCATGCCCATAATGATCCATTACAGAATTCTCATCCCTTAATTTATCCAAAACCTTCTTAGACCTTCTGATATGCTCTGCTTTCACAACTTGCTGTGGAAAAAGTTCAATAATAGTAATGAGTATTCATTAAGTGCTTACCTTATGCCATGTATCCACCCCAGCACTTAGAACAGTGCTTGGCACATAGTAAGCGCTTAATACCAACATTATTATTATCATTATCATCACTGAAATAAACATTAGGATAGATAAAAAGCAGGTTGGACACAGTCTCTATACCACACAGGGCTCACAGAATAAGTGGAAAGGAGAATGGGATTTAACCTCTACTTGACACATGAGGGAACTGCGGCACAGAGAAGTAAGTGACTTGCCCAAAATCACACAGCAAAAAAAGGGCAGAGCTGGGATTAGAACCCAGGTCCTCTGACTCCCAAGCCTGCTGCTGCTTTTTCATGTGCTTGCCATCCTCCGAGTGAGGAAGTGTTTCCTTTTAGTTTGAACCTTACTGCCTTTACTCTGTGGTAAGAGACCTTTCCCCACTCAAAAAACTCCATTGGTTGCCCCACACCCCTGCATCAAATAGAAACTCTTTAGCATTGGCTATAATCAGCTCTCTCCCTCCTAATTACTTCTGATTCATACTATGACCGAGCCCTTACACTTTGCTCTGCTATCACCAACCTACTCTCTGTACACTGATCTCATCTATCTTGCCGCTAAACCCATGCCCATGTCCTCCCTCTGGCCAGAAATACCCTGTGCTTTCATATACAACACACCACCCTTTTCCCTTCCTTTGAAACCCTACTAAAATCATACCTCCTCCAAAAGGCCTTCCCTGATTAAACCTTCATTTCCCCTTTGAGCTTAAGTGCTTGGTCTGTAGTGGACCACATTCTCTTAAAATCCTATTGGGTGAGCATGGTAGGAAGTGAGGGGAAGAGTGAGCTGTCTTAAACCCATAGAGCAATACTCATCCAAACTTTTTAGGATAACGTTGGCCTGCCATTTCAGCCTGGGATGGGAAGCTGGCATCCTGTTAAATGGATTCCATTTTTTTGACAGATTTTTGTATTAAAAAAGGAAAAAGAAGGGACAGGAGAGGTCGCCGGGGGGGCCAGAGGCTGGTGGTCAGCTTTTCGGAGAGCTCGGACACAGCTAATTTGGCCATCATTGTCTGATAGGCCAAGAGCTGAACAATGCAGCCTTTTAGGGATTGTCTTGAAATCGGGCAAGATGGGCAGTTTAAATAGCTTTAACATCCAACCCTGGGTAGGCTCAGTTCACCTTTGCTGAAAGCCCTTTCCATTTCTATTCTCCAGCTGTCTTAATGAGGCTCTTGGGTTGAAATTAATTCATCTTGCGCTTTATGAAGGACTAAGCTCCTGGGGTCTCTGACTATAGGGAAGCAGCATGGCATAGTGAGACACAGTATAACTTAGTGGTAGAACACTGACTACCCTGGGAGTCAGAAGCATGGGCTGTAATTCCAGCTCTGTCACATGTGACCTTGGGCAAGTCACTTCACTTTTCTGGGCCTCAGTTACATCATTTGTAAAATGGGAATTGAGACTGTGAGCCCCACATGGGACAGGGACTGTGTCCAACCCTATTTGCTTGTATCCACCCCAGTGTTTAGTACAGTGCCTGGCCCATAATAAACGCTTAAGAAATATCATAATTATAGAGCAATGAGAGAGACCTCTCTGGGAGAATGCTCTGTGGATTGGGCTTGGGAAAATTATCTGTAATCCATTTAGTGACTGTCTCTCCCTGTAGTCTGTAAATTCCTTGTGGACAGGAATCATGTCTACCAATTCTATTGTATTGTACTCTCCCAAGCTCATACTGCTGTGCCCTGCATACAGTAAACTCTCAATAAATACCTTTTTATGATATTTGGTAATAATAGTAATAGTACTTGTTAAGATCTTACTATGTGCCAAGCACTGTTCTAAATGCTAGGGGAGTTACAAGTTAATCAGGTTGGACACAGTCCCTGTCTTACATGGGGCTCACAGTCTTAATCCCCATTTTACAGATGAGGTAACTGAGACACACAGAATTGAAGTGACTTGCCTAAGGTCACACAGCAGACAAGTGGCAGAGCCAGAATTAAAACCCAGATCCCTGTGACTCCCAGGCTGGTGCTTTATCCGGTAAATCATGCTGCTTCTCATGCAATCCCAGCTTCACCGCTTTCCCGCTGTGAGAGCTTGGGCAAGTCACTTAACTTCTCTGTGCCCCAGTTTCCTCATCTGTAAACTGGAGATTAAGACTGTGAGCCTCACAAGGGACAGGACCTGTGTTCAACCCAGTCACCTTGTTTATACTGAGGTGCTTAGATTAGTACCTACCGCATAGTAAACACTTAAATACCATTAACAAAATCTCATTCGAGGTAGCATTTTTCTGGTCCTCCCACTTTCCATAGTTCAGAGCTGGATGTGTGGGTTGTAAAAATTGGAGGAGCTTAAAAAATAATAGCTCAGGTGAAGTTTCTCTCATACATGTAGATTTTATTTGTAAATATTTTACATTTGCCTCGTAGAAGTAAGGCTCTTACAGAATATTCCACCTCTGGTGCCTCTGTTCACATTCTTTCTTTCCTTTTTTAGAAAAGGAAAGAGAGAGGGAGAAGGAGATAGAGGAAAAGATCAACGGTATTTCCTGAGTGCTGTCTGTATGCCAAGCACTATACTAAATGCTTGAGAGAGTGCAATGCAACGGAGTTGGTAGACACATTCCCTGCCCACCAAGAACTTACAGTCTAGAGGGAGAGACAGACATTAATATAAATAAATTAGGACATGTACAATAAGTGCGGAGGGTGGGGTGAATATTAAGTTCTTAAAGGGTACACATCCAGTGCTTAGGTGATGCAGAAGGTAGAAAGGGAAGAGGAAATGAGGGCTTGGATGGAAGATCCTTGGAGGAGATGGTGATTTTTAATAAGTCTCTAAAGGCTTATTAGATGGTCTGTTAGATATGAAGGGGGAGGGAGTTTCAGACCAGAGGGTGGATGAGGGCAAGGGGTTAGGGTTGAGATAGATGAGCTCAAGCAATCACTGGAGGTTCTTGAGGAGTGGGGAGATGAAAACTGAACATTTTTTAATAAGAATGATCTGGACAGTAGAGTGAAGTGCAGGGACTGGAATGGGGAGAGACACTGAACAAACGGCTGAGATTAATCCAGTACAATCAGTTTGGACATAGTCCTTGTCCCACATGGGGCTCACAGTCTAAGAGAAGGGAGAACAGGTATTCTGTCCCCATTTTTCCAGATGAGGTGGCTGAGGGATATAGAAATTAAGTGAATTTCCCAAGACTGCACAACAGACAAGTGGCAGAATTGGGATTAGAACCCAAGTCCCCTGACTCTCAAACCCATGCTCTTTCCACTAATCCACATTGCTTCCCAAAGTAGCATCCATGAGCCTTTGTTACAAAAAGAATTGAGGTGAGGATGATGTGCTCATTATTTCAGTGTTTCCAGGTGACATTCCTAAGTGCTCTAATCCTCTTGGGAAATTCAGTGAATCATCTCAGTGTTATGATTAGGGGAATGAGAAGAAGAAAAGAAGCAGATGAGGAGTAATTTTACAGTGTGCAAGCAAGTCAAATACAGTGTGATTCCTCTCTGGCTCTCTACTCTTCAGAGAGGAACATCTTCATAGGGGCAGGTTGTTTTACTTTTTGATATAATTCAATCAATCAATCATATTCCTCCCAATTTCTTTCCACCTTGGTTCCTCTAAAGTATAAATGGAGTATATTGCCTTTTTTGTTTCCTTTAGATTGAAAGCTCCTTTTGAGCAGGGGTCATGTCTACCAATTCAGTTATACTGCACTCTCTCAACCACTTAATATAGTGTTCTGTACTAAGCCATATTATTCAAGGTTTTTTTTTTCTCAGATTACCATCCATCTCTGCCACTGCCCTTGTTTGTAAACTCAGGTAAGTCATTTACCAGATCTAGGCCTCGGTATCCTCATCTGGAAAATGGGGACAATGCTACTTGCCTTTCCCTATCTCACAAGACTGTTGTCAGGATGTAATGAAAATTAAGACTCCAAGCTGATCTGGAAAGATGAAAATGTTAGGCAAACAGAAATTATTATTGAATTAATGGTTATTCAGTTGCCCCTGTGGCAAATTGCTCTGGTTGTGGCTCTGGGTATCAAAAGTTAGGAGTTCCATAATTGGACCTGAATTTCTTAGTCAGTGGTATTCACTGAGTGCTTACTATGTGCAGAGGACTGTACTAGCTCTTGGGAGAGTACAAAACATCAGAGTTGTTGGACACATTCCCCATCTAGAAGGCATTGGATATGTCCTTAAGTGCTGTGGGGCTGAGGATAGGGTGGCTATCAAGTGCTTAAACTGCCCTCTTCAGCAAAGCAGTACTGTCTAGTGAATAGAGCACAGTCCTGGGAGTCCGAGGTCTTGAGTCCTATTCCCAGCTCTGCCACTGCCTGCTGTGTGCCCTTGGGGAACACTTAACTTCTCTGTGCCTCAGTTCCCTCATCTGCAAAATGAGGATTCAATGCCTATTTTCCCTCAGAGTTAAACTGTGAGTCTCATATGGGACCTGAGTATCTTGTATCAATCCCAGTGCTTAGTACAGTCCTTAGCACATAGTAACTGTTTAACAGATATAATTGTTATTATTATTATAGCTGCATAACTAACAGCAATGACTAAAGTGTTTTTAAACTACTAATCCTTGGGTCTGAATGATAGCCTGAGACTTGAGGGATAATCGTGGAGTATCCACTGGCCTAATCAGCGGAGAAACTGATTCATGATATAAGTACAGGTGGGCAGAACAATAATTCTTTTCACAACAGGGGGGCAGTCAGGACACTACAGGCATGCAGATTCATTCAATTCAGTCGATTATATTTAAGCACCCACTGTGCACAAAGTACTGTACAAAGTGCTTGGGAAAGTACAATACAACAAGAAACGGCACACAGATCAGGGCAGCATCATAACCACACTGATTTTTCCAGCCTAGGAGGAGATGTAGTCGACAGAGCACAGGCCTGGGAGTCTGAAAGCCTTGGGTTCTAATCCCGGCTCTTCCACATGTCTGCTGTGTGACCATGGGCAAGTCACTTCACTTCTCTGTGCTTCAGTTCCCTCATCTGTAAAATGGGGATGAAGACTGTGAGCCCTCTGTGGGACAGGGTCTGTAGCCAACCAATTACCCTGTGTCTACCCCAGCACTTAGGATAGTCCCTGGCGCATACTGAGCACATAAGTCTGAGAAGAAAAGTGCATTTAAATGGGTGAGCTTTTAAGAACATATACTGAAAATAAAGCATTTTATAAGTGGAGCTGTACCTTATAAGCACTTGATATTCATCCCAGACTCAGACCCACAGCACTTATGTAAATACCCATAATTTATTTACTTATGACTGCCTGTCCCCGCCCTCTAGACTAAAACCTCTTTGTGAGTTTTACATACTCTTTACACACTTTGTTGCCCTGCACTCTCTCAAACTTATTGAATATCTTTTCATTCATTCGTTCATTCAATCGTATTGAGTGCTTACTGTGTGCAGAGCACTGTACTAAGCGCTTGGGAAGTACAAGTTGGCAACATATAGAGACGTTCCCTACCCAACAACGGGCTCACAGTCTATAAGGGGGAGACAGACAACAAAACAAAACATATTAACAGAATAAAATAAATAGAATAGTAAATGGTTAAACCTTTTCTCCTATCTAAATAGCCTGTGAGCTGCAGGTGGGACAGGGCCTTTGTCTGACTTGATTAACTTGTATTGATGGCAGTGCTTAGAACTGTGCTTGACTCATATCACTTTTAAAAGTGCTTAGTTCAGTGCTCTATTGAGCAAGCACTCAATTAATTCCATTGACTGGATAATGAGAAAAACTTCAAATCTGCCAGAAATATTTTTCACAAGATTTTCAACACCATCATTAAGATGATTTTGAAGAGTGAAATTCAGCTATGCAGCAGAGGCAGGAATTCTCCGCATAGAATAACCATTCAGGTATAATTTCCATTAACACAATTAAAGATCCAGAAGAAAAAGGCCGAGTTGATAATTAAGGAAGCAGAACTCTAAAGAAAAATGCGACTGTCATATGAAAATGCCTGGTAATGGAAAAACAAAAGAAGAAAAAGAAAAGACAAGGGAAAAATCATTAAGCATAGTCTGTGGAGGCTTGGGGTGTTATTAATAAAGAGAGATTTTTGGAAATTTTTCCTCTGGGGAGATGAAGATATTACAGCCAAAGTGATAAAACTTGGTGCATGCAAAGGTATAAAAATGCAAAAGGGAAATCAGTATTGTTTTTTCCCATTTATATCTGAGCATTCCTTGGAAAACTACAAATCAAGAGATTAGGATATTTATCGAGTGTCCACTCTGTGTGAAGCACTGTACTAAAAGCTAGGAACTGAATAATAATAACAACAACAATAATAATAATAATAACATTGTTAAACACTTAAATGTGCCAAGAACTGTGTTAAGCATTAGGGTTGATAAAATACAATAAATTCAGATCAGACATAGTCCCTGTCCTATATGGGACTCACAGTGTGGAATAACAAATATATCATCTCCATTTAACAAATGAAGCAAGGAGAAGTTAAATGTCTTGCAAAAGGCAAAGGGGGAACTGAGATTAGAAACTAGGTATCCTGATTCCTAGGACTGTTATCTTTAACTGACTAATCAAAGAATTACACATATGATCATAAGTGTTGAGGATAAGCATTAAATACATAAATACAAAGTAGCAGGAAGCAAGAAATTCCTAAATTAAATAGAACCTTATTCCAAGCAAGTTCAAAGCCTAAATGTGAATTAAATTGGCATTTTTAATGGTATTTAAATTTAAAGAATTTAAAGTATTTAAAGAATCTACTATATGCTAGACACTGTACTGAGAAGTGCTGAGGTAGATACAAGCTAATCAGGTTGGACACAGTTCATGTCCCTCATGGGACTTGTCTTAATCCCCATTTTACAGATGAAGTAACTGAGTCAGAGTACTTAGGCCTCAATTTTCAATATCTTCAAAGTTTTATATGGCTGCACCACAATGCAATTCTTGAGCGTAGACCCAAGGAGCCTAATCACTGAGGCCCTTTGCTTCTAAAAGAAAAAGAGGTAGACAAACAGTTTTATCCTGCTTCTTAACTAAGAAGAAGCAGTTTTGCTTAGAAATCTTGGACTACTATCAAACTATTTAAATTCAAAATCAGAAGGGAAATCCGTCCACTTCAAGATTCTCCATGATATAACTTGAGACAGAGATCACTTTACCAAATTCAAATTAATCTGTGCATAAAGGTGGAATAATTACTTTATCTTTTGTATTCATATGGAGCATAGATTTTGCCTAGAATAACAGATTTCTTAAAGAACAATGCTTAGCAGATAGTAAGTGCTTAACAAATACCATTATTATTATAATTTATAATAATAAATAATAAAAGAATAAAATTATAATAATTTATTATTATTAAAGATAACTGTGGTTAGATTGTAGAGGGGTGTCCATTTTTACCAGTCTGAGGTATGACAAGTGATTAAAGCTGAGTATTTCCCAAAAACAGGGGTAAACCATGAGAAACATTATTGTCCAGTGGATAGAGCATGGGCCTGGGAATTAGAGGACCTGGGTTCTAATCCCAGCTCTGCCACTTGTCTTCTGTGTGACCTTGGGTAAGTCATTTAATTTCTCTGTGCCTCAGTTACCTCATCTGTAAAATGTGGATTAAGATTCTGAGCCCTGTGTGGAACAGGGACTGTGTCCAATCTTATTAGCTTGTATCTACCCAGTGCTTAGTACAGTGCCTGGCAAATAATAAGCCCTTCACAAGTACCAAAATATGTTAAAAAATCACTGATTAGACCCAATAAAACATTGAAAATTACATCAAGTATTATTATAACATGCAACCAGGTCGTAATAGTACTTTTTTAAAAAAAGATCAAAGTAGGCTCTAAAAGTCAGTTGGTTGTGACAAGTATCAATTAATATATCAAAATCAAAGATTTTAATCTCATTTTTAAAAGTACACCATATTTTAGTAATTCCATTTGTCAAATACTATAGCATACATAAAATGTGATACAAATACCCATTAATTTTATCACTGAATGTTCTATTTAGGCACATTGTTTTGTTCAGAAGCATCAGAAAGTGCTCTCTCCCCTTGTCTCTGCCATGTAGAGTTTTTGTGTTTAAACAGGCTTATTTTCTGAAGGCTATTCAAGGCACCAAGGTTATATGTACAAAGCAAATAGAATTGAATATCTGGTCCTCAGAGAATAATGGGTCAATTCAAAACTAAAATGAACAATTGGGTTTAGACCTTCTAAATTAGAAAACACCAAGTGAACCAAACAACATGTGATGTTCCTTTTCATGGAGAAATCTAGCCCTCACTAAAACAATTTTTGAGCTTAAGGAAGGAATTGGCATTGGAAACCATAAAATTGAAGTCTATAGAATTGGAAGCAGCATAGTATAGTGAAATATACTAACAATACCAAACCAGACATCAAAGGACAAATATCATAATTATTATAGTGAAAAGAGTGGGCTTGGAAGTCACCAGACTGATCACACCATTTTTTTCCACCTCAATCTGACTTTTGAACTGTTGTGAGCAGCTGTTTCAGGACAATGATATCGAGTGATTCCTAGATTAAGTGTAAAGCAGCCTTTAATAACTGTGATTCATTCATTCATTCAATCATATTTATTGAGCGCTTACTGTGTGCAGAGCACTGCACTAAGCATTTGGGAAGTACAAGTTGGCAACATATAGAGACGGTCCCTACCCAACAACTGGCTTGTTAAGTACTTACTATGGGCCAAGCATCAGGGTAGATTAAAGAAAATCAGGGCATGAGAAGCAGCATGGCCTATTAGAAAGAGCATTGGCCTGGGAACCAGAGGACCTAGGTTCTAGTCCCAGCTCAGCCACTTCTCTGCTGGGTGACCTTGGGCAAATAACCTAACTTCTCTGTACCACAGTTACCTCACCAATCAATGAACCAATCAATCAGTGGTATTTATTGAGCAGTTACTATGTGCAGACCACTGTACTAAGCACTTGGGAGAGTACAATACCACAGAATCAGTGAACATGTGGCCTGCCCATAACCAGTTTAAAGGGGGAGACAGACATTAATATAAACAAATTACTATATAAAATTTAAAGATTTGTACATAAATGTTGTTGGTTTGAGGCCAAGGTGAATATCAAATGTCCCAAGGACAAAGATAATAATAATAATGATATTTGTTAAGCGCTTACGATGGGCCAAGCACTGGGGTAGATACAAGGTAATCACGTTGTGCCACGTGGGGCTCACAGTCTTAATCCCCATTGTACAGATGAAGTAACTGAGGCACAAAGAAGTTAAGTGACTTGCCCAAAGTCACACAGCTGACAAGTGGCAGAGCTGGGATAAGAACCCATGATCTCTGACTCCCAAGCCTCTGCTCTTTCCACTGAGCCACGCTGCTTCTCTACAAGTGCATAGAAGATTCATTTGTTCATTCACTCGTATTTGAGCGCTGTGTGCAGAGCACTGTACTAAGCCCTTGGGAAGTACAAGTTGACAACATATAGAGATGGTCCCTACCCAACAACGGGCTCACAGTCTAGAGGATACAGCCAGGAGAGTTAGGTGGGGGAAAGGGGTTTAATCGGGGAAGGTCTCTTGGAGGAGATGAGACCCTAATAATGCATTGAAGGTGAGGAGAAAGGTGGTCTGGCCTATTTGGATGGGGAAGAAATGCTAGGCCAGGGGGAGGATGTGGGAAAGGGGTCAGTGGCAAGACAGAAGATATTGGGGCACAGTGAGCAAGCTGATGCTAGAGGAGAAGAGTATGCAGGCTGGACTGTAGAAGTCAGTCAGTTAATCCTATTTATTGAGTGCTTACTGTGTATAAAGCATGTTCTAAGCACTTGGGAGAGTACAGTGTAAAAATAACAGACACATTCCCTGCCCACCACAAGCTTACAGTCTAAAGGACAATCAGTGTGGTGAGGTAGGAGGGATGAGCTGATTGAATGCTTTAAAGCCAAAGGTAGAGTTTCTGTTTGATGCTGAAGTGGATGGGAAACTGCTGGAAGTTATGGGCAACTGTTTCAGTTCCTTACTTCTGCTTTTTCCTCTCAATAGGGCAGTATTAATCAAAGCAGGCTAAGTACTGCAAAGCTTATCTATTTTAGATAAGAGGGGCCATCCCTTTGCCTCTAAATCTTCGCCTCTGGGGAGTGCTTGTAATTCAAAAATTTAGAAGGCAATGGCATCCTCTATCTTGTGTAGCTCCTCTCTGATCTTGCTTTCTTCTTACTTGTCATTGTTTATCTTTATTGTTATGATCCCTTGTGGATCCACTTCTTCGTTCCCTAACTCTTGATGCATTTGTCTCCTGCCTTTTATCCTTATCGTTCTGCCCCACTGTCTGGCTTTCTGTGATCCATACGTCTGGAGAACTTAATTCTGACCTTTTCTTTATTTTTTCTTCCTCGCAGAGTAGAAACTCTATCAGGGCCCCTGAAACAGATTCCAGCATGCAATAACAGCAATGATAATTTTGGTATTTGTTAAGTGTTATGTTCCAGGCACAGTATTAAGTGCTGCGGTAGATACAGGATGATCAAATCGGTCACTGGTCACTTGGGGCTTACAATCATCATCATCAATCGTATGTATTGAACGCTTACTATGTGCAGAGCACTGTACTAAGCTCTTGGGACAGTACACTACAAAAGTTGGCAGATACATTCCCTGCCCACATGAACTTATAGCCTAGAGGGGGAAAGAGATGTAAAGACAAATGAATAATTAATAATATATAATTTAATTATATGTACATAGGTGCTGGGAACTAGGGGTGGAGCATATATCAAATGTCTCAAGGTCACAGATCCAATTGCATGGGTGATGCAGATGGGAGAGGGATCCGGAGAAAAGAGGGCTTAATCAGAGAGGGCTTCTGGGAGGAGATGTGACCTTAATAAGGCTTTGAAGGAGAGAGATGGTGGTCTGGCATATATGGGAGGAGGAGAGAGCTCCAGGGTAGGGGGAGGACGTGGGAAAGGGGTCAGCAGTGAGATAGACAAGATTGGGGCACAGTGAGTAAGGTAGCACCAGAGCAGTAGAGTGTTCGGTCTGGGCTGAAGTAAGAGATGAGTGAATTAAGGTAGGAGGGGGAGAGCTGATGGAGTGCTTTAAAGCCAATGGTAAGGAGTTTCTGTTTGATGCAGAAGTGGATGGACAGCCATTGGAGGCTCTTGAGGAGTGGGGAGATGTGACTGAAGATTTTTCTAGAAAATTGATCTACGCAGAAAAGTGAGGTATGGACTGGAGTGGGGAGAGGCAGGAGGCTGATGCAGTAGTCAAGGCAGGATAGCATAAGTGCTCGGATGAGCATGGCAAACAGTTTGGATGGAGAGAAAAGGACAGATTTTAGCAATGTTCTGGAGATAGAACTGACAGGATTTGGTGACAGACTGAATATGTGAGTGGAATGAGGGCGATGAGTCGAGGAAAATGTCAAGGTTACAGGTTTATGAGACGGAGGATAATGGATTGTAGTTTGTCTACAGTCTAACTAGGTGGGAGAACAGGTATTATCCCCATTTTCCAGATGAGGAAACTGAGGCCCAGAAATCTAAATGACTTGGCATGTAGGAAGCACTTAACAAATACTATTGTATTTATTAGTAGCCATCATTGTATTATTATTATTACACAGCTCCAGAAGATATATCAGAAAAAAGGCTGCAAGGTGGGATGAATTGTGGCCTAGTGAATAGAGCAAGGGCTTGGGAGTCAGAAGGACCTGCGTTCTAATCCCAGCTAGATCATTTGTTTGCTGTGTGACCTTGGACAAGTCACTTAACTTCTCTGTGCCTCAGTTACCTCATCTGTAAAATAGGGTTAAGACCGTGAGCCCAGTGTGGGACAGGAACTTTGTCCAACCTGATTCTCTTGTATCTGCCCCAGGGCTTATTTCAGTGCCTGGCACATAGTAAGGACTTAACTAGTACTACTTTTTTAAAAGACGGTCCTTTCCAGCAGGATACCACTTGAACGTCTTCCTTGCCTCTACCCCATCCCCAGTGGGTGTTTGTGCAGTTGAGTATTTCATTATGTATATTTTTATATTGAAAATTCATCAGGGGTTTTACATGAATGTCATTTGGAAACTGTTCTCTTTTTTTCAAGTTTTAATGGAATTAGCTCTTGCCTATAATTCAGAGAGTTCATGAATATATTATTCTTATCTAACAACATTGTAGTGCCTTTTGCCTTAGTGAGGGTTAGTGGTTTATCAAGGTATTTAAACGGAAAGAAGAGTAAACCATCTTCTGGCCCAGATGCCTTTATTTTAATTAAAATGCCACAAGGAGAAATTAGCTTTGTCAGAGATTTTATTTTCATGGTTTATGATTTGGAAATGGCATTCAAGTTACCACAAATGAAAAGGAAGTTGCTGGGTGTGAGATGGTAGAAAACATATTCTTTGGAGAGGCGTGGCCCAGTGGAAAGGGCATGGACCTGAGAGTAAGAGGACCTGGATTCTGATCCCAGCTCCACCGTGTGCCTGCTGTGTGATCTTGGATAAATAAAACAACTTCTCTGTGGCTCAGTTTCCTCATCTGTAAATGGGGCTTCAGTTCCTGTTCGCCCTCCTTTTTAGATTGTGAGCCATCCATCAGTTAGTCCATCATACTTATTGATTGCTTACTGTATGCAGAGCACTGTACTGTGATAGAATTAATGATGACACTTAAGTGCTTACTATGTGCAAAGCACTGTTCTAAGCCCTGGGGGGATACAAGGTGATCATGTTGTCCCACCTGGGGCTCACAGTCTTAATCCCCATTTTATAGATAAGGTAACTGAGGCTCA
The DNA here is from genome assembly GCF_015852505.1 of Tachyglossus aculeatus. Classification (NCBI taxonomy): domain Eukaryota; kingdom Metazoa; phylum Chordata; class Mammalia; order Monotremata; family Tachyglossidae; genus Tachyglossus; species Tachyglossus aculeatus. The sequence goes on along the minus strand of NC_052090.1, from coordinate 7,630,344 downwards.
GAGAAGTTAAATGACTTGCCCAAGGTCACACAGCAGACATGTGGGGGAGCTGGGATTAGAATCCATGACCTCTGACTCCCAAGCCCGGGCTCTTTCCACTGAGCCACGCTGCTTCTCATCCATTGTTCTGCATCTAGGAGCAGCCATCGATGCTGATGCTAAGCTTAAAACAACAGAGTGGGGCAGCATTTTAATGCTGAGGATTCTAGATTTCCAAGCCCTTAATCACAAATTTCAACTCAACCCAATGATAATGATACACATGGCATTTGTTAAGCACTTACTATGTCAAGCACCGTACTAAGCACTGGGGCATATCACAAGATAATCAAGTCCCATGTGGGGTTCACAATCAATGTAAGAGGGACAACCGTTACTGAATCCCCATTTTGCAGACAAGGGAACTGAGGCACAGAGAAGTGAAGTGACTTGCCCGAGGTCAAATAACAGGCAGGTGGCAGAGCCAGGAGTTAGTACTCAGGTCCTCTGACTCCCGGGCCTGTGCTCTTTCCACCTGGCCAAACTGCTTCTCTAATACAATCCTCCTACAAAGTGCCACAATTCTCATGGCTATCAGGGCAGAATTTAGCACATCCCGTCATGTCAGAAATAATACCTTGTCATGTCAGCTGTCCCTTCTCTATAAAACCTCCTTTATTCCTTGCCTTGCATTACGGATTCAGTTTCTCTTGCTACTTCCTAGGACCTGGGCTGAAATTCTCTGACAGCATATAGGTAAGGGCTGAAAATTCACTCTGTCATCAGAAAACTGTCAATGAAACGGGTCCAAGTTTTGTGTTTTGTTATTTGATGTTCTGCCTTTTATAGACTTTTTGTGTTTTAGAAAAAATAATCAGCCAACCACACTCTTTCAGAATTCGGTAACTGGTATGAGGCTGGATGTTATTAAAGGGCTAGTTGTTTGAAACATTATTCACCTGGAGATCTGTCGAGAATGATTATAAAGCAGGAATGTCAAACTCATAGTCTGCTCTCTCTGGCATCCAGAGGGCAGCAGGGAAGGAGAAGGAGAGAAATTCAGCCAGCATAGTGTAGTGGAAAGAGTGTAAAACACAACAACCTCTTGCCTCTCTTCCTCAGTTTTCTCACCTGTAAAATGGAGATTAAAATACTAGTTCTCCCTCTCTCTTAGAGAGGGGCACATAGTAGTACTTAAGAAATATCATTATTATTATAAATCCACCTCCCATTCTTCTCTGCTGGCTTATTGGCTACTTTTTGGGACTTTCATCGTCATCATCATCATTGATAGTATTCCTTAAGTACCTAATGAGTGTACAACACTGTAGCCAAAGGGCTGTTATCATTGATGGTATTTATTGAGTAGCAAATGAGTGCACAAAATGGTAGTCAAAGATTGGGAGAGTACCTGAGAAGCAAAATATATTATCATTGTCCTCTGGAAACTCACAGTATAGTGGAGTGGACAGACCGATAAAAGTTCCCCAAATCTCCACAAAAACATAAACCTAGGAAACATAAGCCTCCTTAGTCTGAGGGACATACAGAAATGTTCCTTGACAGACTGTAAACTTGTTGTGGACAGGGAATAGATGTTTATTGTTATTGGAGAAGCAGCATGGCCTATGGATAGTGCATGAGCCTGGGATCAAAAGGTTATGGATTCTAATCCCAGCTCCACCAGTTGTCTGCTGAGTGACCTTGGATAAGTCACTTCACTTCTCTGTGCTTGTTACCTCATCTGTAAAATGGCGATTGAGACTGTGAGTCCCACATGGGATGGGGACTGTGTCCAACCCGATTTGCTTGTACCCACCCCAGAGCTTAGTACAGCACCTAGCACACAGTAAGTGCTTTTATAAATGCCACAATTGTTATTTTTATTACTATTATAATTATCATTATTGATATATTGTACTCTCCCAAGCACTTAATGCAGTGCTCTGCACACAGTAAGCATTCAATAAACACAACTGACTGACTGGTCTCTGAGTAATGCTTATCCCAAATGGAAAGGGCTGGAAAAGAAGTATTATTTTAATGATTGTATTTCAACGGGTGCAGTGTGCCAAAGTGATTCTCTCATCAAAATTCACACTTATGGATCCAATTTTGCCATGAACAGCATCACCTTCCAACCAGAGGACTGCCAACCCTAGGATTTCTGGATGGTTTCAGTCGGAAGAGCTCTGGAATGGGAAAATGTGAAGTGTAGTAACACCACACCCAACTCAAATTTCTGAATGTGGTATAAGTGGAGAGAAAACAATGCGGTCCTAATGGCTAGAGCTCAGGCCCAGGAGTCAGAAGGACCTGGGTTTTAATCCTGGCTCTGCCACTTGTCTGTTGTTGGACCTTAGGTAAGTCACTTCTCTTCTCTGGGCCTCAGTTACCTCATCAGTAAATGGGGATTGAAATTGTGAGTCCCATGTGCGACGTGATTTGCTTGGATCTATCCCAGAGGTTAGTATGGCGCCTGACACATAGTAAGTGCTTAACAAATACGATCTAAAAAATAAAAGAGGTTAGAGAGACAGGACTGGGGAAGGATATGCCCTTGGAAGAGCCTGCTATCCATCTGAGATACTTCAGCCTTCAGAAAGTCCTTTCCCTTCTCCATCCCTCTGCAATGGAAACCAGAAACAGAAATGTCATTACTGCTGACCGTTGGAGAGGTATCGGCTCCTCCAACATTTGGAAAAAAAGTGCAAATCCCAGACAGAGTCACCGTCAGAAAGATGGTGCTGCCATTTCAGGTCCTGAGCCGTTGTCTGCGTTCTCCCCCGAGGAAATTTATAACTCTGACGAGATGGCCCTGTAATTCAGAGCAGCCCTACGGGAGGCTGTCAACGTTAAAAATGGAGTCCCTGCTGGAAGGGAAGAAATGAACTCGTCAGTCTTCATGGCCCAAAGTGCAAGAGCAATGGCAGCTCTCCTCACTCCACAGTGCTATCACTCACTCCTCAGTGGCACAGGGCTTCCAGGGGACTCCCTTCATTTTCATTCTTCCTCAAACTTTTCTCCTTCCCAGAAATCTCTGGAAAGGAAACGTGACTACCAACTCTGTTCTATTGTACTCCTCAAGTATATACAGTGTATGGTGGACACTAAAGTACAGTGCTTTGCACACAGTAAGTACACTCAATAAATACCACTGACTGGTTGATTGATTGAATTAGACTGTACATTCCTTAAGGGCAAGAGCTATGCTCTTTCTTTTATTGAATCCACCCAAGAACCAGTAGGATTGAGCTCCCTTCTCCCTTATCACACCATTGCTTACCTTAGGGAAACAGTATGGTGTAGTAGATATGGCATGGGCCTGAGAGTCAGAAGGTCATGGGTTCTGATTCTGGGCTCTGCCACTTGTCTGCTGTGTGACCTTGGGCAAGTCACTTCACTTCTCTGTGCCTCAGTTACCTCATCAGTTAAATAGGGATTGAGACTGTGCCCAACCTGATTTGCTTGCATCCACCCCAATGCTTAGTACAGTGCCTGGCACATAATAAGTGCTTAACAAATACCACAATGATTATTATTATTAGAGGAAATGGATCACATTTCTCAAATCTTCCACTCAACCAATGGCATTTACAGATCATTTATTCACCATCGATGGTATTTATTGAGCATTTACAGTGTATAGAGCACTTTACTAAGCCCTAGGAGAATACAATAAAACAGAGGTGATAGACAAGTTTACTGCCCACAGCGAGTTTACAGTCTAGAGGATTCTTATGGGCAGAGTACTGTACTAAGCCCTGGGAGAGTACAATACAACAGAGTTGGTAGATGGGTTCCTTGCCCACAATGAGTATACAGTCTAGAGGATTACTGTGGGCAGGGTACTATATTAAGCACTACTAGGAGCCATTATCATCGTCACCTTCCTTTGAGCCTCTTTCTGTGGAGGGCTGGAAGTCTAGTGCTTTCTTCCAGCTTTATTTTGACCCCCAGGGCAGCACCATCCTAGCACAAGACCCCCCAGGAGAATGTTGACAAAACCCAATTGAGAGTTATTGATTCCAGTAAGGTGAAATGTCTTTCCTGCCAAAGCCCTTTCTTTTCTACCTCAGGCAGAGATTAGCTGATGTCTCTTCATTAATCCCACTTCATTTTCTTATGGCATTTGTTAGTGTTTATGCCAGGAACTGTACTAAGAGCTGGAGTAGAAACAAGCCAGACAGGTTGGACACAGCCCATGTCCCAAATGGGGCTCATAGTCTTAATTCCCATCTTACAGATGAGGAAACTGAGGCCCAGAGAAATGAAGTGATTTGCACAAGGTCACACAGCAGACAAGTGGCACACCTGGTATTAGAACCTAGGTCTTTCTGACTCCCACACTCTATCCACTAGGCCATGCTACTTCTCATAGCTTGAACCATGAACAAACCAAACAATATACCATGTTGCTACTCCCGAAGAGTGGATTATTTTAGACTGAACCTTCATTGAAAAGGCATATCTCTGTTCTTGGCAGCTAGGATGGGCAGTTTATTTTAGTTGTCAAATTAGGAAATTTTTTTACATAAGACAATATTTTATTTGGCTGAATTTTGCTTACTGAAATGGAAACTGTGTCAAAAATCCACAGAGACCCTGATGATAATTAGCCCAAATTACCCACTGTTGACATGTATCAATAGAAATACCCCTTAAATATTTTGGGCTGTATTTTAAAATGGAAAAGCAATAATGAATAAAATTGGGCACCCTTAATAGAGCTTTATAAAGGCATGATAGAGGTATATTTCTTGACAGTCTACCAGTCCAGTTTGTCTTGGGACCTAAATTCCCATCCCTAACTTAGCCCTCATTTACTTTATCCCCTCTCCCCTCTGCATCAACTCTGGACTTTTCTGTGTGCCCCTTAGGCACTTTTTTACTTATCCCAACTCCGCCACATGTCTGCTGTGTGACCTTGGGCAAGTCACCTAACTTCTCTGAGCCTCAGTTACCTCATCTGTAAAATGGGGATTGACTGTGAGCCCCACGTGGGACAACTTAAACACCTTGTATCCTCCCCAGCGCTTAGAACAGTGCTTTGCACATAGTAAGCGCTTAACAAATACCACCATCATCATCATCACAGCACTTTCAACTGATTAATTGATTAATTAATACTCTTTAATTAATACCCTTTAATTAATACCCTTATGATGATGATGATGGTACTTAAGCATTAACTACATGCCAAGCACTGTTCTAAGCGCTGGAGTAGATATAAGTTAATCAGTTTGGACACAGTCCCTGTCCCACATGGAACTCACAGTTTTAATCCCCATTTTATAGATGAGGTACTGAGACACAGAGAAGTGAAGTGACTTGCCCAAGGTCACAAAGCAGACATGTGGAAGAGCCAGAATTAGAACCCAGGTCCTTTTGACTCCCACGCCTGGGCTCTTTCCACTAGGCCACGCTGCTGCTTCTTGTGCTCTACTGTTTCCCTAATCATTCAGTTTTTAAAAATGTCTGTCATCCCCTTTGACTGTAAGCTCCTTGTGGGCAGGGATCCCATCTACCAACTCTGTTGTACTGTACTTTCCCAAGCACTAAATACAATGCTCAATAACACAGTAAGTGCCCAATAAGTACCATGGATTGGTTGATTGATTATGTTCTTCTCTGTAAAGTTTATGTTTAACATTTCCATCTTATTTAACTTCTAAATGAATTTTGATTAATTCATGGTTTAATTCATGGTATAACATTTCCATCTTATTTTACTTCTAAATGTCTTTTGATTAATTCATGGTTTACTGGAGGGTGAATTAGGATACCAGAGGAGGAAACTTAAGAATGTTATCAATTATGGTGTTAGTTCAGCTCTATGAGTCTAGCACTGTATTAAGTGCTGGAATAGATAGGAAATAATCAGTCCTACATGGGGCTCACAGTCTAAGTAGAAGAGAGAACAAGTATTGAATCCCTATTCTGCAGATGAGGGAACTGAGGCACAGAGTAGTTAAGTGACTTGCCTAAGGTCATACAAGCAGATAAGTGGCAGAGCTGGGATTAGAACTCAAGTCCTCTGACTCAGGCCTGTGCTCTTTCCACTAGGCCATGCTGTTTCCACTCTGTTGGATACTACCACTACTATGTCAGATGATCCAGACTATCTTACACATAAATACGATCTAAATAAATACGATTGATTGAGAGCAACCGTCACAAAGCTCCTCCAAGTATCCTATTTCCACTGTTGGAAAACAGAATCTTGGACTGGATAGACCATTGGCCTGAGCCAGGAATAGCATTATCCAAATATAATACTAAGCACCAGGATATGAGCAGACGAAACACACAGTTTCTGCCCAACCTGGGACTCCCAGCCTAAGACGAAGGGAGAACAGGTATTTCATCGCCATTTTTACAGATGAAGTAAATGAGGTATAGTGAAGTGAAGTGATTTGCCCAAGGATGCACAGAAGACAAGTGGTGGAGCCGGGATTAGAACGAAATCCTCAGGTCTTTATCTACTAGTCCATGCTGCTTCTCCAGGCCATCTTTCTTCTCTCTCTCTCTCTCACTAGCTCCATCTCCATAAACTTAGTACAGTGCTCTGCACAATGTAAGAGCTCAAATGAATACTTTGATTGCTTGATTCTCTCCCATGCAGTAGTTCCTGATGGGCTGAATTTGGGGACCGATAGTGGGGGAGAGGAGCCATTTAAGTGAGGATGTCAGAGGGGAAGGGGTCACCTAGGAAGGTCCACCCATCCATTTTAATTTCAACAAAATCAAAACAGGCTATCATCATACCTCTCCAAATCAATACAAAAACATTAATGTATCTATATTATTTATCTATGATTGAACACACATGTTTTTGATGAAAATAAAATCAAGCATCTGACTTTGTTTCAGAAATCAATCATCTGTTCATAATAAAATATGAGAAGATTGGTTTCAACTGGCTTTTCAACTTAAGGTACAGTTTTCAGGAACTAATAAGTCCAAGGGTTGCCTGCACAATTTTGCTGAGAGTGGACTATTTCTCCCAACTCTGTGAATGATGTCATTATTTTCCTAAACTGAGGAAATGATTTAATTGCTCTTTGGCTGAGAGCTTAACTTATCTGGCATCTTAGTTTTACCCTATCCCTCTTGAGTTCCAAGTTTTCCATTTTATGAATCCATCCTTGGAGACTTAGTTACTGGAATGTATTTAAGCTTTTGATCAACCAGGAAACTCTTCAAAATAATTAAATAATGAGCATCTGGGAAAGTCTTGAGACAATTATCCAGGAATTATCTGCTGCTGACTGTGCTTTTAGCCACATACAAAACAAGATGTGCAGAAAATTTACAAATCACTTTTTTTAAGGTATTTGTGAAGAGCTAACTGTGTGCCAGGCACTGTACTAAGTGTTGGGGTAGATACAAGATAATCAGGTTGGATGCTGTCATTATCCCACGTGGGATATTAAACATTACTACATACTATGCTATATTAAGTGTATTCACTCTCCAATCTTTCCATTCTCTCATCCTCCTAGCTGTAAATTTTTTTGTGCATGTCAGCCCCATTAGAGTGTCAGCTTCATAAGAGCAGCAATCATGCTTTTTATCCCCACTGTACTCTCCCAAGCACTTAGTACAGTGGTCTTCACTCAGCAAGTGCACTATTGACTGATTGGTTATAGCCGGAGCCTGCTGGGAGACCACCTCAGCAAACAGATTGGTCTGGCAGGTAGCAATCTCAAGAGAAAAGTTGTGCTCCTTGAGCAGTGGCCTCAAGGAGGTCACAGAACCAAGAGGCAGGCTCAAAAAAATTGCAGTCCCTTCAAATTCCAGAGCAGGAAGGATCAACCTTTCCACATTCCCAAGGTGGAATTGTTTGTTGGATATGCTTCAAACTCTCCAGCCATCCCCATGTATATGGATAGGATCTCACCAGCAGGAGCTCAAAAACAAATGATGTCTTGATTTTTTTTTTTTTATCCCTGATGATGTTTCCCTTCTGTGCTGACAGTTTCCTCTCTTTCTGGAAAAATCCAGTAAGGGTTGTGCCTCAGGAAAGAGAACTGTAAAAAGCAGGGTTGTTTTTTTTTAATGGTATTTGTTAAGCGCTTACTATTAACCAATCAATCAATCAATCAATCGTATTTATTGAGCGCTTACTATGTGCAGAGCACTGTACTAAGCGCTTGGGAAGTACAAATTGGCATCACATAGAGACAGTCCCTACCCAACAGTGGGCTCACAGTCTAAAAGGGGGAGACAGAGAACAGAACCAAACATACCAACAAAATAAAATAAGTAGGATAGAAATGTACAAGTAAAATAAATAAATAAATAAATAAATAGAGTAATAAATATGTACAACCATATATACATATATACAGGTGCTGTGGGGAAGGGAAGGAGGTAAGACGGGGGGATGGAGAGGGGGACGAGGGGGAGAGGAAAGAAGGGGCTCAGTCTGGGAAGGCCTCCTGGAGGAGGTGAGCTCTCAGCAGGGCCTTGAAGGGAGGAAGAGAGCTAGCTTGGCGGATGGGCAGAGGGAGGGCATTCCAGGCCCGGGGGATGACGTGGGCCGGGGGTCGATGGCGGGACAGGCGAGAGCGAGGTACGGTGAGGAGATTAGTGGTGGAGGAGCGGAGGGTGCGGGCTGGGCAGTAGAAGGAGAGAAGGGAGGTGAGGTAGGAGGGGGCGAGGTGATGGACAGCCTTGAAGCCCAGGGTGAGGAGTTTCTGCCTGATGCGCAGATTGATCGGTAGCCATTGGAGGTTTTTGAGGAGGGGAGTAATATGTCCAGAGCGTTTCTGGACAAAGATAATCCGGGCAGCAGCATGAAGTATGGATTGAAGTGGAGAGAGACACGAGGATGGGAGATCAGAGAGAAGGCTGGTGCAGTAGTCCAGACGGGATAGGATGAGAGCTTGAATGAGCAGGGTAGCAGTTTGGATGGAGAGGAAAGGGCGGATCTTGGCAATGTTGCGGAGCTGAGACCGGCAGGTTTTGGTGACGGCTTGGATGTGAGGGGTGAATGAGAGAGCAGAGTCGAGGATGACACCAAGGTTGCGGGCTTGTGAGACGGGAAGGATGGTAGTGCCGTCAACAGAGATGGGAAAGTCAGGGAGAGGACAAGGTTTGGGAGGGAAGACAAGGAGCTCAGTCTTCGACATGTTGAGCTTTAGGTGGCGGGCGGACATCCAGATGGAGATGTCCTGAAGGCAGGAGGAGATGCGAGCCTGGAGGGAGGGGGAGAGAGCAGGGGCAGAGATGTAGATCTGGGTGTCATCAGCGTAGAGATGATAGTTGAAGCCGTGGGAGCGAATGAGGCACTGTATCATGCTCTGGGGTAGATACAAGCTAGTCAGGTTGGACCTAGTCCACATCCCACATGGGGCTCACAGTCTTAATCCCCATTTTACAGTTGAGGTAACTGAGGCCCAGAGAAATGAAGTGATTTGCCCAAGGTCACCCAACAGCCAAGTGGCTGAGCCACGATTAGAACCTAGGTCCTTCTAACTTCTAGTCCCGAGCTCTATCCACTAGGCCACGCTACTTCTCTGGGTTTGCAGCTGACATCTTGTGCTTATTTCAGGAAAGCGGTGATGGGGAATTAAACATGATTATTTTCCATCTAATCACATATAACTCTTATGGTGGATGCCCTTGTTGTAATCATTATCCACTTTTAGGAGATTAGTGATTCCCAAGAGCAAATATGCACCTTAGTCAACACGTCTCAAACCTGTGCTTGAAGGGCTGAATGAATGCTTCCGTTTCTGATTTCCTAATGCTCCTTTAAGCACCTTTCCACTTCACAGGAAGAGTGAGCATTAAACATCCGCAAAAGGACTCCGCAGAAAAGCCAGGAACTGAATTTTTGGTGTGAAGGAGAAATAATCATCATCACCATTTTACCACGAAGTTACTTGTGCTTTTATCTTCTCAAGTGCATGCACAATCTCATTTGAACTTAGAAACAGCACAGCATAGTGAATAGAGCACGGGCCTGGGAGTCAAAAGGTCATGGGTTCTAATCCTGGCTCTGCTGCTTGTCTGCTGTGTGACCTGGGGCAAGTCACTTCACTTCTCTGCTCCTCAGTTACCTCATTTGGGGATTGAGCCTGTGTCCAACCTGATTTGCTCATATCCTCCCCAGCACTTAGTACAGTGCTTGACACACAGTAATTATTATTATTATGTTGTATGGTTGAGGAAACTGAGAGAGAGGTAAGTTTAGTGACTCACTGAGATTATACAGTCAAACAATTAACCAGTTGTATTTACTGAGTGCTTGCTTTGGGCAGAACACCTAACTAAGAGATTGGGAGAGTACAGTTGAATAGAGTTGGCAGACATGTTCCTACAAGGAGCTTACAGTCTAGAAGAGAGGTCAGTGGCAGATTATGAGACCAGAACTTTTCAAGAAATGTGATCCTTTGGAGGCTTCAGAGGCTTCTGGAGTCAGGATTATAGGTTGCTTGGTTTATCTAGGCCAAACACCTTCTATCTAATGTTTCAGGCTCCTTCACGTTGGAAAATCATGATCCAAGTGGCTTTGGGATAATGGTGCCTCTTATTGTATCTGGCCTATAACCAAAGTGTCGTCTACAGTCTAATGGCTTCCTTCCCTTTGGGTCAAAAATCATAATATGTGATTCATTCAGCTGCATTTATTGAGAGCTTACTATGTGCAGAGCTCTGCACCAAGAGGTTGGGAGAGTACAATATAACAAAATTAGCGGACACTTTCCCTGCTCATAACAAGTTTACAATCTACTGCACAATGAGCGATAACATTAGGAAGGATTTTTTGAGAAGGAAGATAGGGGCAATGGAGCTCATTCTTGCTTTGATCCCCAGCTCAGTAGATCAGTAAAGCAAGAAATCCACATAGGCGGGAAATAAATGGCTCAATTCATCATTGTCATCCAGAAGAATTAGAGCAACACTAGCTGACCATTTTTGCTCTAAGCAACTAATGGGTAGAATTTCTGTCAGCTAAACCTCAGATGGGAACTGGACAAGGGCACGAGGTGGAAGTTTGAAGATTCTTCCCCGTTTGAGGTTCTTGCCATTCATCTTCAGCTGGTGTGTTTGGTGGTCGCATCGAAGACACGATGCCTGAAAAATAGACCTAGGAAAGGCAAGCTGCAATTTGTTGTGTGCGAGGAAGAGATAAATGCTTACATGAGGCCAAAATTACTGAAAGGGCCAGGAAAATTGAGTCTTGTTCCTCTGTGGTTCATAGAATCCCACGGGTTAGAGCCCTGGACCTCATTTCTACAATTCAAACTGCAGTGAGTCAAGCAGAGAAGCAGCATGGCTTAGTGGAAACAGCATGGCCCTGGGAGTCAATTGACGTGGATTCTAGTCCTGGCTCTGCCACTTATCTCTTGGATGACCTTGGCCATGTCACTTAACTTCTCCTTGTCTCAGCTTCTTCATATGTAAAATGGGGGTTACAATTGTGAGCCTCATGTGGGACAGGGATTGGGTCCACCTGATTATCTTATATCTGCACTTAGTATAGTGATTGGCATATAGTAAGTGTTAACATATACCATTAAAATAAAGTGAGAAGAGAAAATTACACTACATTCCTTTTTGTGTCCAGCAAATCATAATTTGGCCCACCAAATTTTGGTTTTAGGAAGAAAATTACATGCTTTAAATTCTACTTCCTCTACTTAGACCATAAGTCCCATGTGGGACAGGGACTGTGTCCAACCTGAATATCTTTTATCTACCCCCAGCACTTATCACAGTGCTTGGCATATAATAAACATTAACAAATATCATAATCACTATTATCACAGTGCTCACATCCTGAGGGATTTGGACTGGTATGCCAATGTCTAAGTCCCAGTCTATTAGAGTCCAATTTACAGTACTGTCTTATCCAACCCCATGATTACCCCCACCATAACTACCCTACACCACACCCAAACCCTTCAATTACCTGAGCTTTCAATCTTTTACAATTCAGCCTGTTAGACTGTAAACTCCTGGAGGACAGGTAATATGTGCTAATAATGATATTATGGTATTTGTTATGCACTTACTATGTGTCAGGTACTGTACTAAGTGCTGGGGTAGATACAAGCAAATCAGGTTGGACACAGTCCCTGTCCCACCTGGGGCTCACAGTCTCAATCCCCATTTTACAGATGAGGTAACTGAGTCACAGAGAACTGAAGTGACTTACTCAAGGTCACACAGCAGACAAGTGACAGACTTGTGATTAGAACCCATGACCTTCTGTCTCCCAGGCCCGTGCTCTATCAACTATGCTATGCTAATAAAAGAAATACAAATCATGTCATTTGTTAAGCACTTAATTATGTGCCAAGCACTATACTAAGTGCTGAATCAGATCAAATATATTCATATCAAACACACTCCCTATGCCTCATGGGGCTCGCACTCTAATGATGAGAAAGGATGGGTATTTCATCCCCACTTTACAAATGAGGAAATGGAGGCCCAGAGAAGTTAAGAGACTTGCCCAGAGGCCCACAGCAGGCAAATGTGCAGAGCTGAGAGCAGCGTGGCCTAGTGGATAAAGCACAGGCCTAGGATTCAGAACGACCTGAGTTCTAATCCAGGCTCTGCCACAAGTCTGTTGTTTGACTTTGGGCAAGTAGAGAAGCACCGTGATTCAGTGGAAAGAGCACGGGCTTTGGAGCCAGAGGTCATGTGTTCAAATCCCAGATCCACCCATGTCTGCTGTGTGACATTGGGCAAGTTACTTAACTTCTCTGAGCCTCAGTTACCTCATCTGTAAAATAGGGATTAAGACTGTGAGCCCTGCATGGGACAACCTGATCACCTTGTATCCCCCCCAGCACTTAGAACAGTGCTTTGCACATAATAAGCATTTAACAAATGCTTACTTAACAAATAACAAATTATTATTATTCTCTGGGCCTCATTTACCTCATCTGTAAAATAGGGATAAAGGCTGTGAGCCCCACGTGGGACAGAGACGGCGTACGACTGGATTAACTTGTATCTATCCCAGTGCCTACAAGAGTGTTTGGCTCATAGTAAGCACTTAGCAAGTCCCATAATTATCATTATTATTAACCCAGGTCTCCTGATTCCCGGATATGGGCTCTTTCCTCTAGGTCAAGCTGTCTCTTGAAAGGTCATCCTCTCCATCCCCTTGCCTCAAAACAAGGATATGCCTAAACTGTCTCAGTGACCCCAATTTCCTTTTGGGGAAGTCCAAGTTCCAGCAATGCCTTCAACCCTCTTTCTTGGCCAAGCAGTGGCTGTGTCCCTATGGGTCAGGGTCTCCCAGATGAGAGATTAGTCTCTTAAACACTGGAGGATGATGGAAAAGTTTCTAATTGCCACAGAGGAAAATGGGTTAAAACTTTGGGGAAAGTTGACAGCCCCACGTGTATTTCCTCAGCACAGCTCTACAAAATAGAAGAAGGTCTTGCCTTCAGAAATTCATGCCAAACGTCCCTCCTGTCATAAGATATGTAATTCTAATTGGGAAATTCGAGCCTCCTGAGGGTCTAGGAAAACAGAGTCAGAGTTTGGGTTTGGGAAAATGTCCAGGAAATGTCTGACAACTTGTCTGAATCCTGCCCTTCATGGAGAGTTCTGGAACACCATACGCCTGTCCTTTCCACTAAGTTTTGCCTCTCCTTCCTGCAAAGCTGAAACCTGTTTGAGTTGTGTGAGAGGTTCCTGGATTCCTGAGATAAGCCAAGGTCTTCTGAAGAAAAAGACATCGAGCCTCAGATGATTTCTCTCCCAACGTGCAGGGCAAACACATAAAACTCTACACCTTATAGAAATATGCCCAGCTTACAGGACTTTTTTAAGTCAAAATCAATAATTTTGCTTTCAGCTAGGTGGAGGTAATGGATACATGTTGTGATTTTTAACTATTAGCAATATGGTTGAAAAGAGGAAATAAGGGATTTTACAGCTGCTGCTGGGACTGGATATTATTAGACCTTAATATTTAACTTGGTTTGTGCCCCAAAATTGATTTGCTATTGTTGTTATTATGACTGTTTCCAGGTGGTGTCTGCTTTAAAAAAATGCACAATTAAATTAGCTCAGGAATGCGCTATCCCTAAATTATATTTTTTTTTTTCAGACGTACCCTGAAGAAAGTCTTTTTATTTTGCCTCTAAAAGCAAAGTTCGATTTTTCACTGCTGCTTTTCTTGTTGCACTGGAATCGTACAAACATGGAAAGCTACAATATGACCCAAGATGGGTGGGAAGGTTTTCTCCCACTCACCAGCCCCCTTTCTGTCTTCCCTCTTGGTTAACATGACGAAGTAGATAACCGTGGACCTGGGATTCAAAAGGTCATGGGTTCTAATCCTGGCTCTGCCACTTGTCTGCTCTGTGACCTTGGGCAAATCACTTGACTTCTCTGTGCCTCAGTTCCCTCAACTGGAAAATGGGGATTGAGATTGTAAGCCCCAAGCAGGACAGGGATTCTGTCCAACCAGATGTGCTTGTATCCACCCCAGTGCATAGTACTGTGCCTGGTGCATAACAAGTGCTGAACAAATACCATAACTATTATTATTATTTCATTTCTCTAGACAAACCCTCCCCGTCGAGTCCTCAATTTGAACTCAATTCCTGGAAAGTCATTAATTGCTTTGTCCTTGATGCCACCCTCTGGAACTGGAGGAATGAAACAAAACTCTGAGATTCTTAAAATGTACTTAATATCCTTGATTATTTTCTAAAACATAATAAAAATGGCATTTACTAAATGCCTACTAGGTGTCAAACACTGAATGAAGCACTAGGGCATACACAAAATCAGATTGGACAGAAGCTCTGTCCCATATGGGACTCATGGTTTTAGGAGGAAGAAGGACAGGTACTTAAATCCCATTTTATGGATGTGGAAATGGAGGACCTGAAAAGTTAAGCGCCTTACCTAAGGTTTCATAGGCAGCAAATAGCAGAGTCAAGATCAGAACCCAGATTTCCCTACTCCCAGGCCCTTCTGTTTTTGGCTAGACCATCTGCATCTACATCTTTCTGTCTCCTCCTTTTTCTCAATCCATCAAATAGAATTATTTCTTGGACAGCTCAATGGAAGCTCCAATCCAGTCATTCTCTGGCCTGTGGTAAAAAATTGTAGTCTCTTTGAACCAACTCTCAGTCATCATCTGAGGTGCGGCTCAGCCTATGAACCTCTTTCCCCCTCCTCTCAGTCTGTTCAAAGACTCTGAGGAGCTGTGGAGCCAGGGAGAATGATTTTTCCCTTCTCTTCCTCCCAGTCTGGCCCCAGAAGCAAAGCATCGTGAGACTGAAAAGAGGGCCACAGACTGGACCTATTTCCTCAAGTCCCTGAGTGCACTCAACTATCTCTCTCCTAAGAGAAAAGGGGAGAATCCACCTTTCTGGGAAGGGTTTCCTTTCCTGTTCCTCCTGGCCCCTCCTGTCTCACCCACTACCGCTCTCTTGGCTAATTCAGAAGTGGGACGAGGGAATAGTTTTGACACCAGAAATTACTGATTCCAGTGAAATCTTCCTCCTGGAATTGAGGCTTTAACTCCGTTGAAGTGAAAAACTGTAAGGGGATGATAACAGAGTTCCTAGCACAGAGCTACAGTCTGTCATGGAATTTTGCTACCTAAGCAGCCACTGACTGTCAAAGCAATGATAGGCAGGAAAGTAGAAAAAATAATCAAGAAGTCAAGCACATCCTTTGGGACACTGCCAAATGTAAAGATGGATGATTGTCACAGGCTTTTGAGTAGTGGGGAGATGTGTGCAGAATAATTATTTTAGAAAAATGATCCGAGCAGCAAAGTGAAATCTGGACTGGTGAGGAAGGGGCTGGAGGCAAAGAGGTCAGTGAGGAAAACAATATAGCAAAGCCATCTCTTTCTCGCTGCAAATGATCTGACACATTTTATAATCCAATAGTTTGAGACATAATGGATTGAGTCTGGGCCTGGAAGTCAGAAGGTCATGGGTTCTAATCCCAATTCCACCCCTTGCCTGCTGTGTGACCTTGGGCAAGTCACTTCACTTCTCCGTGCCTCAGTTACCTCATCTGTAAAGCGGGGATTGAGACTGTGAGCCCCGGATGGGACAGGGACTGTGTCCAACCCAATTGGTTTGTATCCATCCCAGTGCTTAGTACATCGCCTGGCACATAGTAAGCACTTAACAAATACCACAGTTATTATTCTTTGGATCTGTAGTAGGAATTCCACCTAGATCAAAATTGGAAGGACAGGAAAAGAAAAGACAGACCTATAGCCTTCAAAATTCTGACCAAGGTTGGAAAGTGTGTTCAGGAAAAAGTCCTTCAGGGATAAGATTCAAAATATTTTGGCAGTTTCTGGACACACGTAATTTTCCAGCACGATAGAATGCCATTCCCACTTTTGGATGGAACTGTAAAATATTGACAGTTTCTTTTGAGCAAAAGAATGGTCTACTCTGGTATAACTTTTCCCAGACAGATTTTACAAAAGACGTGACCAACCAAAATTTTTTTATAGATCCCAACATTTTTGAAGAGTGTTAGAATGAACCACTACTCCCTCTTGGGCACTTTGGAGACCCAATTTCAGAAATAAATAATCCATGCTTCCACTGGTTGATTGGTCAGACAAGTTCAGTCAATAGCCACAAGTCTTTGGACACTTTAGAAGCAATCGTCTAAATGATGCCAAAGAGTGGTGGAAAAAGGTGAGATCAATCCTATTCACCCTGCTTGACATCAATCATTTCTGAAATGCTTTAGGAAACCACATTCATTAGGCTGAAGAAATTATTATTGTAAATAATTATAGTCCGTTCTCTGTGCAGGGGTTCTTGTCTTATGCTGCAAGTCGCCTCTGATCCATAGCTACTCAATGGACACATCTCTCCCAGAATGCCTCACCTCCATCTGCAATTGTTTTGGTAGTATATCCACAGAGTTTTCTTGGTAAAAAATATGGAAGTGGTTTACCATTGCCTTTTTCCACACAGTAAACCTGAGTACCTGCCCTTAATGCTGCTGCTCAGCAAGGTGAGTTTTGTCCTGTAGCAAATTGCCTTCCCCTTGCTAGCCACTGCCCAAGTTAGGAATGGATTGGATAGGCCTCTGCTTGACTCTCCCTCCTGTAGCTGAGACAGGTAGAGTACTGGAAACTTTCCAGGTGCCATCCTGAGAAGGGGTTACATTCTTGAAAAACTCTCATTATAAGTCTTTCTTGTTTTCCTCATTAAAAGTGGCTTCCTTGACACTGTGCACATGCACAAAACTGATCCTTCTAGCACAACAGCATGTTCTATCCCAAAAGATACTCATTGTTTGACTTCCTTTATTCACCTCTCCAACTCCATAGTACTTTGTACATATCCTTAATGTATTTATTCATACTACTGTCTGTCTCCCCCTCTTGATTCTGAGCTTGGGAGCAGGGAAACTCTCTACCAATCTGTTATATTGTACTCTCCCAAGTGCTTAGTACAATGCTCTGCCCACAGTAAGTGCTCAATAAACACAATTGATTGATTGATTGAAGAAGCTTTCCCCATTTCCCAACAGCATTTTGAAAATACATCTTGAAAGCATATGTGATTATGGAACTAACTAAATCATAAATTCGCATGGTGTCATTTCATGCTTCAAGTCATTTTCTACAGCACTTCTTTTTAATGGTAGCTGTTAAGTGATTACTACATATCAAACAGTGTTCTAAATACTGGGGTAGATACAAGTTAAAACGTTTTGTTCTCCCAACACCCCTGGGAGTGAGGCAGGCATTATTTTCTCAGTTTTACAGATGAGGAAACTGAGGTGGAGAAAGGTTAGATAACCTGCCCAGGACTTGTGATATGATTGAGTGATTGATTGATTGCCTTATCGATCTCCCACCTTTCACATCTGCAATCTTTCTTCAGTCAGTGGTATTTATTGAGTGCTTACTAGATACAGAGCACTGTACTAAGCACTTGCACACATTATTCCCTCATAACAGTAATAATAATGATGGCATTTATTAAGTGCTTATTATGTGCAAAGCACTGTTCTAAGCGCTGGGGAGGTTACAAGGCAATCAGGTTGTCCCATGAGGGGTTCGCAGTCTTAATCCCCATTTTACAGATGAGGTAACTAAGGCACAGAGAAGTTAAGTGATTTGCCCAAAATCACACAGCTGACAATTGATGGAGCCGGGATTTGAACCCATAACCTCTGACTCCAAAGCCCATGCTCTCTCCACTGAGCCACACTGCTTCTCTACCTAGGTACCATTAATGTGCTGGGAACTCATTCTGATTCCAAAAGATCGATTGATCTCTAGCCCCCAGATGAATGAATCTTAAGAGAATTTGTTCCTTTCACAATCTCCGAAATAAAATTCAAGTTGGATTTCCACATGACTTTAATCTCTGGTCCCCTAAGGCAGTCTAGTGGAAAGACCACAGGACTGAGGTTCAAAAGACCTGGGTTCTAACCCCAGCGCTACCACTTGTCTGCTGTGTGACCTAGGGCAGCTCACTTAACTTCTCAGGGTCTCAATTTTCCATACTATCAAACTGAATACTTGTTTTCTCTCCTCCATAGACTGTGAGTCTCATCATGGAGTGGGTCCAAGCTGATTATTTTATATCTGCCCTAGCGCTCAGTAACAATGCCTGACTCAGAGTAAGTGCTCAGCTATTATTATTGTTGATATTTCTGTCTGAGTTTGAAGATGATGGTACTGAGGGTGAGGCTTTTCTCAGTAACTGCAGGTGTGGCTAATAAAAGTACTGGGTGACTGACAACCCTCTAATCTAATTACATGTGATCCATGTACACATTTGGTCCCTGAGAAGCAGCGTGGCTCCGTGGAAAGAGCCCAGGCTCCTGGGAGTCAGAGGTCATGGGTTCTAATCTCAGCTCTGCCACTTGTCAGCTGTGTGACTCTGGGAAAGTCACTTGCCTTCTCTGTGCCTCAGTGACCTCATCTGTCAAATGGGGATGAAAACTGTGAGCCCCACGTGGGACAACCTGATCACCTTGTATCTCCCCTTGCACTTAGAACAGTGATTGGCACATAGTAAGCACTTAACAAATACCACCATTATTATTATTATTATTCTCATGAGACCTTATGCTCTTTGAGGGCAGGGATCATGTCTACCACCTTTATTGTATTGTCCTCTCCCAAACACTTAGTATACAGTAAAAGCTTGATAAATACCATCAATTGATTGATGCACTGTGGTACCTGTACTGCCTCCAGTGCCTAGTGGCATTTTTTCCCTCCTCTTTGTCTTGTGATTTTCTCGAAGGTTCTGTTGCCATTTCTATTTTTTATGACATTTATCAAGCACTTTTTGTGTGCTAGGCACTGTGCTAAGTGCTGGGGTAGAAACAAGATTAACAAATTGGACACAATCCATGTCCCTCATGGGGATCGCAGTCTTAATTCCCATTTTACAGATGAGGTAACTGAGGCCCAGAGAAGTGAAGTGACAGGCCCAAGGTCAATCAGCAGACAAGTGATGAAGCTGGGATTAGAACCCAGGTCCTTCTGATTCCCAGGCCCATGCTCTATCCACTAAGCCATGCTGCTTCTCTCACTCCTTGTCAGGATGATCCATCTACTATCCACAGTAGTGTGGAATTTTTGGCTTCACTGTGCCTTTGAAGTGTTTTTTTCTGTTCACCTTATTAACAGTTTTTTTGTTCCAGCTCATCGTCCTCAAGTATCCCACACCACAAAGGAGTAGTGGGACAAATATCACTTCTACATGAATGATCTAGACTGTAAGCTCATCATGGGCAGGGAATGTTTCTGTTTATTATGATATTGTACTCTCCCAAGTGCTTAGTTCAGTGTTCTGCACACAGTAATCACTCAGTAAATATGACTGAACGAATGGAAAGGTCTGACTGCTTTCCACTGGTAATAATAATAATAATAATAATAATAATGGCATTTGTTAAGCACTTACTATGTGCAAAGCACTGTTCTAAGTGCTGGGGGGGATAAAAGGTAATCAGGTTGTCCCACGTGGGGCTCACAGTCTTAATCCCCATTTTACAGATGAGGTAACTGAGGCTCAGAGAAGTTGTGACTTGCCCAAGGTCACACAGCAGACATGTGGCAGAGTTGGGATTCAAACCCATGACCTCTGACTCCCAAGCCTGGGCTCTTTCCACTGAGCAACGCTGCCATCTCTAGACTTTAAGCTCCTTGTGGGCAAGAACTCTACTGTACTGTCTTCTTCCAGCTCTTAGTACAGTGCTCTGTATGCAGTTAAGCATTCAGTAAATACTACTGATTGATCGATTAATCCTGTCTTACCTCTTGAATAGTGTAGCCACCACACGAGAGGAAATTATTTGGTACAGAGCTGATGCTTAGCTGAAGGCAATTGATTACAGAATCATGAAATCTACAGTACTGATTTATCTTCCTCTCCTGGAGTTCCGATTATGGTATTAGAGGATTTTATATTTTACTATGGAGCACTTCCCCCACCCCATTATTAATAACTAGAAACTCACCCATGGAAATCAAATACTACAGAAAACACAAAAGCATCCGGCCTTCAGTTCCGTTAGACATCATGAAGTTAATGGTGCAGTCATGTAAAACTCCTCTCTTTAATCAAACAACTAACTCAGTCCCAAGGGATGGTTTTACACTCAGGTACCCCGACTTTTGGGGAAAATGAGGCTGGCAAGCATTGGTGGCAAAATGATTTGTCTAACCTCAACAAATGTGTGGAGCAAGCCCGCTTCTGCTCCTCCCTTTTGTGTTCACTGTCCTGATTCTAAACTAAGCCATGTTCATGATAAACAATCATGAGCAAGCAGCAAGAGAAGCAGCATTGCTTAGCGGTTAGAGCTCAGGCCTGGGCAACAGAAGAATCTGGTTTCTAGTCCCAGCTACTCCGTATGTCTGTTGTATGACCTTAGGCTAGTCACTTAACTTCTCTGAGCCTCAGTTGTGACTTCATGTGTAAAATGTAGATTAAGACCGTGAGCCCCATGTGGGGCATGGACTGTGCCCAACCTGATTAGCTTGTATCTATCCCACAGCTAAGAACAGTACCTGGTCCATAATAATTGCTTAATGAATACTGTACAAACAAAAAAAAAAATCCAAAGCACAGCTGCCAGGTTTTCCTAGTTCTTGGTTTTCCTTGCCCTGGGTTGGTAGTGGATGGATTAGGCCAGCAGGTTTTACCCACACCTGTGATATCTTAGAACAGTATTTTGCACATAGCACTTAATAAATGCCATCATTTTTATTAGAGCCCACTGTTGGGTAGGGACTGTCTCTACATGTTGCAAACTTGCACTTCCCAAGTGCTTAGTACAGTGCTCTGCACACAGTAAGCGCTCAATAAATACGATTGACTGATTGATTGATCTGGTGATGGTGCCGATGGGAGCAGTGAGATGCCTTGTGGGATCCAGTAAGCATTGGAACTGTTGGAAAAAAAAGTGAATCAACACAATGGAAATAGAGTGGGGGAGGGAGGTGGGGTGGGTCCACCAAAGGACTGGGGAAACAGGGAAGCGAGTTTGGGGGCCAGGGGCAAGGTCAGCATTTGTAATTTATTTATTATATTTGTCATTTATGTATTATATTTGTAATTCATTTATATTAATGTCTGTCTCCCCCTCTAGACTTTAGGCTGCTTGTGGGCAGGGAACATTTCTGTTTATTCTTGTATAGGGAAGGAAGGAGGAAGGAAGGAAGGGAGGGAGGGAGGGAGGGAAGGAGGAGGGAGGGGAGGAGGGAAGGAAGGAAGAGAGGAGGGAGGGAGGGAGGGAAAGAAGGAGAGGAGGAGGGAAGAGAGGAGGGAAGGAGTGGAGGAGGGAAGGAAGGAGGGGAGGAAGGAAGGAAGGAGGGGAAGAAAGGGGAGAAGGGGAGGAAGGAAGGAGGGGAAGAACGGAGGGGAGGAGGGGAGGAAGGAGGGAAGAAAGAAGGGGAGGAGGGGAAAAAGGAGGCGAGGAGGGGAAGAAGGAGGGGAGAAGGGGAAGAAGGAGGGGAGGAGGGCTCAATAATGCAATTGAATGAAAGGAAGTCTTACGAGCCATGAGAAGAGAAGAGGGCTAGGTAGGGGAGGGGGTGTGGAACTGGAGACGGGCATGGTTACTTCCCTTGAATATTTGAAACACCAGAGATTTAAGGCACAGCTGCATCCAGAGGAAGTGATTTCTGCTCTGGCTTGGAAAAGGCCAAAGGACAGCTGTTGGGATGGAGTTATTGCACCCCCCTGGGTTTTTTTAAGGTCATTTTTTTCATAAGAAACCAACTCTCACAAGAATGTATTCAAGAAGCCCCCCTTGCTACCCAACAGAGGTCCAGAAGTGACAGTATTCTAGTAGTGGTAGCAAGGTATTTATTGAGCACCTATTGGATGCAAGGCATTGAATGAAACTCTTGGGTTGTGCAAGCCAAGCAGTGACACGTTCCCTAACAGCATGCATGTTATACTCCAATGGGAAGTTGGTACACTAACTGTATGTAGATTTGTCAAACTGGAGGAGTTGATGTGGGGTGGGGAGGACGACACGTATGAACAGCCGTAGCTGTTGTGGATGGGTAGGTAAGGAGAGACCAGTTGATGATGACTATTCAAATCCATGACCAAGATCTTCAGTTTGATTTAAGAACTGACTGGAAGTCATTTGGCTAACAAAATCTCACTTTCTTTTAAAATGGAAATGACATTATCAACTGGAAAATAAAAAATCTAAATTGTCCACAAATGTCCCTCTGCCAAGTGGCTTAGTGGAAAGAAAACAGACCTATAAAACAAAGGACCCAGGTTCAAGTCGTGCCTCTGCCCTTTGCCTGCTCTCTGACCTTGGGCAAGTCGCTTAACTTCTCTGGGTCTTTGTTCCCTCATCTGTAAAATGCAGATAGAGACTGTGAGCTCCATGCAGGACATGGGCTGTTTGCAACCTGACCATCCTGTAACAACAACAGCACTTAGTATAGCGTCTGGCAAATTATAAATGCTTAACAAATGCCATTTAAAAAGTTCTTAATAAATACCACAATTATTAGGATTACCATAATCATTAGTATTAAGTTTACCAACTTAACACAGTCAACATCAAGCTTTGTTTACTGTTTAGCACGTTGTTGGACTGATATTTAATTCCAGTGCTGATTAGTGTTTCCTGAATCACAACTACCTCTGTTTGGCAGAGCAAAATCCCCAAGAAGATCTCCAGTAACTATTCCAAAACTACAGTGGCAACCAATAATAGACTCAAAGAGTTGATTTTGAGTTTCTGTTTTCCTACGTTTTCCTACATTTTTTTCTCTGGCTCTATTAATCTCTTGAGATTTTCCTCAGCACCCTTACCTCCCATCTTCAACCACTAATTTTCTTACTCAGGTAACAGCAAAATTTAAGGACTTCTTAACCTTAGATCAGAATATGAGGGCACCTTCAGCAGGCTCTGGTTTCTGAGGGAGTCATTTATAGATGAGGGGTTCACATCTTGAACTGAATGAAGGACACGACTAGTTCATCTGAGGAAATTCACAACTAGGCTTGGCAGCCATTCAAAGCAGCTAAAATGCAGAACAAAATTGAAACATTGGCTTTGGAGTTTTGCCCGCTTTTCAAATGTCTGCTGTGAACTGGAATACACAGTTACTATGCACTCACGAGAGAGAGAGAGAGAGAGAGAGAGAGAGAGAGAGAGATTATTTCTTAAGTGCTTCTGTGTGCCAGGCACCATACTAAGAGCTGAAGTAGACACAGACTAATCAGTTTGGACACTATGGGGTTCATAGTCTTAATTCCCACTTTTCAGATGAAAAAACTGAGGCATAGAGGAGTTAAGTGATTTACCCAAGGTCACACACAGTAGGCATGTGGCCAAACAGGGATTAGAACCCAGGTCCCATTCCCGGAAGCTTTCTACTTGCCATGCTGCTGCTTCTTTAAAATTTCCTTAATCTAAAGAGTTGTTGATGACCCCTGTGTGGTCATTTGCAATTTCTTCTTGTACGCCCTATGAACTGCTGATTCGATGCTTGATTTTGGTAGACTAAATGAAGACGGATCTGCAATTAATACTCTGAGATTATTGACTCTTTATTCTCCTTCCAGGATGGCATTTTGTTAAGCGCTTACTATGTGCAAAGCACTGTTCTAAGAAGTTGGGAGGATACAAAGTTATCAGGTTGTCCCAAGTGGGGCTCACAGTCTTCAGCCCCATTTTACAGATGAGGGAACTGAGGCACAGAGAAGTTAAGTGACTTGCCCAAACTCTCTCAGCTGACTATTGGCGGAGCTGGGATTCGAACCCATGACCTCTGACTCCCAAGCCCATGCTCTTTCCATTGAGCCACGGTGCACACAAGAAGCACAAAGCAACAGCCACAGTTCTAAACTTAAGGACAAATTTACTCATTGCAATGGTTATGATTAGGAAATGGGGGCTATGAATCAGAAACAGATTTTGGGGGGGCGGGTTGCTTTGGCTTTTATACTTTTCAGACTCCTTAGTAAATTCCATTCAGATCACAGACTTTTAAAAAGCCTCTCGGTTGGTGACTGTTTCAAGGCTAGGGTTTAAGAAAAAAATTCAGCCATTTTCTCCATAGAAGAAAAATTTCCACCTCAGTGGAGCTCAATGAAATCCATGGCTTAGGAGTTAAACGGTTAAACAGATTTCAATGTGCTCTTCAGGAAGTAATTCCACCATCGCCAGGGAACAATCCATAACATTCAGTGGATTACTGGAGTCTAAAATTCTGGGGCTATCAATATGCTAAGTTTTATTGCCACTAAGCTTACTGCTGAGCCCAAAAAAGGAGTCAAGGATTATGTGACTAGACCTGCTTTCCTTCTTCTCTGTCTCCTCCCATTTTTCTCCCTCAGCTTTGTTAGAGATAAGCTAAAAAGGGTTATGCCACTCAGTTATATTATCCTTCCCATGCCTTCACCTGTTTCATCTGCACAGAGAACTCCTATTGACTTCAGACTTGGGGTTCTGACTTTGATGTCATTGTGAGCTCTGCTGAAGAAGAAAAAAATAGATTTTTCTGGGGGAATTAGGAAAGATTGTTCTTGAGTTTGATGTGCCGAGTAAAGGCATTTGAAACAGTTTGTTAAATAACCTGCCCGAAGAAATCTCAGTTTATCTATGTCCATCTCAAAATAGAGCAATAATAATAATAGTAATAACAATAGCAATATATTATAGTAATATCTTACTCACTATTATTCACTTTAATATTATCTGTTAAGTGCTTACTATGTGCCAAGCAACTAAGCTCTTGGATAGGTACAAGATAATCAGATCAGATACAGTCCATGTCCCACATGGGACTCACAGTTTAAGTAGAAGCGAGAGCAGGTAATAATAGTAGTAATAATTGTGGTATTCATTCAGTGATTACTATATGCCAAGCACTGTACAAAGCACTGGGGTAGATAAAGATAATCAGGTTGGACACAGATCCTGTCCCACATGAGACTCACAGTCTAAGAGGGAAAATAGATCTTAAATCCTCATTTGAGAGGTGAGGAAACTGAGGCACAGACAAGTTAAGTGACTTGCCCAAGGTCACCCAATAGGCAAGTTTCCCTATTCACTCAATTGTATTTTCATGCTATCACATTTATTGAGTGCTTGATGTGTGCAAAGCACTGTAAAACATTTTCTCCTAGGGCAGTATTCCCATGATAACTTAATGACAGGGCAGAATTAGGGTTGAAAGTGTAAATCACTGGAGAGAGAGTGAAATTTTGGACACGGTAGAGGAAGATTCCTTCATGGCATCCATTGCCACTTATGATGAATCAATTAATCAATCCTATTTATTGAGTGCTTACTGTGTGCTAAGCACGGTAGTAAAAGCTTGGGTAAGCACAGAGTTGGTAGACATTTCCTATCCACAGAAGTAGCATGAACTAGTGGCAAGAGTCTTGGGAGTCAGAGGATATGGGTTCTAATCTCAGCTCCTTCACTTGTCTGCTGTGTGACCTAGGGCAAGTCACTTAACTTCTCTATGCCTCAGGTACCTGATCTGTAAAATGGGGATTAAAACTATGAGCCCCATGTGGCATAGGGACTGTGTCCAACCTGATTACATTGTATCTACCTCAGCACTTAGAACAGTGCTTGGCACATAGTAAGTTCTTAGCAAACACCATAAGTATTATTATTATTATTTTTAATGAGTTTATGGTCTACAGGGTAAGGCGGGTATTGATATAAATAAGTAAATTGTGGCTATGTATGTAAATGTTGTGGAATGATGAGTCAACCTCACTCTATTCAGGTGGTGAAAGGAAAAGGCAACACCCATAGGATTTGGGAGAAGATCAAGGTATCTAGGTAATGAGGAAAAAAGTGCCAAGGAAGGTCAAGGTGCCTGTCTATTCATTCATCCGTTCATGAATTCTTTCATGCATTCATTCATTCATGCACTCTCAATAGTCTTTATTGAACAACTGTAAGCTCACTGTGGGCAGGGAATGTGTCTGCCGTGTTGTTTTGTTGTACTCTCCCAAGAGCTTAGTACAGTGCTCTGCATACAGAAAGTGCTCAATAAATACAACTGATTGATGGATTGATCTATTGTGCACAGAACTTAGTGGACATGAGCA
This sequence comes from Tachyglossus aculeatus, assembly GCF_015852505.1. NCBI lineage: Eukaryota > Metazoa > Chordata > Mammalia > Monotremata > Tachyglossidae > Tachyglossus > Tachyglossus aculeatus. The sequence goes on along the minus strand of NC_052090.1, from coordinate 7,603,810 downwards.
GAACACTGTGCTGGGCACTTAGCAAAACACAATAGAAACAAAAGGAACATTTTCTGTCCCTGTTGGATGGAATTACAATGGAATTAGAGTTCTCTAGATTTTAAACTCATTGCAGGCAGCAAACATGTCTACCACGTCTTGTGGTACGGTACTCTCCCAAAGCACTACACACAGTAAGGGCTCAGTAAATACCATAGATTGACTGATTAATAGTGAAGACAGAATTGTATACAAACAGTGAGTGGAATCAATCAATCGATCGTAATTGTTGAGCACTTATTATGTGGAGTATTATGTGCACTGTACTAAGTGCTTGGGGAGCACAATGCAACAGAATTAGCAGACATGTTCCCCGCCCATAACGAGCTTACAATCTAGAGGACTAGATTGTAAGCCAAAGGAAAGACACGAATACAACTGGAAACAGCAAGGATATTATCAAATTGATTTAAACACTTCATTTATATATGTGTGTGGGTGTGTGTGCACACGTATTCAGGGTGTTTTCTCTCTGTAAGCTCCTTATGGGCAGGGAACGTGTCTTCTCTTTCTTGCATTTCTCTTGTATTGCACTCTCTCAAGAATTTAAAATAGTGCTCTGCAGACAGTAAGCACTCAAAAAATATCATTGACTGTTTGGTTAATATTAAGCACTTACTATGTGCCAAAAACTGTGCTAAATTCAAAGCACAATCTTTATCCTACGTGGGGTTTGCAGTCTTAGAGGTTGTTGGGAAGATATTAATCAATTAATCAATCACTGGTAATTATTGAACACTTACTAGGTGCAGAGGACTGTATTAAGTGCTTGCGAGAATAAAACACCACAGAATTAGCAATTACTAGACATGTTCCCTTCCCATAATGAGCTGACAGTTTGGAGCAAGAGACAGACATTAATATAAATAAATAAGTAAATCATAATACATAATTTAAAGATTTGTACAGAAGTTATGACCAGAGGCAGTAGAAATGAGTCAAGTAACATCCCCTGGGGGACTTTGAAGATGGGAAAGAGATGTAATGTGGTGCAAAGAGAATTCCAGTCAAGGAGGCTAGCCTGGGAGAGGCGGAGCCTACAAGCTGGGGTGTCATGGCTGAAGGAAAACAACTGTATAAGCAGAATAGAGCTGGTAAGGGGAAGCCAAGAATCTTTCTCAGTGTCCACAACGTGCCAGCAAACCAGCATATTTAAAGTGTTACCATGCTACTTTAACCCCTTAGGCTAAACTCTATTCCTTGAAACAACAAAAACAATAGGGAAAAAGAGAGACTACCATTTGATGTTAATAATCTATAACCCAGGAGCTATTTGGGTCTCTGAATTTGACATTAAACAAGAATCATGAAGCTCACCCTGAGGAATTGCCAAAAATGTAGATATCAGAAACTAGGTACAAGTTTTCATGAAGCTTAACAAAAAGTTGATTTTTAGAAATGGCAGTGTTGTGCTTTTATTCTTTTTAGGACTGAAATGCATGCCAATAAGAAACTGACACTGAAAAAACACCTGTATAAATCCAGTGTTAATAAAAAAGGGTATTACAAAAATGAAAAAAGTCACAAGAGCAAAACTGATGGTTAATCGCTCTGAACACTAAACACCAGGTGAATATTTCTGGCACAAAACCCTGGGCCAGAAACTCTTCAAAGACCCTGGCAGGTTGAAAAACCCCAATGATCTTTGTTAAATGAAGGTATAGAAATTCAGAGTTCATTTTGAGTAACTTCTTTTAGAGAATCAGCTCTGGTCTATAAATAACTGGAAATTGAAATTAGTGTCCAGCAAAGCACCGATGTGAAGAAGATCTTGGTGTGCAAATGAACAAATAAACCTAGGGGAATGATATTAAACATCCCATATATATAACCCAATGAACAGGAAAAATTGATGAGGTAAAAACTCACTTGTCCCCCAAAATTAATGTGGAGAATGCAGATAGGGAGAGACCCAAATGACAATGTGTTCATAAACTTCTCCACCACTTAACCTAACCCATCCCTCCCGTTTTCCTTATGTCCTCAAAACTCTTCGGGACAAGCAATCAGTTGCTTATGATGGTCAATTATTCGACTCCAGAAGTACAGTATGATATGCAGATGACTATATTATCGCTTCACAGAGACATCTCAGAAATATGAACTCACACAAGGTTGAAGCAGAATGAAGTTGTGTACTAATCCATGCCCGTGAAACTTCACCCTTGAAAAGTTTCATTAACAACCCATTACTGAATGTGGCCATCAAATTCTGCTAGCTAGGCGGCACAACATGACCGATAACACAAAGAAACTGACAATTAAATCAAATAAGCCAGGATTTTCTTTGGGATACGGACACAGTGTAATGATGACTATGGTCAACCGTAATAGTTAAGGCATCATGCCAAAAGTAAAGATCTAAAATGCTGAGGTGAAATTCAGACTTCTTCTGGACAGAAAGACATGGGCGAACCAGAGTGTCTTGAGTTTCACCAGTGTCATCCGCCAGCCATAGTCAGCATCAACTGACATGGTGAGTTCATTAACAATTTAGTCCTTAGAACACAGTCATCTTGCTAAGATCAAAGTTATGCTCACTATGCGGGATGGGGTTTGTGAGGTGAATGAATGAGAGTGAGATAACCCAAGCAGTTGTTTATGGGCACGCAATGGGACACAGACACACACAGTGAGGGCAAAAATAACACTTCAAAGAAACGGTGAAACCCAGTCTCAAATGATGTGTAATAGCAAGAGGACGTTGGAAGGCAAACCAACTTGCTTCTGCCAGTGTGAGTAAAACAGCTCCAAATTTGATGTTATGAACATTAAGTGCTTAAAAATTTGCTTACCAGAGACCCACAAACTTCAAGGATAGTTAAGACAGCTGGGGAGAGAATAGTAAATGCTGTGTGTTTCCTTTCCTCAATAATTGGAGGGGTCTTTTTTTCATTGTTTTAATAAGGCAATTGCTTTACGGGTGCCATCTGTTCCTTCCCTCAAGATTTTCACCACATAGGAGAGTGCTTTGATGATGAAAAGCGACATCGCTTTTATTGCATTCCATCTTCTTCACAGTAATTTAAAAATTTACATATGCCTGGAGTGTCACTTTGGGCTGCTTTCCTGTGTTTATTCCTAGTAGTTACTAAATTCAAATTGGAATCTTAGCACAAGGATTGCCAATTGCTGGTGTTGTGCCTCTTCTAGGAAATCATCACATACTGCCCCATATTTCACTTTATTTCCCCATCAGGGTTTCGGTTTCACTTGTCTACAGGATCAGCACAGGACAGTATTGATATTGTACGAATCGGTGGGGAATGGGGGAGAATTTAGTCTAACACAAAGAGTTATGCAGTGGGCAAAGGTTAATAGGCACGTTTTTACTCCTCTGACTTTAGAAGTTGTTTTAAAGATAATAAAAGAGCTCTACAGTTTCTGATCATTTGCATAATGTGCAAGAGATTTAGTACTTCATGAAGTGCAGTCGAACGAGGCTGAGAACTGTGGCTCGAATATCTCAGCTTGGATTTGAAAGAGTGGCCCTTCAATCAAAATGGAAAGGCAAGCGTGAAGAATGGTTCTGCTGAGGTTTGGGGAACGCTTTTAAAGTGCCTGACCTGAACGTTTTAAAACTCCCTCCCTCCCTCCCCTTTCCATCCATATAACTCTACTCCACATCCTCCAGCCCTTCAAGGTAGAGCTGCCAAGTATTTTTTTATGTCTCTATATGTTAAAACGAAGTATTGTTCCTCTTAAAGTCATTAGTTCTGTGAACTGAAAATTACATTTTAGATCCTGAAATATTAATGCCTTCCAGAATTTGAGATTTATATTCTGCTCAGGTCAAATTTGGTAGTGCAAACAGCAAATGCCTCCAACCAAGCAATCATGGGCCAGGGAATTATTTGAATCTGTAAACCTAGCAAAAAAGCCTTGATGCCTGGCTTTGCAAGGAGATTTGGAGAGTGAAGACTGGTGAAATCAGGTAGTGTACCTATGCCCCCCCCCCGCAAAATCCCTCAGATTTGGACAAGAATCTGAGTTGATGCCTCATGCCTTCACAGTTTCTGCCTCATTCTCCAAACAAAAATTGGGAGATCATGTTTGGATTTCCTTGAAAATGGCAGGAGGGGCTCATATCAGCAGAGCTATCGATCAGTCAATCAATCAATGCTATTTACTGGATCCCTACTGAATGGAGAGTACACTACTAAGTTCTTGGGAAAGTACAACAGAACCAAACCAATCCAAATGATCATTCAATCAATAGCATTTACTGTATGCAGAGCACTGTACTAAGCACTTGGGAGAGTACGAAGAGTTAGAAGACATGATCCCTGCTCCCAAGAAGCTTTTGTTTCATGACTTCAGAGAGGAAGACAGACAAAAATGACTGACAAATTTGGGAGCAGCAGAAGAAACATGGAGATTGGATGTTCCTCCTTACACTGTAAGTCTTTGCAGGCAGGGATCATGTCTACCAACTGCTGTATTGTGCTTTCTGCAGTGTTGATTGATTGATAAGAGAGGCAGTAGCAGAGCTAAATCAGGATAATTAATTGAATATATAGCATACATACCAAGCACGGGGGGAATAATTTAATGCCAAGGATGGTATCAGTCATTCAATCAATGAGTGCTATTTATTGCACACTTACCATTGGGGAGATATTACTTGTGGTGCTGTGGATTAGCCCAGGGAGGCTTCCTCTAAGAAGTGGAATTTTAAAGGGACTTAGACCTTAGGTAGAGTTGATTTATCTGTGCCAGGCAGCAGCAGCATGGGAAAGAGTCAAAGGCAGATGATCAAGCGATCAAAACTGTTAATCAAAGACAACGGCAGAGGCTTAAGTTTTTGCAGCATGGACGAAGGGAATGGTAAACGATTTCTGAATTTTTACCAAGAAAACTCTATGGAAAAAGATCCATAAAGTCGCTGTGATTCAGAAACCATTCAGTGGAATCTAAGAAGACCATTGGGAGGGCTGTGGTCTGGTGGGTTTGTGAGGAAGAGGATTCCCAGGCTGGGAAAACAGCAGGAAATGGGGATAGGAAGCAGGGGAGTCAAAAGTTATGTTGCCAACTTGTACTTCCCAAGCACTTAGTACAGTGCTCTGCACACAGTAAGCGCTCAATAAATATGAATGAATGAATGAATGAGAAGCAGCATATGGATAGGAGGTGAGGTTGGAGGAAAAAAGAGTATGAACTGTAGAAAAGTGGATCAAAAGGGCAAATGAGTAAAATGGGGAAAGCTGGTTGCAGACCTTCAAAGCCAATGACCAGAAAGTTTTTTTCCTTTATATGGACGACGTACTGTTGTACCTGGGGTAGGATACGTCAGGGTGTCAAGATCACAAGAGTCAGGATAATGGAGACTGGCTAGTTTCCGTGGAGGTTGTTGAAGCAAGGTAACAAGTTTATTGTAAAAGTTGCAACAAAGACGGAGCAGTAACCAAAATCAAAGCTCCTCAGGGGATCACCGGGTCCTCCTGGTTAGTGTGGTCCCGGAACAACTCAACAGGGAGAGGGTTCTATATGAAGAGGTGTACGGAACAATTGGAAATACCTAAACCTTAAACAGGAACCTAACTGCAGTTCAGGCAAAGGGGGAATACTCAGAAGAACCACCAAAAAACAACAAGCAGGAGTACTTGCATCTCCTGCATTTGGTCACAGAGTCCTCTGGACATCCCAGAGAGTCAAGTCCAGGCCGACCACTCACCCAGTTATGGGGTGTCCCATGATCAACCCCAACACCTGTCTGCAGGGGTCTGATAAATCCTTGAGTGAGAGCAGATCATTGAGCAACCAAGAGTTGAGGTGGCTTCTGATTGATTGTCTACTGAAGAGGGCCACGGGTTTTTGAGGAACTCGGAAACTGCAAGAATAGAACTTGTAAACTCAGGGACACGATATTTGTCTCCCCAGGGGTGGCCATGCCTACGTGTCCCTTTCAGGGTCCTGAAATGGCGGCCTTTCCAAAATGGAGTCAGTCACATCAGACTATCAGGTGTGTGGTGAGTGCTTTCCTGGGCGGGTCTTCCAATCCACCTGGATTCCAGGGCTGGTGTCCAGCCCTACTGATAGCCTGGTGCTCTGTCTCCTCCACAGCCACCCAAGTTCCAGGAGTTAAAACCTCTGGCCTCGAAGAAGGGTGTTGAGGCAACAAATATGAGGGGTGGGTAAACTTGATGGGTCCTTGATTGGGTCAAGTTCCATGGATGACATCAGAAGTGTCCTTTGGAAAGAGTCTCCCGTGAAAAATTGCATTTCTATGTCCAAACGGAGTCAATGAAAGGTTGGCAGTGGAGGACACTAATCCTAGTCACAATCATTTAAACGCCTTCTGAAAAATGTTTGTGAGAAGCAAACCAGAGATTATTAAAGAACATTTTGCTCTGGCCTCCATGCGATAACAAACAGCTTAAAGGTGCCTTTGCTAATAAGGATAATACTAATGATAATAATAATAATAACTGTGATATTAAGCTCTTTTTTGATGGCATTTATTAAGTGCTTACTAGGTGCAAAGCACTGTTCTAAGCGCTGGGGAGGTTACAAGGTGATCAGGTTGTCCTACATGGGGGCTCACAGTCTTAATCCCCATTTTACAGATGAGGTACCTGAGGCACAGAGAATTTGAGTGACTTGCCCAAAGTCACACAGCTGACAATGGGTGGAGCCGGGATTTGAACCCATGACCTCTGACTCCAAAGCCCGTGCTCTTTCCACTGAGCCACGTTGCTTCTCTTACTATGTGCCTGGCACTGTTCTAAGCTCTGGTTTCCTGAGTAGCTCACAATCCAATGATACATAGACACCCAAAAAAGTAGAAAACAGCATCAAAAAGACTGGGCTATCCTTGGGAAAGTGACAAACGCAAGTGGTTGATGCTGTGGCTAAGTGGAAAGAGCACAGGCCTTGGAGTTAGAGGACCTGGATTCTAATCCTGTTTCTGCCACTTGCCTGTTGTGCGATCTTGGGCAACTCATTTAACTTCCGTGTGCTTCCAATTCCTCATCTGTAAAATGGGAAAATTCAATACCTGTTGTCTTGTCTCCTTATAGGCTGTTGGGAGACCAAAAGAGAAGACAGACCAGTCTGGGAATGCTCTCTTTGAGTGGGGCTTTTGCAAACATCTGGATAGCAAGAAACAGATTTGAAAACAGACCAGGTTGTAAAGGCACTAGGGCAACAAGGAACTGTCTTTACCCAAACACAAAATAGTAAGTACTGAAGTTTTGGCAACTATGTTTTTAGCCTCAGCAACAACCCAGTTCATTATCAGTAACAACATCTTTAATACAAAGATTAGGTCATGTGCAATTCTATTTTTATTAATTCTCTCTCTTTCTTCCTCAATAACTACACATGCGGATAATCCAAATAAATCAGTCCCTCAAGTAAACTTCTGCTCAATTTATATATATATTTATATATGTATATATACATATATGTTATATATTTTTTCATGTTTTGATGCAGGTTTACATACCTGCAAATTTATATTTCTATTATCCTGATAATTTGCATGTGTAGAACCACACTATCTCATGGCAACATGTTAAAAATAATTCAAAATTTCTCCGTTTCATACCAAAGGAAAATGTTTAAAATTCAGGGAATAGCCTTGTTCAGGACCCTTTCAAGCACTTTGGATTCTCTTTTTAAAATTACTATCAACTTTTAAGGGTACATTGGTTATTCTAAATACGGAATAAGATACCCATGACTGAGTTATTTTCCATCAGAGCAGATGCTTTTGTTGGTACTGAATGCTTACATGATGTTGAAAGCCTTGTTCACATTAATTTCAGACATGACAGGTCAGAGGATTATAAGAATGCGTCAAAAAGGGCATGAAAAAATGAAGCTCTTGTGTTTTTTTGTAAATTGCATTCTGGGAAACAAACATTCACAAAATTTCGGTCACTTCAGTTCCTCTTGTACCACCAGAAGTCGGAGAAGAGAGGACAAGTTAAGGAGGAAGAAAAACTTTTCAATAAAATTGAAATAATAATAATAATGATGGCATTTGTTAAGCGCTTACTATGTGCCAAGCACTGTTCTAAGCGTTGGGGTAGATACAAGGTAATCAGGTTGTCCAACGTGGGGCTCACAGTCTTAATCTCCATTTTACAGATGAGGTAACTGAGGCACAGAGAAGTTAAGTGACGTGCCCAAAGTTACATAGCTGATCAGTGGCAGAGCCGGGGTTAGAACCCATGACCTCTGAGTCCCAAGCCTGTGCTCTTTCCACTATGCCACACTGCTTGTTATGGGCAGGGAATGTGTCTACCAATTCTGCTCTATTTCACTCTCTCAACAGCTTTGTACCATGCTCTGCACACAGTAAGTGTTCAGTAAATATAATTGATTATTGGCAATGAGGAGTGCAGTAAGTGAGAGGAGAATTGTTCAGCAAGCACTTAGTACAGTGCCCTGCACACACTACGCACTCAATAAATGTGATCGATTGAGTGATTATTGGTGGAGAAGATTACAGTAATTGAGAGGAGAATTGAATGGGGGCAAGTTCAGGCAGGTGAAATGGTGTGATATAGTTTGGGATTACTGTTTTCAAATCCCTTATCTGGCCCAATAAGGATGAGGTGCTGTCAACGTTGTTTTCAAAGCAGGTGAGACCTCATTTTTGGCTATTCTACTATTCCATTTATTTGATGTTGTACTTGGCTCGGAGATGATGTGAGTGAAACAGTTCAAGTTGATAGGAAGCTAGATGCCGCACTGTTCCTAGAATCTTCTGTCACCTCCCAAAGTCTGTCTTCTTGATTCTGTTCTAGTAATCAGAACATAGTGTATGGCTAGTATCAGAATTATTAAGGAATTTCTAGGTTATACCAACTCTGTTGCATTGTAGCCTCCCATACGCTTAGTACAGTGCTCTGCACATAGGAAGTGCTCTATAAATACCACTGATTGGTAATAAGGCACTTTCTAGTTTTATGCCCAAATACTATATCAGTACTATGGTCTCACACACCTGTTGCATTTTTGTTCACATCAATCACTGGTATTTATTGAGCATTTACAGTGTGCAGAAAATTGTACTAAGAACTTGGGAGGATACATTACAATTTATGTCTTCTACTACTTAAGTACTTCCTTATTCACCTATGCATCTTTCCGGTCTCTATTTATCCTGTCTGTAAATAAGTTTGTTTCTGTCTTTCCCCTAGTCATTTCCAGTACTGGAGTCTGACTCTGCCCCTTGTGTGATTTGCTTAACCTTTATCTATTTATCTGTGTAATTCCTGTGATGCAATAGTCCCTAGACACAGTTTCCTCAACTGTAAAATGATGCTGTTCGGAAGGATGAATCATTAATGATCTGCTCCATGCAAATTTTCTTTTTCCCAGAAAGCTATCTGGCACCCTTCCAATGTGCATCTTACCCAACGTTTTCTGCTTCTAAGCTTGCTGAAGGCTCTAGTTATCTTCCCCTCCCAGTTTAGGCACAAGATGATGCAGTTACTGCAAACCCTTCACCGTTATTATTCGAGGAAGCCATTTAAAGGGGGTGATTTTTGAAGGATGCTCTTTTGGAAGGGCTGTATATCCTTGTTTTATGTCATTTACAGTTTGGTTGGGTGGTAGATGCTGGTAGAAATATATTTCTTTTTATTTCTTTTCCGTTGTGGAGTAAGGGAAGAGCTCAGGAAGTAATGGAATACTTTTGCTTTGGAAGGAAATTACAATTGCTTCTTTCTAAATTTGCAAACATCGGATAACTTTCCTGTCCTGCTTTAGGTTTTCAACTTAAACTATGAGTGGTGTAAGTGTTTCTTACTGACACTTTTATTTACCTGTTAGTTCCTTTTTCAACCTTTCAATACAGACTGATCATTCAGTAAGACCTATGAGTAGATCAAAATATCGCTATTTCATGAGGGGAAAAATCTATTAAAATCCTATTTGCCAAACTTCCTGTTCTTTATACTGTGGCCGCCTTCTTTGAAGGTATCCTAATTGTTTACCTGATTTCCTTCCTCCCTCCTTTTCCTACTGGACCTCGATTTTTACTAGTTCAGTACATTTTCCCCTCTTCCATTTCTTTCCCATTTTTCTATTGGCTAGTATGTACTGCTCTGTCACACGTCTCTTGTATTCTAAAATGGTGCAGTCTCTTTTTTAATTTAGAAAATCTTTCCTTCCAAAAATAATCTGAAAGGAAAACATTGTTTTTGAGAGCAAATTTGCCCTTTAGTGTCTTATAGTTCAGATCTCCAATCTTCTTCTGTACTATCACACTTTATGGCCAATCTCTTTGCTTCAAGTGGGTTTCTCACATTTTTCCATCTTGAAATCCAGTTTCAGCTCACAGGCAGCCTCCAAAACCCTTGGGTTAAAGACCTAGATGGAGGTAGTGACCAGGGCCAGATTGTTCCACTCAACTTCCCCCAGTGTGTGGGAGAGACTCTCCAGATAGGGAAAAAAATCATCCAAGACAACAACCCTTGGGTTGATTGACACTGTGTAGGCTGCATCTTCAAAGTGGTGTGGAAAACCAGACATAAAACTGCTTGCCTACAGTCCCTCTAGACTGTAAGCTCCATGTGGGCAGGGAATGTGTCTATCAACTCTGTTCTGTTGTGCTCTCCCAAACACTTAGTAGAGTGCTCTGCACACAGTAAGTGCTCAGTAAATACCATGGATTGATTTTTTTTTCTTTTTTATGGTATTGTTAAGTGCTTAACAATGCCAGTCATTGTACTGGGGGCTGGGTAGATACAACCTTATCAGGTTGGACACAGTCCCTGACCCACATGGGGCTCAGTTTCTTAATCCCCATTTCCCAGATGAGGTAACTGAGTCCCAAAGAAGTGAAGTGACTTCCCCTAGGTCACACAGCAGACAGGTGGTGGAGCTGGGATTAGAAACCAGGCCTTGTGTCTCCCAGGCCTGTGCTCTGGATTGATTGTCTTATTAGGCATATGTACATACATACACACACCCAAACACACAAACTCTTCACTTCCAATTTCAATGACGACCTTAAGAAGAGCCTAGCTTTGGGAAGAACAGGGGGACAGCTTCTTTCTGACTGGCTCCTCTCCCAACTATAGATGAGTGCATCATCACAGGAAGACTCCATAGAGTGAAAGATCTGAAGGATTGGCCCTTCCCATCCCATATAAGGAACTTGGGAAGGTCCCTGCAAGTCTGAAAACTCACCAGCGTCTTCGCCACTCACCTGGAGAATCAGTCTCATCCTCTCCATTCTGACTTTTCTAGGTCATGTTAGCCTGTATTTTCATTCTAAATTGCCATGAACCAACCATAGGCCTGTTACCTTCACAAAGCCTATGGGTAACAATAGTAACTGTGGTGTTTACTATGCACTTAGGTGCACTTAGGCATAGCCGACTGCTATGCTTCAGGATGGAAGATAGATTGGACAGAGTTCCTGTCACACCTGGGACTCACAGTCTTAGGGGGAGAGAGAACATGTATTGAATTTTCATTTTACAGCAGATAAAACTGAAGCACAAAGACGTTAAGTGACTTTCCAAGGTCACAAAGCAGGGGAGAGGTGGAGGTGGGATTAGAACCCATGAGTCTGACTCCCAAGCCCAGGCTCCTTCCACTAAGCCACGCGGCACATGGTAAGTGTTTAACAAATACTACAATTATTATTACAAGATAAAGCCTGCCCTGAATGACAGTAATGCAGTAATTCTGCCTCTGGTCATAATCCACCGATCAGTCAATCATTATTTACTGGGTACTTACTGTGTGTAACGCACTATACAAAGCACTTGGGAGAGTACAATAAAAGAGAGCTGGTAGACACATTCCCTGCCCACAGGCAGCTCACAAGAAGGGAATCAACTGGACAGCAAATGTTCCAGTGATGGTCCTGGTATGGCTAAGAGGCCAGATTAAATTCCTCAGTGTAGAATCTGCACTCAGGCATGGAGAAGCCTCTTCCCATTCTTGTTAGCTGCTTTTTAGCAAAAATATCCCTCTCATCACTAGCAGCAACTCATCACATCAGGGCACCACAGCTCCTGGGATCTTTTTATTTTTATTTTTTCTTTTGGTTTGGCAGCAGATTTCCAGCAAGCCTTGAATGTTAGCCACCACTAATTTTATTTTTGACTGACTCATTCGTGTTTTGTGTCAAGCCTCAAGTATCCATCATTTCATGGCCTAGATTCTGTCTGTGAAGTAGCCATTTTGAAAGGACGATATTCTATGGGGCTATGCCTTTGAGCTGGTTTGAGTAATGTGCTGCCATAGCATAACAAATGACATTCTTTTTCTAATTCCCATTCTTGGCCTTCCTTTCCTCAACTACTGCTTATCTGAACTGTTGAAGAAGCTGTAATGTGTGTGGGGTCTTGGGTTGACTGATAAAGCATCATTTTATTCTACTCATGAAACTTGGCAAATGCATACGGGACAGATTTCAGGTGAAAATATATTCTTACGATTGTAGTGTCTGAGTGTTTTGGGCCACTAGTTCCATTGTAAGCTAAAAAATATCATCTTTTTAGTTTCTTAGTTGGTTTAATTGTGATTGTGTTTGGGGAATTTCCTGCCAAAGGCTGTTTATAGCATATATTTTCCCTCTTCCTCTATTAATTTTTTTAAATTCCCTGAATTTTTTTTAATGTTAAATTATTAACTGGTTCTTGGTAAAAATAAGGCATACTAATCATGGAACATTAATAGTTATTCATTTTGGTGCATTTTTGGACTTCCTCTAGACTGTAAGTTCATCGTGAGCAGGGAACATATTATAGTACATCTTAAATTGCACACCCCCAAGAGCTTAGTACAGTGCTTTGCACAGAGTAAGTCCCTAGTGAATACCGTTGATTGATTGATTCTGCTGTATGTAGAGCACTGTACTAGGATTTGGGGAGCACACCATAAGGGTAACAGATACAGAAGGGCCTTGCTCTTGGGGAGCTTGCAATCTAGTAAATCTAATGTTGGTCGGAAACCCCAAATTAACATCAAACCCTGAATCCCCTGTCAAACCATATCAAAGTTGCAAGATTTCTCCATTGATATCACTAAATAATTATAACTCTACACAAGGGGTGATACCTTTTTTATGATGTTTGTTTAGCACTTACTATGTGTCAGGCACTGTGCTAAGTGTTGGGCCTGCTCTTGGGATACAATCCTATTCACACATCTCCTCTAAGAAGCCTTCCCTGACTTACCCCTTTTTCAAATATTCCCTCTCCCTTTTGGGTCACCCTTGTTCTTGGATCTGTTTCCTTTAAGCACTTTGTATTCACTCCCAGTCTCAGCCCCACAGTACATTTGCACATATCTGTAATTTATTTTAACAACTTGCCTCCCCCTCTAAACTGTAAGCTCTCTGTGGGCAGGGAAGTGTCTGCCAATGCTACTGTGTTATATTTTCCCAAACGTTTAGTACAGTACTCTGCATACAGTACACCGCTACCCCACCGTTTAGAACAGTGCCTGGAACATAGTAAGTGCTTAACAAATACCATCATTCTTATTGTTATTACTAAGCACTGGGGTAGATTCAAGATAAACAAGTCCCTCATGGAGCTTGAAGTCCAAGTCAGAGGAAGAACAGGTATTGAAACCCCATTTTGCAGATGAGGGAACTGAGGTACAGAAAAGCATAAGCTCCCTCTAGACTGTAGGGTCATTGTGGGCAGGGAATGTGTCCGTTATATTGCTGTGTTTTACTCACCAAAGGATTAGTACAGTGCTCTGCCCACAGGAAACACTCAATAAATATTATTGATTACTTGATTGATGAGACTTGCCCAAGGCCACACATCAGACAAGTGGCAGAGGAGGAATTAGAACCCAGGTCCTCTGACTCCCAGCCACGCTGCTTCTCTCTCAACATCACTCCATCTGGTCAATAAGTGGATGGAGGCAGGGGAACACTATAGGACTGTGGACCTGGAAGAGGAAGGGTTAAGCAAACTAGGAAACTAAGAAGATGATCATTTTAGCTTACAATGGAACTACTGATAAGACACCACAAGTCATAAGAATATATTTTCACCTGGAATCTATCCTGTAAAATGACACTTTACCGGGAAACCCATCATCTTGGAAGAAGGCTCATCTTCCCAAACAGAGAACTTCACGACTGAAGCCCCCTGGTGAGAAGCAGCATGGCCTAGTGGATAGAGCATGGTCCTGGGAGTCAAAAGGATCTGGGTTCTAATCCCAGCACTTGTCTGCTGTGGGACCTTGGACAAGTCACTTCACTTCTCTGGGACTCAGCGACCTCACCTGTAAAATGGGGGTTGAGACAGGAAGCCCCATGTGGGACAGGGATTGTGTTTAACACGATTATCTTGTACCTACCCCAATGCTTAGTTCAGTGCCTGGCCCATAATAAGCGCGTAACAAACTCCACCATCACTATTATTATTAGAGTGGCCAAGGGCTCACCTTTCCCCACTGGGGCCTTGTCAAGTTCCACCTGAAATTTGCTCACCCCTGGAACTTGGGAGGGATGGAGAACAGGATTTGTAGAGGAATAGGATGAAGCTCCAAAGCCAGGTGTCAATCTGTCAGTCCCACAATACCAGCGATTTGAGGAAACTTACTACCTTTGAAGTTCAGACCTATCTTTTGCCACTAAAAGGTTCAGCCCCTATGCAGAACATCAGCGTAGCCTAGTGGATAGAGCACGGGTTTGGGAGGCAGAAAGATCCTGGTTCTAATCCTAGCTTGGCCACTTGTTTGCTGTGTGACCTTGGGCAAATCACTTCACTTCTTTGGACCTCTGTTTCCTCACCTGTAAAATGGGGATTGACTGTAAGCCCCATGAAGGACTGGGTCCAACCTGATTTGGCTATATCATCATCATCATCATCAATCGTATTTATTGAGCGCTTACTGTGTGCAGAGCACTGTACTAAGCGCTTGGGAAGTACAAGTTGGCAACATATAGAGACAGTCCCTACCCAACAGTGGGCTCACAGTCTAAAAGGGGGAGACAGAGAACAAAACCAAACATACTAACAAAATAAAATAAATAGAATAGATATGTACAAGTAAAATAAATAGAGTATTAAATATGTACAAACATATATACATATATATAGGTGCTGTGGGGAAGGGAAGGAGGTAAGACGGGGGGATGGAGAGGGGGACGAGGGGGAGAGGAAGGAAGGGGCTCAGTCTGGGAAGGCCTCCTGGAGGAGGTGAGCTCTCAATAGGGCCTTGAAGGGAGGAAGAGAGCTAGCTTGGCGGATGGGCAGAGGGAGGGCATTCCAGGCCCGGGGGATGACGTGGGCCGGGGGTCGATGGCGGGACAGGCGAGAACAAGGTACGGTGAGGAGATTAGTGGCGGAGGAGCGGAGGGTGCGGGCTGGGCTGTAGAAGGAGAGAAGGGAGGTGAGGTAGGAGGGGGCGAGGTGATGGACAGCCTTGAAGCCCAGGGTGAGGAGTTTCTGCCTGATGCGCAGATTGATTGGTAGCCACTGGAGATTTCTGAGAAGGGGAGTGATATGCCCAGAGAGTTTCTGGACAAAGATAATCCGGGCAGCAGCATCAAGTATGGATTGAAGTGGAGAGAGACACGAGGATGGGAGATCAGAGAGAAGGCTGATGCAGTAGTCCAGACGGGATAGGATGAGAGCTGATCCTATAACCTGATTTGGCTATATCCACCCCAGCGCTTAGTATAGGGTTGACACATAGTAAGTGCTTTACAAATACCACAATTATTGTTATTACTACACACAAATTAAGATGAGCAGGAAGTCCCCGCTGTCCAAAGGAAGTTGGGCTGTACCTGAAAGAAATGACATTGGTGTAAGGAAACACGGTAATAATTGTCAGCTGTGTGACTTTGGGCAAGTCACTTAATTTCTCTGTGCCTCAGTTACCTCATCTGTAAAATGGGGATTAAGACTGTGAGCCCCACATGGGACAACCTGATCACCTTGTATCCTCCCAGTGCTTAGAACGGTGCTTTGCACATAGTAAGTGCTTAACAAATACCATTATTATTATCATTATTATTATTAATAGTGGTTGACTATGCCATCGGAGCTATTAGTAGAGTAATTGTGGTGAATTCCACTCCCTGCCAATGTGTTGGCTGAGGCTACAGACCATCCAGAGTGCAGCTGATATCTCCTCCTCCCCAACCCCACTGTTCATAATAATGATGGTATTTGTTAATAATGATGGCATTTATTAAGCGCCTACTATGTGCAAAGCACTGTTCTAATGCCCTCTTCCCTTGGATCAGGAGTCACCTCAGCTGCCCATCTTGGGGGAGTAGATGAGGGAAGAGGGTGTTTATGGTGGGAGGGCTCTGAGCCGCTGTCACTTCTATGCTGTCCCTTGTTCCCCTCAGTATTCACCATCTGCCAGTTTCTTAAGGGACCAGAACTTTTGGCAGGTGGGACTTAACCTTAAAAAGATCTATCTTTTTGGATGTACACGTGTACACACCGCTACACAAGAGAAGCAGCGTGGCTCAGTGGAAAGAGCATGGGCTTTGGAGTCAGAGGTCATGGGTTCAAATCCCAGCTCCGCCACTTTCATTCATTCAGTCAGTCATATATATTGAGTGCTTACTGTGTGCAGAGCACTGTACTAAGCGCTTGGGAAGTACAAGTTGGCAACATACAGGGACAGTCCCTACCCAACAATGGGCTCACAGTCTAGAAGGGGGAGACAGACAACAAAACAAAACATGTGGACAGATGTCATCAGAATAAATAGAAGTAAAGCTAGATGCACATCATTAACAAAATAAATAGAATAGTAAATATGTACAAGTAAAATAAATAGAGTAAGAAATCTGTACAAACATATATACAGGTGCTGTGGGGCGGGGAAGGAGGTAGGGTGGGGGTTGGGCAGGAGGAGAGGAAAAGGGGGGCTCAGTCTGGGAAGGCCTCCTGGAGGAGGAGAGCTCTCAGTAGGGCTTTGAAGGGAGGGAGAGAGCTAGCTTGGCGGATGTGTGGAGGGAGGGAATTCCGGGCCAGGGGGAGGACGTGGGCCGGGGGTCAACGGAGGGACAGGCAAGAACGAGGTACAGTGAGGAGGTTAGCGGCGGCAGAGGAGTGGAGGGTGCGGGCTGGGCTGTAGAGGGAGAGAAGGGAGGTGAGGTAGGAGGGGGCGAGGCGATGGACAGCCTTGAAGCCGAGAGTGAGAAGTTTTTGCTTGATGCGTAGGTTGACCGGTAGCCACTGGAGATTTTTGAGGAGGGGGGGGTATCATGTCCAGAGCGTTTCTGCACAAAGATGATCCAGACAGCAGCGTGAAGTATAGACCGAAGTGGGGAGAGACAGGAGGATGGAAGATCAGAGAGGAGGCTGATGCAGTCATCCAGTCGGGACAGGATGAGAGATCGAACCAGCAAGGCAGCAACTTGGATGGAGAGGAAAGAGCGGATCTTGGCGATTATTATCATTATTATTATTATGAGGCATAGAGAAGTTAAGTGACTTGCCCAAAGTCACACAGCTGACAATTGGCGGAGCTGGGATTTGAACCCCTGACCTCTGACTCCAAAGCCCGTGCTCTTTCCACTGAGCCACGCTGCTTCTCATATAATAGGGGGAGGGCTGTCTGGGGTGGATGGGAGGGGTAGAGTGGGAGGATGGGGGCGGTGAAGGGGAGCAGGAGGAGAGTGAGAAAGGAGAGCAGGGGGTGAGGGGGAGCGGAGGGAGGGAGAGGGAGTGGGGAGAGAGGAGGTGTGGAGGAAGGGGGAACAAGAAGGGAGGGAGAGAGAAGCAGCGTGGCTTAGTGGAAAGAGCACGGGCTTGGGAGTCAGAGGTCGTGGGTTCTAATCCCGCCTCTGCCACTTGTCAGCTGTGTGACTTTGGGTAAATCACAATTTCTCTGTGCCTCAGTTACCTCATCTGCAAAATGGGGTTTAAAACTGTGAGTCCCACGTGGGACAACCTGATTACCCTGTATATACCCCAGCGCTTAGAACAGTGTTTGGCACATAGTAAGCGCTTAACAAATACCATCATCATAATCACCAAGGGGCAGGGGGAGCAGGGAGGGAGAGGAACCAGGGGGAACAGGGGACGAGGGGGAGCAGAGAGGGAGGGGGAGTAGGAGAAGTAGAGGGGGAGCAGGGGGAGAGGGGAAGTGTGGGGGAAGGGGGAGTAGGGGGAGCAGAGCGGGAGGGGAGCAGGGGAAATGTGGGGCAGGGAGAAGAGGGGACGAGGGGGAGCAGGAGAAGTAGAGGGGAAGAGGGGAAGTGTGGGGGAAGGGGGAGTAGGGGGAGCAGAGAGGGAGGGGAGCAGGGGAAGTGTGGGGGCAGGGGGACCAGGAAGGGAGGGGAAGCGGGGGAGCAGAGGACGAGGGGAGCAGGAGAAGTAGAGGGGCAGAGGGGAAGTGTGGGGGAAGGGGGAGCAGGGAGGGAGGGAGGGAGGGAGGGGAACCAGGTGGAACAGGGAGAGGGGGGAGCAGGAGAAGTAGAGGGGGAGCAGGGGGAGAGGAGAAGTGTGGGGGGAAGGGGGAGTAGGGGGAGCAGAGAGGGAGGGGAGCAGGAGAAGTGTGGGGGCAGGGGAAGCAGGGGACGAGGGGGAGCAGGAGAAGTAGAAGGGGAGAGGGGAACTGTGGGGGAAGGGGGAGCAGGGAGGGAGGGAGGGGAACCAGGGGGAGCAGGGGACGAGGGGGAGCAGAGGGAGTAGGAAAAGTAGAGGGGGAGCAGGGGGAGAGGTGAAGTGCGGGGGAAGGGGGAGTAGGGGGATCAGAGAGTGAGGGGAGCAGGGGAAGTGTGGGGGCAGGGGGAGCAGGGAGGGAGGGGAAGCGGGTGAGCAGGGGACGAGGGGGAGCAGGAGAAATAGAAGGGGAGAGGGGAAGTGTGGGGGAAGGGGGAGCACGGAGGGAGGGGAACCAGGTGGAGCAGGGAGAGAGGGGGAGCAGGGAGAGAGGAGGAGCAGGAGAAGTAGAGGGGGAGCAGGGGGAGTAGGAAAAGTAGAGGGGGAGCAGGGGGAGAGGAGAAGTGTGGGGGAAGGGGGAGCAGGGAGGGGAGGGAAGGGAAGCGGGGGAGCAGGGGACGAGGGGGAGCAGGAGAAGTAGAGGGGGAGAAGAGAAGTGTGGGGGAAGGGGGAGCAAGAGAAGTACAGGGGGAGAGGGGAAGTGTGGGGGAAAGGGGAGAAGAGAGGGAGGGAAACCAGAGGGAGGAGGAGGGGGAGGGAATTTGTGGGGCGGGCGGTGAGGGCGGAGCCTCCGCGCTGCTCCTCCGTCCCGCGGTGGTGTGCGCGGCTGTGCGCAGAGCGTGCGGCACAGCGGGCGGCGGAGCGGGGGGCTGCCGGGGCCCAGGGGCCGGAGCAGACTCGTGGACAGACGGGGAGCGCGCTGGGACTGTCCGCAACCCTGGGCCCAGCCAGCCGGACCCGCCCCCGGGCCCCGCACCCCGCACCGCCCCGTCCAGGACCGGCCGCAGGCCAGGGAAGTTTTGCGGGCCGGGCCGGACAGCGCCAGGTAACGGACCCCCGCCCGGGCACGGGGGGCTGGGCACGGGGGGCCGGGTCACCAAGGAGGGGCGAGGGCAGCCCTGCCCGCTCCCTCTCTTTGTAGGTCGCCCCCGGTCCTACTCCGGACTGTCGGGGAGGGGGCGAGGGCTGGGCTGTGTCCTGCATCTGTCCCTGCCGTCCCTCCCACAAACACCCCCTAAACCCCTGCTAGTCCTCCACCTGTGCCCCTTCCCACCCCCAATCTATTCCTCCCACCCCTGCCCCCATGGCTTGCAGCCCTACTCCGGACCCAGTGGGGAGGGGGTGACCAAGAAGGTGTGGGGCCCCCAGTGGGAGAACCATTTTCCGGGGTCCCCCCCACTTCCACCATGCCTAACTTCCCCCAAGCCCCCTCCTCAGGGGGAGCCAGGCACGTGGCTGGAGACTCGAGGTCACTTCCAGGCCGGGCTCACCGAAGCTGCTCCCTGACCCCTAAATAATAAAAATGATGGCATTTTTTAAGCGCTTACTATGTGCAAAGCACAGTTGTAAGCCCTGGGGAGGTTACAAGGTGATCAGGTTGTCCCACAGGGGGCTCACAGTCTTAATCCCCATTTTACAGCTGAGGGAAGAGAAGTTAAGTGACTTGCTCAGTCACGCAGCAGACAATTGGCAGAGATGGAATTTGAGCCCATGACCTCTGACTCGAAAGCCCGTGCTCTTTCCACTGAGCCGTGCTTCTTCAGCCATGGTGCTTCTCTACCCACCCATCCCCAACTCCAGACCCTTGCTCTCTCCTCCCGCCCCTTAAAGAATGCTTTCTGCTCCCCCATCGTTGGCCCCTCTTTCCCGGGCTCCCTGCAGGCTCACGGCTCCCAGGTTTTGCAGGTAAAACTAACTCCCAGCTCCTGCTGGCGATCTGTTAGGCCGTCCAGACCAAATCTGCTTAGTATCGATGCCCTGCACGACTCCTGGAAAGTCCCCACCATCACTTAACCAGATGTCCCCAGTTACCGTTTCACCTGAAGCTGTGCTCTTGCACCTCCAAAGCCAGTTTCTGCCCTCTGCACAGAAGGGTCACTCTGACTGACCCTCTGCCACCCACCCACCAGATCTAGAGGGTTAAAGAAGCGTCCACAACACTGTGGCAATTCAAAAAGTTCTGGTCCCTCAAGGCATTTAAAGGAGTCAAGAGGAGTGGTGTTTCTGGTGAATTCGAGTCCTTAGAGCAGGGCTCTGCACCCAGTAAGCACTCTGTTAATGTCATTGATTGACGGATTGATAATTCTGAGTAAGCAAATTCTGAGAAAGTCTCCTCTCTGTAGTGTTTTAAAACACAGATGCAGAAAGTTCCCTATATTGTTCCTACATAAAAGATGGAACACTCTAATGTTTTCTGGATGCTTGCCTTAGGCTAGTAGTTGAGTAAAATCTAAATCTCGTTCATTGATGAAGTTAAGATCGAATGTGGCCAATAAATCCGATCCCGTGCATGAAAAGAGAAAGGGCTTGGGAGTTGGAAAACCCAGACACTGCCCCTTGCCTGCTGTGTGACCTTGGGCAAGTCACTTAACTTGGTACCTCAGTTTCCTCATCTGTAAAATGGGAATTCAATCCCTGTTCTCCCTCTCCTCTAGACTGTGAGCCCTTTGTTGGACAATAACTGTGATGAATCTGATTATCGTATATCTACCCCAGTGTTTAGTGTGGTGCTTGGCACATAGTAACTCCTCAACAAATATAATTATTATTTTACTGAGAGAATAATTTATTTCTCTCCATTTTTAAATTAATTTCCTCCATTCATTCATTCATTCAATCGTATTTATTGAGTGCTTACTGTGTGCAGAGCATGGTACTAAGTGCTTAGGAGAGTGTGATACAACACTAAACAGACATATTCCCTACCCAGAATGAGCTTACAGTCGGGGCCAATTTTCCGAAAACAGGCACCTTACAAGAAGATGCCTCTATATATAATGCCTAAACATCCCACTATGTTTTGTAATAAAAGAGGCTTGGGAGCAGTCCAAATCGTGAATGTTTTAAGCCTTTGCCAACCATCTGGCACCCCTACCAATCTGAGATGAGTTGTTTTGGAGGCACAGGTATCTTAGCGTGAATCTGCCACTTGCATTTCCATGAGGGTTTTGGAATTATGTTTGAAGCGACTTGTCATTTAGCAGCAATTGAATGGAGGCTTTTTGTCCAAAAGAAACTTTTGTGTTCTTTTACATGGAAAGAGCTGTTTAAATGTTTGTTCTTTGTGGCGATTGCCGGTTTATATTACAAGCTAATCATAAAATTGAGGTGAAATCCAATTTCTCCGTTGGATATTCTCTCACCCTGAGATGGGAGGTGGATTTATTTCTGAGTTAGTGTAGCTGAGACTGTATCCTTCCCCTCTCCCCTGGTCCATTATCTCTATTGACCCTGTTATATTGTGTTCTTATTAGTGCTTAGTATAGTGCTCTGCCCACAGTAAGTGCCCAACTGATTGATGCACTGATTGAGTGATTGATCAGTCGGCTGGTTGATTGAGAAGATTGGCTAAAATGGAGTGTCAGGACAAACTAGGAAAGAAGAGCTTCTCCTCCCATTGGTTGATGCAGGCAGTTACTCCAGGTCTTTGTGTCGTGGGGGTACACCTTAGTTGAGGACAACTGGACTCTGGAACGAAAGTCTTCTGGGTTTGAAGCTGGGGGAGCAATTTAGGGTAAAGGAGCGACCGTCTTGTCCTTCCCACTCCCCAGCTCCCACAAGCTAGGAAGGCTGCCAGATGATTTGTCCCAGGCCCAGCCCTGACCAGGAATTGACTTTTACAAAGTTAAGACATTCCCCTCACTGTCCTCTCCCTTCACCAGGTCAATCTGTATCACAAAATGTGTAAGAATCTGTGACTAAGATCTACCAGAGCTGGCTGCAGTCTGACTATCCAAGTAATGAATGTGTAGAAGAAAGGCAGCCGAGCATCATGGGACAAAAGAGACTACCTTGACATGCCTGGTGCTTTTCTTGTCACTGTTTCCTGCATAAGTTTTGTATTACAAGTTTCACTCTACATAACTTCTGAGATGTCCAGTCTAGGACAGTCAGCTCTGCAATTATAAGACTTTGGCCCTATCTAATAAAAATAAATGTGGTATTAGTTAAGCTTATTATGTGCAAGATAGTGGGGTCTTGTCTCTATGCTGCCGAGTCATCTCCGACCCATAGCGACACCACAGACACATCTCTCCCACAACGTCCCAACTTTGTCTGTCATCGTTCGGGTAGTATATCCATAGAGTTTTCTTGGTAAAAATATGGAAGTGGTTTACCATTGCCTCCTTCCACGCCATCAATTTGAGTCCCTGCCCTCGACTCTCTCCCAAGCCAATGCTGCCCAGCACAGGTGAGTTTTGACTTGTAGATTGCCTTCCACTCGCTAGCCACTGACAAAGCTCAGAATCAAATGGATATGCCTCTGCTTGACTCTCCCTCCTACAGTTGAGACTGGTAAAGTACCAGAAACTCTCCAGGTGTGACCCTGAGAGTGTAGCCATGGGGCAGGTACAAGATAATCAGGTCATACATAGTCCCTGACCGTCACACAGGACTCAAAGTCTCAAGGGGAAGGAGAACAGGCACTGAACCATTTTGAGAAGAGGAAGTGGAGAGCCAGAAAAGTTGTGACTTTCCCAAGATCACACAACAAGTGACAGGATTTGAATTAGAACCCAGGTCCTCTGACTTCCAACACCGTGCTCTTTCCAGGAGCCACTGCCCTCGTCCCAAAAGAAATTTATCACAATCCCTTGACCCTTCTGGTATGAGTCTATGTGTACATTCATCCCTGGGCAAAGCCTAATTCCCTCCACCATAAACCCAGGACCACCCAAATTTCTTGACAATGCTATGCAAAAGGGTACAGCTGCCTTTTCAAGGAAAGCAACTAGTCAGCAAAAACTTTGTGATCTCATTTCAGGATTGCCTGGGTTCCACCCAATCAAAGGTGGCTTTTTGCTTTTGTGACTACATGCAACGCAAATGCAATGGCTCCCAAAAGGCTCAGGAATCCTGGTGATTGACAGCTACTCTCCGAGGGTTCACACTATTCTCTGCCCTCCCTTATAGGGCACTGGAGACTTAACTGAGGTTCCCTAGGCCAACAGCTAGCTATGGGAACAGCCCTGGGTCCTGGAAAAATCTTTTTTCAGCACATTCTTTACCCCATTCTTAGATAAAGTTAAGGGTTTTTTTCTTTATTGGGTGTGAGAAACACTGTGTAAGGTGAATTGGAAATACCAACTCTTCTTTTCTGGCATTTCCAGAAGGAGCCGATCTGATCCAAGGCAAGGCTGGAGTCACCCAGGGTTCATAACTTGGGGATTTAGAAGTGCTGAGTATTCATCTGGCCAAATCCTTCCATACCGTGAAGTGGGCTGGGTGGAACAAGATACCTCTCAGGATTGTCCTTAATTTTTTTTTTTAATCTCCATCTCTAATCCCTATTCTGTCACATCTGCTGTGTGCCCTTGGACAAAGCCCTTAACTTCTCTGTTCCTCAGTTTCCTCATATATTTGGGAATATGGAATTAATCACATGTCTGTATCTTGACTTCTGCATGCATCCATGCACATGTGAACACTGAAGGGCCTTAAATCAAATCATCCAGTGCTTAGAACAGTGCTCTAGTGCTTAGAACAGTGTTTGGCACATAGTAAGCACTTAACAAATGCCATTATTATTATTATTATTTAATGAGGGGAGGCAGTCAGACAAACAGGTGGAAGTTTCAACCCAATTGTTTCCCAAACCAGCATCCAAAATCCAAAGGCATTTCATAAAATGGAGGCACAATTCTGGGTATAGTTGCCAGGGTTTGTATTTAGAGAGAAGAATTCAGGTCTTTTATGATAGTTGAACAGATTTCTTAACAGATTTCTCCATGGCTTGAAAACTCCAGGGCAGTATTTGTTGAGGAGGAAAAACTGTGCTTAAGTGGAGTCAGTGCACCCTGAGAGTCCATTGAAAGCTTTGTTTATATCCACCAATCTTTAGGTGGGACAGATTTTGTCATATTACCAATTTTTATGGACTCTCAGAAAGAAATGGGAACCTCTATAGACAGGTTTAGAAAAAAGAGCTGGAAAGCAAATGGGATAATTTCGTAGCAAGAGTAAAATGATAGCCTTATGCAGCACAGAGCACAGCTTTGGATGCTCACTAAGTTTTGCTTACGGTTTAGAGGGTTCAAGTAACATTTTACAAGAAAAATTTCCTGTTCAGATTCATCTGCAGGAACCTGCGATTTTTAAAGGGGTTTAGGTGTGAGAAACACCGTGTAAAGTGAACTGGAAATGCACACTCTTCTGTTTGCAAAAGGAGCCAACCTGATCCTAAGCAGGGCTGGAGTCTCCCAGTGAATGTAACTTGGGAATTTAGAAGTGCTATGCATTCTTCTGGCAAATGCTCCTGCACCGTGAAAGTGGGCTGGCTAGGGAATTTGGAATAAGATACCTCTCAGTATTGGCCTTTTTAAATTTCAATTTTATCTCTAATCCCCATTCTGTCACTTGTCTGCTGTGTGCCCTTGGTCAAATCCCTTAACTTCTCTATGCTTCAGTTTACTCATTTGTAATATGGGGATCCAATCCCATTCTCCCTCCTTTTTAGATTCTGAACCTTATTACGTGAGACAGACACCATATCTGACCTGATTATCTTGTATCTAAACCAGTGCTCAAGGTAATGCTTGGCACATAGTAAGCACTTGAGACAATAGGATCATCATTATATTAGTGTAATTATTATTGTTATTATCATTATTATTTGAATTGAAAGCTGAGAGTGGATATATAACATTCCTTCTTTGGATAACCCTCAGTTAAGACTCTTGACAATTTCATAATGGAAATTTAATGAATATGACAATGATGTTTGTAATAATGATCACTTTGTCAGAAAGTGGATATACCCTGCTCTGTTGACATATTTACTCCTAATAATTGTGGTATTTGGTAAGTGCTTACTATATGTCAAACGCTGTTCTAAGTGCTGGTGAATATAATAATGATGGCATTTATTAAGCACTTACTATGTGCAAAACACTGTTCTAAGTGCTGGGGAGGTTAGAAGGTAATTAGGTTAACCCACGGGGGGTTTACAGTCTTAATCCTCATTTTGCAGATGAGGTAACTCAGGCACAGAGAAGTTAAGTGACTTGCCTAAAGTCACACAACTGACAATTGGTGGAGGCAAGATTTGAACCTATGACCTCGGACTCCAAAGCCCGTGCTCTTTCCACTGAGCCATGCTGCTTCTCTTATGTAATATATAATCAGGTCGAACAGAGTCCCTGTTCCACACAGGGCTCACAGATTTAATCCCCATTTCACAAATGAGGTAACTGAGGCCCAGAGAAGTGAAGTGTCTTGCCCGAGGTCCCACAGCAGATGAGGGGTGGATCAGAATTAGAACCCAGGTCCTTCTAACTCCCAGGCCCGTGCACTTTCCATTAGGCCACACTACTACACACCCCCACACACACTGCTGTCCCTCGCTGATTTTGATACAATAATAATAATCGCATTTAAGTGCTTTTAGTACTATTCTAAGCACTGGGGAAGTTACAAGGTAATCAGGTTGCCCCACGTGGGGTTCACAATCTTAATCCCCATTTTACAGATGAGGCAACTGAGGCACAGAGAAGTTAAGTGGCATGCCCAAAGTCACACAGCTGATAAGTGGCAGTCAGGATTAGAACCCCCGACCTCTGACTCCCCAGCCCTTGCTTTTTCCAGTAAGCCACGCTGCTTTCTACCACTGACCTCTTGCTCATCTCCATTCTCAAGGCTGAAACTCCCTGCCACTTTAAATGAGAGACCACCACTCTCTCCATTTTCAAAGCTGAAATCACGTCTCCTCCAGGAGATCCTTGATGAATTGCAAGTCTCCCCAGTTTACATCTCCCTACCACCTGTTCGGAATGTTTGGTTAACTTAAGCACTTAAGTACTTACAACCGCTTCAAACACTTTTGTATATATCTTAAGTGCCCTATTAAGCACGAACTTGTGTACACAACCCTTTGTCTTCTTACTCCTATCTAAATTGTTTTAGTGTTTCTCACTGCAGGGGGCAGGGATAATGTCTGTTATATGTACTGCACTTTCCCAAGTACTCAGAGCTCAGCAGGCACTCAATAAATATCATTGAGGGATTTTTAGATTGACGGAAGCAACATGGACAAGTGGAAAAAGCAGAGGTCTAGAATTTAGGACGTCTAGATTCTAATCTAAGCTCTTCCACTTACCCGCTTACGGCCCTTTAAGACTCACTTTCTTCTCTGTGCTTCCGTTTCTTCAGCTTTACAATGGGTATAAAATAGCTGCCCTCCCTACCTCTTCAATCAATCAATCAATCATATTTATTGAGCACTTACTGTGTGCAGAGCACTGTACTAAGCGCTTGGGAAGTACAAGTTGGCAACATATAGAGACGGTCCCTACCCAACAGTGGGCTCACAGTCTAGAAGGGGAGACAGAGAACAAAACAAAACATATTAACAAAATAAAATGAATAGAATAGAATAATTTACACCTAGATTGTAAATTATTCGAGACTGCAAGCTCCTGTGGGAAGGGAACATATCTACCAACTTTGTTATATAGCACTCTCCCAAGTGTCTTGGGTGGATCAAGACTGTGTCTCGTAATTATTTCATGTTTGCCTCTGTCATATTGTACTCTGCTAAGTGCTTAGTACAGTGCTCTGCACACAATAAGCACTCAATAAATTTGATTGATTGATTGATCACCCCAGTTAGCATGAAATAAATGCTTAAGACACACTATGAAAAATAGCTGGAGGGTGGGAATCTTTGTCTATATTTCATCGATATGGAACCTGAGGGGCAGATAAATGAGAGGAAGAGTCCAAGACTGTGCTAAGAGAGGGAAACTGAGCTGAGAACAGAAGCTGTGGGGCAACTCTGACTCCCATTTCTGGTCTCTCCTAGACTAGGCCATTTTCCTCCAGCTGAGGTCTAGCTGAAGGAAGTTCTCTGAGAAGCAGTGTGACCTATTGGAAAGAACCCGGACTGAAGAGTCAGAGCACCTGGGTCCTAATCCTAGCTCCACCACTTGCCTTGTGTGCGAGCTTGGGACGGTCACTTAACTTTTCTGTGCTTCTGTTTTATCATCTGTAAAATGGGGGTCTGCTACCTGTTCTCCCTCCTACTTAAACTGTGAGTCTGATGAGGGATGGGGACTGCTTCCGGCCTCATTATTGTCTATCTACCCCAGCACTTAGTACGGTGCTTGGTATATGATGAGCATTTAACAAATAACATTTAAAAAAAAACCTTCAGTAACAGAGCTCTGGGCAGCTCTTTGGAAGTGGTAAACTACAGGCCAGTGGACTGAGGTAAATTAGAATCCACATCTCCTGAATGCCCCTATCCACTGCTACTGAGTTAAATTAGAATCCTCCTCTCCTGAATGCCCCGTCCCCTGCCTTTCCAACTGACAGATTGACTGCAGGGTCCCAGGAGAGGCAAACTCTGGAGAGGGTACAGGTTGGGGCTGTTGCTTCTTTTAGGAGGTTAGAAGTGTTGAAGTCCCCTCTCAGGATGGCACTTGGAGTTTCCAGTCCTCTAGCAGTCTCGGCTATGGGAGGGAGAGTCATGCAGAGGCCTACCCAGTCTATTCCAAGCTTGGGCAGTGGCTGGCGAGTGGAAGGCAATCCACTACAAGTCAAAACTCTCCTTTGCTGGGCAGCAGCAGTACTGGAGAGAGTCGAGGGTGGAGATTCAAGTTGACTGCGCGGAAGAAGGCAATGGTAAACCGCTTCCATATTATTACCAAGAAAACTCTATGGATCCACTACGGGAATGATTACAGATGGAAGAAGGGCCTTCTGGGAGAGATGTGTCCATGGAGTTATTATGGGTCGGAAATGACTTGTACTTCCCAAGCGCTTAGTACAGTGCTGTGCACACAGTAAGCTCTCAATAAATATGATTGATTGATTGATTTGACAGCATAAGGCAAGATGAGACAAGAAGTGTTTGAGACTGTAAATTCATTGTGGGCAGGGAACTTGTCTACTGATTCTGTTTTATTTTACTCTCCCAAGCGCCCAATAGATATGATTGATTGGATTGATTGATTGAGAAACCCCAAGTGAAACCAGGCCATAGGATGACATGAAGCAACATGGCCTAGTGGAAAGAGCTCAGGCCTGGGTTCTAATCCTGACTCGGCCACTTGTCTGCTTTGTGACCTTGGGCAGGTCACTCAACTTCTCTGTGCCTCGGTTACCTCATCTGTAAAATGGGGATCAGGTCTGTGAGCCTCATGGGGGACACGAACTGTTCCAGCCTGATTATCATGTATCTAACCCAGCTTAGTACAGTGCCTGGTACATAGCGCTTAACAAATACCATAAAAGAAAAAGTATATTTTAATAATAACAATAATGATGGCATTTGTTAAGCACTATTTGCAAAGCACTGTTCTAAATGCTGGGAAGGATAAGCGCTTAGTATAGTGCCCAGCTCACAGTAAGCACTCAATAAATGCGATTGAATGAATACAAGGTTTATTTTCATTGTGGGCTTCAGCCATGCAGCTTTTACTTAGTCTTGAGACCTACAGGTAAAATATTTATTACTCAGGGCCCCTCCAGATCCATGTTCATGATCAGATCATTTCTACAATCTCCTTAACCTTATTCCTTCTGAAAGACGCTTAATCATGTGAACTGATAAAAACCCAAGGCGTTTCTATGACCTTCTGGATGAAACCAATTCACTTGATGCCCTCCCAGGATTGTAGACACATCAGCATGTTATCCCAGTCAGGGCAGATTTTTTTTTTCCCCTGAAAAGGGACAGAGAAGTAGAAGAGACCATGATTTGAGCTGCAGATTTTGGCTCTAATGGTTTACTCTCCCAAACAGCAGCTGTGTCAATTGAATTCCTCAACTTTCAACCTCAGGCCTGACCCCCAGACTTTATATTTGATTCACTTGGAGTCAGATTTAATGATACAGTTTCACCTAAGCAAGTACAGGTTTATGAGCAGGGAGAGAAGAGATGAGAAAGAAGCCTGCTTTCAGTTGCCTGGCACAAAAGTGCATTTGGGAAGCTGGATTTTACTTAGCATTCCTGCCTTGGGGATCTCCAATAATAATAACAATTATTGTGTTTTTTTGCCAGGCACTTATTATGTGCAAAACACAATCCACCCTTTCCTCTCCATCCAAATTGCTACCACATTAATCCAATTACTTATCCTATCCCTCCTTGACCACTATGTCAGCCTCCTTGCTGACCTCCCTGCCTCCTCTCTCTCCCCACTCCAGCCCATACTTTGTTCTGCTGCCCAGATCATTTTTGTACAAAAACATTCAGGCCATGTTTCCCCACTTCTCAAGGACGTCCAAGAGTTGCCCTTGAAGAGAAGCAGCGTGACTCAGTGGAAAAGAGCCTGGGCTTGGGAGTTCAGAGGTCATGGTTGCAAATCCTGGCTCTGCCACTTGTCAGCTGTGTGACTTTGGGCAAGTCACTTCACTTCTCTGGGTCTGTTACCTCGTTTGTAAAATGGGGATTGACTGTGAAACCCCCATGGGACAACCTGATCACTTGGTAGCTTCTCCAGTGCTTTGATCAGTGCTTTGCACATAATAAGTGATTAACAAATGCCATTATTATTATTATTATTATTGCCCATCCACCTCCACATCAAAAAGAAGCTCCTTAATTTCAATTGACATTAAAAGATTCAGTCACCTTGCCCCCCTCCTACCTCACCACGCTACTCTCCTACTACAACCCAGCCCACATACTTTGCTCCTCTAATGCCAATCTTCTCACTGTATCTTGGTCTCGTCTGTCTCACCACTGAGGTCTCGCCTTCTTCCTGCCTCTGGCTTAGAATTCCCCCTCTTTTCATATCTGACAGACAATTACTCTCCTCCACTTCAAAACCTTATTGAAGGCACATCTCCTCCAAGAGGTCTTCCCTGACTAAGCTCTCTTTTCCTTTTCTTAACTCCCTTATGCATCGTCCTAACTTGCTCCCTTTGTTCATCCCCCACCACCACTGCACTTACATACATATCTGTAATTCATTTATTTATATTATTGTCTATCTCCCCTCTAGTCTGTAAGCTCATTGTGGTCAGGGAATGAATGTTTCTGTTATATTGTTGTGATATACTCTCCCCAAGTGCTTAGTAAAGTGCTCTGCACACAGTAAGTGCTCAGTAAATATGATTGACAAGATAATCGGTTTGGACACAGTCGCTTTCCCTCATTAGACTCACAGTCTAAGAGGGAAGGAGTCTGCTTTGTGACTTTGGACAAGTCACTTCACTTCTCTGTGCCTCAGTGTTCTCATCTGTAATAATAATAATAATAATAATAATAATAATAATAATAGCATTTGTTAAGCGCTTACTGTGTGCAAAGCACTGTTCTAAGCACTGGGGGGGATACAAGGTGATCAGGTTGTCCCATGTGGGGCACACAGTCTTACTTCCCATTTTACAGATGAGGTGACTGAGGCTCAGAGAAGTTAAGTTACTTGCCCAAGGTCACACAGCAGACGTGGCAGAGCCGGGATTCGAACCCATGATCTCTGACTCCCAAGCCCGGGCTCTTTCCACTGTGCTATGCAGCTTCTCTTGTTCTTCTCTGTAAAATGGTGATTAGGACTATGAGCCCCATATGGGACGTGGACTGCATCTAATCTGATAATCTTGTATTCATTCATTCATTCATTCATATTTTTTGAGTGCTTACTGTGTGCAGAGCACTGTACTAAGCACTTGGGAGAGTACAATTCAACAATAAACACACATTCCTGCCCACAGCGAGCTTTTGATCTCTACCCCAGCGCTCATTATAATGCTTGGCACATAGTAAGTATTACCACACAGTATTACAGTATAGTGCCTGGAACACAGTAAGTGCCTAACAAATATCATTTAAAAAAAAAAGATTTTGAATCTGCATTTTACAAGTGAGGAAACTGAGTAACAGAGAAGTTAAGTGACTTACCTAAGGTTACAGAGCAGGCAAGTGGCAGAACCAGGGTAAGAATACAGATCTCCTGACTCCTAAGTCTGTGCTCTTTCCACTGGGCCATTTGGCTAATCTGTTTCTGCCACCTACTTTCAGGACTGAGAAGCATTGTGGCCTAGTACAAAGACCACATGCCTGAGAGTCAGAGGACCTGAGTTCTGATCCTGGCTCCACCACTTACCTGCCGTGTGACCTTGGACAAGTCACTTTGTTTCTCTGTGCCTCAGTTACCTCATTTGCAAAATGGGGTTTGAGACTGGGAGCCCTTTGTGGCACAGGAACTGTATCGAAGCCGATTTGCTTGTATCTACCCTAATGCTTATACGGTGCCAGGCACATAGTAAGCACTTAAGGAATATTATCATTATTACTACTAATAATGATAATAATGTCACAAGCTGCTTGTGGTCAGAGATCACGTCTGCTGTCTCTACTGTACTCTCCCACGTGCTTTGTACAGTGCTCGGCACACAGTTAGCTCTCCATAAATATCATTGATTGTTGTTTCAGGTGGAAAACCTGAGGAACTGTTGCCTGGCGAGGATGTCTTAAAATGAGAGTGTGTTTCATTCCCAAACTTTTTTGGCATCTTGGGCATCCCTGTAAAATCTTTCCTTCCAATCCTAGAGACCTCACCTATTTTAGAGGCTGAAAAATCCCATTTGATGTGGAGTTTGGGTGTCACTTTATATGCTTTGCTTTGCATTTCTGAGCATTAAGAAAGCCCCAGGACACCCCAACAAGGGAGAAAGAAATGGAAACGTTTTAAAGTGACCGATCCCCAGAAATTATGCAAGGGGAGAGAGGACTTTCCAACAAGTTTCAGAGGGAAAGGAAATGAGACCATGTGTGAAATGAAAGGAAAACAAACTAATAATTATCCTGCTGTGGAACAATTTATATTCAAAAAAAGAGTTAAGTCCCACACATTTGGACCAAAAAGAAGTATGGGTATCAAGTCCTGAAATGCAGTTGAGCTGATGGTCTAACAACATCCACGCTAATATTGCAGTAGGGAACAGTTTTATTACACTCCTCAAATCTCTCTTATCTTGCCTATTACTGCAATGGAAAGCATATCCCAAATGGGTTTGTGTTGCACATTAATAAGATAGAAACTATTGAAGTCACAAACAAGAATCACAATGAACTTTCCCAGGAAAATGAGAACTAGAACAGATTATCCTAGGGAATAATTAGATAGCAATTCACTTTGAAAGAGGCCACATTGGTAGGGAGGACAAACCAGCAATATAGCAACTTCCAAGTATTCCAACCACTCAGTCGTATCCGACAGGGAACCATGACAGACGCGCACATTAAAGAAAAGGGAGAATGAGTGGAGTTGTCAGAGATAATTCAGGAGAGAGGAAAATGAACGAGAACAATTAAACATAAAGTAGCACCTCAACGTCCCAGACGTGTCATAATGGTAATTGTGGTATTTGTTAAGCACAGAGTCATTGCCAAGCACTTTACTGAGCCCTGGAGAAGATGGGAAATGATCAGCTCAGAAACAGTCCCTGTTCCACATAGGGCTCACAGTGTAAGAGAGGAGGGAAACAGGATGAAGAAACAGGGAAGTTAAGTGACTTGTCCAAGGTCACCCAGCAGACAAGCAGTGAACCTGGGTTTAGAATCCAGGTCCTCTGACTCCTAGGCTGATTCTCTTTCCAGCAGGACAAGGTACTTCTTATGCCATCCTGTCAATCAATGTCAAACAATCAATCATGCTTATTGAGTGCTTTCTGTGTACAGAAAATTGTACCAAGCATTTAACAAAATTAAGCAAAGAATAAATGAATGGGATATTTAAGCCTATATCATCGCGATCATCAGTGGTATTTATCAAGTGCTTACTGTGTGCAGAGCACTGTTCTAAGCACTTGGGAGAGTACATTGCAACAGAGTTGGTAGACACATTCCCTGCCTTTAATGAGCTTCTAGTTTAGAGATATGCACCTAAATGCTGTGTGAATAATGGGAGTTGACAATAGGTGAGGAGAAGTGACTTTTTCTTAGAGGAGATAGTGTTTTAGAAGGTTTTAAAGATGGGGAACCTTATTGCACATCTCCTCCAAGAAGTCTTCCCTAAGTCCACTTTTCCATTTCCTTCACTCCCTTCTGCATCACTCTGACTTGCTCCCTTCCCCCTCCCAAACCCTCCAGCACTTACTTAGCCTCGATTTATTTATTTATATTAATGTCTCTCTCCCCCTCTGGACTGAAAGCTCTTTGTGGGAAGGGAATGTGTCTGTTTTATTATTATATTATACTCTCCCAATCCCTTTAGTATGATGTTCTACACATAGTAAGCGCTCAGTAAATACAATTGATTGATTTGGTTTAGTGATTCATTGGGGAAGGGAGTTTCATGCAATAGAAGGATGCATTTATCCTTAATTTTTCCCGATGATGATGGCATTTATTAAGCACTTACTATGTGCAAAGCACTGTTCTAAGCACTAGGGAGGTTACAAGGTGATCAGGTTGTCCCACTGGGGGCTCACAGTCTTAATCCCCATTTTACAGATGAGGTAACTGAGGGCCAGAGAAGTCCAAATGCCTTGCCCAAAATCACACAGCTGATAATTGGCAGAGCCAGAATTTGAACCCATGACCTCTGACTCCAAAGCCCGTGCTCTTTCCATTGAGCCACACTGCTTCTCTAAAACGGAAGAAGGCTTCCATTATTACTCATGCAGTTAAATCCCTGGTGAAAATCTTTGAAAATACCATACTTGGATTGGTTCTATAGTATGCAATAAAATGGCTTATTTGCTCAGAGTTCAGCTGATCAGGGCTCTGACCTCATAATTCCACATAATGATTTTTATGGATGTTGTTTTTTAGATGCTGCTCCTTGTTATTGCTTGGTTATTTCCAAAAGCACCTTTAAAGCCCTGGCTAGCACTCACAAAAAAAGTGTGTTGTGTGAGCACTAGCAGCATGAGCTTTCTTTCAAGGAAAAGGAAGGAAGAAATAAAGCAGGGGAAATTGAATTAGCTCTTAAAAACATAAAGTGATCACATCAAAGCCACTCAATTTTGAGGGAAAGACAATGTATTTGAGCCAGAAATGTCCCATCAGTGCACCAACTTTGGAGTCAAAGGACCTGGGTTCTCATCCTGGCCCCAACACTTGCCTGCTGTGTGATCTTGGGCAAGTCACTTCACTTCTTTGGGTTTCAGTGTCCTTATCTGTAAATTGGAGCTTAAATACCTGTTCTCCCTCGTACAGACTGCAGAACATGGACTACGTCCAACTTCATTATCTTGGGCTTACCCTCTCACTTGGTACAGCACATAGAAATGCTTAATAAATATCATTAATATTATTATTGTTATTATTTTAATTCATTCAATTGTATTTATTGAGCATTTACTATGTGCAGAGCACTGTACTAAGCGTTTTAATAAATTGTTTCTATTAGAATAGGACTCCAGTTTCTGCTATTTTTTCCATTATTAAAATATATATCCTCGGATAATATCCTCCTTTACACTCTCTCATAAACTTTCCAGCCATCCAGGTTTTTTGGTTTTCAGAGCTTATGAGGACAACCAAAACCTTGGGATAAAATAGTCCTACTGGAAGGCACTATGGGAAAAGAAAGCTGCCAAAAATGTTTGTATAACCTTCACAGTCAATATGACTTAGGAATAGTTTCTTGGTAGTGTTCTTCCTGCTTCATTATATTTTATTCTAAGGAATAGATGGTTAGAGTCTGATAAGTCACACAGCTCTTCCACTTTCTTTTAGTTTAATTAGGCTGTTTGCTGTAATTGGATATCCTGGAAAAAATTAATTCACCTTCTTGTAAGTAGTGTGGTCTGGTGGATAGAGGATGGACCTGAGAGTCAGAAGGACCTGGGTTCTAATCCCAGCTCTGTCACTCATCTGCTGTGTGACCTTGGGTAAATCACTTTATTTCTCCATGCCTCAGTTAAGCTCATTTGTAAAATAGGGATAAAGAGTGTGAGTCCCATGTGGGGCAGGGCTGCGTCCAACCTGATTACTTTGTATCTACCCCAGTGCTTAGAACAGTGCCTGGCATATCATTAGCTTTTAACAAATACCATAAAAAAAAAATCAATCTTGTTCTAATAACTTGGTACTGAGAATGGCATGGATGATTAGTTACTGGTTAGTAACTAGTTATGTGACCCCCGCCCCCCAGTAGCCTTGTTTTCCTCTTTTCCCCCTCCCTTTTGCATCATTCTGAGTTCCTCCCTTTATTCACCTTCTGCCCCAGCCCCATATACATATCTGTAATTTATGAATTTATATTAATGTCTGTATCCCCCTCTAGACTGTGAGCTTATTGTGGGCAGGGAATATGTCTGCCAACTCTGTTATACTGTACTCTACCAAGTGCTTAGTACAATATCCTGCACACAGTAAGCACCCAATAAATGTGATTGATTGATTGATTGCTTCAACAGAGAAAAAGAGAAAAAAAATTAATAGTGGATGTGGCATGTTTCCAGTGATAAACTGGGATGGGGAGCCAATAACGATAATGACAGTGTTAGTTTTTTATGAGGAAAAATCCACTTAAAGTCTCAGAAGGCAGATTTTTTTTGTGGTATTGCAGGTGGTAGTGAGACTAAAGATGATATCAGAGGAAAGGGGATATAGCCCAACAGATAGCCAGAGGAAATTGAGTTTTACATTCATATTAAAGTGCTTAGATATTTTGTGTTCCCTGTTTTCAAAGTTTGTTAGACCCTAAGCGACATACAAAGGAGAGATAGTTAAAATTTACTGCGGATGACTTCCACCTCAACGCTTAGCCCTGTAACAGAAGTTAGGAGAGCAATTTGTGCAGGTGGTTGCCACGTGAAAACCATGTATACTATTAGTTTATTGAGCATTGACCTCAGACTGCACAAAGAGGGCTTTTCAACCAGGGATCCCAAAGCATTTTAACATTTAACAAATAAATCTGCAAAAAAAAGCCTGTGTCTGGTGGAAGAGTTCTGGATGTTGTAAATAAATCTGGATTTATTTAATCACTGCCTCCAGCATAAGTTCAATTACTCTCAATCCTTTTGTGCTGAATGTAAAACTATTTTTCATTTATGACAGCTAATAGTCTGTCTCACCTGTAGCCTCAGAAAAAGCAATAGATCAAAGAAGGGAAAAGTCCTCTTTTTTTTCCCCAGTTGGGTTACAGACTTTCATCAGAGGAGCCTCCCCGACTCCCCCAGACTGTAAGCTCATTGTGGGCAGGGAATGTTGCTGTTGACTGATATTGTACTTTCCCAAGCACGTAGTACATTGCTCTGTGCACAGTAAGCCCTCAACAAATATGATTGAATGAATGAGTGAATCAAAACATTGTTGTGTTCACAGGAGGCTAAAGCAAAAAGAGAGTAGAAACCCATAGACCTAATATTTCCGCTATCCAAGAAGCCAAATTTGCAGTCACCAGATCAACCTCCTAGCCGGTATCGGATCCTATTTAACCACCCCCTTCATCTGCATGCTGAGAAGAATGGCTTTCATCATAAAATGAAAGAGAATGGAAGGAAGAGATTATTTCCCTGTCCTTTTTCCCCAGAGCCAGCAAAGAAAATGATACATACCCCTTTATTTTTTTCAGTTATCTCCTTTAATCTTGCTCCTCTCTGATCATGTGTTTGAGGCAAAGAAACAGAGTGGTCAACTTAAAAGAGTGCAGAGGCTAGTTGTCAAAACCCCTGGATGATGTACACAATAGGAGTGCAATAAGTACTATTGATGATATTGATGATTATTATTCTGTGGTATTTGTTAAGCCCTTACAGTGCCAAACACTGTTCTAAACACTGGAGTAGATACAAGTGAATCAGGTTGGACACACGTCACAGTCTAAATTGGAGGGACAGTTGTCCAGCCAACTCCACCAGGAATGAAAAGGCTTTCAATCAATAAGTTAATTGTATTTATTGGTTACTGTGTGCAGAGCACTGGACTAAGCACTTGGGAGAGTATCATAGAACAGGATTGGAAGATACGTTCCCTGCCCACAACAGACCATGACTAACACAGAAGAATTCCAGGAGAAAATGTAAATTGAAGTTGCTTCTTTTATCTAGCTGCTTCCTGAATACTTTCTAATTAATCATGATATTTGTAAAGCCATTATTATGTATCAAGCACTAGTCTATGTCCTGGAGTAGATCATTTATAGCATCGTCGGTGTTATTTATCGAGTGCTTACTGTGTGCAGAGCACTGCACTAATCTGTTGAGAGAGTAAAATGTAACAGAGTTGACAACCAAGCTCCCTGTTCACTGGGAGCCTACAGTCTAGAGAGGGAGATAGGCATTAATATAAATAAATAATTTATAATGTACAATTTATAGAAATGTGATACAGTTAATAGCTATGTAATATAATTTATTTGATTGTAGTTATGTATGTGCCTGTATTTATGCATAGAACAATGAAGAAAATATATATACACATTTTTAAATGTCCTTAAGGAAAAAATGTTCAAATTGCAACAATATTAAAAGCAAAGGGTACCTATTAAATGAATTATGCAGCCTATCAAAGCATCTAGAAATACAACAAAGCACCTATGAATTAGTGTCTAGGAAAGGAATAAGCCTGTAAGACACAGAAGTCAAAATACAATGAATATCTGAGCCGCTAGAAGAATAGATTAGGAAGTGCTAACTGTGAAACCGATGGAAAAGATGTTGCATGGTGTCAGTGCCCTTGAAAAGAAACAAATCAGGGAGGAGAATTGACTGCAAAAGATGTTTTCTTTAATGGTTTACATTGGAGTGCCATGCGCCAAAACACTAAGGGCCACACAATAAGGCAGTGGATGAATAGAAGAAAGTTCTTTCATTTTCCATCAGCCAATGACCTGTTCCTCACCCCAAATTTGTTGTTCTTCAAAACTTCAATCTTCCTGAAATTCACACAAAGCACTCCAAAGAGAAAGAAAGTCTTATCACAAAAGGAAGCCAGATAGTCCACATGCCACAATCATCTGATTCTTTCTTCTGGCTAATGGAGGTCACCCTCTTAAGAGACTGTCAGGATTGGCCTACACAAGGTTCATCTGTAGATCTGGCCAGTAACCTAACCTATCTGTTTATCTCACTGTCCTTGAAGAGGAGGTAAAGAATGGGTATCTGCTTTTTATCTCATCAGAAACAGTCAGGATAATTGACTAGTGAAAACTGAATCCCAGGTCTGGCTTTAGAATTCTTAAAAAGAAACCCAGTACCAGCAACTTTCTCTCTAGTTATATAATTCCTATATCTTGGCAGTATGGCCTAATAGAAAGTGCACAGATCTGGGATCAAAGGACCTGGGTTCTAAACCTAGTTCTGCCACCTGTCTGCTGTGTGACCTTGGACAAAGTGCTTAACTTCTCAGGGCTTCAGTTTCCTTATCTGCAAAATGGGGATAAGATACCTGTTCTCCCTTCCTCTTAGACTGTAAGCCCCATTTTATACGGGGACTAGTATGAATCGGATTATCTTGTATGAAAGATACATAGTGAACCTTTGCTATTATCATGGCACACCCCATTTATGCATTCTACTCTGTTTCCACTACTCTTTGAGAAAGCAAAGTGAGAAGGGACTCCTGGACTCTTGCTACTACTTTGGCTAAAATATAAACATTGGGGGCTTGTGTGGAAGAATTTGATGTAGTCAGTTTGGTCATTAAGATTCTTGGCCATATGACTCAGTAAGCACTCAATAATTGCCTTTAGTTGATTGATCAATTTCCTCAGGACTATCGCATTGGACTGTCTGTCCCATCAGTCCATCATTTGTATTTATTGAAAATCTAATGTGTTCAGAGATAAGGAGGGAAAGAAGAGGAGGAGAAAGAGGAGGAGAGGAAGGAGAAGCAAGAGAGGGAGGAGGAGGAGAAAGAGGGTGAGGAGGAGGAGGAGGAGACAGAAAATAGCTGTATTCTAAGGGATTGCCTATCCAATAAATTGCATTGGTTCTTCTAGACTGTGAGCCCATTGTTGGGTAGGGACCATCTCTATATGTTGCTGACTTGTACTTCCCAAGCGCTTAGTACAGTGCTGTACACACAGTAAGTGCTCAATAAATACGATTGAATGAATCCAGAGGGATGAAATATCTCCCAGTGTAACTGACCCTATGGAGATCTGGTGCAAAATCCCTGTTTCCATTGCCTTACCTTTCTGAAGAACAGTTATTTCCCAAAGCCATCTTTGGGTTAATCACCTGAGAGCTGAGAAAATCAGATGGGTCTTTCCATATTTCCCCAACTTGCCCCTCTACCTATGGCTTTAAATCTTAACAAAAGTAATAATGATAATAATAGTGGTATTTGTTAAGCGTTTACTCTATGTCAAGCACTGCACTAAGCACTGAGGTAGACATTAGATAATCAGGTTGGACACAGTCCCTGTCCCACATGTGGCTCTCAGTCTAAATAGGAGGAAAACGGGTATTGAATTCCCAATTTCCAGGTTAGAAAAATGAAGAGAGGTTAAGTAATTTGCCCAGGGTCACCAAAAGGACAAGTAGCAGAGTCAGGATTAGAACCCAGGTCCTCTGACTCCCAGGCTGGTGCTTTTTCCACTAGGGCATACTGCTACTCACTTTTGCCATCTAACAGTGACACCTGTTCTATGGACACCTGCCTCCAGAAAGAAGAGCAGCATATTTTGAGGGAGGGAAGAGTAAATTCTTAATCTTTCTCCACTGGCGTTTGCTTTAGGTTTAACCATTTAAACTGGCCAAAGATGGCTCTTTTTGGTCCATTCCAGCATTCCTTCAGATCACTAGATCTCTTCTGATGGATCTGTTTTCTTCTATCCTTACTTTTCTGTAATGTGTTTTAATTTGGAATAGAGCATTTCCTTGAATCCTTTCTCTCTCTTGTTTTGAATGTTAATTGAGTCCCTTTTTTATCTATTTGAGTGTGTATTTCATGCCGATCACCATACTTAAGCGCTGTTGTAGATATAAGATAATTGGGTTGGGCGTAGTTCCTGTCCCAAATAGGGCTCACAGCCTTAATCCTCACTTTACAGATGTGGTAACTGAGGCACAGAGAAGTTAATTAGCTTTCCAAGGCCACACACAGACAAGCAATGGAGCAGGGATTAAACCCTGGTCTTCTGACTCCCAATCTCGGGCTTTAACCACTAGTCCATTGTGCTTTTCCTTGGTAGGATGTGTCTATTTTTCTATTCTCTCCAGCTTTGCTTAACCAACTCCATTATCATACATTTTAGGAGTTAATCTTTAGGTTCCAAATGCATCCAAAGCTTCTTTCATTATAGGTCTAATTTATGAAACACTCCTGGGTTGCAAACAATTGGGCTTGAAAATTTCAGATTCCTTAGAAGTTATTCTGTCATTAGGACACAATTTCACCTGTCTTATTGTCTCCAACACATTCTCTGCCTCCCAAAACCATATATTAATATTACAACAGCTACCATTAAGCCAGAACTGCTCACAGATCTGCCTCAGTAGCACTGGATCATTCCTTCTCCCAAGACTCTTTTTTGTTTTGTGTTTTGAGACTAGAATTTAAGTGCTTATTGTGTGTCGGGCATTAGACTAAGCCCTGGGGTAAATGCAAGATAATGAGATTGGACATAGTCCCTTTCCCACATGGGGCTCACAGCCCAAGTAGGAGGGGATAGGATTTAGTCCCCATTTTACAGATGAGGTAACTGAGGCACAGAGAAGTTAAGTGACTTGCCCAAGGTCACACATCAGAGAAGTGGTGGAATGGGATTAGAACCCAGATCCTTGACTTTCAGGCCCATGCTCTTTCCACTAGGCCTCACTGCTTCTCAAGACTGCTTGGGAGGGCCTTTATTTAGTGGAGAGGGTATTTGTTGGGCAGGTGGACTGGTAATCCCCTTGGAGTTGAAGTACCACATTTCAGTGTTTACATGAACAAGCGTAATTTCAGTGTTAAGCACTTAGTCCTGTGCTCTGCGTATAGTAAGCACTCAATAAGACTGTGAGCTCCATGTTGTACATGGACTGTATCCAACCTGATTAGCTGGTATCTACTCCAGCGCTTAGTACAGTGCCTGGAATCTAGTAAGAACTTCACAAATGCCATAAAAAGGGGGAAAAGCATCAATCTCTATTTGATCTTACCTAGCCATAGTTCATCCAAGCATTTGAAGTAAAGGAGGATTTGAATTTCCTCAGCACTCAGGAAGAAATGCCAATAATAATAATAATAATAATAATGACATTTATTAAGCACTTACTATGTGCCAAGTGGTGTTCCAAGCTCTGGGGAGGTTACAGTGATGATGGCATTTATTAAGTACTTACTATATGCCAAGCACTGTTCTAAGTGCTGGGGAGGTTACAAAGTGATCAGGTTGCCCCCCGGGTGGGTCTCACAGTCTTCATCCCCATTTTCCAGTTGAGGTAACTGAGGCACAGAGAAGTGAAGTGACTTGCCCAAAGTCACACAGCAGACAAGTGGCAGGAGTTGGGATTAGAACCCATGACCTCTGCCTCCCAAGCCAACTACCAAGACAAACCCTGAATTTATCTCTTTTTCTATACCCCAGGCTGCTTAAGGAGAGAATGAAGAAAAAGGAGAAACTAAACTGAAAACCCGTGAAAACTAAGCCATGCCATCTTCTGAAAGACAGAGAAATTCAGCCCTCTGAAGGGGCCATGAATCCGAGGCAGGTTTTTCTGTCCGTGCTGGTGTTTGGAGTAGCAGGCCTACTCCTCTTCATGTACCTGCAGGTTTGGATTGAAGAGCAACACCCAGGTAAAATGAGTTTTCCTTTTTATTCCATGTTCATTACCATATAATGATCAGAGTTCTCTGAGATAATGCAATCATTCCACGATTAGAATCAATACCTCTTCCCATCTCTAGGGCTCTGGATCAATCCAACACAGAAGAAAAAGAAACTAAATAACAATTAGTTATATTGATTGAGTGCTTACAGTGTACACTATTGTGCTAACCCCTTGGGAGAGTACAATAGACTACACAGTTGGTAGAAATGTTCCCTGCCTAGAGCGAGCTTACAGTCTAGTGGGGGAGACAGTCTGGAACTGTTTTCAATTTCTAATTCCCCTCCTTGTGGAATTTACAATGGTGGAGGTGACTGAGTTAATTTTGCAGAAGGATAAGGCATGACCTCCCTTTAGCCTGATGATGGGGGAGAATTAAAAGACAGGGAGGAGAAACAAGTAGGAGGGAGGGAGTGTTATGGTAGAATAGAATTTGAGTGATCCTAGTGATTTCTGATAATTTTCCAAAGCTGCTCTAAAGAAACCATGTCTATGTAAGCTCACTGTGGGCAGGGAATGTATCTACCAACTCTGCAGGATTGTACTCTACCAATCACTTAGTACAGTGCTCTGGGTATGGTAAGTGCTCAATAAATACCAATAATGAGTTTGATGGGGGAGGAAATTGCTTTTAACGTAGGGTCTTGAAATGTAAGGTCATGAAATTTCAACTAGCTTTGAACACCAAATTTTGCTCCAGAACTGCCTTTTGATTTTGACCTCTTTGACTCTTAGAGACAAAAGGAGCAGTAGCAAAGATAGGGAAGAACAGTAATGGAAGCAACATATAGGCATTGTTAGTGATCCCAGTTCCCTCCCCGTCCATATATACCAGACCACCACTTTCCCCATCTTCAAAACATCATTGAGGCCACACCTCCTCCAGGTGGCCTTCCCAGAGGAAACCCTCTTTTCCCTGGCTCCCTCTCCCTTCTCTGCAGTCTATGCATTGGGATCTATGACCTTTGGGTATAATAATGGTGGCATTTGTTAAGCGCTTACTATGTGCAATTCACCCCATCCTCAACTGCACAGCACTTACATACGTACCTTTATAGATTATAAAATATTTATTCATATTGATGTCTGTCTCCCCCACTAAACCCTAAGCTTGGTGGGCAGGGAACATGTCTGCCATCTCTGTTATATCGTACTCTCCCAAGTGCTTAGTGCAGTATTCTGCACACAGTAAGCACTCAATAAATACCGATGAAGATGGTGATGATGATGGTGAGAGAAGCGATTGATTCCATGTCTACCGGAAGTTGGACGTTTTGAGAAATGTTACTTGCAATGATTAAACAAAAAGGTTAAATAGTTTAGCATTAACTGTTAGAATAGCTGGGTTTGTGTCTAGAAGAGAGTAAGGTGAAGAGTGATTTAATAACTGGGTTCAGGTCTATGAAGAGTTAGTATCGGGAAGATCATGGGCAGCTATTTTTCATCTCCGTCAGAGGCCGAACAAGAAGGATTGGTCTTAAATTGCAACAAGAGAGCTTGGCTTGACATGAAGAAGAACTTCATGACAGTATAGGTAATAAACACTGAAATAGGGTGGCCAAGGGAGGGGGTGGAATCTCTGTATTTGGTAGCTTTCAGAAATTGGTTCTTAGTCATCATTCATGAATGGATAAAGTCTAATTCTCTTCAGAATCAGGGGCTAGACTAAGATGGCCTTTGGGGACCCTTTTTGTTCTCCAATTTTTTAAACTATGAGTCTGTAAACAGGAGTAGTAGTAATCCATC
Organism: Tachyglossus aculeatus; assembly: GCF_015852505.1. Lineage (NCBI taxonomy): Eukaryota > Metazoa > Chordata > Mammalia > Monotremata > Tachyglossidae > Tachyglossus > Tachyglossus aculeatus. The sequence continues at coordinate 7,559,792 of NC_052090.1, read as the reverse complement.
CATACACTGGAGCTGGCATGTCAAAAAAAAAAAAGGGATTTAAGTAATGAGCTGTTTACCTCTCAGGCCAAAAATAAAATCAAGAGGATGAGGGTGAAACCATGCCAGCTTTTTGGATTCTCATTGTTTCTCAATATTCAGAAAGCTGAGTATTAGCCAAAGCCCCCTCTGAGGACAGTTAACCAACCTGCGCAGCGTGGCTCGGTGGAAAGAGCAAGGGCTTTGGAGTCAGAGGTCATGGGTTCAAATCCTGACTCTGCCAGTTGTCAGCTGTGTGACTTTGTGTAACTTAAGTTCTTTGGGCCTCAGTTACCTCATCTGTAAAATGGGGATGAAGACTGTGAGCCCCATATGGGACAACGTGATCACCTTGTAACCTCCCCAGCACTTAGAACAGTCCTTCTAGACTGTGAGCCCGTTGTTGGGTAGGGACCGTCTCTATGTGTTGCCAACTTGTACCTCCCAAGCGCTTAGTACAGTGTTCTGCACACAGTAAGTGGTCAATAAATGTGATTGAATGAATGAATCATGCTACAATGCCTAACCAAAAGTGGTGTATCTGAGCATCACATTGTTTGTAATCTGCATACAAACAGCATTTCTGCTGAATCAAAGAGCTGATGCCTGAACCAATTTAATAAATAAATCAATTTGCACTGTTTGATAAATAGGGAAATTCGACAACATTTCACTCTGGTACAATCTAATGGCATTTTCCCAGATGAAATTGGAATAGTTAGTAAGCCTGCTAACTCTGGTTCACTGACTAGTCGATGAATGTCAAAGGAATTACTTTTCTACTACCTAATCTCAAATTTGACAGAAAAATGAGCGTGGACACTATTAACCTGAAATGCCTATTGGCCTTTAAATAACATTACCTTCTTCATCATCAAATCCAAGTAAGACGGCCTTTTTCTCAATTTCAGGTGTATAGCCTTGCTTAAAGAAACATACCTAAAAACTCAGGTGATTTCTGCCTTTGTACCAACAGATATCCTGACAGGGAGCAAGATGTAGGGGATAAATATAACATGGGCCTGGGAATCAGAAGGTCATGGGTTCTCATACTGGCTCTACCACTTGTCTGCTGTGTGACCTGGGCAAATCACATCACTACTCTGGGCCTCAGTGAACTCATCTATAAAATGGGGATTGAGACTGTGAGCCCCACGTGGGACAGGGACTGTGTCCAAACTGATTTGTCTGTATCCACCTCAGGGCTTAGAACAGTGCCTGGCACATAGTAAGTGCTTAACAAATACCATAATTATTATTATTATTATTAAAGGAATTTCTTTCAAATCAGTGCTTTCATTTATCTCTCAAAGAGTTATTTTTCATCACTTGAACTAGAGAAAGACTGTACATGGATGTTAAACTGTTATGGGCAGTAAATGTGTTGGCTAATTTTGTTGTATTGTATGCTCCCAAGCACTTAGTACAGTGCTCTGCCCATAGTAAGTGCTCAGTAAATATGATTGCTTGAATGGTAGGAAATCACTTGAATTTGTTTTTTAAATATCACAATTACAAGCTTCAGATTAATTATCAAAGGGCATCAATGATGGCTTAATTTGAAAGGTGATGGTGAGTTTCCAATGCAAACTTGTTCAAGTGAGTTACTCTCTCCTCCAAGACAAGTTGTCCATGAGTTTGGGCTTCATCCCCATGATGCAAACTCAGCTTTCTATTGAATCAATACGAGGGCATTTTATTCCATTTTGCCTATCTTTTTTTTAAGGTTCTTTTTAACACTTACAATGTTCCAGTCACAATACTAAACTCTGGGATAGATACAAATTAATTAGTTTGCACACAGTCTCTGTCCCCCATGGGGCTCACAGTCTCAATCCCCATTTTACAGATGAGGTACCTGAGACCCAGAGAAGTAAAGTGACTTGTCCAAGGTCACACAGCAGACAAGTGGCTGAGCTGGGATCAGAACCCAGGTCCTTCCAACTTCCAGGCCTGTGCTGTATCCACTAGGCCACGCTGCTTCTCATGTCAAATCTCTAATCAAATATTTGAAAGTGAAAGCGCATTTAAGTCCTTTTAAGATAAATAAGCAATTTCTTCAGCACACACCTTTCAATATCTCCCCTGCTGTCTGAGAGAATGATGGCCCAACAAGCTGGAGCTCTGTTAGATTCATGTCTATGTCTCCTAGAGAACTCTCCCCACCGGGAACACTAAAATAAAAATTATTATTAGTATTATGGTACTTGTTAAGCGCTCGCTATGCATTGTGTGCCAAGCACTGTTCTAACCACTGGAGTAGATGCAAGTTCATCAGTTTGAGCACTCCCTCTGTCCCACATGAAGCCCACAGTCTAAATAGGAGGGCATAGGATTTAATCCCCATTTTCCAGATGAGGTAACCAAGGCACAGAGAAGTGAAGTGACTTACCCAAGGTAATATGGCAGATAATTAGCAAAGGATGGTTTAGAACACAGGTCCTTCTGATTCCAAGGCCTGTGATCTAACCACTACACCATGCTGCTTCACTATTGTACTTACTTTATAATAATAATGGTATTAGTTAAGTGCTTACTATGTGCGAAGCACTGTTCTAAGCACTGGGGGGATACAAGGTGATCAGGTTGTCCCACATGGGGTTCACAGTCTTCATCCCCATTTGACAGATGAGGTAATTGAGGCACAGAGAAGTTAAGTGGCTTGCCCAAGGTCACCCAGCTGACAAGTGGTGGAGTGGGATTCGAACCCATGACCTCTGACTCCCAAGCCCGCGCTCTTTCCACTAAGCCATGCTGCTTATCCCACATGTTTGGTTGTGTTTAGCACAGAATGAGAGCTTAATTAACACCATCAATTGCTCAGTTGATTGAACTAAGTGTTCAATATCCAGTTTACTCTTGCCCCATAGAAAGCTGAGAATTCTGAATTATCAACCTGGAGAGAATTCTGAATTATAAGTCTGGAATCTGGTAAACTGCAGGTTCACGTTAAGGAATATCCATTTCAAAGCAAAACATCTAGTTGTTTGAGATGTTAGAGAGGCTTGTCTCCACTAAGGGAGTCTTTTGGCAAATAAAACACATTATTTTTGCATATAAAAATGCTACTTTGGGATAGGGAAGAGAGAGAGGAGGTGGCAGTGGCAGCCATTTGAAGACTTTTCAGAAGCTAACTTACCCCTCGTAGATATTTTACTTGAATCCCCTTTCCACATCTGCTTCTTTCTGCAGAGTTTCCCCGGGTGATTTATTCAGTGACTGGTCAGTAAATTCCAGTGTTAAATTATGATCACTGTCCCTTCAGTCAGATGTGGAAATTTAAAACTCTTCCCATTTGTTATGACTCAGAATGTTCTGAGTCACCTGAGTCTATAGCCACATTTTAAGAACTCCAAGCCCCTAGTACAGTGCTTTGCATACAAGAAGTGCTTAATAATTACAACTGAAGAACTCCAGGGAATGTGGCTCCTTGCTCCAGGGAGAGAGTTTGAAGTATTTGCAAGGGTGTGTGTGGGTTTGTGCATGTGGGTGATGTGTGTCTCTGAGTGTGTGTGTGTGTGTTCTTTATCAGTGAAAGCACCCTCAAACCATTGTATGATTTAGCCAGTAGAGATGGCATGCCTGTTATTCTTCTCCATCTGATCTGACTGCAACTCAGATTTTTCAAGATGAGGATCAGAATGGAAATGTTAGTGGAACTCTACAGAATTTAATGAAGGGTGGTAGGCGCCAGTTGACTCTCAAGAACTATTTCCCTTATTGGAAGACTGCGGGGAGAGAAAGGGGGCTGACTAAAGGGGTGTATATACAATTTATTCATTTATAGTATTGTCTGTCTCCCCCTCTAGACTGTAAACTCCATGTGGGCAGGGGACATGTCTTCCAACTCTGTTATAGCGTACTTTGCCAAGTGCTTATTACAATGCTCTGCATACACCAAGTGCTCAATAAATACCATTGATTGATATCTGAGCTGTGCTTGACTTTATTTTAAATGAAAAACCTCCCTGACACTACCTGTCAATGACATTTATTGAGTGCCTAATTGTGTGCAGAACACTATGCAGAGCATAGTTCCCCTAGCCTGCCTTGAGAGAGTGGTAAATTACTGTTCAGTGCAGGCTCCTATTCCAATGGAGAAGCCATGACTTTCTGTTGAGCGGTTACAGTGAAAGGAAGCAGTGGAAATAGAGAGGAAATGGAGGAGTCCAATTCTCAGCTCCCCACCTGCTTGCAAATCCCTAATCAGTAACAGAATTAGATTCCCCAGAGGAAATGCTATTCAACTCTGCTAAACACACTTATCCTGAGACAATGAGTGCCACAGACACAGAGAGAAGAGAGAGATGTGGAGAAGGATAGAAACACAGAGAGAGGAGAAAGGGTGTGTTTAGGTTGGATCTGTGCAAAAGTTTTTTTTATGGGAATTAAGAATTCTGAATCTAAAATTGTTCCATTGCCTATTTTCTGCTCCCCATATAAGAGAGCACTAGAACATTATCATGCCTATAAATAGATAAATGTATTGAAGCACATCTTAACAATAGGGTGATTTTTGCCAGGATTTCCTTGTACTTAAGCGATACAAGCAAATAAATTAGGGCAATGGGTCTCTGCTGAACAAGCTTTGCTATTTCATTTAATAAATGCTCCGTAATCTTGCCTTCCTAAGCACTCGGCAATAAAATAGACTCTGGAGCTATTTTGAGTAAAGGCATGGTAAATTTATAGAAGTGATATAGAGCCAAAGTTATTTGGATCCTGAAGTCCTGAATCAATAACACCTTGAGCCGGTGAAGGCTGAAGCTCAAGTTTGAATGACAGGCAGGGAAATCTCATTCTATTTTATGTGCGACAAAGAAGTTTTCCTTGAGAAAGTAATATGCCCTTGAAAGTGTGTGTAGCAGTAGTGAAGAATGTGGATGGAATGTTCTTGTGGTTGGCAATCCACATGCCACTTAGCCCAAAAGATAAGATGTGTTTACAGATGTGTGTCCCCGCCTCCACCCCAGGGATGGATTTACAGATCATTCTTCTCCAAATCAAGCCAGCAGGATTACTGCAGCCAACAGATGTTTTTCTGGAATCTCTGTTATGGGGGGCGTACAAGAGGCGATGGCTTCAAGAGGTCAGTCAGTCAGTGGCATTTATTAAGTGCTTACTGTGTGAAGAGGACTGTACTAAGTGCTGGGGAGAGTACAATATAACAGACACATTCCCTGCCCACAATGAGTTTACAGTTCATTCATTCAATCGTATTTATTGAGCGCTTACTGTGTGCAGAGCCCTGTACTAAGCTCTTGGGAAGTACAATTTGGCAACATATAGAGACAGTCCCTACCCAACAATGGGCTTACAGTCTAGAAGGGGAAGACAGACAACAAAACAAAACATGTGGACACGTGGCAAGTCATCAGAATAAATAGAAGTAAAGCTAGACGCACATCATTAACAAACTAAATAGAAAAGTAAATATGTACAAGTAAAATAAATAGAGTAATAAATCTGTACAAACATATATACAGGTGCTGTGGGGAGGGGAAGGAGGTAGGGCGGGGGGTGGGGAGGGGGAGAGGAAAGAGGGGGCTTAGTCTGGGAAGGCCTCCTGGAGGAGGTGAGCTCTCAGTAGGGCTTTGAAGGGAGGAAGAGAGCTAGCTAGGGAGAGACAGACTTTAATATAAATAAATAAAATGACAGATATGTACATAAGTGGGCTGGGAGGGGACGAATAAAGGGAGCGAGTCAAGGCGACGCTGAAGGGAGTGGGAGAAGGAGAAAGGAGAGCTTAGTCAGAGAAGGCTTCTCGGAGGAGATGTGCCTTCAGTAAGGTTTTGAAGGACTGGAGAGTAATTGTCTGATGGATATGAGGAGGGAAGGTGTTCCAGGCCAGCGGCAGGAAGTAGGCGAGAGAACGGTAACAAGAGAGATGAGCTCGAGATACAGTGAGTAGGCTATTAGGTGAGTCGGTTAGGTGAGGTATCAGATCTGGGCAGTAGAGTGAAATATGGTAGAGGGGAGAGACTAGAGGAAGGGACATCAGTGAGGAGACTGATAATTGTGGCAATTGTTATGCACATACTATGTGCCAAGCACTGGAGTAGGTTCAAGATAATCATATTGAACATCAGGCTCTGTCCCACATAAGGCTCACAGAGAACAGGATTCTGGAGATGCCATTATTATCATATTCCCCCCACACAGGATCTGGTGACAGGCCATATATGGGGGTTGGAAGAAAGGGAAGAACCTACTATTTTGTTTATTTTGTTAATGATGTGCATATAGCTATAATTCTGTTTGCTCTGATGATCTTGACACCTGTCCACATGTTTTGTTTTGTTGTCTGTCTCCCCCTTCTAGACTGTGAGCCCATTGTTGGGTAGGGACCGTCTCTATATGTTGCTGACTTGTACTTCCCAAGCGCTTAGTACAGTGCTCTGCACACAGTAAGCGCTCAATAAATACGATTGAATGAATGAATGAATAGTAAATACCAGAATAAAGAATATGACCTGGGGCTTTAGGGCCTGACTAGGGAAGAAGACAGAAGGATTAAAAAGAAAACCATACTACATTGGTGAGTGCTTTCTATGGTTTTGTGGCCAGATGTGGTTTGAAATCCAATCCCCCCTTCTTAGTGGTTCACAGGTATTCTCTTTTCTCCATACACACTCTCAGGTTGGCTTTCTTTCTTTTTTATGGTACTTGTTGTGTGCTAGAACTGGACTAAGCTCTGGGGTAGATACATACTAATGAGGTTGGACAAAGTACATGTCTCACATGGGGCTCACAGTCTAAATCGGAGGGAAGATTTACAGATTTACAGGCTCTATCCTTGGTGAAAGTTTTCATAGGGAAGCAGAGCACAGAAGAGAGAGAGTTGGGGAGACGGGGGGCAGGAGGGGCACCAAATGGAAGCTCTCTTGAGATTCCAAGGCTATCTGCAATTCAGGAAAACTGACATCCTCTCTCCACTGACCCTCCCAGATAGCCTTCCACCCACCCACGAATTTCTCCTACTCACTAACCCTTCATGATCTCTCCCTTGCCTATCAGCCCACGAGAAATAACATCAGAACAGTGTTGTCCAGGTGGGGTAGTATTGAGTACCTAAGTGCTTAGAGATTTAGGACTCAAGTGTTGTTAGTATAGTAGGGAGGGAACTAGAGTGGAGAGAAGAGAGATTAGTCAGGGAAGGCTTCCTGGAGAACATATGATTTCAGAAGAACTTTGAAGATGGGGAGAGTGGTGCTCTGCCCGATGAGAATGGGGCAGGAGAATAAGCAAGAGGTCATAGGCGAGTGAGACAAGCGGTCCAAGGAGTTGATTGATACTAGAGGAGCAAAATACACAGGCTGGAAATTATGAAAATTATCCAGTGGCTCAATCACAAGAAACCAACATAGGGGACAGCAGAACCCAAACTACCCCGCTGCTCTAACTCCTCCCTCCCACACTGATTCCTCTCCCTTCCCCAAATCCCTACAGTCTCTTCCCCCCAGCTCCCCAGGAGGCTGATTCAGAAGATCAGATATACTCATATTCCCAGTTCTCTGGGAATACTCACTCCAAGAGATTCTCCAAGAGTCAGCAGGAGCTGCTTGATGGTGTTACAGGGGTTTCCAAGCCCCATTCAGTACTTGGCTGACATGGGAATTCCTTACTGTCCCATAGGAAGCAGAGTCTGTTCAGATCCCTCCCTGGACACCAGAGATTCTTCCTGTCATTACTACCTACCTGAAAGCAGACTTAACAAATAACAGTGGTATTTGTTAACTGCTTACTATGTGCCAGGCACTGTTCTAAGCTCTGGGGTAGATACAAAGTAATCCATTGGGCACAGTCCCTGTCCTACACAGGGCTCATAGTCATGACCCCATTTTACAGATGAGGGACTGAGGCACAGAGAAGTTAAGTGACTTACCCAAGGTCATACAGCAGAAAAGTGGCAGAGCCAGGATTAGAACCCATGACCTTCTATTCACTTCCTATTTCTATTCCTATTGACTTTCTATTCACTATCCCACTTGCCCACTAGGAGAACCTATTCTCCCACTAGGAGAACCTAGTACCAGTCTGCAAGTTTTTTTTAATGGTATTTATTAAGCGCTTACTATGTGCAAAGCACTGTTCTAAGTGCTGGGGAGGTTACAAGGTGATCGGGTTGTCCCACGAGGGGCTCACAGTCTTAATCCCCATTTTACAGATGAGGTAACTGAGGCACAGAGAAGTTAAGTGACTTGTCCAAAGTCACACAGCTAAGTGGAAGAGCTGGGATTTGAACCCATAATCTCTGACTACAAAGCCTGTGCTCTTTCCATTGAGCCACACTGCTTCTCTGTTACATCTTGGACTGGTAAAATGACCTTTCTTTTCATGCAGTCGTATTTCATTTCATCATATCTACTGAGCGCTAACTGTGTGTGGAGCACCGTACCAAGCGCTTGGGAGAGTACTTTACAACACTAAAACAGACACATTGCCTGTCCACAACAAGCTTTTTCCCCTTTCCCCACCCATCATTGACAGGGCCTGCAATCTCTACGAGCCAGGACAGTAATGAGGGCCACTTGAGGGGGATGGTACATGGGGTGTGCCAGCTAATGGCACCTGGGCACACCCCCTCTATAGAGGATCTGGTGGCCACATCTGTATATGTGTCTTGAACCCTTGGTCGACAGACCCCTCTCCCCTCAACCCATGACTCCGCAGCCTGCGCTGAGAAGAGAAAGGTGTTTCGAGGTCTAGAGCCTGTGTCAGATTCAGAAATGCTACAGTACCTGATCTGCAACTCTCTCACAGGAAAGCAATTACTGGAGAAAAAATGGCTCTATTATTCCACGGATGCACCTGTAATTGAAAATGTTAATGAGGTTAGAATGATCCATCAACCGATAAAGCCGTTTTATTTTGCCACAATAATTATTAGATGGTCCAGATAAAAAAGTTGTGTGTTTACCCACTGAGAAACCACCCTCTACTGCCAATAAAGGCGTGGGCTCACATCAAGGAGGTTCTGGTGAGTTTTCACTATCTTCTGCTTTACTTGAGTGACATAAGTAGATCCTAGGAGACACAGAGAATTTAAGTAACTTCTCCAAGGTCACACATGAGAAGCAGCATGGTGTATGGTAGAGCACAGACCTGGGATTCATAAGGACCTTGTATTCAATGACTGCTTACTGTGTGCAGAGCACTATACTAAGTGCTTGGCAGAGCACAATATGTCAATAAACAGACACATTCCCTGCCCTTTCTGCAAATCACTACACTTCTCTGGACCCCAGTGACCTCGTCAGGAAAATGGGGATTAAGACTGTGAGTCCCTATGGGACATGGACTCTGTCCAACCTGACGAACCTGATTAGCTTGTATCTGTCCCAGCACTTATAACAGTGCCTTGAACATAGTAAGTGCTCATCAAATACCATGAAAAAAAAGAAAAAAAGATGGCAGAGCTGAGATTAGAACCCAGCTCCTCTGACTTTCAAGCCCATGCCCGTTCCACTAGGCCACACTGCTTCTCCTAAACCTTGTCCTCTCCCTGACTTTCCCATCTCTGTTGACGGCACTACCATCCTTCCCGTCTCACAAGCCCGCAACCTTGGTGTCATCCTCGACTCCGCTCTCTCATTCACCCCTCACATCCAAGCCGTCACCAAAACCTGCCGGTCTCAGCTCCGCAACATTGCCAAGATCCGCCCTTTCCTCTCCATCCAAACCGCTACCCTGCTAATTCAAGCTCTCATCCTATCCCGTCTGGACTACTGCACTAGCCTTCTCTCTGATCTCCCATCCTCGTGTCTCTCTCCACTTCAATCCATACTTCATGCTGCTGCCCGGATTATCTTTGTCCAGAAACGCTCTGGACATATCACTCCCCTCCTCAAAAACCTCCAATGGCTACCGATCAATCTGCGCATCAGGCAGAAACTCCTCACCCTGGGCTTCAAGGCTCTCCATCACCTCGCCCCCTCCTACCTCACCTCCCTTCTCTCCTTCTACTGCCCAGCCCGCACCCTCCGCTCCTCCACCACTAATCTCCTCACTGTACCTCGCTCTCGCCTGTCCCGCCATCGACCCCCGGCCCACGTCATCCCCCGGGCCTGGAATGCCCTCCCTCTGCCCATCCGCCAAGCTAGCTCTCTTCCTCCCTTCAAGGCCCTGCTGAGAGCTCACCTCCTCCAGGAGGCCTTCCCAGATTGAGCCCCTTCTTTCCTCTCCCCCTCGTCCCCCTCTCCATCCCCCCGCCTTACCGCCTTCCCCTCCCCACAGCACCTGTATATATGTATATATGGTTGTACATATTTATTACTCTGTTTATTTATTTATTTATTTATTTTACTTGTACATTTCTATCCTACTTATTTTATTTTGTTGGTATGTTTGGTTCTGTTCTCTGTCTCCCCCTTTTAGACTGTGAGCCCACTATCGGGTAGGGACTGTCTCTATGTGATACCAATTTGTACTTCCCAAGCGCTTAGTACAGTGCTCTGCACATAGTAAGCGCTCAATAAATACGATTGATTGATTGATTGATTGATTGATTCTCCTCTATGACACATCCCAGTAACACACTAACCATTTGTAATTTACCACTCTCTCTTCTCCTCTAAGGTGCCCTAAAGAAAAGGTGATTTCTTTTGTTTCCATTGTCCACTTCAAAGCACCTGCTCTTTGCTTTGCACATGCAGAAGTTGCTCACTAAATGTTATTATATCAATGGGAGAAATGTACCTTTTCACTCTGCATTGTCTTGGTTGAAGGAAATATACTCAGCAACTTTTCCATTCAGAGAAATTTGTAAATATGTTTGCCTTAGGTTTATTTCACCAAAGAGGTTCTGAACTGTCAGTCTTCTGAATGAGACCATTTTTGTGTGTGTGGCATTTGTAAATCCCTTACTATGTGCCCTGCACTGTTCTAAATACTAGGGTAATAATAATAATAATGATAATAATAACTGTGGTATTTAAGCTCTTACTATGTGCCAGACACTGTACTAAGTGCTGGAGTGCATATAAGCAAATCAGATGAAAGTTAATGGTTGGACACAATCCCTATATCACATGGGGCTCACAGCAAGTAGGAGGGAGAATGAATATTGAATCACCATTTTACAGCGAGGCTCAGTAAAACTGAGGCTCAGAGAAGCGAAGTGACTTGTCTAATGCTACACAACAGGTAAGTGGCAGATCTGAGAATAAAACCAAGGTCCTCTGTCACCCAGGTCCATGCTGTACCCACTAGGCACACCTTCACAGCCTTATGGAATTTGCTATTTTCAGCACACCTCATTGCATTAACCCCACACCGAAAGCAAAGGCCCCTTTCCATTTGATGCACAAACCCTCAGTATTATGTTTGTCTTTTCGCAACAGTTTCCAAAATGTCAGGAAATAGTATCGGATTACTATGTGCCTATGCCTCAGTCTTAAATTACAATTTTCTTGGGATTGCAAGCCATCAGTTCACTCATTTTATCAATATAAATCTTTAAGTGTTAGAACCACGGGACGGTTCCTGCCTGGTTGATTTCTGGTCCTTCGTTTTCCTTTCATTTTCATTGGTGTTTTTAATTAAAATTTCAATTAACTCACTCTTCCCCATCGATGTCATTAATTTTTAACATTTATAGAGAAAAAAGAAAAAAAAAGGTGAAAACTGTTCCCTCTTAATAAGCAGGGTAGTTCTGCTTGAGATAAAGGCACAGTAAGTCTGATTCTTCCTGAAAGTGTCAAGGCACTAATTCCTTACCCTGGACACATAAATCTTTCTTTTTGTGTGTGGTACTTGTTAAGCACTTGCTTTGTGCCAGACACACTGGGGTAGGTACAAGATAAGCAGATTGGACACGGTCCCTGTCTGGGGGACTCACCGTCTTAATTCCCATTTTGCAGGTGAAGTAAGTGAGGCAGAGAGAAGTGATGTGACTTGCCCAAGGTCACAACAGCAGACAAGTGGCAGAGCCTGGATTAATACTTTATCTCTCCCCATTTGCTCAAAGGATCTGACAGAATTCTTGCACTTCCAAACTGACTTCAGCCCCACCCACAGACCTAGTGTCAGTAAAATCAGTCGATCAATGATATTTACTGCGTGCTTATTGTGTGCAGAGCACTGTACTAAGCACTTGGGAGAGTACAGTACAACAGAGTTGGTAGACATGTTCCCTGCCTACAGCAAGCGTACGTTCTTGAGGGAGAGATAGACATTGACATAAATAAAATAACACTGATATATATGTAAGTGTTGTGGGGTTGGGATGGGGTGAATTCCAGGAGATTTAGATCCAAGTGAATAGAAGATGCAAATGGGTGAGAACTTGAGGAAAAGTGGGCTTAATCAGGGAAGGCTTATTGAAGCGTAACTTTTGCTTCTGAAGGCTTGGAACCTCAGATGGAAACTGAAATTCCTAATTATGCCCTGCTGAGCTGGACTTTCTCGATATTCATCCCTTATAAATAGAAGCTATTTTTCATAACTGCCCATGCAGAAAAGGAGGCTGAGTTTTTTAATCAACTGGCTTCCCTGATGTTGGGGCTGATCTGGTTCGATAACTGATGGCCCTTCTGCAGCTTACTCTGAAGTCAGTAACCTTATACCTCTGTGGCTTCTCAAATTTTAGTTGTGTGGGTGTGGAATTTTATTAGATGGTGAGACAAAAGATCTTTGCTGCTTTTCGAGTGCCTCCGTTTAAAAGTCACTTAGCTATGTAGTGTGGGAAAGTAGATACAGTCAATCGTATTTATTGAATGCTTACTGTGTGTAGAACACTATTTTAAGCTCTCGGAAGAGTACAATATAACAATATAACAGACACAATCCCTGACCACAGTGAGGTTACAGGGCTTTGGGCCAAGAAAAGTGAGTTCTACTCCTGGTTCTGCAACTTCCCTGATGGGAGGACTTGGGCAAGTCATTTAGCTTTGCGTGCCTCAAACAATCATATTTATTGATTGTTTACTGTGTGCAGAGCACTGTACTAAGCGCTTGGGAGAGTACCATATAACAGAGTAGGTAGACATGTTACCTGCCCACAACAAATTTACAGTGTAGAGCCTCAGTTTACTCATCTGTAAAATGGTGGTTAAGAACCTATTCCTTCTCACCCTTAGAATGTGAGCCCTGTGTGAACAGGGCCTGCATCAGATCTGATTGTGGAAGTAGAGGTAGCCTGGCCTAGTGGAAAGATTGTGGGCTTTGTCAATCAGAGGGCCTGTGTTCTAATCCCAGCTTCGTCAGTTGCCTGCTGTGTGACCTTGGGCAAGTCACTTAACCTCTCAGAGCCACAGCTACCTCATCTGTAAAATGAGGATTCATCCTGTTCTTCCGCCTACTTAGACTGTGAGCCTCATGTGGGACAAAGAGCTGTGTCCAACATGATTAACTTTATCTACCCCAGTGCTTAGAATGGTGCTCAGAAAATAGTAAACCCTTAACAAATACCATTATTATCATCCAAGTGCTCATCAGAGTCATTGACCCATGATATGTGCTTATCAATTACTACAATTATGATTATTATAATACCATGATGCTTTTCACAATGTACAAGAGCCATTTCCAGTCTGATTTTCATGTGTCTCTATTTTTTTTTTGCTTCTATAATCCATTTATTCTTATGCCACCCCTCAATCTTTTGTTATAAATGGGTTTAAATACCTGTTCTCCCTTTCACAGTGAGCCCAAGGGGAAAAGGGACGATGTCTGATGTAATTATACTGTTTCTTCTCCCACGCCTGGCACATAGTAAACACTTCACAGATGCCATCGTTATTATTTGCCCTGATATTTTTAAATCAATGGAGATGGCGTTAATGAGAAAGATGGGTGGGGCTTGTCGAGGGGAAATTGGTTAAGAAAGATTTACGATAAGTAAACAGTCTGTTCCTTTAACAAGAGGTGAGGCCACCCTTTCGTTTGCTCATTCATTTAATCATATTACTGAGTGCTTACTGTGTGCAGAGCACTGTACTAAGCACTTGGGAAAGTACAATGTACCAATAAACAAATTCCCTACCCACAAAGAACTACTGAGTTCTCTGGATTGGTGATATACGGAAAAGCACAAGTGAGACCAACATGTTTTATTGCCAAGTGGAGGGCTTGTCAACAAATACCATTTTCCTAATGACTGCAAAATCTTCTAAGCATCCTGGGGGAAGCGATATAAAAGTCATCATGATGGCACCAATTCTATTTTCTCTATCTGGGTCTCAGCCTCAGAGTGGAGGGCAAGCACACCTTTGTGACTTCTTGTAAGAAGAATCAGAGGGAGCAGTGTTTTCTTTCAGGCATTATTACTAATTTGCTTAGTGCCCAGCTCATGTCCATTTAAAGTATCCATTGACCCATGAATAATGAATCCTAAATCTCAAATTGAATCTCGTGCTTTATACCTTCCCAATTCATTAAAAAAAATCCATAGCAATAAGACTATAAGCTCCCCTCTAGACTGTGGGCAAGGATCATGTCTACTAACTGTTTTATTGTATTTTCCCAAGTGCATAGTGCAGTGCTCTGCACACAGTAAGTTCTCAGTAAATACCCTTGATGGATTGATTGATGTGTGCAGGACTGAGGAAACAAAACAGCAACTGTTTTTTTATTACCATTCCCCCCACACAAAACTATGTACACTGATGAGAATTAAAACTTAACAAACCCTATTTCCATAACTATCCGATAACATCAATGATGATGCATAACCCAAACAGAACAAAGAAATTGGGTTTCCAGCTCAGACCAAAGGTGCCACTTGGCAGATGAAGAAAGATTGGTGTCGGTAAAGGAAATTCCCACTAATAATCAAAGTGGGACTCAAAGGAGGACTTGTTTTCACTCCAAAAACAATTTTCAAGCCATAGAAAATAAGAAGCAGGTCCAATGAGATTCTTTAGTCAGTCTTTTTTCTGCCAATCTGAGCTCTACTGCCTGAGAGAAAAGCTCAGTTTCCTCCCCTTCACCATTGACCCAATGGTCATCCAGTAAGTGCTCAATAAATAAGATTGAATGAATGAAAGTACTCTCCCAAGCCCCTTGTACAGTGCTCTGCGCATAGTAAGTGCTCAGATAAATACCACTGTTGATTGAGCTGGGAGCAGCTGGAACTGTTCTTTTACTACAAATACAAAGTGCTCTTCTGTTTGAGTATTTATTTTTGTAGTTATCATTGTCCTCATCATTTATCTTGTTTTTGTGATTGCATTGTTTTATCAATTATTAAGGATTCTCAGCCAGTCCCTTCCCGCCTCCTTGTTCTTAGATTCTGAACCTCTCAGGGGCCAGGAACTATTTTTTTTAACCCAATGTTTCACACACAGTGGACACAATAAATATTATTACTATGACTACTGCTATGTATGACACCTACTAGGTTTGCAACTGGACATAGAAATTAGTGTCTTACTTTTAACAGAATCCCCTGCCAAATTTTACAATGGGGCTAGAAAGGCTGAAAAGAAAAGGGAGCATGTAATAATAATAGTGGAATTTGGTAATCACTTACTCTGTCCCCAACACCATTCTAAGTATGGAGGTAAATACAATATAAGCAAATTGGACACAGTCCCTGTCCCACATGGGTCGATCAGTCTATGGGGAGGAAGAACAGGTATTTTATCCCCATTTCGTAGATGCAGAAATTGAGACTCAGAGATGTTAAGCGGCTTGTTCAAGGTCACACAGCCGGCAATGATAAAGCGAAGATTAGAACTCGGGCCCTCTGGCTTTCAGGCCTATGCTCTGTCTGCTAGAACAGGCTGCTTCTCTATTAAAACCTAATCCTTCAACAATTATTCACTCACTAATATTTATTTATTCACTCAGAATATTTCTTCACTTCTGAACATTCCCATTTGCACTTAGAGGTGTGATAATAGTTACCTGATGCCCTGAGGTTCACAGAAATGTTTTGCCAAAGCACAGACTCAGCTGATTTGAAAACTCAAAAGTATTGAATTCTCTGTGTGTTCTCAGTATTCTGATCCCTATGAGGAGTGTGGTTTTGTTTAAAAAGAGCGTAATTGGATTTGGATGCTTGTAATATAAAATGTGTCATTGACAGACTATCACCAACTTAATTTAGACATGTTTTATGCTGGTACAAGGGCGATTTAAAATATGATTTTTAAAAAACATCATTGCAGGATTTTTTTTTTCATTCAACCGTTCTTCTGTTGTCAGGAAATTGCTTTAAGCAAGGTACACATGTACATTCAACCAAGGTAGCTTGTTTCAGGTATTTCATTCTTATCAAAGAATGGGATCCCTGTCCTAAATAGACTGTCTCTGTGGGAAACAATTGTTTTAATTTTAGACAACCACTTCTTCCCACAGTTTGATTTGGGCTCTTGATCTAGTTAATTCTGAGCCTCTCACCCAACCCAGATGGGATCACAGTACAGCTTGCTTTACTTTATGGAGGTTAGAACGGTATTTATTTTGGAGCAATTTGTGTCTGATAATGTTTACTTCGGTCAGTTCTGTTGCCCAATTGTTTCTCACATATCTATGTAATCTTCATCTCCCTGTCCTTCTTTGTGTGACTGCAATCTTACATTGGAACAATTTAAGGTAAGGCTTTGAAGGAACCACAAAATTATAATGCATTCAGAGTCTGGCAATTGTAGCAATATTTTAGAACAATCAGTCCCCGTGGTTCTAACACGTTACAATGTTTGTTCAATAGCTTTCAGTAGAATGGCTGCAATAGCCATGAGAGTGCTGACACATCCATTTGTCTTCAAACCTTCTTGCTCAGAGAGAGGGAAAGTTGATTTTTTTGATTTAACAAATGGGTGGGTGTTGGAAAGTTTGGTATTGTGGGAGATAGTCTTCATTCTGGTTGTTTCTCAAGTTACAAATGTATGATTTGAAATATTATGGAGGAATTCTATCCTGTAAACTCATCTCTACTACTGTAAGCTCATTGTAGGCAGGGAGCGTGTCTGTCTACTCTGTTGTATTGTACTCTCACAAGGACTTAGTACAGTGCTCTGCACACCATAAGAGCTCAAATAGGATTGATTGATTGTAGCAAAATGTGAGAAACTGCTGACAGGTGAAATTATGTTACCGTCATGTATTCCAGTCTCTAGCATGTGACCAATAAATTCTTAAAACACCACAAGCATGTATTGCTTCAGTTAACAGAAAATACTGTACATGGGGCTAAGAACTCTTAGAATGGAATTGAAGTGCTTTCATTCCTTTAGCCTGCAAAATGCTGCAGGATTTTTTTTCTCCTTCCTATGGGGATGTTTGTAGCACCCCCTGTATTTCTGAATATTCATTCATTCATTCAGTCATATTTATTGAGCGCTTACTGTGTGCAAAGCACTGTACTATGCACTTGGGAAGTACAAGTTGGCAACATATAGAGATGGTCCCTACCCAACAGCAAGCTCACAGTCTAGAAGGGGGAGACAGACAACAAAACAAAACATGTGGACAGGTGTCGTCATCACAATAAAGAGAAGTAAATAGAATAAATTAATGAATGAATACAAACTCCTAAAAAGTCTTCCTGTTTCCAAATGCTCCCACTCCAAAGTTTATTATTCTCAAACTAACTATATAATATTTGTGAAGGCAGGTTAAACTCCTCCCCTAGACTATAAACTCCTTGCCCTCAAGAACCATCAATGCTATAGAAAATCTTTCCTCTTGACTGTCACTCAATCCATCATTTTTATTGAGTGTTTACCATATAGAGGGCACTGTACTAAATGCTTTGGAGTATATAATATAACAGAGTTGGTGGACACATTCCCTGGCCACAAGGAGTTTACAGCCTAGAGGGCTAGATTGTAAACTCCTTGAGAACGAGGATCATTTTTTTAATTTTATTGCATTTTTCCCAAGCACTCAGTATACTGCTTTCCACATCATTCTTCTTCAATAAATACTACTGATGATTGATTGGGTGACATGCTTGTCATTTTACATGTTTGCATTTTAATCAATCCATCATTGGTATTATGTGATTCCTGGTTGTGGAACAGTGTATTAAATGCTTGGGAGTGTACAGTACAGTAGAGTTAGTAGACAGGAGCCCTTCCCACAGGAAGCTTAAAATCTAGTGGAGAGGAAAGACTTCCTATAGCATTAAAGGGTCCTTATTTCCTACTAATCCTAGTAATCGATTCAAAACTATTAACCCACCCCTATTTCTGTCCTTCTCTCATATTATACTTATAGCAGGGAACTTGTCTACCATATATTGGACACTCCCATACAACGTGGCTCAGTGGAAAGAGCCCGGGCTTGGGAGTCAGAAGGTCATGGGTTCTAATCCTGGCTCCACCACTTGTCAGCTGTGTGACTTTGGGAAAGTCACTTCACTTCTCTGTGCCTCAGTTACCTCATCTGTAAAATGGGGATTGACTGTGAGCCCCACGTGGAACAACCTGATCACCATGTATCTACCCCAGTGCTTAGAACAGTGTTTGACACGTAGTAAGCACTTAACAAATACCATCATTATTTTAAGTGCTTAGTACAGTGCTCTGCACACAGTAAGCACTCAGTAAATATGATTGAATGAATGACAAGGGGCTGTGTCCAACCCAGTTTGTTTGTAGCCACCCCAGTGCTTAGTACAGTGCCTGACACATAGTAAGTGATTGACAAATACCATAATTATTATTGTTATTATTATTAAGGTGCATAATTGAGCTCACTATGGGCAAACATTTTAGGTTTGTCGTGATTGTCTAAAATATCCCACTGGAGAGTAAATTAAAGTGATCCATTTAGGAATCTCTAGACTGTAAACTACACTTGATTGCCAACTTTTATACTGTACTCTCCCAAGTGCTTAGTACAGTGCTCTACACACAGTAAGCACTCTAAAACTACAATAGATTGATTGATAATTGAAAGCTGTGAACAGATAATCCTCAAACCAGAATTTATCCAGAGTTTACCATCTCTACCCCACCTTTCCCACTCCTCAGCCAACAGCCTTTTATCCCAGCTTTTCCCTAAGGAGAAAGTTATCAGGTTGGAGTTTCAGCTTCATTCATTTCCCCTGCTCAGCCACCATCACGGGTGCAAATGAGCTGTGAAATTGTTGGAAGGCAGGAAACAAGGAAAAGGAGCAAGAGTGTTAGGTCATCCATAATTAGGAGAGTTGTCCCTGAAATGTCAAGGATAGACAAAATTGAGCTTGAGTCATCCCAGGGGCTAAACCAACTTTGTGGGAGCTATTTTTGACCAACCGAATGTAGTTGTATAGGCAGGTTATGCCTCTGTTCAAGAGAACTTCGCAGAAGAGCAGTCCCTAATGGGTGACAAGAGGGAAAGTCAGGGATGTTGGATGGTCCATCCCTAATGATGAGGATGGATGGTCCAGGAGGATAATCATGTGGCTCCTCCAGGCATCCTGTTGCCATGGTGAAAGCTAACATCCTGAACTAGATGGACTTAGTAACGTGGTTGTCAGTGATCATGTGTTCTTAATGTCTGCCCTTCTTCATAAATACAAGACAGGTAGAACAGTGCTTTGCACATAGTAAGCAGTTAATAAATGCCATTTAAAAAAACAAAGTAAAATAAAATCAATCAGTCACAGGTATTTATTTGAGGCACTTGAACAAAGGTAGAACAAAACACCTAAGGAACTCTCTCTCCATTGAAACTAACAAACTGGTGTTAACAATTGTATCCCTTTGACCCCCCAATCTCTAGAGAAGCAGCGTGGCTCAGTGGAAAGAGCTCTGGCTTGGGAGTCAGAGGTTGTGAGTTCTAATCCCAGCTCTGCCACTTGTCAGCTGCGTGACTTTGGGCAAGTCACTTAACTTCTCCATGCCTCAGTTCCCTCATCTGTAAAATGGGGATTAAGACTGTGAGCCCCATGTGAGACAACCTTGATTACCTTGCATCACCCCCAGTGCTTAGAAGAGTGCTTGGCACATAGTAAGCATTTAACAAATACCAACATTATTTATTTATTTATTAAAGTAGGGGAAATTGACAAGCGGCCATGTGTTGTTAACCATCACAAAGGTCACATGGCAGGCAATTGGCAGGACCAGGATTAAAACCCAGATCCTCGGACTTCCAGGGCCACATTCTTTCCAGTAGGCCATGCGCTTCCCTCATAATTACATGATTCACTGTTTTCTACTGTTAATATCCATTTTCTCACTCTAATTACATCATCCTTTTCAATGGATTCCTTCTTTGCCCCCACTGATTAGTTATGTTAAGGATTTACTATGTGCCAAGCAAATGTAGGATTTCTTTTAGTACTTCTATTAAAAATTGTGACAGACAAGCTAGACTAGCCCCCAACATTAAAACTTTTTCCTTATAGTCAGCTAGATTGTAAACTTCTCCCATAGATTGTAAGCTCCTTGAGGCCAGGGATCAGGGTGATTTTATTCCAAGGGAAGCAGTTTGGCCTCTTGGAAAGAGCAGGGCCTAGGAATCAGACACCTGGTTTCTAATTCCATTTGTCTGCTGTGTGACATCTCTGTGTCTCAATTTCCTCATCTGTAAATGGAAAGGGACTGCACCTCTTCCATTAGCACGAGGGCCTATCAGCGGTGACAGTTTGCTCACTAGGAAAGAATTCAAGGCCCAGTTGGAAAAACCGATTCTGACCAATTCGAATCAGTTATGTCTCAAAGCTCTGGTCCCATCTCTCCAATGGTGGTTGTCCTAGAAAGCTCTTTTGGCCATGATAATGGCTCAGTCCTCCATCCTTCTGCTTGCAGTGATGAACACCTGTCTCGGGGAAGGCAGCTGGGATGCTATCTGTGCCAAGGCAGATGGTCAGCTCCAAAACCCCAGCTCCATCCCTGTCGGTTGATTTCTAAAGGGGTCCTCTCCAGGCACAGCAACAACCGTGAGAGGTAGTCAGAGGCCAGAATCCTCCCGATAGTCAGGTTCCCTCAGAGCCCGTGTGCCTTATTGAGCCACCAAATGGGAAACGTTGTGGGGAGAAGCCGGGAATAGAACAAAGGGAGGAGCAGTTGGCCTGCCCAGCTGAGCCAGAAACTATCGGAAAACCTCCAGGAGAGGTTGTGGCGACGTCGACCACGGGCTGAGCCCCTCAGATGTGAAATGGAGTTCTTCGGGCCACTTTCATCCTCATGAACCGAGCCAGTGGTCTGTAAATGATGGGTTAATGCTATGCCAAGTCGTCGCTATGTTAACCGTGTGTATCTGCTATGTTGTGTTTGCTCTGTCCAACTTCTGGTGACTTCTAAGGCATGGTCTAGGGAAAAGAGCGTGGGCTTGGGAGTGAGAGGACCTGGGTTCTAGTCCCAGATCCTCCCCTTGACCTTGGGCATGTAGCTTCTCTGTGCCTCAGTTTCCTCATTTGTAAAAGGGACAGGGACCGTATCCAACCTGTTTAACTTGTCTCTACCCCAACACTTAGAACAGTGCTTGACATATAGTAAGCACTTGACAAATACCATTCTTCAGGCCACGACATTTGAGTTTTACCCAGGATTCCAGCCAATGCATTCAATCATATTTATTGAGCACTTACTGTGTGCAGAGCACTGTACTAAGCACTTGGGAAGTACAAATTGGCAACATATAGAGACGGTCCCTACCCAAGAGTGGGCTCAGTCTAGAAGGGGGAGACAGACAACAAAACAGAACATATTAACAAAATAAAATAAATAGAATAAATATGTACAAATAAAATAAATAAATAGAGTAATAAATACATACAAACATATATACATATATACAGGTGCTGTGGGGAGGGGAAGGAGGTAAGACCAGGGGGATGGGGAGGGTGAGGAGGAAGAGAGGAAGGAGGGAGCCCAGCCAATGCCACAGGTCTATCGTTGATGGTCAGTTCAGGCTCACAGGCTGAATCCCACTGGGGCAGGAGGAAATGATACTATTTTAGAAGCAAAGAAGTTTTCCAAGATACAATCTCTTCCTTGTCCAGGGGATAATCTTAAAATGATAAAAAATGAAATTCTTGGCCATTCATAACCTAGTCTCTGAGGATGGGGATTCATTCTTGTCAGTAGCTTGAGGATGTGATGATCATCCTCTTCTCCAATCATCACTTTCCCCACAGCACAGAGAAGCAGTGTGGTCTGGTGGATAGAACACAGGCCTAGGAGTCAGAGGGTAATGGGTTCTAATCCCAGCTCTGCCATATGTCTTCTGTGTGACCTTGGGAAAGTCACTTCACTTTGCTGTGCCTCCGTTCCTTCATCTGTAAAACGGGAATTAAGACTGTGAGCCCTATGTGGGACAGGTACAGCATCCAACCTGATAATAATAACAGTAATGGCATTTGTTAAGCACTTACTATGTGCAAACCACTGTTTTAAATGCTGGAGGGGATACAAGGTGATCACGTTGTCCCAGGTGGGGCTTCACAGTCTTAATCCCCATTTCATAGATGAGGTAACTGAGGCTCAGAGAAGTTAAGTGACTTGCCCAAGGTCACACAGCAGACATGTGGGGGAGCCAGGATTAGAACTCATGACCTCTGACTCCACAGGCCATGCTCTTTCCACTGAGCCATGCTGATACATAACTTGCATCTAGTCCAGCATTTAGTACAGTGCCTGGCACAGAGTAAGCACTTAACAAATACCATAAAAAACACACTTGAACAAAGAGAAACATGAAGGGAGGATCCTTGCTTCCCCAAACTATCAATCAATAGTATATATTGAGTGCTTGTTATGTGCAGAGCATTGTACTAAGTACTTGGCAGAGCACACTAGAACAGAGTTGGCAGACACATTCCCTGCCCACAAGGCTTCTACAGTCTAGAGGGGAAGACAGACATTAAAATAAATGATGGCGATGTACCTCAGTGCTGTGGGGCTGAGGGTGGGGTGAATAAAGGGTACAAATCCAACTTCAAGGGTGATGAAAAATGGAGAGGGAATAGGGGAAATGAGGGCTTAGTTAGGGAAGCCCTCTTGGAGGAGTTATGTTTTAGTAACTGAATGAGATGATTAATGCCTGGTAGAGAAAATTAAGAGACTCTTTATAATTCACTAGAGAGTTGGAGTTGTAGTAGTGGTAGATATGTAGTCATGGCCTCCTCATCCTATTTTCCTTATCTGCTGTATCATATGTACGCTTGACCCCGTACCAGAGAGGTATTTTAGATACTCATCCCCCAACTCCAAACGCACAGAACTTATATTCTGTCATACTCCGTTTCCTCCCCTGCCCATTATTTATTTTAATATCTATCTCCCCTGCTAGACTGTACGCTCTTGTTGTCATGTCCTCTAACTCTTTTGCACTATCCCAAACACTTAGTACAGTGTTCTGTACACAGCAAATGCTCAGTTAACACCAACGACTGATTGACGGGTTGAAGTCTAAGGATGGGGTAGGGGAAGAGAGAGAATGTATTTTGGTGCTGAGAAATGTCTGAAACTACAGGACAATTTATTCTCCTTTCCATTAATGAAAAAATAAAATCCTGAGATTCCGTGAAAATGTCACCAATCCCTGTTATCAGTGAGACTTAATCAAACTGCCATTCGCAAGCTTCTTGGCTTGTGAAAGTTGAGATACAATTGGCAGTAATTACTATACTATCACATTTAAAATGAGACACAAATAAAATCTGATCTAGACTCAGTGTCTGTCCAATCGATCAATCATTCAGTGGCATATTTTAAGTGTGCAGAGCACTGCACTATGTCTTTTAGAAAGTGCCAGAATCCTTCAGGCCAAAATGAGTGGTTTTGCACCTTAGCCTTCTTTACCAAAGAAAAGAAAAAGTAAAATAAGTATGTGATTCAGTGTTAAATTTTTCATTAAACACATTTTTCTTAAATTTTGAAGAGCATTTACGTAGTCTGTAATGGATCTCTATAAGACTTCTCTCAGTTGTGATTTGAAGTGATGGCTTTCAATTACTCCAAGAATAGTAGACATTTTCTAGAAAAACTGCATGGAGAATAATAACAATAATAATGGTGGTACTTGTTAAATGCTTACTGTGTGCCAAGCACTGTTTTAAGCACTGGAGTGGGTACAGATTTTTCAGGTTGTACATAGTAAGAGCATTGAAATGAGTTTTTCAAGGCAGTCTGGTAGTTCAAAAATGAATTTATTTGTCAGATTTCATAACGACAGTAATGATGATAATTGAAGTGATGTTAAGCATTTACGATGTACATTCCAAATGCAGTGGTAGATACAAAATAATCCAATTGATCTAAATCCTCATCCTCCCTTGGGCTCACAGTCTAAAGGGGGAGCAAGTAGTTAATTCCCATTTTACAGATGAGGAAACTGAGGCCCAGAGATGTTAAGTGACTTGCCCAAGGTCACAGAGCAGGAAAGTGGCAGAACAGGGATTAGAGCCAAGGTCCTTTAACTCCCAGACCCATGCTGTTTATATTAAGTCATGCAAGGAGATATTTTCTTCCACTGGCCCATGCTAAGTTTGTTTGAAAAATAAACAGGTTCCATTTGGCTGTCTTTTTCACTTTTTTCCAGAATTGTCACACCATCTTCTCTGTCTCCTTCATCCCTCCCACTCCTAAACACCTCTTTTCCTCACCTTTCCCCCTCCCTTGTTTGCATTTCCTGCAGAGTGGCTTAATGGATAGAGCAGAGTCCTGAGAGTCAGAAGGACTGGGGTTCTAATTCTGGCTCTGCCACTTGTCTGCTGTGTGACCTTGGGCAAGTCACTTCACTCCTCTGTGCCTCAGTTACCTCATCTGTAAAATGGGGATTAAGACTGTGAGCCCCATGTGGGACATGGACTGTGTCCAACCTGATAATCTTGTATCTACTCAGCACTTAGTACAGTGCCTGGCACATAGAGCTTTAACAAATACCACAAAAAAAGAGAAAATTGATAATATTCAGCATAGCAAGATACATCAGTGAGGTTCTACTACTACAGCTTTTCTTTCAAAATGCATTTTAGGTTAAGCACTAAAGTTTTCAAACTTCTCTGAGTGAGCTTGAGACATCTGATTCCTGCAGCATTCATGAGGGAGGAAGGAATAGAGTGGCTGAAAGATTGTCCAACAGGAAATTCCATTTAGGGAGCACCTGCTCCTAGTCACTAATAGACAATTCATCAGTATCTCTTCGTTGAAATAACACACAATAAAAAAGGCCCTCGGTCATCACTATGACAAATAGGAGGCAGTACGTTGCCCGAGGGCTGGGAAAGTGAATTCCACATCTTTCCAAGCAGCTTGAGCAGAAAGTCGAAAATCCCCCTGCCTGATTCTTTTGGGATTGGAACATTTCAGGATGAATTACAATGGGCCTGGATTACACACAAGATCACACCGCACAGCAGAATCTCTCCAGGATGAATCTGGGTGTTTTCCATGTTGATGGATGCTAAACAATAGTTCCATTAACCTTGGTCCAGTTTGGCAAGGGATACTAAGAGGGGTAGCCATTCAAGTTCATTTGGCAACATTGGCAACTCATCTGGTATTGCCCAGGCACTTCAAATGTCCCTGATGCCCCTATCATGAATTTGTGCTTCCACTCTTTCCAAGTATAAGATGTAAGGCTGATTGTAGGGTACCAGGGAAAGAATCTGTCCTCCTGAAAGCTCTGTCATTTCTCCTGAAGAAAGAGCTTGGCTTGGCTCAGTAGACCTGGGTTCTAGTCTGATCTTGGAAAGTTAGGGAATTGATTTCTGGAGTTATGCCATACTAGGAGAAGACTCAACTAGGATATTCTGTGAGGTGGAAAAGTCAAACAGAAGTCATAATAAAGATGTTGATCATGATGATTACGGTATTTGTTAAGGGCTTACTATATGCCGGACACTGTACTAAGCACTGGGGTAGATTCAAGCTAGTCAGGTTGGACCCCACCCATTTTCCACAAGGGGCTCACAGTCTTGGTCCCCATTTTGCACATGAGAAAACTGAGGCACAGAGAAGTTAAGTGTCTTTGCTCAAGGTCACAGAGATGAGAAGTGGAGGAGCCAGGATTAGAACCCAGGTCCTATGACTCCCAGGCCTGTGCTCTTTCCACTAGGCCATGCTGCTTCTCATGGCCTAGTACCCATTCTATTGATTGACTTTGTTTAATCATCGCATGGCTTAAGGTTTCATACAGGACACTTCAGTCATTCGCTCAATTCCTGTTCTCCATCCTACTTAGACAGTGAGCTCCATCTGAGACCTACTGGAGCTTGAAAGAGGTGCTTGGTGGTAGGAATCCTCTATATCAGTTCCATTTAATTGTCCTCCCCAAGTGGTTAGTACAGTGCTCTGCAATCAATCAGTGGTATTTATTGAGCTCTTACTGTGTTGCAGAGAGTATAATACAACAGAGTTGCTAAACATGTTCTCTGCTCACAAGGACCTTGCAGTCTACAGGACTGCGATCAATCAATTGTGTTTATTGAGCACTTACTGTGTGCAGAGCACTGTGCTAAGTGCTTGGGATAGTACAATATAACAGAGTTGGTAGATGTGTTCCCAGCCCACAGTAAGCTTAGAGTCTAGAGGGGCCATTTGGAACTGTGACCTTTGGACATTTGATATTTGCTCCACTCTCAGCCCCACAACACTCACGTACATACCTGTAAATTAGATCTTATAGATGATTTATTTATGATCATGCCTGTTTCCCCCTCTAGCCTGTAAACTCATTGGAGGCAGGGATTGTGTCTACCAACCCTGTTGAATTATACTCTCCCAAGTTCTTAACGTAGTGCTCGCAAACAGTAAGTGCTCAATAAATACCACTGATGATGACAGTCTTTGCACTCAGTGAGCTCTCCATAAGTACTTCAGATTGACTGATTGACTCAGAACAAAAAAAGGAAACTTAAACATAAAGTGTATGGGTGCCCACAAGGATAGATTTCTCATTCACTTTTAACTCTCTCCTTCTCAGTGTGAGCCTATATCCTGCCAGTTTTTCCTCCACATTTCCTCTGTCTGCCTCTTTCTCTGTATCCAGACAGTCTAAGCATTTGTCAAAACCTGTATCCATCTCTTCACTCATCCCTCTGCCTCCAGCCTCTCCCTTCTCCAGTCTACACTTTTCTCAGCTACAGTACAATTTTAGGGGCTCAACGTTGAGCCTATCGACCTGGCTTCTGCTGTTAAGTTTTGCAACACTCGTTTGTTTGCACTGTCCAAATTCAATGGCATCTTTCTGTGGTGATTAGAAGAATTTTCCAGCACCCCTGCAGGGAACAGGCAGCTGTTTGGCTTCCACAGATGCATTCATCCATTTCTGGTCTTTGGAAGAAAATAAGTTAAATGAGATCAGCAGCTGCACCCAGAAGAATAAATGGACAGAGAAGATAGGCAGCAGAAATTACCAGGGCCACGTGAGCTAGGTTATATGGACTGTTTTCCAGTCTACCCCAGCTAGGGCATCTTTTTTTTCCCCCAAACCCAGTGGACAGAGCATGAGCCTAGGAGTCAGAGGATCTGGGTTCTAATCCCACCTCCCCCAATTTCTTGCTGCGTGACCCTGGGCAGGTCACTTAACTTCTCTGTGCCTTGGTTTCCTCATCTGTAAAATGGGGATTCAATACCTGTTCAATACTTAGTCTGTGAGCCGTGTTAGGGACAGAGACTCTGCCTGATCTGATTATCTTGTGTTTACCCCATTACTTAATACAGTGCTTGGAATATAGTAACTGCTTAGCAAATTTTATTGTTATTATTACCATCATCACCATCATCATCATCATGATCATTATTATTTTTCTTCAAAACAAAATGTCATTTAATGAACATACTTTGACCCTGGATTATTTCTTCATCAAGTTCATGAATAGGTTTATCTTTCAACTACTGGAGAACCCTTCGAAGTTGCCAGATTTTTTTCCTATAGCTACCAGTGCAAACAGAGTAATGATCTTAAATGAATCAACTGTTTCCCAACTAGTCAAATAATGGGGCTGTTGTCCCCAATCCCTTCGTCTTGTCATTGTCTCAGACCAAAGAATGGTTGTGTTGAGGCTGATGGTCAGAGTTAATGGAGCAAGGGGGACCTCGTGTGGTGTGGAAAAAAAAATTGTGGTATTTGTTAAGCGCCTACTATGTGCCAGGCATTCTAGTAAGTGCTGGGCTGGATACAAGGAAATCAGGTTGGACACAGTCCCTGTCCCACATGGGGCTCACAGTCTTAATCCCCATTTTACAGATGAGAGAACAGGGGTCTAGAGAAGTGACATGACTTTCCCAAGGCCACACAGCAGACAAGTGGTGGGGCCAGGACCTTCTGACTCCAGGGTTCAGGCTGTATCCAATATGCCATGCTGCTTTCCTGAATAATAATAGTAATAATAATGGTAATAACTGTTAAATGCTTACTACATGCTGAAGAACATTATTATTATTATTATTATCATCATCATCATAATTAGTTTAGGCCTTGTGTAATTTCCATCTGTGTATTTTATCTGTGTATTTTACTCCAGTTTTATTATTACTGTTACTATTACTATTACTACTGCTGCTATTACTACTTCTACTACAAAGACTATTACTACTACTACTGTTGCTGCTCTTACTACCACTACTGCTAACACTACTACTTCTGCTACTATTACTACTATTACCGCTGCTACTACTACTCCCCAGGGGGACTAAAATCCCTTACAAATTCTCTGCACTAAGGAGAAATGCTTTCTTCTTTCCTCTTTTCCACTCCACTCTGTACTTTCCCAGCATGAAGATGGCTTCAGTCTAATGTCTTCACTCCTTCTGTCCTTTGTAACAAGTGATTCTTTGGGCACTTGTGGCTGCTTTTTGCCCTCCCCTGACTTACCCCTCTACCCACTCTTCAGTGTTCTGCTCATCTTTCTCCACCTCTTTGAACTGGCTCCGAAGTTTGCTTTTCTCACCTCTCTTTGTTCATTCGATCAACGTGGACATGCTACAGTAACTGTATTCCATTGGGAGGTGTATCAGAGCCCTCTGCCTCAATCCTTTCTGCTTTCTTGTCTGAGGCTGGCTTTTCAACACTTGATAAAATTCTCTGCTGCTTCACTCTCTGTGACCCACATACTTCTCCATGGTTTCAGAGCTAATGTGGGTTTGTCCAGAGGGAGGGAGGTTTGATAGATTGCTTTTGAGTCATTACTGCCGCCTGTGATTAATGTATGGAGGGCATTCATCCAAGGCATACACCTTGCAGATTTACTGTAGATTGGAAGCTCCTTGTGTGTAGGGAACATATCTACCAACTCTGTTGTATTTTACTCTCCCAAATGTTTAGTACAGTGCTCTGCACACAATAAGGATTCAATTAATATGAGTGGTGATCAATACTGATAAACAATAATGCACAATCATTCAGTGTTGATCGATTAATCAGTGGTATTTTTGAGCACTTACTGTGCGCAGACCATTGTACTAAGCACTTGTGAGAGTTCAATAGAGTTGGTGGGGGTGTTCCCTGCCCTAAAGGAGTTTACGATCTAGTTGGGGAGACAGATATTAAAGTAAATTACCCAAAAAGGAAGGAATAGATTATGAGGGTTTGTACGTAAGTGCTTTTTGGGTGGGTGTGGGGTATCAAAGGGTTTAAGGGGTACAGACCCAAGTGTATAGGTGACACAGATGGGAGAGTATTAAGCGCTTAGTACAGTGCTCTGCACACAGTAAGGGCTCAATAAATACAACTGAATGAATGGGGAAATGATGGACAGGCTCTTTAAAGAGATGTATTTGTTTATAGTAATGTCTGTCACCCCCTCAGAGCTCATTGTGTGGGGGGAATCTGTCGGCTAATTCTGTTGTATTGTTCTCTCCCAAGTATTTAGTACAGGGCTGTGTTGTACAGTAAGCACTCAGTAAATACCATCGATTGATTGATTTGAAGGTGGTGAGAGTGATGGTCTGTGGGATAGAAATGGGGAGAGACTACCAGACGCCTTGACTCTCCAATCAGTCAAACAGTAAGTTGTATTTATTGAATATTTACTGTGTGCAGGGCACGATAGTAATAAGAATAATTACTATTATGGTATTTGTTAAGAGCTTACTACGTGCCAGGCTCTGTACTAAGCGCTGGGGTGGATACAAGTAAATCGGGTTGGACACAGTCCCTGTCCCATGTGGGGCTCACAATCTCAATCCCCATTTTACAGATGAGGTAACTGAGACCCAGAGAAGTGGAGTTGCCCAAGGTCACACAGCAGACAGGTGACCAAGCCAGGATTAGAACCCATGATTTTCTGACTCCCAAGCCCATGCTCTACCCATTAAGCCATGCTGCTACTAAGCACTTGGGAGATTAAACTCATTGTGGGCAGGGAATATGTCTGTTTGTTGTTGTATTGTACTCTCCCAAGCACTTAGTACAATGCTCTGCACACAGTAAGTGCTCAGTAAATACTGATTCACGATTGAATGAACTGAATGAATGAGTGAATAAATACAACTATATAACAGACACATTCCCTGCCTAGAAAGAGCTAGTCTCCAGCCCTCCCAAGGTTTTGCCATGGTAACACAGAGTCCGAAGCTGTTAATCCATCCATTCATTCATTCATTCATTCAGTCGTATTTATTGAGTGCTTACTGTGTGCAGGAGCACTGTACTAAGCGCTTGGGAAGCACAAGTTGGCAATTTATAGAGACGGTCCCTACCCACCAACGGGCTCACGACGGACAACAAAACAAAACATGTAGAATCAGGCTACTGAAGTAGCTCCCTTGATAACACCTGCTCTTTATTGATCATTTAGTGGGTGAAATGCAGCAATTTCATACTTATTATTACAAACCACAGTCCAAGACTCCTCCTTAAAAGTGCCAGGCATATGGTAGCGCGCTGATGTAGAAACAACTATCAAATGCCTTTCTCTGTCTCCGTGTTCAAATCGCTTCTCTAGTCCAAATGGAGTCCTGAGATCTTTTCCATCCCAATATTCTAAGCTGCCAATTTTCCGCCTCAGCTTCCGAGCTTTTCAATTGACTAGGGGTGCCTTTCAGAGATGTTTTCACCAAGAACGGACTTCCCTGAGCTGTGCTAATAGCCTCCATCAAAAAGCACAAACCCTCCTTCCCTGGACCTGCCGTTTGAGAGAGGTGTTGATTTTGCTGAGTGAAATCATATGTCGTGGATGCTTTTTCAAGCAGAAAACCAGGAACCTTACTTACGAGTCTTTACTTAAGAGAAGGCCAAGGGTGTCACTTTCTAAACAAACTTTATTTTCCAGCCAGGCGAATTTATGATAGTGTGTGAATAAACCACTCAGCTGAGCTGCATTATTTTGAAAATGCACCCAAGTTCATTGTATTACATGGCACTGAAATGCGGTATGTTTATGCAAGCTAAACAAATTTGAAATGATGAATGGTTATTGTGAGGGAAATTGGCATATTGCAACATACAGGGAAAATGCAAGTATGAACACATTTCCCTTCTGAACATTTTACTATCTTGAGCATTTTATTTCTAGTATGGTTGTGCTCTAGCCTCCAGGCCAAGCTGCTTTTTCCTCCACAGCATCTCCAGAGTCTGCCCTTTCTTCTCCTTCCAAACTGCCACCACGCTGGACCAAACTCTTGTTATGCTCCAACTTGACTAGTTCATCAGCCTCCTTTCTGACCTCCCAGCCTCCAGTCTCTCCCTTCTCTTAGTCTGTACTTCACTCTCCTACCCAGATTATTTTTCTAAAACATTACTCAACGCCCACTTCCCTAATCTCAAAAAAAAAAACCCTCCCAGTGCCATCCATCCTTCAAGAAAGTACAAAGTGGTGAGCTGGAGAGTTGATATGAGGGCTGCTGCTTGTAAACTCCTGATTCCACTTCTCTTAGAGATGGTGATTTAGTAGACTTTCAGTGAGGTTTTGACAGAACCTAGTTAACCTAGCTTACTACTCTCAGCGTATCTCTTTATCTAGGGATGCGGAGGGAGAGAGAGAAAGTGAGAAATAAAGAGACAGAGACAAAGGGAGAGAGAGAGCAATAGGGAGAAGGAAGAAGGGAGAAAGCAAAAGCATGAATAGAGCAAGAAAAAGAGAGCAAGAAAGAAAGGAAAGAGGAGAGTGATAAGCAAAAGAGGGAAAATGAAAGAAAGAGAAGCAGAGAGGTGGGGGAAGAGAGGAAAAAGTGAAGAGGAACCAAGAGAGAGAGAGAGTAAGGAAGAAGGTGAAGGAGAGGGTGAAAGAACCCAGACCATCTGATGCCCGAGCCTGTGCACTATCCACTGGTATGATTGTTTTACCAGCTCCACCCACCGGTAAACATCCCACCATCAGTAGCTTCAGCATCAAACCAAGAAGAACAGAAATATTTGGAAAACTGATTGTTGAGATTGACAGTCAATAGTACTTAGTGAGTATTTACTGTGTAACTGTGACTCTACTAAGCACTTGGGAGAGTGTAATACAATGACTAGCTCACAAAAAGCTTATGATCTAGAAGGGAGACAGATGTGAAATATTTATGGGTATGTGCCTATGTGTTGTAGGGCTGAGGGGCAGTTGAATATCAAGTACTTAAAGGGTACAAATCCAAGTGCAAGGTTGACACACAAGGGAAAGGCAGTAGGGGAAATGAGAGCTTAATCTAGACTGTGAGCTCCATGTCATCAGGAAATGTGTCTGCCAACTCTAGTGTATTGTACTCTCCCAAGTGCTTAGTACAGTCCTCTGCACACAGGAAGTGCTCAATAAATACCATTGATCAAGTGATTGATAGTCAGAGAAGGATTTCTTGGTGGAGATGTGATTTTAATAAGGCTTTGCTTTGAGGGTCGAGTGAAAAACTATTCTGTGAGAGGAAGGGATCCCATAGACAAACTGATTGTTCATTAGTCTTGCCCCGAAATCCATACACAAAATTCTTGGGCCTCCTGCCAATTTGTGGCATTCCCTGCTTTTCTGTCTCAGCTGTTCCCCTCATTCATCCAGTCTCAGAGCTTCCTTGTTAGTGACCTTAATGCTTCCCTATGCTCCTACCTTGATCAATCAATCCTATTTATTGAGTGCTTGCCATGTGCAGAGTACTGTACTAAGCGCTTGGAAGAATACAGTATAACACAGTAGGTAGACATGTTCCCTGCCCAAGATGACCTTACAATCTAAAGGGAGAGACAGACAGGAAAATAAATAAATAAATGATGGATACCTACATAAGTGCTGGGGGGCTGAGGGAGGGGTAACTAAAGGGTGTGAATCCAAGTGATGGAGAAGAGAGTGGGAGAAGAGGAAATGAGGGCTTAGTAGGGAAGGCCTCTTGGAGGAGATGTGCCTTCAGTAAAGCTTTGATGATGGGGAGAGTGATGGTCTGTTGGATATGGAAAAGGAGGGTTCTCCAAGCCAGAGGCAGGATGGGACAAGAGATTGGCAGCGAGTTAGATGGATTGAGGTACAGTGAATAGATTGGAATTGGAGGAGCGAAGTGTGTGGTCTGGGAATGCCAAAACCCAAGGAAGCATCTGGCTCTGGAAAGCTAAAAGAGATTTTCCTCTCATTTTTTATCTTCCTTTGTCTGTCCACAAACTGCACCTGAATAATAATTTTATCTGTTAATAATGTGCTAATACCATCAGGTTGTACCTTGTTCCTGTCCCATATGGGGCTCACAGTCTAAACTGGAGGGAGAAAAAGTTCTTAATACCAGATGAGGGAACTGAGGGACAGAGAAATTAAGCAACTTGCCCAGAGTCACACAGCAGCCAAGTGGCCGAGATAGGATCAGAACACAGGTCCTCTGACTTCCAGGCCTGTGGTTTTTCTACTAGGTCACGCTGCTTCTTAACAGGATAAGACCAGAGGTAGCATGGGACAGGGCCAGAAGTGAATTTAAACCGGAATCGATGTGCTTTCCCATAGATGTTTTGGGCTGGTCAGCCCTCCTGAACAGATGCAGACAGTAGCAGCCATTGTATGCAAAGAGAACAGCTGGGTTCTTGCTTTTGGGGAATTAGACATTTTTAAAAAGTCAGTACACTGCATTCAGAAGCACCTTCCCAACACATAGGCAGGTGTTCCGTTGGAGAGAGAAACACTTCTGTCAAAATCAACACTCTGCAGGACTCTTCTTTTATAGTATTTGTTAAGAATATACTATGTGCCAGGCACTGAACTAAGCAATTGGAGTAGATACAAGCTAATCAGGTTGGACACTGTCTGTGTCCCACACTGGGGCTCACAGCCTTAATCCCAGTTTTACAGATGAGGTAACTGAGGCATAGAAAAGTGAAGTGACTTACCTAGGTTCACCCAGAAAACAAGTAGCAAGCCAAGATTAGAACACAGTTCCTTCTTACTCCCAGGTCGATGCTCTAGCCAGTATGCCATGCTGCTTCTTTGTTGACAAGCTTATAAAGGTGGGTTTTTAGTTAGAAAGGATTTAAGGTACTGCATTCAGAACTCACAACAGCCTTCTAACGGAAGCTACCCGAACCGCCATCCTGAAATCCTAAGATAACTAGAAAGAGGGAATGCTCAGTTTATAAATATGCCTTTGGGTTCCTAAGTGGTAGAAATTTAGAACTATCTTCCTCCAAGCTAACTGAGAAAGCTTATACAAGAAAGAAGGGCAGCTTGTGATGATACTCTTTTGAGTGATACATTTCCCTCCTCTTGTCATTTTGGAAAAGGGAAGGGTTGACTTTTCTGTTTATTTGCTTTAGAGTCTTTCTAATCCTCCTTCCCTCCAAATTTATTATGCCAACTCTCAATTTTGGCTGTGAAAATCAATCAATCAATCATATTTATTGAGCATTTACTATGTCCCAAACACTGTACTAAGCGCTTGGAAGAGTACAAGCATCAGAATTAACAGATATGTTCCCTGCCCATAACAATCTTACAGTCTAGAGGAGGAGGAAACTAGAGGAGGAGGAGGATTAGAGAAGGGAAACTGAAAAAAATGATTGAAGAAACTACAATACCAGTTCCCTAAGACTCTTCTACTATTATTATTACTATTTATTATTATTATTATTATTGTTGTTATTACATTTGTAAAGTGCTCAC
Source organism: Tachyglossus aculeatus (assembly GCF_015852505.1). NCBI lineage: Eukaryota > Metazoa > Chordata > Mammalia > Monotremata > Tachyglossidae > Tachyglossus > Tachyglossus aculeatus. The sequence continues at coordinate 7,524,901 of NC_052090.1, read as the reverse complement.
TATGAGTCAAGCATAATTCTAAGCACTGGGGTAGATACAAAGTTTATCAGGTTGGAAACAGTCCCTGTCCAACATGGGGCTCATAATCTAAGTAGGAAGGAAAATAAGTATTAAATCCCCATTTTACAGATGAGGAAACAGGCCAGAGAAGTTAAATGACTTGCACAAAATCACACAACAAGCAATTGGAAGGGGCAGGATTAGAAACCAGATCCTCTGACTCGCAGGCCTGTGCTGTTTCCTCTAGGCCACTCTGACTCTATAGCCATAATAAAAATAATAATAATGGCATTTATTAAGCACTTACTATGTGCAAAGCACTGTTCTAAGTGCTAGGCACTGTTCTAAGCCATCTGCCCCTACTCTGACTCTGAATGAATGTAGAAAAATCCCCACAACCTAATACACTTCTCCCATAAATCAGAGATAGAGGCAAAATCTCAAGAAACTAAATAGGAGAGGCTCAGTGGGATGGAGTAGAAAGTGGGTAAGTGAAGAGAGTGGGGAGGGTGGTGGGAGAGTACTGAGGGAACATGAAAGAAAGCAAGTAGGACAGAGAAGGTGAGTGTGGAGGATGTGAAGAACCAGGGTTTGCTACACGAGTAGTGGAAAAAATACAAGAATCCAAGTCAGAGGATCTGGGTTCTAATCCTGTCTCCACCACTTGCCTGTTGGGTAACCTTGGGCAAGTCACTTAACATCTGTTTGCCTCCATTTCTTCATCTGTAAAATGGGGGTGCAACTCTAGCGTTCCCTCCCCTTTTGACTCTGAACCTCATTTGGGACAGAGATCTGTCTGATCTGATTCTATTGTTTGTACTCTATCCCTTAGCATAGCGCTAAGTACATTCATTCATTCGATTGTATTTATCGAGTGCCTACTGGGTGCAGAGCACTGTACTAAGAGCTTGGAAAGTACAGTAGAGCAACAGAGACAATCATAATAAGTATATTAATAAATGCAATCATTATTTTGCTAGAAATGGCTGGGAGCAATCTGAGGAGTTAACCTTTCTGATATTCTAATAGCTTCAGGAATCATCTGTCATGAAATCATTTCAAGATCCTCTATTCAGCTCTCCTTTCTTGACCTCCTTTCAGCTCCAAAACCTCTCAGTTTTTCCTGTTGTTATCAAACCTTGGTTGATTGATTGGAGTTTTGCACATTAGACCATTATTTATTATTATTTATTAAGTAATAAATGATATTACTACATAGCCTCTTCTTTCAAGCAGTTTACAACCTTATGGTCTAATGTGCAAAACTCCAATCTACCTAGGTTTGATAACAACAAAGCAGCAGGGAGAAGCAGCATGGCTCAGTGGAAAGAGCATGGGCTTTGGAGTCAGAGGTCAGGGGTTCAAATCCCAGCTTCACCAATTGTCAGCTGTGTGACTTTGGGCAAGTCACTTAACTTCTCTGGGCCTCAGAGACCTCATCTGGAAAATGGGGATTAAGACTGTGAGCCCCCCGTGGGACAACCTGATCACCTTGTAACCTCCCCAGCACTTAGAACAGCACTTAATAAATGCTATTATTATTATTACAAATAATATTACGTGCTTACTGTGTGCAAAACACTGTACTAAACTCTGGGAGAAAATACACGGTGGGAATTAGACAAGGTCTCTGTCCCAGTAGGGCTCGCAATCTAAATGTCTTCTCTTCTATTCTTGTCTCCTATGTGCTTGGTTCAGTGCTTTCCCACAGTAGACGCTCAAAAAAACTGTTGGTTGACTGATTAGGTTCTGACTTTTTTTTAATGTCATTTGTTAAGCACTTACTATGCGCCAAGCACTGTATCAGGCACTGGGATAGATACAAGACAATAGGGTTGGGCACAGTCTCTGACCCACATAGAGTTCATAGTCTTAATCCCCATTTTATAGATAAGGTAACTGAGGCGCAGAGAAGTTAAGTGACTTGGCCAATATCACACAGCAGATGAGTGGTGAAGCAAAGATTAGAACCCAGATCCCATGTCTCCCAGGCCCATGCTCTATCCATTAGGATTGTTCTAATTCCTTGAATTCAAAGAATATAAAACTAGTAGCAAGAGTACCAGCTTTGTACCTAGGCCTCTCCAGTTCAACGGTATTGAGTCCATGGGGAAAAGAGTGTGACAGAGAAGAGTGCTTGTATGAGAGCAAGATTTTGAATCTTCTGTGCATTCGGTGAGGTCTTTGATAGGGCCCAGAATCCAATCTTAAAGGCTGAATATCATGAGGGGATGCTTTTTTTAGATGTTAATTGTGAATCATTTGGCACCGTCCCAGACTAAACTATATTCTTGTAGATTCAAGAAAGAACAATTAGGACTAACAGCACTTCAAAAGGCAGTTTTGTAGTTTGGAACGGTTTGAAGTATGAGCAATCCAAATCACAAGAGCAATTGCTACAGTCACAATGTCCTGTACATGCAGCATGTCACTACCAGAAGGAAATTGCACACTATAATTAGAAATATAGTTGGATTTAATCCTTTAGTTGGGAAATGGTAGTTATATAATGTGACTTTCTTCCTTGAGGAGGGTTGTATAAGATCTTTGCTATAGAGTGGTTTGGGTGTGATCAGTTCTACCTCCATGGATTATTAACATCATTATTATTATTATTACTATTATTGTTGTTGCTGTTGTTATTGTTGTTATATTTTTAAGCCCTTATTATGTGTCAAGCACTGTTCTAAGCACTGTGGGTAGACATAAGTAATCCGATTGGACACAGTCCCTATCCCACGTGGGGCTCACAGTCTAATTGATAATCCATGGATGATCTGGGATAAGGGAGGAAGAATAGTTAACCATCTCTAGGTTTTTTCTAGGTTTGCTATTATCATCTCCTGTCAAATACCCTAACAGTTGCATGAATTCATTGTGGGGAGGGAGTGTGTCTGTTGTTATGTTGTACTTTCTCAAGTGCTTAGTACAGTGTTTTGCACACAGTAAGTACTCAGTAAATACTATTGAATGAATGAATGAATTATCATTTATTAGAGCAACGACATGGGCCTAGTGGAAAGAGCATGTGTCTTAAGACAGAAGATCTGGTTTCCAATCTTGGTTCTGCCCCTTGTGAACTTGGACAAGTTGCTTAATTTCTCTGGGCCTTAGTTTTCTCTTCTGTAAATGGGGGTTCAATACCAGTTCTCCTGAATAATAATAATAATAATTATGGCACTTGTGAAGCACTTACTGAGAGATGTGTCCATGGAGTTGCTATAGTTAAAATTGACTTGACAGCATAATAATAATAATAACAATAGTGATGGCATTTGTTAAGCACTTTCTATGTGCGAAGCACTGTTCTAAGCCCTGGGCTCAGCATATGACAAAGCACTTACTAGGTTTCAAGCACTGTTCAAAGCCCAGGGGTAGATACAAGTTAATCAGGTTGGACACAGTCCCTGTCCCACGTGGGGCTCACACTCCTATCTCTATTTTACAGATGAGGTAACTGAGGCCAGAGAAATGAAATAACTTGCCAAAGATCATACAGCAGACATGTGGTGGAGCCAGAATTAGAACCCGGGATCTTCTTAAATAGACTGCAAACCCCATGTGAGATGGGGACTGTGTCTGACCTGATAATCTTGTGTTTACCCCCGTGTTTTGTAGAGTCCTTGGCACATCATAATCATCATCATCAATGGTATTTATTGAGCATTTACTATGTGCAGAGCAGCATACTAAACGCTTGAGAGAGAGTTGGCAGGGACAGTCCCTGCCTAAAGTGAGCTTACATCTAGAGGGGGAGACAGACATTCATATAGATAATGCATAATATAGTAACCATTTAATAAATATCAGGTTTGTTATCACTATCATGTGTTCATTTTCTTACTTTCACTTTTACGGTATAAGTTAAGTGCTGTACTTGAAGACCAGTGTACTAAGCACTTGGGAGAGTACAATAAAATTGAGTTGGTAGGCACGTTCCCTGCCCACAAGAAGCTTACAGCCTAGAGGGGGTGACAGGCACTAAAATAAATTGTGGATATGTATGTATGTGCTGTGGGGCTGAGAGTAGGGTGAATATCAACTGCTTAAAGGGTACAGATCTACGTAAATAGGAGACTCAGAGAAGAGATCTGGGGTAATGAGGGTTCAGTCAGGGAAGGCCTCTTGGAGGAGATGTGATTTTAATTCATTCAGTCGTATGTATTGAGTGCTTACTTTATGCAGAGCACTGTACTAAGCACTTGGGAAGTACAAGTTGGCAACATATAGAGATGGTCCCTACCCAACAACAGAAGGCTCTGGAGGTGGGGAGAGTGGTGGTATGTCATATATGAAGGGGGAGGGAGTTCGAGGGCAGAGTCAGGCTGTGGGCAAAGTGTTGTCAGCAAGATAGAGGAGATTGAGTTACAGTGAGTAGGTTGGAGTCTTGGGCTACCAAGCCTGACAGATTCCCCCAATCAGAATCCCCCCCTTCTGTTGAAGCTCAGTGCTGTCTAGACACTACTCAGTTATTCTCATCAGCCCTTCAAAGCCCACCCAAGTCAGTCTACAAGTTGCAGCTGCTATTGTACTTAATCCAAACATGCCCAAGCACTCTTAATTTCACCTCCCTTATTTGTGGAATGGGGTTTTGCATTCAGAGATGCAGCTCTTTTACCTTTTCTCTTTCACCCTGGAGAAGCGTTAAATCATGAAAAATTCAGCGTTCACATTCCTGTACAAAGCAGTGGGGTGCAAAATGAATAAGAACCAGAGAGCTCGAAGGCCGATGGTTCCAGCTGCTGGCATTTCAGAAAGGAGGCTAGTGGAGGGATTGCCAAAGCAGAGATTTCCAGGAAGCAGAAGGGCATGTGGCAGAGCAAAACTCAGACTGCTCAACAGTGATTGCTTGTTCCTGGGCGACATTCATTTCATTTTTTCCATGGAGTTGATAGGCAAGTCAAGTCTGGGCTTTTGGGAACCAGACTACAGAATCCGCTTGGACAAATGAGGCTCATGTTAATGGTGAAATTTAAGAATGGTGACCCCCTGCCGAAAGAAGAGTTTTCAGTGCTTGGGGGTGCCATTTTAAGGCACACAAAAGGCTCCTGGCTTGAGGATCATAAATCTGTACTTGTGCTGGAAAAAAAGATTGTAACGGGAACAAGGACGATTGGTGGAAAAGAAAAGGTAACAACCCAGCAAAGGTCATCACAAAAACAGACTTTGTTTTGATGAATTAGACTCTATAAAGCAAACCTTAGACAACACGTAACATGAAACAAACGAACCCCTATACTCTCTCCCTTCCTCTTGGTGCCACCCACATCCAAAGTACTTATGTTCATATCCTTATACTCTATGTCTCCTATCAGAGGCTTTTGAAGAGATGGGTTTTGCTTGCTTCTTCATTAAACTGTGGTGAGCGCTTATTAAATCATAGTGCCAGTAGGGGGAGAGCTCTAATAGAATAATCAAACTTTTGAGCACATCACGGGAAGAAACTCACACGATCTTGTTCTGAATCATAATTAATCAGAAGGGCTCCATTCAGATTCAGCTAATACATGCTCCTCTTTCCCTTCTACCAGAGGCATATCTGAAAACTAACCTCCAAGGACATGTTCACCACTTGCCCATCAAGAGGAGCGAAGGAAAACTATTTTAATATGTTCTCTGCTAACAAGGCTCCTCTTCCACTAAAAACCTCTCTCCCTTCTGAAGAAAACTAATAGAATTCGGACTGACTTCTGTTGAGTGCCAGCTCAGAGTCAAACATTTCAGAAGTCAGCGTCTCAGTTGGGAGTTAGACATGGTTTCTGTCACTCGTGGCGGGCTCACTTCTAATCAGTCAAGCAGTGTCACTTATAGAGCACTTATAGTGTGCAGAGCACTGTACAAAGCACTTTGACAAGTACAAAACAGTAGAGTTTGCAGACAAGATCCCTGCCCTCAAGGAGCTTGCAGTTAGCCCCACAACACTTATGTCTGAATCCATAATTTATTCATTTATATTAATGATTATCTCCCCCTGTGAGCTCCTTGTGGGCAGGGAACATGCCTACAAACTCTGCTATATTGTCCTCTCCCAAGCCCTTAGTACAGTTATCTGCACACGGTAAATGCTCAATAAATAGGATTGATTGATTTTCTTCAGATTCCCATTTATCAATGTTCTGCATCTCAGTCTACACAGAGTTCGCAGGTTCCTTAGGGTGTGAACTGTGGCAAGTCTGCAAATGTTTCCTTCTCTCTTCCAGGAAGGAGAGAATCCAGCCAGCCTTCACCTACACCAAGTGAGTAATCTCCCTGAAAAGCCCTCTCACACAGCTTTGAGCTTCTGAGCCCATCAGTGCTTGGAACATTTTTCTGACAATTTAGAAACTTCTTTCTACCATGACACACCATTTGCTTAAATTGTCCTCCTCTTTACCACCACCATCATCGTCCTCATCACCATCCACGTCACAGAATCGTTGAATAAACTCGGATATTAATAGGGACATACCAAATTTTTCCACCCCTGGTCTAAACTGTAAACTCACCCCTAGACCATAAGCTTGTTGAAGGCACGGAACATTTCTACCAATTCAACCAATCAATCCTTCAATGGTATTTATTGAGTGCTTACTTTGTGCAGAGCACTGTTTTAAGCACTTGGGAGAGCACAATACAAGAGAATTAACAGATGAGATCCCTGCCCATAATGAGCTTACAGTCTAGAGGGATCTGTTATATTGTACTCACCCAAGCACTTAGTACAGTGCTTTGCACACAGTAAACACTCAATAATAATTACCATACTTATTAAGCACTTATTAGGTACCAAGCATTTTTCTAAGCACTGGGGTAGGTATCAGTTAATCAAGTTGGACATAGTCCCTGTCCCGCTTGTCTGCTGTATGACCTTGGGCAAATCACTCAACTTTTCTATGCCTCAGTTACCTCACTGTTAAAATGGGGATTAAGACCATGAGCCCCACATGGGATATGGACTGTGTCCAAGCTAACAACCCCAGGGTTACTATGTGCCAAGCACTGTATTAAGCGCCAGGGTAGATATGAGATAATCAGGTTGGCTATAGGCCCAGTCCCACATGGGTCTCACAATCTTCCCATTTTACAGATGAGGGAACTAAGGCCTAGAGAAGTGAAGTGACTTGCCTAAGGTCACACAGAAAGCAAATAGAGGAACAGGAATTAGAACCCAGGTCCTCTGACTCCCAAGCCCAAGCTCTTTCCACAAGGCCATGCTGCATTTGTCTCACTCTGACACTGCTTCCTCCATTTTAACCAAAGAACTAGCCATAAAGACTATTTTGTTCATTCTAGGAACATCATAACCTGAATACATCCAGAGGCATCTGGCAACTTCTCCTGTTCTGCCGATTATCTTGCGTTTCCCTCAGATCCCCAGGCTTTGGTTAAGATGGGTCTCTTATTCAAGAACAAGGTGAAGAAAATATCTTTCCCTTCACCTGTGGTGAATTTTCAGTGCTGACCCACTTAAGAGAGTCAGTGTGGCCTAGTGGATAGAGCATGGACCTGGGAATCAGAAGTACCACTCTGCCACACGCCTGCTGTGGGACCTTTAGGCATATCACTTCATTTCTCTGGGCCTCAGTTAACTCATCTGCAAAATGGGGGATTAAGACAGAACGCCCCATATGGGACAGGACTGTGTCCACCCTGATTAACTGGTATCTCCCCAAGTGCTTAGAACAGTGCTTGGCATGTAGTAAGTGTTTAACATTATTATTATTACCCCTTGCCCTGCTGGAAAACTGAATCCCAGCCTGAGGTGAAATTCCTCTGGAAGTGGAATTGCTCCCCTAGCTGGCACACTGAGGAAAGGACATTTCTTCATTGCTCCCTCAGCTGCCACCCTGTTATGGTGAGCATCCTATACAGTACCTGACCCATAGTAAGCGCTTAACAAATACCTCAGTAATAAGTCTCTCAGAATGTGGTCCTCCAAGAAAGATGAAAATCCCAGAGGTACGGTCATATTGATACGCTCTCCATTCTGACTCAGGATTTTCATTTCTACACGCCCCTTAGATGCTTGGAGTAAGTCTAAGGACGAGGAGCCAGTGCTGAGATTCCACTTTGGCCAGGATGGAATCCTGGATCACTTCTCAAAGGGGATCGAGATTTGAAATTCCACCTTAGGGAACTGGTCACCCTTCCAGGATCTGCCCTGCACATTCTGGCAGGGTGGTTCCTGCTCTCTCTCCCTGACCCTGGGATCTCTCCTCCACCCTGGTTTTGTAAATTCTCTTTCACTTTTGAAATTCCAGTGCGTTGGACCTTGCTTCTGTTGTCGCTTTCCTCATTTCAGCTCCAGCACACACACCATGATCCCCAGACCAGTGCCAAGGGAACTCCCTCGAGTAGTCATGGACACTTAGTCCAGTGCTGTGCACAAAGTAAGCATTCAATAAATATGAATGAATGAATGAATGACAGTAAGGCAGGGAAAGCAGGTGGAGACAGCAGCAGAGAGAAGGTTGGAGGCTTTAGGTCATAATAATTGAACTATTTGTTCAGCACTTACTATTTGCCTAGCAGTGGGGTCCATACAATATAACCATATCAGGTACAGTCCATGTCCCACATAATAATAATAATAATAATAATAATAATAATGGCATTTGTTAAGAGCTTTCTATGTGTGATACACTGTTCTAAGCTCTGGAGGGGATACAAGGTGATAAGGTTGTCCCACATGGGGCTCACGGTCTTAATCCCCATTTGACAGATGAGGTAACTGAGGCCCAGAAAAGTTAAGTGACTTTCCCAAAGTCACACAGCTGACAAGTGGCGGAGCAGGATTAGAACCCCCGACCTCTGGCTCCCAAGCCCAGGCTCTTTCCACTGAGCCATGCTGTTTCTCAAGCCCACATGGGGTTTGCAGTCTATGGGGGAGGAAGAACAGGTACTTCACCCCCATTTTTCAGTTGAGGAAACTGAGGCACAGAGAAATTCCCCAGATCACACTGCAGGCAAGTAGAGGAAGGAAGATTAGAACCCAGATTTCCTGATGACCAACTCCTGGCTCTTTCTGCTTGTAGTAATAGTATTTATTAAGTGCATATGGTGTGCAGAGTCAATCAAGCAATCGATGTTATTTATTGAAGGTGTTTAGTGTGTGCAGAGAACTGTACTAAGCGCTTGAGAGAGTACAGTGCAACAGAGTGGATGGTCACGTTCCCTGCCCACAAGGAGTTTAAAGTCACGAAAGGGAGGCTCAATCTTAGTGTTCCAGGCTGAGCTAAGAAAATGGGCAAGGGGCAGGCAGAAATCTTTGACTAAAGCCATTTTGAAATAACCAAATGGAGGAAATCAATAAATTAATAAAAAATTACTGAGCACTTACCGGGTGCAGAGCACTAAACTAAGCATGTGGGAGCGTGCAATATAACAAGAGTTGGTAGTCACATCACTTGCCCACAGGTCTTACAGTCTAGAGGAAATAACCATACTCCACTGTTCGAAATATCATTTTCAGGCCTGGCTTACATCCCTTAGTAAGTGCTCTGCACAGATTCAACGTTCAGTAAATACAATTGCATGAATGAAAGAATCCAATTTCATGGTTTTCCCAAATCATTTCTTTTCAACCGCTAAAACCCAAGGAATTGTTGATTTTTCTGATCTGAGGCCCTTCACACCATCTAGTTAATTTAACTTCCAGGCCGGCATCAGCCTGGTTTCAAAAATGCGCTCCACCTTATTAAAGTCTGTGACTTTAAAATGAGTCTTCCTTTTCTGCAAAAAGTACTTTGGTCATGAAAGGGTGAGAAAGAGTAAAGGCATAGAGCTAGGTAGTTTGGTCCACATGGAAAAAGCTGTTTTCGAAATTGAACTTTGTCACTAGGGGGCACTTAGTGATCTGAAATTAGCCTTTAGTTTTCTTGCAGAAAACAGAATTGCTTGTTGGAAATGGAATGTGATAGAAGGTGATTATGGCAATTTGCTGGCGCAACCACAGGAAAAAATAAACCTGTTCTCATCCAGAGGCTCTTCTCCTCTACCTTTACTGCCGCTCCTCCCTCCTGCTAGACCCTGGGTGTGGAATCAATCAGTCGGGGGTATTTATTGAGCACTTACTGTGTGCAAGCACTGTACTAAGCACTTGAGAGAGTACAGTATAACAGAGTTGGTCATCAGTCAATCAGTAATATTTACTGAGCATGTAGTGTGTGCAAGCATTGTACTGAGAGCTTGGGAAAGCATAATGCAACAGAATTAGACATCAGTCAATCAATAAAATTTATTGAGTGCTTACTGCAGACAAGCATCGTACTAAGTGCTTGGGAGAGTACACTACAACAGAGTTGGTAGACACATTACCTTGGGTTCTAATTCCGCCTCTGCCACATATCTGCTGTGTGATCTTGGGCAAGTCACTTAACTTCTCTGAGCCTCAGTTACCTCATCTGTAAAATGGGGATTAAGACTGTGAGCCCCAAGTGGGACAACCTAATCACCTTGTATCCCCCCCAGTGCTTAGAACAGTGCTTCGCACATAGTAAGTGCTTAACAAATGCCATCATTATTATTATTATTCTCTGTACCTCAGTTACCTTATCTGTAAAATGGGGATTGAGACTGTGAGCCCACTGTGAGGCAGGGACTGGGTCCTACTCGATTAGCTTGTATCTACCCCAGCGCTTAGTACAGTGCCTGGCACAAAATAACCACTTAATAAATATTATTATTATTATTATTATTACAGGGAGCGATCCACAACACAACAAAGGAAAACTTTCTGTGGGCCAGCAATGGCTGAGACTGCGGATAGCACATTGTTCTTTTCAACCAGATACATGCCCATAGGTGAACTTCACCATCAGTGGGGCTCCAAGAAAGAAAGAAACTCTACTTTCTCCACACCAGATTCACGGCTGCATCTCCACTGTCTTCACCTGTATTCTGGGATGCACCTAGCTACTGTAGTGGTAGGCCAGATGAGGTAAAGGACGCCATTCCAGTAAATCTGGAGAGTCAGGATGGAGTGTGGAAGGGGAAAGAGGGAATGGCAAGCCAGGGGAAGAGCAGGAATAGCAAGGGAAATGAGTTGGAGTGACTATCTATTGGCATCTAAACTAGTCCGTGCAAAAGATTATTGTAACGCATCTGTGAGTGTCTCACTAGTTAGATGGGAACTTTCTTCATCCTTTCCCCATTTGACCGATAATAATAATAGTAGTAATAATAATAGGATTTGTTCAATGCTTATTTTGTGCCAAGCACTATGCTATGCCCTGGTATAGATACAAGATAATCAGGTCTCACATGAGATTCACAGTCTAGGTAAGAGGGACAACAGGTATTGAGTCCCCATTTTGTAGATGAGGCAACTGAGGCACAGAGAAGTTAAATGGCTTGCCCAAGGTCACACAGCAGATGAGAGGCAGAGCTGGAACATGAACTGACTCACCAAGTCCATACTCTTTCCACTAGGCCACATTGCTTCCCCTTAGTTAGAATGGATCTCACCCCCCACTTTGTGCTATAGCCATTCTGCAAATCATTGACTTATTAGTAACCCCTTATTGAAAAATTGTGATAATTTGTTAAACCTAGTTACAAGTCCCTGTCCAACATGGGGCTCACATCTAAGTAAGAGGGAGAACAAATATTGAATTCCCACTTACTGAGGAACTCACCCAAAGTGTTTTTAGAGGGGGTCTGTAACCTTCCCTTAATCCTTAGCAAGGGGGGCTGGAGAGAATTGAAGAACTTGAACCTCACTTTATAAAAAAAGGAAAAGCAAAGGACAGAGGAAATAATTGTTTCACCCAAGATGTCAGGCTGAATTGTTGACACTCAGAGACCTTGCTTGTTTTGTGTTAAAATTCCTTTTCCTCTTGCTTCCTCCTTTATACATAAACATTATTTTGATTTCATTTTGTTTGGTTAATTTATTTTTAAATTACAAATAAAACATGGTCTGGTAGCATGAAACACTTCATTAGTTGGAAATGTATTGGAAAATTCTTTTTTTTTTTTCAAAGCACAATGAAAGCAGTTTTAATGATGCCAACTAAAAATCTATCAAGCTACGAACCTATTTTTGAGTGTACAATATATGTGATGATATTTACTTTAGAAAATAAATCACTGGGCGACAGACTAAATCCTGCCAGATCTGGTTTTGAAAAACCAAAGTATACTATTTATAATATCATATTTTTATATGAATTGAGCTACCGAATGGACTTTTTATTTAAAAAAGGCAATATAAAAGTCTCCTCTAAATTGTTGTTGGTATATGTTTACTTAGTCTGGGATTTGAAATCATAAATCTATTGCTGTATCTAAAGAGTAAGCAAATGCTTTTCTGTATAAATGTAGTGTAAGCATTTTCAAAGCCCATTGCCCAATCTCATTACCGAGATCAGCTTTTTTAGTAATTTTTTTTCCCCAAAAAAGTCATGTCCAGCCCATGCGTACAGTGAGGAGAGGCTTGAAAAAGGACATCTTTTATAATAAAAGAAACTCTAACATTTGGAATTTGAAAAAGATTCTGGGATGGATGAGATCTGCTTCTAATCAACCATGGTCTAATTCCACCAAGCCAGCCCACTGAGCCTTCAGCGGGGGTGAGGAGAATGCAGAACCATCCTTTGCAGGGCATATAGGAGGAATGATCTCGTTTTTTTAATGGTATTTGTTAAGCGCTTACTGTCTGCCAGGCACTGTGCTAAGCGCTGGGATAGATACAGGATCATCAGGTTGGATGCAGTCCCTGTCCCACATGGGGCTCACAGTCTTAATCCCTATTTTTTCAGATGAACTAATTGAGGCAGAGAAGTGAAGTGACTTCCCCAAGGCCATGCAGCAGACAAGTGGCAGAGCTGGGATTAGAACCCAGGTCCTCCGACTTCCAGGTCCATCATCTATCCATTAGGCCTTGCTGCTTCTTAAAAGTAGGATGGAGGACAAGCAGCATGGCTCAGTGGAAAGAGCACGGGCTTTGGAGTCAGAGGTCATGGGTTCAAACCCCGGCTCCGCCAATTGTAAGCTGTGTGACTTTAGGCAAGTCACTTAACTTCTCTGTGCCTCATTTACCTCATCTGTAAAATGGGGATTAAGACTGTGTGCCCCCTGTGAGACAACCTGATCACCTTGTAATCTCCCCAGCACTTAGAACAGTGCTTTGCACATAGTAAGTGCTTAGTAAATGCCATCATTATTATTATTATAAAGTTGATGAGGTCAGGCACAGTCCCTATTGCACATAGGGCTCACAGTCTTAATCCCCATTTTACAGTTTGAGGAAACTGAGGCCCAGAGGAGTGAAGTGACTTGCCCAAGATCACACAGTGAGCAATTGGCAGAGCCAGGATTAGAACACAGGTCCTCTGACTCCCAAGCTTGGGACCTTTCCACCTTTCCCCTTCTTGGGGCCCATGTTTCATTTTTGAATTTGGGGAAAAAACACAAGGGGAAAGAGAGGAGGGGATAGGGATTGTGAGCAGCAGGCAAGCTTAGAAGGACTACCAGGTCAGAAAGACCTGATTTAGAGTCTTTTCAGAACTTCTCCAAACCTCTCAGGGCTTGTAGGAGACGAGGGGGGGGGGGGGGGGGGGGGGAAGAGAGAGAGAGAGAGAGAGAGAGAGAGAGAGAGAGAGTGTGTGTGTGTGTGTGTGTCTCAGCTGGAATCCTATTGAGGGTCACATTTCTCTGCCAGAAATCCATCTCCTATCCCATGGAAAGAATTTAGGATAAACAGAAATGTCCCCAGTACTATGCTGTTCAATATCCCAGATGCACTGCCACACCATAAAACCATAAGCAGCACCATTTTGAAGCCAAAATAATTGTCCATTCCATCATGTTTATTTATTTATTCATTTATGGTATTCGTTAAATGCTTATTATGCATCAAGCCACATGGCCTAGTGGATACAGCATGGGCTTGGGAGTCAGAAGGACCTGGGTTTCAATCCTGATCTTCCACTTGTCTGCTCTGTGACCTCATGCTTGAAATCTGAGAGTAAAATGTCTGTTGTGTGACCCTGGGCAAGTCACTTCACTTCTCTGTGCTTCACATACTTTATCTGTAAAACAGAGATTAAGACTGTCAGCCTGATTATCTTGTATCTATTCCTGTGCTTAGTACAGTGCGTGGCAGCACTTAACAAATACCGTTCAAAAAAATAAGAAAATGACAAAAGCAAAATTTGGAGAAGACACATTTACATTTGAGAAAAGGATGAAGGAAAACAAGGAAAATGAGGAAATTGTGGTCCACTCAATCAATCAACAGTATTTATTGAGGGCCTACTAAGTGTAGAGCACTGTACTAAGCACTTGAGAGAGTACAGTATCACAGAGTTAATATACATGTTCCCTTCCCAAAATGAACATACAGTCTAGAGGAGGAGATAGACATTAATATAAAAAAATAAATTACAGATATGTACATAAGTGCAGTGGGGCTTGGTGGGGTCATTGAAGGGTACAAATCCAAGTGCTTCAGATATTGGCAAGAATAAAAGACAACAGGTGAAGCACATACCTGGCTTTTTTTTAAATCTCAAATTCAATTTTCTCATGAAAGGGGTCTGATAAGGCTCTTTTAAAACAGAAATATTTCTTGTTCATGTAGGAAGGGCACCCTGGCCTGATAAATGATCTGTTGGTCTTGTTTTTGAGGGGTATGGGAGCAAGTCAGACAATATGTAGCCTCTCATAGTGGGCTATCAGCAAGGAAGAAGTGTTAAACTTTCAATTCACGGTAACCAGCCAGGGTTAGGTTACATCGAGGGCTCAGGAGCAGAAGAAATGACTTATGTACTAACATGTAAAATCCTTTCTGAAGCTAATTGTGGACCGGGAACCTTGTCTGCCAATTATGTTGAATTGTATTTTTTAATAGAATTTGTTAAGTGTATATGTGCTGGACACTGTAGTGAACACCAAAATAGACACAAGTAAATGAGGTTGGACCAAGTCCATGTCACACATGGGGCTCACAGTCTTAACCCCATTTTACAGATGAGGTAAGTGAGGCGCAGAAAAACCAAGTGACTTGCCCAAAGTCAAAGAGCAGGCATTAAATCCAAATCCTTCTGACTCCCAGATTTGTGCTCTATCCACTAAGCAACGCTGCTTCTCCTACTCTCCCAAGCACTTAGTACAGTGCTCTGCACATAGTAAGCACTCAATAAATACCACTGATCGATTGATTGAAGACCAGAGTTCTTTTAAAATTAAAAATCTCTCTGTTCAGACTGTTTTCTGTACAGTCCAACTCCCTGCTGTCCTTTCGGGGGACAAAAACTGTTTATTTTTCTTTTCTTCCAAACACTGCACCAGCCCATATCTAGCATGCAATTGCTCTTTTGTTGTTTCCAAAAGAGGCTAATCTGATGGAATTTCAAATTGCCTTCTATTTTGTCAGCAGATCTTTCCTATTTTCCTGTATCTCCATCATCCTCTTTGTTCCACCTTAATTTGAATACTGAACTTCCTCTTTGATAGACTAAGTATTATTATTTATAGCTCTCTGGGCTATAGATGGAATCCTAATCATATTTATTGAGCACTTAGTGTGGGCAGAGCACTGTACTATGCACTTGAGAAAGTACAGTTCACCTGTCTACTTGTTTTGTTTTGTTGTCAGTCTCCCTCTTCTAGACTGTGAGCCCGTTGTTGGGTAGGGACCGTCTCTAAATGTTGCTGATTTGTACTTCCCAAGCTCATAGTACAGTGCTCTGCACACAGTAAGTGCTCAATAAATGCGATTGAATGAATGAATGAATTCAATATAACAGAGTTTATAGACACATTCCCTGCCCACTAGGAGTTTACAGTCTATTTTACTCTCCAGAGGGATATTTTAAACAGTCACTACTATCAAACCTAAAATGTTTATTTTTAGGTAAGGAATACATCCCAACATGTTTTTTTTTTCTCCCATGACTACTTCCCTGCTTTACATACAGTAAGTACTTCTTAAATAGTATTACTACTACTACTAAAATGCTCAGACCAAGCCTTTATTTTATTTTATTTTATTTTGGAAAACCACTGCCTTAAGAGTTTTCCCCATGCTTTAGGCACCAGAAATACGATTATAATGTCTGTTAACAATCTCTGGATTTAAATCCCCAGGGAACTGGAGCTGTGGGTATTACCAGGGGAATTTCCTTAATTTGCTCTCGATTCTGTCTTTACGAGCCCCAGTTTAATGTTCTTTGGGTAATGGCACGAAATGTGGGAGGGGGGCCTGTTGCCTGGCATTCCCTTAGTGGATTCTTTTGACTTCAGGAATTCATTTAGAAGTGGAAATTGTATTTTGTGGCCCTGTCCAAAATCCTTCCACTGATGGGAACATTTCAACCAAGTCAAATAAAGACAAGTTCCAACTTAGAGAAACCGAAGCTGGGGATTTACAAGCCAAAATAACACAAGATGTGTTCATAGAATTGTAGTGGATGACCTCTGCTATGATTCTTCACCTCTGAAAGAGAACTGAATGGCCACCACCCTTAATTAACTCATTCAGTCATGTTTATTGAGCACTTACTGTGTGCAAAGCACTTCACTAGGTGCTCGGGAGAGTACGATATAAGAATGTAACCTACACATTTGAAATGTTACTTGGGTTTAGAGTGTTCCCTCCTTCCTAAAATAACAAAGCGCTTTCCTGATGATTATTATCATAATGATCTTTATTAAACACTTACTATGTTCCAAGCATCATACCCAGCACTGGAGTAGATACAAGATCATCAGGGTGTACCCAGTCCTTGTCCCATGTGGGGCTCACGGTCTAAGCAGGACGGAGAATGGGAATTAAATCCCCATTTTACAGAGGCCCTGAGAAGTGAAGTGACTTGCCCAAGGTCATGCGGCAGGCAAGTGGCAGAATTAGAACCCAGGTACTCTGACTCCCAGGACTGCGTGCTTTCTACTAGGCCATGCTGCCTCTCGAGAAGTTCAGTTCCGTACAGCCTTTTAAGCTTCTCTTTGGGGATAGACTGGAAAGATTTAGATTCCCCCATCTGCAAAGAAGCAGGCTGGAATGGAACATGATTGAAGCCAATCCAACATGAAGGGTGCGATCAGGGCAAATTCAGAATTGTCACTCACCAAATCCCACAACACCAATCAATCAGTGGTATTTATTGAGTGCTCACTGTATGCCGAGCACCATACTAAACACTTGGGAGAGTACAATACTACCGAGTTGGTAGACACATCCCCTGCCCATAATGAGCTTAAAGTCTAGAGGGGGTGACAGACAATAATATAAATAAATAAATTATATCTGTATACATAAGTGCTATGGAGCTCAGGATGGGGTGAACATTGAGTGCTTAAAGGGTACAAATCCAAGTGTGAGGTGATGGGGATAGGAAAGAGAGTTGAGGAAAAGAGTTTAAAGTGGATCTTTTTTTTTTTAACTCTCCTGATTAGTGGAAACTGCTTGCTTCAGATTTTCAGGCTCCTTGAGGGCAGAAATCATGTCTCGTATTGTCCTCTCCTAAGTGCTTAGGACACTGCTCTGTCCACAGTAAGCCCTCAAAAAACACCACTGAATGATTGATGTTTAGCTGCTAGTGTCTACAGTAGTACAGCCTTATTAAGGCTTTGAAGGTTCGGAGAGCTGGCATATGGGTGGGATTGGGGGAGTTCCATAGAGGAAGGATGTGGGAAAGGGGATAGCAGTGAGATAGACGAGAGTGAGGCACAGTCAGTAAGCTGGCACGAATAATAATAATGATGGTATTTGTTAAGTGCTTACTATGTGCAAAGCACTGTTCTAAGTGCCGGGATAGATACAAGGTTGTCAGGTTGTCCCACATGGGGCTCACAGTCTTAGTCCCCATTATACAGATGAGGTAACTGAGGCACAGAGAGGAGCAGAGTGTGCGGGCTGGGCTGTAGTAGGAGATAGTGACGTGAGGTAGGAGGGGGTGAGCTGAGTGTGTGTTTTTATTCTGATGACTTGACACCTGTCCACATGTTTTGTTTTGTTGTCTGTCACCCCCTTCTAGACTGTGAGCCCATTGTTGGGTAGGGACCATCTCTATATGTTTCCAACTTGTACTTCCCAAGTGCTTAGTACAGTGCTCTGCACACAGTAAGTGCTCAATAGATACAATTGAATGAATGAATGAATGAATGAATGAAAGACAATGGTAAGGAAGACAGGGTTAAAGAGGTTTGTGAAAAAAGTTGGAGGTGTTGATTCAAAACACAGACCTCTATCCCGTGGGTCGAAAGAATGTGAAATTTGTTCCCACCTGAAGTTGCGCAGGCAGAAGGTTCACGAAATGATTGGTCCATAATCAGCTGCTCAAGGGACAGTTAGTTGTATTCAGTGGCCATTCTTAACCATGAGAATGGCTTCCCATGAGGGGAAGCCACAAGCCCCTCTAGACTGTAATCTCCTTGTTGGCAGGGAACGTGTCTACCCACTCATATTGTACTCTCCCAATGCTCAGTACAGTGCTCAGCACCCAGTAAGTGCTCAAGAAGTTTGATTAATTGATTGAAGCACCTTATCATCAAAGGTATTTATTGAGTGCTCACTGTGTGCAGAGCACTCTACTAAGTGCTTCAGAAAGTAATAATAATAATAATGGTATTTGTTAAGCACTTACGATGTGCCAAGCACTGTTTTAAGCGCTGGAGCACTGTATGATAGAGTTTGTAGATGTGATCTATGCCTGTCCACAAGGAGCTTATAGTTTACGGGAGAAGATTGACCCTTACTTCCCCTGTCAGAATTTTGACCTAGAGGAAAGAGTATGGGCCTGGGAATCAGAGGATCTGGATTCTAATCCCACCTCCACCACTTGCCTGCCGTGTGATGTTGGACAAGTCACTTCAATTTTCCATTCCTCAGTTTCCTCATATGCAAAATAGAGACTCAAAAGCCTGTTCTCCCTCCCTTTTACCCTGTGAGACCCATGGGGGACGGGGATTGTGTTTGCCCTGATTATCTAGCATCTACCCCAACCCTTAGTACAGTGCTTGGTACATAATAAGCACTTAACAAATGCCATTATTATCCTTGAAGGGAAGGAACATGTCTATCAACTCTGTTGTATTATGCTCTCCCAAGTGCTTAGTGCAGTGCTCTATGCACAATAAGCACTCGATAAATACCATTAATTGATTGATTATTATCAGAGACAAAACTCTAGGTTTAATGGACCAATAGCCTGACCCAGTAGTAATATTTTAATGTCCTCATTCATACCACACCAAGGCATAATTCACCAAAGCCCCATTGAGCCATGTGAATCTCCTCAGATTTTTAAAACCAGTTATCCCTGCTGTATCTGTATTTCTTCACCTATTTTTTTAAATGGTATATGTTAAGTGCTGACTATGTGCCAGGCACTGTCCTGAGTGCTAGGGTAGATACAAGCTAATCAGGTTGGATACAGTCCATGTCCCACGTGGGGCTCATAGTCTTCATTCCCCTTTTACAGATGAGGTCACCGAGGGACAGAGAAGTGAATGATTTGCCCAAGACCAAATAGCAGACAAGTGGCAGAGCTGGGATTAGAACCCACAAGAGAAAATTAGGGGTGACCATTGGCCATTCTTAACCATAAGAATGGATATCCCTGAGGGTAAACATCACAAATTTCCCACAAGCACCTTATCAATCAACCAGTCTACTGTGTAAAGAGTCCAAGCAGAGCTCCGGTTCAGAGCTGTAAGCCCCCTCAGTTCAGCCACAGATTTTTTCCATATTTTTTTTTGCATTTGTAAAATGCTTACTATGCACCTGGAACTGTACAAAACGCCAGAGTAGATACAAGTTAATCAGGTTGGATGCAGTCCATGCCCCACATGGGGCTAATAGTCTTAAACCCCATTTTACAGATGAGGGAACTGGGACACAGAGAAGTGAAGTCACTTGCCCAAGGTCACACGACAGATGAGTGGTGGAGTCAGGATTAGAACCCACATCCTCCTGATTCCCAGGCCCGAGCTCTAGGCCACTAGGCCATGCTGCTTCTTGGGTTTTAGATGAGAATTGATTTTGCTTTTGTCAGAAAAATGAGCTTTCTGCATGCCCCCCTCCTCTGTTCTGTATTTGTTAAGTGCTTATTATTTGCCAGGCACTGAACTAACCACTGGGGTAGATACAAACTAATGGGTTTAGACATAGTCCATGTCCCACATGGGGTTTATTGTCTTAATCCCCACTTTACAGATGAGGGAACTGAGGCACGAGAAGAGAATTGAAATGACTTGCCTAAGGTCACAAGGCAGATAAGTGGCAGAGTCAGAATTAGAACCCAGGTCCTTCTGACTCCAGGACTATAATCTATCCACTTGTCCATGCTGCTTCTTGGGCTCTAGGTGAAACCTGATTTTACTTTCGTCAGAAAGATGAGATGTCTGCATGTCCCCTCCCTCCTCTGCTCCCTTATCTGCTGACAACTCCGGTCCAAACTTCACTGCTGAAGTTTCCCCTCAGAAATCCAGGGCTGACAATCATGAAAACGTGCTTGTGTTTACTGGGCAGCAGTAGCTAGAGCGCATGGGTTCCTGTTGGCTACAAACTTACTATTCACTCTCAAATTCCCATTACAATAGGAATGTGTTGCCCTCTAGCAACGGATGCCACTGTATTCTAAACGTGTCTAGCTCTATGATCTTGCCACATCTAAAACAGCAGAGATTTTCCCAAGCTGGCCCAGGACAGATGTGAAGTGTGATTTTTCTTTAAATAACTCCTCCGGAGAGACAGATCATCACATTTATTTTGAGAAGCAAGTTTCTCGACTTTAATTTGGCCCGAGAGATTTTCCTCGATAACATTTTTCATTCTTCAAGAAAAAGAAATTAAAAAAAAAAAGTTTTGCAAGTGCCAGCCCTTGATGTTTTGGCCAAAAGCCTTCACTGAGCCAAGCTCAGTCTCTCAATCAGTGGTAGAGGAGCCCAAGGTTTGTGAAATTAGATTTAAGGGAGAGATTCTGGCTCCGTGAATGCCTGGCACATACTAAGCACTTAACAAATCCCATTAAAAATAAAATGTATGAAGAAGTTGGGGGTGGAGAACAAGATAGATTTCATCGGGTGGCCTAGATACATCTCTAGCAACATTATACAATGCTCCTAATTTGTTAAAAGATTAAGCATAATATGTACAAATGCTGGTTGACGTATGAGAGGAACACGGAAGGATTTAGTGTGCACATTCTTTGTCCACTGGCCCAGAAAGAAGACCAGAATAATCAGTAGTGTTTTGACCTTAGGGTATCCCTCTTCTTTATATTGCCAGTTCTGCTTCCTACCCTCCTTTAAATATTTGTTGCCCCCACTTTGTACTAGGGAATCTTGCTTTGTTTTCTTAGTAAAATGGATAATTTTTTGAAGCCACATGAAAAGCAGCATGGCCTACTGGAGAGAACACAGGCCTGGGAATCAGAGGACCTGGGTTCTAATCCCCACTCTGCACACTTGTCTGCTGGGTGACCTTGGGCAAGCCATTTAAATTCTTGTGTCTCAATTATCCATCTGTAAAATGGGGATTAAGACCCCGAGCCCCATCTGGGAAAAGGATTGGGTCCAATTGGATTATCTTGTATCTACTCCAGCCCTTACTTGGAACAGTGCCTGGCACATCGTAAGCGCTTAACAAAGACCATTTTTAAAAAAAAATTCTGGAGTGAATGGGTTTCCTTGCCTCTAGCAGTACTTATAGGAGTTGATTCTGAGCTCAGATATAAGAGGCCAAGAATGGGAAATTCTAAAACTCAGGAAAGAAAGGTGGAAAGAGGGGCAACATTGGACAACAATGGAACCCTTTTAATGGGAGCCAGGAAAACAATTCCAGTTTCTGGTGTTGATCATGGTCTTTTCACTGGGGCTCCTCTAGACCCTTGACATTTATGTTAGCGCTTCCTGGCTCAGAGCCAGTTGAAGCTATCATGGAGGGACACTGTATTCACCGAGCACTAACTGTGTGCAGAACACTGTACTAAACCCTTGGAAATCTCACCAGTCATCTCTCTGTGGCATGGCCTAGTGGAAAAAGCCTAGTACCATTGAGTCAGGTCTAGGGTTTTAATTCCAGTCTGCTACTTGCCTGCCATGTGGCCTTGGGCAAGTTACTTGACTTCTCTGTGCCTCAGTTACATCATCTGTAAAAATGGGGATTAAAACTGTGAGCCCCATGTGGAACATGGACTGTGTCCAACCCGATTTGCTTATATCAACCCCAGTGCTTACTACAATGCCTGGCACGTAGTAAGTGCTTAACAAATGCCATAAAAAGTCACTTCACTTCTCTGTGCCTCAGTTGCCTCATCTGTAAAATAGGTCTTCAATACCTCTTCTCACTCTCCCTTAGACTGTAAACCCTCTGTGAGACAAGGATTGGGCGTGATCCCGATTGCGTTATATCTACCCCAGTGCTTAATGCAGTGCTTGGCACATAGTAAGCTTTTAACAAATACCACTGATATCATTATCTCTGAGCAAGGAACAAAGGCTCATCTTTGAGAACATTACCTCGTTTTGACCCCGAGAATCTTTTTCTTGTTCCAGACAGTGCCAGGATTTATTAGCGGGGACTCTTTATGGCCTGAAAGTGCCATGTGGTTTTTAGTACAGGAGTAGTTAGGATACAGCCAGTTATTTGAACACCCTTTGAAAACTTTGCTTTCACGACAATGTATGCTGCGAGAGAATTTGGATAATCAACAGGCTTTCATAGGGGGAAGCACTAGCTTCATACCAAGATTTTCTCCATCAAACACTATTGTTATTACCCAGGGGTGAATCACATAAGAGAAATAGATGTGATCCCTACCTATGTAGAGCTTACACCAAAGAATAAGATCTGACTAGTATATAATTTAAACTGAGAAGAGAAAAAGGGGACATTAGGTGAGAAAAGGTGGGAAAGGTTTAAAAAAAACCCTAGAAATATCACCCTTATAATTTTCCCCTCAAAGGTAGATTATTTTTTCCAGTTCTTCATTTACCAGTAGAGTGGGAGAGAAAGAAATCGTTTTGATGATCCCTGAGGTAAATCTTATTACCTTGAAAAAAAGAAGTTAGAAAATTGAACATCTACTGGAGGGTCTGAGGGTTTTAGCACTCCCCTGAAACAGTGGGAATTTTATATGCTTTAAGGTGGCACTTGAAATCATGCCTTTGGGATTTAAAAAAAAATCTATTTGCCCTATAAAAATTACATATGACCGGTTGAACGCACAGCCCTAAAATCACGGCCCTCAGAATGAGAGATGGCTGTTCAGTCACTAGTAATGTGCTCTGAACTGACTTCTGAGTAACATTATCTTCAGTCTAATGAAAATAAATCCTGGCCAGTGTGTCCCTCCGAAAGGGTGCTATATTCTTTTCATGGTACACATGGTAATGACCTTCCTAGGGTGCTTATGATGGAGGAGTAGAAGGGGAATCAAATTGTGATCTACGAGGTTCTGAATCATTTAAATTGATTTACAAACTGTACTCTCTGCTACAAGCACAGTTGCTTCTGACTCACAGACCAGACCTGACTCTGCTGATGGGGCAGATCCGGTTGCTTTCTTGGGCAGGATTAACCTATGAGAGTGATTTCCAATACTTCCAGCTGGATTCAAGCTCAAGGCTCGGTCGTTAAAGGTCACTCTCACTTCAGACAAAATGCGGACAGATCAGTACTTCCTGTGAACCCTTCCTTTGTCTTTGACCCGATATTCGCTCAGACTCAAAGTGTTCTGGTGGTTATGATTTGTGCTTAGTTTAGCCTCTGTATCCTGACACTTGGTAAGAATTTAGGGTCTTTATTTGTAAGTGGGAAGAGATTTTCCTTAGAATTGGGCTTTTTCTGATGGAATTTTAAGTCCCTAGAGTGACAAAGATCCTGAATTTCCTATGACTTTTAGTGTTTGTCCACAGCAAGCATTTATTGTTAATAAATATTTATTTTAAATAAATAATGCTATTTATTGAGCACTTATTATGTGCCAAGCACTGCACTAAGTGCTTGGGAGAGCACAGAATGACCAAGTTGGTAGACACAGTCCCGGTCCACAACGAGCTTGTGGTCTAGAGTGGGAGATTTTTGGCTAATTATTATAAATAGATAAATTACAGATATGTATATTAGTGTTGTGGGGCTGAAGGAGGGGTGAATAAAGGGAGCAAATCCAAGTTCAAGGGTGACGTTGAAAGTAGTGGGAGAAGAGGAAATGAGGACTTAGTCGGGGGAAGGGCTCTTGCAGCAGATATGCTTTTAATAAGGCTTGGAAGGTGAGAAAGGTGCTTATTGGATTAATTTTTCAAGAAAATCTATTTAGGGATGGACTGTACCCTCACAACCAAACAGCAATCAGCAACGTGATTTAGCCAGGACTGAACCCCAGATTTTGACCCACATGCCACTTACGAAAAGCAGCGTGGCTTATTGGTAAAAGCACAAGCATGAGCATCAGAGGAGCTGGGTTCTAATTCCAGCTCTGCTACTTGCCTGCTGTGTGACCTTGGGCAAGTCACTTAACTTCTCTGTGCCTCAGTTCCCTCACCTGCAAAAACTGGGGGTTCAATACCTGTCATCTCTTCTCCTTAGAATGTGAGCCCAATTATCTTGTATCTACCCCAGTGCTGAGTACTGTGCTTGGCATATAGTAAACACTTATCAAATACCACAATCACCATCATTAACTTCTCTGTGCCTCAGTTACCTCATCTGCAAAATGGGGATTAAAGCTGCGAGCCCCATGTGGGACATGGACCGTGTCCAACCTGATTATATCTACCCCAGCTCTTAGTACAGTGCCTGGCACATAGACAAGTGACAGAGGTGGGATAAGAACCCAGGACCTCTGTTACCCAGGCCTATGCTTTACACACCAGGTCACACTGCTTCTCAGAATACACCTGGCTAGAGAGGAGAATTGTTCCATGGCCTGTGAGAGGGATATCACGATCTCAATCAGGACACAACCTTTCAGTCGATCAATCAGTGGTTTACTGATCACTTACTGTGTGCAGAGCACTTGGGAGAGTAAAACACAATAGATTTGGCAGACAGGAGCCCTGTCCTTGAGGAGTTTACAACTGAAGTGGGGATACAGGCATTAGACTAAATTACAGATAAGAGAAGGGACAGAGTATAGGGAAATGTACATACAATTATTAAGGGGTAATAATAATAATAATCATATTTGGTAAGCCCTTACTATGTGCTAACCACTCTACTAAGCACTGGGGTAGATACAAGATAATCAGGTCCCACCTGGGGCTCACAATCTAAATAAGAGGGATAATAGGTATTGAATCTCCATTTTGCTGATGAGAGAACTAAGGCCCAGAGAATTGAAGTGACCTGCCCAAGGTCATGCAGCAGGTATGTGTTAATGATGTGCATCTAGCTTTACTTCTATTTATTCTGATGACTTGACACCTGTCCACATGTTTTGTTTTGTTGTCTGTCTCCCCCTTCTAGACTGTGAGCCCGTTGTTGGGTAGGGACCGTCTCTATATGTTACCAACTTGTACTTCCTAAGCGCTTAGTACAGTGCTCTGCAAACAGTAAGCGCTCAATAAATACAATTGAATGAATGAATGAATGAATGTGGATCCAACAGCATAGGACAGTGAAGAAGGAAGGGCAAATTGGGTAGGGAAATGAATGCGTCGGTGTTCCCTCCGAAATCTGTCCCATCCACAGTGGGCTATTAGATGATCAAACTTGACAAGCCATCTTTCCACCGCCAGCACGTAAACTGCTCTCCTCCTCCACAGCTCCATAAAACGAGCGAACGCGTTAGCAAGTCTGCAAACCACGGCGTCAGCTTTAAGCCCAGTGGATTCCAAACTTGCTCAGTTTGGCTGAGTTTATTGGCAGTTGAGCAAATTCCTTTCTAGCGTATTAGCCTTTGCCCTCAACTTTCCTCACCAGCTGTGCTGAGGTGACCAGTCTGGGTGGTATCTGCCAGCAACGAGCTGAAGTAAGAACTTTGGGTTTTTTTTCAAAGTTACTGCAGTCATTACTCTTCCAAATCCACCTGCTCCCCTTTGTGATAAGGAGAGGAAACTGAGGCACAGAGTGGATGCACATTTGCTTAGAACCTTTTTGCTAAGTGTGAGGAAGCTCAACACAGCGCGACCAGAAGATGGCATCCTGGCGAGTTTGAACTCTTCAAAGGTCTCAAAAATTCTCAGCATTTTCCCAAAGAATGAGTAAAACCACAGGTTTTCTACGCAGCTATTCATTCCTTTCTAACCCTGGTCCCTGCAGCACCTACAGAGATGATTTTGGATGCTAAATAAACACTAATTCATAATGCTTCATAATCATTCATAATAACTCCCTGCTGAAAGATCTCTTTAGAAGCAGCTGTAGAAAAATAATAGTTCGTAGAATTTCAGGCAAATGTCTTGGAGAAGCAGCGTGACTTAGTGGAAAGAGCATGGTTCTCAGAGTCAGAAGGACCTGGGTTCTAATCCTGGCTCTGCCACTTGTCTGCTGCGTGACTTGGGCAAGTCACTTCATTTCTCTGGGCCTCAGTTACCTCATCTGTAAAGTGGGGAATAAGACTATAAGCCCCTCTGCATACAATGTGATTAGCTTGTATCCACCCCAGTGCTGAGTACAGTGTCTGGCACATAGCAAGTGTTTACAAATATCATAAAAAAGATAAATAACACAGCCCAAACATAGCCCTCTGAGGCACAAGCTTTTGTCTCTCCCCTCACCAGTGTCCATGTCATTCCCCTGGCCTGGATCTCCCTCCCACACCCAAAAATCCACCACCCCACGGCCCTCCCTATCTTCGAATCTCTCCAAAAACCCCACGTCTTCTGACAGTCTTCCTGATTACTCCCTGACACCCCAAGCTGGACCAACTTGACAGTCACCTCCAACACCTCAATGCACTTATTCCTATGTGTACTCAATTGTACATTCATTCATTCAATCATATTTATTGAGCACTTACTGTGTGCTGAGCACTGAACTAAGAGCACTGTACTAAAACAGTTCTTCATTCATTCTGATTCCACTGTTTTTCAGAATTTTATGTCTTCCCCGTTAGCTCCTTTGGGGTGGAAAACCCACCTTGCATTTCTGATTGTTTCCAAAGCATTTCGTACAGTACCTAGCACTCAGCTGATAATAATGATAATGATAGCATTTATTAAACACTTACTATATGCAAAGCACTGTTCTAAGTTTTAGGGAGGTTGCAAGGTGATCAGGTTGTCCCATGGGGGGCTCACAGTCTTCATCCCCATTTTACAGATGAGGTTAATTGAGGCCCAGAGAAGTGAAGTGACTTGCCCAAAGTCACACAGCTGACAAGTAGTTACTGGATACCACTGCAACTGCTACTAGAATTTGGCTCCTGTCTCTTCTATAGCCAGATTCCTCTGTCCCTAGAAAAATAATCATGGTATTTGTTTAGTGCTTACTATGTGCCAAGGGCCGTATAAAGCCCTGGGGCAAATGCAGGATAATCAGGTCGGACAAACTCCCTGTCCCACATGGGATTCACAGACTAAGGGGGGAGGAAGTACCGGTACTCTATCCCCATTTTACAGGTAAAGAAACTGAGGCACAGAGAAGTGACTTGCCCGAAGCCACTCAACCAGCAAGAGCCAGGATTAGAACTCAGGTCTCCTGACTCTCAGATCCATGCCCTTTTCCCTGGGCCTCGCTTTTCTTTCATTCATTCAACCATATTTATTGAGTGCTTACTGTGTGCCATACACTGTTGTACGTACTGGGGTAGATACGAGGCAGTCAGGTCGGATGCAGGCCCTGTCCCACATGGGGCTCATAGTCTTAATCCCCATTTTCCAACTGAGGGAACAGAGAAGTGAAATGACTTGCCCAGGTTCACATAGCAGACAAGGGGCAGAGCCTGGGATTAGAACCCAAGTCCTTCTGAAGCTCAGGCCCCGTGCTCTAACCACTAGGCCACATTGCTTCCCTGCACACTGCATATCTGGTTGTGAATGTGTTTTGCTAGCATGGGCTAGTGGAAAGGACATGAGCCTGGGAGGGAGGGAGGAGGGATGGTCAGAATACCTAGGTTTTAATCCCAAATCTCCCACCAGTCTGCGGATGACCTTGGAGAAGTCACTCAACTTCTCTGTACCTCAGTTTCCTCATCTGGAAAATGGTGATTTAAGTATTTAACAGCAACAGATATATAGATCCCTACAGCCTTACCAGGATACTAGGAAGACAGCTAGGAAGCTGAGATGCTCTTAACTGAAATTGAGCATATATTCCCTTCTCTTTCTTGCTGCCAACCTCTTGCTCACCCCCTCCCTTCTGCCAGAAACTCCATTTCCCTTCATATTACAGATGAGGAAACTGAGGCACAAAGAAGTGAAGTGACTTGCCCGAGGTCAAATAGCAGACAACTGGCGGAGTTGGGATTAGAACCTAGGTCCTCTGACTCCCAAGCGCATGCTCTGTCCACTAGGCCAAGTTGCTGTGGCCCTCTTCTACCAAAGTGAACTTTCGGGCCTCAATTCTCCTGTTTTAACTGCCATTGTGCACCTGTAATTATCCAACCCGTGAAGATGTAGCCTCAGAGACAGAGCAATCAGAAGGCAAGGGAATCAAAAAGCAAAACTGTGCATTGGATCGATGACAGACTAATAATGCAAATCATCTAATAGCACCACTCAGGGAAAAATCCCATAAATGACATAAAATCTTTATAGCTGTGGGAAAAAGTGTCAAATGTCCAGCATTTTAGGTCAGTCTTTGGCAAGTCTGCTGCCAGATTTCCACATTTCCACCAAACCCACAACCTGCAGATTCCTGCACATTCACCCTATAACTGAAACTGGCTGCAGGTTGGGACAGCGAATAGAGCACAGGCCTCAGAGTCAGAAGGGCATGGGTTCTAATCCTGCCTCTGCCACTAGTCTGCTGTATGACCTTGGACAAGTCATCACTTCAGTTCTCTGTGCCTCAGTAACTTCATTGGTAAAATGAGGATTAAGACCATAAGTCCCACATGGGACAGGGACTGTGGCCAACCCAATTTGCTTGTATCCACCCCAGAGTTTAGAACAGTACCTGGCACATAGTAAATGCTTAACAAACACAATAATTGTTATTACCGGGTTACCACTTCTGCTGTTACAGGTGGGTTTCTCATCCCCTGCTCTCTGCCAGTGGATTATCAACTGGTTAATGAATCTATTGTGAGCTTACTTTGAGCAGAGCACTGTACTTGGGAGAGTAAGGCTTTTTAGAGTCTGGTCTGCTGACTTCTGTTTCTAAAGACATTGTTTACCAGACCCTTTCGGTGTAACAGGTTCCAGGTACGATAAATATACCAATCCCTAGGCAAATGACCTCAAAGAGCAATTAAGAATGAAAAGCTTTCTGAAGTGCAAGACTTATCACTGTCCCTTTGGTTGCGAAGGAAACAGATTGTCAGAAGCCATAAGTATCCAGCTATTTGAACAGAGGGAACAGCACCAAGCTCTTATTAGCACCCTTCTACAGAGCAAATATTTCCTGGCTCAAAAAAACCTCTGTAAGCACGGATCTTAATCATAGCTGAGGAGGAAGGATTAAAATTGGTTAGGGTGGTGTCAAACTACTCTGCAAAGGAACTTGGGGGAGAGAGATCCTATTATCATTTTCCTTCAATCTGGGGAATTTGGAGGAGGGGGAAAGGAGGCTTAATCCCATGAGAGGTATCATTATAGCAACTCTTCTGAAGTTTGGTGATTGGGTCACCAGATAAAACAGTCTGGGTTTTGTCCCCATTGGTCATTCAAGAATGAGAAGTATTTTAATTAGAGGCTTTGGAACAGCAACTAACTCTGCCATTCATATATAAAAATGGCCACCACTTAGGCCTAGTTCAAGTCAAGTGTCGGGTTTTATGCATTCCCTTCAGGTGCTGAATTTGGCTCGAGGTGCACTAGAACTGGAAGGAAAAAGCACTAGTTAGAACTCTTTTCTTCCTTGCTTCTTGTGAAACAAATATTTTCATCTTCTCTTGAATCTAGGAACCTGCCTTAGCCTAACTTGGGGCCTTCTAGCATCCACATATGCCAGCATGCAAGTGGTAACAGGGAAAATAGTGGTAGAAATTTACTCTGAATTTCGTATTGGCAGCCTCAGCTTCTTTTCCGGTTTGCCTGCTTTGTGACCTTGGACAAGTCACACAAAGAAGCAGCATGACCTGGAGGGTAGAGCACTGGCCTGGGAATCAGAAAGACCTGGGTTCTAATCCCAGCTCTGCCACTTGCATACTGTGTGACCTTGGGCTAGTCACTTCACTTCACTGTGCCTCACTTTCCTCATCTATTAAAATGGGACTAAGATGACTTGTTCTCCCTCCCCCTTTCACTATGAACCCCATGTGGGGCAGGGACTGTGACTGATCTGTTTATTTGGTACTTACCCCAGTGTTTAGTACAGTGTTTGGCACATAGAATGTGCTCTATAAAGACCACAATTATTATTATTTATCAAACAAAACATACAAAATTGGAATCCAGACCTCCTGACCCCCAGTCCCATGCTCTTTCTACTAGGCTACACTGCTTCTCAATGATGCTCTGAAGTTGACGTTTTGCAGGTTCATTTGGACAGGGAGCACAAGAGCTTCTTGGAAAGAAAAGCTAGTTATCTCCTGCAGAAATCCACAACCTGAACAGTATGTTTCAATATCAATTGCCCAGAGCCACTGTCTTGAACAGTTAATTTTTTTCAAAATATTCCTGCACCCTCCTTCTGCCTCTTCTGAAACTGCTCTCCTCACTGCAGTACCCTGCAGATTTTATTTTATTTACCCCTGCCTCCCATCTTTTATGCTGGTTTTGTGTTTTCTTTGGTTTCACTTTGTTCTTTTGTGTCTGCTGTCAGTCCCCTTTCCCCTTTTATTCTTAAATTATGAGCTCCTTGAGGGCAGGGACCCTGTCTAATTCTCCCTCGTGTACTCTTTCCCAGGGCTTAGTACAGTGCTTTGCACACTGTAAGCACTTAGTAAATACTATTACTTCTACTACTATAAAAGATAGTCACACATAAGGCTTTCAACCTAAGGGGAGAGCAGGTATTACATCCTCATTTTACAGATGAGGACACTGAGGCACGGGGAAGTTGAATGACTTGCCCAAGATGACACAGTCCCTCCCCACAATGAATTAGAGAACTGTTCCATGACCTCCTTCCTCCACTCCTTTCTGTGGCCACCACATCACTGACCTCCTCTCCCACCACTGCCCCAAATTACCCATCCCCAGCTTCACATGCTAGCTCAGTCTCATCCAACCCTGCTCCCCCAACACACACACACAGCCATCCTCCTCCTCCTCCTCATCATCATCAGTAGTATTTATTGAATGCTTACTATGTGAAGAGCACTGTCCTAAGCCCTCCTACCAAGGAGGCCCTTAATGAATTCCAATCAACATAAAATATCTATCCGCTCCCAAGGGATCCATCATTCAAAACTGATGTTAGGTTGGAAGGGTCAGATATGTTGATTCCCTCAATCGATCAAACAGTTTCTAACCTCATCAATTCTGAAATCCCATTCTCAGACCACAACCAAATGACCTGACTCCTCTTCCACACCCTCCTTCCATACAAAACTGTTCTGTTCCCATCACAGACACCTCCAATCTCTAGACCCTCCAAGCTCCACTGCATCCCCACAGAATACCAATCAGTCAATCAACCAATGGTATTTATTGAATGTTTACTATGTGCACAGCACTGTAGTAAGCGCTTGGGACAGTACAATACCTAAATACTAATCTCTCCCCTCCGATGTCCTTTTTTGAAGTAGCGTTCCTCAAGCTAGCAGCCTTCTGAATAATAATAATAATAATTAGGGTATTGGTTGAACGCTTATTATGTATCAAGCACTGTTTTAAGCACTGGAGTAGTTACAAGGTAATTGGATTGGACACAATCCCTGTCCCATTGGGACTCACAGTCTTAATTCCCATTTTACAGATGAGGTAACTGAGGCACAGAGAAGTTAAGTGACTTACCCAAAGTACGCAGCAGGTAAGTGGCGCTGCCGGGATTAGAACCCATGACCTCTGACTCCCAAGTTCAAGCTCTTGCTACTAGGCCATCTGAAGAGACTTTATTCCAAATCATGTGGTTCTAGCTTTCCCTCCGTGGGATTCAGTAAAAGTTTCCTGCTGGGGTCAGGCCTCTCTAAGCCCTGACTGTTAGTTATCCAGAATCGCGTCCCCCACAATGTGTCTGAGAACCAACCTTCTCTGGATTTGAAAACAGCTTCCCATAAACGTATTTCTCTTCAGGAGTCAAGGATGTAATTGTGGTATTTCCTAAGTGCTTACTATGTGCCAGGCGCATATCTACTCCAGTGCTTCAAACAGTGCTTGATACATAATAAGTGTTCAACCCCTGAGCAGTGGGGTGGATGAAAGCAAATCCAGTTGGGACACAGTCCTTTCCCATGTAGGGCTTGCAGACTCAATCCCCATTTTACAGATGAGGTAACTGAAGCACAGAGAAGTGAAGTGACTTCCCCAAGGCCGCACAGCAGACAAATGGTGGAGAAGGGGTTAGAACCCATGACCTTCCGACTCCAGGGCCCGGCCCCTATCCACTCCATCATGCTGCTTCCCAAGATAACTGACCAATTCCCAGGGTCATTTTCATTTTTCTTACGGTTCTCGATTGTCAGTGAGGCAACCAAGAGCAGGTTGACTTGAAGTGGCTGTGAGTGGTTGGGAGTGACCTTTCCCAACCCCACTGAGGTTTGCTTTGCTTTCATATTGGCTTTTTCGTTCCATTTCCCACAGCCTCGTGCCTGTGGATTTCTCCCAGTCTTCCTCTCCATCACTCCGCTTGTTTGAGGAAGATACCGTAGGTTTGACTGATACAGCGATTTGCATCTCGAGGCATCACTCGATAATACAGTGAAATGAAAGGCTACTCTCTCTCACAAGCTACTCGCCCCTCTGGGGCAACTTTAGAAACTCATTGATGTCACTTCCTTCCTCAGTCAGCAAGTGAATTGTCTTTAATTCTTGAGACCAGCTGTCCGTGCTGTCAACAAAGCATTATTAAAATTCCTTTAAAGTGAATAAAAATAGCCTAAAAGCAAATGTACTGGGAAACAGGAAAGAATCAGTATGCAAAGTCCACAGACCTTTGAGCTAAATAGCGTTGATCCAACCCGAGATTTCAAACATTGTGTATACAAGATGCTAGGAAAATAATTAAAAGATGTTCAACCCCATATACTCATTAATGTTTTATCAGCAGAGCCTTATGCAGTTCAAAATGGGGCCCCCAATTTAATTGTCTTTTTTCCAAAGATGAGCTTAATGAACTGAGAATGTATTGAGTATTCCCTAAATTGGGATTTCTTGTTTTCTTGGAACATTTTCCAAATAGAAATGCTGTATCTCATGCAGGTTTAACTAAGAGGCAGCACGTAAAATAGTATAAGGCCAAAAGACGGTGGCCATTTTTTCTTATTTGAAAGATTCTAGCAGATAAATAGGAAAGATCATTTTTCTTATGGTTAAGTAGCTACAGCTCTCTCAGTAACCCAATTAAAAGGAAGTAACAAACGCTCTGTAAATCATGCCAAGAACCATCAGTGAAAGCCAGGTTCTCTTCGAACAGCCGAAATTCTGGCAGAGAACTCACAGGCCAAATGGGGAACAGGGATAGACGCTTCAGGATAAAATCACGGTAGTTAGAGACCAAACAGAGCTGTTTTGTTTTTTATTTTTGTTTTTATGGTGTTTGTTAAGCACTTATTACGTGCCAGACACCATACTAAGCTCTGGGGTAGGTACAGATAATCCAGTTGGAAACTGAGTCCCTCTTCCCACACAGGGCTCCCACTCTTAATCCCCACTTTTCAGATAAGGTAACTGAGGGCACAGAAAAATTAACTGACCTGCCCAAGGTCACACAGCAGAGAAACGGCTGCCCCAGGGTTAGAACCCAGGTTCTGTGGTGCCCAGGCCTGTGCTCTTTCCACTAGGCCACACTGCATCTCTGCCCTGGGGACTCAGAGTCATTCAGTCAGTCTTATTTACTGAGTACTCACTGTATGCAAAGCACTGTACTAAGCACTTGGGAGAGTCCAATATAATGACAACTCCTAGAACCAACCAAACTGCAGATATCGTGGCTGAGGTAAGGACATTCTCCATCTCTTAGCAGCAATCCAGCTAGCCAAGGGAGGATGAATGCTGAGATAGAAGTGTGCCCAATCTGTCTCAATACCTCTAGATTCAGGAAGGGCGAGAGGACTTGGGCCTCCCCGAACAGCTGAATGGCTTCTTGTCGGGGGACTTACAAGGTGGGGGGAGTCCGAATTGTACTTTCCAAGTGCTTAGTACAGTGCTCGGCACACAGTAAGCGGTCAATAAATACGATTGAATGAATGAATGAGCCACGCTGCCTCTCCAACTTGCAAACTTCTAATTACTACATTGCTCTTCTTGACAGAGATAACCTAAGACAGAGCAAAGAACCAGCCCCTAGGATTGATCATCAGGAGAAAAAGATATAAATTCACAAGCAAGTCACCATTACATAAAAGGCACCAATACCATAATAAATACTGAGTGCAGATCGTAAAAAAAAAGTCCTGACTCAACACCTTTAAGTGTGGTAATGGACATGGAGTGAAGTCTCATAGTGTACTAAATACAATTTAAAATTGAATATCAGGTGAATATCAAAATACAGAAATGTAATATTCAATATGTGAAGGGTTAGATGACAGCAGTAACTTACTGCTCCATTTCTTAAGAAAACTATATGTAATATGAATAAATATGCTTCAAGGAATACGACAATCATCGTTTGAAAGCAGAATAAACCTTCCCTCCTCTGAAACGAGAGTTGACCGGTTAAGTCATCTTTATATTTTGATGCTTGTCTGAGCCTCATGTACCTGACCAAAAGAATCAATTGTCTGTTCCAGAGGAATATAATGCCCATGTTTTGTCCACAGTAGCCTGGGTGAATATATATATAAAACACTTGAAAAGAGATTTTGGTAAATTACCATGACAAGATGACGATTCACCCAAGAATTCTGACAAAACACTGTCTCCTTCAGTCATAAGTGATTGTAAAATTCTCTTGCTCTTTTTTCCAAGTGACTTGAGACTTCCCTACCTTAGAACAGAGTTGGGAGATTTCTTTGTGTGGGTACAAGGCCTCAGGGTACATGGATGAAATTCAAGCTGCCCCTCAAATTGCCAAATTCTGCTGAAAACAGGCGGGCTCACAGATGTGTCCATGTGCTCTGCACAAAGAAGGTGGTCAATAAACACCGTCGATGGGTTGATTGAGAGGCTAGTTGTGTATTTGTGCATATTGGAGAAGCAGAGTGGCCCAGTGGAAAGAGCACAGGCCTGGGGGTCATTCTCTGTGCCTCAGTTACCTCATCTGTAAAATGGGGATTAAGACTGTTAGCCCCATGAGGGAATTGACTGTGTCCAACATGATTATGTTGTATCTACCCCAGTTCTTTGGCATGTAGTAAGTGCTTAACAAATGCCATTAATAATTTTAGTAGTCGTAGCAGAAGTGGTAATAATAGTACTAATAGTAGTGGTACATTTCGAACTTCTACCCACTCCATTTGATTGTGCACCTTTAAAGGACAGAGTTCATATGTCTTGATTCTGCCGTACTCTCCCAAGTGCTTAGTACAGTGCTTTGCCCTCAGTAGGTGCTCAGTAAATACCACTGATGGTGGTAGTGATGAGCACTCCGAGCTCAAGTACACAGGAAGAAAGCAGAGTCCTCACCTAGAAGATATTGTATTGCAGTAGAGTGGGAGAAGTGGAGGGAAGAATAACCGACGTAAACTCCAACCAATGCAAGAGACTGAAGCTGAGAACAGAGAAGATCCACAAGGGTGTGAACAGAATTTCAGCTTATACTTCAGAGAAACTTTGG
This sequence comes from Tachyglossus aculeatus, assembly GCF_015852505.1. Lineage (NCBI taxonomy): Eukaryota > Metazoa > Chordata > Mammalia > Monotremata > Tachyglossidae > Tachyglossus > Tachyglossus aculeatus. Next base: position 7,489,047 of record NC_052090.1, on the reverse strand, counting down.
CTAGTCTTTCCCTGTCTTCCCAGTTCTAGATTCTGGTAAAGAACAGTGAGTTTCTCTCGACCATCCATTTTCAAACCTGATGCTCTAGCTCTGTTGCCCAGTGATATATTGTTATTGTTATATGTCCCACTGTTATTCCCAATTAATTTTCCATCATTCAAATATCACTGATGGGCTACCATTCCAATTTCTCTTTCATACTTCTTCCTTTCTTCTTTGCACTTAGATTAGTACCCTTCATTCACCCAACCCTAAGACCCATAGCTCTTAGGTACATACCTGGAATTTATTTTTATGTCTGTCCCCTCTGTAGACAGTAAAATTCTTGTGGGCAGGAAACATGTCTACCAACTTTGCTATATTGTAAGTGCTTAATAGAATGCCCTGCACATGGTGAGCACCTAGTAAATATGAGTGATTGATTGACTGATTTAAACCTCCTCATTTCCCCATGAACCAATTTCTTTCCATAAGACCTGCTTAGCTGGACTTGCATGAGAGTTTCCACCGTCTTGCTCTTTCCCACTTTCTGTTTCCTAGCCTTGAGGTTGTTTTTGATGTGGGCGGTGAGGGCCAAATTTTCCCACCCTAAGCTAGGCAGACATCCCAGAATAGTCACCGATCCATGCCCAAATTACATTTGCCCAATTGGCCCCAACTCTTATGCATTTTTTTTAAATAATTTTTTCCCCTGTGCTTTCTCTTTCAGTGTCCGGAGAAAAAATCCAGGAGGAGATCATTAATCAGGTACCTTTCACAATTTTGTTTTTATTTTAACTCTGGCTGACATCTGAAAACGTTGGCCATTGGGAAAGGGATCCACAGAAATCAGTAGCTGATTGCAGGGAGTGAACAATAATTGAACAAGGCCAATCCTCTCTTTCATGAGAAGCAGTGTGGCCTAGTAAGAAAGAGCACTGGCTTGGGAGTCAGAAGACCTGGGTTCTAATCCTGACCCCATCCCTGGCCTGTTGCATGAACTTGGGCAAGTCATTGAACTCCTCTGGGCTTCAGTTTCATCATCTGTAAAATGGGGATTAAATACCCATTTTCCCTCTTACTTATATTGTGAGCCCCATGTGGGACAGGGATTGTGACCCAACTGATTACCTTGTATCTTTCCCGGTGCTTGACCCATAGTCAACACTACGATAAGCAGAATGGCCTTGGCTCAGTGGAAAGAGCGCGGGCTTGGGAGTCAGAGGTCATGGGTTCGAATACTGGCTCCGCCACTTGTCAGCTGTGTGACCTTGGGCAAGCCACTTAACTTCTCTGCGCCTCAGTTACCTCATCTGTAAAATGGGGATTAAGACTGTGAGCCCCAAGTAGGATAACCTGATCACCTTGTATCCCCCCAGCGCTTAGAACAGTGCTTTGCACATAGTAAGCACTTAACAAATACCACGATTATTATTATAAACAGAATGGCCTCATAGAGAGAGCACAGCCCTGGGAGTCAGAAGGATCTGAGTTGTAATCCTGGCTCTTCACTTGTGTGACCTTGGGAGAGTCACTTCACTGTTCTGTGCCTCAGTTACCTCATCTGTAAAATGGGGATTAACAGAGATTAAGTCTGAAAGCCCCATATGGGACAGGAACTGAGTTCAACCTGATTGCTGTGTCCAACATGATCGTCTTGTATCTACCCCATTGCTTTGTACAATCCCTGGTTCATAGCTTGTAACATCATAAAAAACCCACTAACAAATGCCCCCATTATTGTTCATGACTCTCACCCCAGTGCCAGTTCATAAATCATACTTCTTTTTTTGTGATATGTTTTTAAGCGCTTACTATGTGCCAGGCCCTGTACTAAGCACTGGGGGGGATACAAGCTAATCAGTTTGGACACAGTCCATGTCCCACATGGGACTCACTGTCTCAATCCCCATTTTACAGATGACATAATTGAGGACCAGAGAAGTGAAGCAACTTGCCCAAGGTCACACAGCAGACAAGAAGCAGAACCAGGATTAGAATCCAGGTCCTTGTGACTTCCATATCCGGGCTTTGTCCACTATGCCACACTTCTGCTACTTGACCCTGAAAGGGCCATCCATAGTGACACTGAGGTCATAGGGTTGATTCAGCATTTTTCTTGGCTCTTCAAAGAGATCTAATTTATGGAACTCAGTTTCATTTTAATCCCTTTTTTCCTTCATCAACTGGATGGGGTGAGCGATGTCAGAAGGATGTGTTACTGCTGCCTGTCTGTTTTGTTGGCTGTGGCCAAGATGATAGACACAGCTTGACTCCCCCTTTATTACCAAAACAACAAGGAAAATGACTTGTTAGAGGAATAAATATTTAGAGTCGAGTATGTGTCCTCCATATTGGCAATTTCTTCATGAGCTCGGATTGTCCAAATCCCTTTTGGAGTAAGCCAAAATGGAAATAGAACAAGCCATTCCTCCTATCTTCATATTGTCAATTTTTTCATGAGCTCAGAATGTGCGAATACTATTTGGAGTATGCCAAAATGGAAATAGAATAAGCCATTCCATCTATCTTTATAGAGTCAATTTCTTCGTGAGCTCAGAATGGCCAAATCCCTTTTGGAATATGCCAAAATGGAAATAGAACAAGCCATTCCACCTGTTTTCCTGCTTGGATCCATCCCAGCACTTAGTACAGTGTCTGACACATAGTAAATGCTTAACAAATACTAAAATTATTTATTATTATCTTCCCCATTAGAGGCTGGTTTAGAAATTAAAATCTGATTTTTCTGGTCTAAATCCAGGTGGCAAAGTTCATCTGATCTTTAAGGAAGCTCCTTGTGAGCAGAGATTGTGTCTACCAACTCTGTTGTATTCTACTTTATCAAGCGCTTAGTGCAGTGCTCTGCATATAGGAAGCACTCAATAAATAACACTGATTGATTGACTACTTCTTCATACAGTGCTCTGCACTTGGGAGAGTACAATACTACAGAATTAGTGGACATGTTCCCTGCCCATATATGAGCTTACAGTCTACAGACAAGCTTACAGTCTAGAGATATTGAAGAACAGAAAAGGTAAGTGACTTGCCCTAGGTCACAAAACAGAGAGTTAAGTGCTCAATAAAAACCACCGTTGGATTGATTACTATATTGTATTCTCCTACGAAGTTAGAGCAGTGTTCTGCAAAGAGTAAGCCCTCAATAAATACTCTTGGTTGATTAAGGCAAATTGGAAGACTCATAATCCCCCTGTCAAACTCTTAACTTTCGTTTTGGGTCAGATGGCATCTACCAGCTGGAGTTTCCTAAGTCATTTGTCAGAGACGATGAAAAATTATTCTTTTTAACTTCAATTTGCACTTCCTTCGTGACACAACATGCTCCACACCACGGGAGCCTTCAGAACAAGATGGACGCTCATTTCTTTTCATTTCTCACTTAGTAACGTAGTACTAAGGCCTAGCCTCAGATAAATGAAGAGGTCTGTTATTTCCTTTTTCAGTTTATCTTCATTGTGCAAATGATCCAAGAGGCAAAGAAGTGTTTTTTTAAGAAAAAACGCTGTACAGCCAAGTGAATTTGACTCTGGAAATCAATTTTGAAAAACCACTCTAGTGGATAAACCCAGCGTGCTTTGACTGAAGAAGTAGCGTGGCCTAGTGGAAAGTGCACAGGCCAGGGAATCAGAGGACCTGAGTTCTAGTCCCAGCTCCATTATTTGTCTGCTTTATGACCTTGGCAGGTCACTTCACTTCTCTGTTCTTCTGTTCCCTCAACTGCACAATGAGGATTCAATTCCTCTTCTCCGTCTTACTTAGACTGTGAGCCTCATCTGGGGAACCTGATTATCTTGTATCTACCCCAGTGCTTAGTACAGTGCTCAGCACACAGTAAACACTTAACGAATACCACTATTATTTGTATTATTAACCAGCTCGGTTACAATCTGTAGAATATAGCAGTGTGGCCTAGGTGAAGGAGCATAGGCCTGAGTGTCAGGGGATTGGTCTCTAATCCCAGCTCTGCCACTTTCCTGTGGGGTGACTATTATTATTATTATTATTATTGTTGTTGTTGTTGTTACTGTGGAAACCTTGTGGTTTATGTAATCCCAATGAAAAACTGAGCTTTTCACTAGCCCCACCATGGGTTTAGGGCCTGGAAGTTTCCTGTTGCAGCGGTAGATAACTCACTGACTAGCCCACCATGCACTTCTGTTTTTCAGCCCAGAGCTATTTCACAACACCTGAGCTCAGAGACGAACAACAACTTGAACCCTCTGGGGTGAAAATGTGATTCTTTTCTGTGCAATTGGTTAGGGAAATTAGCATGCTTATTAAGAGCAACTTGTTAATATATCTTGTTTACTAGATTAGGGGAGAAGAATGAACAAAAGATTGACAGCTCAGAATCTAGAATAAAACACAGTTTTAGCCCATCCTCATTTTGTATTGCTTGTGTGAAGATGAATTGCATCTCTTTAATAGTTCATTTTAGCTTTGTTTTTGAGTCATATCCAACTTGTGAACACTTCAGCACACTAAAAAATCCCTCCTGAACCATTCAGTTCAAACCACAGTTCAAATCAGTAACTAATTAGATGCTTTTTTACAAGCATTTAAACGACTGAGCATCAAAAATAAGTTAGGATAATGAAAAGGTAGGTGGCATCTTTTTACTTAAAATGGGTAATAATAACAACGGTGTTTTTTAAGCATTTCATTCATTTATTCAATCATATTCATTGAGGACTTACTGTGTGCAGAGGACTGTACTAAGTGCTTGGGAGAGTACAATACAACAATAAATAGTCATTTCCCCTCCTACAATGAGCTTATAGTCCAGAAGCGGGGGGGACGAACATCAATACAAATAAATAAAATTGCAGATATGTACATAAGTGCTGTGGGACTGGGAGGGGGGAAGAACAAAGGGAGAAAGTCAGGGCAAAGCAGAAGGGAGTGGGAGATGAAGATTTATGTATTTACGCATTTACCATGTACCAAGCACTCTTTTAAGTTCTGGGGCAGATACAAGGTAATCAGGTCCCACACGGAGTTCCCAGTCTAAATAGGAGGGAGAACTCTCATTGAATCCCCATTTTGCAGATGAGGAGATCAATCAATCAATGGTACTTATTAAGCGCTTACTATATGCAGACCACTGTGCTAAGCACTTGGGAGAGTACAATGCTACAGAATTAGTGGACATGTTCCCTGCCCATATATGAGCTTACAGTCTACAGACAAGCTTACAGTCTAGAGATATTGAAGAACAGAAAAGGTAAGTGACTTGCCCTAGGTCACAAAACAGACAAGTGGCAGATCGAGGATTAGAACCCAAGTCTTCGGACTTCCAGACCTGTGCTCTTTCCATTAGGTCATGCTGCTTCTTGTAAACACTTATTCACACTAGAAAAGTCCCTTCTAAATCATTCATTTTAAACCATAATCAATAATCAGTAGCTAATTAGATGCTTCTTTGGGAGCATTTAAACAATTGAGTGTCAAAAATGAGTAAGGTCAATAAAAAGGTAAGTGGCATCTCTTTACCTAAAATGTGTAACTAAAATTTTGCATGTACATGGGTTGTAAAATGTAGACTCTCCTTCCCTAGACTCTCCTTCCCTCCAGACTTGAAGTCCTTGTGGACAAAGTAACATGTCTACCATGTTATACATGCTATATTGTACTCTCCGAAATGGTTGGTAAAGGGCTCTGCACACATTAAGCATGCAGTAAATACTACCAATTGATTGATACCATCCAAGTTCCTATGATCATAAGCTCTGCAGCCTGGCCTAATGGAAAGAACACAGGACTGGGTGTCAGGACACTTGGGTTCTAATCCAACTCTGTCCCTTTCCTACTGGGTGGCCTTGGGCAAGTCACTTAACCTCTACGTACATAACTTTCTCCTCATCTGTAAAATGGGAATTAAGTAGTTGTCCTCCCTCACTCTTTGACCCAGAGCCCGATGTAGGCCAAGGACTTTGTCCAACCTGATTTGCTTGTATCCACTCCAGCTCTTAGAATAGTGCCTGGCACATAGTAAGCACTTAAGAAAGGCCACAGTTATTATTATTACTGGGTTCAAGAGACCCAGATTAGGGAGAACCTGAAAGCTGATGGTCAGGCGGTAGTGTGTCTCCCAGTGGCGAGGTGGAAAAATAGAAGGAAATTGGGCTCAGCATGTCCCTTCTGCTGATCAGAGCTGAGACTTGGTGGGGGTAAAGTTGAAGCTATTAGTTAAAATAGCCACAGGTTCATTTCTTTGTCCTTCTGCCACCTATTTAGGTGGTGAGCCCCATGTGGGACAGAGGCTATGTTCCACCTGATGATCTTGTTCAGTGCTTAACACGAAACTAAGTGGTTGCCCATCCACCTCTGTATCAAACTGGCTTTAATGGCTTTAAGCACTCAATCACCCTCACCTCGCTACTCTCCTACTACAACCCAGCCCACACACTTCACTCCACTTAATGCTAATATTTTCACTGTGCCTCGATCTTGCCTATCTCACCCCTGGCCCAGTCCTGCCTCTGGCCTGGGACACCCTCCCTCCTCAAATCTGACAGACAATTACCGCCCCCACTTCAAAGCCTTATTGAGGGCACATCTCCTCCAAAAGGCCTTCCCTGACTAAGCCCCCCTTTCCTTTTTCCCACTCCCTTCTGTGTCACCCTGACTTGCTTCCTTTGTTCATCCCCCCTACAGCCCCACAGCATTATTTACATATCTGTAATTTATTTATATTAGTGTCTGTCTCCTCCCCTCCAAACTGTATGCTCACTGTGGTCAGGGAATGTGTCTGTTTTTTGTTGCATTGCACTCCCCCAAGCACTTAGGACAGGGCTCTGCACACAGGAAGTGCTCAATAAATGCAATTGAATGGATGAATGAATGACAAATAGTAAGCATTTACCAAATACCAGAATTACGTGATCGTCAAATCTACTGGCACAAGTATTTCTTCTGAGTCTTCCCGGAAGAGGCCCTTGGGATGGTGTTTCTAAATCATCAACTATCCTTCTAACTCCAAAGCCAAACATCAGTCAATCAGTTGTATTTATAGAGTGCTTACAGTATGCAGAGCACTGTACTAAGTGTTTGGGAGAGGACAATATAACAGAGTTGGGAGACAGGTTTCCTGCCACAAAGAGTTAAAAGTGGACAAGGTTTTAGCTGAATTTCTCTCTATTCTCCCGCCTCCTTCTTCTGGCTCACTCAGTTACCCCGGGCTTGGAATTCCTTACCTCCTCAAAGCTGACAGAACCAACAAGTCTGCTGAAGCATTTCCTCCTCCAATATGCCTTCCCCGATTAACTCCCAGCATCCCAAGTTACATAAATCCATCAGCCATTGCTAGCTCACAGTTTGAATCTCCATTTTACAGTTGAGGTAACTGAGGCACAGAGAAGTTAAACGACTCACCCAAGGTCACATGGCAGACAATTGGAGGATCCAAGATTAGAACCCAGGTCCTCTTACTCCCAGGCTTTTTCCACTAGACCATGTTGTTTCTTATACTTATATTCATCTTCAGCATTAATGTCCATGCACTTTTTCAAATATTCAGTCGTTTATTTTGATGACTTCATAAACATTTTTATGGCTGTATCCCTCACTACAGCGTAAGCTCCTTGTGGGAAGAGAATATGTCACTTGCTTGTTTTTACTTCCCAAGTGCATAATACAGCTATGCACTATAAATGCTACTGCTGTTACTACTACTTCAAACCAAAGCCATTGGCAGCCTAAAGCTGACAGGCTCCTGCCAACAGTAAGGAAAAAAAATGTATCAAGATTCAAAGAAGTAAAATTTAAAGAGCATACTATCCCTATGAAAGTCATGCAAAATGGAAGATAAGCCAACTTGGCATCCCAAAGGACTTCATCTTCTATTTCCTGACAGAGTAAAGATGGTGAAATTCATCATTGCTGAATCTTTTTTCATAGACTTCATGGAAATTGAATTTCTCTTAACACCGTTGTCTTCCGTAACAGAGCGTAGCAGAATATATTGCTTCCAAGAAGGGCAGGGGAATTTAACCGTAGCTGAGTATTCTTTGCCAGCACAAGATTCTTTGTGGAATGAACCTCACCTTTAGCGTCCTTAATGTGAAAAATGTTAAATGTTCAATAATCTACTTAGCCACACTATGTAGTCCATCATCCAGAGAAAAGGAAATAAAGAAGATTCTTTATCGTTTCTGCGGCTTTCAGTGGATCAATCTATCAATCAGTCAGAGTACTGTATTAAGTGCTTGGGAGAATGCCACATAACAGACTTGGCAGACATGTTCCCTGCCCACAACAGGCTTTCAATCTACAGAGGGAGACAGATATATATCTCTTTCGTTTGCTGATTCGATCAGCCCAATATTCCCATGGATCCTCAGAAATGTAACATACTACAGTGAATGATTAGTCAATGAAATTTCCTCTTTTCTGAAACAATGGATTGATTAGCATACAACTATAAACCACATGGGTTTTATTAGGTCTAATCTATGCCGCAAACAAATAAAATGAATTATTTGCCCAACTTAAGCTTTCAGAAGGAAAGACCAGAATTGAACACATGCTCCCGATTCTGGTTCTCTTGTGACTCTGACACTTATTATAAAAGTTATCATTTAATTTACCCCCCAGTCTTCCATACTCAAGAGGAAATGGCTTCGAGAAATATGTTCCTCAACAGATGGGAGCTACTTATGGCCTCATAAACTCAAAAACAAGTGAAATTATCTCAGCCAAATAGAAAGAGATTTCAATAAAGCCTCATCTGGTTACCTCAGAGAAGATTGATGCCCCCTACATTGGCTCTCTGCCTCAATGGATGCCGGGAAATACCTTCCTCCTCAATGGACCAGGTAGAGTAAACCTGGGCAGAATGTGTGCCACTGGGTGTCATAAATCAACCAAACAGCATGGTCTAGTGGTTAGAGCAGGGGCCCGGGAGTCAGAAGGATCTGGGTTCTAATCCTGGCTCTACCAGTGTCTGCTGTGTGACCTCGGGCAAGTTTCTTAACTTCTCTGTGCCTCAGTTACATCATCTGTAAAATGAGGATTAAGACTGTGAGCCGCATGTGGGACAGGGACTGTGTCCAACCTGATTAGCTTGCATCTACTCCAGTGCTTAGTACAGTGTCTGGCACATAGTAAGTGCTTCACAAACACCATATAAAAAAAAAAACACCAGGGAAAGGGGTGGTTCACCTTGCTGGGATACAGGTTGACAAGACTAATTAAAATAAATTCAGTAAGGTTACTTTGAGAGGAAAACTAGAATAGGGCTTTTTTAATTTCTATCTCCCCCAATAAACTATAAGATCCTTGTAGTCAAGGACCAAATCTACCAACTCGATTATATTGTACTTTCCCAAGCGCTCACTACAGTGCTCTGCACATAGTAACTGTTCAATAAATACCACTGATTGGTTGACTGACTGACTGATAGGGAAGAGAAGAATCAGCCACACTTTCAGCTAGAGCTTGAAAGCTTGAATTTGAGACATCTCTTAAGTCGGGAAAGTTGGCTCTCGCCTTCAATCATCAAGTGATTGGAGAAAAATTGAATGTGGACGGCAAAAAAAAAAAGAGTTAAAGGGAGTCATTTTCAGTGAAAACACCCTGGTCATGAAATCTGAGTGACCAAAATGTGAAAGAAGGCAGGCTTGGGATTTACCTCTTGGGAAATGAAGACTTCTCTTTGTGGTATGCTATACTCCTGATCTGGCTTACCCCAGCAGAGCCCCCAAACCATGTGGATTATTGTTCATGAGCCAATTTCCCAGACTCCAGGATGTTGGGGGATGAGGAGAACACCAGGGATGGAGTCTGGGCATTTTCTGTGCAGCTCAGCAGACAGACCATCCCAGTAATAGCCTCCTCAAGAGACATGGCATGGCCTAGTGAAAAGAGCATGGGCCTGGGAATTAGAGAACCTGGGTTCTACTCCCAGCTTTGCCATGTGTCTGCTGTGTGATTTGGGGCAAGTCACCTTACTTCCCCTTCTCAGGGTTGCACCTGGAGAGTTTCCAGTACTCTACCAGTCTTGACTATGGGAGGGAGAGTCAAGCAGAGGCCTACCCATTCCATTCCAAGCTTGGGCAGTGGCTAGCAAATGGAAGGCAATCTGCTACAAGTCAAAATTCACCTGAGCTGGGTAGCAGCAGCATGGGAGAGAGTCGAGGCTGGAGACTCAAGTTTACTGTGTGGAAGGAGGCAATGGTAAACCACTTCTTTTTTTACCAAGAAAACTCTGTGGGCACACTACCAGAACAATTGCAGATGGAGGTGGAGCATTCTGGGAGAGTTGTGTCAGTGGTGTCTCTATGGGTCAGAGACGACTCGACAGCATAAGAGAAGACGACACTTTTCTTCCCTATGCTTCAATCAATCAATCAATCAATCGTATTTATTGAGCGCTTACTATGTGCAGAGCACTGTACTAAGCGCTTGGGAAGTACAAATTGGCATCACATAGAGACAGTCCCTACCCAACAGTGGGCTCACAGTCTAAAAGGGGGAGACAGAGAGCAGAACCAAACATACCAACAAAATAAAATAAGTAGGATAGAAATGTACAAGTAAAATAAATAAATAAATAAATAAATAGAGTAATAAATATGTACAACCATATATACATATATACAGGTGCTGTGGGGAAGGGAAGGAGGTAAGACGGGGGGATGGAGAGGGGGACGAGGGGAGAGGAAAGAAGGGGCTCAGGAAGGCCTCCTGGAGGAGGTGAGCTCTCAGCAGGGCCTTGAAGGGAGGAAGAGAGCTAGCTTGGCGGATGGGCAGAGGGAGGGCATTCCAGGCCCGGGGGATGACGTGGGCCGGGGGTCGATGGCGGGACAGGCGAGAGCGAGGTACAGTGAGGAGATTAGTGGTGGAGGAGCGGAGGGTGCGGGCTGGGCAGTAGAAGGAGAGAAGGGAGGTGAGGTAGGAGGGGGCGAGGTGATGGACAGCCTTGAAGCCCAGGGTGAGGAGTTTCTGCCTGATGCGCAGATTGATCGGTAGCCATTGGAGGTTTTTGAGGAGGGGAGTAATATGTCCAGAGCGTTTCTGGACAAAGATAATCCGGGCCGCAGCATGAAGTATGGATTGAAGTGGAGAGAGACACGAGGATGGGAGATCAGAGAGAAGGCTAGTGCAGTAGTCCAGACGGGATAGGATGAGAGCTTGAATTAGCAGGGTAGCGGTTTGGATGGAGAGGAAAGGGCGGATCTTGGCAATGTTGCGGAGCTGAGACCGGCAGGTTTTGGTGACGGCTTGGATGTGAGGGGTGAATGAGAGAGCGGAGTCGAGGATGACACCAAGGTTGCGGGCTTGTGAGACGGGAAGGATGGTAGTGCCGTCAACAGAGATGGGAAAGTTAGGGAGAGGACAAGGTTTGGGAGGGAAGACAAGGAGCTCAGTCTTCGACATGTTGAGCTTTAGGTGGCGTGCGGACATCCAGATGGAGATGTCCTGAAGGCAGGAGGAGATGCGAGCCTGGAGGGAGGGGGAGAGAGCAGGGGCAGAGATGTAGATCTGGGTGTCATCAGCGTAGAGATGATAGTTGAAGCCGTGGGAGCGAATGAGGTCACCAAGGGAGTGAGTGTAGATTGAGAACAGAAGGGGACCAAGCACTGAACCTTGGGGAACCCCCACAGTAAGAGGATGGGAGGGGGAGGAGGAGCCTGCAAAAGAGACTGAGAAAGAATGACCGGAGAGATAAGAGGAGAACCAGGAGAGGACGGAGTCAGTGAAGCCAAGGTCAGATAACGTGTTGAGGAGAAGGGGGTGGTCCACAGTGTCAAAGGCAGCTGAGAGGTCGAGGAGGATTAGGACAGAGTATGAGCCGTTGGATTTGGCAAGCAGGAGGTCATTGGTGACCTTTGAGAGCGCAGTTTCCGTGGAATGAAGGGGACGGAAGCCAGACTGGAGGGGGTCGAGGAGAGAGTTGGTGTTGAGGAATTCTAGGCAGCGCGTGTAGACAACTCGTTCAAGGAGTTTGGAAAGGAATGGTAGGAGGGATATGGGACGATAACTAGAAGGTGAGGTGGGGTCAAGAGAGGGTTTTTTTAGGATGGGAGAGACATGGGCATGTTTGAAGGCAGAGGGGAAGGAACCAGTGGAGAGTGAGCGGTTGAAGATGGAAGTTAAGGAGGGGAGAAGGGATGGAGCGAGAGATTTCATAAGATGAGAGGGAATGGGGTCAGAAGCACAGGTGGCCGGAGTAGCACTTGAGAGGAGGGAGGAGAGTTCCTCTGAGGATACCGCTGGGAAGGATGGGAGAGTAGCAGAGAGTGTTGAGAGCCGGGGGGTTGGAGAAAGGGGGGAAGAGACTTTGGGGAGGTCGGACCTGATGGATTTAATTTTGTTAATGAAGTAGGAGGCCAGATCGTTGGGGGTGAGGGAAGGAGGAGGGGGAGGAACCGGGGGCCTGAGAAGGGAGTTGAATGTACGGAAGAGCTGGCGGGGGGTGATGGGCCTGGGTGTCAATAAGGGAGGAGAAATAGTTTTGTCTGGCAGAAGAGAGGGCTGAGTTAAGGCAGGAAAGGATAAACTTGAAGTGAACGAGGTTGGCATGGTGTTTAGACTTTCGCCAGCAGCGTTCGGCAGCTCGAGCATAAGAGCGAAGGAGGCGGACAGTGGCAGTGATCCAGGGCTGTGGGTTAGTGGTGCGAGAGCGGCGAAGGGAAAGGGGAGCGAGCGAGTCTAGCTGAGTAGAAAGGGTAGAGTTGAGAGCAGTAATCTGATCATCAAGACTGGGTAGAGAGGAGAGGGCGGCGAGGTGGGGTGTGAGGCGCTCCGAAAGATGGGTGGGGTCCAGAGAGCGGAGATCTCTGTGAGGGAGTAATACGGATTTACAGGGGAAAGGAGTGTGAGTGAGGAGGCAGGTGAGAAGATTATGATCAGAGAGAGGGATCACAGAGTTGGTGAGGGTGGACACAGTGCAGCGGTAGGAGATGATGAGGTCGAGGGTATGACCAAGTTGGTGAGTGGGTGAGGTGGGGTGGAGGAAGAGGTTGGCAGCGTCAAGGAGAGATAGAAGGCGGGCGGCAGAGGAGTCGTTAGGGATATCCATGTGGATATTGAAGTCTCCAAGGATCAGAGTGGGCATGGAGAAGGAGAGAAGGAATGTGAGGAAGGGGTCAAAGTCATTAAAGAAGTTGGAAGTGGGGCCCGGAGGGCGGTAGATGATGGCTACAAGAATCTGGAGGGGGTGGTAGAGGCGAATAATGTGGGCTTCAAAGGAAGGGAAGGAAAGGGAAGGGGGAGGAGGGATAGTGCGAAAGCGACATTGGGGGGCGAGAAGGAAACCGACACCTCCTCCTTTTCTGGTGAGTCTGGGGGAGTGGGAGAAGAAGAGGCCTGCACTGCAGAGAGCAGCAGAAGAGACTGTGTCGTCCGGCGACAGCCATGTTTCAGTTAGGGCGAGGAGGAGTAGAGAACTGGAAAGGAAAAGGTCCAGGATGAAAGGGATCTTACTTAAAACGGAGCGGGGGTTCCAGAGGCCACACTTGGCATCAGCTGTCGAGGGTGGGGAGGGAGGGGGAAGGGTGCGAGGGGTGGGGAGGGTTTGGATTGGGATGAGTTGGCGGGGGCCTGGGCGGGGAGAGTGGGAAGGGGGGGTGGCGATGGGAAAGGAGAACTGGGATGGGGTGGGGGCGGGGAGAAGGGGAGGAGGGGGGCCGGGAGGGAGAAGCGGAGGACCTGCGCTGGTACAGAGGAATCCTTGGTAGGGGTTGAGGGGGAGCGGTCTTGGTGGGTGAGAGGGAGGGAAACAGCTGGGTGGGAGAGGGGAAGGGGAAGGTGAGGAATGGGAATGGCATTTGGGAGCAAGGGAACTGATAGTTCATGGTGAGGTCAGCAGGGCGAGTGACAGTACCGCGGGGGGTTAACAATTGAGATGCAGAAGCAATAAAACAGTAACAATGATAAAAGTAGGCGATGGCATCACAGGGTGTAGTTGAGCAATCAATATGCTATGGCAATAATAGAATTGGCAGACAATGATGCCACAGAGAGCAGATACAAACTATTAAGAGCTGGAGTAGGGTGGGCCAGTTAAGGGGGGTCAGGGAGCAGAGACACCTGGGGAGGGGAGCGAACAGTCAACTAGCATGGGAGGGCTGAGGAGGTGGGAATGAGGTTGTCGTTAATGTAACATGTAACATGGTGCTAACATGGTGCTAACAAGGTGCTAACAAGGGCTGTTTACCTGGGGGCGGGAGGAGAGTCAGTCAGGACCGGACCAGGATGGTGGGGGGGGATGAGGGGCACTTTACGGAAGGCCTCCTAAGTGGGGGGGGTGGAAGCAGGGGGGGTGTCCGTGGGGGCGCTGAGATGGTGGGAGGGTGGGCGGCCGGGCCTCTCGGGAACAGAGTCCCGGGCGTCAATGGCGGCGCTCTGAGGAGAGGAGCCTTCCGGGAGCGGCAAGGCCTCAGTTTCCTCATCTGTAAAATGGGGATTCAATACCTGTTCTCCCTCCTCCTTAGAATGAATACCGTGTGAGACATGGACAGTGTCCAGCCTGATTATCTCGTACCTGATTATCTTGCACCTGCTTAGAAAAGCAGCATGGCTCAGTGGAAACAGCATGGGCTTTGGAGTCAGGAGTCATGGGTTCAAATTCCGGCTCAGCCAATTGTCAGCTGTGTGACTTTGGGCAAGTCACTTCACTTCTCTGGGCCTCCGTTACCTCATCTGTAAAATCGGGATTAAGACTGCGAACCCCCCGTGAGACAACCTGATCACCTTGTAACCTCCCCAGCGCTTAGAACAGTGCTTTGCACATAGTAAGTGCTTAATAAATGCTATTATTAGTAGTAGTACCCAAGTGCTTAGTACATAGCACTTTACAAATACAATTATTACTATTTTAGGCAGAGGGGGATCGAATAGGGTTGAGGGAGTTGGGGGAAATGGTACCAGTGGACATCTTGGATGAGGGAAACGAGAGAAGGAGGAAGAGGTTGGGAGGAGAGAAGGTAGAAGGCACAGTTTAAATTTTGTACTGTCGTGTGTCTCAGAAGTATCTTACTTCTCCTGAGGCAGGCTAAGAGACAGGACTGGTGATTGTTCTTCCACTAGGGTTGCATCTGTGAATGAACTGTGCCCTGAGAGTCAGCATGGAACTGGAGCTAAAACAAGTCTCTTCCACAAAATACCAGTTCCTCATTATGGCATCAACAGCGCTGGCCCAATCCTGTGACTCAGGAATAAAAAATCCAAATTTTTATGGCATTTGTTAAGCCCTTAATACAATAATAATAACAATTATGGTATTAAGCATTTACTATTTGTCGGGCACCATTATAAGAACTGGGATGGATACAAGAAAATCAGGTTGGATACAGTCCTCGTCCCTCATGGGTCTCACAGTCTTAATCTCCATTTTACAGATGAGGGAACTAAGGCACAGAGAAGTGAAGTGACTTGCCCAAGGTCACATAGCAGACTAGTGGCAGAGCTGTAATTTGAATCCAGTTCCTTCTGAGTCCCATTCCTGTGCTCTATCCACTTAACCATGCTGCCAGGCACTAAAGTAAGCACTGGAGTGGATACAAGCTAATCAGGTTGAACACAGTCCAAGTCCCACATGGGGCTCACAGTTTTAATGCCCATTTTACAGATAGGGTAATTGAGGAACAGAAAAGCAAACTGACTAGTCTTAGGCCACACGGCGGACAAGTGGCAGAGCTGGAATGAGAACCCAGGCCCATCTGATTCCCAGACCTGAGTTCTAGCCACCAGAACATGCTGCTTCTCAGTGCGCTTTGTACAGTTCTTGGCACGTGGTGAGCACTTAATAAACATCACAATTACTATTATTAGTATTATCATCCATCCGGTATGAACCAGCTTTACATTTTTCTCTCTTGTCCATTTGCCCAGGTGCCCAGTCGACTTGCTCCCGAGGAGCCAGAGAAGAAGAACAAACTGCATGAAACCAAGTTGCTGCTGAAGCAGTTTAGCCAGATGAACCTCCCCCCGGACACCCGCCCTTTGAACAAGAGTTTCATCCGTGACGACACGTGGAAGTCGACGGATTCGGATCAGGAAAGACGCCGGTCTCTCCTCCATGATTTCTGCCGGAAATACGGAAGTGGCAACCATCTCCGAACCCACCTGACCCACCTGGTGTCCAGGATCTATGTAGAAGATCGGCACAAAATCTTGTACTGTGAGGTGCCGAAGGCAGGCTGCTCCAACTGGAAAAGGATCCTGATGGTCCTCAACGGATTAGCCTCGTCGGCGTATGATATTACCCATGATGCCGTGCACTATGGAAAATACTTGAAAAAATTAGACAGCTTTGACTTAAAGGGTATCTACACCCGTCTAAACACTTACACCAAAGCCGTGTTCGTTCGCGACCCCATGGAGAGGTTGGTTTCTGCATTCAGAGACAAGTTCGAACACCCTAACAGCTATTACCACCCGGTTTTCGGAAAGGCCATCATTAAGAAATATCGTCCCAATGTCTGCGGAGAGGCGCTGAATAATGGTTCAGGAGTCAAATTCCAAGAGTTTATACACTACCTGCTAGACGCCCAGCGTCCGGTGGGTATGGACATCCACTGGGAGCAAGTCAGCAAACTCTGCTATCCTTGCTTGATTAATTATGACTTTGTGGGGAAATTTGAAACTCTGGAGCAGGACGCCAATTACTTTTTGCAGCTGATCGGTGCCCCGAAAGAGCTGAAGTTTCCCAACTTTAAAGACAGGCACTCTTCGGATGAAAGGACTAACGCAGGAGTCGTGAGGCAATATTTAAGGGAGCTGTCTAGTTCCGAGAGGCAGTTGACCTATGATTTCTACTACCTGGACTACTTAATGTTTAACTACACAGCTCCGTTTCTGGAGTAGGCATCCGTTTCTGAAACCCATGTGAAAACCCATCGTGGGCAGGGAACGTGTCTATCAACTCCGTTGTACTCTCCCAAGCGCTCAGTACGGTGCTCTGCATGCTGTAAGTGCTCAATAAATACCACTGATGATGATGATACTGACATCAAATCGGTTTGGGAAACCTCACCTTGATGCTCGGTAAGGGAGAAATGGGGCAGCTTTGTTCAACTGCCTTGACAAATCGGGGATATTATGAAATGATGCGTCATCAATCAGCCCAAAATGGTAGGAAGATAACAGAGACTAGACATATAAACCACTTAAATGACCTTAGTATGTCTGGAATTATGGATTATAGTGTGGAAAAAAAATCAACAGAGCTAGCTGTTGCATTAGCTAAAAGAGGATTCATGTGATAGTTTGAAAAAGCAACTGCAATAGCATGGTTTTTTTTCGGGAATTAGGAATTCATCGTCCATTGTGCATGGGTGTATTTTTTACTCTCGGTGGTGTATTAATAAAAGCATCGGATACTTTCCTACTCACTCCGACCCTGTGGTGTCTGTTGGAATGGGAAATCAATTTTGAAGGGAAAATTCGTACTCCGGCATTCCCATTCGGATGGAGCATGCTTGGTGACGGAGAGTCGAGAGTCTGGCCGAGAAGCAGGCGAGGCTATGGCTTTTTCATATTCAGCAGTCGATAAAAAATGCACAACCTGCTAAGATCAAAGTAACAAAAACAACCTTCCTCTCCCCGAAAAAAACTTCAGGGAATTGGTTTGTTTTCTTTTGAGCTTGCCAAGCAGAGACAAAAATGAACACCGCTACTGAAGGCCTTTTGTTTTGAACCACACTGTTGAGCAATTTAGTCACTCTTAGATGTAAATGTGCTCCCAATTCTGCTTTAATTGGTTGGTTGGGGGGGAGGGGGGAATGGTTTCAGGATGGAATAATCATCAAAAACAAGAATTGCCACTCTGAATGTAGGCCTCAAACAATAACAGAGGCTTGCAAGTGTATGATTTGAATCAAAGCATCATGCGCATGGCTTTATATTTGGAATGTGCTCTAAGAATAACTTTTATTTTCAGCATCTAATTTATTCAGCTCGGGAATGGCTGTTTTAAAACTAAAACATAACTTCAAAGGTAATTTATATTCTGGAGAATAAACATCTTGAGTGCCCCTAGAAAAAAGTTTTAATTTGGGCTTATGCATAAGCAAGTTAACATGCTTCCTTTTTAAGTTCAAAAATCCAGTGTTAACCAAGTCAAGTGCCACTGCTGGCTTGTCCATAGAATGTGAAAGGATTTTCAAAACTGGGGCATGTGGTGGATGAATGAAGATTTTTATACACGATAAAAATGTTCTTTTTCCGAGGTGATGAGAGACCGTAATCCAAAAACTACATTCTGGGGAAGACTCACTTGAATTGCTGAGTTTCATCCTTGGCTGAAACACCCACCTCTTCTCCGCATTGTTTGGATGCATACCTGGATGTTTTACCGGTTGATCAATGAAGACTTTGGCCCCCTTAGTAGAATTTCAGTAACTTCTCTCTCCAGTGGAGAAACGGAAAGAGCTCCAGTCACAGGAGATAGCTCCATTTCATGCTCAAGTATCTGTGCTGGGCTGCATAGATTCACATACCCCCCCCACACACACACATACATAAACACACACACACATACATAAACACAAACAAACATGAGCACACACACACACACTAGCACCTTGACAGCTGTAACCTTCTGCTCAGTGATGTCAAGTCACACTCCCAGTAAGAACAGCAGGTAGGCAGCAGCAGGAATCCACGTGGAATGGAGACCCCTGGGGTAAGTCTTTAATAAATGTTGATGTTAATAATAATAATAATATTTGATGAATGATTACTAGGTGCCAAGCACTGTACTAAGCGATGGGGTAGACACAAGATATTCAGGTCCCATGTGGGGCTCATAGTTTAAGATGGAGGGAGAACAGGTATTAAATCCCCATTTTGCAGATGTGAAAAGTGCTAGGGTAGATACAAGGTAATCAGGTTGGACACAGTCCTTGTCCCTCACGAGGCTCACAGTCTTCATCCCCATTTTACAGATGAGGTAACTAAGGCACAGAGAAGTTAAGTGATTTGTCCAAGGTCAAACAGCAGTCATGTGGCAGAGCCGGGATTAGAGCCCAGATACGTTATCTGACGCTGACATAATAATAATAATGGTGGTATTTGTTAAGCGCTTACTATGTGCAAAGCACTGTTCTAAGCGCTGGGGGGGGGATACAAGGTGATCAGGTTGTCCCACTTGGGGCTCACAGTCTTCATCCCCATTTTACAGATGAGGGAACTGAGGCACAGAGAAGTTAAGTGGCTTGCCCAAGGTCACACAGCTGACATGTGGCGGAGTCAGGATTCGAACCCATGACCTCTGACTCCAAAGCGCGGGCTCTTTCCACTGAGCCACGCTGCATCCCGTGGTTGTGAGCACTATGAGCTGCCTTTGCCCCGTCTGAAGAAATGTTTCCTTTATTTTGCTTTTTTTATATACCTGCTGTCCATTTTCAATGATCCTTTGTTCTCCTAACAGGAGATGGGGTTAGGGAGAGAACTGTAAAATGGGAATTCAATCCCTTTCCCTCCTACTTAGACTGTGAGCCCACGTAGGAAAGGAACTGTGTCGAACCGGATTAACTTGTATCTACCCCAGCATTTAGAACAGTGCTTGACCACACCTCATGGTAATCGCTTAACAAATATAATAATAATAATATAAAACAGATCTTTGTCCCTGCCTCTTTGGGTTATTCATCCCCCTTTTTATTTCAGGTGCCCCCTTCTGCTTTTGAATGACCTATCTCATCTGTGTTGCCCATGAGCTTTATCAATCAAGCAGTTATTCAGTCATATTTATTGAGAGCTTAATGTGTGCAGAGCACTGTACTAAGCACGTGAGAGAGTAAAAGCAGCAAAGAGAAGCAGCATGGTATAGAGAATAGAACATGGGCCTGGAGTCAGAAGGTCATGGGTTCTCAACCCATGTCCACCACTTGTCTGCTGTGTGACCTTGGGAAAGTCACTTAACTTCTCTGTGCCTCAGTTACCTCATCTGAAAAACTGAGGATGAAGACTGTGAGCCCTATGATGGACAGGGCCTGTGTCCAACCTGATTGTCTTATATCTACCCCAGCACTTAGTACAGTGCCTGGCACATAGTAAGTGCTTAACAAATACCAGAATTAGTTTTTAAAATATAACACTATAAAAGATACATTCTCTGCCCATAACAAGCCTATGTCAGAACCAACTCCAGGCAACCTGAACCTCTTTTTTGCCCCAATTCCCACTGAACCCATGTCATTCATTCATTCAATTGTATTTATTGAGCGCTTACTGTGTGCAGAGCACTGTACTAAGCACTTGGGAAGTACAAGTTGGCAACATATAGAGACGGTCCCTACCCAACAGCAGGTTCACAGTCTAGAATAGAAAGACAGACAACAAAACAAAACATATTAACAAAATAAAATAAATAGAATAAATATGTACAAGTAAAATAAATAGAGTAATAAATATGTACAAGTAAAATAAATAGAGTAATAAATAAATATATGTTTGTACATATACACATATATACATATATAGGTGCTGTGGGGAGGGGAAGGAGGTAAGGCGGGGGATGGGGAGGGGGAGGAGGGGGAGAGGAAGGAGGGGAATCAGTCTGGGAAGGCCTCCTGGAGGAGGTGAGTTCTCAGTAGGGCTTTGAAGGGAGAAAGAGAGCTAGCCTGGTGGATGTGCAGAGGGAGGGCATTCCTGGCCGGGGGGAGGATGTGGGCTGGGGGTCGACGGCGGGACAGACGAGAACGAGGCCCAATGAGGAGGTTAGCGGCCGGGCAGCAGAGGGTGTGGGCTGGGCTGTAGAAGGAAAGAAGGGAGGTGAGGTAGGAGGGGGCAAGGTGATGGAGAGCCTTGAAGCCGAGAGTGAGGATTTTTTGCCTGATGTGTAGGTTGATTGGCAGCCACCGGAGATTTTTGAAGAGGGGTGTAACATGCCCAGTGCATTTCTGCACAAAGACGATCCGGGCAGCAGCATGAAGTATAGATTGAAGTGGGGAGAGACAGGAGGATGGGAGATCAGAGAGGAGCCTGATGCAGTAATCCAGTCGGGATAGGATGAGAGATTGAACGAGCAGGGTAGCAGTTTGGATGGAGAGGAAAGGGTGGATCTTGGCGATGTTGCAGAGGTGATACCGACAGGTTTTGGTGATGGATTAGATGTGAGGGGTGAACGAGAGAGCAGAGTCGAGGATGACACCAAGGTTGTGGGCTTGTGAGACGGGAAGGATGGTAGTGCCGTCAACAGTGATGGGAAAGTCAGGGAGAGGGCAGGGTTTGGGAGGGAAGATAAGGAGTTCAGTCTTGGACATATTTGAGTTTTAGATGGAGGGCAGACATCCAGATGGAGATATCTTGAAGACAGGAGGAGACACGAGCCTGAAGGGAAGGAGAGAGAGCAGGGGCAGAGATGTAGATTTGGGTGTCATCAGAGTAGAGATGATAGTTGAAGCTGTGGGAGCAAGTGAGTTCACCAAGGGAGTGAGTGTAGATAGAGAACAGAAGGGGACCAAGAACTGACCCTTGAGGAACCATCAATCAATGGTGTCTATTGAGTGGTTACTCTAATTGTCAGGTCCTCCATCCCTTTTGAGGCAGGGTCAGTTCCAGTGTGGGTGTGCTGATCTCTGGCCTGGATTGCAAAAAGAGTGATCCTTAAGTGGAATTTATTGAGTGCCTACTGAGTGAAGAGCATTGGGAGAGTACCCAGAGGAGCAGGGAGTGTTTCTAAGTACTTGGAAGAGTACAGTGCAACAGAGTGGGTAGACATGTTCCCTGCCCACAGTGTGTTTACAGTCTAGAGGGAGTGGCAGATATTAATATAAATAAATTACAGGATAAGAACTGTGGGGCTGAGGGTGGGGTGAATAAAGGGTACAAATTCAAGAGGAAGGGTGAAGCAAAAGGGAGAGAGAGTAAAGGAAATGAAGGTTTAGTCAGGGAAGTCCTCTTTGAGGAGGTGGGAATTTAATGAAGTTTTGAAGGGAAAGTTGGGATCTGTCAGGCATGAATGGGGGTAGGTTGAAAGGAAAGGACTCAAAGGTTGAAATCATCGAATAAGGCTAATAGGTGTTTTTATTTCTGCATCTCTTGTCTTTTGCTTTTGAGTCATCTCTGACCCATAGAGACACCATGGACACATCTCTCCCAGAAAGCCCCACTCTCCATCTGCAATCATTCTGGTAGTGGATCTGTAGAGTTTTCTTGGTAAAAATACGGAAGTGGTTTACCATTGCCTTCTTCCATGCAGTCAACTTGAGTCTCTGCCCTCGACTCTCTCCCATGCCGCTGCTGCCCAGCATGGGTGAGTTTTGACTTGTAGCAGATTGCCTTCCACTCCCTAGCCACTGCCCAGGCTAGGAATGGAATGGGTAGGCCTCTGCTTGACTCTCCCTCCCATAGCCAAGACTGGCAGAGTATTGGAAACTCTCCAGGTTAGCGACCCTAAGAGGGATCTGCATCTCTAGAGAAAGGGAAATTCCAGATTTTGTCCCTATGTTGGGCTGGAGACCGAACAGTAGAAATGGTGAGGAGTCTGGCTTCATTTCCAACTCTGTTATATTGTTATATTGCACTCTCCCAAGTGCATAGTACAGTGCTCTGCACACAGTAAGTGCTCAATAAATATGATTGATTGATTTCCTAGAAGGTCTGGCATCCTGTGGCTTCCTCCTTGCTCCAGAGCCATGCTGCTACAGAGAAGCAGTGTGGCCTAGTGGAAAGAGCATGGGCCTGGGAATCAGACGACCTGGGCTCTACTCCTGACTCCGCCACCACTCTGCTGTGTGACCTTGGGTAAGCAACTTCACTTCCTTGTGCCTCAGTTACCTCATCTGTAAAATGGGGATCAAGACTCTGAGCCCCATGCGGGACATGGACTGTGTCCAACCTGATTAGTTCGTATCTACCTCACTGCTTAGTACAGTGCCTAGTATCAATCAATCAACCAATCAATCGTATTTATTGGGCGCTTACTGTGTGCAGAGCATTGTACTAAGCGCTTGGGAAGTACAAGTTGACAACATATAGAGACAGTCCCTACCCAACAGTGGGCTCACAGTCTAAAAGGGGGAGAATAGTACATAGTAAGCACTTAACAAATACCATTTCAAAACACCACAATTACTGTTTATATCACTATATAATTGACGTTTCTCAGAATTTCCAAGTCTATCTTCTGCCCTACTCAAAGAGCCAGTGGCTCAGAACCTTGGTCTCAATCAATCAATGGTATTTATTTAGTGCTTATTGTGCACAGTGCACTGTACTAAGCACTTAGGAGAGTACAGTACAACACAGTTGGTAGACACATTCCCTACCCACAATGAGCTTACAGTTTAGAGATAGTAGCTAAAGACAGTTTAGCTTACAGTGGGTCTCCAAGTAGACCACCATTGTAAACTGTGAGCTCATTGCGGGCAGGGAATGTGTCCGTTAAATTGCATATTGTACTCTTCCAAGCGCTTAGTACAGTACAGAGCTCTCCACACAGTGCTCAATAAATTCTGTTTGACTGACTGACTGCAATGTTTTGGATCTGTCAGCAAGAAAGAAAAGCAAGCCAGTACCCCCGTTTTAATGAGACCCACATTCCAAACTTTTCAAAGCCCTTTTCTTTGAAATGCCACCACCCCTTTCAATTCTGAAAAGTCCTTGGGAACTGGTGATGTGTCCAGAGAGCCACAGAGTCTCTCCTCAGTTTCCATGGGCAGTTTTAGTTCTTTCCTTTTCATCCCTATTTAACAATCCGGCAGCCAAATTCTTAGCTTGAATGAGGAATAAAAGAATACAGCATTTCCTTTCCAGAATGGATGCTGAGTCTGGTCACTTTCTGAACCTTTCCTCCCCCATCTTACTCCTTCCAGAAACCAGATTCCGCAGAATTTAACCCCCTTGTCCTCTTCATTCCATTCCCAGTGGGGCTCATGCAAACCAAACTCACACAGCAGAAACTTCTACAGTGAAGCTAAATTGCACCAACTCAGCACTCCTGACTATAAGACACATTTCTGAGATCTCTTTTTTGTTTATGATTTCTTGTGAAGAGTTTAATCAGCCATCTGAATGAATCTCCAAATTTTCCAACACAGTTCTTATGGGGGATGGTATGATGGTTTGGTTTTTTGTTGTTGATTTTTTTTTAATGGCATTTGTTAAACTTTTTCTATGTGCTGGGCACTGTATTAAGCACTGGGGTAAATTCACAAGGTAATCAGGTTAGCCACAGCCCATATCCCACTTGGGGCTCACAGTCTTAACCTCCATTTTACAGATGAGGTAACTGAGGCACAGAGAAGAGAAGTGACATGCCCAAGATCACACAGCATACAAGTGGCGGAGCCTGGGATTAGAACCCAGCTCCTCTGATGCCAAGGCCGATGTTCTATCCAGTAGGCCAAGCTGCTTTTTCTGTGTGCTAAAACTAGTGTTAGTTTTAACACTAGCCTACCCTCCACTATCTGAGCATAATAGATATTAATATCCTGAATTTGTCTCATTCCAAAGCTCTTGGACACCAGTGATCTCAGTTTACCCTCACAACATCATCGTGAGGTAGGGTGTTTTTAATCCCCATTTTACAGATTAGGAAACTGAGGCCCAGAAAAGTGAAGTGACTTCTCTGAGGTCACACAGCAAGACAGGGGTAGGGCGGGGGCTGGAACTCTCCTTAACCGCCCTCCACATCACTAGAACTCTCAGTAATTCACTGTGCTACTTCATCCGACTGTATTTGCATTAATACCTCCTATATCCTTATTCTTCTTTCTGCTCCCATTATCAGTTTCAACTGATTGCTGTTTCCCGGTCTCTGCCAGGAAAGTACAGCTTCTTGGAATGGCATGGATTGCCTGGTTGCTTCTTAGCCACTTTGCACCCAGTACACACTCATTCTATCAATGGTATTTATTGAGCATTCACTGAGTGAAGATCACTGTACGAAGAGCTTGGGAAAATGGAATACTATGCTCTCCCAAGCACTTAGTACAGTGCTCTGCACATAGTAAGTGCTCAGCAAATACAACTGAATGAAAATGGTGTTGATAGACATGTTCCCTACTCACAGAGAGCGTAAGCAGACATTTAAGTAATTTACAGATAGGGGAAATAGTAATAGTATAAGGATATTTAGATATAAGCTAATCGGGTTGGACACAGTCCCCTTCCCACACGGATCTAAATGTACCATTGATTCATAGGCAGACATGATCCCTGCCCTCTAGGCATTTCCAGTCTGGAGGGGGAGAATTAACTTTGCCCTCAGGGTCCATGCCTCCATCATTCCCTCACCAATGCTAAGTCATCAGATAACTTTTCTGGAGAACAAAGAGTGGAACAATTATGACCCTCAACACCTGGAGGACTGTAGATGCTACGGGTCACAAGGTCAGAAAGGGGTTGGTCTCAGGGTGGACCAAGAATGTGGACCAGCAGGGCAGTGGGAGACAAGCAAGATGAGAGATCAAAGAGCTAGGCTTGGAGACAGGCACGTCTTTAATCTCCCACTCCAGGTCTCAGCCCACCGGGCACTTAGTAAACACCTCCTGAAGACAGACTAATGCTTGCTGCATTTAATGTCTCTATTGGATCTCTTACTTCTCCCCCATCAACCTTCACTTACTATGTGCCAGGCATTGTGCTGAGTGCTGTAGTAGATACAAGCTAATTATTATTATTATTCATAATAATAATAATAATAATGGCATGTATTAAGCACTTACTACGTGCAAAGCACTGTTCTAAGCGCTGGGGAGATTACAAGGTAATCAGGTTGTCCCCCAGGGGACTCACAGTCTTAATCTCCATTTTACAGATGAGGTAACTTAGGCAGGGAGAAGTTAAGTAACTTGCCCAAAGTCACACAGCTGACAATTGGCGGAGCCGGCATTTGAACCCATGACCTCTGACTTCACAGCCCGTGCTCTTTCCATTGAGCCACGCTGCTTCTCTAATTAGGTTGGACGCAGTCCACATCCACACACAGGGGTCACAGTCTTAAACTCCATTTTACAGGTGAAGAAAATGAAGCACAGAGAAGTGAAGTGACATGCCCCGGGTCACACAGCAGACAGTCATTCTCAATCCTCAAGTCCTTGTAAAGTCTGGAGTGCACATTTAAAGAGTCTGTCTACCAAGCTCCTCAGTGTGCATCAATATGGCCTAGTGGAAAGAGCATGAGATTTCATGGCAGAAGACATAATAATTAATAATAATAAAAATAATAATAATACTTGTCAAGCACTTACTAAGTGCCAGGACTGTTCTAAACACTGGGGTAGGTAGAAGTTAATCAGGTTGAAAACAGTCCCTGTCCCACATGGGGCTTACAGTCTAAGTAGGAGGGAGAAGGAGGTATTCCCCATTTTACAGATGTAATTGAGGCACAGAGAAGTTAAGTGAATTGTCCAAGGTCACACAGCAGACATGTGATAGAGCTAATATATATAAATAAAATTACAGATATGTACATAAGTGCTGTAGGACTGGGTGGGGGGATGAATAAAGGGAGCAAGTTAGGGTGATGCAGAAGAGAGTGAGAGAAGAGGAAAGTAGGCCTTAGTCAGGGAAGACCTCTTGAAGGAAATGGGCTTTCAATAAGGCTTTAAAGGGGGGGAAAGTAATTATCTGGCGGATATGAGGAGGGAGGGTGTTCCAGGTCAAAAATATGGAATGCTTCAGAGAAAACTGAGGCACAGAGAAGATAAGTGACTTGCCAAAGTTCACACAGAAGGCAAGTGGCAGAAGTGTTATTAGAATCCGGGTCCTCTGACTCACAGACCTGTTCTCTTTCCATTATGCCATGCTGCTCGTGATGCTCTAAGTAAGCCAGACCAGTATGACTCCAATTCCTATTTGTCTTCTGGCTGGCATTTACGGCTTTCGTGCTTTGAAAAAGCTCTCAATCCCATTTAGTAGCGCACATTCCCTGCAGAAGGTAACCGGAATAAAGCCAGAGCCTGCTAACCAGGTCCCAAAAGGGGAAGAGAAAGAAGCCTTCTGAGACAAAAGCTATTCACCAGGGCAAACTGCTTTGGACCGGTTTCTCCACAACCGGGTAAACAAAGTGTTGTGTCAGGATTGCAAAGAAGTGAAATGAAAAATTGCTTGCAGAGGGTTCCAGAATAGTGCCTCTTTGAGGCATTGGACAAAACTGATTTTGGTAATTGAAAGAGAACTTTGCTGTGTATGCGAACAATCAAACACCATAGAAGATGCAGCCTTTTAGCCTCACAGTACCCAGCAAAATGTCACATCAGGCCTTTGCTACCAAATGTAGAAAGGATAATCAATCAGTCAATCATTTATTGAGAGCTTATTGTGTGCAGAGCACTGAATTAAGCATTTGGAAGAGTATATGAGAACAGAGTTGGTAGGCGTGTTCCCTGCCCACAATGAGCTCACAGTCTGGAGGGGGAGACAGATAATAACATAAATAAATATAGCTCAGGTGATTATATAAGTGCTTGTGGGGTTGAGGGTGGAAGGAATAAAGGGTGCAAATCCAAATGCAAGGGCTCTTGGAGAAGATGTGCCTTCAATAAGTGATCTTCTGTTGGTTATGAAGAGGGAGGGTGTTCCAGTCCAGAGGCAAGTTGAGGATGAGAAGTTGGGATTGAGTTGGATGAGATCAATTGCCAAAGTTTATGGAGCCTCCTCAGGGGGGCTTCCAGAAAATTCTGGGAATTAGTTCTCCCAATCACTCAATCAACTAATCATATTTAGTGAGTGCTTACTATTTGCAGAGCCCTGTACTAAGCACTTAGTACAATAGAGTTGGTAGATATGTTCTCTGCCCACAACAAGTTTACACTCTAGAGAGGGAATCAGACTTCTCTTGGCCTCAGTTACCCCATCTGTAAAATGAGGATTAAGATTGTGGGCCCCATGTGGGATAGAGACAGTGTCCAACACAATTTGCTTGTATCCACCCCATCACTTAGTACGGTGCCTGGCACATAGTAAGCACTTAACAAATACCACCATTAGTATTAGTATTATTTGGATAGAGAGGAAGAGGCTGATCTTGGAGTTAGGAATCAAAGATGATACTAAGGTCGCAATCTTCAGAAACAGGGCAGATTGCGGGGTCGTTGACTCTGAGAGGGAAATTGGTGGAGGAGTAGATTTGGGGAGGGAAGATAAGGAGTTCAGTTTTAGACGTGTGGAAACCAAAATGTCCGATTTTCCCCCTCCATCTCATTATGAATCTAGGGGTGCTTAGGGTAGTTTCAAGGGAGCTGGTGGGATGGGGTGAAGGTGGAGAGGAAGGTGAGAACTACTAGATTGTAGGCTTCTCCATTAGATTGTAATCAAGCAATTCATGATATTTATTGAGCGCTTATTCTGTGCAGCGCACTGTACTGAGCTTGGGAGAGTATAATAAAATCAGTGGACACATTCCTTGTCCACAACGAGCTTACAGTCTAGAGGAGGAGACAGCCATTAATAGAAGTACCGTTGATTGATTGATTAATAGCCACTAGTGTTCCTGGAGTAGCTGTCAATCAGGAAAAATCCTGAGCCAATCAGAAGATCCTGCAAGGAACCTATTGCCCAGGGAAAATTCCCTGCCAGCAGCAATCAATCAATCAATCAATCGCATTTATTGAGCGCTTACTGTGTGCAGAGCACTGTACTAAGTGCTTGGGAAGTACAAGTTGGCAACATATAGAGACAGTCCCTACCCAACAGTGGGCTCACAATCTAGAAGGGGGAGACAGAGAACAAAACCAAACATATTAACAAAATAAAATAAATAGAATAGATATGTACAAGTAAAATAAATAAATAAATAAATAGAGTAATAAATATGTACAAACATATATACAGCAGCAGTTCAATGTAATGCTTTTGTGCCTTATAGAGCTGAAGAAATATAGAGGACTAATAATAATGATAATAATTTATTATTCTTATGTCATATTATATCTATACAATGTATCATATAGATGTATAATAGTATAATTGTTATTAGTATTGTACTCATTAAGCACATACTATGTGCCAAGCACTGTAGCAGATAAAAGATCAACAGGTCCACATAGGGCACAGTCTAAATAGGATTTAATCTCCATTTTACTGATGAGATAACTAAGGCATAGAGAAGTTAAATGTCTTGTCCAAGGTCGCCCAGGAGGCAAGATGCAGAGTTGGGATTGGAACCCAGGGTCCTCGGACACCCAGGCCTGGTCTCTTTCCACTAGGCCTTGCTGTTTCTCAGTAATAACAATGGCATTTGTTAAGTGCTTAGCACCTCTACTTCTAAGAAAGAGGGAAGGAGGGGTTTGAGACAGGAGAGTGTCTCTTCCCACACTCTATGACAGTCATTAGTCACTTCAGACATTAGTGACTATTAAGGCCAAAGACCACACTGCACACTGTTTCTCTCTAGAAAACAGTCTCAAGTTTGATTGTAGAAATTCCTTTTTCAATCAGCTGTGACAGGCTAGCTGATCCTTGCTTTACCCCCTCGGCACTTCCAACAGTTGATGAGCCTGAGGCCTCTGCCGTGGTCCCTAGGAATGCCAGAAAACTCGTACCATGTCTGAACGTTGAATGGCCATAGTGGTCTGTGGGCTCAGCCCACTCTTTGCTCACAGAGGATGAGAACCATGTCTCCTCAGTGGCCCAGAGAAGGAAAGAGTCTCCCTTGACTCCCCCTTAAAATGTCCCCACTGTCATTTCCAGCTCACAGAGAAAACAGCTGCCTTTCTGACCATCCTGAGGGAGTGACCAGAGGCAGAGACCGTGTCCTCTGACCACCATGGGGGAGTGACCAGAGGCAGGGATCATGTCCTCTGACCTCCTTCAGGGAGCAAGCAGACAGAGACCGTGTCCTCTGACCACTCTGAGGGAGTGACCAGAGACAGGGACAGTGTCCTCTGACCTCCCTGGGGGAGAGATTGGAGACAGGGGCCGTCTCCTGTCTCCTGGTCACCCAGGCCCCATCTGGAAGTGTGGCCAAGGACAAGTCCCCATAGAGAAAACAGAAGCCCCTTTCTACCCATCCGCAGCTCTGAAAAGCCATCATACTCTTCTCCTCTACTTCCAGCTTGGATCACTCAATTGTTGTTTCAGTCTTTAGCCCACTTGCCAAGTTCACTTAGAATCCACGAGAACCCTGTTCTGGTTTTTATCGAATCTTTCACCCACAGGCTTCCAATAATCTTTCTTTTCTGCAATATCCTCTAGGTTACAGGTCCACATTTTTCTACCCTAATTGCCCCAATCCTGCCTTTTAAACAACATTCAGACACTATACCATCTTGCTAGCATCAGAGAGGATAAAAGGTTCAAAAAGATTTCCAATTAACTAATCACATTTTGGGGGTGAAGGGGTGTAGTGGTGCCTGTGTTTTTTTACATGAACTTTAGCCAACATCCAGTCCCTCGATAAAATCCCTTTCTCTCTTTTCATCTCTCCTTTGCTTCCTCTTTTTCCCCTCACTCTCCCTCTCCTCCTCTCACTCTCTCTCTCTGTCTCTCTCTCTCTCCCTTGCATCCTCTTTTTCCCCTCACTCTCCCTCTCCTTCTCTGTCTCTCCCTGTCTCACTTGCTTCCTCTTCCCCCTTTTCTCTCTCTCCCTCTCTTCGTTGTTCTCTTTCCCTCTTTCCCCCCTCTCCCTTTGTCTCTGTCTCTGTCTCTGTCTCTGTCTCTGTCTCTGTCTCTCTCTCTCTCTCTCTCTCTCTCTCTCTCTCTCTGTCTCTCTCCCTCTCCCTCTCTCCCTTTACTCCCCAGCACAGAGGAACCCTAAACCCTTGGGAGGACTGCCAGCAGCATCCAAAAAAAAAAAAATCTCTTGACTGTTTTCCCAGGGAATTCCTGCCTTAAAGGTCAGTCAGGTTCATCCCTCCAGGCAACCCAGAAAAGGCAAGGTGACCTGCTGGCCCCACTGGTGACCAAAAGAACTAAGCTGGAAAGGAACACAGGAGTTCACTTCTTTGGAAGGCGACAAGCGAGCAAGCTTTCAGACCCTGGGAGAAGGAGGGGAACCAGCCAAAGCCATTTTAAGTCATCTTGCAAGTCTGTTCAGCACAGTCCATTTCATTTAACTGGTGGTTGAAATAGGTTTGTCTCTAGGTTTACTTATAGGTTATTCAAGGTTTATTTATTTTTTGAAATTGGGACAATTATCAGTCCATTGAAAAAGGCCAAATGACATTTGGAATGCCATTTACTATCAGCTTTAAAGTACTCAATCACCTTGCCCCCTTCTACCTTACCTTGCTGTTCTCCTATTACAACCCGGACCACACAATTTCCTCCTCCAATGCCAACCTACTCACTATACCTCGGTCTTGTCTGCCTCACCATCGACTATTCACCCAAGTCCTGCCTCTGGTCTGGAACACCCTCCCTCTTCACATCCATCAGACAATTACTTTCCTCACCTTCAAAGCCTTATTAAAAGCACACCTCTACCAAGAGGCCTTCCTCGACTAGGCCCTCATTTCCTTTTCTCCCTCTCCTTTCTGCATCCCCCTTGCACTAGATTTGCAGCCTATATTCCCCCTTCCCTCAGCCCCATAGGATTTAAGTATATATCTGTAATGTATTATGTTTTTGTCTCAGGCTTTGAGGTTTGAAAGGGCCTGAAGTCCAAAGGGAAAGGGAGAAGGATCCTAAATAAATTCTCTTTAAGGAGAGAGAGGGTGGCTTGCCAGAGCAGTGGAATTAAGTCCCAGCTACCACCAAATCCCTTGACTTGAATTCTGTTGTGAATTGGTTTGGTAATTAGAGATAATACTCCCTTTCGTCTCACTGGACCAGTTTGTGAATTCTGTGGTGGACTAGCAAGTACAATAAATCACTGTAAAACTGACTGCCTTAGCTTACATAAAGCCCCAAAGCACGCAATTATCAAAATGAAGAAGCCAAACACTGGGGTGTCTTTTCAATATTTCTTTTGAATTATTAAGTCCGTTGTCAAAGTCACCAGATGTCCAGGCCTATGGATTTCCATTTTATTTGGGTGCTGGGCCAGAAAATGGCAGTTCAAACGAACATACTACAATGCCCCAATGTTCTCCTGGGCTGGGGACCCCCATATGGTATAGGGACTGCATCTAACTTGATTATCTTGTATCTGACCTCAGAATTCAGCACAGTGCTTGGCACATAGGAAGAGCTTAACAAAGGCCGCTTATTTTCATTGTGATCTTCATATGAGATGAGACAAACCATCAATGGCAGACAAGGTGTTAATCCTCCCTGAATCTCTGATCTCTTTGCTGAGACTACTAATAAGCAAACCCATTGATGCCAAATGGGGTGGTGCTTTCTGGGATGGGAACAACCATCCCTCAAAATCTAGCCTGATATTGTCCATTCATTCTTGAAGGCCAGCAAACAGCCTGAAAGAAGGAAGGAAAAAGGGGTGGGAAGAGAAGGATTCAAGGGTATTAAATGCCAAAGAAGTTCAGTGACTGTTAATGAAGCTTGCTGGCATCTTGGAGAAGGCAGACCTGGAAGTTGGGCTCAGAAAAATGCAGCAGCTAGATGGGTGATATCATTTTTAGATCACTATTTGGATTTAGTAATCATAATAATTATAATGGCATTTACTAAGCACTTACTAGGTGTCAAGCGCTGTTCTAAGAGATTCAGCTTAATCAAGTTGGCCCACATGGAACTTACAGTCTAAGTAGGAGGGAGAACAGGCAGGTATCGCAACCCCATTTTATATACAAGGAAATCGAGGGCCAGAGAAGTTAAGTGACTTGTCCAAAGTACGCAGCGAGCAATTGGCAGAGCTGGGATTAGAACCCAGATCCTCTGACTCTCAACCCCATGTTCTTTCCACTAGGTCACACTACTTCTCTACAGGAAAAATGTCACTGAGAGTGGGAAAACTGAATAGCATATTGCTGTTTATTGTCAATCAATCTTACTTATTGAGCACTTACTGTGTCCAGATCACTATACTAAGCATGCAGGAGAGTAAAATACATTAAAGTTGGTGGACAAATTCCCTACCCACAATGACCCTACAGTCTAGAGGGAACTTGTTGGTTCAGAGTAAATTAATGGGTTAATTTGGGAGAGTATAACATAACGGAATTAGCAGACATGTTCCCTGTCCATAAGAAAGCAGCACTGCCTAGTGGATAGAGCACGGGCCTGAGAGTCAGAGGGACTCGGATTCTCATTCCGGCCCCACCATTCGTGTGCCGTGTGACCTTGGGCAAGAAACCTCAATTCTCTGTGCCTCAGTTATGCCATCTGTAAAATGGGGATTAAGATGGTGAGCCCCATGTGGAACCTGGACTGGGTCCAACCTGATCACTTTGTATCTCCCTCAGCACTTAAAATAGTACCTGGCACATAGTAATTGCTTAACGAATACAATTAAAAAATAAATAAGGAGTTTACAGTCTAGAGAAGGCAGGGAGGGATTCGCCTGTTATTCCCATAAACATAGATGAATGGATCTGTCCTCCAGGAAATAAAAGATTGTGAAAGAAGGGTTGGGTCAGAATGGCTGATGGAGGGTTGGATGGAATGGATCTTCCTGGGGAAGGTAAACTCTGCCCTGCAATTTGAATGAGAAGGTAATGAATAGAGAAGCAGCGTGCCTAGTGGATAATGATGATGATGATGATGATGACGATGATGATGGTATTTGTTAACACCTTACTATGTGCCAAGCACTGTTCTAAGCACTGGGGTAGATACAAGGTAATCAGGTTGTACCTTGTGGGGCTCACAGTCTTAATCCCCGTTTTACAGATGAGGTAACTGAGGCACAGAGAAGTTAAGTGGCTTGTCCAAAGTCACACAGCTGATAAGTGGCAGAGCCGGAATTAGAACCCACAACCTCTGACTCATTCATTCAATCATATTTATTGAGCACTTACTGTATGCAGAACACAGTACTAAATGCTTGGAAAATACAATTCAGCAATCCCAAGACCTTGCTCTTTCCTCTAAGCCACACCTGGGAGTCAGGGGACCTCGGTTATAATCCTGGTTCTGCCACTTGTCTGCTGTATGACCTTAGGCAAGTCACTTCACTTCTCTAATCCTCAGTTACCTCATCTGTAAAATGGGGATGAAGACTGTGAGCCGCTTATGGGGTAGGGAATTTGCCCAACCCAATTTGCTTAAATCTACCCCAGGGCTTAGTACAGTGCCTGGAACATAGTAAGTGCTTAACAACTACCACAACTGTTATTAACTAATACCATAGAAAAAAAGGACCTTGGAGTCTGGAGGATGCATCTTTCTAGAAATCTCACATGCCAATTGCTGAGCATTCCTCAGCTCTTTGGATTCGTGATGAATTGTGGCATGATGACAAAGTTTATGACACCTAATGGAACATTTCAGAAAAGGAATCTATAAAGTCTTTACCAGCTCTTTTCAAATTCCTCCTTCCTCCCAATTGTTTCGGTCTTACAGGGTTTTATAATCAAAATAACATTCAGGGTAATCGTCATCAATGAACAATTTTATCATCTCTTGATGGATTAATTTGTCATTCTGTTTCATTAGTGAGAAGTGAGCAGATAAAATTCCTTCTTCCACTTCTAAATCCTAAATGGATTTTCTCTGCCTTTCGGAGACCCTGTTACTTAGTGGTGTACTGAAATAAATCTGTGGTAAGAGAATATGTTTCAAAACAATAACGTGAAAGATAATTCCATCCCGTGCCCTTTCTATTTTCAAACATCACTCTTCACTTGCTGACTCTCTCTGGGGCTCACATGGGAAGAGCAAAGTGGATACGAAAATTGTATTTCAGCTGGCAAATGCTTCAGTGCATTTGCTCCTCCTCTTCTGCCTGTCCCCCCACCCCCCCCAGACCCCATTTAACACCCCTGTCCACTTCCCTCTTACAAGTCTGCACTTTGTCCTGAAAGCAATCTCATCCTAAATGAGATGGTGACAGAGCGACCTGATTCTCGTTCTTGCTTTAGAATTCCTAGAGTCACAATTTTGGGGGTGATTTTTTTCCCAAAATAATTATTCTAGAAGTTATCCTTTTTATAGGCCCTCCTGTTTATTGGCATGTTTCAGAAACTACTGTCTTGAAGGTTTGAGGGGACCCTGGTCCCTAGTTTATTAAGGTCCACCCAACCTAGTGTTAACTCAGCCTAAGATTATACGTATGACGGTGAGGAGAGGATTGGGGAAGGGAAGTTAGGGGCTTTGTTTTGAATTCCACCCTTGCTTCTCCAACAGATGTGTAAGGGATGCTTCCATTAGAAACAATGAGCCACTGGATAGTTAATCATTTCCACAGATACACCAGCAAAGGGTCTAGAGGCTGAGTGAAGAGAAGGGAAAAGCTCCAGAGATGAGAAAGGGAAGAGGTGTAGGAAGAGATCAGTCAACTGATGGTATCTATTGAGCACTTACTGGTGCGGAGCACTATACTAAGCACTTGGAAAAGTACAATATCACAGAGTTGGTAGATATGTTCCCTATCCACAACCAGCTTACAATCCGGGGGGGGGGGGGGGGAAGACATCAATATAAATAAATTACAGATATGTACATAAGAGCTGTGGGGTTGAGGAAGGGGGAATAAATGGAGAAAATCAAGGTGATGCAAAAGGGAGTGGGAGAAGAGGAAAGGAGGGCTTAGTTAGGGAAGGCCTCTTGGAGGAAATGAGCCTTCAAAAAGGCTTTGAGTGTGGAGAAAGGCATCATCTGTCCGATACGAAGAGGGAGGATGTTCCAGGCCAGCAGCAGGAGGTGGGCAAGAGGTTAGTGGAGTGATAGATGAGATTGAGGCACAGTAAACAGGTTAGAAATTCAATCAATGGTATTTATTGAATGCTTACTGTATACAGAATACTGCACTAATCATTTGGGAGAGTTCAATACAAGAAAATGTGCTTATGATTAACTCTCCTTACCCAGCCTGTACCAGAGAAGCCAGATAAATTTTCCAAACACTGCCCCATTTCAATGACTGTAAACACTCAATTGAGGCATAAGTTCTGCTTGATCTCTTGGGAAAGAGGCAGCTGAACCAGATTAAATGAAGTACTACTGATTAAAAATACCAGGACCAGGTGGATTGAAAAAAAAAAAGAAAAAGAAACTGATGCATTCTGCTATTTCAGAGTCCTGAAGTGGAGTGTGTGTGGAGTGATCAGGTAAGGAAAAGTTCCCTCCAGTTCAAATATAACTGAGTGGCTGCCACACGGTTCGAAAAATCTTTCCACCCCTCCACCCCCAATCAGATAAATTGTAGTAATGTGAGTCGGTGACATTGGCTTCTGGAGTCTGGCGGGACCTGCCTCCACAGCACTCTGTCCAAGGAAGGAATGAGTGACAGACCGGCATCAAGGCACTGGGGGTGAGTAGCTGCTTTTTCCTTAGAGAAGCAGAAAGTGCGAGGAACTGGAGAGGGAGAGGGGGGTCCCTCTTGGATTATAAAGCCCAATGCACGGATTTTGGGAGACCCCCCCCGTCTGTGGAGGGATGATTGAGATGTGGGTGTTGGTGCTTTTTTACGCTCAGGGAGGTGCCCCCGGAGAGTGAGGAGGTGGGTTTTGGGTATTGAGGAATGGGGTAGACTCCACCGGCCTCCAGTACTGTTCTCCCCGAGAGGCGGTTCGAGGTAGACCCCCGGGCTGGGGGCGGGGGTGGCTCAGGGTGAGCCGGGAGTCCCGATAACTCCCCCGCCCGCCCCCAAGGAGGGGCTGGAAAAAGTGAGGATTAACGTTGTTGCTGTAATTCCAAAGGAGAGGGGGGAGTGGGGGTCGGGCTTCCCCTTTGGCCGGGAGTTTTGGGGGCTCGCAGGTCTGGACTCTTGGGGTGGGTGGGCTCGACTGTTTGTGACTTGCAGACTCTCTCTTGCAGGTCTCTGGGGAAGGGGCAGGTGCCAGGGGGCTGGGGGTCCCCAGGGGGTTGGTCTGGAGGGAGGGAGGGAGGGGGAAGGTCTCCCCTTCCTGGGACTCTTTAGAATGAGGGGAGAGGGAGGCAGAGGGAATCCTTTTCCTGGGCCTTGGTGAAGCTGGAAATTTTTCCTCCTTCCCCTTCACAAGCAGCCCCCTCCAGATCTTGCCCCCCGCCACTCTCCTCTCCTCCTTGCCCCACTTCAGCGCTCTCCACTGCTCCCCTACCTTCCCCAAGCTCTCAGTTTCCCCCTCCCCCAGCCCCTGTTAGGTCAGTTGGTCAGCCCAGAGGGCAGGACCCTTGAGCAACAGCAGCCCCCCAGGCATGGTTAGGGGTCATAACCTCCTGAAGGTTGGGGCAGGGGAACTAGTGGTGGGGGAGAGGGGGAGCTGAGTTCATTCATTCATTCAATCATATTTATTGAGCACTTACTGTGTGCAGAGCACTGTACTAAGCACTTGGGAAGTACAATTCAGCCACAAATAGGGACAGTCTCTGCTCCATTCCCAGGATGGGGAGGAAGCCAGAAAAGGAAAAGGACAAGGAATGAAAAAAGGGACACCTTCCTCAATGCCCCCTGCCATCCGCTGCTCAGGCAGGATCCCGGGGGTCCTCCTGGGACCCAGGGGGAGGGAGGAGAAAGGCCACTATGACACCACGTTACCAACCCCTCCCGTGCCCCTCCGAGGACTCCAAGAACCTGAGTTATGGGAGAGAAGTGGGATCTCTGGAGCCAAAGGGAGTCAAGGGAGACCTTATTAATAATTATGGTATTTATTAAGTGCTTAGTATGTGCCAGGCACTGTACTAAGTGCTGCGGTGGATACATTCTCCAGGAGGAGGGGGCTGTGGGAGCTACCACTAGGCCCCCACCTCACCTCACCCCAGCCCACCTTATGCGTGGCTGGACGCTGGCATAACAAGCCCTACCAGGGCCCAGGGCCAGGGAGCAGGGAGTGAACAGCAATTTCTGGGCAGAGGGAAGCACGGAGTCTCCCACCCTAAAATCCAAGAGGAGGTAGGAGCCCGGAGCAGGAGAAAGCAATCAATTACAACCCTCCCTCCCTCCCTTCCTTCCTCCTCCCGGTATCTCCTGGGTTCAGCCTCTCCTGGGTTCTCTCATCCTCCAGCCCCCAATCTGGCCCCAGGCTTGAATTCATGTTACCTTTCCCACGGGAAGGGATTTGGGGGTTGGGAGACTTTTTCAGTGCCCCTCCTGAGGGAGCAAGGAAAGAAACCGGCCTCCTCTCTGAAGCCTGCCAGGCTGAGGAGAGTAATTGGCATTGCTTTTCTGCCCCACTAGGCAGTCTCGGAGTTTAGGGGAGAGGGAAATGTTCCCATCCTGGCCCCACCCGTGAGAGGCATCTCCCTCCAGCTCCCGGAGCCTGGGGCTCCCCTCTGGCTCCTTGGACAGTCCTGCCCCCTCCCTCTGGCAGGACTGACAGGCCTGCAGCTCATGGGCTGGTGACCAATTACCACATTCCTGCTGCCTTGGCATCGTGTGTGCATGCTTGTGTGTGTGTGTGTGTGTGAGAGAGAGAGAGAGAGAGAGATGTCAGCAC
Organism: Tachyglossus aculeatus; assembly: GCF_015852505.1. NCBI lineage: Eukaryota > Metazoa > Chordata > Mammalia > Monotremata > Tachyglossidae > Tachyglossus > Tachyglossus aculeatus. The sequence continues at coordinate 7,450,729 of NC_052090.1, read as the reverse complement.
CCAGACTGGTTCTGTTTGCCTCACTGCAGACACTCCAGACAGACACACACATCCCCATCCTCCTGATCACAGGCATTTGTTTCAGGCCTAGCATTTCTGAGCTCACAGAACATTTCTCCTTGGCCCACGGTCCTCAGGAGGTAAGGGAGGTGGGGGAATCCATGGTCGGAATGACTTTTGGAGGACATACGGACAAGAAACTGAAAGAGGCCTCCCTTCTCTTCCTCCATTTTGTATGGCTTTGTGCCCAAAGAGAGTGTGGAGAGAGTGTGTGTGTGTGTGTGTGTGTGTGTGTGTGTGTGTGTGTGTGTGACCCATCAAACTTTCTTTTAGACTGTGAGCCCACTGTTGGGTAGGGACTGTCTCTATACGTTGCCAACTTGTACTTCTCAAGCGCTTAGTACAGTGCTCTGCACACAGTAAGCGCTCAATAAATACGATTGATTGATTGATTTCTGTGGACAGGGAATGTGTCTGTTATTATTGCACTCTCCCAAGCACTTGGTACCATGCTCTGCACATAGTAAGCGCTCCATCAATGTCATTGATAGTTTGACCAACCAACAGGTAGGAGGAAATTCAGGTAGAGGCCTAGAATTGAATAAACCCAAGATTGTTTTAATCCTGGTCAGAGAACATCCCTGCTGGAGACGACCCAGACTATGTTTTCTGTGAACTGGGATAATTAGCAAGTCCATCACGCATGGTTGTAGGAGGTACCTGACAGGCTGAATGTCTCATCTCTTTAGCTTTAAAGGTATTTTTTTGGTAAGTCGGTTCTTGAAATGCAAATAACCATGGAGGGGGGGCTCCTTCCCATAGCGCTAAACCTTAGGGGTAATAATAATGATGCTACTTGTTAAGGGCTTACTATGTGTCAGGCACCGTACTAAGTGCTGGGGTGGATACAAGCAAATCAAGTTGGACACAGTCTCTGTCCCACCTGGGGCTCCCAGTCTCAATCCCCATTTAGAGATGAGGTAACCGAGGCACAGAGAAGTGACTTACCCAGGGTCACACAGCAGACAAGTGGCAGAGCCAGGATTAGAACCCATGACCTTCTGACACCCAGACCCATGCTCTATCCACTATACCATGCTGCTTTCACTATCAATCGCTTAGAACAGTGCTTTGCACATAGTAAGCGCTTAATAAATGCCATCATTATTATTATTATTATCAATCAATGGTATTTATTGAGTGCTTACTATGTGCAGAGGCATATTAGGCATTTGGGAGAGTACAATGTAACAGAGTTGGTAGACATCACTTCTGCCCATGAGGAGCTCACAGTCTAGGGGGGGAGACAGACAGTAATATAAATAAATTAATGCTATGTACATCAGTGCTGTGGGGCTGGGAGGGGGAATGAATAAAGGGAGCAAGTCAAGGTGACACAGAAGGGAGTGGAAGGAAAGGAAAAGAGGGCTTAGACAGGAAAGGTTTCTTGCAGAAAAGCAGCATGGCTTAGTGGAAAGAACACCGGCTTGGGAGTCAGAGGATATGGGCTCTAATCCCAGCTCTGCCATTTTTCTGCTGTGTGACTTTGGGCAAGTCACTTAACTTCTCTGTGCCTCATTTACCTCATCTGTAAAATGGGGATTAAAAGTGTGCACCCCACGTGGGACAATTTGATTACTCTGTATTTACCCCAGTGCTTAGAATAGTGCTTAGCACATAGTAAGCGCTTAAATGCCATTATTATTATTATTATTAGAGGAGATGTGCCTTCAATAAGGCTTTGAAGTGGGGGAGAGTAATTGTCAAATATGAGGAGGCAGGGTGGTGCAGGACGAGAGCAAGAAATCGGTGGCGAGATAGATCAGATCGAGGTATGGTGTGGGTAGATTGGCATTAGAGGAGCAAAGTTTGCAGGCTGGGTTGTAGGAGAGCAGTAAGGTGAGGTAGGAGGGGGCAACGTGATTGAATGCCTTAAAGCCAACAGTAAATAATTTCTGTTTGTGGAGGTGGATGGGCAACCACTGGAGGTTCTTGAAAAGCGGGGAAACATGGACTGAACACATTTTTTTAGAAAAATGATCCAGACGGCAGAGTGAAATATGGACTTCACAATTGTTTCCAGAAGGCGAAAGCCACAGGTAAAAACCTTGAGGCCTGCTGGCCCGGTTCTGACGTGGTTCTCTTTTCCCTCACAGTAAGTGCGTGCCTCTCTGCAAGCCCAAGAGCAACATCATGGTGGCATTCAAAGGGGTGTGGACCCAGCCTTTCTGGAAGGCGGTGGCCGCAGAGTTTCTGGCCATGGTCATCTTCGTCCTCCTCAGCCTGGGCTCGACCATCAACTGGGGCGGGAGTGAGCAGCCGTTGCCCACGGACCTGGTCCTTATCTCGCTCTGCTTCGGGCTGAGCATCGCCACGATGGTCCAGTGTTTCGGGCACATCAGCGGGGCCCATGTGAACCCGGCGGTGACGGTGGCCATGGTGTGCACGAGGAAGATCAGCATCGCCAAGTCGGTCTTCTACGTCACGGCGCAGTGCCTGGGGGCGGTGGTTGGTGCTGGCATCCTCTACCTCGTCACTCCTCCTGCTGTGCTGGGCGGTCTCGGAGTCACCACGGTAACACCTTTTATTTTGAATTGGGATTTGTTCAGTGCTTACTATGTGCCAGGCACTGTAATAATAATAATGATGGCATTTATTAAGCGCTTACTATGTGCAAAGTACTGTTCTCAGTGCTGATAACCCAGGGGGTGTGTACGAGTTACTCAGGTTGGACTCAGCCCCTGTCCCATGTGGGGCTCATGGTCTTAAATTCCCATTTTACAGATAAGGTAAATAATAATAATAATAATGATGGTATTTGTTAAGCGCTTACTATGTGCAAAGCACTGTTCAAAGCACTAGGGTAGATAGAAGGTGATCAGGTTGTCCCACTTGGGGCTCACAGTCTTAATCCCCATTTTACAGATGGGGTAACTGAGGCACAGAGAAGTTAAGTGGCTTGCCCAAGGTCACACAGCTGACAAGTGGTGGAGCCGGGATTCGAACCCAGGTCCTTTGGATTTCCAGGCCTGTGCTCTAGCCATTAGGCTACTCTGATAACAATAATAATAATTAATAGTTATGGTATTCGTTAAGCACTTACTATGTGCCAGCCGCTGTACTAAGTGGTGGGGAGGATACAAGCAAATCAGGTTGGACACAGTCCCTGTCCCCCGTGGGGCTCACAGCCTCAATCCCCATTTTACAGGTGAGGTAACTGAGGCCCAGAGAAGTTAAGTGACTTGCTCAAGGTCACACAACAGACAAGTGGCGGAGCTGCGATTAGAACCCTTTGACCTTCTGACTTCCAGGTTCATACTGTATCCACTAGGCCATGCTGCTTTCTAATATTTAGGCTGACCATCAGGGAAGGGACATCTAGGGCCCAGAAACAGATACCGGCCCTCCCAAAGTGCCTTATAATGAGAAGCAGCATTGCCTAGTGGAAAGTGTCTAGGCCTGGGAGTCCAAGGACCTGTGTTCTAATTCCAGTTCCACCACTTGTCTGCCTCCGCACATCCGCCAAGATAGCTCTCTTCCTCCCTTCAAAGCCCTACTGAGAGCTCACCTCCTCCAGGAGGCCTTCCCGGACTGAGCCCCCTTTTTTCCTCTCCTCCTCCCCATCCCCCCCCACCCTACCTCCTTCCCCTCCCCACAGCACCTGTATATATGTTTGTACAGATTCATTTCACTTGTACATATTTACTATTCTATTTATTTTGTTAATCATCATCATCATCAATCATATTTATTGAGCGCTTACTGTGTGCAGGGCACTGTACTAAGCGCTTGGGAAGTACAAGTTGGCAACATATAGAGACAGTCCCTACCCAACAGTGGGCTCACAGTCTAAAAGGGGGAGACAGAGAACAAAACCAAACATACTAACAAAATAAAATAAATAGAATAGATATGTACAAGTAAAATAAATAAATAGAGTAATAAATATGTACAAACATATATACATATATACAGGTATATACATGTTAAGGATGTGCATCTAGCTTTACTTCTATTTATTCTGATGACTTGACACCTATCCACATGTTTTGTTGTCTGTCTCCCCCTTCTAGACTGTGATCCTGTTGTTGGGTAGGGACCGCCTCTATATGTTGCCAACTTGTACTTCCTAAGCGCTTAGTACAGTGCTCTGCACACAGTAAGCGCTCAATAAATATGATTGAATGAATGTGGGACCTTGGGCATTTCACTGAACTTCTGAGCCTCAGTTTTACAAATGGGGATTCAATACCTGTTCTCACTCCAACTTAAACTGTAAGCCCCATGTGGGACCTGATGATCTTGAATTTACCCCAGCACTTAGTTCAGTGCTTGGCACAGAATAAATGCTTACCAAAACCCCTGTAGATTCTAAGCTCCCCCTCTAGACTGTAAGCTCGTTGGGGGCAGAGAATGTGTCTGTGTATTGTTATTCTATACTCTCCCAAGAGCATGGGCCTGGAAGTCTGAAGATCATGAGTTCTAATTCCAATTCTGCCACTTGCCTGCTGTGTGACTTTAGGCAAATCACTTCACTTCTCTATGCCTCAGTTACCTCATCTGTAAAATGGGGATTGAGACTGGGACCCCCACATGGGATAGGAGCTATGTCCAACTAGATTTGCTTATATCCACCCCAGAGTTTAGTACAGTGCCTGGCACACAGTAAGCACTTAACAAATGCCACTGTTACTATTGTTATGATTATTAACACCTCAATTACTAGAAACCCGACAGGTCAGTCTGGTATTATTTCACTTCCCACCAAGAGCAGGAGTGCAGTGTGACCTGGGTAATGCCTCTGGCATAGTGGAGCAATCTAATTCAAAAGATTGAGAGGTGCAGAATGGGTGGAGGTGGTAGAAGGCGTGAGGGTGGGGGATGGATTTTTGTTGTTTCTGAGTCTCAAGCCCATCGGGGCTACAGGAGATAAACTTCTTTTGGGAAAGAGGAATTCCCTCCCCCTGCCACTCACCTGCTGTGTGGCCTTGGGCAAGTCACTTCACTTCTCTGTTTCTCAGTTCATACACACACACACACACACACACACACACACACACATCCTTAATCAGACCTTAGCAATGTCACATAACAGACAGTTCCAGCAAGTACATTAGCATTAGGCTAAATCAACACACTAGACCACAAATTGTCATTAAATCACCATACATTATTAGGAGGTTAGACCTGAATTTTTTTAATGGTATATAATAATAATAATAATAATAATTGGCATTTGTTAAGCACTTACTATGTGCAAAGCACTGTTCTAAGCGATGGGGAGGATACAGGGTGATCAGGTTGTCCCACGTGGGGCTCAGAGTCTTAATCCCCATTTTACAGATGAGGTAACCGAGGCCCAGAGAAGTTAAGTGACTTGCCCAAGATCACACAGCTGACATGTGGCGGAGTCAGGATTCGAACCCATGATCTCTGACTCCAAAGCCCATGCTCTTTCCACTGAGCCACGCTGTATATGTTAAGCACATACTATGCTCCGGACACTGTTCTAAGCTCAGAGATGAGTATAAGTCAGTCGGGTTGGACACAGTTCTTGTCCCACATGGGGCTCACAATCCAATTTTACAGATGAGGTAACTGAAGCCCAGAAAAGCCAAGTGACTTTCCCAAGGTCACACAGCAGACAAGTGATGCAGCTGGGATTAGAACTCATGACCTTCTTACTCCCAAGCTCATGCTCCATCTACTACTAGGCCACGCTGCTTCTCATGTCTTCCGTCTTCACCCACCTTCTTCTAACCCCAATATCCATCATAAACCACCAGCCCTGGCCACAGAATTTGGGCTGCTGTGGCTTTTTGAGGTTATGGGAAGGGTGAGTTTAAACAGACTTAAAGTCAATTTTGGTATATATATATATTTTTTTAACTTCATCTCCTATCTGTGCCTGAAAATCCTTCCTTCCAAATTCCACTCTTTAAAGGCATTTTTTCAACTGGAGTCTAGATGGCAGTTTTTTCAAAGTTAAGAAATAATAATTTATTATCCTGGCTCCAAAACTAATTAAAGACCCACCAGAGCCACACACTGTTTAAATTTTAATTGAAACAGAAATTAATTAATTTAAACCCAATTAACAAATTTATAATTGCATAATAAAGTACAATCCTCTCCAGGAAAAAGTTTGGTACATTTTTAATCCATCAGAAGTGCTTTGGCTTCCCTCATAGAAATGGCCTTTTTGACGTGGAGAAAGTAATCAGGCCTGCCAAAAGTAGGTGGAAAATAATTACATATTTTTCCAGGGTGAGAAGCAGCATAGCCTAGTGGAAAGAAATAGGGCCTGGGAGTCAGAGAACCTGGGTTTTAATCCCGGCTCCATCGCTTACCTGCTGTGTGACCTTGGGCAAGTCACTTTACTTCTCTGTACCTCAGTTCCCTCATCTGTAAAATGGGGGTTAAGACTGTGAGCCTCACAAGGGACATGGACTGTGTCTAACCTGATTATATTGTATCTACCCCAGTATTTAGTAGAGTGTTTACGTAGGGAAAAGGGACATCAATTCCCAGATCTCTGAACCATCTCATTTAAGACAATACTCAGTACATAGTAACTACTTGACAAATACTATTCAAAGAAACAAACAGAAACCTGTACTCAGACTGTGAGCCCCATGTGGAATGAAGATTGTGCCTGGCTGGATGATCTTGTTTCTATCCTAGTGCTTAGTACAGTGCTTGTCACTCGATAAGTGCTTTACAAATATAACAATTACCATTATCTTAATAATAATAATGATGGCATTTATTAAGCATTTACTATGTGCAAAGCACTGTTCTAAGTGCTGGGGAGGTTACAAGGTGATCAGGTTGTCCCACGGGGGGCTCACAGTCTTAATCCCCATTTTACAGATGAGGTAACTGAGGCCCAGAGAAGTTGAGTGACTTGCTCAAAGTCACACAGCTGACAATTGGCAGAGCACGGATTTGAACCCATGACCTCTGACTCCAAAGCCCGTGCTCTTTCCATTGAGCCACGCTGCTTCTCCTAATCCTTGTTATTAGGGTGCAGAAAGGTGGTGACTGTCTAAAAGAAGCATCATAGCCTAGTGTCTAGAGCACAGGCCTGGGAGTTAGAAGGGCCTGGGTTCTAATTCTGGCTCTGCCATTCTGCCACTTGTTTGCTGTGTGACCTTGGGCAACTCACTTCACTTCTCTGTGCCTCAGATCTCTCATCTGTAAAATGGGGTTTAAGACCATGAGCCACATGGACTGTATACAATCTAATTACCTTGTATCTACCCCAGCGCTTAGTACAGTGCCTGGCACAGTAAGTGCTTAATAACTACCACAATTGTTATTATCTATTATTATTATTGTCTGGTCAATTGCATGGGAGAGTACATGCTGGTTTCAACTGTTTTTGTCTTTCTAGGTCCATAAAAACCTTACTGCTGGCCACGGGCTCCTAGTGGAGTTGATAATCACATTTCAGCTGGTGTTTACCATCTTTGCCAGCTGCGATCGCAACCGAACGGATGTCACCGGCTCAGTCGCATTAGCCATCGGGTTTTCCGTTGCCATCGGGCACTTATTTGCAGTAAGTTTCCAACGCCTCTAAATCCTAAAGCCTTTCGGCCCCCTCCCCTTACAAGGGGGCAGAAGATACATTTTTTATGGTAATTGTTAAGCGCTTACTAGTGCCAGGCACTGTTCTAAGCACTGGGGTAGATACAAACTAATCAGGTTGGACACAGTCCCTGTCCCACATGGGGCTCACAGTCTTAATCCCCATTTTACAAATGAGGGAACTCGGGCACAGAGAAGTGAGTTGACTTGTCCTAGGCCTCACAGCAGACAAGGGGCAGAGCTGGGATTAGTATCCGGATCCTTCTACTCCCAGGCCTGTGCTCTAACCATTAGGATTGCTGCTTCTCAGTTTATTATCAGAAGAAGCTTTTCAGTGTCCACCTGTTCCACTGTCAGTTCTCCAGACTGTGGATCGATCAACCCATCAATCAGTGATATTAAGTGCTTACTGTGTACAGAGCACTGCCCTAAATGCTCGGGAGAAAATTATCCGAGTTGGTAAACACTTTCCCTGCCCACAACAATACACCAATAATCTCTCCTAAATGGCATCCATGGTAATAGATAGTAATGAGTGACCCCAGCTATCGGCTTCCTTTTGATTGTGGCCTAGCTGAAGGTGTGCAGTCCTGGGAACCAGAAGAGTTAGGTATCCTACACTGTCACTGCCTTGCTGTGTGACCTCAGGCAGGTCATTTGCCCTCTCTGGGCCTCAGTTTCCTGAAGGGAAAAATAATACTCAGAGGGATGTCATGGAGACTCAAAGAGATAAGTATTGTCCAGAACAGTTTGGCAAAAGATTAAAAACTCCCTCTCTGCACATTGAAAGTATTATTATCATGTCTGAGTTTGTATCTCTTTTTTTTCCCCCCACAGATCAATTTCACAGGCTCCAGTATGAACCCTGCCCGCTCCTTTGGACCTGCCGTTATCACGGGAAACTGGGAGAACCACTGGGTACCTTAGATGAGAATTATAGCCTTTCTTATTTAAGCTAAAAACCACATCAATCATTTTACTTTTCATTCACTCCCTCCCTCCTGATGTGTGTCCCTGAAAATTGTATAGTGGTTAGAGCACTGGCCTGGGAATCAGAAGGACCTTGGTTCCAATCCCAGCTCCTCCACTTATCTGCTGTGTGACCTCGGGCAACTTACTTCACTTCTCTGTGCCTCAGTTACCTCATCTGTAAAATGGGGGACTGAGACTGTGAGCCCCACAAGGGACAGGGACCATGTCCAATTTGATTTGCTTGTATCCACCCCAGCGCTTAGTAAGGTACCTGGCACATAGTAAGCACTTAACAAATAGCATCATTATTATCTCCCCACCCTGACCTTTATGGCATCTCCCAAAGAGACAAGAGAAAAGCCAGCCCAGACTTGCTGCAAAACATCCGCACTTACATCTCTTCTTCACCTGCAGTAATGTTCTTTAAAATGCAGCATTCAGTGAGGAGTGCGTGACAGAGTCAGAATTTAGCATACTTAAAGGTTGTCTCTGTGAAGCAATTCATTCAACCATATTTGTTGAGCGCTTACTGTGTGCAGAGCACTGTACTAAGCGCTTGGGAAGTTTTAAAAATGGGGGCAGGGGTGGGTTTGTTTTTCAAATTGAGGTTGACCAAGGCTGCTAGGAAATAAAAGAAATCATACCTTTGAAAGCAAAGATGTTTGGAAGTATAGTCTACCTGCTCTGATTACCAAAGTGCCAAACCAATTAACAACATATGAACTGGAAGCATTGGTGGCGAGTGGATCCCAGTGCCTCAGTGACACAGTCTTTTCCAGGAACATCATAGAACTGTAGTTTTGAAGACAATAGGACCCGAAAAAAAACCCACACATGTGTCTTGCCTCCTGCCTAATTAAATGATACAGGTGTATCGCTTCAAGACTTCAGCCTTATCAGATCTATAGCATCTCTAATCGATTTTATTTGGATGGTTCCTTACCTCTGAGGAATCTGAGGCACTTCACGGTGAGCAACTGCTGTCATTTGAAAGACTAATTGCCTACAAAAGTATGATAGCAATTAAAATTAGTAATAACATACTGGGAAACGAAGCAGTGGCAAAGCCATTTAGTTTGGGGCTGATGTAAGATGTGTGAGAGGGTCAAGAATTCCTCATCCCATGCTTGTGAAGTAATAGATTCAATTCCATCTTCATTTAGTTTGCTTTCTTTTGAACCCATAGGAACAAAAAGGTGTCTTTCACTCCTAGCCCTGCCAAATTCAGGTTTATTGGCAGCAGGAAAACCAAAAGCCTATCAGGGATGGGATTGGCAATCTGCGATAGAAAAACCTGTTCTTTAAAAAACGAATTGGGATGTTCCCTTTCTAAACTCTGCCACTGGTTCTCTGGAATCACTGGAAATTTCAGTTTATGCAGAAATAAATCCAATGTTTCGCTTTCCCAGTCTCTGTGGAGGCTTCATTAGTTCAGAGTTTATTGGGATCCTGCAAAAAAAACAAATTCAATTCCAAGTCTTTTTTCATTCACAATGAAGAGAAAAAACACTTCATCTCTAACGAATCTGCAAAGTGAAAAATCTGTTGGTTGTGGGAAAGAAATATGTCTTCAATTAGTTACCTGCACATTGTAATGAAATGGCTCAAATTTCAGGAACAAGTGAGCTCTGTGCTGGTTGATTAAATCACAGGCTTTACCCTGGTGATATTAGTGGCAAATTGACTTAAACTGAAAACTAATTACTGATTCTTCCTGAGAGTCATTGCCAAATCTTGAGTGTTTCTATCTAATCTGTATTTCTTTACAGCCGTGTAAATAGTAAAATACTAAATGCATTTTTTGGCGAGAGAAAGCAGGAACATGAGAACGACCCATACAGAATGTCACGTCTTACCTTTTCACATTTGTATTCAGGCCTACAATTATTATTATTTTTCTTAAAGGGCAGGATTCAGTTTCTTTTTCAAAACGCAGAACTTTCCCTATCAGCTGATCATCCTGAGTTCGGATTTAGAAATAACTCTTTGGGTATCTGCTGCTCAGTTTAGAATCCCAGGGCTCCTTGAGGGCAACAAGCCTACGCAGAGCCAGTCTAATTAGTCTTTTTTTCAAGGAGGGACAAAGTCCGGGCATGTAGAGGAGGGTTTTCGTTCCCTGCCTTGGAAGGGTAGATAAGCTTCTTTTCACTATTTTTCCATATGAGATAAGGAAATTGGAGCCCACAGGTCGCCACCTGATGGTTGTTGTAGAAATGATTCAGAGTTGCGAGTTGGGCTCAGTCTTTTCCTAGAAGATACTGAATATGAGGTGATATTTTCTCGAAGTTTCAAGCAAGATTGTGATTTTTTTCATGTCTTTTCCAAGTAAAGGCTAGTTTTCTGTTAATAGGATGGATCTGATTCAAGGAACATTCCACTGGGGATACAAGACTGACACCCCCCACCCCTTCCTCTCCCCCACCCTACCTCCTTCCCCTCCCCACAGCACCTGTATATATGTTTGTACAGATTTATCACTCTATTTATTTTACTTGTACATATTTACTATTCTATTTATTTTATTTTGTTAATATGTTTTGTTTTGTTGTCTGTCTCCCCCTTCTAGACTGTGAGCCTGCTGTTGGGTGGGGACCGTCTCTATATGTTGCCAAGTTGTACTTCCCAAATGCTTAGTACAGTGCTCTGCACACAGTAAGCGCTCCATAAATATGATTGAATGAATGAATACAAGAGGAGGAGGAGGAATAGTATTTATTAATGATGATAATAATTGTGGGATTTTGTTAAGGACTCCCCATGTGCCAAGCACTGTTCTACATTTTATGGATGAGGTAACTGAGACACAGAGAAGTGAAGTGACTTGCCCAAGATCACACAGCAGACATGTGGAAAAGCTGGGTTTAGAAGCCACGTCCCCTGACTCCCGATCCCTTGCTCTTTCCACCAGACCATGTTGCTTCAAGTGCTTCCGGTTTGCAGAGCACTGTACTAGGAATAATGATAATTGTGATATTAGCAGAGAAGCAGCATGGCCTAGTGGATAGAGCACAGGCCTGGGTGTCAGCAGGACTTGGATTCTAATCCTGGCTCTGCTACTTGTCTGCTGTGTGACCTTAGGCAAATCACTTCACTTCTCTGTGCCTCTGGTACCTCATCTGTAAAATGGAAGTTAAGGCTGTGTGTCCCATGTGGGACATGGACTGTGTCCAATCTGCTTAGCTTATGTCTACCCCAGTGCTTCGTACTGTGCCTGGCACAGAAAAAATGCTTAACAAATACCATAGAAAAGAGAGAGACCTTGGGCAAGTCACTTATCTTCCCTATTTTGTGAAATGTAAAATATGGATTCAAAACCTGTTCTCCCTCCCACTTAGAGTGACTCCCACCCCGCCACCTCCACCATGTAGGACAGGGACTGTGTTCAGCCTGATTATCCTGCACCTATCCCAGTGTTTTGTACAGTGCTTGGCACATAGTAACAATTTAAAAATACCACAGTTATACAAAATGCCAAGTGGTGGAGTAGATACAGTGAGACTGGACACAGTCCCTGTCTGACATAGGGGTCACAGTCTAAAGGAGAGGGAGACCAGGTATTCAATGACCCCATTTTACAGATGAGGAAACTGAGGTGTGGCAAAATTAAGCATCTTTCCCGAGGTCATAGAATAGGCAAGTAGCCAAGTTAGGAACAGAACCCTGGCATCCTGACTCCTAGGCCCTTACTGTTTTGGCTAGGCCAGGCTACCTCCCGTTGTCCGTAGTGTTTATGAGAGTTTCAAGAAGAATGCAAATTTCATCTAAACTATCCACTCAGTAGGAAGAGAAGTGCAGAGAGATTAGGGTGCCAGACATCAAAGAGGAGAAAAGGGAGAGGAAAAGGGAAGAGAATAGGAAACCCCATCTTTTTTATGGTATTTGTTCAGTGCTTACTACTCATCAAACACTGTTCTAAGTCCTAGGGTAGATAAAAGTTAAGTTGGACGCAGTACTTGTACATATCTATTCTATTTATTTTATTTTGTTAGTATGTTTGGTTTTGTTCTCTGTCTCCCCCTTTTAGACTGTGAGCCCACTGTTGGGTAGGGACTGTCTCTATATGTTGCCAATTTGTACTTCCCAAGCACTTAGTACAGTGCTCTGCACATAGTAAGCGCTCAATAAATACGATTGATGATGATGTTGATGATATGGGTCTCACAGTCTAAGTAGGAGGGAGAACAGGAGAACTGAGGCACAGGGAAGTTAAGTGACTTGTCACACAGCAAGCAATTGGCAGAGTCAGGGTGAGAACCCAGGTCCTCTGACACCCAGGCCTGTGTTCTTTCTACAAGACCATGCTTCTTCAGGTCAGATCAATCAATTAGTGGGAGTTATTAATAAGCATTCTATTAATGATGTAATTCAGAGATCTGGGAATTGATGTCCTGTCTACCTATTTGTCTCCAATTCTGCTTTGTTTTTTTTTTTTTTAATAGTGTTAAGTGTGTACTATGTGCTAGGCACTGTACTAAGCACTGGGGTAGATACAAGCTAATCCAAATAGACACAGTCCATGCCCCACATGGGGCTCACAGTTTCAATCCCCATTTTACAGTCAAGGAAACTGAGGCATAGAGAAGTGAAGTGACTTGCCCAAAGTCACCCAACCAACAAGCGGTGGAGCCGGGATTAGAACTCAGGTCTTCTGACTTCCGGGCCCATGATCTTTCCACTTGGCCATGGTTCTTCCCTAGTCTTCCACCCAAGTCTTCTGACCCATCTCCTAAGTCACTTCCCCTATTTCATTTCTGCGTTTGGAGGATTTCCACCTGTGACCCTGGTATTTTTCCTCCTTTCCATAGATCTACTGGGTGGGGCCAATAATAGGAGCCGTCCTGGCCGGTGGTCTCTATGAATACGTCTTCTGTCCTGACGCCGAGCTCAAACGTCGCCTGAGGGAGGCCTTCAGCAAGGCCGCCCAGCCCGCCAAAGGTCACTATGTGGAGGTGGACAACAGCCAGAACCAAGTGGAAACAGATGACCTGATCCTGAAACCTGGCCTCGTGCATGTCATTGACATCGACCATGGAGAGGAGAAGAAGGGAAAAGAGGCATCAAGTGAGGTGCTGTCTTCCGTATGACTAGCAAGGAGCACCGGAAGCAGAGAAGAGCCAACGGAGTTGGCTACAGATTTCCTCCCCCCCATTAAAGAGACCGATCTGCTGTAATCGGGACACCCACTGGTCCTCAGGATGGAAGCAAACCCCTCCCTACCAGTCACTTCTTCATATCCTATTTTCCTTTCTCTATGTCAGCAGCCTCCCTGATTCAAGAAGAGGCAGAGAGAGGACTTCCAAATTGGAGGGAAAAAAAAAAGTCTTTCAGAATTTCCCCGATGGATGTCTAAGTGAAAGACCATCGTGAGCTGGAAATGTAGGTTGACATTTGAAGCTTGCCTGCAAGTGCCTAGTGAGTGACGTATTTATCCAATTCTGTTCCTATCTTTGACTTTCCTTGACTGGAGTCAACCCCAAATCTGATATCTAACCCAAGTAACATTTTCTGCAGATTTAGCAAGAGGAATCTTCAGCCCGGCACTAAGTTCACATTTGAGAGGATTTCTCTCTTGAGTTTTCTGTGCCAACTGGGAAATTACTGTGTTTTTGTTTTTGAACTACCTCCACAAGATAAAATGTTAAAGGGGGTTTTAAAACAGCAGTTCTTGCTAGTGGTTCTTTAGATCTGAATTTTGCTTTACTTGATTTTGTGCATAACCATCTTTATAAACCTAAGTTTCTATGAATATCACTTTCCCTTTGATCTAATATCAAACAGAAAATTCCCATCTCTTAAAATAATTGAAAAGCATTCACACGCACTACGTCTTGGTTGATTCCAATGTCCATCTGACAAAACATATCCACATCTTCCACTCACTGATGGCAGAATGCTGAGTTAAGATGGGGAAAGAAATTTGGAAATCTGTGTTCAGATATAGGAGGAAACAAAAGTTGATCTGTTTTTGGTGCACTTATTCAAATAACCTGACCCGAGCTAATTTATCTAACCTAAGTCTTTTAACCACTCTTCTGCTTTGCTTATGTTATTTTTTTAACATCCTAGCAAAGCTGAGGTAATATTAGTTTTGGTTTTTTTTAAACTTTGGTTAACTATATTTAAACACTGACTGTTTTGTTTTTTGCTTTTTGATAATGGAAATGTTTGGGTTAAGTTATTGTTAGTTGTTCTTATAGTTGATGCTTTTGAACCGAACAGTGAGAAAGACATTACTGCCATAAACAAATCTTGCAAACTTCCCCTGTCCAATTATATACAGGGAAGCTTTCTTTGGTTAACCTTTGCAAGAAAAACAATAAAAGGGGAATTAGGATGGCATGAAGAAGGCAGAGAAGGAGCTAGAGGGAGTTGGTGGGGAGAACGTCTAACTAATGATTTGTAGTTCTGAAGTGATTCCCTGCAAGCTTCTATTGCCGACATTTCTTGTGATCATTTCTATTCAGTTGTCTTTGCCTAAGGTCAGTAGAGTTCTGAGAAACCTTCTGTTCAAAATCAGCCTACCGGTTTAGACTTGATTTCAAACTCAGACAAGCGAATGCCAACATAAGTGAACAACAGTTAGTTGTAGTAAGTGCTAAACTAACACAAAGTGGTGTGGGAAGGTTTGCTTGGACATAGTTCAGAAGCCAAGCTGTCTTCTCCACCATCCATCTTTTGTTTGGCTCTGGTGGCTATAGACAAAGGTGAGAGTACTCCAGGGCTGATTAGTTTGAAATGTCAAATACTGCAGTCAAATTATCAAAGAGTCCAGAGCCCTAGGAAACATTATGGCCTAATGGCAAGAGCACAGGCCTGCGAGGCAGAAGATCTGAGTTCTAATCCTGACTCCACTGCTTGTCTGCTGTATGCCCTTGGGCAAGTCACTTCACTTTTTGGTGCCTCAGTTACCTCATCTGGAAAATGGGGGTTAAGATTGTGAGCCCTATGTGGGACAGGGACTGTGCCCAACCCAAATATCTTGTATCTACTCCAGCCCTTAGTACAGTGCCTGACACACTTAACCAGTGCTTAGAACGGTGCTTTGCACATATTAAGTGCTTAATAAATGCCATTATTATTATTAAATACCATAAAAAAGATGCTCAGCTAACTCTCAGAAAGTTGCTAAGATTTTGGTGTACATGGAAGAAGACCAGGATTCTCACATTTAGCCAATCAAAAATAAGAGTTAGGTTTTGTTGGGTGTTTTAATTGGAATTTGGAGGGAAATGATCGTTTTGGCTTTTATAAATACTTCGTGTGATTTTTTTTCATACTCTTCAGATTTCAAAGGGAAATGTGAACGCTTACTTGCTCCTGAGGTTTTTCTAGAGGTATGAACTGAATGAACACGTACCTCGTGAGAATGGCTCAAATTTTGGAGGGGGGGGGGGTTCCCCCATGTGGAAACATATTTTGTATTTCACTCAAGGCTCTGCCAGTAAAAAGTAATGAAATTGTACCTTTCTAATGACATCTACTCAGCAGGGTCTCTTGGCTTATGGGTACCACCAAATTATCCTCAGGAAGCCAAGACCCTTTCTCTTAATCCTTCCTTATTAAGGGAGTGCACAGAACCTGTCCCAGTAGAGTGCTGCTGTCAGATACATGAAAAAGGAATGAAAGACAGGAAATAGAGAAACCCAAATTAATTTCTCATCTGTACATTGGAAAGGATCACAAGACATTATCTCTCCAGAGGGTGGTCTCCCCACAGCAAAAAAGGGATTTTTTGGTGGGGGGGTGGTTTTAGCTTGGGTTGGGGAAGGATAAGAATCCTGGGTTTGGTTCCCATCTCTGCTATTTGCTTGTGCTGAGTGACCTTCAAAACAATCTGCTGCTACTCTCTTTGTTTCAGTTCCAGCCTATATTTGTTCTCAAGTTTTATCAATGCCCTGCTGGGCATTTAATCAGCGATATGGCCTGGTTCTTTTCTTTAAAAGAGCTGCCCACTTAGGTGAGCTCAGTGATGAGGTGGGTAGAGTCCAGTACAGAGACCATTGTGCCTACACACCTGCTTGTACTACAGCATATGCAGTCGGTCGATCAATCGATGGTACTTATTGAGCACTCACTGTGTGCAGAACATGAAATTAAACCCTTGGGAGAGTACATGGCAGTGGAGTCGGTAGACATGATCCCTGCTGCCATTTTCCATTCTGCCCCCGAGGGAGCAAGGCAGGGAGCACTGATTTGCATCCCCTAAGAGCAAAGAGAATGAGTTATTTATTTTCCACACTATGCCCCTTCTGTGACCATCCCCCGGCTTTGTGAGAGTGCTTTAAGAGTCATGGACCAAATTCTAGAGCAGCTGTGATTCCTTGTCTGTCTTTGTGACTCAATCCCGCCTTCCCGCATATCTAGACTGTAAACTTGTTATGGGCAGGGAACATGTCTGCTAATCCTGTTGTATTGTACCCTACCAAGCACCTAGTACAATGCTTTGCACATAGTAAACACTCAATAAACACCACTGATTAATTGATCTAACATCCCTGTACACTATAAATTTGTCATGGCAGGGACTGTGTCTACCAACTCTGTCGTAATCTCCCAAGTGCTTAATATAGTGTTCTCCATATGGCAAGCATACAATAAATACCCGTTGATTGACTAATCCCAATCCTTGTAGTCATACCCAGACCCATGAGTGGTTTCCAAGCCATAAATTATCTTCAGAAGGAAGGAGGGGACTTTGGAATGGGTGCTTTTTTTCCCTGAAGAATAATCTCCAAACTCGGTTGTAAACTCAAAAGGTCAAACATGCACAGTAACTTCTCTTGTGATCCAACATAGGATTCCTCTACTGCCTTTAGAAACATAATATGTCTGAGGGAGGGATTACCTTTATGGTCATAGAAGACCATAATGGATCTAAAAGGATCATCTTTCCATTCACATGTCAGTGAAAATTCTTATGAGTCGTGTAACAGGACACAAATCCAGAGTGATTTGAAAGCATAGTTTACTGTGGAGTTGATAAGCAAAAGGAAGCGTGTTTTACCCAAGTTGTCCAGGAGAAGGTGGATTAGCAGAGAATAGTTCCGGGCTTGGAAAACGTTACACACTAACTTAACTCACTTTTTAAACTGTCTTTTACTTACATGTCTGGTTGTGTATCCATGTTTATATTTTAGTGTCTTACATGGCGAATTCACAGGAAATGTCAATATTGAGATTATGTCCATCAACAACGATACATTTTAAAAACATATCCAGAGTTTTTGTTTTTTCCAGTTGCATGTGCTTTATTTTCCAAAATTAACGAGAGAAAAGACCCTTAAATCCATTCCTGGATAATGTGGGATTGTACAATTGGTCACAGAATGCAGTGCCTGCTTGTAAATTCAGTCAGAATGGTAATGTGCCCCTAGATGACAGTAATAGTAGTCCCAGTAGTAGTAATAGTAGTAATAATAATGGTATTTGTTAAGTGCTTACTATGTGCTAGTCACTGAACTAAGTGCTGGGCTAGATACAAGGTAATTGTGGTACACAGTTTCTGTCCCACACTGGGCTCACAGTTTTAATCCCCATTTTACACAGGAATAGTATCATTTACTGAATGCCCACTGCATGCAAAGCATCATACTAAGTAGTTGGAGAGAACAAAACTAAATGAGCACAAGAAATTTACACTCTAAGGGGGTAGACAGAAATAAAGCACATTTGCGAACACTCACCCCTAACTTCTTTTTAACCTTTCCAGCAACCAATGAAAAGGTGGGGTGAGAGATGGGGGGGGGGGGGGTAAGGAAGGGGGAGTGAGCAGGAGGGTAATTGGAACAGGTACCCCCAAATCTCTGCAGATTTGGGATAGTCAATCAATCAGTTGTATTTATTGAGCACTTACTGTGTGCAGAGCACTGTACTAAGCGCTTGGGAAGTACAAGTTGGCAACATATAGAGACAGTCCCTACCCAACAGTGGTCTCACAGTCTAAAAGCCAAGAACTGGGGGAGCAGGGTATGGTAGCACTGGAGGCAGGAGACAGAAAAATCTTTACTGCCCTCCCATTCTCAGTACTAGAAATGGGGTTCTCTAGACTGTTAGCTCAATGTGGGTAGGGAATGTGTCTACCCACTTCAGCATATTGTATTCCCCCAAGTGTTTAGTGCAGTGCTCTGCACCCAGTAAGGTCTCAGTCAATACCATTGATTGATTAATGTTGACAGTGATGCCTTGCCAGAGGAATTCTGTTTCTACTCCCTCATGTATAATCTAATCTCTTTGGCAATCATCAGTGTGGCCCAAAAAGTAACTATTCAGAAATTCCAAAATTCCAAAAATTCAGTGAGAGAGATGGCTTGCGTCGGGCACAATCACCTAAGAAGCAGCAAGGCATTGTGGAGAGAGCTCAGGCCTGGGAGTCTGGGGACCTGGGTTCTAATACCAGCTCTTCCACTTCCTCTGTGACCTTGGGCAAGTCAATTCACTTCCCTGTGCATCAGTTTCCTCATCTGCAAAATGATTCAATACCTGTTCTCCCTCCTGTTTGAACTGTGAGCCCCGTGAAGAACCTGGTTATCTTCTATCTACCCCAGAGCTTAGTACAGTGCTTGGTACACAGTAAGTGCTTAACAAATACCACAATTATCATTATTACCTATTGCACCTGACTTTCATTTGTAGCAAGTTACTTTTCTTCCCAGGAAGAAGTATGAGCTGCCTCTCAGTTGCCCAAAATGACAGTGACAGAAATCAATGCTCGGCATTTAATGCAAGACCCAAACATGTCACAGCTGTACTCTTGCAAATGGCTCATCTGAGGCCTCTGAAAATACAGATCAAATGGGGAGCACTATTCACTGCTGACAAAGCAAATTAAATTTAAGAGAAATTGCAGTGTTAACCGTTCCGACTGAAGTCAAAGAGATGGAAATGTAACTGATTTATATAACCCACCAAGATATATATCTAGGAGCTGTTCAGGATTAATTAAACATGCATGGAAATATATAAACAAGCATTTATCACTTTTATGACCCAAGTCACAGTAAAATTGTAATTCATGATAAACTGAGGAAAATAAACTGAACATATGGCCATGTTCACAGTTATTTATTAACTGAAATGCTAGCTGTTACCACAACATTAGAGTTAATTTTACAGAGCTTTAACTGCATTGCCTTGTGTTTGGAATAATCTATTACATATGATAAATCTGTTTGATCTCCATATGTTGGATCTCACACCATTTGGCTTTGGCAAATAAACTGTTTTCTGGTTTTTAAAAAAAAAAGTAAAGGTGGTGATTGATCTCTTTCCATTTCATGTATTTCTCTCAGGTTGGGATCAGTAGCGTGGAAGAATCAGGAATAACAGGAAGGACAGGACAAGTTGCTTCACTTCTCTGTGCCGTAGTTATTTCATCTGTAAAATGGGGACCAAGACTGTGAGCCTTCTGTGGGACAGGGATAGGTCCTGCCTGATTATCCTGTAGCTACCTCAGCCCTAACTAAAGTGTCTGCCATATAGTAAGTGCTTAACAAATACCCTCTAAGAAAAAAATGTCCAGGCCTGTCGGCAGCGATCGACCAGGCTCTCTTGGAGCAGAAAGCTCCCCACCCTCTACCATTCCCCTTCCTGGTCATTCATTCAGTCAGTCAGTCATATTTATTGAGTGCTTGCTGTGTGCAGAGCACTGTACTAGGTACTGTCCTTCCCTGTGGTCAGCAGTGTAAATGCAAACTTACTGTTCCTCTGTCCTGTGGGAAGAGGAGAGGAAAAGAGAGGACAGGAGGGGAGAGGTGAGGAGAATCCATCAGTCATTGATTTTTATTGAGCCCTTACTGTGTGCAGAGCACTGTACTAAGCTTTTGGGAGAAGGCATTATAACAGAGTCAGTAAACACAAGCCCCACCCACAACAAATTTACAGGCTAAGTGGGAGACAGTCATTAAAGTTGATGAAGGGTAGGGAAAATACAGTATAAGAATATTCATGTAAGTATTGTGGGGCTGGGGTGCATATCAAAGTGTTTAAAGGGTACACAGCCAAGTTCATAATCGATGCAGGGAGGAGGGAAGGCATCTTGAAGGAGATGTAATTTTAGAAGGGGTTTTGAAGGGAGAGAGAGTGGTGGACTGACAGATATGAAGGGGGAGGGAATTTCAGGCTTGAAGGAGGATGTGGGCAAGTGGTGGGATAAAACTCCAATGTTTCCACCTTCCTTTTCAAGGAGGACTTTTTCAGAATTCATGCCCTTTCCATAACTACATGAGATTGTGGTGTCTTTGAACCTCACTACAGGTGATCTTCAATAAACTATCGAGAGTGACCCCCTTTGAACTAATGTCACAAAAACAAATCTAGTAAAGTGACAGAGTTCTTTGGAAGGGCATATGAAAAGATTATGAAAACCCTTCTACTATTTACTCTCAAACAAATGCTCTGTAACAAAAGATGGGATTGTTCTTGCTTTTTTCTTACAAAATGCTTTCCACCCTTGAATTAAAAAGTTGAAGACTTGTCCTCAACCAGACCAGTTTAACTCTTTCTCTTTAATCTCCACAGCCCACCCAAATTGGTAAGATGGTTGGGAAAATCTCAGTAGAGATCTGAGCAATTTTTATGAAGGAATGAATAAAGCTGGTCTGAATCATCCCTTCATTTTAGAGAATTACATGTGACATGATTCAGGAAATAAGAATGTTTCTTACAAAATGTTGTTGTTGTCTTATGCTGTCGAGTCGTGTCTGACCCATAGTGACACCATGGACACATCTCTCCAAGAACGCCCCACCTCCATCTGCAGTCGTCTGGTGGTGTATCCATAGAGTGTTCTTGGTAAAAATACAGAAGCGGTTTACCATTGCCTCCTTCCGCACAGCAAACCTGAGTCTCCACCTTCGATTCTCTCCGATGCCGCTGCTGCCTAGCACACGTGAGTTTTGACTTGTAGCAAATTGCCTTCCACTCACTAGCCACTGCCCAAACTAAGAATGGAATGGATATGCCTCTTCCTGACTATCCCTTCTGTAGTTGAAACTGATACAGTACTGGAAACTCTTCAGTTGTGACCCTGAGAGGTGTTCAGAATGTTATATCATCACAATTTCAAGGTCCCTGGGAAATACTTGTTTAAGGATATTCTACAATTTTTCAACACTCACTAGAAGATCTCTTGAGGCAAGCAAAAAAAGTCATCATCTCTTCTTTCTTTTCCTTCTTCTCCTCCCCCTCCTCCTTCTCTTTCTCCTTTTTCTTCTTTCTCTTCCTCCTCTTCTTCCTTATCTTCCTCTTCTTCCTTCTCTTCCTCTTTCTCTTCCTCTTCTTTCTCTTCTTTCTCTTCTTCTTGCTCGTATTCCTTCTCCATCCCTCCTCCTCATTCTGTCTCCTTCTCCACCTTCTCCTTCTTCTCCTTGTTTCTCTCTCTCTCTACTAAGTGTTAAGAATCCTCCCTGCTCTCGATAAATTTATGATGTAATCATGTGAAATATGTGCTGAGATAAATGTTGTGGATTTTAATCACAGAGAGTTTTATAAAATCAATTCAACTGGAACCCAACCAAAAATCAGGCTGCACTTTCCATTATCATCATCATCATCATCATTATTTATTAAGTCCTTCCAATGTGTCAAGCAAAATTCTAAGCATTAGGATTGATACAGGAAAATTAGATTAGACATAGCAATTTGTAAGAGTGAGGGAGGACAAGCATTTCATCACCATTTTCCAGATGAGGAAAGTGATGCACAAAGAAGGGAAGCAACTTGCTCATGGTCACACAGCAGGCTAGTTGTACTCTTTGCCCAAGTAAGCATCACTTTCCCTTTCAAATGACATTCTCAATTTGAAGCTTATCAATAGAAAAATCTGAATTTTTCCTAAGCAAAGATTCTAAAAATTGTATTTCCCATTAAAAAAAAAACCAATGTATTTAAGCCTACATTATCTACGGTCCTCTAGACTGTAAGCTCTTTGTGGGCAGGGAATGTATCTACCAACTCTGTTGTGTGATACTCTCCCAAATACTTAGTACTGTGCTCTGCACACAATAAGGGCTCAATAAATATGATTGATTGATTGTTAAATAGTAATAATAATGAAGGTATTGTTAAGCACTTACTATGTGCCAAACACTGTTCTTAGCACTGGGGTAGATGCAAGGTAATCAGGTTGTCCCATGTGGGGCTCACAGTCATAATCCCCATTTTACAGATGTGGTAACTGAGGCACAGAGAAGTTAAGTGACTTGCCCAAAGTCACACTGCTGATAAGTGGCAGAGCCGGGTAGATAGAGCCCAGACCTGGGAGTGAGAAGGTCATGGGTTCTAATCCCAGCTCTGCCACATTTCTGCTATGTGATCTTGGACAAGTCACTTCACTTCTCTGTGCCTCAGTTACCTCATCTGTAAAATAGGGATTGAGACTGTGAGCCCCACATGGGACAGAGACAATGTCCAACCTGATTTGCTTGTATCCACCCCAGCACTTAATACAGTGCCTGGCACATAGTAAGCTCTTTGCAAATACCACTGTTATTATTATTATTATTATTCAGTGCCAGTAAGTGAATCTTGTACCCAAAACATTAAGGTGTTCAGTTTCTTATCACAAAATATTTGACTGACAGCTTCCTGTTGTCCCAGATACCTAAGATCCTGAAGAACTCTCGGAATGATTAAAGGGTGGGAATAAAGGGAATTGTTCTAATGAATGTAGGATAAGAAAAAACTGAACACTGCCAGTGTAGCCTATTCAGCCCCATGGTTCATTGTAGTTAAATCATTTATAATTCTTCCAACCAAAATGAAAAAATTCTCATCAATGATGACATTTTCATCTCATCAAAGATTAATCACAAGAGTATTGTAATTCTGAATCCCTTCACCTCAGTTCAAATGAAAAGTAATTGTCAGCCTTCATTTTAATTTCAACCATTACATTCACCCTTCCATGTTCTGGCTTTACCCTAATCTGGCCCATTATGTTCTCTAAGGTTACAAAGCATGTCATTTTTTTCCCTGATTCCACCTACTTGGAAAGAATTTTGCTACCTGAATATAAGGTCCAAACTTCGACATAAAATTACTCTGTTATAGTGTACTCTCTCAAGAGCTTAGTACAGTGCTCTGCACACTGCAAACACTCAATAAATACCATTGATAATGATAACAGAAATAGCTCAGGTGGAAGTGTTTCCATGGAATACCAAAGCAGAGAGAGTCAGAAATTCTGAACTTTGTGTAAAATGGAGATCTAATACCTGTTCTCCCCACTACTTAGATTGTGAATCCCAAGTGGGACAGTGATAGTGTTTGATCTGATTATCTTGCTTCTACCCCAGCACTTAGTACAGTGCTTGACACACAATCAGTGCTTCACAAACACAAGTATTATTATTATGCCTTTTAAATGCAGCATAATTTTCTAGAGTACTATTTGTATTCAGGTAACAGTGGCGTTAATTATCATTTTTCCTATGCAGTTCCCCCTAAAATGATTTTGTGCATTTTGCAACATCTGATTGTTAGCATTTAAGACAGGCTCACATAAGCACTTCAAACACTCACATTCTCAGTGCATCGTTGAAGTTGGTTTTATTTGCAAAGAATGGGAATGAAGGGTCTCAGAAAAAGTTCCTTTACTGAAAGCATCACCTCAAAGATACTCTCTGTGCCGAGCAAGAGTGAATCCATCTCAACTATCAAATGATTATCAATCAATCAATAAATGGTATTTATTGAGTGATTTCTCTGGGAAGAGCATTTACTAAGTGCTTGAGAAAGTTCACTACAAGTTGGTAAACACGATCCCCACCACAAGGAGCTTAAATTGCCTAATGCTGTGATTTTCCTAAGAGATTTCTTTCATTTCATTCACTTATATTTTTATGGTATTTATGGAGCACTATGTGCCAAGAACTCTGCCAAGCACTGGGGTAGTTAGAAGATCATGAGACAGGCCAGAGTCTCTGTCCCACATGGGGCCATTGTCTAAGGCATCTTACCCTATGTTACAAATGTCATTCTCAACAACAATCTGGTGAGAGAAGCACTGTCCTCCCCAACTTTAAAGATAAGGAAACTGATGGTAAGTTACTTTCACAAAGTCACACAGCAGGGCCAGTTTTTGGAACTAGAACCTAGATCTCTTAACTCCCAGAACCACACTCTTTCCACAGGATTACTCTACACACCAGCCCATTATCAACTCATCATATAAGTGGCAGGGTTTTAGTGGAAAGAGCACAGGTTTGGGAGTCAGTGAACCTGGGGTTTTAGTCCCAGCTCTGTCTCTTGCTTGCTGTGTGACTTTGGGCAAATCACTGCACTTCTGTGTGCCTCTCAATTCTTCATCTGCAAAGTGGGATTTTTTTTTTTTTTGGTATTTGTTAAATGCTTACTATGTGCCAGGTACTGTATTAAGCACTGGGGTTGATATAAACTAATCAAGTTGGGAAAAGTCCATGCCCCACATGGGGCTCACAATCTTAATCCCCATTTTACAGATGTGGAGACTGAGGCCTTGGGATTCAAACCTCCTCCCTCAAATTTAGACTGGGAGCCCTATGAGGGGAAGGGACTGTGTCCACTCCGATAATCTCATATCTACCCCAGTGCTTAGTACAGTGCTTAACAAATACCACAAAAGAATTATTTAAAAAAAAACACACTCAGTGGATAGTTCTCTTTATGGGCTAGGATTCATTCACTCAATCGTATTTACTGAATGCTTACTGTGTGCAAAGCGCTGTACCCACTTCCAAACAAAATCCCATTAACTAATTAAATTTTACTTTATTAATAGGTTTTTCGACAACGTTGACCTAAAAGTCCTTCATATGCTTTTTATCCCCACTCCTCAAGTAAGTGTTCACATCCTCCTAAATCATATTCTGTTTTTATGCAATAATTACAGTTATTGAATCTCATCCCTCTAGATTAAGACTTCAGAGTTCTTTTTGTTGGTTCTGAATAAGGAGAGGGGGACCCTAATCCGGGAAGGTTATTCAGCAGTAATCTCCTGGGATTTCTACTTTAACCTGTTTTTGATTTTTTCAATATCAAGCTCCCTCCCTCCCTTTCCCCCATATCCCCGCCCCCCACCCCACATCCAGACAGTAGGTAAAAGACAAAATAGCAACCCAAGAAGGTGATGTGGTAGCAACATTCCCCCCAAAGTAATCAGGAGCAAAAACTGTAACCATAATAACAATTTTCTCATAGTAGTGATAATTATCGGGCAGCCGTCAGAGAAAGGGTTGCCATGGAAACCCTGGGACAATGAAAAATCAAGCAGCTGAAAATCCATCACAATGGAATGTTGTGCCTGAAACTTGAGGGGAAGCGCACGCATTGTATCATCAGAAGAGAGTCAGATAAACACTAATCTTTAGTGATTATACATGATGGAGCTAAGGACAAAATGGCTAGCCACGCTCAGGAGTATCTGCCGTTTGCCTTCAGATGATACTCCCAAGAACAGCTGCGAGAGATGATTCAGACCAGCTGCACTGTAAAGAACGTATACAGCCAAGCAAGACTGTTCCAAAGGCCACCTTTTCCCTCTTTCACAGCTGTCCGGAGCAGTTCAAATTTAGTAAGAGCACACTTTGCTCTTTAAGGCAGAATGCAGGAACTGTTGGTACCCAGGGGCTGGATTGTGGATTTAAACTCCTCTACAGCCCTTTCCAAACAAAATCCACAAAGAACAGCGATCTGGAAGGAGGGCAGAAAAATCCCATCTGTTAGTGTTAGCTATTTATAATCCCCACACCAGCTCCTCCACCAATCCATACCACTTACTATGACCACTGCAATCCTAATTCATTCCACAATTAAGTTCTCTCTCCAATAACTAGGGAGGGAATTATGCTTAACTGGGGAGGATGTTGGTAAGCCTTGACCTTGAAGCTGAATCTATGCTGAGAAGTCAGTCATCTTGACCTGCCATTTGAGGACACGGAGTTTTAATTGTCCACCATTTAATAATAATAATAATAATAATGGCATTTGTAAAGCACTTTGTGGCAGGCACTGTACTACATGCTGGGGTGGATGTGGATACAAACAAATCAAGTTGGACATAGAACATGTCCTATGTGGGGCTCACATGCTAAATCCCCATTTTACAGGAGGGGAAACTGAGGCCCAGAGTAGTAAAGTAACTTGCCCAAGGTCACACAGCAGACAAGTGACAGAGCAGGGATTAGAACCCAGGTCCCTCTAATTCCCAGGCCCATGCTCTATCCATTAGCCCGTAATGTTTCTCTACAGAGCTTCCAGGTTATCTGCCCCTCTGGAGCCAAAGAGTGAGAGAGTGTGAATGGTTCAACTCAGCTGTCCCCACTATAAATGCATAGAGTTGGTTCAGATGATGGCTGTGAGCTCGTTGTGGGCAGGGAATGTGTCTGTACTGTACTCTCCCAAGCACTTAGTACAGTGCTTTGCACATAGTAAGCACTCAATAAATATGAATGAATGAATGAATGGAGAGAAATCATGGGCCTCAGTCATTACTCTGTAGCAATTCCCGTCAAGTGACCAGTTTGTCCCGAGGCAATGACCATCAAGTAGGATTCACCCCACCCCCACACCTGTCCTTGTGGACCCCTCCCCATAAGTCACCAGCTTTGGGGTTTTCACTGGACCCCCCACACCCAGAGATACCACAAGAGCCCAGATGAAAATCCTCTGGAGCGGCAGTTAATAAAATGAGAATTTAGAGTCAGAAACTGGGCACTCCTGGAGAACACACAGAAATAAAATGCTCTTCCTGCCCTCCAGGAGCTTATGATCCAGTGTAGGGGAGGCTGAGGGCCTCTTCATTAGCTACATCACAGAACTGTTCAGCAACAGTGAGAAAGGAAATTCCCCAGGGCCCAGGCAGTTGGAGGCTTGGCAATCCTATCTCTAAGGAGGTAAGAGGGACACTTCACATAGTGCAGGCTATGGAGAACACCTCAAACCAACACCATCATCGATCATTCCCATTGACCTCCTATCCAGTGGGCCAAAGGAGCCAGAGGACTTTCAATAAATTTATAAATAAATAAAAAATAAATAATAAGCCTTCAATAATTAAATAAATAAGTGCTATTGAAAAATCACATACAAAAATGCAATCTTCCAACCCTAGCCATTCCTGACCACAGGCCGCTTTCGTTGCCCTGAGGAAGTGAAAATTCAGAGGCCAACAGGAGGACACTTCAGACCAACCCTGCTTGAGCAGGAGGGACAGATTTGCAATCTGAGAAGCGTTCCCTTGAAACGGGGCTTCTCGCAGAGGTTAGTATGGGTCAAAAGGAGACGAAAGGAAGCAGGATCAGTTTGGAAGCGTCTGGAAGATAAAATAGGCCCCTGTGCCTTTCCCTTTCATTAAGATTTCCATTTCTTAAGACTCCAGAGGCTGGAGTCAAGAGGTGAATGAATGTAAAAGGTGGCTCTGGGGGATATTCAGATCCAGGCAGGGCTGGCTCAGTCATTTAGGCCGAACAGGCAGTTGCCTCCAGCAGTGAAATATTGGGAGCGATGAAAATGTGTAGGGATTGTATATTGTATGACTGACTACTGCCTTAAGGGGACGGACATTTGCCAGACCACCCAGGGCGGTGAAAGCCTTCAGAGTCCAAACTGGATTCAATCAGGGGCATACAGTATTGATTTCCCACATTAAATTACACTGAAGTTTTTTATTATTGGCAGCAGATAGTTCTCATTATTTGTAATGCCTATGTGTCTTTCCTCTAGAAAAAAGATTAGAGAATCGTTTTCCTGAGCTGTACTCTGCTGACTCTATCAAATCTATCCAAAAAACAATCCTAAAACAAGCACGTGACCTGATTATGCAGTTCTAAAGCCTTCTATCCATTTTTTTTTTCTGTTTGTTAATGGTATTGGTTAAGCACTTACTATGTGCCAAGCCCGTACTAAGTGCTGGGGAGATATAATAATCAGGTTGAACACAGTCTCTGTCCCACATTGGGCTCACAGTCTTAATCCCCATTTTACAGATGAGGTAACCAAGGCACAGAGAAGTGAAGTGACTTGTCCAAGGCCACACAGCAGACAAGCGGTGAAGCTGAGATTGGAACCCAGGTCCTTTTGATTCCCAGGCCCTTGCCCTATCCAATAGGTCACACTGCTTCTTAGCAGTTCCTTTGAACTTAAGACCAGCTGGGAAAATTCTCTAAATTGCCTTTGTTAAAGACAAGAGAAAAGAATCTTAGGGGCTGGATTTCTTGGTATGTAGATGTGTAGATTGGTGTGCAGATTAGTCTTTAATGCAACAACTATGATCACTGAGCCTAAAAAGGCCATCTTTGCATTATTTCGCTGGGTTCATTTAGTTTTCAGCCAGGGCACCCTCAGAGATAAATGGAGATACTTCAAACACTGATCCCTTATAGATGTGAAAATGTGTATTTCCACTTGGTTGACACTGATATTTGTTTTTGAAGTATGATGAGAACAGATACTCCACATATCATTCGTTTTCCTGCTAGGAGTTAGTCTTGCTTACGCTTTTGTCCCCCAAAGGTATCATGAAAAATAAAGGCAGAAGCATCTTTAAATCTCCAGGTTATAAACTGTTCACAGATGAGACGCCTCTAATTGAGGCGGTGGCAAAACTTATGGTGGGCTCCAACAAACTCAGTGTGATAAATATGATAAAGCCAAGCATGAGGTGGGAAATCTTAGGTTACAGCTGGGCCTTAGAGGTCTAATATAATATGGCCCTCTGGGGTCATTGACCATAATGATGATTGGTTACTTCTTGACTTGCAACAAGTCAGCATGGACTGGCTTCTACAAAACCAGGTTGCGTAGTTCTATCATAACAGAATATCCTTTTGCAGGCCACCTTCAAGATGACTGACAACTGGCACCTCAGTTGCTTCTCTCCACCCTCTCTTTCCTCTCCATTAATATGCCCGGGCTCAGGGACTGTCCTGAGACAGCCAGAGTGACAGCAGAGGAGGACCAGATCTGGGGACAAAATTAGCCTGAAATGTTCCCTGACACAAGGCAGGTAGGCTGATTTCAGGGTTAATGGTTTGGGCCCTGATGGAGGATTGGTGTTGTGAGTTAATAGTAAATGTGGTACTTGTTAAGTGCTTGCTGTATGCCAAGCACTATATGCTAAGCACTGGCATATATAGGAGAATCAGATTGGACACAGTTCCTGTCCCACGTGGGACTCCAATCTAAAGGGGAGGGAGAACAGGTAATGAATCCCATTTTGCAGGTGAGGAAATCGAAGCATAGAGATGTTAAGTGCTTTTGTTGAGAATGTGTCCGATCTGATTCCCATGTATCTATCCCAGTGCTTAGTGAGGTGGTTGGCACATAGTAAGCACTTAACAGCTGATAAGTGGTGGAGTTGAGATTAGAACCCAGGTCTTCTGACTCCCAGTCCTGTGCTCTTTCCACTGGGCCATGCCGCTTCTCGTGCCGGTCCAAGATGAGTCAAACTGAGCCATAAAACAGATGTTTCTCCTGAAACAGTCTCAACAAAAGCAATTTAACTAGGTAAACAGGACCAAAATTCACTTTTTTATGATTATTATCAGACTTTTAGGAAAACGCACAAGTACCTTGGAAAAAAGATAAGGCAACAGGCTGTATGCATCTACTCTAGTTAGAAAAATGATGACAGCCAAACCTGTTGGGGACATTTTAAAGTGATATCTACCCCATATTAAAAAAAAAAATTAGTCCTTAATGTTTTCCTTCCCCCACCCAAGCAGAACTAATTATTTAATTGGTTAACTTGTGAATCTATTTCATCACACCAATTCTTCCATACCCTCCTCAGCATCACACCTGGAGAGTTTCCAGTACTCTATCAATCTCGACTATGGGAGGGAGAGTCAAGCAGAGGCACACCCATTTCATTCCTAGCTTAGCCAGTGGCTAGTGAGTGGCAGGCAATCTGCTACAAAAGTCAAAACTCACCCAGGCCAGGCAGCAGCGGCACGGGAGAGAGTCAAGGGCAGAGACTTGAATTGGCTGTGTGGAAGGAGGCAATTTCATTCAATCGTATTTATTGAGCGCTTACCAAGAAAACTCTACAGATCCACTTCCAGACAATTACAGGTGCAGAGTGGGGCATTATGGAAGGGAACTGAGGCCCAGAGAAGTGAAGTGACTTGCCTAAGGTCACATAACAGGCAAGAGGTGGAGCCCAGACTAAAACCCATGTCCTTCTGAAACCCAGGCCCATGCTCTAACCACTATACCACTAGGTCTTGCTGCTTCTCCTGCTTGAGAAGCTTCCTCTTTCATTCAATTAATCATAGTTATTGAGGGCTTACTGTTTGCAAAGCACTGTACTAAGCATTTGAGAGAGTACAATATAGCAATAGAACAGACATTTCCTAGCCTCGGCTGAAACATCCTGCATCTTCCGCCCAAGTTCGGTCCACCCAGAAATGTCCTTCCATGTCCTCTGTAGCTTCTGGAAGAAGGCAGGACAAAGTTTCTGGAAAACCGCAGTGTGCCTTGTTAAAAATCCCCTGGAGGCACTACAAAGTATGCTTGATCCATATGCATATGGGATGTCTCTGAGGCACTGCTGCCCTTAAGGTATATTTTTGGCAGGAGGACATTTTCCCAAATGAGGCAGGGAACAATGATGAATCATATGTGTGGGAAGGAAAAGCCCCTAGGCAATGTACAGTATTTATTCCCTTTTGTATCTTTTTTTTGCCTCCTCCTGTATTAATGGGTTCTGCAGTGACCTGCAACAGGGTTTTGCCAGCTAAGAGAAAGTGGTAGATTTCCCAGGCATATCATCAGAGGAGGGGAAAGAGGGGAGGAGCAACAGATGGAGACAAAGGGGATGCAAACTGCAGAAGAGATGGCAGCTCCAAAACCCCAAGTTTCAATGAAGCCTCCCTAGAGGCCACTGAAAGGGAGGAAATCTAGTCCAATAGAAGCCCTGGGTGTTCTGTCTCCTCACATTCTCTGCACCGGAAGACAGATTTTAGCAGAGGAAAGGTCAGATCCGAAGCCTGTCTCTCACTTAGTTGGACAGCATCTCTAAGAGCTCCTACTGAGATTGTCTGTAGGCCCGGGATAGTGCTTTTTTGGGTAAACACGCCTGTTAGCTATGGGTAATGGAAGCTGAAACCATACACTGGCATAATCAATCACTCAATCAATCAGTCAGTGCCACTTACTGAGCACTTACTGTGTGCAGAGCACTTAATAATTCATTCATTCGATCGTGTTTATTGAGTGCTTACTGTGTACAAAGCACTCTACTAAGCACTTGGGAGAGTACAATATAACAATAAACAGACACATTCCCTGCCCACAATGAGCTTAAAGTTTAGAGCACTGTACTAAGCACTTGCAAGGGTAAAGTGCAATAGAAAAGGTAAACCCAAACCCAGACCACAAGGAATTTACAGTCTGGAGGGATAAATAGAAAGATAGATGCATGGTTGTATACACAGATAGATAATAGATCAATCAACTGACTTTATTGAGCTCTTGCTGTGTGCTGAACACTGTACTAAGTGCTTGAGAGAGTACAATATAACAATATAACAGAGTTGGCAGGCACGTTCCCTGATCACAGCAAGCCTACAGCCTAGAGGTGGAGACAGACATTAATATAAGAAATTAAATTATGATTATGTACTTAAGTACCATGGGGCTGAAGAAGGGGTGACTAAAGGGAGCAAATCCAAGTGCAAATCCAAAGTGGGGGGTGGGAGGGAAAGAGAGAGAGAGAGAGAGAGTCTAAACTCCTGAAAATTCTTTGTCTACTTCTTTTGGTTCTGCAGATTTTCTTGGTACTTTTAAAGCCATCTTGGAAACCCGGTAAGGAAGCAGAGAGGCCTAATGAGAAGGGCAGGACAAAGAATCAGGAGACACAGGTTCCAGTCCAGGCTCCGCCACTTGCTGGTTGGATGACCTTGGACAAGTCACTTATCCACTGTGCTTCAGTTTTTTCATCTTTAAAATGGGGAGAAAATGCCTGTTCTCTCTCCATCTTAGTCTGTGAGCCCCATTTGGGATAGGGACCTTGTCTAAACTGATAATTTTGTATCAATTAATTAATCAATCATATTTATTGAGCGCTCCCTATTTCCCACAGGGAATGCTAGGGGCAGATGCACTTGGGTACTAAGCACTTGGAAGAGTACAATACAGCAGATTTAGCAGACATGTTCCCTGCCCACAATGAGCTTACAGTCTAGAGGGAGAGACAGACTTTAATATGAATAAATAAGTAATTTATAATACATAATTTAAAATATATATATAAATGCTTTGGGGTGGGGGGTGGAGAGAATATCAGGTGTTCAAAGACCACAGATTAAGGTGCATAGATGATGCAAAAGGGAGAGGGAGCCAGGGAAAAGAGGACTTTAATCAGGGAAGACCTCTTGGAGGAGATGATGATGATGATGATGGTATTTGTTAAGTACTTACTATGTGCAAAGCACTGTTCTAAGCACTGGATGTGACCTTAGTAATTCTTGAAAGGTGGAGAGAGTTTTGGTCTATCATATAATAATAATGATGGTATTTATTAAGCGCTTACAATGTGCCAAGCACTATTCTAAACACCAAGCACTGTTCGGCATAGGAAAGGGATCGGCAGCAAGATAGATGAGACCGGGGCACAGTGAATTAGTTGGCGCTAGAGGAGTGGAGTGTATGGGTAAGGCTGTTGGCAGAGATTGGTGAGGTGAGGTAGGATGGGGCAAGCTGATTAAATGCTTTAGAGCCAATGGTAAGGAATTTCTGTTCGATGCAGTGGATGAGCAACCACTGGAGGTTTTTGAGAGGTGGGGAGACTGAACATTTTGTTGATAAATGATTCGTATGGTAGGAGAAGTATGGATTGGAGTGGGGAGAGGCAGGAGTCTGGGAGGTTAGCTAGAAAGCAGATGAAGTAGTCAAGGTGGGAGAGGATTGGCATGGTAGCAGTTTGGATAGAGAGGAAAGGGTGGATATAGCAATGTTGTGAAGGTAGAACTGACAGTATTTGGTGACAGATTGAATATGTGGGTGGAATGGGAGAGATGAATCGAGGACAATGCCAAGGTTAATTCTGAGTAGCACGGGACTCTAGGGGTTAGTGAATAATAAATAAAGTATTCCTTCTTTTGTTAAGAGCGTCTGTCCCTGTTCATTAAGGCTTATTCTGGGTTGCTACAGGAAGTGCTTGGGGCATATAGTGGCACTGGGAAGTCTCTCCCTGATAAAGCTACCAAGAAGTTTGAAATATGCTGCACTGTGGGATCAGAGAAACGGACTAATGGCCCTTCCCCTTCTCTGATTTCACAAACTCTCTCCTTCCCTTTCTCTCTCTCTTTCCCCTCACTCACTGCACACTCTCCCTCTCTTTCCCCCTCACTCATTACACAAACTCTCTTCTCCCTCACTCATTACGCAAACTCTCTCCCTTTCTTTCTTTTCTTGCTCCCTCTTACCCCTCACTCATTATACAAAGTCTCTCCCTCTTTTTCTCTTCTCTCTTCCCCCTCAGTCACGTAAATTCCCACTTTATCCCTTTCTTCTTCCTCACTTATTACACAAACTTCCTCCCTTTCTCTCTCTCTGTCCCCCCTCACTCATTACACAAACTCTCCCTCTTCCCTCTCACTCATTACATGTCTCCCTCCCTCTCTGTCTCCTCTTCTTTCTCTCTCTTGTCCCTCTCATTACACAAATACCTCCCACCATGTTTTCTCTCTCTTCCCCTTCACTCATTACACAAACTCTCCCTCTCTTTCTCCCTCTCTCCTCCCTCACACATTCACAAAATCTCTCCCTCCCTTTCTATCTCTGCTTCTGTCTCTTGCCCCTCCCATTATGCAACCTTTCTCCCTCCCTTTCCTTCTCCCTCCTTCTCCCTTTCTCATCCCCTTTACTCTGTTACACAAAGGCTCTCCCTTGTCACCCTCTCCTCCTCCCTACTACACAAACTCTCCTTCCCTCTCTCTCTCTCTCTCCCTCCTGCTCCCAGGTTTACACCAATAAATTGTTCAGATAAGTCAAGTTGAAAAAAATGCCTCAGTCTCAATCAATCAATGGAACTGATTTAGTTCTTACTATGTGCAGAGCACTGTTCCAAGTGTTTGGGAGAGTACAGTATAACCGAGTTGGCGGACACATTCCCTGCGTACAAAGAATTTATAATCCATCTATTTGGGATAAAGGAGGGGGTTTTCTGCCCTAAAAATATAGTTATTTGGGGACAAAGTGTATTTTGGGTTTGAATCCACTTTGAATTGACAACAACAAAGATAAATTTACCCTCAAAGAGTGATCCTCATGGGCGGATTGTCCCCAGTCAGTGAAATCCACCCAGGTGGTAATAGCAGTTGAATGTGAGGTCTCAAAGATCTTCCAAAATTAATGGGAGATCAGAAAATGGGTTGCTTCTTTTCAAAGATTCTTAGCTACAACCTGTTTGACAAATGATTTTGTTTTGATTTCTGGGTCTTTGAGGATGGGGTTGGTGAGGGAAGAAAACTAGCTACCTTTTAAAGTGAATGTCAAATTCCAAAATATACCTTTTTATGTAATTTGCTAAGCACTTGGTGTGTGTCAAGCCTTGTTTGAAGCACTGAGGGTAGATACAAGTTTATCAAGCCAGACACAGTCCCTGTCCCACATGGGGCTCACAGTCCAATTAAAAGAATTAATTGGAATTAAAAGTCCAAGTAGGCAGGAGAAAAGGTTTTGATAAGCTAGAAGGAGAAATTCCAGCTCAGTCACTGCCCACCTGAGCCAGCCAGTACAACATAATAACAATAATAATAATAGTAGTAATAACTGTGGTATTTGTTAAGTGCTTACTATGTGCCAGGCACTGTACTAAGTGTTGGGATAGATACAAGCAAATCAGGTTAGACACAGTCCCTGTCCCACATAGGGCTCGCAGTTTTGATCCCCATTTTACAGATGAGGCAACTGAGCCACAGAGAAGAGAAGTGATTTGTCCAAGATCACACAGCAGATGGGTGGCGGAGAGGGATTAGAACCCATGTCCTTCTGACTCGCAGGCCTGTGCTCTATCCACTATGCCATGCTGATTTTCACAATATATGACCCTAGTGCTATTTTTCACGGGCTGGAAGATATTTTTAAAAATAAACCCTCTCAGGTGATGTTCTCTTTCTACTCAGGTGATGTTTCGCTCATTCCCAGAATGTTTTTCTGTTGTCTCTGCAGCTATCATTTATCCATGTTCCACCATTCCTCTTTGTCCCCTTAATTCAAGTTTCACACTGGCTTTTGATTGGTGGGGTGGCTCTGAAGGGGAGCTTGGTTTTGGATTGATGATCTTTCTCTGAATTGAGCAACCTGCAAAGCCCCGGTTCTCCCTGACTCCCTCTTTCACTTAACAGTTGAGAATTCCTCAAGAAGCTCCAGTAGTTGCCAATCCACCTCCACATCAAACAGAAACTCCTTACCATAGGCTTTAAAGCACTCATTCCTCTTGCCCCCTCCTACCTCACCTCTCTGGTCTCCCATTACAACCCAGCCGGCACACTTTGCTCCTCTATTGCCAACCTACTCAGTGTACCTCCATCTCATCTATCTCGCAACCGACCGCTTGCCACACCCTGCCTCTGGCCTAAAATGCCCTCTTTCTTTA
This sequence comes from Tachyglossus aculeatus, assembly GCF_015852505.1. Taxonomy (NCBI): domain Eukaryota; kingdom Metazoa; phylum Chordata; class Mammalia; order Monotremata; family Tachyglossidae; genus Tachyglossus; species Tachyglossus aculeatus. The sequence goes on along the minus strand of NC_052090.1, from coordinate 7,414,590 downwards.
TATCCTACTCACATGAACAAGAGAAGATATGTGGAGAGAGATGACCAGGTATGTTACAAGCCATTCCACAAGAAAAAAAGAAAAGTGACTTTTCTTTCATTCTCCCCCCTCTAGACTGTAAGCTCTTGGTGGGCAGGGAGCATATCTTCCAACTCTGCTTAGTACAGTTCTTTGCATGTAGTAAATGCTCAATAAGTACCACCGGTGATGTTGATGATGATGATGATGAAAGAAAAGTGACTTTTCTTCTTTTCATTCTCCCCCTCTAGGCTGTAAGTTCTTGGTAGGCACTTGGGTAGTACAAGTCAGCAACATATAGAGACGGTCCCTACCCAACAACAGGCTCACAGTCTAGAAAGAGGAGACAGACAACAAAACAAAGCATATAGACAGGTGTCAAAATCGTTAGAACAAATAGAATTAAAGCTATATGCACATTAACAAAATTAATAAAATAGTAAATATGTACAGGTAAAATAGAGTAATAAATCTGTACAAATATATATACAAGTGCTGTGGGGAGGGGAAGAAGGTAGGGCGGGGTGGATGGGGAGGAGGAGAGGAAAAAGGGGGCTCAGTCTGGGAAGGCCCCCTGGAAGAGGTGAGCTCTCAGTAGGGCTTTGAAGGGAGGAAGAGAGCTAGCTTGGTGGATGTGTGGAGGGAGGGCATTCCAGGACAGGAGAAGGATGTGGGCCAGGGGTCGATGGCAGGACAGGGGAGAATGAGGTACAGTGAGGAAATTAGTGGCAGAGGAGTGGAGGGTGCGGGCTGGGCTGAAGAAGGAGAGAAGGAAGGTGAGGTGGGAAGGGGCCAGGGGATGGAGAGCCTTGAAGCCAAGAGTGAGGAGTTTTTGCTTGATTCATAGGTTGACAGGTTTTCACACTGGCAATTACATTTCCTTCTTCTAGCAGCCATTTGAGGTAAGGTGGGCCAGGGATTATCCACACCATTTTACAAGGTGGGAATGGAGGAACAGAGAGGTTAAATGAGTTGTCCATAGTCACACGGCAGTCATCCCTACTACTTTCCATTTAGTGCGTCTCTTGCCCCCCAGCCCTCCCCTCCTCTTAGCTGTCGAGTAAATGACTCACTCTCTTCAGCTGGAGGAAACAAAGGCAAGAAGAAGTAGTGTGGTCCAATGGGTAAAGCACGGGGATGAGAGTCAGATGGACCTGGGTTCTAATCCTAACTCCCCCACTTCTTTGCTGTGTGACTTCGGGCAATTCGCTTCACTTCTCTGTGTCTCAGTGACGTCATTTATAAAATGGGGATTGAGACTGTGAGCACCAGTTGGGACAGGGACTGTGTCCAACCAAATTTGCTTGCATCCACCCCAGAGCTTAGTACAGTGCTTGGCACATAGTAAGTGTTTAACAAATGCCACAACTGTTATTATTATTATCATTATTAAACTTTTCTGTGCCTCAGTCACCTCATCTGTAAAATGGGTATTGATTGTGAGCCCCACAAGGGAAATAGACTGTGTCAAACCTGATTAGCTTTTATCTATCCCAGAGCTTAGTACAGTGCCTGGCATATAGAAAGCACTTAACGAATACCATTAAAAAAAAAAAGGAGCAATCTACCACAAAGCTTCCTGGGAACATGACGCTCTGGAAATATTTGAAGCTACTCAGGCCTGATCCAATTCTGAGAGGGCCCTCGTCGACTTGGTAAGAACAGCAGGGAAATTCGTTCAAAGGCAGTGGCATAGTTGGAGGCCCCCACCATCAAAGGGTTTTTTCCATGCCCCGATGGGATTCTCCTCAGAATGCAGTTCATCTGCCTGAGACAGGAAGCAGGATACTGATTTCCCCAGACATTCATCTAGGGGCTAAGTCATGTTCGGGAAGCACATAAACTTGCTATTGTGGACACGGATGAGGATTGGGGGTTGGCACTCCTGGAAACCGATTCCTTCAAAATCGATCGGTCAAAGAGGTGGGGAAGGGAAGTGGGGAGGACGCTGCAGAATCTAAAAAGTGTGACTAGAATAGAGCCCAGCAAGTCACCGTGAAACATTGCTTGAAATGAATGTTACAAATATGATTAAACCAAATGAGTTTGCTCCTCCTGCCCACCCAGACATGGTGAGTCCAAGGTGTTGGGAGCGAACTGGTTTGGGTCATTTTAGCAACCGTGTTTTTCAGTGGTCAGGAGTGAATTTTGAAAGAGACAAACTTAACACTGGGGAAGGTACAATTTAATTAGGTTGGACACAGTCCCTGTCCTGCAAGGGGCTCACAATGTAAGTAGGAGGGAGATAGTCTAAGTAGGAGACTTCTGGCTTTGATTGAACAAGCCACGCTGCTTCCCTCTTTTTTTTAATGGTATTTGTTCATTCATTCAGTCAGTCAATCGTATTTATTCATTCATTCAATCGTATTTATTGAGCGCTGACTGTGTGCAGAGCACTGTACTAAGCGCTTGGAAAGTACAAGTTGGCAACATATAGAGACGGTCCCTACCCAACAGTGGGCTCACAGTCTAGAAGGGGGAGACAGACAACAAAACATATTAGCAAAATAAAATAAATAGAATAGTTAATATGTACAAGTAAAATAGAGTAATAAATATGTACAAACATATATACACGTGCTGTGGGGAGGGGAAGGAGGTAAGGTGGGGGGATGGGGAGGGGGAGGAGGGGGAGAGGAAAGAGGTGGCTCAGTCTGGGAAGGCCTTCTGGAGGAGGTGAGCTCTCAGAAGGGCTTTGAAGGGAGGAAGAGAGCTAGCTTGGTGGATGTGCAGAAGGAGGGCATTCCAGGCCAGGGGGAGGACGTGGGCTGAGGGTCAACGGCGGGACAGGCGAAAACGAGGCACAGTGAGGAGGTTAGCAGCAGAGGAGCGGAGGGTGTGGACTGGGCTGTAAAAGAAAAGAAGGGAGGTGAGGTAGGAGGGGGCGAGATCTAGTTTTTGCCTGATGTGTAGGTTGATTGGTAAAAATATGGAACACTTCATGAATTTGCATGTCATCCTTGCGCAGGGGCCATGCTAATCTCTGTATCGTTCCAATTTTAGTATATGTGCTAAGTGCTTATTATGTGCCAGCTGCTGTACTAAGTGTTGAGGTAGATACAAACTAATCAGGTTGAACGTAGTCCATGTCTGATACCCCTTTTACAGATGTGAGGTGATTTGCCCAAGATCACAAAGCAAACAAGTGGCAGTGCCAGGATTAGTACCAAGCCCTGATCCCCAAGCCCCATACTCTGTCCACTAGGCCATGCTGCTTCTTATTCCTCCCCTACTGCCAGAATTTTACAATCTCCTTCCCTCTCCTCCCTCAACAGCTCAGCTCATACTTTTCCCTATTCCTCCTCAGAAGCCTTCAAACCTGCAAGAGAGAGATCATTCAACTTGTCCTCATAGGTAGAGCATGATCCTTGTCATCAGCACCGTTGATTGGAAAAACAAAAACCTGCAACCTCCACATATTTCTTAGGAGAGGGAACATATCTACCCACTCTGCTAAATTGTGCTCTCCAAGTGCTTAGTGCAGTGCCAACCCTTTCCCCACATCTTCCTTCTAGTATATGTATATGCCAGACCACCACTCTCCCTACCTTCAAATCCTTATTAAGATCACATCTCCTCCAAGAGGCCTTCCACAATTAAACCTTCTTTTCCCCAGCTCTCTCTCCCTTCTGCATCATCTATGCACTTGGATCTATGAACTTTGGGCATTTTGGTATTGAGGCCCCACCCTCAACCCCACAGCATTTGTGTACGTACCTCTTCTTCTTCAAATGACGTTGAGTAATTTCTGATCCATAGCAACTCCATGACATACCCACTTCAGAACGCCCCATCTTCTGCCATAAAGTCATTCTGATATGTGTATCCATAGAGTTTTCTTGGTAAAGACATGGAAGTGGTTTAGCATTGCCCTCTTCCATGCAGGAAAAACTTGAGTCTCTGCCGTTGTCTTTGATCAAAGAGCGTGAGCTTGGGAGTCAGAGGTCATGGGTTCAAATTCCGGCTCCACCAATTGTCAGCTGTGTGACAATTTGGGCAAGTCACTTAAGTTCTCTGTGCCTCAGTTACCTCATCTGTAAAATGGGGATAAAGATTGTGAGCACTACGTGGGACAATCTGATTACTTTGTATCCTCCCTAGCACCTAGAACATTGCTTTGCACATAGTAAACGCTTAACAAATGCCATCATTATTATCAATGTTTTGATCACTTGATCATCATCCTTTGATTCTTTCCCTCGCTACTGCTGCCCAGAACAGATGAATCAACTTTATCTGAGGCCTCGGCTTAGAGCTTTCCATTATGGGTATCCTTATATGGAATAGTTCTAAACTTCATCAGCATAAACAAACTCTCCAGCCACGATAAGGCGTCAATTCATAGGAGAGATGTACATACATAGGAATCACTTATTGATATTAATGTCTGCCTCCCCCTCTAGACTGTAAACGCACTGTGGGTAGGGAATGTGTCTGCCAGCTCCGTTGCATGGTACACTCCCATCTGCTTAGTGCAGTGCTCTCTGCATGCAGTAAGCACTCAACAGATATAATTGATGATGATGATTTCTTAATGACGCCATCGTTAGCAGCCTCATTTTCAGTCTAACAAAGAGGGATTTCTGCTTCGCCTTTTTGCTGTGCATCAGCTCGTTTGAGTCCTATCGACAAAATTAATTTTTTTCTTGTAAGACTGTGGCCTTGACAGAGGCCATAGAGTCTGACTGATTGACAGCTCTTCCAGAGCTGATGCTGCTCTTTCCTGTATTTCCGGCAGCTCGGTTTGCGGTTTTGATTTGGTCTCCACAACAGCTGGACCCCTAAATGAGCACATGGCTTGAGGGAAGCCTATTTTGGCAAAACAAAACAGCTCTCTGGCTATCTCTTCTTGGCCAGTGACAGGAAAGAGCAGAGCAGAAGCCACAGTGGCTGCTCCAGTTGACCTTTCCTGCCTCCCATCTTACCAGAGCCACCTCATGGGGAAAACTGCATCTCTCCCAGGGTAAAATCTAGGCACTTTGGGCCTTGTCTGCCTCCCTGTGAGCATCCCAGCAGTTGCTCTGTTGGCTTGATTTGGGCCACTCCATTCTAGGCTCTCGAGAAGTAACTTCCACCCCCCTACCCCCAATTCTTGTGTCCTTTTGTGGCATGGCCTAGTGGAAAAAGCCCCAGCCTGGGAGCCAGAGGACCTGGGTTCTAATGCCACTCTGCCCCTTGTCTGCTGTGTATGACCTTGGGTAAGTCACTTCACTTCTCTATGCCTCAACAGTAAAATGGGATTGAATCCTCCTCCCTTCTACTTAGACTGTGAGCCCCATTCATTCATTCATTCAATCATATTTATTGAGTACTTACTGTGTGCAGAGCACTGTACTAAGTGCTTGAGAAGTACAAGCTGGCAATATATAAAGACGGTCCCTACCCAACAGTGGGCTCATGTGGGACAGGGGCTGCGTCCAACCTCATTGTCTTATATCTATCCCAGTGCTTAGAACAGTGCTTGTCACATAGGAAGTGCTTAACAAATACCATATAATAATAAGAATTTTGTAAACCAATCTCCATTGGGCCCCAGAGTTTCCTGAAAAAGCCCAGCGATTGAGAGTCTGCTCAGCTGGGCCCCCCAACTCACATCTCCCTATCCTAGCTATGTTCCCTCTTTCTCCTCCTTCTCCTCCTCCTCATCTTCATCATTATCATCATCAGTGATATTTATTGAGCACTTTCTATGTGCAAAGCACTGGACTAAGCTCTTGGGAAGGTATGATACAACAGAGATGAAGGACACGTTCTTCCCCAAAACAAGGTTACAGTCCTCCCCACAAGAAAGTTACAGTCCTCCCCACAATGAGGTTACAGTCTAGTGGGAGAGACAGACATTGACAGTTATATAATTTCATCTCATTCTTGTAGAGTGGGAACAATAGCGACTTTGTAGTTGCCTTCAGTGGGGTCTGACTGCATGGACACCCCTGAGACAGACCCCCCCCCAATAGCTGCCAGGTGGACAGGAGAAAGAGGGAAGGACATCCAGGAGGAACCCCTCTATCTATGGACTGGGGAGACACCGAGTATGTAGGGTAAGAGATGAGAACAGAGAAGCAGCATGGTGTAGTAGAGAAGCAGCATGGCATAGAGGATAGAGCACAGGCTGGGAATCAGAAGGTCATGGGTTCTATTTCAGGCTCTGCCACTTGTCTGGGCAAGTCATTTCACTTCTCTGGGCCTCAGTTACCTCATCCATATAATGAAGATTGAGACCGTGAGCCCCACATGGGACAGGGACCGTATCCAACTTGATTTGCTTGTGTCCACCCCAGTGCTTACTGCAGTGCCTCACACAAAGTAAGCATTTAACAAATACCATCATTATTATTAATAATATAAGAATTATATTTACTTCCATATCTTCTGCGTCACCCTTGCACTTGGATTTGCACGTTTTATTCACCCCTCCCTCAGCCCCATAGTACTTACATACATATCCATAATTTATTTATTATTTATGGCATTTGTTTTACTCATGGTATTTCTTAAGTACTTACTATGTGCCAGGCACTGTTCTGAGAGCTGGGGTTGATCCTAGCTAATCAGGTTGGACACAGTCCCACATGGGGCTCATAGTCTTAATCCCCCCATTTTACAGATGAAGGAACCGAGGCCCAGAGAAGTGAAGTGATTTGCCCAAGGTCACACACCAGACCAACGGCAGAGCCAGGATTAGAATCCAGGTCTTTCTGATTCTCAGACCCGTGTTCTATCCACTAGGCCAGGCTGTTTCTCTTTGTGGGCAGCGAAAGTGTCTGTTGTACTTTCCTAAGCACTTCATACAGTGCTCTGCACATAGTAAGGGCTCAATAAATATCACTGATTGATTGATACATAGGGGTCTCTTCTGTCTACCCCAGTGCTTATTATAATGTGTGGCAAATTAGTAAAAGCTTAACAAATATCACAATGATTATTTTCATTACTATTATTATTATTGAGGCTCAGCAGGACTGGGAACTGGCTAAGCAAAGGGAAAGCAGATGGCACCGAGTCAGGCTGCCTGGTAAATTCTGGCCAACAGGACTGAATGATTCTCTGGTCCTGCCAGCAGGAGGAGGACAAACTCATTGTAGGAACTTTCTGGGAACTTTGGATCATACCTTGAATGTTTCTCACCGCTCTCATCACCATCAAACACCAGGCCGGGAGGGAAGTGGGTGAGGAGACATGAGTCACAGCTAAATCCTGCCAGGGTTCCTCTCTGGCACTGACAGGGAGTTTTCTACCCATCGGATGATGCGGAATCTTGGCCCTGGCACAGAGGAAGTTGGGTTTCCGGGATGGATCCGAAACAAGTAACCATGTGGCTCATTTGAAGTTTGCTGCCTATTCTTTCGAGGTTTCTTTTTTTTGGAGGTTCCGGTCCATCTGGGCTATTTTGTTTTGGGAGCTGGACGGCCTGAATGTGTCACTCAGCGAGCTGATCAAAATAAAAAAGGAAAAAAAATGTGACATCTGTTGAGCACTTACTATGTGTCAATGCTGGGATAAATACCTGATAATCAGTTCTCATGTAGGGCTATAAATCTAAGTAGGAGAGAGAACAGGTACTGAATCTCCAATTTTCAAATGAGGGAATTGAGGCCCAGAGAACTTAAGTGATCTGCCCAAGGACACCCAGGAGACAAGTGGCAGAGTCAGGATTAGAACTCAGGCCTTCTGAATTCCAGGCCCATGATCTTTTTTTCTTTTAAATGGTATTTGTTAAGCACTTACTTTGTGTCAGGCACTGTTCTAAGCGCTGGAGTAGATACAAGCTAATCAGGTTGGACACAATCTGGACCTGAGAGTCAGAAGGTCATGGGTTCTGGGCCAAGGACTGGGATATTTTTTTATTTACTATGCTGCACACGTCCCCTCTAGCAGTGAAGAAACACTTTCAACTGGCACTGAAATCACCTCACGGTGCTTTTCCAAACCCTGGTGATGTCTGCCTCCAGATGGAAGGACACTTTAGAAAAGCGTCTAAAAGAAGTTAAAAGAAGGGATATTTCTGCTCTTTTGCCTGACTGAGGGTCTTGGGCATTTGGGGGAAAGTTGACTGGGTCAAAGGTTGTTTTTTTTTTTCCAGACACCTGTAATCCAGGCCCTCTAAGTGGGCAGAGGCCCTGTTGGAGGCTGAAATTGAATAGAAACCCCACACACACATCAAAATAGAAGGTGTTATTGAGAGGACAGTGCCACAAAAGCTAAACTGATTAGCTTGTACCTAACCCACCGCTTAGTACAGTGCCTGGCATTTAGTAAGTGCTTAACAAATACCATTAAAAAAAATATGGAGATGAATTTGTAGGGTTCTCTCACCAAGAAGGCCCCAAAATCTTTCACCTTACAGTTTGTTTTGACCAATCCTCAAAGGCTCCTCTTTCCCCATTCAAGCTCTTCGCACCCATTTCCAGATTCCCTTGCTTCTTCTGTCTGCCTGGGATTCAGATGGACCTGGGTTCTATCTAATTCCAGCTCTGCCACCTGTCTGCTGTATGATCTTGGACAATTCACTTAAAATTGTTGTGGCTCAGTTTCTTCAACTGTATAATGAGGATTCCAACTCTGTTCTCCCTCCTTATGGACTGTGAGCCCCATGTGGGGCAGGGATTCTGTCTGGCTTGATTCATTTAAAACAGTGCTTGACACATAGTAAGTATTTAACAATACCATAAGAAATAATTAAAAAACTACTTAATCAATTAATCAGTGGTATTTATTGAGCATGTACTATGTGCAAAGCTTGGAAGAATCCCGGCTCTTCCACTTGTCTGCTGTGTGACCTTGGGTGAGTTACTTCACTTCTCTGTGCCACAGTTCCCTTATCTGTAAAATGGGGATTAAAACTGTGAGCCCCATGTGGGACAGAAACTGAGTCCAATGTGATTAGCTTGTATCTACCCCAGTGCTTAGAACAGTGCTGGACACATAGGAAGAGCTTTACAGATACTATCATTATTATTATCATTAGTATTACAATGCAACAGAATTAGCAGACACATTCCCTGCCCATAACAAGCTCACAGTCTGGAGGGACAGACAATAATATAAATACATAAGTAATCCTAACTAAACCCACAATTCCCAAGACCCACATTTCACTAGACACTCCCCACTCTAAGGGCAAGGGGGAGAGAGAAGGTGAGGGTGAGGATGAGAATGATGATGATGATGATGATAATCATAGGGATACAGATGATGATTGTGCTTAAGTGCTTAGTTCAGTGCTTTGCACACAGTAAATGCTCAATAAATTGAATGAATGAATGAATGGTGATGATGATGATGATATTGGTGGTGAAGGAGCTAACAACAACCCTGATGTTGATGGTCACGACAACGGTGGTGGTGAAGACGATGATGATGGTGATGATACAGCTAAAATGGTTGCACCTCTTTCTCCCTCATGGAGCCTTTAGCCAGTGAGCCGTGTTTCTTTAAGCTCTAGGGAATCTTTTCTGGGGTCTCTCCTGGAGGCCCTCTTCCCTCAAAGAGGAACATATTGGCCTCTCTGAATGCTGGAGGAGTCTGATACATCCGTGTGGCACCAACTTACATCCTGTGGGCTCGCCCCCACCCCCACTAGACTGTAAGTTCCTTGTGGACCGGCAATATCTCCATAGTATCATTCTCCTAGTCAGTCAGTCAGTCAGTCAGTCCACGGTATTTATTGAGCACTTACTGTGTGCACAGTCCTTATTAAGCACTTGGGAGAATACGGTATAACAATGTAACAGACACATTCCCTGCCCATAATGAGCTTACAGTCAGTGCTTTGTACACAGTGAGCACTCAATAAATACCATCAATCGATGGATTGATTTTCTGTCGAACTCTTTGATTATTAAGTCTTTTACTGATGAGCACGTGGGTACCTCATGGCCTTCTCCCTCCATCTGTGGGGTTTTGGCATGTAGCATGGCCTAGTGGATAGAGCATGGGCCTGGAGTCAGAAGGACCTGGATTCTGATCCCAGTTCCACCACTTGTCTGCTGTGTGACCTTGGGAGAGTCACTGTACTTCTCTGTGCCTCATTTCCCTCATCTGTAAAATGGTGATTAAGACTGAGCCCTTTGTGGGACAGGATTGTGTCCAACCCGATTACTTTGTATCTATCCCAGCTCTTAGAACAGTGTCTGGCACATAGTAAGCACACAACATATACCACAATTATTATTATCATTATTGTTATCACTACTACAATGAATGTCAATCTAAGCACTCCCTCCACTGTCCCCATATTTGCCCCACAGAGACCCTGGGAGGTCCCCCACCCCATCCAAAGCCCCACATGCTCCTAGTTGTTGACCTTGAAATTGTTCACCTAGCTTCCGGGCATTATGGCATGCTATATTGGGTAATTCCCCAAGTTTTTTGTAATTTTTTTTATTTCCTTGTCAGTAAATTTTAGCTTCTGGTTTGAATTTAATTGAGGTAGTTTGTATGCACACTCAGACCCCATCGGGTAAGGGTGTATTTTTAATAAATCAAACAAATAAATTATTTCCTACATTCAAACCACAGTTTCCTCCAGTCCCTAGAAAGGTACACTGGGGAAATGGGGGAATACCAGTACTTTTGTTAGGGAAGGCTTAGAGGGAGGATGGGGGAGGGGTAGAAGGGGAAAGGAAAAAAGGGAGGGGTAAGTAGAAGATGTAAGCTTGTTGTGGGCAGGGAACATGTCTACCAATTCTGTTGTATTGGATTCTGCCAAGCACTTAGTACAATGTTCTGCATGCAGTAAGTGCTCAAAAAATACCACTGATAGATTACTGGGGAAAGGGGGATCAGTGACCATCAGTGCAATAATACTAATTGTAGTATTTGTTAAGCACTTACTGGGTGCCAGACATTCTACTAAACACTGGGGTGGATACAAGCAAATCAAGTTAAACACATCCCTGTGCCATATGGAGCTCACAGTCTCAATCCCCATTTTACAGATGAGGTAACTGAGGCCCAGAGAAGTGGAGTGACTCTCCCAAGGTCACACAGCAGACACATGGTGGAGCCAGGATTAGGATCCATAACCTTTTGACTCCCGGGCCCATGCTCTAACCACTATGTCATGCTACTTCTCTACAGATATCAGGAGGGAAATTGTATCCTTCTCCCCAGCCACCAGATTGACAGCCCTAACCCTTGGACCCAGAACTTCCAAGAGTGGACCATCTGGACTAAATGATGCTGACTCTCCTCCTCCTCCTCACCACCCTTCTTTCCCCTCAGAAGATGGGCCAGAAACAGATGAACCAACAGTGAGTGGAAGAAGAGGGAGGTTAGGAGATTGGGGAAATGTGCTGTAACCAAAGCAAAAGAACCCTCTTTTCCCAGAAAACCCTTTGCCTCCACACACTCAATTCTTCTTGAGTCCCCAGAAGCTCTGTACAAGTCCTCTAACACACAGAAAATACTTAGCAAATGCCATAATTATTACTAATAATGATATTTGTCGTATTTACTAAGCTCTTACCATGCCAGGCACTGTACTAAGCACTGAGGAAGTTACAAGATAATCGGGTTGGACACAATCCCAATGGTTTATGTCCTTCCGCTCTCTTTTTTTTCTAATGGCGTTTGTTAAATGTTTACTATGTGCCAGTCACTCACTGTACTTAACACTGGGGTAGATACAAGCTAATCAGGTTGGACACAGTCCATGTCCCACACGGAACTCATGGACTTAAACCCCATTTTACAGATGAGATCACTGAGGCATAGAGAAGTTAAGTGACTTGCCCAGTGTCATCCAGGAGGCAAGTGGCGGAGCCAGGATTAGAACCCAGGTCCTTTTGACTCTCAGGCCCTTAGCCCATGTTGCTTCTCAAATCTTTGGAAAAATTTCCTGATATTCCTCTGACGGTATACATCCTTCCTCTCCTCTTCAATTTCTGAATTTCCAAGTCTTTGTAGATGGAAATCACCCTGCTGTTGGGGTGTCTAGTGGAGCAGCAGGAGCCGATAAAACCTCAAGTCCGATTTATCAAGAGTGAAGGGAGTAAAAGAATCAATTAAGATCCAAATGAAGAAATGTATCTTTTTTTAAGTTTCTTTATTTTACTTCATATGTAGCTGTCAGATCCAAAGGCAGATTGTACACCAAAATGCCTCTTGTTACTTTATTTTTCTTCATTTGTGGCTGTCAGAACAGTAAGATTTTACTTCCGCAGGTCACACTGTAAACACATGACAGCAATCAGATTATCTTATATCACATAAGCTAAAATTAAAATCAGCCTATACTATACTATAAAATCAGCCTAATCACCTTCATTTGGTGCCTATAAATAAGTTGATTCCCTATTGTCTAGATACAGGACTAAGCTGATCAGCAAACCAGTTAAAAAGCAGCTGCCTAATAAACATACAGAGCATTTTGCTTCTCAGTGGGTAAAGCACCCTAATCGTACTTGCTACATTCTGTTCTATATTTTATAAGCCATAAAGTCTCAATTATCAACTCATAAAGCTCTGTTGGGACAAGGGGCACTGTTTTTTCCCAGGGAGAGTCAAAACTCCTTTGTATGTCCAATTCTCACTGTTTAAAGAAGGTTATTTCTTGCTATTTCATCTTTTCATTCTTCCTAGAAAAACCCTAGTTGTCAAAACCTTTCATGAAAGAGAACAGCTTTGGAGAGAGTTCTGAGAGAATAAAAAAATTTTGGTTGGCAAACCAGGTCAAGAAATAGGAATGGAAAAGGGAGTCATTTTCAAGAGATAGATGAGGTAGGAGAAGCAACAAGGCCTAGGAGTCAGAAGGACCTAGGTTCCAATCCCAATTCTGCCACTTGTCTGCTGTGTGACCTTGGACAAGTCACGTCACTTCCTTGGGCCTCAGTTACCTCATCTGTAAATTGGGGTTTAAGACTGTGAGCTGGACTGTATCCAACTTGATCAGCTTCTATCTATCCCAGAACGTAGTACAGTGCCTGGCATATAGAAAGCACTTAACAAATGCCATTAAAACTTATTATTAATATTATTATTGTCATTTATTAAGCCAAGCACTGTGCAAAGTGTTGGGGTGGATACAAAGTAATCAGCTAGGACTTGGCCTCTTTCCCCCACAAAGTGCATGTTTTAGGAGGTAGGGAGGTGAGGGAATCTATCTTATCCCCCATTTTACAAAGGTTAGTTGACATAATAATAATAATGGCATTTATTAAGTGCTTACTATGTGCAAAGCACGGTTCTAAGCACTGGGGAGGTTACAAGGTAGTCAGGTTGTCCCACGGGGGGGCTCACAGTCTTCATCCCCATTTTACAGATGAGAGAACTGAGGCCCAGAGAAGTTAAGTGACTTGCCCAAAGTCACACAGCTGACAAGTGGCAGAGTGGGGATTTGAACCCATGACCTCTGACTCCCAAGTCCGGGCTCTTTCTACTGAGCCATGCTGCTTCTTGCGAAACTATCACCCAACAATCCAAGGGGGAGGTTGGGAGAAGAACCCAGTCCTCCTGCTCCCAGTCCCATGATCCCATTATGTTGCTGACTTGCACTTCCCAAGCGCTTAGTACCGTGCTCTGCACACAGTAAGCGCTCAATAAATATGATTGAATGAATGAATGAATGATCTTTCCACTTGATCCTAAGCTTGTTCCTCTAGACCATAAGCTCCTTATGGGCTGTGGATGTTTCTGCTAATTCTGTCTGTACTGTACTCTCCCAAGCGCTTAGTACAGTGCTCTGCACATAGCAAGTGCTCAATAAATGCTAGTGATGGATTGATTGACCTTGCTACCTCTCCAGTCCTGAAAAGTAAGGTGTAGACATGAAGAAGAACTTAAGAACAATGGGGCAGGGAATGTGTCTATTTATTGTTATATTGTACTTTCCCAAATGCTTAGTACAGTGCTTTGCACACAGTAAGCACTCAATAAATATGAAAGGATGAATAAATGATTGAACTGGAACTACATCTTCCCTGTAAACTTCCACAAGACCTCAAGGGCAGTTGCAAACACATTTCAGAGAGCCTTGGTCAAATCAACAAGCCGATGGTATTTATTGAGAGCTTGCTGTGTGCAGAACACTGTACTAAGCGCTTGGGAGAATACAATACAGCAGAGTAGGTAGACATGATCCCTGCCCACGAGTAGCTTACAGTGTGGACAAACACGCTGGGGATATATTCGGAAACTTACAATGAAATGGAAGGACAAATCACTCATAATAGCTAGAGAACGCAGTGGAAAGCTGATTGATTAGCAACCTAACTGGTCCCTGAGCATCTTTAAAAGGGAATAATAACAATAAACTTGCTTAGACTTGTGAGCCCTATGTAGGACAAGGACTGCGTCCATCCTGATTGTATTGTAACTACCCCAGTGCTTAGAACAGTGCTTGACACATTGTAAGTGCTTAGCAAGTACCACAACCAACAACAAACAAGGACATGTGGGGAGAAAGGGGGTGTGTAGTACTCCCCTCTCCCCTCTTCCCTGCCTGCTGGAAATATCTTGGACTTAGGTGGAAAATATTTCCTGCTTTTTACTCTGAAGGAAAAAACAAAAACAGGATTATTCTTTTTGTTCAGTTCTTTTTGTTCAGCAGCCCAAGCATGGATTCATTAATTTCAAAGGAGCCAAAAGTGCTGAACATATGCTGCACATGAATGATCTGAGGCAGAACCTTTCTTGTGTCAGGAAAACATTTCAAATTGCGCATAACGTTTTTGTTTGTTTGGGTCTTTTTTATATTTTAATGAGTTGCTTTTTATGCTGCTCTAAGGATCCCTTCAGACCTTGCTAGGATCTGAAACCACTTGCTTTTTGCAGATCTCTTTTCCCCATTACAAGCCTTGTTCTCCTTTGTTATGGTATGTGTTAAGCGCTTACTAGGCGCCAGGCACTATACTTAGCTCTGGAGTAGATACAAGCTAATCAGGTTGGGCACAGTCCCGGTCCCACATGGGGCTCACAGTCTTAGTTCCCATTTTACAGAGGAGGGAATGAGGTACAGAGAACTGCAGTGACTTGCCCAAGGTCACGCAGCAGACAAGTGGCAGTGGCAGGATTAGAACCAGGTCCTCCAGATCTGAGGAAATGCAATTTTTTTTTTCTTAATGGAATTTGTTAAGCGCTTATTATGTTCCAGGCACTGTTCTAAGCACTGGGGTAAGTACAAGTTAATCAGGTCGGATGCATTCCATGTCCCACCTGGGGCTCACAGTCTTAATCCCCATTTCACAGATGAGATAACTGAGGCACAGAAAAGTGAAGTGACTTGCCGAAGGTCACACAGTGACACAAGTGGCAGATTTGGGATTAGACCCCAGGTCCTCTGATACCCAGGCCCGTGCTCTATCCATTAGGCCATGCTTCTTCCTCCTTCCCTGGACAGAAGCAACATTTCATTTCTGTGATTAGGTTGTAACTCACCTAAGCATTGGGTGAGACACTGGCTCCGCCCCCTCTCCCCTCCGCCCCAGATTGCAAACTCACTGTGGGCAGGAAATGTGTCTGTTCATTGTATTCTGTACTCTGCCAAGTGCTTACTACAGTGCTCTGCATACAGTAAGCGCTCAATAAATACGAATGACTGACTGACTGACTTGGGTATCACTTGGATCTGTAACCCTTAAGAACTTTGATTTTCATCCCAACTTGTCAACTTGTACTTCCCAAACACTTAGTACAGTGCTCTGCACACAGTAAGTGCTCAATAAATACGATTGAATGAATGAATGAATCCCACCCACAAAGCACTTTAATACATATCCGTCTGTGATTTTATTTAATGTCTGTCTCCCCATCTCTGCCAACTTTATTGTATTGCACTCCCCTAAGTGCTTAATACAGTGCTCTGCATACAGTAAGCACTTAATAAATACCATTGATTGATTGATTGATGTGCTGAAAACTGTACTAATCCTGAGGTGAGTACAAAGTCAGCGAATTCAGATAGAGTTCCCCCACTACTAGGACCTCAGAATCAATCAATCAATCAATCGTATTTATTGAGTGCTTACTGTGTGCAGAGCACTGTACTAAGCACTTGGTAAGTACAAGTTGGCAACATATAGAGACAGTCCCTACCCAACAGTGGGCTCACAGTCTAGAAGGGGGAGACAGAGAACAAAACCAAGCATATTAACAAAATAAAATAAATAGAATAGATATGTACAAGTAAAATAAATAAATAGAGTAATAAATATGTACAAACATATATACATATATACAGGTGCTGTGGGGAAGGGAAGGAGGTAAGACGGGGGGATGGAGAGGGGGACGAGGGGTAGAGGAAGGAAGGGGCTCAGAATCTAGGTGAGGCACAACTTCTCTTTCAAAGGCTGTCGGGTCATTTTTGAACCATAGTGATTTCATGGACAACCCCTCTTCAGAATGTCCCATCTTCTGTCATAAAGTCATTCTGGTATGTGTATCCATAGCTTTCTTGGTAAAGATATGGAAGTGGTGTACCATTGCATTCTACTGCGCAGTAAAACACTTGAGTCCATTTCCATTGTCTTTGATCAAAGTTTTGATCACTTGATCATCCACCTATGATTCTTTCCCATGCCACTGATGCCCAGCACAAGTGAATCGACTTTGAATGATCCTTTCCAACATGGGTAGCCTTATAAAGCATAGCTTTATCAGCATACACAAACTCTCCTGCCATGATAAAGCGTCGATTCATAGGAGAGGCACAAAGAGAAGAGAAATGCAATATAGATAATTCTCATCATTTCACTTCTCAGACCACACTGAAAATTCTCCAGTGAAGTTAGGCTTGCATGGTAAACTTGAACCCCACAGGGATTATTTTCAGAGAGAGAAAAGTCTCATGTCGTTTATTCTTGATTTGTCGTTATCACTCTGAAAGGGCAAGGACAAAAATGTGGTTTTCTTTGCTTTCTAAAAAGACAAGCTCCTCCTCAAACACTACTCGAATATTTTGATGTCAACAGAAGGGTGTTAATTGTGCCCAAATCTCAAAGAGCTGAAGGGCCTCGCTTCCTTTGGTATCCAGAGACCAGCAGTTGGACTCTACCCACCCCTTCTCTGACTCCCCGTGTGACTTAACTTAAAGAGGGACTTAACCTCTTTAGGCTTCCAGAAGACAGAGGACCTGGGTTCTAATCCCAGCTCCACCACTTGTCTGCTGCGTGACCTTGGACAAGTCACTTAACGTTATGACTCAATAAACTTTATTGACTTTATGACTCAATAAATACAATTGAATGACTCAGTAAAAGTAAAAAATGGGGATTAAGACTGTGAGCCCCAAGTGGGACATGGACTGCGTCCAAACTGATTAACTTGGATATACCCCATCTCTTAGTATAGTGCCTGGCACATAGTAAGCACTTCACAAATACCATTATATATATTTTTAAAAAACAACTTTTCTTCTCTATATCTCAGTTAATCACTTTAAAATGAGGATTAAAACTGTGAGCCTCATGGGCAACATGGTCTGCGTCCAACTTGACTAGCTTGCATGTGCCTAGCACATAGTAAGCAATTAACAAATACCATAAAAAAAGAAGATCAGAGTTTCCAAGAGTATGGCTTGCCAATAGACAGGACCTTTATAAAACCAAACCCATCAGTGTAGTAAGGCTGTACAGAGAAGGCTGGGGTGGTTATATAGTATAGTCTTTTTAGCTCTATGCACACAAATAGGATTTTGCCACTAGTAGTGTGGCTTAGTGGAAAGAGCACGGACTTGGGAGTCAGAGATCATAGATTCTAATCCTGGCTCCGCCACTTATCAGCTGAGTGACTTTGGGCAAGTCACTTAACTTCTCTGGGCCTCAATTACCTCATCTGTGAAATGGGGATTAAGAGTGTGAGCCCCACGTGGGATAACCTGATTACCTAGTATCGACCCCAGTGCTTAGAACACTGCTTGGCACATAGAAAGCTCTTTAAAAATACCATAATTAATTAATTAATCTTGGAAAAGCAATAATAATAATAATTGTGGTATCATCTAGACTGCACGCTCCTTGAAGGCAGGGAATGTGGCTGTTGTATTGCACTCTCCCAAGCACTTGGTGCTGTGTTCTGCAAATTCCAGTGAGGATTTGTTAACTGCTTACTATGTGCCAATAGCAACAATAGTAATTGCGGTATTTGTTGAGTGCTTACTTTGTGCTAAAGTCTGTACTAAGCACTGGGGTAGATACAAGATAATCAGGTCCCACTTGGGGCTCACAGTCTAAGTAGGAGGACGCACCCATTATGCAGATGAAAAAGCTGAAGCACGGAGAAATTAAGTGACTTGCCCACGGTCACACAGCGGATAAATGACCTAGTGGAATTAGAACCCAAGTCCTCTGACTCCCGGGCCTGTGTTCTTTCCATTTCTCCAACCAATCAATGGTATTTATTGAGCGCTTATTGTGCCCAGAGCACAGTACTAAGCACTTGGGAAGGTACAATACGATGGAGTTGGTAGGCCTGCCCACAAGGAGTTTACAGTCTTCAGGAGAAAGCAAGATCAGAATAAAAGTAGAAGCAGGAAGGGGTGAAAGGGTCATCTGGGGAAGGAGAGATGTCATGATGGATGGCTTTCAACATCAGTGGCATTTATTGAGCACTTACTATGTGCAAAGCACTGCACGAAGTGCTTGGGAAAGTACAACCCAACAGAGTTGGCAGACATGTTCCCTTCCCACAACAAGCTTGCAGTTATCTCTACAGCATCACTTCTTGGTGTTCAGAGAATTCAGCAGAGAGCTTTCCATATGTGAAGCAGGTTGTGCTGGTATCAAAATAAGATATAGTATGTTATTAGCCTAAAAATAAATAGCCCAAGAATCAGGGAGTTGGAAAAAAGCCTCTCCTGAGTGGCCCTGCTCGTTTCAATAGACTTCACTGTGGCCCATAAGTGGAAATTCCTGTATTAATGTAGAACACAGAAAACAAACAGCAATTTTATTGGAGAGGAAAATTACATCCCGTTACTGCACATAAAACCCTACATCCCCGTGCAGTGGCATATTGAAGCATAGAAAGAAGACGCGTAGGTTTTAATCTAGAAATGCCACTGTACAGCATAGAATGGATCCCCTGAAATTTAGCTGCTTCTAAGATTTCTACCATCACTAATCAGAAGCTCAGATTTGTGTGTGGTACTTTGGACTGTGAAATCTCTGAACCCAGAGTCTTATAATATTTGCCTTTTCCCAGGATTCCATCACTCTCCTGGCTCCACCTGGCCCCCTGCTCCAAGCCTAAAGATATTCTTCCCAACCTGTCCCCTCTAACTTAATAAAAATAATAATCATGGTACTTGTTTTAAGTGCTTACTGTGTGCCAAGCACACTTCTTAGCTCTGGGGTAGATAGAAGTTAAGCAGGTTGGACACAGTCCCTGTCCCACATGGGGCTCACACTCTTAATCCCCCTTTTACAGATGAGGTAACTAAGGCCCAGAGAAGTTAGGTGACTTGCCCAAGTTCACACAGCGAACATGTGGCAAAGTTGGGCTTAGAATCCAGGTCCTCCTGACTCCCGGGCCATTGCTCTAAACACTAAGCCAACACTGCTTCTCAGGAACTTCTCTTTGCTTCAGTTCCTTCATCCCAGTCAAGCAAGCAGGGGTATTTATTGAGTGCTCCCAGTGTGCAGAGCACTGTTCCAAGAACTAGGAGAAAGTACAGTGTAATATAGATGGTAGACACGATCCCTGCCCTAAATGAACTTTACAATCTTGTGGGGGAGAATCTGTAAAATGAGGAATAAATCCCTGTTCTCCCTCTCCATATATATATATATATATATAATATCCATGTGGATATATATGTTATATATATATATATAATATCCATGTGGGACTGGGACTGTGTTTCATCTGATTGTTTTGCATCTACCCCAGTGCTTAGCACAATCAATCAATCAATGATATTTACTGAGCTCTTACTGTGTGCAGAGCCCACTACTAAGTACTTGGGAAAGTACAATATAACAAGTATATATATATATAGATACTATTGTAGTCTCCCAAGTGCTTAATACAGTGTTCAACAGTGCTCTACACACAGAAAGCACTCTATAAATACCATTAATTGATAGACTAATTAACAAATACAACAGTTATTATTAAATACTTTTTTTCTCCCCTATTAGAAGGTAAAATCCTTGAGGATTTACTTATGTCTCAACCCTCTTACACTCTCCCATGTGCTCAATATGTTGCTTAGTGTTCAATAGGCACTCAATAAATACCATTGATTGATTGATGGATTGATCAGAGATAAATATAGTGTTTATATCCCAGGCTAAGCCCAACCTTTTTCTCTGCTCCCTCTCTCCTCCCCATTGTCCCAGCCAGCTCCCTCTGCTGTACCCTCCTTCCCTGCCCCAGAGCACTTGTGTATGTATGTACTTATTTATAATTATAATTATATTTATTTTTATTAATGATATGTATATATCTATAATTATATTTATAATGATGCTACTGATGCCTGTTTACTTGTTTTGATGTCTGTCTCCCCGCTTCGAGACTGTGAGCCTGTTGTGGGCAGGGATTGTCTCTGTTGCTGAAATGTACTTCCCAAGTGCCTAGTACAGTGCTCTGCCCCCAGTAAGTGCTCAATAAATACAACTGAATGAATGAGAAAGGTGGGAGTAAGAGAGATGCTTGGCTTATCTTTCCCTCACTGTTCCACACCCCAGGCCTATCCCAATAAACAAAAATGACCTATTATGTCAGCACTTTTTTTCTTCACAGCAAGAACCCTCGACAATCAAGGTTTCCATTTTTTCAGATACCTCAAATAGTGTAAATTTGCTGGTTGCGCTCTGATCAATCCATCAATCAATCAGTGGTATTTATTGAGTGCCTATTGAACACTAAACAATATACTGAGCACTTGGGAGAGTGTAAAAGGGTTGGGACACTGGTAAATCCTCAAGGATTTTACCTTCTAATAGGGGAGAAAAAAAGCATTTAATAATAATCATTGTATTTGTTAATTAGTCTACCAATCAATGGTATTTATTGAGTACTTACTGTGTGTACAGCACTGTAGAGCACTGTACTAAGCATTTGGGAGAATACAATACAATACGAGCTCTTAACATCATCATCATAATCAATGGCATTTATTAAGCACTTATCGTGTGCAAAGCACTGTACTAAGCACTTGGGAGAGTCCAATGCAAGAAAGTTGGTTAAGCATAGTCAACCCCTTATTAGGTGACAAGCACTGTAGTAAACACAAGTTTTGATACAAGATAATCAGATTGGACTCAGTCCATGTCCCAAAAGGGGCTCAAAATCTAAAAAGGAGGGGGAATGGGTATTTAAACCCCATTTTACAGATGAAAAAATGGAGGCGCAGAGGAGTGAACCAACCTGTCCAAGGTCACAGAGCAGGCAAGTGATGGGGTCAGGATTAGAACCTGGGTCTCCTGACTTCCAGTACCATACTGTCTCTTTAAGGGATTTAAAGACAGTGAAAGTTTGGGGAAGAACAAGCATAATGCAGGAAGCAGATCAAACATATCAGGAGGAAACAGCTGAACATGTACTTGAATTCGCAGATAACTGAATACATGGTAACATAGCTAAATAAAAATATCCATGCAAGCCTTCACAAGCCCTGTGAAGAGGAAAGAGCTAAGTGTTGGTAGATTGGGACTGAGATGACTGGGGTATGTTGGATTTATTGGGGAAGAGGACATGGGATTTTAGGAGGGCTCAGAAGGGAAGCAGTGCGGCTAGTGTAAGCTCAATATGAGCAGGGAACATGCCTGCCATCTCTGTTGTATTGTATTCTTTCAGGCCATGCACACAGTAAATGTGCAAAATCTCCCACTGATTGATTGATTGATAGTGGAAAGAGCACGTGCTTGGGAGCCAGAAGATATGGGTTCTAAATCCCAGCTCCTCCATATACCTGCTGTGTGACCTTGGACAAGTCACTTAACTTCTCTGCGCCTCTGTTCCCTCATCTGCAAAATGGGGATTCAATACCTGTGCTTCCTTCTACTTAGACTGTGAGCCCCATGTGGGACCTGATTGTCTTGTATCTATCCCAGCATTTTGTACGGTGTTTGACACATAGTAAGTGCTTGGCGTGGTAAGTGGTGGGCAGGGAATATGTCTTTTTATTGTCATATTGTGTTCTCCCAAGACCTTAGTACAGTGCTTTCCACACAGTAAGTGCTCAGTAAATATGATTGAAGGAATGAATTGAATAAATATACCCCAGGGCTTGGTACAGTGTCTTGCATACAGTAAGTGCTTAAATACCACAATTATTATTATTATCTGCCCCACACTTAATATAATGCCTGGCACATACTAAGTGCTTAACAAATACCATACATTTTAAAAAATGGGGCATATCTTTGGATTCACAAGTTTCCCTCTGTGCAATAAGTAGCTGAGCAGCCTTGAGGAGGCTCTAAAAGTTGCTAAGTCTTCTTCCTTGCCCAGCTGGCTCCCAGTTGGTAACCTAGGACACCTAGATTTTGAAGCACAGGTAGCTGGGATTTACACAAATGAGCCCTTTAAGATGGCTTCTCCCACTCCTTCACAGGTGAGAAGGATTCAATCAGCTGAGCTCCAGGATCCATCACCTGGATTGGGGCGGGGCTGAAGTACAGAAGAGGTTCTGAGGAGATGCAGAGGGTTTTTATGGTTGGGTTGGTGTTTTGCCGTTGCAGCTTCCAGAAGGTTATCCCAGCTAAACTCTGCTCGACGGAAAGATGGATACAACCATGACTACACCATGGAGGTGAGGAGGAGGGGAGGGCGTTTTGTGGAAGGAGGCGGTCTCTCCCCCCAGCACTTGTATATATTTGTATGTATTTATTACTCTATTTTACTTGTACGTATTTGTTACTCTAATGATGTGCACATAGATATAATTCTATTTATTCTAATGGTTTTGACACTTGTCTACATGTTTTGTTTTGTTTGTCTCCCCCTTCTAGACTGGGAGCCTGTTGTTGGGTAGGGACCATCTCTATACGTTGTTGACTTGTACTTTCCAAGTGCTTAGTACAGTCCTCTGCACACAGTAAGCACTCAAATATGATTGAATGAATGACTTTGATTCCTGTGGATCAAATGTGAACCTAATTCTTTCTCTTTTGGGGGAGGGGTAGAGAATCCTACTCCTCTAGATTGTAAATTCATTATGGGCAGGGGAAATATTCTGCTGTATTGAGATTCAACTATAAAAGGGGGGTTCAGTATCTGTTCTTCTACTTAAACTTTGAGCCCCTTTGAGACAGGGACTATAATGAGCCTGATTAACCCACCACTTGACACATAGTAAGTGTTTAAGCAAGTACCACTTAAAAAAAAAAAGTCATTAGGCTGAGGTTAAGACTCCTGGGGTGAGGGGTCGTTAAAGGAAGCAAGTGTAGAGACTTTAGTGCCTCTCTTTTGCTTTCAAATCCACAATCAACCTTCCCAGAGCACTGCTCCAGTGAGCACTTTGAAATGCCATGCTATTCATTCAATTGCATTTATTGAGTGCTTACTCTGTGCAGAGCATGGGAGAGTACAATATAACAATAAGTGGATACATTTTCTGCCCAAAGTGAGCTTACATTCAAGGGGGGGGGGGGTGTATTTTGATGCGGAAAGAGTGCTTTCTATTCAAAACTTCACTTCAAAAAAGCACACTTGCCTAGCATAAGAGAACTTGGGAACAGAAATGACCCAGTGGGACTCTTTAGACAACAAAATTCCCCCAAACTGTGGTGTGTTCCTCATTTTCCCTGTGCTGTGTACAACTGGGTAAAGGTCTATGGAATAGTGAATCAAGCACAAACTTGGCTCAATCTCTGCCTTCCTCTGTGGAACAGTGAACAAGTTGTCCACTTCTCTGGTCCTTGATTTCTTTATAAAGTGGAAATGAATGATAATCCCATAAAAATAATTCCAGAACTCCCTCCCAGATTTAAATGTCATCATGAATTCTTGGCTTCTGTTCCAAAATGAGTCTTAGCAGATCTTATCCAGAACCCTTGTTCAGTGGATTCCCTGTCTTTGTCTTTACAGTGCTAACAGAATCCAGTTATGAAGGACTCACTCAGCACAAACCCCCATTAATTCCCCATTCATTTCTGCCTTGAAATTGATGGACTGAATTGGATCCAGGTCAGCTAGTTGACCAGAAGGGATGGTGAATGTCAGTTGTATTTGAATGCTTAATGTGTGCTTACAGTCTAGAGGCAGGGAGAGGCATTAAATAAAACTACAGATAGGTAAGTGTGGGGCTGGGAGAGGAGATTCATTCATTCAATCGTATTTGAGTGCTTACTGTGTACAGAGCACTATACTAAGCACTTGGGAAGTACAAGTTGGCAACATATAGAGACGGTCCCTACCCAACAACGGGCTCATGAATAAAGGGAGCAAGTCAGCGTGACACAGAAGGGAGGAGGAGAGATAAGGAAGGCTGAATCAGGGAAGGCTTCTTGGAGGAGATGCACCTTCAAAAAGGCTTGGAAGGGGTATTTATTGTTGAGTGTGAAAAGGGAGGCCAGAGGCAGGATGTGGTGAGATAGACAAGATTGAGGCACCTTGAGAAGGTTAGAATTAAAGGAGCCAAGTGTGTGAGTTAGTTTGTAGTAGGAAAGCGGTGAGTTAAGAAGGGGCTAAGAAATGAAGTGTTTTAAAGCTGATGCTGAGGAATGTCTGTTTGCTGTGGAGGTTGATGAGCAATACAGGAGATGTGGGGGGGAAGGGTGCTGTACACATAGTAAGTGCTCAGTGAATGAATCAGTTGCATTTATTGAGCACGTAGTATATGCAGAGCACTGTACTAAGCAAATGGGAAAGTACAAAAGAATCAGCAGACACATCCCCTGCCCATAATGAGTTTACAGTGAATTTCCTTAATTGGTGAGGAATTCATTCAATCGTATTTACTGAGTGCTTACTGTGTGCAGAGCACCGTACTAAGCACTTGGGAAGTTGGCAACATATAGAAATGGTCCCTAGCCAACAATGGGCTCACAGTCCTAAAGAATCTAGACACAATCTCTGTCCCATATGGGGAGGGAGAACAGATATAAAATCCCCATTTTACAGATGAGGAAACTGAGACACAGAAAAACTGGATGTCCTGCCCAAAGTCACACAGCAGGCAAATGGCAGAATTTAAACTGTAAACTTGTTGTGGGAAGGGAATGTCAATTATATTCTCTCCTAAGCTCTTATTACAGTGCTCTGCACACAATCAGTGCTCAAATACGATTGACTGACTCTAACCATCTTCTCCCACTGAACTCATTTTTGTGCCTCTGGCTGCAACTAACACTATGGGGCCTAGGATCCAGCTGCCATTGGTGTTGTTCGGCTTTTGGGTTTTTTGTCTCTTCCAAGGGGGAGATTTGGGGATGGAGAAGAAGCCGGGTGCCAGTGGAACCGTTAATGCTTTAACCTTGCGTATAATTTATGCAATAAACAGTCATGTGCTCCCCTAATAATTTAGATGTAAGCAAATGTTGATTTATTCAGGAAGGCTACCGCCAGCAGGGAAGCCCGCAGGCCTGAAATTTGAATTAAACTAGGACAGAAGCAGGCTAGTCTATAATAACATTTGTATAATTTTATTTTTGCCTTTGGCTCAGTTCATTTCCTCCTACAGTAGATGCATGAAATTGGTTCTTTAGCCACCTTTAGCTGATGTTCCTTGATAAAAGGGGCAGGCAGAGAAGCAAGAGAATGCAACCTTATTCCAGGCTCAGTATTTGCGATCGAACAGCTGTGAATTCCTAGGTCATTTACGACAATGATCGCCTTCTCCGGAATTATGTTTTCTGCAAATGTCTGAGAATGGCTCCATTTAACCTGAAGATGGGGGGGGGCGGGGGAAGACGGTTTCTCTGCTGCGTGAGGACCCTTAGAACTCAGACCGTTAAACAGATGCAAATGTTGTGGTGTTTTTATTCTTTTTTTTTTCCACCCCTAGGCGGGGAAATCTGAGTTCTCTCACTTTGCTTTCAGCAGCGAAAAGAAAGGCAGGGTGCAATGCTTAAGCTGATAAGCACTGGTTTTCGAAGGAAGGGCTTGTCCCACGTTTCATCTTTATCTTTCGTTTTCCCCCTTTTTGTCCGGAAGATAAAACTGGAAGATGAAAGCAGTTTTATAATTTAGGTTAAGGATGGACTCTTAACACCTTTCAAGAAGCAGGGGGACATTACTGGCCTTTCCAAATTTATGAAAAAGCATGGAAGCTAATAACATGATGATGATGCTTAATGGGTGGTACTTAAGGGTTTAAAATCAATCAATTGATGGCATTTATTGAGTGCTTACTATTTGCAAAGCACTGTACTAAGCTCCTGGGCAAGTACAATACAACAGAATTAGCAGACACCTTCCCTGCCCATACTATGAGTCAAACACCAAACTAAGCGCTGGGGTAGAAAATCAGGTCATGTAGCTGTAAACTTGGTGTGGGCAGGGATTGTGTCTGTTTATTTTTGTCCCCTCCCAAGTATTTAGTACAGTGTTCTACACATAGTAAGTACTCAAATGATTGACTGATAGCCTTTGTATTAAATCATTCAATCAATCGTATTGAGCGCTTACTGTGTGCAGAGCACTGTACTAAGCACTTGGGAAGTACAAGTTGGCAACATATAGAGACGGTACCTACCCAACAACGGGCTCACAGTCTAGAAGGGGGAGACAGAAAACAAAACATGTAGACAGGTGTCAAAATCGACAGAACAAATAGAATTATAGCTACATGTACATCATTAACAAAATAAATAGAATAGTAAATATGTACAAGTAAAATAGAGTGGTAAATCTGTACAAATATATACAAGTGCTTTGGGGAGGGGAAGGAGGTGGGGGAGATGGGGAGGAGGAGAGGAAAAAGGAGGCTGTCTTGGAAGGCCTCCTGGAGGAGGTGGTAGTACAAGTGGCTAACAATTTAAGGGGAAAGGAGAACAGGTGTTGAATCCCTATTTTACAGATGAGGAAACTGAGGCCTGGAGAAGTTAAGTGACTCACCCAAGGTCATGAAGCAGGTAACTGACAGAGCCAGGATTAGAATTTAGGTCCCCTGACTCCCAGCAGCAAGATCTTTCCACTAAATCATGCTGCCCCCTTTTTTCTGGAAACTTAAGTGTTTGACAGTTTTCCCCATCTCTCCCCAGTTCCCCTTGCAAAGGCCTCAAGAGGGGTGAGGAAAGGTCAGAGTTCACCTAGTCCTTGACAGCCCCTCCACTCCTCCTTTTTGACCCTGGGTCAAAAGCCAGTTCCATGTGCTCCCCTTTATTTTCTTTCCTTTTTCAAAAATTTTTTATGCTATTAAGCACTTACTATGAGCCAGGCACTATACTGAGTGCTGGGGTAGATAATAGACTAGTTAATTGGGTTGGACACAGTCCCTGTCATTCATTCATTCAGTCATATTTATTGTGTGCAGAGCACTGTACTAAGCGCTTGGGAAAAACAAGTTGGCAACATATAGAGGTGGTCCCTACCCAACAACGGGCTCACAGTCTAGAAGGGGGAGAACAAAGACTGCGAGCCCACAGTTGGGTAGGGACTGTCTCTATATGTTGCCAACTTGTACTTCCCAAGTGCTTAGTACAGTGCTCTGCACACAGTAAGTGCTCAATAAATATGATTGAATGAATCCTGTCTCCTGTCCCACATAAGGCTCAGGATCTTTAATCACCATTTTACAGATGAGGTAACTGAGACACAGAGAAGTGAAATGACTGCCTAAGGTCATACGGCTGACAAGTGGCAGAACCAGGATGAGAACCCAGGTCCTTCTGGCTCCCAAGCCAGTGCTCTATAATAGGTCTGTCCACCCACCGCCATGAAGAAAGTTGAGGTCCTTATCCCTGCTTCAGCTCACAATCCACAAAAATTGTCTGCATCAGAGGAAAATCGATGGTATTTATTGAGAGCTGAGCAGTGTACTAAGCATTTGGGAGAGTAGAGCACAACAATGTTGGTAGATATGTTCCCTGCCCACAAGGAGCTTACAGTCTAGAGCTGACAAAGATGTCTTCATCCCAGCTCCACCACTTGCCATCTGTGTGGTCTTGGGCAAGTAATTTCATTTCTCTGTGCCTGTTACCTCATCTGTAAAATGGGAATTAAGACTGTTAGCTCCATGTGGGACAAGGACTGTGTCCAACCTTGTATCTATCCCAGAGTTTAGTACAGTGCCTGGCACATTACACTTAACAAGTGTACTTACCCTTCAGTGCTTAGAACAGTGCTTTGCACATAGTAAGCGCTTAATAAATGCCATTATAAAAAACAAATACCATACCTTAGGCCCTTACCTTTCCCCTCACCCCGTGCATGGACAAATAGCCACTGGCATCTGTCTCAAGGCAACTACTATCATGCTCTATTTTTGGCAACCAAATCTGCCCAGTGCCCTTTAGGTCTGGGTCTGGAGCAGCACATGCATTCCTCTGCCACCTGAGGACCCATGAGAAACCCCAGGCTATGGATCCACCTCTTGGCCAACCCCAGCTAGAACCAGACTTAGAGCTCAGCAAGGAAACTTTCCCATGACTCAAGGAAAATCTAGGTTGGTGGAGGAGGGGCAGAGGCCCACCAGGAAGTGGTAATTCAGTCAAGATTTCCAGTCACACCATAAACCACAACTGCCAAAGGCTCAGGAACTTCTTTTGGACACTAGGCCCCAGAGATTAAATGCTCTCTGCCTTTGCCCAAGGCCTGTGTGGTCTGGGACACAGGGCAAGGTTCTAACCTTTGTCTGCTGGCTGGCAGGGAAGAAGACATTCCCTCTCTGAAGAGGAAAGAGGAAAAAACGTTTCATAGGCCCCGGGCTCTGAGGCCCATCCCTCCCTACCTCATCCTTTCGCTGAGAAGATGAAAAGTCTCTCAGAGTTTTCCAGAGAAAATAACCCAAAAATGGTTGGGTAGGGATGGGGGTGAGCTCCAGAGGGCAAGAGGAAAAAAATCCCTCAGGGGGAAAGGGGATGGAAAAAAAAAAAAAGTCCTGTAAACTGTTTGGTTTTTATGTCCCACTCTCTCTCTCTCTCTCCCATACGCTCTTTATTGAATCAAGATGTCATGTAAACCCACCATTTAAATATGTCAGAGAAAGCAAAGGAGGGACTGTTCAATCAACAGGTCTTCGGCTCCAGCTGGCTTTTTTCCCTCGGGGCTCTGGAAACTTCAAGGAGCAGACCCAGCGACTCCCAGATTGACTCCTGGTTTCGCGGCCCCTGAATTTGCTAGCCAAATTTTCCAGAGCCTCTGAAGTTGCTCATTTCCATTTCACCTTTTTTTTAAATGGTATTTAATAAATTTGTACTATGTGCCAGGCACTGTTCTAAGCATTGGGGTAGATACAAGGTAATCCCTATCTCACATGGGGCTCACAGTCTTAATCCCCATTTTACAGATTAAGTAACAGGTCCAAAGAAGTGAAGTGACTTTTTCCATCTGTGGTATTTAAGCGCTTACTATGTGCCAGGCACTTTACTAAGCGCTGGGGTGGTTACAAGGAAATTCGGGTGGACACTGTCCCTGCCCCACATGGTGATCACAGTGTTAATCCCATTTTACAGATGAGGTACCTGAGGCATAGAGAAATGACATGCCCAAAGTCACAAAGCAGGCAAGTGGTAGGATTAGAATCCAGGTCCCTGATGCCCAGGCTTTTTACACTAGGCCATGCTGCTGCCATCAACAAAAACCTTGGTATTTGAGAAGCTCTAGTTGGAGATGTATGTGTGCTAACCTTTTTGGAGATGAAGAGGAAACCCTGGAAGAGGGAGATGGAATACAGAAATGAGTGCCATAGAAGTGAATTTGTTTTTAACAGCTCTGCGTGACACCACCTTTTCATACTAACCTCTGCTGATGGAAAAAATAGTGTACCTCTAGATGCTAATTCTGTTCAAACAATTTCTATGCCCATTACCCACAAGCTTCTGGGGTTAACACGACAAGCAGACCTCTGAGAAAAGGTGCCTCATTGAAAGGGTCTGTTAGCTCAAGAAGGCACTTTGGTTTTGGTTTTTTCTTTAACAGTCAGGGGGGAAAACATCAGGCAACAAGGTGAAAAGAAGCTATCTGTCACAACACAACAGCTGACTTGAGATTGAAAGGATGAAAGCCGGCCATTAGTCCCAGATTCTAATCAAAAGAAAATTATTTTTAAAGAGGGTCCTAGGACAAAAACACGTAGCTTGGGCCGCCCCCACCTTCTCAAGGGCCCAGTTCATGTAACAAGCAGCGGGTTCTGTCTTTGGACATGTTTGACAATCTTATTGGGGAATAAACCTCCCCTGGGGTTACTCCAACCAAGCAATCCCAAAACAAGTGGGCATGAAGTTTGCAAATCAAAATATATCCTATTAACACCCTCCCCTCCACCGCCCCCCACCCCAAGGGGCAAAAGGGAGGAAAAAACAAAACCAGAGGACATTGAACTGGGGGTACTCCAGCAAAATAGATTGTCTTCTGATGAATGGAAGTAGAGTGAAGTGCCCAGCCTGCTTAAGGAATTGGTTTCTGGTAACAATGAAGAGTGGTGATCTGAAGGTTCACGCTGCTGTTAGCAGCTATCCTGCAGACAAAAAATTAAGGAATCTGGGGGAAGATAGGTCCCTAATAATAATGATGATGATAACAGTATTAAGTGCTTATACTGTGTGCCAAACACTCTACTCAGCGCTGAAATCGATACAGGATGATAAAGTCCCAAACAAATCTCATAGTCTAAGAAGAACAGGTATCGAACCTCCATTTTGCAGATGAGGAAACTGAGGCATAGAAGTTGTGACTTGCCCAAGGTCATATAGCAGGTAAGTGGCCTAGCCAGGATTAGAACCCAGGGTCTCTGGCTCCTAGGGCCTGGCTCTTTCCACTAGGCAACTCTGCTTCTTCTGGGCCACGCTGGTCCCTAAAATGGGCACCAGCTGGTCAACTGCTGCTTTTGGCTCTGAGAATAAACAGGAAATCTGTGCACCCAGAGCGCTGGCATGTGGTGGGTGGCAGCTTGCCCTCCTGCCTCCTTCATGATAGACCCCAAATAGGGAAAGATCTTTCCAGAAGCCTGAGTATATATCAGTCTGCATTTTTGTCCTTTGGTTTCTTTGCTGGGACTTCTAGACTGTGAGCCCGCTGTTGGGTAGGGACCATCTCTATATATTGCCAACTTGTACTTGCCAAGCGCTTAGAACAGTGCTCTGCACCCAGTAAGTGCTCAATAAATATGATTGAATGAATGAATGACTTTCCATATGAGCCCAACATGGTACTAAGCAACAGTTATCAAGCTCTCACAAGAAAATAGCAAGTTGCAAATGATAGAACATGGAACTGAATTCTAATCCTATCGCCGCCACTTGTCATGTGAATTTGGGCAAGTCACTCCACTTCTCTGGCCCTCAGTTCCCTTATCTGTAAAATAGGGACTAAGACTGCAAGCCCTAAATAGGAAGATTACATCCAACCTGATTAGCCTGTATCTATCCCAGGGCTTAGTAGAGTGCCTGGCTCTTAGCAAGTGCTTAACAAATACCATAAAAAATGCACATAGAAAATAGTGTACCTCTATAACAAGTACTTAACAAATAGCATATAAAAATGCACATGTGAATTTCATTCAATTGTATTGAGTGCTTACTGTGTGCAGAGCACTGTACTAAGCACTTGGGAAATACAAGTTGGCAACATATATCAATTTATCGATTGGCAACATTTGGCAACAATGTGGCAACATTTATCAATCAGTGATATTTATTGCATGCCTATGTTTGCAGAGCATGGGACTAAGTGCTTGGGAGAGTACAGGACAAAGGAGTTGTCTTAGGGAAGGTGTCTTGGAGGAGGTGTGATTTTTTTTTTTTTTTTTTTTTTTTTTTTTTTAAATAAGGCTTTGAAGTTTTGCCTCTGGACCGTGATCCAAGACCACCTGAAACCAGGTGGGGGAGGTTCTGGTCTACATGTCTTAGGGAAAAATATATTAGAACTGGGGAAAGAGTACAGATGACAACATAACCTATTGGAAAGAGCACTGCCCTGTGAGGCAGATGGACCTGGGTTCGAATCCTGACTCCACCTCTTCCCTACTGTGACCTCGGGCAAATCATTTCACTTCTCTGGGCCTCTGTTTCCTCATCTGTAAATTGGGAATAAAATACACATTTTCCCTGCCTATTAGAGTGTGAGCCTTGTGTGAGATAGAGACTGTGTCCAACCTGCTTAGATTGATTCAGCCCCAATGTTTAGTATAGTGCATGGCACATAATAAAAGCTTAACATATACCACAATTAATATCAGATGAGGGCAAATGGGGGGGCTTCTTTATAAGGACAGACTGAAAAGACTAGGATCCTTCAGTCTGCAAAGATGAAAGGTGAGAGGGAACATGATTGAAGTCTACAAAATCAGAAAGGGTGTGGACCAGGTGAAAACAGAATTGTTGTTCACCAAATTGTGCAGCACCAAGACCAAGGGGCAGTTTCAAAATCAACAGAAGGAAACATTTCTTCCCCAAGCGGCCGAGAAGTGTATGGAATTCTTCCCACTGGGAGTTGTGTGGTTCAGATCAATCTACCAGTGACATTTATTGAACAGCTACTGTGTGCAGAGCACTGTACTAAGCGCTTGGAAGGGTACAATACAACAGAGTGTGTAGGCACATTCCCTGCCCAGAATGAGCTTCAAGTCTAGAGAGTCAAACCAGGTTCAAGAGGGATTTGGATAAGGGGTCCATAAAGGATTACTAGATAAATCAACCAATGGTATTTATTGAGCATGCATTGTGCTAGGTGCTTGGGGAGAGTAGTAATAATAATAATTGTATTTGTTTAGCACTTATTATGTACTAAGCACTGGGGTAGATACAAGGCATTCAGGTTGGACACAGCCCCTTTTCCACATGAAACTCCCAGTTTAGCCTGGGAAACTGAGTCACAGAGAAGTGAAGTGACTTGCCTAAGGTCACCCAGCAGACAAGTGTCCCAGGCCCATGCTCTTTCCCCTAGGCTACACTGCTTCACTAAGCTCAAGACAGTAGAGCTGGTAGGTGCCATCCTTGCCCATAAGGAGCTTTCAGGCTACATGGGGAGAGAGTTATTAAAATAGATTGCAGATAGGTGAAAAACATGCTGCCTAGTGAGCACTTTCTCCAACTAATTGGAGGAACTTAATATATCATGGTTACAAGAGGCACTCTCAGGGCAGAATACTGACACTTGAAGCAGAACTTGAAATCTTTCTTTTGACTTTCCACATGATGTCCTACTGCGTTATTGTTCAATCAAACTGGTATTTAGCACTGAGTGCAGAACACTACTTAGTGCTTGGGAGAGTACAGTACAACAGAGTTGGTAGATATGTTCCCTGCCCACAAGGAGGTTTCAGGCTAAAGGGGGAGAGAGACATTTAAAATAAATTACAAATAAGTGGAAAACAGGGTGCCTGCTAATGCTTATTCCCACTAATTGGAGGAACTTAATTTATGGTGGTAGTAAGGAGTGCTTGAAGGACAGAATATTAACCCACTTCAAGCAGAGTTTGAAGTTTTTACCTTTAACTTTCCTCATTCATCTCCTCATAACACCCATTAGTGGAGGTGTTTTTATACAATCAATCAATGGTATTTATTGGGTTCTGACTGTGTGCAGGGCACTGTACTGAGTGCTTAGGAGAGTACACTAATGGAGTTGATAGATCCGTTACGACTGAATGAATCCATTTCCTGCCCACAGGGAGTTTAGAGTTGAGCAGGGACTGTCTAGGAAGAGGTTGTTCTGCAACAGGTGATAATGTTTAATTACCTAATCCTGTGTCCCATCTGTTTTCTGAGCTGAATTGATAAAGATTCTTATATTGATGAAAACTCAATCAATAGGATTTACTGAGTGCTTACTCTCTGCAAAGTACCAAAAGAAATGCTGGGAACGAATACATGGTTGAGAATCAGATATAGTCCCTGAAGTTCAAGGGGCTGGAAATACCAGAATGTAAGCAGGGAGAGGGGAATGGAGACCAACACTTGAGGAAAGGTGAAGCAATAAAATATTAAAGCAATGTAGAAGACTAGGATAAATATTGAAACCAAAGCAAAATGTGATAGGGTTAAGGTGGTTTAGAGGAACTAGTGAACTGTGTGAATAAGTAACATACATACATCTATATACATCAATCAATTGATGGTATTTAATGAGCGCTTACTATGCGCAGAGCACTGGGAGAATACATTATTACAGAATTCATGGACACATTCCCTGCGTATACTGAGCTTACATCACTGAGCTATATATTGATATGTATATTAATATATAGACACATAATGGAAAGGTCATGGGACTGGGAATCAGAGGATTTGAGTTCTAATCCCAGGTCTGCTACTTGTTTGCTGTGGGACATTAGGCAAATCATTTAGCTTCTCAGTCCCTCAATTTCCTGATCTGCCAAATGAGGATTCAATGCCTGTTTTACCTTCTACTTGGGACTGTGCGTCATCGGATCAACTCCTGTCTACCCCAATGCTTAGAACAGTGCTTGACACATAGTAAGCACTTAAATACCACAATTATTATCATTATATATGCATAAATTCTAGGATAACTGCTTAGGGAACTATTTGGAATACAGCAGCCTTTGAGTTACTCAGGGAAGACTTCTAAAAGAAGGTGAGGTTTCACAAGGATTTTAAAGATAAACCTATGGTCTGGCAGATTTGAAGGGGGAGAGAATTTCAGGGTAGAAAGAACCATGTGAGTGAGAGACCAGAGACAGGGGAATCTAAAGCAAAGTTCTTAGTTTAAAAATAAGTGTAATACAAGCAAAGACTGCAAGGTAGTGGGTGAAAAGAGCTGATCCTTCTTTTCACTCAACACAGTAAGGACCCAATAAATCCCATTACTTGATTAATATGAAAAATGGAGTAAGCAGGCAGAAATACTCAATTCCTGCAATCTTTGATAGATTCAAATGATCTGGATGTGAAAATCCTCCCGATGGTGGTAAGTGAGGGTTTACTGTGTACTAAACACTGAACAAGAGAAAAGATATTCACATCAGACTCATCTCAGATGTTTCATATGTATCGTCATTGACCTCTGTAACCTACCAAACCCTTCTTTTTCTTCTAATGCCAATTTCCTTATCCTATGGGCAGTCTAATGCGAAAGAAAAGCATTGAATAACACACTCTTGCAGCCTCCAGCTGCCTAGCTCTGATAGTTTCATAAAGGATGGCTTTAGCTTATGGCTTACCAGAAAGAACTTTAGATGGCATATTTAATTTTTAAACTGTTTCATAAACCCCTTTAAACCCTCATCACCGCCCCACCTCTCTCGCACCTTTCCATTCCCAAATCAAACCGAAAGGCATCTTCAGGGGGGTGTTGTTTAATTGCCAATCACACTTCCGATTGCCATTACGGAGCCCCTCCACGCTGGACTTGTCCGGCAGTTTGTCAAGAGGAACCGGCCATAACTCAGGCAGAAAACCGGACACCATTCAAAAAACATTAAAGGCTGGGAGGGAAGAGAAGTGGACGAAAGGCCTGGCTCCCAGCAACAAGGAAGTGGGAGCTCAAGCTTAGAAATAGAAAGTGATGGCCTCATAAAAACATGACTCTAGGCGGCTGTGCCACTAGAAATTCTTTTGTCAGTTTAGAACATTTAGCTCTAAGCGGTTTCTCCTTTCAAATGTAGTTTTAAATGCAAAATAGGCTGCGCAGACAGAGAGGGGATCGAAGAAGGGAGAGAAGGCCATTGGCGAGGGGGTGGTAGATAGGAGGCTTTTCTGGTGTCAGATGCCTTGTCAACCTTCATAACCATGATTCATTCGTTCAGTCATATTGAGCGCTTAATGAGAAGCAGTGTGGCTCAGTGGGAAGAGCACGGGCTTTGGAGTCAGAGGTCATGGGTTCAAATCCCGGCTCCACTAATTGTCAGCTGTGTGACTTTGGGCAAGTCACTTAACTTCTCTGAGCCTCAGTTACCTCATCTTTAAAATGGGGATTAAGACTGAGCCCCCCGTGGAACAACCTGATTACCTTGTAACTGCCCCAGCGCTTAGAACAGTGCTCTGCACATAGTAGGTGTTTGTTTAATGCTATCATTATTATTATTACTATGTGCAGGGCACTGTACTAAGCACTTGGGAGAGTACAATACACCAATAAACAGGTACATTCCCTGCCCATAATGAACTTAGTGTAGATGGGGGGAGACAGACATCAATGCAAATGAAGAAATGACAGAGATGGGCATAAGTGCTGTGGGGTTGGGACTGGG
Organism: Tachyglossus aculeatus; assembly: GCF_015852505.1. NCBI lineage: Eukaryota > Metazoa > Chordata > Mammalia > Monotremata > Tachyglossidae > Tachyglossus > Tachyglossus aculeatus. The sequence goes on along the minus strand of NC_052090.1, from coordinate 7,378,370 downwards.
GAAGAGCAAATCAATCACTCATATTTATTGAGTGTTCACTGTGTGCAGAGCACTGTACTAAGCACTTGGGAAGTACAAGTTGGCAACATACAGAAACAGTCCCTACCCAACAGTGGGTTCACAGTCTAGAAGGGGGAGAGAGAGAACAAAACCAAACATATTAACAAAATAAAATAAATAGAATAGATATGTACAAGTTAAATAGAGTAATAAATATGTACAAACATATATACATATATACAGGTGCTGTGGGGAAGGGAAGGAGGTAAGGCTGGGGGGGATGCAGAGGGGGAGGAGGGGGTTCAGGAGTGAGGGCAATACGGAAGGGAGCGGAAGATGAGGGAAAAGGGAAAGCTTCTTGGAGATGTGCCTTCAATAAGGCTTTGAAGAGTGGGGGGGAGTAATTGTTGGATTTGAGGAGAGAGGGCTTTCCAGGCCAGAATCAGGAAGTGGGCCCAGGGGTCAGCAGCCAGATAAGCAAAATGGAGACATAGAAGGTTAGCACCAGAGGAGTGAACAATGCCGGTTGGGCTGTAGAAGGATGGGATGGAGTTTCGGCTCCATGGGTTCATGAGGGATCCTGTTGGCCTGATTGGAAACTCGAGGCTCCAGGCAGCCAAGTTTGGGGGTGGTCAAGACTGTTTATTGTTGTATTCTTCCAAGCGCTTAGTACTGTGTTCTGCACACAATAAGCACTGAATAAATATAATAGACTGAAGTGCTTTGCCAATGCAGGCTATCTGATGGGTGAGCGCTTAGAACAGTGCCCAGGGCTTAGAACGGTGCCCCAGTGCTTAGAACAGTGCTTTGCACATAGTAAGTGCTCAATAAATGCCATTATTATGTGAGCTCACATATGGGACAAGCATGGGGATCTGTGGCTCCGGGGAGTTTGGCGTTTGGCACATGAAAGTGCGGAAAGGGTTGGGGGTGCGGAGGCAAAATGGGAAAGAAACTCAGCAGTCTGGAGATAGAAACAAGAGATCCAAAGATCAGAAAGGAAAATAGTCACGTGGGCACATGCGAGGGCCAAACCTAAGCTGAGTGGTTGTGGTGGGTGGGTCAATTGGTGGTACTTACTGAGGGCTTTCTCTGTGCTGCACACTGACCTAAGTACTTGGGAGATTACAAGCTTCAGTGGGTACAACAAAGGAGCTTGTCCATTGAAGGGGGAACATGGCCTAGTGGAAAGAACCCAGACCTTGGAGGCAGAGGTCCTGGGTTCCAATTCCAGTTCCACCACATATCTGGTGCGTGACTATGGACAAGTCATTTAACTTCTCTGGGCCTCAGTTTCCCCCATCAGCAAAATGGGGATTCAATACCTGTTCTCCCTCCTACTTTGACTGTGAGCCACATAAGGGACCTAATTATCTTTTATCTACCCCAGAACTTTGTTCAGGGCTTGGTACTTAGTAAACACTTAGTAAAAACTGCACTAAAGGTAGATAGACCACCAGCCTGGGAGTCAGAAGGACCAGGGTTCTTATTCCAGCTTCACTGCTTGTCTGCTGGGTGGCTGTGGGCAGGTCAAATAACTTCTCTGTGCCTGTTACCTCATCTGTAAGCTTGTCATGGACAGGGAATGTGACTGCCAACTCTGGGGTAGTGTACTCTCCCAAGTGCTTAGTATAGTGCCCTGCACATAGTAAACACTCAATAAATACCCTTGATGAAGATGTACAATGGGAGTTTAAAACCGTGGGCCCCATGTGGGAAAAATGACTGTGTTCATCAGGATAATCTTGTATAGAACACGGGTCTGTGGATAGAGCACAGGACTGGAGGTCCTTCTGATTGAGTTCTAATCCTGGCTCCACCACTTACCTGATGTGACCGTAGACAAGTCACTTCTCTGTGCCTCAGTTACCTCATCTGTAAAATAGAGATTGACTGTGAATCCCATGTGGTACAGGGACTTTGCCCAACCTGATTAGCTTGTATCTACCCTAGCACTTAAAACAGTGCTTGATACATAGTAAGTGCCTAACAAATGCCACCACTATTATTATTATATATTATATAATATATTATATTATAATGTGCTTAGAGTGCTTAGCACATAAGTGCTTAATAAATACCATAAACCAAAGAAAAGCTACTGGCAGAAAGGTGCTTGGATTGTAAATGCCCAATTCCCAGAGTGGGGCTCTTTTCACTGAACCAATAGTGCTCTGCTTACCAGTGGAAATCGGTCAACCAATCAATCATATTTACTGAGCTCTTACTGTGTGCAGAACACTGTACTAAGTGCTTGGGAGAGTACAATACAGCAGAGTTGGTAGATATATTCCCTGCCCACAACAAATTTTGAGTGCAGGGAGGAGGGGGGCATTGGATGAGTGAGACATGCAGCTGGGTTGCAGTAAGAAATCAGTGAGAAAAGATAGAAAGGGGAGAGCTGATTTAGAGTTTTAAAGGCAGTGGCAAGAAGTTTTGTGTTTAATGGGGAGGTGGATGGGCAACCAATGAAAACGGGGAGATGTTCACTGAAATTTTTTTTTTTTTTTTTTTTAGAAAAGTAATCCAGGCAGCAGAGTGAAGTATGGACTTTGGACACAGTCCATGTCTCACATGGGGCTCACAATCTTAATCCCCATTTTACAGATGAGAGAACTGAGGCACAAGAAATGAGGCAACTTGCCCAAGGTCGCACAGCCAACAAGTGGCTGAGCCCGAGTCTCTTTTCCAGGCTTTGTCCTGAATGTGTGGAGAAAGCAGGTCAAAAGTAGTAATATGCCTTTCTGGGTGTGTGCAGAAGTAATGGTGTTGGGAAAACATCCTCAGGTTATTTGTAAATATGTGTGTGTGTGTTGGGTATTTGGAGGCAGAAAGCATACATTGGTAAAGTTAGAGAAAGACAGAGAATGAGGTTGAGAGGAAAGAGAATGAGTGAAAGAGACAAAGAAATAATGAGAAAGTAAGAGGACAGCCAGAGAGCTAAAGATAGAATAAGAGAGTGAGAGACCGTGCAAATGAGTGAGACAGAGAAAGCAGTGTGGTCTAGTGGAAAAAGCATGGATCTGAGTCAGAGGACCTGGATTCTAATGCCGGCTCACCACTTACCTGTTCTGTGATCTTGGGCAAGTCACTTCTCTATGCCTGTTTCATCATCTGAAAAATGGGGTTTAAATCCTACTCTCTCAAACTATGAGCATCATATGGGACAGGGACTGTGCCCAGCCTGAATACCCCAGTATTTAGTACAGAGCTTCAATAAATTAATCAATCGTATTTTTTTTGAGCACTTACTGTGTGCTTGGCAGTAGTAAGCACTTAAGTGCCATAAAAAAGAAATAGAAATAGAGAAAAGAAATAGTGAGAGGGAGTGAATGAGTGGGAGGAGAGACAGAAGGAGAGAATGAAAGAATTGAGACAAAAGAGAGAGAGTTGTTCATATTCTCCAGAAAGATGCTGCCCACCCTGTTTTGGCCCCTTTGGTGGGCTTGCAGTGGAAAGGGGTGGGCTGCTCACATTCTGGCTCCCCTGCCCCCAAGGGCCAGCAAGAAATCCCCTATATCCCTACCCCATCTCCCATCCATCCTCAGGAGCGAGAAAATGTCCCCCAGCTTCAAAGCCTTATTGAAAGCGTATCTCCAAGGGGCTTTCCATGCTTAAGCCCTCCTTTCCTCTTCTCCCACTCCATTCTGCTTCATCACCTGATTTGCTCCCTTTACTCATTTCCCCCTCCAGGCCCACAGCACTTTTGTACATATGCCATGTATATTAATGTCAGTTTTCATCCCCTCACCCTAGACTGTAAGCTCATTGTGGGTAGGGAATGTCTGTGAATTGTTGTATTGTCCTCTCCCAAGTGCTTAGGACAGTGCTCTGCACACAGTAAGTGCTCAATAAAGACTGGCTGACAACCAACAGCATTGTCCCCCAGAATCCCTGGAGGCAGAACTGCCTCTCTGTGTCTCCTGGCTCCAAGCCAGCTCACTCCCTCTCTTACTGCAAAACCTGAGGAGAAACGCAAGGCCTAGAGGGCCCAGGCTGATTTGCTGCCCTCCTCCCTCTCCCCGGAGCCAAGAACTAGCCATGCCCGTTTCTGCCCACTGCCAAATGAGGGGAAGAACCGGGGCTGGCCAGGGAACCAAAGGGTACAATGGTCTTTGTCAGGACAAAGAGAGAGAGGTGAAGCTTAAGACCACCTGAGTCCCCAGGCCCTTTATCCAAGTCAATTGAGGTTGCTAATTGCTTATTGAGTGGGATTGTCCTCCAGGCTGCAGATTGATGGGGCTGGACCTCTCCTTCCTTGTAGAGGAGGGAGCCTCAGGAGCTTGGGAGACTTGGGAGTCTGAGTTTGGAAGCCTGAGAAACTGGCATCCATATCCATCCATTGTCTCATGGGGGAAATCTTGCTGAGGAGTGAAAGTCCTTGTTGCCTTCACCAAGAGGAAGGTAAAGGGATGCAGAGCTCAGCACTCAAACCCTCAATCAGTTGTATTTAGTATAGTGTTCTACACACAGTAAGCATGCAGTAAGAGCTTGGGAGAGTATGATCTAGCAGGGGTGCTCTCTGACAAAGTACTGTTGTGGACCAACAAAGTCAAGTTCCAGTGCACCTAAGACCCCCAGATTGGAGAATGTGGGAGCCCTTCCAGACATAAAGGGAAGAGGCAACCCCTTGGATTGGAGGTTACTTGAAGCCAGGGATCATGCCTACTGACTGTTGTAGTGTATTTTTCCAAGTGCTTTAGTACAGTGCTCTGCAGACAGTGAGTGCTCAATAAATAAATATTGATTGATCTCTAGGCCTAAAGACTGTAAAACTCTCTAGACTGTAAACTCATTGTGGGCAGGGAATGTGTCTGCTATAGCATTATGTCGTACTTTCCCAAGTGCTTAGTACAGTGCTCTGCACAAAGTGCTCAATAAATATGATTGACTAAAGACTCCATATAAGAGCACCAGACATAAAGGTGCCCAATCCTAAATCAGCTGAAAACCAAATAACATATTTTTTTTAATCCTCAGACAAGGAGCAGATGGGAGGACAGTCATTTTAACCTGGTATATAGAATGGCATGGCTATTCATTCAATCGTATTTATTGAGCACTTACTTTGTGTGGAGTACTGTACTAAGCATTTGGGAGAGTACAGTACAACAATAAACAGATGCGTTCCTGCCCATAGTGAGTTTCCAGCCTAGAAAGGTGTGGGGAGACAGACATGAATATAAATAAATTACAGATATGTACTTAAGTTCTGTGGGGCTGGGAGCGGGGATGAATCAGTGAAGCAAGTCAGGGTGATGCAGAAGGGAGTGGGAGAAGAGGAAAGGAGGGCTTAATTGGGGAAGGCCTCTTGGAGGAGATGTGCCTTCAGTAAGGCTTTGAGGGCAAGGAGAGTCATTGTCAGATTTGAGGAGGGAGTGTGGTCCAGGCCAGAGGCAGGGCATGGGTGAGGAGTTGTTGAAAAATGTGGACTGCTTCATGAATTTGCATGTCACCCTTGCTCAGGGGCCACGCCAATTGTCTCTGTATTGTTCTAAATTTAGTATATGTGCTGCTGAAATGAGCACACCCATAGAGGGGTTGAAGAGACTTCCTTCAGATCAGTTAAATTCACTCAATCCATCAATAGTATTTTTTTATGGTATTAAATGTCTACTATGTACCAGGCACTGCACTGAACACTGGGGTAGATACAAACTAATCTGGTTGGACACAGTCCCTGTCCTTCATTGGGCTCACACTCTTAATCCCCATTTTACAAATGAGGGAGCTGAGGCACAGAGAAGTTAGAAGACTTGCCCGAGATCACACAAGTCGGGCAGACAAGTGGCAGAGCCGGGATGAGAACCCAGGTCCTTCTGGCTCCCAGGCTCGTGTTTTGTCATTGACTGTGTGCAGAGAGCAGTACTAAGCAGTTGGGAAAGTATCATCCAACAGAGTTGGTAGACTATTGTGTTATCTTACTCTACACTGTCTTGATTAAAATCTCATCTCCTCGAAGAGGTTTTCCCCAACTCAGCCCCCATTTCCCCTACTCCTTAACTCTTCTGCGTCCCCCTGATGTGTGAATTTGTACCCTTTACCCCCAGCGCTCAGCACTTATATGTATCCAAAAATATTAATTTACATCAATGTCTATCTCCCCCTCCAGACTGTAACTTCCTTGTGGGCATCATCATCAATCGTATTTATTGAGCACTTACTATGTGCAGAGCACTGTACTAAGCGCTTGGGAAGTACAAATTGGCAACATATAGAGACAGTCCCTACCCAACAGTGGGCTCACAGTCTAAAAGGGGGAGACAGAGAACAAAACCAAACATACTAACAAAATAAAATAAATAGCAGGGAAAGTGCCTAAAAGCCCATGCTCTCCCAAGTGCTTAGTACAGTGCTCTATACACAGTAAGCACTCAGTAAATGCAATTGATTGATAGACATGATCACTGCCCTCAAAAAGCAGAGGACAAATTGGGGTTCTTTCAGACCTCCTTGGACATTTCTTTTAGAAAAATAGTATGGCCAAGTGGAAAGAGCATGGGCCTGGAAAGAGCATAATCCCAGCTTTGCTGCTGTGTGACCTTTCTAAATCACTTCACTTCTCTGTGCCTCAATTCCCTCATCTGTAAAATGGGGATTAAGACTGAGCCCCATTGTGGGACAGGGACTGCAACCAATCTGCTTATCTTGCATCTACCCCCAGCTCTTTGTACAGAGCTCAGCACACATTTAGTGCATTTTTACCAAGTGCTTAGAAGAGTATAATACAGTAGAGTTGGTAGACACAATTCCTGCCCGCAAGAAGCTTAATAACTACTGGGGGAGGCCAGCATTCAAATAAATTACTGATGGGAACAACGGTAGCACTCTTTGCCTTAGTTGGGCAAAGCATTGTTCGTGTACTCTCCCAAGCGCTTAGTGCAGTGCTCTGTACACAATAAGTGCTCAATAAACACGATTGAATGAATGAACTATTATAAGGGTTGTGGACAAGCAGGCTTCATTTTCTCAACAAGAGACATTGTACATGGTACAGTCCGTTATTTGTTTAAAAAAACAAAGATATCCATTATCTATAAAGCAAACTTAGGGGGACAAACTATGGATTTGAGCCTTGAATTTTATGTCTCACTCCAACCGCCAGATGTCTTTCTTTCCCCAGTGAAGGTTCACTAGTTATTTGTAATCATTTTTCTTCCACTATTACTATTATCATAATTACCAACCAAAATAATAGTGTGGAAGCAATAACATCCTCCTCTGATGTTTCCCATGGCTTCATCTCTTTAATATCTGCAATGTCCATTCATTCATTCAACATATTTACTGAGCGCTTACTGTGTGCAAAGCACTTAAGAGAGTACAATATAACAAGACACATTCCCTGCCCACAGTGAGCTCACAGGAAACCAATCAATCATCAACTGAATGCTTATTATGTGTGGAGCACTGTTCTAAGTGCTTGGGAGAGTACAAGAGAATTAGCAGACATGTTCCTTGCCCATAATGAGCTTGCAGTCTAGAGGGGAATCAGGCATATTTTCTTGAAGAGAGCTAGAAAACTAAGAACTAAAGTTTGTTTTGTTTTCTTCCCCAATGAATAGATTGAGGTCTACATTTAAGCTCTCTGCAGGGAGTTCTGTTGTTTTAACCCTTAATGCAAGAAGTGGGGAGGAAGCAATGATATAAGCCACAGGGGAGCTGAATTCTCCCATCTTTCAGAGAGTATGGAGACCTGGCCTAGAGGAAAGGGCATGGGACTGGAAGTCAGAGGATTTGGGTTCTAGTTCTGGCTCCATTTGTTCATTCAACTGTATTTATTGAGCGTATACTGTGTGCAAAGCAGTGTACTACATGCTTGGGAGAGTCTGCTGTGTGACCTTGGGCAAGTGATTTTACTTTTTTTGCCTCCATTTCCTCCTCTGTAAAATGGGAATTAAGACCGAGAGCCTCTGGTGGGACAGGGATTGTGTCCAAACTTTCTTGTGTTCACCACAGCACTTACAACAGTGCCTGGTATGTAGTAAGTTCTTAACAAGTACCATTTTTTTTTTAAAAAAAGTTCAGTTTGTGAGTGGGGGGAGGGTGCGGGGGGAGGGAGGGGTGCAACACCCCAAAACCTCCCAACCACCTTGTTCGCACCATTTCTCCATGCAAACACATGTGCCTAACCTTCCATGGTTTCTAAAGAAAGAATTGTCTCCTTGTGTTTTCATGATTCCTACCGTTCAATGGCACACATGTTAGACAGAGGGAGGGGACAGGACTAGACTCTGTGGAATTGAAATGTGGCTTCCATTCTTGGGGTTCTTAGGTTCTCTTGGACTTAGCAACAACTTTTCATGGTTGGCAAGACTGAGAGGCTCTGACACCCAGAAGATGCATATAGAGATAACTTCCATAAAGTTATACGGTACCCTCAAGGTCTCTTACTGCATTACATGGTTTTCTTGGGAACAGCCTTGTTTCAGGCAATAAGACAGTGAAGCAAAGCTAAGTGACTCCAAACTATGTGAACTGTGAATGAGACACATTTTGCTAACTAATAAAAGTTCCTTCCAATGCCAGCTCGTGTACTCTGAAGCACTGAAATATGAAATAGACAAAAAAAGTAATGAAATGTTTATTTTATTGAAAATGCCCCCCCACCCATCCCCATTCTGAAACCTGAAAATAATACGGCCCTACAGCTTTCGTGAGCTGTATTTGGGCTCCAGTTCAGTAACCTCCCGAATGATCTGACTGATGGATGAACTATTTGACTGTCTGAAGAATTTCCAGAAGCTTTGGATCAGTTACTGTTTGCTATACTAGAAAATTTCTTGCAAATTATTTTACTATTTTGTTTCAAAAAACCCTCTTTGTGCTGGTGCCAAGGAGTGTGAAAAGATTTACAAGCGGGAGGCTAGAGTCAAGTCCCTTTTCCACGAAAACCTGCAGTTAAACAAAAATTTTAAATCCACTGTTTTGTGAGGATTTGACCCATGCCCAAAATGGAGGTTCCTGGAAAGTTGTCCACATTTGTGTAATTCTCAAGTGCATTAATGGAGTTAGATTTGAAAAGTACCTGCCAGCTCAACTAGGGAAGAAGTTCATATACACTTTATATCATATAATATATATATATTTCTCATCTTATATATCTTATCTATATATCTTTATGATATTGATCAAGAGTAGGTGACACTGAGCCAATTAAAACCCCCAAATTCAGTTATAGATAATTGCTCAAAAATCCAGAATTGCAACAATAGATGACTTTTTGGTGAGTCCTATAAATAATAACAATTATGGTATCTGTTAAGCACTTACTATGTGCCAAGTACTGTTCTAAGTGCTGGGGTAAATACAAGGTAATTGGGTTATCCTATGTGGGGCTCAGTCTTAATCCCCATTTTACAGATAACTGAGGCACAGAGAAGTTAAGTGGCTTGCCCAAGGTCACACAGCAGACAAGTGGCAGAGCAGGAATTAGAACCCATGCCCTCTGACTCCCAAGCCCGTGCTCTTCTCACTAAGCCATGCTGCAAATGTCCTGTCTCCACATCAACAAAAGCCTAACCATCCTCTCCCTCTCAACCATCATAATTTTTTTTAATGGTATTTAAGTGCTTACTATGTACCAGGCACAGGATGAAGTGCTGGGGCAGTTACAAGATAATCGGGTTGGACACTGTCCATGTCCCATGTAGGGCTCACAGTCTTAATCCCCATTTTACAGACAAGGTAACTGAGGCACGGAGAAGTGAAGTGCCTGGCCCAAAGTCACAAAGCAGCAAAGGTGGGATTAGAACCCAGGTTCTCTGACTCCCACTAGGTCCTGCTGCTCCTCTTATTCTCCTACTGGTTTCCTTCCCTTTTTTAAAAAAAATCCTTTTTGCCTTTCCAAGAGATGTCAATTATTGCTAGATGTGATTTCTTCACTTAGCTTCTGTGTGCTTTTAACCTGAGATTATCACAGGTAGAAGAGTTATGTAATTCTAGGGGAAACTTCGAAAAGAAAGTCAAGTTGACTTTTGTGGTGGCTTCTAGGCAGGATTACTAATAAGTCAAAAATAATGCCTTTCAGCAGGTGGATAAAAATGATCAACAACTGTTAGAAGATTTCCCTTGTCTAAAAGCCGCGATGTTACAACCTGTTAACATTGACAGTGATATAGAAAACCAGTATGGGTTTCCAGAGGCTAATTAGAAACAGGTGATGACTTGAGGAAAAAAAAATCCGGGAATCAAACATGGCCCTCAGTATGAGCTCACTAATGTAGTTTTCAACTTCAGGGAATGGTTCACATTCCTTTGCATTATATAGAGTTTGGGGTAAGATGATAAAAAACAGGTGATTTCACACACACACACACACACACACACACACACACACACACACACACACAAGAATAAAACAAAGCACCATGCCTTGGTTCTATATTTTGTGTGAGTCTCCAGTGCATGAGGTTTCCCTTTAAATCCTAACTGAACAGCTATTTAAACCCCCTTACCCTGAGTGTCTTATCTAAGGGTGTGCTATACCTCCCGAATAGAGGAGAGGATAGAAAAATGTTCTTTTACTCTACTAATTCCCTTCTCCCTAATCTATTTTATTGTTTCCCCCTCTAAACGGTAAGCTCCTTGTGGGCAGCGATTGTCTAACTCTTTTATAATGTACAGTGCCAGGCTCAGAGTAAGTACTCAATAAATACCAGCGATTAATTGACTAAATAATAGCAACCACAGCACTGAAGTTCTTCCTTTGTAGGAAGTGCTGGGGATGGTACAATACAGGCCCAGAGTAAGTACTCAATAAATACCAGCGATTAATTGACTAAATAATAGCAACCACAGCACTGAAGTGCTTCCTTTGTAGGAAGTGCTGGGGATGGTACAATACAGGCAGGTAAGACACACACTCCTGTTCCACCTAAAGCTGACAGTTTAAGAGGTAGGAGAGAGGGTTTTTAGTCCCCATTTTATAGATGAGGAAACTGAGGCACAGAAAAGTTAAGTGTCTTGTCTAAGTTTATCCAGAAGGCAAGGGGCAGAGTGGGGATGGATTCATTCATTCAATCATATTTATTGAGCACTTACTGTGTGCAGAGCACTGTACTAAGCGCTTGGGAAGTACAAGTCAGCAACATATAGAGATGGTCCCTACCCAACAACACAGTCTAGAAGGGGGAGACAGGCAACAAAACAAAAACAAAATAAATAGAATGGTAAATACGTACAAGTAAAATAGAGTAATAAATCTGTACAAGTATATACAAGTGCTGTGGGCAGGGGAAGGAGGTAGGGCGGGGAGGATGGGGAGGAGGAGAGGAAAAAGGGGGCTCAATCTGAGAAGGCCTCCCGGAGGAGGTGAGCTCTCAGTTGGTCTTTGAAGGGAGGAAGAGAGCTAGCTTGGCGGATGTGCAGAGAGAGGGCATTCCGGGCCAGGGGGAGGACGTGGGCCGGGGGTCGACGGCGGGACAGGAGAGAATGAGGCCCATTGAGGAGGTTAGCGGTGGCAGAGGAGCGGAGGGTGTGGGCTGGGCTGTAGAAGGAGAGAAGGGAGGTGAGGTAGGAGGGGGCGAGGGGATGGAGAGCCTTGAAGCCCAGTGAGGAATTTTTGCTTGATTCGTAGATTGACAGGCAGCCACTGGAGATTTTTGAGGAGGGGATCCAATGCTTAGTCCAGTGCCTGGCACATAGTAAGTGCTGAACTAATACCACTGGGGTGTGGGGGAAGAAGTTTCCCCCTCTAGTCTGTAAACTCACTGTGGGCAGGGATTGTGTCTGTTTATTACTGTTGCACTCTCCCAAGCAATTAGTACAGTGCTTTGCACACAGTAAGCACTCAGTAAATCCCATTGATTGACTGACTACTAGGCCACCCTGTTTGCTCTGAATATTGCCCTTCTCACCAGGGAATGCTGCCTGGTGAACTTCAATCTTGCAGAGCTGTTGCAGGTGACCATGGAAACCAATATACCTAAAAGGTCTTTCATTCAGCCACAGTTGTTAATAATGATCATAATAATGGCATAGTACCTCCGAGTTGGTAGACATGTTCCCTGCCCACAATGAGCCTGCTGTCTAGACAGAAAGTGAATCTTCATAGATAGGCTGAGGGTACCTTAAGCACTTAGTTTTATATACTAAGCACTGGGGTAGATACAAGAATATCAGGTCCTACAATGGGCTCATAGTCTGAAGAGGAGAGAGGACAGTGCCCTCATTTTTCAGATGAGGGAACTGAGGCACAGAGAAGTAAAGTGACTTGCCCAGGGCCACACAGCAGAGCTAGGATTAGAACGCAGGTCCTCTGAAGTCCAAGCCTATGATCTTTCCAGGAGGCCAAGCTATTTCCGTGTCCCGATCGGGCAATCCCCCAATAGCTTCTACCACCATTATTGTGGCAGGTTCAGACCTAAACCAAGTTTCAGCATTTTTTTTTTCGTGGTATTTACTCAGTGTTTACTATATGCCAGGCACTGTACTAAGCACTGGTGTAGATACAAGCTAATCAAGTTGGACACAGTCCCTGTCCCACATGGGGCTCACAGTTTTAATCCCCATTTTACAGACGAGGTAACTGAAGCACAGAGAAGTTGCGATTTGCCCAAGGTCACACTGCAGACAAGTGGTGAAGCTGGAATTAGAACCCAGGTCTTCTGACTCCTAGGACATGTTCTTTCCACTAGGTCATGCTGCTTCTAAGTATTAGACTATTTGACAAGAGAGGGGTTGGGAGGGAGATTTCCAAATTTGTCATGATGGCTAACATTACAGAGACAAGGAGGCTAAAAACAACATGAACATTTCATTTCCCAGAACTAGCCCAGTTTAAGCTTTTTACAGTTGTGCAACTGTTTTCAGCTCAAACTACCCTGGGATAGTTGGGGTTTTTTTAAGATCTTTAAAAATCATCTATACTCTTTTCTTTGTAGTCACCCCTTGGAAGATTAAAACAGTTATCTGTTTCCTTCCTGGGTTGTTTCTCCCCCCACCCCTCACAGGTTGCTAATGAGTGTCAGCCTGCTGGCATGCCTTCATTTATTTATTAGGAAAAGAGAACTGAAACACTTCAAACATCCCAATATGCTTAAGAAGCCCTGTTAACTCCTTAAAATAATGGCAGGAAAAACATTTGAAACAGCCACAAAAGAGGAGACCTGTCATGCAAATTCAAAATTGAGAAATTTGTGTGTGAACAGATATTTTCATCTTGTTCAGTATCGAGGGGAAAAATCCCACTGAAAGTCCTCATTTTAGGGATCACTGATGGAGGGCAAAGTTTATGCTTCCCAATCTTGACCATGTTGAACTCCATTGTTTCATTTTCTTAATAGTCCACTTACTCCATTTCACTAACTTGAAGCTTTGTTCTACCACGGATCTTTTTGTACTTGGGCCTGACCCAACGGGGAAGGTGAATTTATCAAAAGAAATATAAACAGGATCACTTTAAATATGAGGTTCTTAAAAATGAGTAGACATTGGACAAGCCACTTAACTTCTCTGGGCCTGTTTCCTCATCTTTAAAATGGGGATTCAAAACCTGTTCTTGCTTTTGGAGATTACGATTTCAATCAATCCTGTTAATTGAGCATTTACTGTGTGCAGAACACTGTACTAAGCGCTTGGGAGAGTACAATATAACAATAGACACTTTCCCTGTCCAAAATGAGCTTACAGTCTAGAGGGGTGACAGACATTAAAATAAATACATTTATTTACAGGCTCCTCTCTCCTCCCCCTGACTGTAAACTTGATTTGGGCAGGTATCGGGTCTACCAACTCTGCTTATATTGTACTCTCCCAAGCGCTTATTACAGTGCTCTGCACCCAGTAAGCACTCAATAAATATGACTGATTATGTTGTGAGCTCAATGAGGAACAGGAACTGTGTCCAACTGATTATCTCAGTGCTTAATGTTTGACACACAGTACACTCTTAAGAAATACCACCAGCATTGTACTTAGTGATAACAATAATAATAAAGGACAGCATTCATTCATTCAATCGTATTGAGTGCTTACTGTGTGCAGAGCACTGTACTAAGTGCTTGGGAAGTACAAGTTGGCAACATAAAGAGAAGGTCCCTACCCAACAATGGGCTCACAGTCTGGAAGGGGGAGACAGACAACAAAACAAAACATGTGGTCAGGTGTCAGTTACTTCAGGTGGCCCAAATCAAACAATGGTATTTACTGAGCGCTTACTATATGCAGAGCACTCTACTAAGAGCTTGGGAGAGCACAATGCAGCAGAATTAGCAGACCTGTTCCCTGCCCATAATCATCCCATGCCTATTATAGACATGACAAAAATCCTCCCAAACACCCTTTTCCCCTATCCTGAGGAAAACGATGCCATGCGATGACCCACTCTAATCTAACCGATTATATTTTTAAGCAGTCAGATTGCCTTCCATTTTCTGTTAGTATTACAATTGCCTGCCTTAGGGCAAAGGGGGTGATTTAAAGAGGAAAATAAACGATTACAAAGGGAAAGCCGCCAAATGCAGGTATCTGCTGGACACATCAAGCTCTATTTGAGGTTTTATGGAAGACCTTTGGCCTTCCAGCCCGGTCATTTTCATACAGAATGTCAGCAAAGTCTTGAATTAATGGACTGTGAAGTGCTCAGAAACATACCATTTCAGAGACTCTCCTGGGAAGATGTGACATTAATGGGAGGTGACCCTTAGGTTTATATCCCATCTAACTAAAGAGAAATAGTGCTAACAGCTATCTAGGCCCAGAGACCTGAAAACAAAGGCCCGAATTAAAAGGGATGGGAGGGTGTGACATAGACAGTACAGGTGAAAAATTCAAGCTCCTAAAAAGAAGCCAAGTTTTCCCATGATTGATTCCTCCAGACAGAGGATCCCTGATTCTTTCAGCTTGATTTTCAGTTGGATGGGACCCTCTCAACCCATGGATGGAGGGAGAGAATCTATTGTGGCTCAGTGGAAAGAGCACGGGCTTGGGAGTCAGAGGTTGTGGATTCTAATCCTGACTCCGCCTGCTGTGTGACCTTGGGCAAGTTACTTAACTTCTCTATGCCTCAGTTCCCTCATCTGTAAAATGGGGATTGACTGTGAGCCCCATGTGGGACAACCTGATTACCTTCTATCTACCCCAGCGCTTGGCACATAGTAAGTGCTTAACAAATAACACCATTATTATTATTATTAATTGTATTTACTGAGCGAGCCCTTACTGTATGTGGAGCACTGTATTCATTCATTTAATTGTATTTGTTGAGCACTTACTGTGAGTAGAGCATTGTACTAAGCGCTTGGAAAGTACAATACAGCATTAAGGAGGGACAATCCCTTCCCACAACGAGCTCACAGTCTAGAGGCGGGGGAGACAAACATCAACACAAGTAAACAGACATCAATATAAATAAATAAAATTACAGATACATGCATAAGTGTGCTGCACTAAGTCCTTGGGAGAGTACAACAGACCAGAACTAGCAGACACGTTTCCTGCCCATAATGAGTCTAGAAGAGTGGAAGAAAGAGGGTGCAGATTGTAAAAACCCCGGCGGGCAGAGAGGTGTTTAATTCTCCTAAAGGCTGATCACAGCGCTCTGCACAGTGAATAAACGCTCGGTTTTTTTTTAAAAAAACTACTGAGTGTAGTTAGCATTCGGAGGCACTTGAACCTAAATAGTCAACCTTGCCCGGTGTTACATGGATCGACTTTGCTTTAGAGAAGCAGCGTAGCTTGGTGGAAAGAGCCCGGGCTTGGGAGTCAGAGGTCGTGGGTTCTAATTCCGCCGCCGCCACTTGTCAGCTCTGTGACTTTGGGCAAGTCACTTCACTTCTCTGTGCCTGTTACCTCCCATGTAAAATGAGGATGAAGACCGTGAGCCCCTCGTGGGACAATCTGATGATCTATCTATCTATCTATCTATCTATCTATCTATCTATCTATCTCTCTCTATGTGTGTATATATATAATGTGTGTATATATATATATAAAACGTAACTCATTTTCAAACACAGGAAAAATCTGAAAGGACTGTTGATCAAAAAAAATATCTCCACTCTCCTGATGCTCCTCACCCTCTCGACTGCCTTTGACAATGGAGATGACACCCTGTCCCTTGGAAATGCTCTCTAGCCTTGGTTTTACTGATAGTTTCTTTAGTCGTAGAACAGTGCTTGGCACATAGTAAGCGCTTAACAAGTACCCTCATTATTATTATTATTTTAATTTCGCAGTTTTTTAAGGTGGGGAGGGTGGATGCAGTGTAACTCCTTCAATCTTTTTTTTTTTTTTTTGCAATTCTGCATGGTTGAACATTTGAAATGAGTTTGTGGATCACCCCGAGGCCTTGATTCAGAGTTGACTGGGACAAAGTGGGCTCCCAGTGCATTATTTTATCATTACTATTATTGTTATTATTATTTCCCCCAAAAGTCATTTGGGAAGTTGGCAAGGGAGAAACGCGTGGATTTCTCGCCCAACGGTCCCGTGGCCTTTGCTCCCGTGGGGAGGGAAGGGTTCTTCCCCAAGCCCCGCGACCCCGGTGTGAACGACGTGTCCGGGAGGGACGAATCGCAATACAAATCGCGAGGGGCGACCGACAGCCCTCGTAATTATCATCATCTGCCGCTTCCCCTTCTCTTGGCAGCGAAACCACTCCATCCATTTGCAGAAACCGCCCGCGGAAACGTTACATCAAAACTAATCACAACGATTAAAATCAGCTTTCCTGTTCAAGAGGAGAGTAAAAAAGCAAGTTGGAGGGCTGGAATGAGACTATTTTTTTTTTCTCCCAACAACAACACAAAAAAACCCCT
This sequence comes from Tachyglossus aculeatus, assembly GCF_015852505.1. NCBI lineage: Eukaryota > Metazoa > Chordata > Mammalia > Monotremata > Tachyglossidae > Tachyglossus > Tachyglossus aculeatus. Next base: position 7,361,610 of record NC_052090.1, on the reverse strand, counting down.
GCATTAAAGTAACCCCCTTATATATTTATATCTATGTATATTTCATCTTTAAATATGTGTCCCTTCCCCCCTTTGATGGAGATCAATTTTCTGCCCGTGTGCTCGGTTAATTCGATTTAAGTTTTTATTTTGGAGATTGATTTGGAGGGAGGTTAGAGGCATGAGCTAATTGTATCCTGATCCTTGCCTTGAGGGGTTTCCAAGGCCCGGAGCGGCTTCTCTCCTCTGTATTTTGTTCTGTCTACCTTGGCCAAACCCTGGCATTTGTCTCCGGCGGAGCGAGGGGAGCGGATCTCGGGGAGAGACATCGTCCGGATTCGGGGGGCTTTTGGGGGGGCTGCTGTCCGGGGGGGTGGCCTTGGAGGGGCAGGGGGGGACCCGGAGGGCAGGACGGAGACGCTGCGGGCTCCCCCGGTGCCAGGTAAGAGCGGCGGGTTGGCGTGGGCGCTGCTTGGGGTCCGGTGGGCGCCGCTCGCCTTTTCCGCACGTGCTGCCCTGCGCCCCACTTTGCGCGCCCCGCTCTGCACGCCCCGAGCTCTCCGCACCCCGCGATCTGCACGTCTTGCACCCCGAGTACTGCGCGCCCCGCTCTGCACGCCCCGACCTCCGAGTTGCGAGCTCTGCACCCCCCGAGCTGTGCACACCCTGCACCCCGAGCTCTGCACGCTCCGAGCTCTGCACCCCCCGAGCTCTGCACGCCCTGCTCCCCGAGCTCTGCACCCCCGAGCTCTGTACCCCCCGAGCTGTGCACACCCTGCACCCCGAGCTCTGCACGCTCCAAGCTCTGCACCCCCGGACCTCTGCACCCCCGAGCTCTGTACCCCCCGAGCTGTGCACGCTCCAAGCTCTGCACCCCCTGAGCTCTGCACCCCCGAGCTCTTTACCCCCCGAACTGTGCACACCCTGCACCCCAAGCTCTGTACCCCCCGAGCTCTGTACCCCGCGAGCTCTGCACCCCGCGAGCTCCGTACCCCACGAGTTGTGCATACCCTGCACCCCGAGCACTGCTCGCCCCGCACGGCCTGCGCCCCGCTCTGCACGCCCCGACCTCCGAGTTGCGCGCCCCTCACCCCGAGCTCCTCTGCACCCCCCGAGTTCCTCTTTGCACCCCTAGAGCTCCGCTCTGCACGCCCTGCACCCCCCGAGCTCTGCACCCCCCGAGCTCTGCACGCCCCGCGCGGCCCAGGCGATGGCGGGGGTCGGGGGGCGGTGGGTTCCGAGGATCTGAGCTGCTTGGGCAGCGCTGCCCCTCGCCTGGCCGCCTGCCGGCCGTCCTTCAGTCTTTGCGCCACCGCCGCCCCGGCCCCGGCTCTCCTTGGCTCCTGGCAGCCGTGGCACCCTGGCCTCAGCTCCTAACCCCAGCCCCGGCTCTCCTTGGCTCTTGGCACCCTGGGCACCCTGGCCTCAGCTCCTAGACCCGGCCCCGGTTCGCCTTGGCCCCTGGGCATCCTAGCCCCAGCCCCGGCTCTCCTTGGCTCTTGGCACCCTGGGCACCCTGACCTCAGTTCCTAGCCCCGTCCCCGGCTCTCCTTGGCTCCTGGCCCCCATGGCACCCTAGCTTCAGTTCCTAGCCCTGGCCCCGGTTCTCCTTGGCTCCTGGCACCCTGACCTCTGCTCTTGGCCACCCATGGCACCCTGACCTCAGCTCCTAGCCCCGGCCCCGGTTCTCCTTGGCTCCTGGCCCCCTGGCCTCTGCTCATAGCCCCGGATCTCCTTGGCTTCTGGCCCCCAGCTCCTAGCCCCGGATCTCCTTGACTCCTGGGCACCCTGGCCCCCAGCTCCTAGCCCCGACTCTCCTTGGCTCCTGGCATCCATGGCAACTTGGCCTCATCTCCTAGACCTGGCTCCTGGGCACCCTGGCTCCCAGCCTCGGCTCTCCTTGGTTCCTGGCACCCATGGCAACTTGGTCTCATCTCCTAGACCCGGCCACTGTTCTCCTTGGCTCCTGGGCACCCTGGCCCCCATCTCCTTGGCTCCTGGCCCCCATGACACTCTGGTCCCCAGCTCCCAACGGGGCGACCTCCAGGACCAGCCACCCGGCTCCCGGCGCCTTTGTGTGCGGACGACGGTCTGCGCCCGCCCCCAGCCCGCCCCCAGCCCACCCCCACCTCGCTACACCGCTCTCCCCAGGGGCCCCAGCATCCCCCCCACATTGTAGCCCCCTGCCCGGCCTGCACTCGCCCTCGCGGGGAGGGCATGGCAAAGGAGAGCATGGTATGGGAGGGGACCCTCGCCCTCTGCCCCCGCCCCCAACTTTGGGTTTTGGTTGCTTTTGTTTTCATCCATTAAAACGCGCCGCCCTGAGCTGCCTCCTCCCTCCCCTCCAGAAAACAAAAACCCCAAATCTCTTCTCTCCCCCTCACCAAAAAAAAGAAAGCCAAAAACAAACCCCGCTTTGGGTTGGGGGGAGGCGGTGGTAAAAGCGAAATGGATCCCAGAGGGAGCGGGAGGTCTGCGTTGGCTCCAGAGGCCGGAGAGGGAGGGGGGAGAGAAAGAGAGAGAGGGATATTATTTCCCTCCCCCCCGCCCCCAACATGCGCGCACACACATGTACACACGCGCGCGCAGCCCGAGCAAGCAGGCATGCACAGTGCAAGCATTCATCCACGCACACACGATCACAAACACACACAACGTGGAGTCCAGACAGGCACACACACACACACACATACATACACACACACGTGTGTTCATAGGCTCACACATGCCCACACCACATGCCCAAATGCGCACACGCATACACAGCCACACCATGCCCAAATGTACATGCGTGCACATAGCCACCAAATGCCCAAATGCACACCACACGTACACGACCACCACATGCGCATATTCATTCATTCATTCAATCGCGTATTATTGAGCGCTTACTGTGCAGAGCCCTGTACTAAGCACTTAGCACTGTACTAAGCGCTCAATGCACATTCACAGCCACCAAATGCACAAGAACAGTGCTTTGCACATAGTAAGAGCTTAACAAATACCATTATTATTATGTACACGACCACCACATGCCCAAATACAGAGCTACACATACACAGGACCACCACATGCCCAAATGCACATACACAGCTACACATATACACGACCACCAAATGCACAGCTACACATATACACGACCACCAAATGCACAGCCACACATACACAGCTACCCATATGCACGACCACCACGTGCCCAAATGCACATACACATATACACGACCACCAAACGCACAGCCACACATACACAGCTACACATATACACGACCACCACATGCCCAAAGGCACATACACAGCTACGCATACACAGCCACTAAATGCACACATACATGACCACCACGCATGGGCCCCTTAGCCATCCTCCCCCCTGAATCTTGCCTTTATGTTTCTTAACTGTTGCCCCGCCGTCAGAGTGGCCTTGGGGGAGCAAAATACGGTCTCTTTTAGGGGCAGGCTGGGAGGGAGCCAATTAAGTTCCCAAAGTTGCGAGTGCTTGGGAATAAACTGCGCTTTGAGCGCGCCTCAGCAAGGAGCAGTGGCCTGGAGGACCTGTCCAAAAATCCCGCTAGCTTTGTTTGGGTGTCTGTTGGGGAGGGATGAGAAAAGTAGTCCGTTACCAGGGGTAACTGTGCAGCTTGTTGGATGAGGCTTTCAGGAATCAAGGCTACTTTCAAGTAAATCTTTGCCCTGTGTGTGTGTTGCGCGCGTTTCCGAGGTTCTGGTAGAAACATAATAGCTGAACATGCTCATTCTTTAAGAAACGTTTGCCTTCTGTTTTCAATCAACTAAGCCAGCAGCTAGAGATGCGAGTTTATTGGAGTATACCCTCCGGGTACCCAGCAATGCTTGGATTGTTTTAGCAAATTAAAAATAAGCAAAATGCTTTTACCTTCTCAGCAGTAGATTCCTTAAGAGACTTCCTGTTTTGTGTTTCTTTTTTATTTTAAGAAAAAAAGGCATTTTCTGGGTATACCCCGAATGTGCCTTTAATGTGAGAGAGGAGAAAATCAAGGCTATTAAAGACCGAGACTATTTCTCTGAAACAATTCATGAAATCCAGGACTCCAAGCCCCGAAAGGTACCTTGCCCTCTGAATGGCTGAGACTTATCTTGTCATTTACAAGTGATAATGGGTTGTTGTGCTTGTTTCGCCGTTTCACTAGGCAATCAGCTTTGGTGATTTCTTCCTATTGTCATTAATATGATGGAAGGCTATTCGCGAAACTCCACAATGACTTTAACGATTTGGTTGAAGATTACTATTGTTGCTTAAATGGAGAGAATTGTTAGCAATTAGAGTAATGATTGTCCATTTGAAGTTCTGATGATTAGGCTGTTGAAGGTGGCCACTTGAATTTTTAGAAGTTTGAGTTACAAAGTTTGGTGTGTTTATGCGGTGTGCTTGGTGTGTTTAAGTGATGCCAGACAGGAGAAATGATGTTAAAGTGAATTGGTTGAGATATATTTTGTGAAACTTGTTCTCCCAATATTCCAAATGACTTGCAGTGATTCTGGTGTATTAATTGCTCCTGGAGCCCCACACAAGACTGCATTATCACACACTAGAGGTCTCTCTCCTAGCTGTAATATAATTAGCAGGATGTCATTAGTGGGGTGTTTTTGTTTTTTTTTTTTACAGTGCTTGAATAGTCCAACCATAAAATAAATGTTTCGTACATCCATATTCCAATAATGGCTCAAATGCTCTAATCTGAGGGTCTTTATATTCAGATAGCAGGCGTATTGAAGCTATTATCTAAAGTCAGCTTCCTAAGAATGCGATTGGGAAAGAAAGGGATTGTAGTAAAACTGGTCCTAGCTAATGATTTAAAAGGGTGTCCCGAAGTGGAAACAGTCTTTAATTTAGAGGAGAGCAATGCAAACCCTTTGGCCCTAAACACGTTTAGCCTATGCGGTTTGTTTTTAAAAGGAAGAAAGATTAAAGTCAATGATTGACGTGTTGGAGTGGCAGAGAGCCTTTCCAAATCAAACTAGATTTAGCAGCGGACCTGACAGTTCAGAAATTTGAACTAGCTCTGAAATGTGAACCTCTGGGACCCTTAGACCAAGATGGTTTTACTCTCTCTGGTTCTGGAACTTCCACAGTTGAAAGGTTTTGATTCACTGATGACCAAACCGCTGGCTCCTCCCTTGTATTGCGTGGGACTCAGTTCGTTGGACTTTGGGTTGCTTTGATCCGTTCGTGGACAGTCGCTGAACAGATGACTCTCTACTTCGACAGCCCTTAAGAATGAATTCTGGGGGACATAAGGACTTATTCATCGTAAAAGCCTGCTCCAGCAGAAGCGAGGTCCAATTCGGTTTTCTCAAGCGCCACGACCTTCTCACTTGCACAGAGAAAATGCTGAGTGGAAAATGATCAGGGAAACATCTACAGAACGTGTAAAAGTGTAACCCCCTTTGATTTTTTCAGCCCAAGTTCATTCTGTGACATGTGGAATCCTTCATACAGGGGAATGCTTCACCATCTCAGCATGTCAGATGAACTGGACTGAGTAAGAATGATAGGCCAGGTTTCCTCTTGGGTATGAGGAGGGGGATTCACGATGAAATGGGCAAGAGGCTAATTTGGAGAAGAGAGCGGCCTTACATTCAAAGTAGCTTCTAGAATTAGATTTTCGGTTTTCCTGCCATAGGAAGGTGGGGTTGGAAAAGAGACCTAGGGCAAAAGAAACCCCTTGTTAAGATTCAGAAATCCCAGTAGCTTTGAAAAATTGTTTCCGGTCGTCACAGGGCCAAGTTGACACTATTTCAGGATCCGTCAATCGATTGATATAGTATTTAGTGAGCACCTACTGTGTGCAAAACACTGTACTAAGCACTTGGGAAAGCTCAACAGGCTTCTAGCACAGCTTCACACAGAAGTAGGATTCTGGAGATGTTTCTTCATCCCCTGCTGGGTATCGACCAATCCCATCTTGCTTTTCTTCTGGCCCTATGTCAAAACATAACCTTGCTGGATCAACTTTACAAATGGAATAAAATTTGTCATGCAGTGTGGGAAGACAGTTAAGCAATGCTATTTTTTTTTTAGTTTAACACACTTCACGGAGAAAAAGGAAATATATTTTATTAGATTGTTAAAAACAGTGCAAAATGGTTAAGCCGTGGTGTTTATTTTGTGGCACCTAATTAAAGCCTGTCCTTTTGCCTTTTATTATTCAATAAGTTCATATGTCTTTACAGATATGTTTATTACCGCAAGATTGTTGTGACTCTACAACATTCTAGTTTTTACTGGGTGACAGCAAATCAACTACTTGAAAGAGCCCTAGATCAACATTTGGTATTGTGTTTTGTCCAGTGGGAACTGGTGGATGCTTCAGGAATAAACAATTGCACTGAGATTTGTCCTTGAAAAGAAGTATTTCAGACTGAAGAAGTTAAGTAGGTCTCATGCCCTAGTGGAAAGAGCACGAGCCTGGGAGTGAGGAGACCTAGTTTCTAGCCCCAGCTCTACCACTTGACTGCTGCATGTTCCCTCGTCTGTAAAATGGGGACAAAACACCTTTACTCTCCTTCACTTAGACTGTGAGTCCCATGTAGGACTGGGATTGGGTCAGATCTGACTAAAGAAGCAGTGTAGCGCAGTGGAAAGAGCACGGGCTTTGGAGTCAGAGGTCATGGTTCAAATCCTGCCTCTGCCCATTGTCAGCTGTGTGACTTTGGGCAAGTCACTTCTCTGGGCCTCAGTTACCTCATCTGTAAAATGGGGATTAAGACTGTGAGCCCCACATAGGACAACCTGATCACATTATAACCTCCCCAGCGCTTAGAACAGTGCTTTGTACATAGTAAACACTTAATAAATGCCATCATTATTATTATTATTATTATTTTGTAGCTATGGGGCTTGGAACCTACCAATCAATATTTACATATATGTAAAAATAATTAATAAATGTCATCGTTTTGTTGTTCACTGAACACAGAGATACTCGTTCCAAGATACCTTGTCTGCAGACTTATTACTATCTTTGTTTCATAGAAATTGTTTAGGTGGGGATTCATGGATACTTGCTCCATATGAAAGGAGCATGATACTGAGAAGGCAAGTGCTTTGCCTTGGTTGTATTTGTGAGGTAGTTGGAGATGCAGCTTGGTGGAGTGGAAGACCTCTGGTCTGGAACCCGGAGGACCTGCATTCGAGTCCGGACTGTGCCACAAACTGGCTGTGTGACCTCAGTTTCCTCATCTGTAAAATGGGGATTAAATAATGATGGTATTTGTTAAGCACTTACTATGTGCCAAGCACTGTAGGATTACGTCCTACTCTCTGCTGCTCAGACTGTGAGCCCCATATGGGACAAGGATGGCGACCAACCTGATTATCTTACATCTACCCCAGCGCTTAATACAGAGCTTGGCACACAGTGAGCACTGAAATATTATTATTGTTATTATCATTGTCATTATTATTACCTCTGCATCAGCAGTTTCCTAGTGGATTACGTGCTTGCATAGAATGATAGGTGCCTTACTTTGGCTTTCTTCCCAAAAGAGGTTGGCCAATAAGATGCTACTTTCCCTCCCCCTTAAACTCGGAGCCTGTTTGGGTCAGAAGCTGTCTGACCTGACCGTCTTGTTTCTACACAATGTTTAGTACTGTGTGTGGCATATAATAAGCACTTAACAAATGTAACTAATACTGGCTGTGGGGGACCCATAAAATCAGGTCTGTGGCAATTATTTCTTTAATTAGTTAAGTGCTTACTAGGTACGAGACACTGTACTAATCTCTGTGGTAGATACAAGATAGGTGGGACATAATCCCTGTCCCAAATGGGCCTCACAGTCTTAATCCCCATTTTACAGATCAGGTACCTGAGGCCTAGAGAAGTTAAGTGACTTGTGAAAGGTCACAAAGCAGATAATTCATTGTCGTATTTATTGAGCGATTACTGTGTGCAGAACACTGTACTAAGCGCTTGGGAAGTCCAAGTTGGCAACATATAGAGACGGTCCCTACCCAACAACGGGCTCACAGTCTAGAAGGGGGAGACAGACAACAAAAGAAAACATGTGGACAGGTGTCAAGTCATCAGAATTTGCAACTGTTTACAGAGTGGAAAGCCTTTCGGCAGAAAAGACTTCAATGGCAAGTCGAAATTGGGGGCCACTGGACACGAGCAAAAGTTTCTTGACTCACAGTGAGCTGGCCGGCTGCCCCAAAGTCTGCGAGCTTGGCGTGGCTTTCAGTGGCCTTCAGTGCAGGGTCCGAATTAGAACCCAGGACCCTGACTCCTAGGCTTGTGCTCTTTTCCACTAGGCCATACTGCTTCTAAGAGAGATCTTCATAGTTGCAGGCTTGCTCTCTCCACTGCCCACTCCCAAAGGCAGAAACTTGGCAGGAGAGGTCAGAATGGATCATGGTCTTGCTCTCTGTGTCTCTTTCCTCTCCCCCACAGGGGACTGGTCAGCTCTCCCAGGGCTGGACAGCCGGAAATGGGAAGCGGATCCGATCTCCATTCTACCCAGTAGATGGCAGCTGGATACACCGCCGCGGTGTCCAGTAGCCCTGGGAATTCGGGACTGCTGCTCTATGCAGGGCCCAGGGGACAGAGACAGGGGGGAGGCTTTCAAACTCAAGTCCCCAAGGGGGTCTTCTGTCTTTCGAAGACCTAGGTAGCCTCCTTTTCCAGACCAAAGCAGTGAGAGCACAGGCCTGGGAGTTGAAGGGCCTGGGTTCTAATTCCGGCTCTGCCACTTGCTTGCTGGGTACCCAACTTCTCTGTGGCTCTGTTTCCTCCCCAATAAAATGGGGATTCAATGGTCTGTTGTATTTAGCAGCGTGACATAGGGGCGAGAGCGCAGGCCTGGGAGTCGGAGGGCCTGGGCTCTAATTCTGGCTCTGCCACTTGCTGGGTACCCAACTTCTCCGTGGCTCTGTTTCCTCCCCAATAAAATGGGGATTCAATGGTGTGTCATATTTAGCGAGCGCGTACTACGTGCAGAGCACTGTACTCGGCACTTGGGAGAATACAGTATAAGAAAGACTGTGAGCCTTTTCTAGACTGTGAGCCCGCTGTTGGGTAGGGACCATCTCTATATGTTGCCAACTTGTACTTCCCAAGCGCTTAGTACAGTGCTCTGCACAAAGTAAATACGATTGAATGAATGAATGAAAGAGTATACTTACACATTCCCTGCCCACATTGAGTTTGAAGTCTAGAGGACGAGCTTACAACTAGAGGACTCTGACTGTGAGTCCCAGGTGGGACAGAAACCGTGTCTGACCTGATAATGATTATTATTATTTGCCTGGTGTGTTTATTAATGATAATAAATCCATTCATTCAGTCATATTTACTGAGCACTTAATATGTGCAGAGCACTGTACTAAGCACTTGGGAGAGAACAATGCAACAATAAACAGACACATTTCCATGTCTGCACTGAGTTTACAGTCTAGAGGCAGGCTTAAGGTCTAGAGATGGGCTTTAAACTAAACATTCTTTCAAATATGCTCATGTTTCCCTGCTCCTAAAAAAAACCCCTCCCTTAACCCCACACCTCCCTCCAGTTATCATTCCATCTCTCTTTTGCCATTTCTGTCCAAACTCCTTGAGAAAATTGTCTACATTCATTGCCTCCACTTCCTCTGCTCCAATTCTCTCCTTGACCCCCTCCAATCTGGCTTCCATCCCCTCACTCCACAGAAACTGTCCCCTCTAAGATCACTAGTGACATTCTTGCTAAATTCATTCATTCATTAATTCAATCATATTTATTGAGCGCTTACTGTGTGCAGAGCACTGTACTAAGCACTTGGGAAGTACAAGTCGGCAACATATAGAGACGGTCCCTACCCAACAACGGGCTCACAGTCTAGAAGTGGGAGACAGGCAACAAAACAAAACATGTAGACAGGTGTGTAGACCACCCCCTTCTTCTCCCGGAAACATTGCCCAACCTTGACTTTAACGACACTGTCCTCTCCTGGTCCTTTTATCTCTCTGGCTACTCCTTTTCAACTTCTTTCACAGGCTTCTTCTCTGCCTCCCACCCTCTGACAGTGAGGGTTCCTCGAGGCTCAGTACTAAGTCCCCTTCTCTTCTCCATCTACACCCACTCCCTTGGAGAACTTATTTGCTCCCACGGCTTCAACTGCCATCACTACGCAGTTGATTCCCAAATCTGCCTCTCCAGCCCTGACCTTTCAATTTCTCTACAGTCTCACAGTTCCTCCTGCCTTCAGGACATCTCTACTTGGATGTCCCACCAGCACCTCAAACTCAACATGTACAAAACATAACTTGTCATCTTTCCACCCAAACCCTGTCCTCCACGTCTTTCCCATCGCTATAGACAACACCATCATTCTCTCTGTCTCACGAGCTTATAACATTGGCATTATCCCCGACTCATATCTCTGATTCAACCCCTATATTCAATGTCATCAAGTCCTTTAGGTTCTACCTTCACAATACCACTAGAACCTGCCCTTTCCTCTGCATACAAATTTCTACTATGCTGATCCAAGCACTTATCCTAACCCGCTTTAATTATTGTATCAGCTTCTTAGTTGACCTCCCTGCCTCCTGTCTCTCCCCACTCCAGTTCACACTTCACTCTACTGCCCGGATCATTTTTCTACAAAAACTTTCAGTCCATGTCTCCCCTGCCCTACCTTACCTCACTGAATTCCTACTACAGCCTAGCCCATGTGCTTGGCTCCTCTCATTGTGCCCCTATCTCATCTATATCACTGTTGACCCCTTTCCTACATAATTCCCCTAGCATGGAACTCCCTGCCCCATCCATATATGCCAGATCATCACTCTCTGCACCTTCAAAGCCTTAAGTCACATCTCCAAGAGGCCTTCCCCTATTAAGCCTTCTTTGTCCCGCCTCCCTCTCCCTTCCATTTCATTTGTGCACTTGAATCTGTGACCTTTGGGCATCTGATATTCATCTCCATCCTCAACTCCACACCACTTATGTACATATCTATGAATTTTACATATTATAAATTGTTTACTTAATGTCTGTTTCTTAATTGTTACTTAATGTCTTAAGATCAGTGTGGGCAGGGAACGTGTCTGCCAACTCTGTTGGATTGTATTCTCCCAAAGCACTTAATACTGTTCTCTGCACACAGTGAGTACTCAATAAATACCATTGATTGGTTCAACACACATTTTCAATCTGTCATGAAATCCTTTCCATCTTAAAAAAAAATTAGAAAACAACCCTTTTATCTTCATCCAAACTGCTACTACATTGACCCAAGCACTTGTCAGGTCCTGCTTCGATTACTGCCCACCTTTTCAATGTCTTGAAATCCTTTTCTTCCTATCCTAAAAAAAACTCCAGAGTCCACCCTTTTATCACCATCCACAGTGCTACAACACTGATCCAACCAATTGTCATATCCTCCTTTGACCTCCGCACCTGCCTCTCGCTGACCTCCCATTCTCCTGTCTCTCCACTCTCCAGTCCATACTTCACTCTGCTGCCTGGATGTCCATTCTATTTATTTTATTTTTTTAGTATGTTTGGTTTTGTTCTCTGTCTCCCCCTTTTAGACTGTGAGCCCACTGTTTGGTAGGGACTGTCTCTATATGTTGCCAACTTGTACTTCCCAAGCGCTTACCACAGTGCTCTGCACACAGTAAGCGCTCAATAAATATGATTGATTGATAGGGCACGGGCCTGGGAGTCACCAGGTTTGCTGCCATTTGTCTGTTGCATAGGGTTAGGGCACGGGCCTGGGAGTCACAAGGTTTGCTGCCATTTGTCTGCTGCATAGGGACAGCTTTATATATGTATATATGTTTGTACATATTTATTACTCTATTTATTTATTTTACTTCTACATATCTATTCTATTTATTTTACTTTGTTAGTATGTTTGGTTTTGTTCTCTGACTTCCCCCTTTTAGACTGTGAGCCCACTGTTGGGTAGGGACTGTCTCTCTATGTTGCCAACTTGTACTTGATTGATTGATTGATTGATTGACAGGGCACGGGCCTGGGAGTCAGAAGGTTTGCTGTCATTTGTCTGCTGCATGGGGTTAGGGCACGGGCCTGGGAGTCACAAGGTTTGCTGCCATTTGTCTGCTGCATAGGGACAGCTGTATATATGTATATATGTTTGTACATATTTATTACTCTATTTTACTTGTACATATCCATTCTATTTATTTTATTTAGTCAGTATGGTTGGTTTTGTTCTCTGTCTCCCCCTTTTAGACTGTGAGCCCACTGTTGGGTAGGGACTGTCTCTATATGTTGCCAACTTGTACTTCCCAAGCGCTTAGTACAGTGCTCTGCACACAGTAAGCGCTCAATAAATATGATTGATTAATTGATTGACAAGGCATGGGCCTGGAAGTCAGACAGTTTGCTGCCATTTGTCTGCTGCATAGGGTTAGGGCACAGGCCTGGGAGTCAGAAGGTTTGCTGCCATTTGTCTGCTGCATAGGGACAGCTGTATATATGTATATATGTTTCTACATATTTATTACTCTATTTATTTATTGATTTATTGATGGGGTTAGGGCACGGGCCTGGGAGTCAGAAGGTTTGCTGCCATTTGTCTGCTGCATGGGGTTAGGGCACGGGCCTGGGAGTCACACGGTTTGCTGCCATTTGTCTGCTGCATAGGGACAGCTGTATATATATATATGTTTGTACATATTTACTACTCTATTTTACTTGTACATATCTATTCTATTTATTTCATTTTGTTAGTATGTTTGGTTTTGTTCTCTGACTTCCCCCTTTTAAACTGTGAGCCCACTGTTGGGTAGGGACTGTCTCTATATGTTGCCAACTTGTACTTCCCAAGCGCTTAGTACAGTGCTCTGCACACAGTAAGCGCTCAATAAATACGATTGATTGATTGATTGATTCACAGGGCACGGGCCTGGGAGTCACAGGGTTTGCTGCCATTTGTCTGCTGCATAGGGACAGCTGTATATATGTATATATGTTTGTACATATTTATGTCTGTTTATTTATTTTACTTGTACATATCTATTCTATTTATTTCATTTTGTTAGTATGTTGGGTTTTGTTCTCTGACTTCCCCCTTTTTTGACTGTGAGCCCACTGTTGGTTAGGGACTGTCTCTCTGTGTTGCCAACTTGTACTTCCCAAGCGCTTAGTCCAGTGCTCTGCACACAGTAAGCGCTCAATAAATACGATTGATTGATTGATTGATTGACAAGGCACGGGCCTGGGATTCAGAAGGTTTGCTGCCATTTGTCTGCTGCATGGGGTTAGGGCACGGGCCTGGGAGTCACAAGGTTTGCTGCCATTTGTCTGCTGCATAGGGACAGCTGTATATATGTATATATGTTTCTACATATTTATTACTCTATTTATTTATTGATTTTACTTGTACATATCCATTCTATATATTTTATTTTGTTAGTATGTTTGGTTTTGTTCTCTGTCTCCCCCTTTTAGACTGTGAGCCCACTGTTGGGTAAGGACTGTCTCTATATGTTGCCAACTTGTACTTCCCAAGCGCTTAGCACAGTGCTCTGCACACAGTAAGTGCTCAATAAATACGATTGATTAATTGATTGACAGGGCATGGGCCTGGAAGTCAGACGGTTTGCTGCCATTTGTCTGCTGCATGGGGTTAGGGCATGGGCCTGGGAGTCACCAGGGTTGCTGCCATTTGTCTGCTGCTTAGGGTTAGGGCACGGGCCTGCGAATCACAAGGTTTGCTGCCATTTGTCTGCTGCATAGGGACAGCTGTATATATGTATATATGTTTGTACATATTTATTACTCTGTTTATTTATTTATTTTACTTGTACATATCTATTCTATTTGTTTCATTTTGTTAGTATGTTTAGTTTTGTTCTCTGACTTCCCCCTTTTAGACTGTGAGCCCACTGTTGGGTAGGGACTGTCTCTATATGTTGCCAACTTGTACTTCCCAAGCGCTTAGCACAGTGCTCTGCACACAGTAAGTGCTCAATAAATATGATTGATTGATTGATTGATTGACAGGGCACAGGCCTGGGAGTCAGAAGGTTTGCTGTCATTTGTCTGCTGCATGGGGACAGCTGTATATATGTATATATGTTTGTACATATTTATTACTCTGTTTATTTATTTATTTATTTTACTTGTACCTATCTATTCTATTTATTTCATTTTGTTAGTATGTTTGGTTTTGTTCTCTGACTTCCCCCTTTTAGACTGTGAGCCTACTGTTGGGTAGGTAGGGACTGTCTCTATATGTTGCCAACTTGTACTTCCCAAGCACTTAGTCCAGTGCTCTGCACACAGTAAGCGCTCAATAAATACGATTGATTGATTGATGGACAGGGCAGGGGCCTGGGAGTCAGAAGGTTTGCTTGCCATTTGTCTGCTGCATGGGGTTAGGGCACGGGCCTGGGAATCACAAGGTTTGCTGCCATTTGTCTGCTGCATAGGGACAGCTGTATATATGTATATATGTTTGTGCATATTTATTACACTATTTATTGATTTTACTTGTACATATCCATTCTATATATTTTATTTTGTTAGTATGTTTGGTTTTGTTCTCTGTCTCCCCCTTTTAGACTGTGAGCCCACTGTTGGGTAGGTAGGGACTGTCTCTATATGTTGCCAACTTGTACTTCCCAAGCACTTAGTCCAGTACTCTGCACACAGTAAGTGCTCAATAAATACGATTGATTGATTGATGTATAGGGCAGGGGCCTGGGAGTCAGAAGGTTTGCTGCCATTTGTCTGCTGCATGGGGTTAGGGCACGGGCCTGGGAGTCACAAGGTTTGCTGCCATTTGTCTGCTGCATAGGGACAGCTGTATATATGTATATATGTTTGTACATATTTATTACACTGTTCATTTATTTGTTTTACTTGTATATATCTATTCTATTTGTTTCATTTTGTTAGTATGTTTGGTTTAGTTCTCTGACTTCCGCCTTTTAGACTGTGAGCCCACTGTTGGGTAGGGACTGTCTCTGTAGGTTGCCAACTTGTACTTCCCAAGCGCTTAGTACAGTGCTCTGCACACAGTAAGCGCTCAATAAATATGATTGATTAATTGATTGACAAGGCATGGGCCTGGAAGTCAGACAGTTTGCTGCCATTTGTCTGCTGCATAGGGTTAGGGCACAGGCCTGGGAGTCAGAAGGTTTGCTGCCATTTGTCTGCTGCATAGGGACAGCTGTATATATGTATATATGTTTCTACATATTTATTACTCTATTTATTTATTGATTTATTGATGGGGTTAGGGCACGGGCCTGGGAGTCAGAAGGTTTGCTGCCATTTGTCTGCTGCATGGGGTTAGGGCACGGGCCTGGGAGTCACACGGTTTGCTGCCATTTGTCTGCTGCATAGGGACAGCTGTATATATATATATGTTTGTACATATTTACTACTCTATTTTACTTGTACATATCTATTCTATTTATTTCATTTTGTTAGTATGTTTGGTTTTGTTCTCTGACTTCCCCCTTTTAAACTGTGAGCCCACTGTTGGGTAGGGACTGTCTCTATATGTTGCCAACTTGTACTTCCCAAGCGCTTAGTACAGTGCTCTGCACACAGTAAGCGCTCAATAAATACGATTGATTGATTGATTGATTCACAGGGCACGGGCCTGGGAGTCACAGGGTTTGCTGCCATTTGTCTGCTGCATAGGGACAGCTGTATATATGTATATATGTTTGTACATATTTATGTCTGTTTATTTATTTTACTTGTACATATCTATTCTATTTATTTCATTTTGTTAGTATGTTGGGTTTTGTTCTCTGACTTCCCCCTTTTTTGACTGTGAGCCCACTGTTGGTTAGGGACTGTCTCTCTGTGTTGCCAACTTGTACTTCCCAAGCGCTTAGTCCAGTGCTCTGCACACAGTAAGCGCTCAATAAATACGATTGATTGATTGATTGATTGACAAGGCACGGGCCTGGGATTCAGAAGGTTTGCTGCCATTTGTCTGCTGCATGGGGTTAGGGCACGGGCCTGGGAGTCACAAGGTTTGCTGCCATTTGTCTGCTGCATAGGGACAGCTGTATATATGTATATATGTTTCTACATATTTATTACTCTATTTATTTATTGATTTTACTTGTACATATCCATTCTATATATTTTATTTTGTTAGTATGTTTGGTTTTGTTCTCTGTCTCCCCCTTTTAGACTGTGAGCCCACTGTTGGGTAAGGACTGTCTCTATATGTTGCCAACTTGTACTTCCCAAGCGCTTAGCACAGTGCTCTGCACACAGTAAGTGCTCAATAAATACGATTGATTAATTGATTGACAGGGCATGGGCCTGGAAGTCAGACGGTTTGCTGCCATTTGTCTGCTGCATGGGGTTAGGGCATGGGCCTGGGAGTCACCAGGGTTGCTGCCATTTGTCTGCTGCTTAGGGTTAGGGCACGGGCCTGCGAATCACAAGGTTTGCTGCCATTTGTCTGCTGCATAGGGACAGCTGTATATATGTATATATGTTTGTACATATTTATTACTCTGTTTATTTATTTTACTTGTACATATCTATTCTATTTGTTTCATTTTGTTAGTATGTTTAGTTTTGTTCTCTGACTTCCCCCTTTTAGACTGTGAGCCCACTGTTGGGTAGGGACTGTCTCTATATGTTGCCAACTTGTACTTCCCAAGCGCTTAGCACAGTGCTCTGCACACAGTAAGTGCTCAATAAATATGATTGATTGATTGATTGATTGACAGGGCACAGGCCTGGGAGTCAGAAGGTTTGCTGTCATTTGTCTGCTGCATGGGGACAGCTGTATATATGTATATATGTTTGTACATATTTATTACTCTGTTTATTTATTTATTTATTTTACTTGTACCTATCTATTCTATTTATTTCATTTTGTTAGTATGTTTGGTTTTGTTCTCTGACTTCCCCCTTTTAGACTGTGAGCCTACTGTTGGGTAGGTAGGGACTGTCTCTATATGTTGCCAACTTGTACTTCCCAAGCACTTAGTCCAGTGCTCTGCACACAGTAAGCGCTCAATAAATACGATTGATTGATTGATGGACAGGGCAGGGGCCTGGGAGTCAGAAGGTTTGCTTGCCATTTGTCTGCTGCATGGGGTTAGGGCACGGGCCTGGGAATCACAAGGTTTGCTGCCATTTGTCTGCTGCATAGGGACAGCTGTATATATGTATATATGTTTGTGCATATTTATTACACTATTTATTGATTTTACTTGTACATATCCATTCTATATATTTTATTTTGTTAGTATGTTTGGTTTTGTTCTCTGTCTCCCCCTTTTAGACTGTGAGCCCACTGTTGGGTAGGTAGGGACTGTCTCTATATGTTGCCAACTTGTACTTCCCAAGCACTTAGTCCAGTACTCTGCACACAGTAAGTGCTCAATAAATACGATTGATTGATTGATGTATAGGGCAGGGGCCTGGGAGTCAGAAGGTTTGCTGCCATTTGTCTGCTGCATGGGGTTAGGGCACGGGCCTGGGAGTCACAAGGTTTGCTGCCATTTGTCTGCTGCATAGGGACAGCTGTATATATGTATATATGTTTGTACATATTTATTACACTGTTCATTTATTTGTTTTACTTGTATATATCTATTCTATTTGTTTCATTTTGTTAGTATGTTTGGTTTAGTTCTCTGACTTCCGCCTTTTAGACTGTGAGCCCACTGTTGGGTAGGGACTGTCTCTGTATGTTGCCAACTTGTACTTCCCAAGCGCTTAGTACAGTGCTCTGCACACAGTAAGTGCTCAATAAATACGACTGATTGATTGATTGACAGGGCACGGGACTGGGAGTCAGAAGGTTTGCTGCCATTTGTCTGCTGCATGGGGTTAGGGCACGGGCCTGGGAGTCACAGGGCTTGCTGCCATTTGTCTGCTGCATAGGGACAGCTGTATATATGTATATATGTTTGTACATATTTATGTCTGTTTATTTATTTTACTTGTACATATCTATTCTATTTATTTCATTTTGTTAGTATGTTTGGTTTTGTTCTCTGACTTCCCCCTTTTTTGACTGTGAGCCCACTGTTGGGTAGGGACTGTCTCTCTATGTTGTCAACTTGTACTTCCCAAGCGCTTAGTCCAGTGCTCTGCACACAGTAAGCGCTCAATAAATACGATTGATTGATTGATTGATTGACAGGGCACGGGCCTGGGAGTCAGAAGGTTTGCTTGCCATTTGTCTGCTGCATGGGGTTAGGGCACGGGCCTGGGAGTCACAAGGTTTGCTGCCATTTGTCTGCTGCATAGGGACAGCTGTATATATGTATTTATGTTTCTACATATTTATTACTCTATTTATTGATTTTACTTGTACATATCCATTCTATATATTTTATTTTGTTAGTATGTTTGGTTTTGTTCTCTGTCTCCCCCTTTTAGACTGTGAGCCCACTGTTGGGTAGGGACTGTCTCTATATGTTGCCAACTTGTACTTCCCAAGCGCTTAGCACAGTGCTCTGCACACAGTAAGCGCTCAATGTATACGATTGATTAATTGATTGACAGGGCATGTGCCTGGAAGTCAGACGGTTTGCTGCCATTTGTCTGCTGCATGGGGTTAGGGCACGGGCCTGGGAGTCACCAGGTTTGCTGCCATTTGTCTGCTGCATAGGGTTAGGGCACGGGCCTGCGAATCACAAGGTTTGCTGCCATTTGTCTGCTGCATAGGGACAGCTGTATATATGTTTGTACATATTTATTACTCTGTTTATTTATTTATTTATTTTACTTGTACATATCTATTGTATTTGTTTCATTTTCTTAGAATGTTTGGTTTTGTTCTCTGACTTCCCCCTTTTAGACTGTGAGCCCACTGTTGGGTAGGGACTGTCTCTATATGTTGCCAACTTGTACTTCCCAAGCGCTTAGTACAGTGCTCTGCACACAGTAAGTGCTCAATACATACGATTGATTGACAGGGCACAGGCCTGGGAGTCAGAAGCTTTGCTGCCATTTGTCTGCTGCATAGGGACAGCTGTGTATATGTATATATGTTTGTACATATTTATTACTCTACTTATTTATTTATTTTACTTGTACATATCTATTCTATTTATTTTATTTTGTTAGTATGTTTTGTTTTGTTCTCTGTCTTCCCCCATTTAGACTGTGAGCCCACTGTTGGGTAGGGACTGTCTCTATATGTTGCCAACTTGTACTTCCCAAGCGCTTAGCACAGTGCTCTGCACACAGTAAGCGCTCAATAAATACGATTGATTGATTGATTGACAGGGCACGGGCCTGGGAGTCAGAAGGTTTGTTGTCATTTGCTGCATAGGGACAGCTGTATATATGTATATATGTTTGTACACATTTATTACTCTGTTTATTTATTTAATTATTTTACTTGTACATATCTTTCTATTTATTTCATTTTGTTAGTATGTTTGGTTTTGTTCTGTGTCTCCCCCTTTTAGACTGTGAGCCCACAGTTGGGTAGGGACTGTATCTATATGTTGCCAACTTGTACTTCCCAAGCGCTTAGCACAGTGCTCTGCACACAGTAAGCGCTCAATAAATACGATTGATTGATTGACAGGGCACGGGCCTGGGAGTCACCAGGTTTGCTGCCATTTGTCTGTTGCATAGGGTTAGGGCACGGGCCTGGGAGTCACAAGGTTTGCTGCCATTTGTCTGCTGCATATGGACAGCTTATATATGTATATATGTTTGTACATATTTATTACTCTATTTATTCATTTATTTTACTTGTACATATCTATTCTATTTATTTTATTTTGTTAGTATGTTTGGTTTTGTTCTCTGTCTTCCCCCATTTAGACTGTGAGCCCACTGTTGGGTAGGGACTGTCTCTATATGTTGCCAACTTGTACTTCCCAAGCGCTTAGCACAGTGCTCTGCACACAGTAAGTGCTCAATAAATACGATTGATTGATTGATTGACAGGGCACGGGCCTGGGAGTCAGGAGGTTTGCTGTCATTTGTCTGCTGCATGGGGTTAGGGCACGGGCCTGGGAGTCACAAGGTTTGCTGCCATTTGTCTGCTGAATAGGGACAGTTGTATATATATGTTTGTACATATTTATTACTCTGTTTATTTATTTTACTTGTACATATCTATTCTATTTGTTTCATTTTGTTAGTATGTTTGATTTTGTTCTCTGACTTCCTCCTTTTAGACTGTGAGCCCACTGTTGGGTAGGGACTGTCTCTATATGTTGCCAACTTGTACTTCCCAAGCGCTTAGTACAGTGCTGTGCACAAAGTAAATGCTCAATAAATACGATTGATTGATTGATTGATTGACAGGGTACGGGCCTGGGAGTCAGAATGTTTGCTGCCATTTGTCTGCTGCATGGGGTTAGGGCACGGGCCTGGGAGTCACAAGGTTTGCTGCCATTTGTCTGCTGCATAGGGACAGCTGAATATGTGTATATATGTTTGTACATATTTATAAGTCTGTTAATTTATTTATTTATTTTACTTGTACATATCTATTCTATTTATTTCATTTTGTTAGTATGTTTGGTTTTGTTCTCTGACTTCCCCCTGTTTTGACTGTGAGCCCACTGTTGGGTAGGGACTGTCTCTATATGTTGCCAACTTGTACTTCCCAAGTGCTTAGTACCGTCCTCTGCACACAGTAAGCGCTCAGTAAATAGGATTGATTGATTGATTGACAGGGCTCGGGCCTGGGAGTCAGAAGGTTTGCTGCCATTTGTCTGCTGCATGGGGTTAGGGCACGGGCCTGGGAGTCACAAGGTTTGCTGCCATTTGTCTGCTGCATAGGGACAGCTGTATATATGTATATATGTTTGTACATATTAATTACTCTGCTTATTTATTTATTTTACTTGTACTTATCTATTCTATTTATTTTATTTTGTTAGTATGTTTGGTTTTGTTCTCTGTCTTCCCCCATTTAGACTGTGAGCCCACTGTTGGGTAGGGACTGTCTTTATATGTTGCCAACTTGTACTCCCCAAGCGCTTAGCACAGTGCTCTGCACACAATAAGTGCTCAGTAAAACGATTGATTGATTGATTGATTGACAGGTCACGGGCCTGGGAATCAGAAGGTTTGCTGTCATTTGTCTGCTGCATGGGGTTAGGGCACGGGCCTGGGATTCAGAAGGTTTGCTGCCATTTGTCTGCTGCATAGGGACACCTGTATATATGTATATATGTTTGTACATATTTATTACTCTGCTTATTTATTTGTTTTACTTGTACATATCTATTCTATTTATTTTATTTTGTTAGTATGTTTGGTTTTGTTCTCAGTCCTCCCCCATTTAGACTGTGAGACACCTTCTAGTTATCGTCTAGTTATCGTCCCATAGCCCTCCTACCATTCCTTTCCAAACTCCTTGAACGAGTTGTCTACACGCGCTGCCTAGAATTCCTCAACAACAACTCTCTCCTTGACCCCCTCCAGTCTGGCTTCCGTCCCCTTCATTCCACGGAAACTGCCCTCTCAAAGGTCACCAATGACCTCCTGCTTGCCAAATCCAACGGCTCATACTCTGTCCTAATCCTCCTCGACCTCTCAGCTGCCTTTGACACTGTGGACCACCCCCTTCTCGTCAACATGCTATCTGACCTTGGCTTCACAGACTCCGTCCTCTCCTGGTTCTCCTCTTATCTCTCTAGTCGTTCTTTCTCAGTCTCTTTTGCAGGCTCCTCCTCCCCCTCCCATCCTCTTACTGTGGGGGTTCCCCAAGGTTCAGTGCTTGGTCCCCTTCTGTTCTCGATCTACACGCACTCCCTTGGTGACCTCATTCGCTCCCACGGCTTCAACTATCATCTCTACGCTGATGACACCCAGATCTACATCTCTGCCCCTGCTCTCTCTCCCTCCCTCCAGGCTCGCATCTCCTCCTGCCTTCAGGACATCTCCATCTGGATGTCTGCCCGCCACCTAAAGCTCAACATGTCGAAGACTGAACTCCTTGTCTTCCCTCCCAAACCTTGTCCTCTCCCTGACATTCCCATCTCTGTTGACGGCACTACCATCCTTCCCGTCTCACAAGCCTGCAACCTTGGTGTCATCCTCGACTCCGCTCTCTCATTCACCCCTCACATCCAAGCCGTCACCAAAACCTGCCGGTCTCAGCTCCGCAACGTTGCCAAGATCCGCCCTTTCCTCTCCATCCAAACTGCTACCCTGCTCATTCAAGCTCTCATCCTATCCCGTCTGGACTACTGCACCAGCCTTCTCTCTGATCTCCCATCCTCGTGTCTCTCTCCACTTCAATCCATACTTCATGCTGCTGCCCGGATTATCTTTGTCCAGAAAAGCTCTGGGCATATTACTCCCCTCCTCAAAAACGTCCAGTGGCTACCAACCAATCTGCGCATCAGGCAGAAACTCCTCACCCTGGCCTTCAAGGCTCTCCATCACCTCGCCCCCTCCTACCTCACCTCCCTTCTCTCCTTCTACTGCCCAGCCCGCACCCTCCGCTCCTCCGCCGCTAATCTCCTCACCCTACCTCCTTCTCGCCTGTCCCGCCATCGACCCCCGGCCCACGTCATCCCCCGGGCCTGGAATGCCCTCCCTCTGCCCATCCGCCAAGCTAGCTCTCTTCCTCCCTTCAAGGCCCTGCTGAGAGCTCACCTCCTCCAGGAGGCCTTCCCAGACTGAGCCCCTTCCTTCTTCTCCCCCTCGTCCCCCTCTCCATCCCCCCCATCTTACCTCCTTCCCTTCCCCACAGCACCTGTATATATGTATATATGGTTGTACATATTTATTACTCTATTTATTTATTTATTTTACTTGTACATATCTATCCTATTTATTTTATTTTGTTAGTATGTTTGGTTTTGTTCTCTGTCTCCCCCTTTTAGACTGTGAGCCCACTGTTGGGTAGGGACTGTCTCTATGTGATGCCAATTTGTACTTCCCAAGCGTTTAGTACAGTGCTCTGCACATAGTAAGTGCTCAATAAATATGATTGATGATGATGTGAGCCCACTGTTGGGTAGGGACTGTCTCTATATGTTGTCAACTTGTACTTCCCAAGTGCTTAGCACAGTGCTCTGCACACAGTAAGTGCTCAATAAATACGATTGATTGATTGACAGGGCACGGTCCTGGGAGTCAGAAGGTTTGCTGTCATTTGTCTGCTGCATGGGGTTAGGGCACGGGCCTGGGAGTCACAAGGTTTGCTGCCATTTGTCTGCTGCATAGGGACACCTGTATATATGTATATATGTTTGTACATATTTATTACTCTACTTATCTGTTTATTTTACTTGTACATATCTATTCTATTTATTTTATTTTGTTAGTATGTTTGGTTTTGTCCTGTCTTCCCCCATTTAGATTGTGAGCCCACTGTTGGGTAGGGACTGTCTCTATATGTTGCCAACTTGTACTTCCCAAGCGCTTAGCACAGTGTTCTGCACACAGTAAGCACTCAATAAATACGATTGATTGATTGATTGACTGACAGGGCACGGGCCTGGGAGTCAGAAGGTTTGCTGCCATTTGTCTGCTGCATGTGGTTAGGGCACGGGCCTGGGAGTCACAAGGTTTGCTGCCATTTGTCTGCCGCATAGGGACAGCTGCATATATGTATATATGTATATATGTTTGTACATATTACTCTGTTTATTTATTCATTTTACTTGTACATATCTATTCTATTTGTTTCATTTGGTTAGTTTGGTTCTGTTCTCTGACTTCCCCCTTTTAGACTGTGAGCCCACTGTTGGGTAGGGACTGTCTCTATATGCTGCCAACTTGTACATCCCAAGAGCTTAGTACAGTGCTCTGCACACAGTAAGCGCTCAATAAATACGATTGATTGATTGATTGATTGACAGGGAACGGGCCTGGGAGTCAGAAGGTTTCCTGTCATTTGTCTGCTGCATGGGGTTAGGGCACGGGCCTGGGAGTCACAAGGTTTGCTGCCATTTGTCTGCTGCATAGGGACAGCTGTATATATGTATATATGTTTCTACATATTTATTACTCTGTTTATTTATTTCTTTTACTTGTACATATCTATTCTATTCATTTTATTTTGTTAGTATGTTTGGTTTTGTTCTCTGTCTCCCCGTTTTAGACTGTGAGCACACTGTTGGGTAGGTAGGGACTGTCTCTATATGTTGCCAACTTGTACTTCCCAAGTGCTTAGCAGAGTGCTCTGCACACAATAAGCGCTCAATAAATACGATTGATTGATTGATTGACAGGGCATGGGCCTGGGAGTCACAAGGTTTGCTGCCGTTTGCTGCATGGGGTTAGGGCATGGGGTTAGGGCACGGGCCTGGGAGTCACAAGGTTTGCTGCCATTTGTCTGCTGCATAGGGACAGCTGTATATATGTATATATGTTTGTACATATTTATTACTCTATTTATTTTACTTGTACATATCCATTCTATTTATTTTATTAAGTCAGTATGTTTGGTTTTGTTCTCTGTCTCCCCCTTTTAGACTGTGAGCCCACTGTTGGGTAGGGACTGTCTCTATATGTTGCCAACTTGTACTTCCCAAGCGCTTAGCACAGTGCTGTGCACACAGTAAGCGCTCAATAAATTCGATTCATTGATTGATTGACCGGGCATGGGCCTGGGAGTCACAAGGTTTGCTACCATTTGTCTACTGCATGGGGATAGGGCACAGGCCTGGGAGTCACCAGGTTTGCTGCCATTGGTCTGTTGCATAGGGTTAGGGCATGGGCCTGGGAATCACAAGGTTTGCTGCCATTTGTCTGCTGCACAGGGACAGCTGGATATATGTATATATGTTTGTAAATATTTATTACTCTACTTATTTATTTATTTATTTTACTTGTACAAATCTATTCTATTTATTTTATTTTTTTATTATGTTTGGTTTTGTTCTCTGTCTCCCCCTTTTAGACTGTGAGCCCACTGTTGGGTAGGGACTGTCTCTATATGTTGCCAACTTGTACTTCCCAAGCGCTTAGTACAGTGCTCTGCACACAGTAAGCGCTCAATAAATTCGATTTATTTATTGATTGATTGATTGACAGGGCACGGGCCTGGGAGTCAGAAGGTTTGCTGTCATTTGTCTGCTGCATGGGGTTAGGGCACGGGCCTGGGAGTCACGAGGTTTGCTGCCATTTGTCTGCTGCATAGGGACAGCAGTATATATGTATATATGTTTGTACATATTTATTACTCTACTTATTTATTTATTTTACTTGTACATATCTACTCTATTTATTTTATTTTGTTAGTATGTTTGGTTTTGTTCTCTGTCTTCCCCCATTTAGACTGTGAGCCCACTGCTGGGTAGGGACTGTCACTATATGTTGCCAACTTGTACTTCCCAAGCACTTAGTACAGAGCTCTGCACACAGTAAGTGCTCAATAAATACAATTGATTGATTGATTGACAGGGCACGGGCCTGGGAGTCTGAAGGTTTGCTGTCATTTGTCTGCTGCATGGGGTTAGGGCACGGGCCTGGGAGTCAGAAGGTTTGCTGTCATTTGTCTGCTGCATAGGGACAGCTGTATATGTGTATATATGTTTGTACATATTTATAAGTCCGTTTATTTATTTATTTATTTTACTTGTACATATCTATTCTATTTATTTCATTTTGTTAGTATGTTTGGTTTTGTTCTCTGACTTCCCCCTTTTTTGACTGTGAGCCCACTGTTGGGTAGGGACTGTCTCTATATGTTGCCAACTTGTACTTCCCAAGCGCTTAGTACCGGCTCTGCACACAGTAAACGCTCAATAAATACGATTGATTGATTGATTGACAGGGCAGGGGCCTGGGAGTCAGAAGGTTTGCTGTCATTTGTCTGCTGCATGGGGTTAGGGCACAGGCCTGGGAGTCACAAGGTTTGCTGCCATTTGTCTGCTGCATAGGGACAGCTGTATATATGTATATATGTTTGTACATATTTATTACTCGGCTTATTTATTCATTTTACTTGTACATATCTATTCTATTTATTTTATTTTGTTAGTATGTTTGGTTTTGTTCTCTGTCTTCCCCCATTTAGACTGTGAGCCCACTGTTGGGTAGGGACTGTCTCTATATGTTGCCAACTTGTACTTCCCAAGCGCTTAGCACAGTGCTCTGCACACAATAAGCGCTCAATAAATACGATTGATTGATTGATTGACAGGGCACGGGCCTGGGAATCAGAAGGTTTGCTATCATTTGTCTGCTGCCTGGGGTTAGGGCACGGGCCTGGGAGTCACAAGGTTTGCTGCCATTTGTCTGCTGCATAGGGACAGCTGTATATATGTATATATGTTTGTACATATTTATTACTCTACTTTTTCATTCATTTTACTTGTACATATCTATTCTATTTATTTTATTTTGTTAGTATGTTTGGTTTTGTTCTCTGTCTTCCCCCATTTAGACTGTGAGCCCACTGTTGGGTAGGGACTGTCTCTATATGCTGCTAACTTGTGCTTCCCAAGCGCTTAGCACAGTGCTCTGTGCACAGTAAGTGCTCAATAAATACGATTGATTGATTGATTGATTCACAGGGCACGGGCCTGGGAGTCAGAAGGTTTGCTGCCATTTGTCTGCTGTATGGGGTTAGGGCACGGGCCTGGGAGTCACAAGGTTTGCTGCCATTTGTCTACTGCGTAGGGACAGCTGTATATATGCATATATGTTTGTACATATTTATTACTCTATTTATTTTACTTGTACATATCTATTCTATTTGTTTCATTTTGTTAGTATGTTTGGTTTTGTTCTCTGACTTCCCGCTTTTAGACTGTGAGCCCACTGTTGGGTAGGGACTGTCTCTATATGTTGCCAACTTGTACTTCCCAAGTGCTTAGTACAGTGCTCTGCACACAGTAAGTGCTCAATAAATACGATTGATTGATTGATTGAGAGGGCACGGGCCTGGGAGTCACAAGGTTTGCTGCCATTTGTCTGCTGCATAGGGACAGCTGTATATATGTATATATGTTTGTACATATTTATTACTCTATTTTACTTGTACATATCTATTCTATTTTATTTTGTTAGTATGGTTGGTTTTGTTCTCTGACTTCCCCCTTTTTTGACTGTGAGCCCCCTGTTGGGTAGGGACTGTCTCTATATGTTGCCAACTTGTACTTCCCAAGCGCTTAGCACAGTGCTCTGCACACAATAAGCGCTCAATAAATATGATTGATTGATTGACAGGGCACGGGTCTGGGAGTCAGAGGGTTTGCTACCATTTGTCTGCTGCATGGGGTTGGGGCACGGGCCTGGGAGTCACAAGGTTTGCTGCCATTTGCCTGCTGCATAGGGACAGCTGTATATATGTATATATGTTTGCACATATTTATTACTCTGTTTATTTATTTATTTATTTATTTTACTTGTACATATCTATTCTATATATTTCATTTTGTTAGTATGTTTGGTTTTGTTCTCTGACTTCCCCCTTTTAGACTGTGAGCCCATTGTTGGGTAGGGACTGTCTCTATATGTTGCCAACGTGTACTTCCCAAGCGCTTAGTACAGTGCTCTGCACACAGTAAGCGCTCAATAAATGCGATTGATTGATTGATTGATTGACAGGGCACGGGCCTGGTAGTCAGAAGGTTTGCTGCCATTTATCTGCTGCATGGGGTTAGGGCATGGGCCTGGGAGTCACAAGGTTTGCTGCCATTTGTCTGCTGCATAGGGACAGCTGTATATATGTTTATATATTTGTACATATTTATTACACTGTTTATTTATTTGTTTTACTTGTATATATCTATTCTATTTGTTTCATTTTGTTAGTATGTTTGGTTTAGTTCTCTGACTTCCGCCTTTTAGACTGTGAGGCCACTGTTGGGTAGAGACTGTCTCTATATGTTGCCAACTTATACTTCCCAAGCGCTTAGTACAGTGCTCTGCACACAGTAAGCGCTCAATAAATACAATTGATTGATTGATTGACAGGTCACGGGCCTGGGAGTCAGAAGGTTTGCTGCCATTTGTCTGCTGCATGGGGTTAGGGCACGGGCCTGGGAGTCACAAGGTTTGCTGCCATTTGTCTGCTGCATAGGGACAGCTGTATACATGTATATATGTTTGTACATATTTATGTCTGTTTATTTATTTATTTATTTTACTTGTACATATCTATTCTATTTATTTCATTTTGTTAGTATGTTTGGTTTTGTTCTCTGACTTCCCCCTTTTTTGACTGTGAGCCCACTGTTGGGTAGGGACTGTCTCTCTATGTTGCCAACTTGTACTTCCCATGCGCTTAGTCCAGTGCTCTGCACACAGTAAGCGCTCAATAAATATGATTGATTGATTGATTGACAGGGCACGGGCCTGGGAGTCAGAAGGTTTACTGCCATTTGTCTGCTGCATGGGGTTAGGGCACGGGCCTGGGAGTCACAAGGTTTGCTGCCATTTGTCTGCTGCATAGGGACAGCTGTATATATGTATTTATGTTTCTACATATTTATTACTCTATTTATTGATTTTACTTGTACATATCCATTCTATATATTTTATTTTGTTAGTATGTTTGGTCTTGTTCTCTGTCTCCCCCTTTTAGACTGTGAGCCCACTGTTGGGTAGGGACTGTCTCTATATGTTGCCAACTTGTACTTCCCAAGCGCTTAGCACAGTGCTCTGCACACAGTAAGCGCTCAATAAATACGATTGATTAATTGATTGACAGGGCATGGGCCTGTAAGTCAGATGGTTTGCTGCCATTTGTCTGCTGCATGGGGTTAGGGCACGGGCCTGGGAGTCACCAGGTTTGCTGCCATTTGTCTGCTGCATAGGGTTAGGGCACGGGCCTGCGAATCACAAGGTTTGCTGCCATTTGTCTGCTGCATAGGGACAGCTGTATATATGTATATATGTTTGTACATATTTATTACTCTATTTATTTATTTTACTTGTACATATCTACTGTATTTGTTTCATTTTGTTAGTATGTTTGGTTTTGTTCTCTGACTTCCCCCTTTTAGACTGTGAGCCCACTGTTGGGTAGGGACTGTCTCTATATGTTGCCAACTTGTACTTCCCAAGCACTTAGTACAGTGCTCTGCACACAGTAAGTGCTCAATAAATACGATTGATTGATTGACAGGGCACAGGCCTGGGAGTCAGAAGGTTTGCTGCCATTTGTCTGCTGCATAGGGACAGCTGTATATATGTATATATGTTTGTACATATTTGTTACTCTACTTATTTATTGTACATATCTATTCTATTTATTTTATTTTGTTAGTATGTTTGGTTTTGTTCTCTGTCTCCCCCTTTTGGACTGTGAGCCCACTGTTGGGTAGGGACTGTCTCTATATGTTGCCAACTTGTACTTCCCAAGCGCTTAGCACAGTGCTCTGCACACAGTAAGCGCTCAATAAATACGATTGATTGATTGATTGACAGGGCATGGGCCTGGAAGTCAGACGGTTTGCTGCCATTTGTCTGCTGCATGGGGTTAGGGCACGGGCCTGGGAGTCACCAGGTTTGCTGCCATTTGTCTGCTGCATAGGGTTAGGGCACAGGCCTGCGAATCACAAGGTTTGCTGCCATTTGTCTGCTGCATAGGGACAGCTGTATATATGTATATATGTTTGTACATATTTATTACTCTGTTTATTTATTTATTTATGTTACTTGTACTTATCTATTCTGTTTCATTTTGTTAGTATGTTTGGTTTTGTTCTCTGACTTCCCCCTTTTAGACTGTGAGCCCACTGTTGGGTAGGGACTGTCTCTATATGTTGCCAACTTGTACTTCCCAAGCGCTTAGTACAGTGCTCTGCACACAGTAAGTGCTCAATAAATACGATTGATTGATTGATTGACAGGGAACAGGCCTGGGAGTCAGAAGGTTTGCTGCCATTTGTCTGCTGCATAGGGACAGCTGTATATATGTATATATGTTTGTACATATTTATTACTCTACTTATTTATTTATTTTACTTGTACATATCTATTCTATTTATTTTATTTTGTTAGTATGTTTGGTTTTCTTCTCTGTCTTCCCCGATTTAGACTGTGAGCCCACTGTTGAGTAGGGACTGTCTCTATATGTTGCCAAGTTGTACTTCCCAAGCGCTTAGCACAGTGCTCTGCACACAGTAAGCACTCAACAAATATGATTGATTGATTGATTGACAGGGCACGGGCCTGGGTGTCAGAAGTTTTGCTGTTATTTGTCTGCTGCATGGGGTTAGGGCACGGACCTGGGAGTCACAAGGTTTGCTGCCGTTTGTCTGCTGCATAGGGACAGCTGTATATATGTATATATGTTTATACATACTTATTACTCTGTTTATTTATTTAATTATTTTACTTGTACATATCTATTCTATTTATTTCATTTTGTTAGTATGTTTGGTTTTGTTCTCTGTCTCCCCCTTTTAGACTGTGAGCCCACTTTTGGGTAGGGACTGTATCTATATGTTGCCAACTTGTACTTCCCAAGTGCTTAGCACAGTGCTCTGCACACAGTAAGCGCTCAATAAATACGATTGATTGATTGACAGAGCACGGGCCTGGGAGTCACCAGGTTTGCTGCCATTTGTCTGTTGCATAGGGTTAGGGCACGGGCCTGGGAGTCACAAGGTTTGCTGCCATTTGTCTGCTGCATAGGGACATCTTATATATGTATATATGTTTGTACATATTTATTACTCTATTTATTTATTCATTTATTTTACTTGTACATATCCATTCTATTTATTTTATTTTGTTAGTATGTTTGGTTTTGTTCTCTGTCTTCCCCCATTTAGACTGTGAGCCCACTGTTGGGTAGGGACTGTCTCTATATGTTGCCAACTTGTAGTTCCCAAGCGCTTAGCACAGTGCTCTGCACACAGTAAGCGCTCAATAAATACGATTGATTGATTTACAGGGCACGGGCCTGGGAGTCAGAAGGTTTGCTGTCATTTGTCTGCTGCATGGGGTTAGGGCACGGGCCTGGGTATCACAAGGTTTGCTGCCATTTGTCTGCTGCATAGGGACAGCTGTATATATGTATATATATGTTTGTACATATTTATTACTCTGTTTATTTATTTATTTTACTTGTACATATCTATTCTATTTGTTTCATTTTGTTAGTATGTTTAGTTTTGTTCTCTGACTTCCCCCTTTTTTGACTGTGAGCCCACTGTTGGGTAGGGACTGTCTCTATATGTTGCCAACTTGTACTTCCCAAGCGCTTAGTACAGTGCTCTGCACACAGTAAGCGCTCAATAAATACGAATGATTGATTGATTGACAGGGCAGGGGCCTGGGAGTCAGAATGTTTGCTGCCATTTGTCTGCTGCATGGGGTTAGGGCACGGGCTTGGGAGTCACAAGGTTCGCTGCCATTTGTCTGCTGCATAGGGACAGCTGTATATATGTATATATGTTTGTACATATTTATTACTCGGCTTATTTATTTATTTTACTTGTACATATCTATTCTATTTATTTTATTTTGTTAGTGTGTTTGGTTTTGTTCTCTGTCTTCCCCCATTTGGACTGTGAGCCCACTGTTGGGTAGGGACTGTCTCTATATGTTGCTAACTTGTGCTTCCCAAGCGCTTAGCACAGTGCTCTGCACACAGTAAGTGCTCAATAAATACGATTGATTGACAGGGCACGGGCCTGGGAGTCAGAAGGTTTGCTGCCATTTGTCTGCTGTATGGGGTTAGGGCACGGGCCTGGGAGTCACAAGGTTTGCTGCCATTTGTCTACTGCATAGGGACAGCTGTATATATGCATATATGTTTGTACATATTTATTACTCTGTTTATTTATTTATTTATTTTACTTGTACATATCTATTCTATTTGTTTCATTTTGTTAGGATGTTTGGTTTTGTTCTCTGACTTCCCCCTTTTAGACTGTGAGCCCACTGTTGGGTAGGGACTGTCTCTATATGTTGCCAACTTGTACTTCCCAAGCGCTTAGTACAGTGCTCTGCACACAGTAAGTGCTCAATAAATACGATTGAATGATTGATTGAGAGGGC
Organism: Tachyglossus aculeatus; assembly: GCF_015852505.1. Lineage (NCBI taxonomy): Eukaryota > Metazoa > Chordata > Mammalia > Monotremata > Tachyglossidae > Tachyglossus > Tachyglossus aculeatus. The sequence goes on along the minus strand of NC_052090.1, from coordinate 7,329,756 downwards.
ACGGGCCTGGGAGTCAGAAGGTTTGCTGCCATTTTTCTGCTGCATGGGGTTAGGGCATGGGCCTGGGAGTCCCAAGGTTTGCTGCCATTTGTCTGCTGCATAGGGACAGCTGTATATATGTTTGTACATATTTAATACTCTATTTATTTTACTTGTACATATCTATTCTATTTATTTCATTTTGTTAGTATGGTTGGTTTTGTTCTCTGACTTCCCCCTTTTTTGACTGTGAGCCCACTGTTGGGTAGGGACTGTCTCTATATGTTGCCAACTTGTACTTCCCAAGCGCTTAGTACAGTGCCCTGCACACAGTAAGTGCTCAATAAATATGATTGATTGATTGATTGATTGACAGGGCACGGGCCTGGGAGTCAGAGGGTTTGCTACCATTTGTCTGCTGCATGGGGTTGGGGCACGGGCCTGGGAGTCACAAGGTTTGCTGCCATTTGTCTGCTGCATAGGGACAGCTGTATATATGTATATATGTTTGTACATATTTATTACTCTGTTTATTTATTTATTTATTGATTTTACTTGTACATATCTATTCTATTTATTTCATTTTGTTAGTATGTTTGGTTTTGTTCTCTGACTTCCCCCTTTTAGACTGTGAGCCCATTGTTGGGTAGGGACTGTCTCTATATGTTGCCAACGTGTACTTCCCAAGCGCTTAGTACAGTGCTCTGCACACAGTAAGCGCTCAATAAATACGATTGATTGATTGACAGGGCACGGGCCTGGTAGTCAGAAGGTTTGCTGCCATTTATCTGCTGCATGGGGTTAGGGCACGGGCCTGGGAGTCACAAGGTTTGCTGCCATTTGTCTGCTGCATAGGGACACCTGTATATATGTATATATGTTTGTACATATTTATTACTCTATTTATTTATTTATTTTACTTGTACATATCTATTCTATTCATTTTATTTTGTTAGCATGTTTGGTTTTGTTCTCTGTCTTCCCCCATTTAGACTGTGAGCCCACTGTTGGGTAGGGACTGTCTCTATATGTTGCCAACTTGTACTTCCCAAGTGCTTAGCAGAGTGCTCTGCACACAATAAGTGCTCAATAAATACGATTGATTGATTGATTGACAGGGCAGGGGCCTGGGAGTCAGAAGGTTTGCTGCCATTTGTCTGCTGCATGGGGTTAGGGCACGGGCCTGGGAGTCACAAGGTTTGCTGCCATTTGTCTGCTGCATAGGGACAGCTGTATATATATATATATATATATGTTTGTACATATTTATTACTCTATTTTACTTGTACATATCTATTCTATTTATTTCATTTTGTTAGTATGTTTGGTTTTGTTCTCTGACTTACCCCTTTTAGACTGTGAGCCCACTGTTGGGTAGTGACTGTCTCTATATGTTGCCAACTTGTACTTCCCAAGCGCTTAGCACAGTGCTCTGCACACACTAAGCACTCAATAAATACGATTGATTGATTGATTGATTCACAGGGCATGGGCCTGGGAGTCACAAGGTTTACTGCCATTTGTCTGCTGCATGGGATTAGGGCACGGGCCTGGGAGTCACAGGGTTTGCTGCCATTTGTCTGCTTCATAGGGACAGCTGTGTATATATATATATATATATATATATATATATATATATATATATATATATATATATACATATATATATATGTTTGTACATATTTATTACTCTATTTTACTTGTACATATCTATTCTATTTATTTCATTTTGTTAGTATGTTTGGTTTTGTTCTCTGACTTACCCCTTTTAGACTGTGAGCCCACTGTTGGGTAGGGACTGTCTCTATATGTTGCCAACTTGTACTTCCCAAGCGCTTAGCACTGTGCTCTGCACACACTAAGCACTCAATAAATACGATTGATTGATTGATTGATTCACAGGGCATGGGCCTGGGAGTCACAAGGTTTGCTGCCATTTGTCTGCTGCATGGGGTTAGGGCACGGGCCTGGGAGTCACCAGGTTTGCTGCCATTTGTCTGCTTCATAGGGTTAGGGCACGGGCTTGGGAATCACAAGGTTTGCTGCCATTTGTCTGCTGCATCGGGACAGCTGTATATATGTATATATGTTTGTACATATTCATTACTCTATTTATTTTACTTGTACCTATCTATTCTATTTATTTTATTATTATGTTTGGTTTCGTTCTCTGTCTCCCCCTTTTAGACTGTGAGCCCACTGTTGGGTAGGGACTGTCTCTATATGTTGCCAACTTGTACTTCTCAAGCGCTTAGTACAGTGTTCTGCACACAGTAAGCACTCAATAAATTCGATTGATTGATTGATTTTTTCTTAAAAAGTTCAGGCCTTGTTTCCCCACTCCTTGAGAACCTTCAGTGGTTGCTCATCCAACTCTGCATGAAACAGAATCTCCTTACCATCGGCTTTAAAGCACTCCATCACCTTTTCTCCTCCTACCTCATCTTGCTGATTTTTTTTCCTACTACAGCCCAGCCCACACACTTTGTTCCTCTAAAGCCTTCCTACTCATTATACCTCCAACTCATCTGTCCCCCCGCTGACCCCTGGCCCATGTCCATCCTCTGGCCTGGAGCTCCCTCCCGCTTCACATACAAAAGATGGGGAGATAACTGGAGGTTGCTGTGGATTGAAGGGAGGGTGTTTTTAGGATAGGGGACACATGGACACATTTGAAAAGAGTGGGGTAGAAGCCATTGGAAAGTGAACAGTTGAAGATGGCAGTTAAGGTGGGAGGAAGCAAGTGTTTTGATAAGGTGTGAAGGAATGGGATCAGAGGGTCAGGTGGAGGGGGTGGATGTTGAGAGGAAGCAGGAGATCTCCTCTAGAGATACTGCTGGGAAAGGGGAGAGAGTTGAAGGAGGAGCAGGGAAAATTTTAGGGAGATCATGCCCGATAATGTCAATCTTCTTAATAAAGTAGGTGGCCAGGTTGTTAGGGGCAAGGGATGGGGGAAGTGGGGAGGACAGGGAGTTTGAGGAACAAAGTTAAATATCTGGAACAAAAGCACATCTCCTCCAAGATGCCTTCTCCAAATAAGCCCTCATTTCCTTTTCAACCATTCCCATTTGCGTCACTTTAGCACTTGGATTTGCACCCTTTATTCACCTCTCCCTCAGCCCCATAGCACTTATGTCCCTATCCATCATTTATTTCTTTATATTAATGTTTGTGTCCCAGTCTAGACCATAAGATCGATGTGGGCAGGAAAAGTGTTTACCAACTCTGTTCTAGTGTACTCTCCCAAACACTTAGTGCAGTGCTCTGCATACTGTAGGTGCTCAATAAATATGATAGATGGATTAAAAAAAGTTGGCACCAGTGGAATTTATTGAGCACTGTACTCAATGTTTGGGAGAGTGTAGTACAGTTGGTAAAAATGATCCATGTCCTGTACAGAAGTACTGTTCAGGGCTTGTAGTTGTTTGTTTCAGATTCCTTAAAATTATTTTTGTTTAAACCCTATTAGAAGTGAGGTTGCTTCCTGCTTATGTTCCCAGGATATTTATAGGTACTGTAAGTTGAAACAAACAACATGTTTCTTGTTTCTGCTGTACATTCCTAAGTTCTTATTATCCAGTGGGTTCCCAATAAATACCATTTCTACTACTTGGATCTTTCCCCTCTTCACCCAGGAAGCAAGTATTACATTTGGGGGGGGGGGGGGGGGATTAAATGTAGAGCCCCTATTTTGCAATCTAGTCATTTTATTCAATTGTATTTATTGAGCGCTTACTGTGCCCAGAGCACTGTATTAAGTGCTTGGGAGAGCTTGAGTCAACAATAAACAGTCACATTCCCTGGCCACAACGAGTTTACAATCTAGAGGGGGGAGATAGACATCAATACAAATAAGGGTTAGGAGGAAAGAGTTTATAGAATATAGGAAGCAGTTAATAAATGCCATTATTTTTAGTAATTAATAATGAGATGCAGTTCCTGCTCTCCTCTCCCTGGATTCTAATCTCGGCTCTGTCACTTATCTGCTCTGCGACCTTGAGCAAATCACTTCGTTTCTCTGTACCCTCAGTTCCCTCATCTGCAAAATAGGGATTTAATACCTTTTCATCCTCCTTCTTAGACTATGAACCCATGTGGAACCTTGTTTTTACTTTGGACTGCTTGTTATGGACAGGGAACCCATCTCGTAATTCTATTGAATTGTACTCTCCCAAGAACTTACTACAGTGCTGTGCATATAAATACTCAAAAAATGCCACTGATTTATTGATATACTCCAGTGCTTGGTCATAGTAAGTGCTTATCAAACACCACCATTATCACTAGTATTATCGTGTGCCTCCAATCTGTGTTTTGGAAGTAAATATTTATGTCCATTCATTCATTCATTCTTTCATTCAATTGTATTTATTGAGCGCTTACTGTGTGCAGAGCACTGTACTAAGCACTTGGGAAGTACAAGTTGGCAACATATAGAGACGGTCCCTACCCAACAGCGGACTCACAGTCTAGAAGGGGGAGACAGACAACAAAACAAAACATATTAACAAAATAAAGTAAATAGAATAGTACATATGTACACATAAAATAGAGACTTCCAGGAAGCAGTCTTTTGAGTGAAGAAAATGGTCCCATTTTCAAAACTTTTCCAATAAATACGTAACGAATAGTTCCTTTAGTGGATAGCCTGATTTATTTTCAGAGGTCCACAGAGCACTTTAAGGGGTTGCCTTTCAATTACAGGGTATACTAATACCATCAAAGTAAATGACAGTATATTGGTGATACTTTGTAACATGTGGACAAACTGGCCACAGAAAAATGAATACTGCCAATTATATTTTGGAATTAGCCACAACCTAAACTAGATTATAAAATCCTTAAGGGCACAGACTGAACCCAACAACCGTGTTGTACTCTTGCAAATGCATAGTACATTGCTCTAAACAGAGTAAGCACTCAATAAATCTCCCTGTATGGATATAAGCTTTCTGTAAGCAGGAAATTCTAGTGTATTTTCTCAAGTGCTTTATATATTGCATTGCATTCAGTGCAATACCATTACCACTATTTTAATTCCTACAACTATTCCTAGTAGTACTCTTACTCCTACTCCTCCTCCCACCCCAACTACTCCCCCCACAGCTCATACAACTATTACTGTTACTCCCACTACTATTACTGCTACTACTCTACTACTTCTCCAACCATTGCTGCTATTACAACTCCCACTCCTCCTCCTACTGCTCATAAAACTACTACTTTTACTCCCACTACTATTACTCCTCCTGTTACTCCTATTATTACTCCTACCGTTGCTCCTATTACTACTCCCACTCCTACTCCCAGTATTAGTCCTCCTACTATTCCTACAACTAATCATAATTGTGATATTTAAGTGCTTACGATGTGCCAGGCAGCACTGTACTAAGCCCTGGAGTAGATACAAAATAATTAGGTCCCACATGGTGCTCACAGTTTAAAAAATGGGAGCAAGTAGGATTTAATCTCCATTACGAAGAAACTGAGGTACAGAGGAGTAAAGTGCCTTGTCCAAGGTCCCATGGCAAGCAAGTGGTAATACGTTCCTCTGACACTCCTAGGCTCGTGCTCTAGGCACTAGGTTATGTTGCTTCTCAATACAACCACGCCTATTCCTACTCTTGCAATTACTCCTACTTGTAATAATAATAATAATGGCATTTGTTAAGTGCTTATTATGTGCCAAGCACTGTTCTAAGCACTGGGGAGGATACAAGGTGATCAGATTGTCCCACGTGGGGCTCACAGTCTTCATCTCCATTTTACAGATGAGGTAACTGAGGCACAGAGAAGTTAAGTGACTTGCCCCAAGTCACACAGCTGACAATTGGCAGAGCTGGGATTTGAACCCATGACCTCTGACTCTGAAGCCCATGCTCTTCCCATTGAGCTACGCTGCTTCTCACTTGTACTACTACTACTATTCCTGCAACTACTACAACTATTCTTACTACAAATTCTACAAGTGGAAAGAGCTTGGGAGTCAGAGGTCATGAGTTCTAATCCCACCTCCACCACTTGTCAGCTGCGTGACTTTGGGCAAGTCACTTCACTTCCCTGTGCCTCAATTGCCTCATCTGGAAAGTGGGGATTAAGACTGTGAGCCCCATGTGGGACAATCTGATTACCTTGTACCCCCCGGATGCTTAGAACAGTGCTTGGCACAAAGTAAGTGCTTAACAAATGCCATTATTATTATTGTTACTGTAACTTTGCCTAGTACTATTACAACTACTAATCCTCTTACTACTACTACTCCACTACTCTTAATCCTACTTCTCCCACTCCTGCTCCTCCTCCTCCTGCTCTTATTCCTCCTAATAGTACTCCTCTCACTAGCACTATGACTCCTTCTTAGTACATTCCATTACACCCAGTGTGCCCTCAGTGGTTTCCTACTACTACTTTTCCAGTTCCAACTGCTACTATGGCACCTCCTCTTCCTCCTCCAACTATAGCTTTAGAAAGATGATATGTATTGCTGAATGTAGAATGCTTCCATAAAGCAAACAATGATTTTATTCCTCCCAGTTTGTTCTGGTGGCAGATACTCAAGCTTAAAAAAAAAAAAGACTTCCCTAGTGATTCTTGAATCAAGGAATGATTCATTCAGGCGGGATAGGTCTGTGACATCAATTTCAAAAGCAAAGCCTGATTCAACAGAATCAACTGAACTACTCAAACCGTACATAAATAAGAATGTAAGGTTTCTGTAAGCAGGAATTTCTGGTGTATTTCCCCAAGTGCTTTATACATTTCATTGCATTCAGTGTAATACCATTACCACCATTACTACTTCTGCAACTACTCCTACTATGAGCAGTGTGGCTTAATGGAAAGAGCCCGGACTTGGGAGTCAGAGGTCATGGGTTCTAATCCCGGCTCTGCCACTTGTCAGCTGTGTGACCTTTGACAAGTCACTTCACTTCTCTGGGCCTCAGTTACCTCATCTGGAAAATGGGGATGAAGACTGTGAGCCCCCCGTGGGACAACCTGATCACCTTGTACCTACCCCAGTGCTTAGAACAGTGCTTGGCATGTAGTAAATGCTTAACAAATACCAATATTATTTATTAGTACTACTCCTCTTCCTCCTCCTACAACTACTACACCTTCTCTTCCTACTATTCTCACTACTACTACCTCTATAACTTGGAGGTAAGGGAAGGGGGAAAGAATCAGCTAATGGGTATTTCAGGCAGCAAATTTTGACACCCAAATTTTGAAGGGCAAAGGAATTTCCAGCAAAGGCAAATCTTAAAAGAACCTTTTGCCCCCTATTGCTTCTAGAAGTGGTGGTGCATCAGGTAACACCATTAACCTCCTGAGGGATGAGGTTTGAGCAGAATGGGCAAAAGCAGACGGCCTCACATGCCATATGTTTAATTTGCTGAGCCTGGAGATGAACCACCACGTAGAATTGAACAGTTCATGTTCTTTTTACCTCCCTGTACGTTGGAGACTGTCAGATCAGGGTTTGGCGTGGTCTGTCCCATTAACAGTGGCATAGTTTTCATTGGGTGGATTTGGCTCCATCTTCAATTCATCCCAAATCAGAAGCGGGGGAGACTCTTTACTGAGAAGCAGTGTTGCCTAGTGGAAAGATTGTGGACCTGTGGGATGGGAACTGTATATTTTCTATGGTATTTAAGCACTCAGTTCCACCCACTGTACTAAGTGCTGGGGTAGATACACGGTAATCAGGGTGGACACTGTTCATGTATGCCCCACATTATCTTAATCCCCACTTTACAGATGAGTTAACTGAGGCACAGAAAAGTTAAGTGACTGATCCAAGGTCATGCAGCAGAAATGTGGCGGAAGTGGGATTAGAATACGGGTCCTCTGACTCTTGAGCCTGTGCTCTTCCCAAAAGTCCACACTGCTTCCTGGCCCGATTATTCTGTAGTACAGTGCTTGGCATATAGTAAGGTTTGAATATTTACCACTGATTGAGTCTCTGGAGGAGACGAGTCAGAGCTGAGAATCCAGAGAGATCTCTAGGCTTGGGCACAGGCCGAGGAAAGGACTGTCCAGATTAGACACAGTCTCGTCATTGGATACTCAGGCCTGGGATCAAATCCCTAAACTCTTCCCTTTCCCTCCCAATAAACCAGGGGACATCCATTCCCCATCCTCATTCCTCAGAGCTGTGGGTAACTAATTAATGTGCGCAGCCTGGTTTGAGCTCAGTCCACATTCAGTAATGTTGTCGCAATTGTTATGCAAATGATTAACTTTGCCCTCTAAAACAGTAGCTCGAGGCTGCCCCAAATCAGTGATGAGATCAAATCTTTTTTCCCACCTTGTGCTCACCTAATTTCCTTTCTGAAAGACAAAAGACTCACTGGGTTCCAGTCAAAACAGTGTGGGGTGGAACAGGGCTCTTGGGTGCATCTGAGACAATGTATGAGAGAAATATAAAAGTGTGAGCGAGGCCTAGTCGATAGAAAACCCAAACCTAGTCTAATCCCAGCTCTGCCACTGGCCTGCTGTGACCTTTCTCTCCCCCCTGTCATTGGCATTTAAGTGCTTACTCTGTGAGAGGCATTGTTCTAAGCACTGGGGTAGATACAAGCTCATCAGAATGGACACAGTCCATGGGGCTCACATGGGACTCACTGTCCTAATCCCCATTTCACCGATGAGGAAACCAAGGCACAGATAAATTAAGTGACTTGCCCAAGGTCCCACAGTAGACAAGTGGTGGAGTTGGGTTAGACTCCCAGGTTAGGCGAGTCTCCTAGCTTCTCTGTGTGAGAAGCAGCATGGCTCAGTGGAAAGAGCACAGGCTTTGGAGTCAGAGGTCATGGGTTCAAATCCTGGCTCCACCAATTGTCAGCTATGTGACTTTGGGCAAGTCACTTCACTTCTCTGCGCCTCAGTTACCTCATCTGTAAAATGAGGAGTAAGACTGTGAGCCCCCGGTAGGACAACCTGATCACCTTGTAACCTCCCAGTGCTTAGAACAGTGCTTTACACATAGTAAGTGCTTAACAAATACTATTATTATTGTTATTATCTGTAAAATGGGGATTACTATGTGCCAAGCACCATTCTAAGTGCTAGGGTAGATACAAGTTAATTTGGTTGGACACAGTCCCTGTCCCACATGGGACTCTCACTCTTATCCCTATTTTACAAATGAGGTAATTGAGGCACTGGAAAGTGCCCTGAAAAGTGCAGTGACTTGCCCAAGGTGACACAGCAGAGAAGCAGTGTGGCTCAGTGGAAAGAGCACGGGCTTGGGAGTCAGAGGTCACGGGTTCAAATCCCAGCCCTGCCACTTGTCAGCTGTGTGACCTTGGGCAAGCCACTTAACTTCTCTGTGCCTCAGTTACCTCATCTGTAAAATGGGGATTGACTGTGAGCCTCACGAGGGACAAACCTGATCACCTTCTATCCCCCCAGCACTTAGAACAGTGTTTCACACATAGTAAGCGCTTAGCAAATACCATCATTATTGTTATTATTATTATTATGTAGTAAAGTTGGGATTAGAACCCAGGTCCTTCCAACTCCCAGGACCTTGCTGTACCCATTAGGCCACACTGCTTTCAACAGTAAGCCCTCAATGAACAGTAAGCACTCAAATACAATCGATTGATTTAAAGAATAAGCGGTTGCAGAATCCTCACCTGTAAAATGGAGATAAGATACACTCTTGCCTTTCCTCTTAGGGTGTATCTTGTATCTCCCACAGGGCATCTGCACACAGAAGAAGTGTGGCTTAGTGGAAAGAGTCTGAGCCCGGGGATCAGAGGACCTGGGTTCTAATCCTGCCTCCACCACCTTAGGACAGGTCACTTTAACTTCTTTCTGCCTTAGTTCCCTCAATTGTAAGATGGGGATCCAATCCTCCCTCTCAGGCTGTGAGCCCCATGTCTGACAGGGACTGATTGCTTTGCATTTTCCCTAGCCTTTAGTACAGTGCTTGGCATAAGTTCATTCATTCTTATTTGAGTACTTACTGTGTACAGAGCACTGTGCTAAAGCACTTGGGAGAGTACAATATAAAAATAAACAGAACATTCCCCGCCCACAATGAACTTAGTCTAGAGCGAGAGCTTCACAAATAGCACAGGTATTTGTCATTTGCTATTAAAAATGTGAAATAAAAAAATCTCCCAGAAAAAGAGAAGAAAATCCTTTCTATTCAGAAATGGGAGGAAAAAGCCAGCTGAAGATAACTGACCAAAATGAACATGTAAATTAAGTCCGGAAATGCAGGAAGAAAAGAATGATATTTGCATATTTTAAGACGCTTTAAAATATTTTTTGCACTTATTTTCTGCTTAAGAAGAAAGATCACTAAAAGTCTGGGAGCCAAAATAAGCTAATATATGCAAATTTGCTTTGAGCTCTTTGAGAGAGAACTACATAAATGCATCATTGGCATTGTCTTTTGAACAACTCTCCGAAACAGTGAACACCTCACCCACTGGGAAGCCAGTGCACACGAAGCCAAAAACATCCAAATAGGAAAACGAGTGTTTGATCTTAAGCTATGTAGAGGAAGAATCCGACTGCAAATATAGTGTACATATAGGCCCCGACTATGTTAAGCAATGCATATCTCATTCCTTCAGTACCAAATGTTATTTTAATGTCTATATGTCTTGTAGGCATACAGAGAGTTGGCAAATATGTTTGTGGGATGGAACATATTTTGAATCAACTTGAAAAGCCACCTTAAAGTCTTTCGAAATAGATGCAGCCATGCCTGCAGCCAAGGTATTTAGAGGACATTATTATTGGCAGATCTTTGGGAAACAGAAACCCTAAATAGCTTTCATGTCCAACTTATTTTCTACTGTGTGACTCTCTCCTCCATGGTCACCAACCTTCCCCAGAACTGGGGACAGCCAACCCCCCACGAATATCTGAATCACCCTGAGATAACCTCCTAGGGCTTCACACAGTTTCTCCCTCACATACCAGAGCCCCAAGCTGTCCTTTCTGGGTCCTGGACTCCAAGAGGATGAGGCCCTTGAGTGCAGACAGAAATGCAGGAAGAGACTTCACCCAGGTCCATTAATCTCTCTGAATCGCACAACAATGCGACAGATCTTGGAATCCATCTCCCTGGACAGGGTTGGGTGATGTTTCCCTGATTTAGCAGCCAATGAGGTGCTGAGAAACAGCGTGACTTTAATGGGTAGGGCACAGGCCCGGGAGTCCAGAGACTCAGGTTCTAATCCCAGCTCCACCACTTGGCTTGGGACAAGTCACAGCTTCTGTGTGCCTTGGTTTCTTCATTTGTGAAATGAGGATTCATACCTGTCTTCCCTCCGGCTTAGACCGTGAGGCCCCTTGTGGGATAGAGGCTGAAACTGAGTCTTCTGAGGCCGAGGCCCGGGCTCTACCCACTAGACCACCCTGCTTCTGTGGTCAAGCTGTTCTGTGGCCAGGTGTGACAGGGCTGAAAAATATCTCCTCCCCAGGCTCAGGGCGGAGACCCCGTTTTCCAAGAGAAAGGCAGGTAATCATCTGGCTGGATGCCTTACTTGGCCAATAAATTTTATGACTTTTATTCTCCGGCTTATCTAAGAGCGTATCTGGGAAGCAGCGTGGCTCAGTGGAAAGAGCCCGGGCTTGGGAGTCAGAGGTCATGGGTTCGAATCCCGGCTCTGCCATTTGTCAGCTGTGTGACCTTGGGCAAGCCACTTAACTTCTCCGTGCCTCAGTTACCTCATCTGTAAAATGGGGATAAAGACTGTGAGCCCCAAGTGGAACAACCTGATCACCTTGTATCCCCCCCAGCGCTTAGAACAGTGCTTTGCTCATAGTAAGTGCTTAACAAATACCACCATTATTATTAGTGCACCTCGGCTCCTCAAACATTCAGTGATCCTTACTCAGGGGGTATTTGTCCCCATCCTACCTCTTGGGAGGATGCATGCGTGTGTGGGTATATGTATTTATGCATATTGCTCTTCCCCTGTTAGTACTTTCAATTGACTCCCTGAAAATAGTGTGATGCAAAAGAGAGTTAAATGAAATATAGTTTTTCCCCAGTAATGTCAAGGACATTATTGGGAAGCAGCATGGCCTTGTGGGAAGAGCCTGAGCCTGGGAGTCAAAGGACCTGGGTTCTAATCCGGCTCTGCCACTTATCTGCTGTGAGACCCTGGGCAAGTCACTTCTCTGAGCCTCATCTGGAAAATGGGGATTAAATCCTACTCCCCTCTACTTATACTGTGAGCTTCTTGCAGGACTGGGACTGTGTCCAACCTGATAAACTTGTATTCACCCTCACATTTAGAACAGTGCTTGGCGTGTAGTAAGTGCTTAACAAGTACCATTATTATTAATGTATCCATAAGATCCAAAAAATGGATCAAAACATATTTAAACTCAGGGATTTAAAAGCTTAATATAGCTGCATGATCATATGGCAATGTAAATACCTACCAGTAACGAAAAGCTTTGAATTCAATTTGTAAATACAGTACTGGACCACCCCACAGTAGAGTGGGGTTCTGTTGCTTGAAAATGTGGCTGTCTCATGAATGGCTGAATCGTGGGGTGTTTTTTTCCGGTAGAACTACGTTAGAAATTGAGATCCATTCCAGATCTTCTGGAAAAAGTAATACAAGTGACTAGCTGGAAAGAGCACAGACCTGGAAGTTAGAGGACCTCGGTTCTAATCCAAACTCTGCCGTTTGCCTGCATGTGACTTAGGGCAAGTCTCTTCACTTTTCCAGGCCTCAGTTTTTTCATATGTAAAATGGGGATTCCATTCCTTTTCTCCTTCCTACTTGGACTGACGAGAGACAGGGACTGTGTCTGACCTGATGATCTTCGATCTACCCGATGCTTAGTACGGTGCTTGGCACAGAGTAAGCGGCCTAACAAATTGCACCACACTTTTTGCTACTATTATTATTGTTTTGGGTGCAGAACACTGCTATATTAAACATTAGCATCGCTTAATCTTTGTTAAAGTAATTCAAAGCAAACCGTCACAACGTTAACGAAGTGAGGAGTTAGCATTGGATTGAAAGACTTTGATGGAAGAGATTGAATAGCCTTCTTCTTGTTTGCTTTATGGTATATGTTAGGTGCTTACTATGTGCCAGGCACTGTTCTAAGCACTGGAGTAGATACAAGCTAATCAGGTTGGACACAGCCCATATCCCACATGGGGCTCAGTCTTAACCCCCATTTTACAGATGAGAGAACTGAGGCACAGAGAAATGAAGTGATTTGCCCAAGGTCACACAGCAGATAAGTGGCAGAGCTGAGATTAGAACTCATGACCTTCTGACCCCCATGCCTGTGTTCTATCCACTATGCCACACTGCTTCTCGCTGTGAGAAATGTGAGAATGTGACGCAGAGTTCAGATTTTCTGATCCACGGCCTACTAGGCCCTAAGGTCCTTCTGAAGCCAGCTAGGGTGGGGAGGGCTCTGGAAAATATCTTCCCTGCTCGGAATGTGACATCCGGCATTAACAAGCTGTGTTTTCCTGCTCTCTGTGTTCTCACCCCGTGTCCTCCAGCTCGTCAGTTAAAAGATTCCGTGTGTAGTTTCTGAGGAACATACCCTTTGGCACGAGGAACCTTTTCAAGTCTGCACGTGTGTCCGAGTTGCCCGACTCGGTGATTTTTTTTTTTTTCTGGCAGAGTGCTTCTGCCCTGCGAAACGTTTTGATCGGTTTGGACAGTCTTTTATAGCCGTAACAAAAGTGACAGACCCTTGATTTCAGACATTGGCAAGGCTCTAGTGTGATGCCCCGGTTTGGCACCCACACTCCTGCTTCTCTCTTTCAATTGGAGGATCACCCTATGGCCAGATGAAGTCAGATAGCACAAAGGCAGAGGAAATTGTGGGTTTGTGTCTCCAGGTGGGCTAATTTCCAAATTACGCTACAGAAAATTACTTTGAGTAATTTTGCAGATTTCCTCCAAGGTTTGTGGTGGCAGGATTGTTGCACCTGCAAAATTTAATTACATGTTCATTTTTTTTTCCAAAGCAGAGATATCAGTATAATTGGTAGTTGCTTGTCTTAGCAAAGCTTGTTAGTCGTAAGAACCTTTGGAGTTTGCCATCTTGTAATTCTATAACAATTTTAGCTTGGGAATGTGAAGTGATGACATGAGGCTGACATAATTATTCTGCACGTCTTGGATTGCTTTACCTTAGCTACAGATGAACCTGGGCAGGAATAACCTATATTAGGAATTTTAATCTTCATGAGGTGTCATTTCTTGATTACAAACTTGTAAGAGCATGACGTTTCTGAAAATGAAATACCAACAGAGTATTTTCAGATCACATATCTATTCCATCTAATGTGCAAATTAACTGAGGTACAGAAAAGAAAACCTTTTTAGCTGTGTACCTACTAAAGTGCTTAAGAAAAAGTAAGATTACATGCTTTCCCCAATTTTCCTTGTTTATCTCATTTTCTGTGGTATTGTTTTTAGAGACAGTGGACCTAACTGTTCAATCTATACATGCCAGAGAATTTCTACATTCTGTGGGTCAATTCATTTGCATGGTTCCAGAGAAACCCAGGAAACTGATCTGGAAGATGGTGGTTTTAGCAAACCTGAAAAATAGGTTTATCTGCATCACCAATTTCCTTATATACTCAGAAAGACACGTCTTCCATTCTTCGGTTGAGTGTTGGTCTATCAATCACTCAATCAATGGTATTTACTGTGTGCAGAGTACAGTACTAAGTGCCTGGGAGAGTACAATACAACAGAATTGGTAGACACATTCCTTGCTTCATTGCCACGATGTGAAACTGTGATTCCATGATCTCTCCTGGTGACAATATCCATTTACTCAATAGCGTTTACTGAGTGCCTGCTGTGTGCAGAGGACTGTACTGAGTGCTGTGGAAAAGTTCAAGGATGGTGTTTGAGGCATGGTCCCAAGGAAGCACACAATCTAAGAAAAAGGCAGAGTGTAGGAACTGGAGATGGACATGCCAGGAGTGACTGAAATGATTAAAGCAGCAAGATGAGAAACAAAGGACAACAGTGATTAGTACAATTTTTAAGCATCTACTGTGCATACAGCACTGTACTAAGCACTGGGAAAGAAATACCAAGATGAGGTATTTGAAAGAGAATGAGTGGCAGAACATTGTGGCTTAAAAGAGTAGATTTTTGAGCTTAATGCTACCCAGAGACTGACAGTCACTAAACCTGTACATATCTGTAATTTATCACTTAACTCACTTAAGCCACAGGTAAGTCACTTAACTTCTCAGTGCCTCAGTTCTCCTGTTTCCCTACTTAGATTGTAAGCCCCATGTGGGACATCGACTGTGTCCAACCTGATTAGCTTCCATCTCCCCAGTGCTTAGTACAGTGCCTGATACATAGTAAGAGATTAACAAATACCATGGAAAAAAAAGGACTGGGGATTTACTTATTCAGTCATATTAAGTGCTTACTGTGTGCTAAGCACTGGATTAAGCGATTGGGAGAGTACAATACAACTGGGTAGGGACTGTCTCTATATGTTGCCAACTTGTACTTCCCAAGCACTTAGTACAGTGCTCTGCACACAGTAAGCGCTCAATAAATACGATTGATGATGATGATAATAAAAAGACACACTCCCTGCCCACAAAGAGCTTAGAGTCTAGAGAGGGAGACAGACCGTAAAATAAATAAATAACTTACAGATATGTATGTAAATGCTGTGGGGCTGAGGGCGGACTAAAGAGTGCAAATCCAAGATGCAGAAGGGAGTGGGAGAAGGGAGGAAATGAGGGCTTAGTCAGGTAAGGCTTCTTGGAGGAGGTGTGCTGTGAGTAGGGGGAAGGAATGCTGCCCTTATTTAATCACTTCCAAAACGCTTGACGAAAGGCCGGCTGAAGAATGTTTTAAAAAAAAAAAAAACCCAACATCAACAACCAACAAAAACCATCCATTTCCATGCCACAAATAACCTCCTTATCCTACCCACCAGCAGTGGTGAATGAGTGGCAGATCTCAAATTTCCAAGAGCAGGGTGTTTGTGCTGGGGACAGGGGCAGGAAGTTCTGCCTCTTTGAGAAGGGACATGTGATCTCCAAACCTGTAAATAATCCTTGAGGTTAATCCTCCTTTCTCTTTTTTTATGGTATTAACACTTACTATGTGCTAGGCACTGTACTATGCGCTGGGGTATGTACAAACGAAACAGGTTGGACACAATACCTGTCTGACATTGCGCTCACAGTCTTAATCCCCAGTTTACAGATGAGGTAATTGAGGTACAGAGAAGTGTAGTGATTTTCCCAAGGTTACCCAGCAGGCAATTGGCAGATTTGAAATTAGAACTCAGGTCCTTTGACTCCCAGACAGGTATTTTTCCACAGGGCCATGCTGCTTCCTAAATAATAAATCTCTCTCACCTATTCCATTGGAGGCAACTTGAGACACTAAGGTAATTAATAAAGTACTGTAGAGAAGCAGCGTGGTTCAGTGGAAAGAGCATGGGCTTTGGAGTCAGAAGTCATGGGTTCAAATTCCGACTCCACCAATTGTCAGCTGTGTGACTTTTGGCAAGTCACTTCACTTCTCTGGGCCTCAGTTACCTCTTCTGTAAAATGGGGATTAAGACTGTGAGCCCCACATGGGACAACCTGATCACCTTGTAACCTCCCCAGTGCATAGAACAATGCTTGGCGCATAGTAAGTGCTTAATAAATGCTATCATTATTATTATTATTACTGATTATGTGATTAGGATGGGGGTGTATATAAGACAGAAGAGGCAGAATCTTGGACCCAGGCCAGGCTCACAGGAGGGTGAATGGATGTCTCATCCACCTCTAGACTGTAAGCTTGTTGTGGACAGGGAACATGTCTCCCAACTCTGTTATATTGTACTCTTTCATTCATTCAATCAATTGTATTTACTGAGTGCTTACTGTGTGCAGAGCACCGTACTAAGTGCTTGGAAAGTACAATTCGGCAACAGATAGAGACAATCCCTACCCAACAGTGGGAAGTGCTTAGTGCGGTGCTGTGCACACAGTAAGCACTTAATAAATATGATTTTTTTTATGGCTGTGGTTCAGATGCACAGACAGGTTAAATGACTTGCCCAAGGTCACTCATTAGGCCAGTGGCAGAACTGGGGCTAGAATATGGGTGGGTTTTTTTTCCACCAGACCATGCTGCTTGTCTTGCATGAAAATTCCAGAAAGATGTGGGTGTCTGCTACAGAGCAATGCCACACGTGATTAGAACAAGAAATATCAAAACCCACATGAGTAAATAAAAGAAATTTGCTCCTTGAGGTAAAAAGTTGGGAATCTGGATAATCAAATTATTATTCTTATTATGGTATGTAAGTGCTTACTATGTATCAAGCACTGCTGTAAGCACTGGGGTAGATACACATTTATCAGAATGGACAAAGTCCCTGTCCCACATGGGGCTCACAGTGTAAGGAGGAGGGAGAACAGCTTTTTAATCCCCATTTTACAGCTGAGGAAACTGAGTGACAGAGTAGTCAGATGAATTGCCCAAGGTCACAGGCAACTGGCAGAGCCAGTATTAGACCCAAAATCAAATCTGGATTTACGCCACCAGAAGTGACTCTGTTCTCCAGTCTGAGATTGACCTCAATGCAGTAGACTATGAAAAATACAATATCTTAGAGTACAAAGAACCAATATGACCTAGTGGAGGAAGAATGGGCCTGAGAGTCAGAGGATCTGGCTTCTAATCCCAGCTCTGACACAAGTCTGTGTGTGACTTTGGGGAAATTGCATCCCTTCTTTGTGCCTCAGTTTCCTCATCTGTAAAATAGGGATAAAGAAGGTGAGCCCCACGTGGGACATTGAGTGTGTCAAACTTGATTATCTTGTATCTACCCTAGTGCTTAGTATGGTGCCTGGCACATAGCACTTGACAAATAACTCTTTTTTTATTGTCATTATTTTTTAAAAAGGATCATTAAGGAATTAGAGACGCAGGTTGGAGCTTTGAGAGTCTCTTAAGAAGAATCTAAACTGCACTTTCTCCAAGTCTCTCCCCATGTAGATTTTAAATTCATCATGAACAGGGCACCACCCTTGTTGTACTATCCTCTTCCAAGCGCTTAGTAGAGTGTTCTGCTTACAGTAACCGCTCAATAAATGCCACTGATTGATTGTTTTCCTTGGCCAAATCAGCTGGGTATTCTTCCCAAACAGTGTTGAAAATACATCATGAATGACAGTGTTTCTTACTAGGTCAGAAGGTATGAGTCTGATGAGGGAAGACACAAAGGCAGCCAAAGGAGAATCCTGGTCTGTTGCCATGAAGTGGGTAATTTCAGTCTTAGGAAGAGAAAAGTTGAAAAGGCAAGCATTCATTTCATCTGACAGAATAAAATGGGTCTGGGCCAGAGATGGAAACGATCTGGACGTGAAAAGCTCAGGAATTCTATCACCAGCATCAGAATGCTGAGTGGGAAGGGACCTACCGCTTCTATCTTCAAAGGGCTTTGCAAATATTAACAATTTCTTTCTCCAAAACCTGCCTTCCCAGCTGCCTTCCCCTTTAAGAAAGGTAAGGATCTGTAGCTCCTCTAAAGAAAGCATTTTTCTTCTCTTAAAGAGATATCTTTTTTAAGGGAGTGGTTTTGCTAGGATCGTGGTGATGGGCACCCGGAGAAGCAATGTTAATGTACACTCAGAGCCTCCTGTGCGCTAAGTACTGTACTAAGCACGAGGGAACAAATACCTGAATGAGGATTAGACATGGGCCCTGGCCTCTCCAAGGGGCTCATAATCAAAGAATAAGAAGGGAAGATGAATCAATTAATCAGTCACATTTGTTGAGTGCTTACTGTGTGCTGTGCTGTACTAAATGCTTGGGAGAGTACAATATATAACAGAGTTGGAAGGTATGTTCCCTGACCACAAGGAACTTGAGTCTAGAAGTAAAAGGCCAAGAAACAATAAAAAAAAACAAAGAATACTATAAAAGACAAGAACAGGTACAGTAGGAACAATGGAGTATTGAGTCTACAGGAGGAATATGTTAATCAGTGAATTCATCAGTGGTATAATACAAATTTTTTTATGGTATTTGCCAAGTGTTTACTATGAGTCAGGCACTATACTAAACACTGGGGTAGGTACAGTTTAATCAGGTTGGACACAGCCCATGTCCCACATGGTGTTCACAGTCTTAATCCCCATTTTATAGATGAGGGAACTGAGGCCCAGAGAAGTGAGATGACTTGCCCAAGGTCACACAGCAGACAAGTGGCAGAGCTGGGATTAGAACCTAGGTCTTTCTAACTCGCAGGTCTGTGCTCTATTCACTAGGCCACACTGCTTCAATAAGGTTGGTAGACATGAGGTCTGCCCATAATCGCTCAGATTCAACAACCGTCCCAGTCCCAACCCTAACAGTTGTGAACTCTGAGGGACAGAGACTGTGTCCACTTTAATCTGTATCTACCCCAGTGCTTAGAACAGTGTTTGACACATACTGAGTGCTTAACAAGTACCCAGAAAACCCCAAAACACTAAAAGTTGGGAAGACCTGTGCTTAGTATGGTGCTCTGCACACAGTAAGTGCTCAATAAATATGATTGATGGGTTGCCATTGCTTGCAGGGCTAGCAACCAAGTTCGGGGAAGCAGACAGGGCTTCTACAAAAATTACCCAACTGTCATTCCCTTTTAAGTAACACTCCTTGGGGTAGTGTTGACTAAAAATTAAGTTCTCGATAGTAGTAATAATAAACATGATATTTGTTACCCTTTAAGAGCTTGATATTCCCCCTACCTTCAGCTCCACAGCACCTATGGTCATATCCATAATTTATCCATATTAATGTCTACCTCTCCCTCTAGACTGTAAACTCTGTGGGCAGGGAATATGCTTACCAACTGGGGGGGTGGGGGTGTTGTTTTTTTAATGGCTTACTATGTGCCAGGCACTGTGCTAAGCACTGGGGAGGATGTAAGCTAATCAGGTTGGACATAATCCCTGCCCCACAGAGGGCCCACAGTCTTAATCCCCGTTTTACAGATGAGATAACTGAGACATAGGGAAGTAAAGTGACTTGCCCAAGGTCACACAGCAAGTAGTGGAGCTGGGGATAGGAATCAATCAACATTATTGAGCACTTACTATGTGCTGAGCACTGTAGCTGTTAGTGCTTTGCACATAGTAAGTGCTTAACAAATACCATCATTATTATTAAGTGCTTAGTAGAGTACAACAGAATTAGCAGACATAATCCCTGCCCATAATGAGCTTTATCTTAGAGAGGAGACAGACATGAATAGAAAAAAACACAATATAAATAATGTATTAGAACACCGGCCCTTCCGACTCAGGCCTGTGCTCTATCCACTAGGTCACGCTGCTGTTCTTTGCCTTAGCATCAAGTTCATCAAATTAAAGGTTTACAAGACAGTAGTATTTGTGAGAGACAAGAATTTGCCGTGGTCATTACATCCACATTCTTCAACTGGAATCATTCTTAAAATCCAGCAATCAGGAGTACTGCAAGCAGAGCATGGTAATAAGTGCTTCAGAGAGTCCAGCAGAATTAATAGGCAGCAGGTGAAGCAGCATGGCCTTGTGGAAAGAGCACAGGATTGGAAGTTCAGGAGACCTGGGTTGTAATCCCAGCTCCACCACTTGCCTGCTGTGTGACTTGGAGCTAGTTACTTAACTCGTCTGTGTCTGTTTTCTTATCTGTAAAATGGGCAATTAATGCCTGTTCTCCTTCCTACTCAGACTGTGAGGCCCATGTGGGACAGGGACTGTGTCTTATTTGACCTAGCACATAGTAAGTTCTAGAATGGTGACAGCGCTCAGAACAGTGATTGGCACATAGTAGGTGCTTAACAAATATCATTATTATTAATATTATTAATAAATTCCACAATTAGCAGTAGTAGACATGATCCCTGCCTCCTAGGAACTTACAATCTAGCAAGGAGCTTGTTGGGAGGGAATGTGTCTGTTTTACTGTTGTACTCTCGTAAGTGCTTAGTTTAGTGCTCTGCACACAGTAAGTGCTCAAATACAATTGACTGTCTGACAACAATGACGTTGTAACCAATAGCCAATGTATCAGTGTGGGAGCTAATCGGGTTGGACACGGTCCGTGTCTCACATAGAGCTTACAGCTTTACTCCCCATTTTACAGATGAGGTAACTGAGGTCCAGAGAAGTGAGGTGATTTGCCCAAGATCCTACAGCAGACAAATGGCGGAGGCAGGATTAGAACCCAGGTCCTTCTGAATCCCAGGCCCATGGACCTTTCCACTGGGCCATGCTGCCTCTTCAGCTCAAATCCTCTTTCTGGGATGATAAAATGAGGCAGCTGCAAGGAGGAGGCATAAAATACAATTTGAAAGGTGTGTTGAAGGACAGTGTTAGATTGATTAACTGCCAACTCCGGGTGTGGGGGTGGTAGCGGCAGATAGAGCATCCTGGCGTGTGGTCATCAGTGCTGCCCAAGAGAGCAGAATCGGAAGTGCTAAAAAAAAAAAAAAAAAAAAAAAAGATGGGGGAGAGGGAAAAGGGAAGAGAGAGGGAAGAGGAGGAGGATGGAGAAGATGAAGCAGGGGATAAGACGGGGGTGAGTAGGAAGGAGTGGCACAGAGAATGATGAAAAGGAAAAAGGAGAACAGAAAGAAAAAGGAAGGTGAGGAGACAGGTGGCAAGAACTAAAGAAGAAAGAGGGGGGGCAGAGAGAATACAGGAAAAGCGGGGCTGGTATTGAGAAGGGGGTTGGCAGGTAGGACAGTAGCCCAAGACCCCAAACACTACACTGATCTCCATTTCACCTGTCCAGAATGCCACCTGAGAAAAGTCATGTGCCAGTCTCCCATTAATATGAGGCTTGGCTGTGCCATTTAATTCTCTAGACTGTAAACTCTTTTTATATATATATAGTATTTGTTAAGCACTGACTATGTGCCAGACACTGTACTGAATGCTGGGGTAGATACAAGCTAAAAATAATAACAATAATTGTGGTATTTGTTAAGCACTTACTGTGTACCAAGTACTGAGGTAGATAACGGGTAATCAGGTGGGACCCTGTCCTACATGGAGGACCCAGTCTTAATCCCCATTTTAAAGATGAGGTAACTGAGGCGCAGATAAGTGAAATGACTTGCCCAAAGTCACCCAGCAGACAAATTGGCAGAGCCAGAATTAGAACCCAGGTTGTTTTGATTCCCAGGCCCATGCTCTATCCACATGCTGCTTCCCCTTGAGGGCTGAGAATATGCCTACCAACTCTGCTGTATTGTATCATCATCATCATCAATCGTATTTATTGAGCGCTTACTATGTGCAGAGCACTGTACTAAGCGCTTGGGAAGTACAAATTGGCAACATATGGAGACAGTCCCTACCCAACAGTGGGCTCACAGTCTAAAAGGGGGAGACAGAACAAAACCAAACATACTAACAAAATAAAATAAATAGAATAGATATGTACAAATAAATTAGAGTTAAAAAAATATGTACAAACATATATACATATATACAGGTGCTGTGGGGAAGGGAGGGAGGTAAGATGGGGGGATGGAGAGGGGGACGAGGGGGAGAGGAAGGAAGGGGCTCAGTCTGGGAAGGCCTCCTGGAGGAGGTGAGCTCTCAGCAGGGCCTTGAAGGGAGGAAGAGAGCTAGCTTGGCGGATGGGCAGAGGGAGGGCATTCCAGGCCCGGGGGATGACGTGGGCCGGGGTCGATGGCGGGACAGGAGAGAGCGAGGTACGGTGAGGAGATCAGCGGTGGAGGAGCGGAGGCTGCGGACTGGGCTGTAGAAGGACAGAAAGGAGGTGAGGTAGGAGGGGGCGAGGTGATGGAGAGCCTTGAAGCCGAGGGTGAGGAGTTTCTGCCTGATGCGCAGATTGATTGGTAGCCACTGAAGATTTTATTCTTTATTGTATTCTTTCAAGCACTCAGTACAGACCTCTGCATATAGTAAGTACTCAATAAATACCATTGATTGATTGAATAATGGTGCTATTTTTAAAAACTTACCTATGTTAAGCCCCAGTGTAGTTACAGGATAAGTAGGTCAGACAATTCCTGTGCCACATAGGACATTTAATGATCAAAACTGCTGTCCTGGCAACTTATCTAGACTGTAAGCACATTGTATATATGTATATATGTTTTTACGTATTTATTAGTCTGTTTTACTTGTACATATTCTATTTATTTTATTTTGTTTATATGTTTTGTTTTGTTCTCTGTCTCCCCCTTCTAGATTGTGAGCCCACTGTTGGGTAGGGACCGTCTCTCTATGTTGCCAACTTGTACTTCCCAAGCGCTTAGTACAGTGTTCTGCACACAGTAAGTGCTCAATAAATACGATTGAATGAATGAATGAATTGTGGACAAGGAATGTGTCCATCGCCTCTCTTATTTTGTACTCTCCCAAGCCCTTAGGACAGTGCTCTGCATATAATAAGTGCTCAGTAAATACCATTGATTAATTCAGTTCCTCCGACCACCCCCAATCAGGATCTATCCTGGGAGCCCCTTGACTTCTGCTGGTCCAGAGGGAGGAGAAAAGAAGTAGCATGGCCTAGTGGATAGAGTGAGCCTGGGAGACAGAAGGGCCTGGATTCTAATCCTGACTCCACTGCTTAGCTGCTGTGTGACCTTGGGCAAGTCATTTCACTGCTCTGTGCCTCGGTTACCGCACGTGTAAAATGGGGATGAAGACCGTGAGTCCTATAAGGGGCAGGGACTGTGTCCAATCCAATTAGCTTGTATCCACCCCAGCGGATACAAGTGCCTGGAATATAATATGGTGCCTGGTACATAGTGAATGCTTAACAAATGCTGTTATTATTAGTCAAGGGAGGAGAAACACACTGCAACGCTTTACCTCACGCTGACCACAAATTCCATGGAATCAGACGTTGCTATTTGCTTTTAAAAAACAGTTCAGAGACGCCATTGGGCAGCTATATGGTAAAATCGCCTTCAAAGTTAAAATAGTTTTCTTAACAAAAAGTAAGTCAATTAGTTCAAAATGTGGGTTAGTGCTTCTGGGTATTTGAAAGGGGGATATTTTTTTCTTTAGTTCATTTAGAAATACAGCCGCAGGGCAAGAAAATATCTAATTTTCAGCAAATCTGCAGAACTGGTGCAATATTGTGTGATGAGTTGGTGTGCTGTGCCACCTATATCTTCAGACCGGTTGAGAAATTTCCCCAAGCTTGCCAGAAGTTTCCACTTTAACTTCTAGCTCTCTTTCTTTTCTTTTCTTCTTTCTTTCTTATCTTCTTTCTTTCTTTTTCTTCCTTTTTTCTTCCTTTCTTTTCTTCCTTTCCTTCCTTTCTTCCTTCTTGTCCTCTTTCTTTCTGTCTTTCTGTCTTTCTTGTCTTCTGTCTTTATTGTGGTCTTTCTTTCTGTCTTTCTCTCTCTCTCGGGTTGATACAAGCAGATCGGGTTGGACAGAGTCCCTGTCCCACCTGGGCCTCACAGTCTCAATCCCCATACAGGTGGGGTAACCGAGGCTCAGGGAAGTGAAGTGACTTGCCCAAGGTCACACTGCAGACAAGTAACTGGATATCAATCAATCCATCAGTGGTCTTTATTGGGCGCTTAGCGTGGGCCGAGCACTGTACTTAGCTCTTGGGAGAGGACAATGCAACAGAATTAGCAGATCCGTTTCCTTCCCATAACAATATACAGTGGAAACATGCGTAAGTGCTGAGGATGGGAATAAAGCGTCTAAGTGCTAGAGGTGATTGATGGGTTTAGATGACTTGGGATGCTGGGAATTAATTGGGGAAAGCACTTTGGAAGAGCGGGCCTTTCAGGAGGAATGTGAATCTGACGAGAACTATGCCCTACTGGGTTGAGGGAGGGAGGAGGGGAAATAACGCGAATCTGAGGGCGGGAGGGTCGAGAGCAACCTAGAGTCAGAAAGTTCACTTGGGAGGAATGAAGAGAGGGGGTTGGGAAATAGCGGATGAGAAGAGCAGATATGTAAAGTATATGAGTGGCCTTGAGGCCAACTGGGAGGCGTTTTCTGCTTGATAAAGAGGGAAACTGGGCCTTAGCGGAGGGATTTGAGGACCAGAAAGTTTGGCCAAGCAGTAAAATGATCCCTGCGGCAAGCGATGGGCAGCATTAGAGGGGAGAGGCTGGAGGCAGGGAGAGATAGTGCCAAGGGGATATTAGGGTTAATTTAAATGCTTCGACGACAAAATCCCCTACTTACGAAAACCTATCACCAGGCTCATTCATTCAATTGTATTTATTGGGCTCTTACTGTGTGCAGAGCACTGCACTAAGTGCTTGGGAAAGTACAATCCAGCAATAGACAATCCCGGCCCAAAACGAGCTCACAGTCTGGAGGTGGGGGGAGAGATAGGCATCAATACAAGTAAATAGGCATCGATATAAATAAAATGACAGATGATATATACAAAAATGCTATGGGGTGGGGAGGGGGGGAAAGCACAGGGAGCGAGTTAGTGATGTGGCAGGGAGTGGGAGGTGAGGAAAAGGGGTTTTAGTCTGGGAAGGCCTCTTGGAGGAGATGTGCCTTCAGAAAGGGTTTCAGGGAGGGTGGGGGGCAATTGGGGAGAGGCTCCTGTAGAGTGCAGAATTCAAAAGTATAAAGATAAACAGGTCTTTGAAAACTGTTTAATAATAATAATGTTAGTATTTAAGTGCTTACTATGTGCCAAGCACTGTTCTAAGCGCTGGGGGGGGGGGGATACAAGGTCATCAGGGTTGTCCCACGTGGGGCTCACAGTCTTCATCCCCATTTTCCAGATGAGGTAACTGAGACACAGAGAAGTGAAATGACTTGCACAAAATCACCCAGCTGACAAGCGGCGGAGCCTGGATGGATCCAGAGAAGCAGCGTGCCTCAGTGGAAAGAGCACGGGCTTTGGAGTCAGTGGTCATGGGTTCAAATCCCGGCTCTGCCAATTGTCAGCTATGTGATTTTGGGCAAGTCACTTCACTTCTCTGCGCCTCAGTTACCTCATCTGTAAAATGGGGATTGACTGTGAGCCCCCTGTGGGACAAGCTGATCACCTTGTAACCTCCCCAGCGCTTAGAACAGTGCCGTGCACATAGTAAGAGCTTAATAAATGCCATTATTATTATTATTATCATTTGGTCCTAAAGAAGCAGTCCAATCCACCTCGAAAATAAAGCCCAGAGCCACAAGAACTGACTTGAATCGCTGCCGCGGCATGCATGGCCTAATGGGCAGAGCCCGGGTTTGGGAGTCAGAGGTCGTGGGTTCAAATGCCGACTCCGTCACATGTCTGTGTGTGTGTGTGTGTGTGTGTGTGTGTGTGTGTGTGTGTGAGAGAGAGAGAGAGAGAGAGACAGACAGACAGACAGACCTTGGGCAAGTCAAAACGAGGAGGGCAAAAAATGACATAACTCTGGGCCTCGGTTACCTCATCTGTAAAATGGGGATTGAGACTGTGGGCCCCACGTTGGACAACCTGATTACCTTGTGTCTGCCCCAGCGCTTAGAACAGTGCATGAGAGCCGTGGGTGAGAGTGACACTGCGCGATGAATATATTTTTTCTTTTTAAATTGTGCATCGGGATGGTATTTTTGCCTTGCGGTTAGTAAACTATCTTCCAGTACAGTACCTTTCCAATAAAGATCATTTGGCAGAGTTCTGGGAGGGCGGTGTTTACATCTTGGAAGCCTCTGAAGGAAGAGATTCCTACAGGTGTCCGTTGTCCTCCCCCCGCCAGTCATAAAATAGCATCTTTTTCTAGACGTTCAAGGACGGCATAAGTACCCTTGGAAGCCCCCCTT
Source organism: Tachyglossus aculeatus (assembly GCF_015852505.1). NCBI lineage: Eukaryota > Metazoa > Chordata > Mammalia > Monotremata > Tachyglossidae > Tachyglossus > Tachyglossus aculeatus. The sequence goes on along the minus strand of NC_052090.1, from coordinate 7,303,028 downwards.
TTCCTCTGCTCCTCCTCCCCTCCCCATCGCCTCTACTCCCTCACTCTCCTCTACCCCCTTCCCCGCCCCACAGCACTTGTGTATATTTGTACGTATTTATTATTCTGTTTTGTTAATGATGTGTATATATCTATAATTATATTTATCTATTTTGATGCTATTGATGCCTGTCTACTGGTTTTGTTTTGTGGTCTGTCTCCCCCTTCTAGATTGTGGGCCTGTTGTTGGGTAGGGATTGTCTCTGTTGCCGAATTGTACTTTCCAAGCGCGTAGTACAGTGCTCTGCACATAGTAAGCGCTCAATAAATACGATTGAATGAATGAATGAATGTTTGGCACGTAGTAAGCGCTTAACAAATACCATCATCATCATCAGTCGCTGCCGCAGCTTACTAGGAGCAGAGCGCTTGGGAGAGTAAAACAGCGCTTAGTACAGTCCTGAGTACGTTTTCTGTTTACAACCAGCCGGCAGGCGTCGTATACAGCACCGACACGAATAACGTAGGCCAACTTCAGCACGTAGTCACAGTGAAAGCCGAGAACGAGACAATAAACTAGCACAAAGCCAGCTCAATTGACATTCCTCATTCGGGATTAAAGAGGGGCCGTCCTATAGGATGCCTTTGAGAGATGATTGCTTTGGAAATGTGCGAACTTAAAAAGAACTTAGATGTGGTAGTAAAAAAAAAATCACATTTTTCTGATGTCAGCAAAAAAAAAGTCATCGCTGCTTGGCTTCTCTGAGCGTCCAAACAGGTGCATTCCCTCGGGCGAAAGGTGCGGCAAGGTGATGTCGTTCTGTCCACGGTGCAAACAGTTTTTAAAGGATTCTTGCTTCTTCGTGGTAGCATTTTAGGAAATGTTGGGGAAAAGGCGACCTCGAGCAGCCTCTTGGGCACGGGGAGGGCATTTCTCACTTGCCATTTAAGGGGAGCCCTGGTGGGTGGATCCGAGCACCCGCTTTTCCCGATGAAGAGCCCGGAGAGGTTTTCCTAATCCTAATTAGAGCCCCCGAGGCTTTTTAAAAAAAAAAAAATTTGCCTGCGTAGACTCGCCTCGGGGGTGTTTGCGTCCGGGAAAGCACATAAAAAAAAATACTTTGAGCTCGTGGGCGGAGGCTTGTCTCTCTTGTTGCTGAACTGTACTTTCCAAGCGCTTAGTACAGTGCTCCGCACCCAGTAAACGCTCAATAAATACGATTGAATGAATGTGTGTGTGTGTGTGTGTATTTGACGTCAGCAGGGAGCTGTTTTGGATTAGGCTGGTTCCCTGGGCGCCCCCTCGGGTGGAGGAATTCTTGGGCTGTTTGCCAAGTGGGGGAGACGCCTCTTGGGGGGCGGGGCTGTTCCAACCTGTCCTCGGTGCTGCCCGTGGGTGGGTGGAAGAGAGTGTGAGAGAGAGAGAGAGAGAGATATCATTCTGCAGTGCTCTTGGGGAGCTAAAATGTTTCTCCTAGTTTGGGGTCCTGGAGGCTGGGATGGGGAATAATAAAAATAATAATGATAATAATGGTATTTGTTAAGCGCTTACCATGCAGCGTGGCTCAGTGGAAAGAGCCCGGGCTTGGGAGTCAGAGGTCATGGGTTGTAATCCCGGCCCCGCCAATTGTCAGCTGTGTGACTTTGGGCAAGTCACTTAATTTATCTGGGCCTCAGTTACCTCATTTGTAAAATGGGGATTGAGTTTGAGTCCCACGTGGGACAACCTGATCACCATGTATTCCCCCCCCCAGCGCTTAGAACAGTGCTTCTCACATAGAAAGCGCTTAACAAATGTTATCATTATTATTATGTGGTCACTATGCAGCGTGGCTCAGTGGAAAGAGCCCGGGTTTGGGAGTCAGAGGTCATGGGTTCTAATCCCGGCTCCGCCATTTGTCGGCTGTGTGACTTTGGGCAAGTCACTTCACTTCTCTGGGCCTCAATTACCTCATTTGTAAAATGGGGATTAAGACTGTAAACCCCACGTGGGACAAGCTGATCACTATGTATCCCCCAGCGCTTAGCACATAGTAAGTGCTTAACAAATGCCATCATTATTATTATGTTCTAAACTCTGGGGTAGATACAAGATAATCAGGTTGTCCCCCGTGGGGCTCGCAGTCTTAATCCCCATTTGACAGACGAGGTAACTGAGGCCCAGAGAAGTGAAGCGATTTGCCCAGAGTCCCACAGTTGACAAGGGGTGGTGGCGGGATTAGAACCCACGACCTCTGACTCCCAAACCCGGGTTCTTTCCACTAAACCACGCTGTTTCTCTTCCAGAAGCAGGAAGGGGCAGGTCCTGGCTTTCGGCCCGGACACCTGGTTTCCCCCGCTGCCCCGGGGGGGTGGCGGAGGCCCGGGCGGGGATCCAACCCTGCCTGTTGAGAGAAGCACTGTGGCGCAGTGGGAAGAGCCCGGGTTTGGGAGTGAGTCAGGGGTCGTGGGTTCTAATCCCGATACCGCCACTTGTCAGGTGTGTGACTCTGGGCAAGTCACTTGTTTCTCTGTGCCTCAGTTCCCTCTTCGGTCAAATGGGGATGAAGAGTGTGAGCCCCACGGGGAACAACCTGATTTCCTTGTATCCCCCCCGCACCCGCAATGCTTTGCACATAGTAAACGCTGACCGTCCCTATAGCTGCCGACTTGTACTTCCCAAGCGCTTAGTACAGCGTGGCTCAGTGGAAAGAGCCCAGGCTTTGGAGACAGAGGTCATGCGTTCAAACACCGGCTCCGCCAATTGTCAGCAGTGTGACCTTGGGCAAGTCACTTAATTTCTCTGGGCCCCAGTTCCCTCATCTGTCAAATGGGGATGACGACCGTGAGCCCCACGTGGGACAACCCGATCACCTTGTATCCTCCCCCGGCGCTTAGAACAGTGCTTTGCACATAGTAAGCTCTTCACAAATGTCATTATTATTCCTATTCATTCAATCGTATTTATTGAGCGCTTACCGTGTGCAGAGCACTCTATTAAGCGCTTGGGAAGTACAAGTTGGTAACATAACCATTAGTCCAGTGCTCTGCACACAGGAAGCGCTCAATAAATACGATGGAGTGAATGAACTCCCACCTCTCCCCCATTATTGTTAGTATTATTATGATGATTATGAATGATTGCCCGGCTCTCTCGGCTCCCGGGGCGGCGCCCTGGCCCGGGGCGTCCCGGGGTTGTCCGTCCCGCCCCCGCCCTGCTCAGTTCCCCTCCGTCCCTCCGCGCTCCGGCCGGGGACGCTCCCGGGAGCCAGGACCCCCGGCCCCCTCCCGGCCCCCCCGGACCCCCGGCCTCCCGGGGGGCGATGACGGGGCGGGGCGAGGGCAGCCGCGCCTCGGGCATCACCTAGCCCGCCCAGGACCCCGCCCCACCAACGCCGGGTAAGTCAGGTGGGCTTCCCTGCCCGCCTCGGGCATCACTTAAACCGCCCAGGACCCTCCTCTCGCCCACCCACCAACGCCGAGTAAATTGGGTGGGCTTCCGTGCCTCCTCCAACCCCCGGGCATCACTTAGGCTGCCCAGGATCCTCCCTCGCCGCCCCCCCCTCCAACGCCGGGGAAGTTGGGTGGGCTTCCTTGCCGCCCCAACCCCCCTCTGGCATTACTTAAACCGCCCAGGACCCTCCCCCTCCCTCCCCCACCAACACCTAGGATGAAGTCGGGTGGGCTTCCCTGCCCCCCCAACCCCCCTGGCATTACTTAAACCGCCCAGAACCCTCCCCCTCCCCCTCCACCAACGCCTGGGAAGAAGTCGGGTGGGCTTACCCGGCCCCCCCCCCCCCACCTCCGCCTCGGGCGTCACTTAGACCGCCCCAGGACCCTTCCCCTCGCCCACGCACCAACGCCGGCTAAATTGGGTGGGCTTCCCTGCCCCTCCCGCGTCCCCCCCCCCCCCCGGGCATCACTTAGGCCGCCCAGGACCCTCTTTCGCCCCCCGTCCCCCACCAACGCCGGGTAAGTTGGGTGGGCTTCCCTGCCCCCTCCCTGGCACCACTTGGGTGGCCCAGGACCCTTCCCCTCTCCCACCCACCAACGCCGAGTGAATTGGGTGGGTTTCCCTGCCCCTTCCCTGGCACCACTTGGGTCGCCCAGGACCCTTCCCCTCGCCCACCCACCCAGGCCGGGTGAATTGGGTGGGCTTCCCTGCCCCCTCCCTGGCACCACTTGGGTGACCCAGGACCCTTCCCCTCGCCCACCCACCAAAGCCGGGCGAATTGCCCTCTCCCCCCCGCCCACCCAAGTTTTAGGGTGGCCGAAACTTTGGTAAGTGGGGGGTTGGAGGGGGATGAGGGGGTCGCGGGTCGGGGCGCGTCCCCTTTAAGAGCCCCCTCCCTCCCTCCCTGGGTCCTTCGGTCCCTCCCTCCCTCCCGGTAGCTGAAGGTCATTAAGCACAAAAGCGCTGCGGTCCAATATAGCGCATGCGCCCGGGACTGGCAGAGAGAGAGAGACGGCAATATGGCGAGAAGGCCCGGCAGCGGGGACTGCCCGCCCAACGGGACCCCCGAGGGCAGGGGGCACGGGCGGCATCGCCATGGCGACGGCGCCCAGGAGGAGGAGATGGAGGAGGAGGCGGCGCGGGGCGGCGGCGATGGGGGGGGCGCCCGCGGAGGAGGACAGCGAGGAGGAGGAGGAGGAGGAGGAGGAGGAGGAGGGGGGGCCGGTGCCCGGCATCCGCATGGACCCGGGGTCGGAGCCGGAGCTGCCCCCGTCCTCCTCCTCCTCCTCCACCACCACCACCACCACCTCGTCGTCGTCGTCGTCCTCCTCCGGGCAGCCCTCCTCGCTGCCCCGGGAGCCGGTCCGCGCGGAGCGGGGCCGGCTGAGCGAGAACACGCGGCTGGCGACGCGGTACGCGGTGCGCATCTTCCGCGAGTACCTGAGCGAGAAGGCGCACAGCCCGGACTTCGAGGCCATGGACAAGGGCGCGCTGTGCCTGGCGCTGCGCTCCTTCTACGCGGAGGCGCGCTCCAAGAGCGGCCAGCTGTACAGCAAGTCGTCGCTCATCAGCATCCGCAGCTCCCTGAACCGCTACCTCAACGAGCCGCCCTTCTGCCGCACGCTGGACCTCACCAAGGACCCCGAGCTGCGCGGGGCCAACCTGGCGCTGGCCGCCGTGCTGCGGCGGCTGGAGGAGCAGGGGGCCGGGCCCGTGGTGCAGAAGCAGGCCATCACCCGCGCCGACCTGCGCCGCCTCTACGCGTCCAGCGCCCTGGGCACCGCCACCCCCTTCGGCCTGCTCAACAAGGTCTGGTTCGAGACCTGCATGTACTTCTGCACCCGGGGCCGGGAGAACCAGCGGGAGCTGCAGGAGGGCTCCTTCGGGCTGGCCGTCGACGAGGACGGCCGCCGCTTCGTCTACTTCAAGGCCCCGGGCCCCGCCCGCCAGGCCCGCGCCCGGCGGGACGAGGACGGCCTGCCCCGCATGTACGAGACGGGCACCGACCTGTGCCCCTACGCCAGCTTCGTCAAGTACCTGGCCAAGCGCAACCCGCTGTGCCGCGCCTTCTTCCAGCGCCCGAGGGACCACTGCGCCCGGGCCGACGGCACGTGGTACGAGAACAAAGCCATCGGCAAGAACCTGCTGGGCACCAGGATGCAGATGCTGTCCAAGGCCGCCAAGCTGTCCAAGACCTACACCAACCACTGCATCGGCGCCGTCTCCGTCGCCGCCCTCCACGGGGTCGCCGGCTTCGGCGGACCCCGCCCCGCGGCCCCGGCCCCCGCCCCCGCCCCCGACGGGACCCCGGCACCCAAGCGACCCCGCTGCCACCCGGACGCGGCCCCTCCATCCTCCTCCTCCTCCTCCTCCCCTCCCTCCTGCTGCTCCTCCTCCTCCTCGCCCCCCGAAGAGCGGGACCCCCAGCCCCCTCTCCGGCCGGACCCCGGCGGGCTCCGTCCGGACGGCTCCCCCGCCTCCGCCCCCCAGGTAATAATAATAATAATGATGGCATTTACTAAGCGCTCACTATGTGCAAAGCACTGTTCTGAGTGCTGAGGAGGTTACATTGTGATCAGGTTGTCCCACGGGGGGCTCACAGTTTTAATCCCCATTTTGCAGATGAGGTTGCCACAGACAAGTTAAGTGACTTGCCCAAAGTCACACAGCTGACAACTGGCGGAGCCGGGATTTGAACCCACGACCTCTGACTCCGGGCTCTTTCCACCGAATCAATCAATCGGGTTTACTGAGCGCTGACTGTGTGCGGAGCACTGGACTGAGCGCTTGGGATGTACAAGTTGGCAACATAGAGAGACGGTCCCTACCCACCAGTGGGCTCGCAGTCGGGAACCACTAGGGTCTAGGTAAGCCCACCCACCGACCCCGGAATCGGACGCCCCGGGGTCCCCTTACGGTGGGGAGGGGGCTGCCCACCGAGCCCGACCCGTGAGACCGGACCCGGCCCGGCATAATGACATTAGTTGGGGTGGGGTGGATGGGGAACCGGGACGTAGTCGTAGACGCGGGTCACGGCCCCGAGAGAAGAACCTCTTGGGCCGTGGGAAAGTAGCCCCATTTGCCCACCAGCCCCTCGGTGAAATGCCCTTGATGGATGATCACAGTCTTCTAGACTGTGAGCCCACTGTTGGGTAGGGACCGTCTCTATATGTTGCCAACTTGTACTTCCCAAGCGCTTAGTACGGTGCTCTGCACACAGTAAGCGCACAATAAATATGATTGAATGGATGATATGATGATGATGGCATTTGTTAAGCGCTTACCATATGCGAAGCACCGTTCTAAGCTCTGAGGGGATACACGGTGATCAGGTTGTCCCACGGGGGGCTCACAGTCTTCATCCCCATTTTACAGGTGAGCGAACAGGCACAGAGAAGTGAAGTGACTCGCCCAAGGTCACACAGCAGACACGTGGCAGAGCCTGGGATTAGAACCCACGACCTCCGACTCCCAAACCCGAGCTCTTCCCTCTGAGCCACGCTGCTTCTCGCCTTCCGCTGGAAGTTAGCCCCACAGCTCGGTTCCCAGCGGACTTTCCCATGGATTTGAAACCACCCCGGGTTCCCCCGCCCTTCCCCTCCTTCCTAGAAGGCTTTGGGTTTGCCCAAAGCGTTTGGCTCCAGCAACTGAGTTGCCTGCGTTGCCAAGGTGATACAAGAGATACAATCAGGTCGATTCCGCAGGGTCCTCCCCCAGTCCCCGCGCCCACCAGGTAAAGGATGAATTTGGGGATTGGCGTTCCCACGAATGGAAACGGTTCGGTTCAAAAGTCGTTCAAAAACTAGGACTGTGAGCCTGGCTCCGGAAGGGAAGGGAATTCAAGAGGAGGTTGTGAGGTTTTGTGAATCGTTTTCACTTTCTGGACCATCGCGGGTAGAGAGTTGAATGGTATTAATGGACTTGCAAGGATTCTCCCAGACGCCCTCGCACACGCGTTAACGGGCTTTCCGAAAAGGGCTCCGGGCAGGCCCAGCCGTCACTGTCTCGCAGGACATTTCGGAGAACCTCGGTCAGTAGCAGGAATCTGAAAAGCCGCAGGGCCGGAGGGGCCTCCTCCACTCGCAGGTGGGAGGTGGGGTCTGCGCCCGCTTCCAAAGTGGCAATTCCGGTTCTGGACAGACTGACCCTTTCAAACAGTTTCCCGGCTAATCAAGGGGCCTCAAGGCCAAATGAGCTGCAGGGCCGTGAAGGGCACTGCCAGCCGTCCGGGTTTGTCTAAAATGCACAGGCTCTGTGGATCTTTGCCCTGATAGGATGGATCCGGGCATTGGGGGTGGGGGATTTACGTGGCTCAGAGGAAAGAGCACGGGTTTAGGAGTCAGAGGTCATGGGTTCTAATCCCACTCCGCCGCTTGTCAGCTGTGTGACTTTGGACGAGTCACTTCTCTGTGTCTCAGTTCCCTCATCTGGAAGATAGCGATTAAGACTGTGAGCCCCTTGTGGGACAACCTGATTACCTTGTTCCCCCCCTCCCCCAGCGCTTAGAACAGTGCTTGGCACATAGTCACAATAATAACGGCATTTGTTAAGCGTTTACTATGTGCGAATCACTGTTCTAAGAGCTGGGGGGATACAAGGTGATCGGGTTGTCCCACAAGGGGCTCACAGTCTTAATCGCTATTTTCCAGATGAGGGAACTGAGACACAGAGAAGTGAAATGATTCGCCCAGGGTCAGACATCAGACATGTGGCGGAGCCTGGATTAGAATCCTTGACCTCTGACTCCCAAGCCCGGGCTCTTTCCATTGAGCCACAGTGCTTCTAGTAAGCGCTTAACAAATGTCATCATTATTGTTATTCATAACATAACGTCATGATTGTTATTGTTTACTAGGGGGTGAGGGGGATTTGAGAGGGACCGGACCTTGCGGTATTGTTTTTTGGAGCGCCGAGTCGGTAGGCCCGTCTTTCTTTTTCATAACTTAATAGATGATCCACCCGCAGGTGGGCATTCATTTGGAGAGGCGACCCCAGCGAGTTGACCTTTGGGTGGAAAGGTGTGTTTAGGGGCGTTTAAAATCCGGCTCTGCTTCAGAACCGCCTCGTGCTTTGAGCCACGTTGTTGCCGCTTCTTCTAAAGTGGTGGGTCGGGGTGAGGGGCCGCCGAGGGTGGCGGCTTAGAGGTCAAAGTCAGGGGAGGAGGCAAGCAGAGTCGGCTCCCTTTGGGAGTGGGTGCATTTTTCCCTTCCTCGGCATCTTCTCTCGTCCCGCAGAATATGTTCCCATTCTCCCTTTTTGCTTCGACGTGCCTATGGGGAAACCTAGAATTAGCTTTAAAACCAGGGAGGAGTTTTAATTTCCACTCTGAGGCTTCTAGCCCTCAGAACCGGTAGTATCGGGGAAAGTCGGGGTATAACTGTGTCCCATGTTTAAACAGGTCTAAATCAAATGTTCGACGGTGTTTTCATCGGTAACGGGCTGAAGACTCGAAGGCCAGGGGAGGCTTTAAAAATGAACAATTTTTTTTTCAAGTCGGTATCAAGTCCGGACGGCATAAACATTAATGTGGTGGGTGGGGGTTTTTTGCGTCGTTTGGCTTTTTTTTTTTTTTAAATAGAATGTTGGTAGTGAACTTTCCCCTCCTGTATTTGTTGTAATAGCTCTAACGTTTCCTGGGAATTAATGACCGGCTGGGTTAGTGGTTGGAATCAGGCCAGAAACTCCTCCACCCGGTCGCTAATCCCCAGGAAATGCGCTTGGACCTTAGTCGTTTGTTGTTGTTTTTTTCTTAATTATAAACATAGACTTTTCCAGCCTTATTACAGGGTGGACCTCATCCAACCCGGTGACACCAAATTCCACAGTTGACAAAACAGTACAGATTTCTTGGTAACTCGGAGGTCACTGTCTGATGCTTTGAATGACCCCTAGCGTTTCAAGGTTTTCAGCAAGCGCACGGGTGGCCGCTTGAAATTTAAGCCCAATTTGGCTTCCGGCCTTTTGTACGCAATAAGAAGAGTAATCATAATAAGTATGGGACGTGGTAAGCGCTTATAATGTGCCAAGCACTCTTCTAAGTGCTGGGGTGGGTACAGGCTAATCAGCTTGGGCCCAGTCCCCGGCCCCACATGGGGCTCCCACTCATTATCCCCATTTTACAGCTGAGGTAACTGAGGCCCAGGAAGTGAAGCAGTGACTTGCCCAAGGCCACACGACAGACGTGTGGCAGAGCCGGGGTGAGAACCCAGGTCCTTCTGACTCCCTGCCCCGTGCTCTGTCTACAGAGCCACACTGCCTTCTTACCTGTGCCACCCCCTTCGGGGGGGAGAGGTGTCTAATCTTTGTGATGTTTTACAACACTAATTGGAGAAATTAAACACGTCAAGCATGTGATGAGCCAAATAATTTCATTTGCACTTTAATTTTAAAGCATTGATTGGGAAGGACCTTGGATTTTTTTTTAAATATGTACGTATGTATTTAGTTCATTCATTCAGTCGTATTTATTGAGAGCTTACTGTGTGCAGAGCACTGTACTAAGCGCTTGGGAAGTACAAGTCGCAGACATATAGAGACGGTCCCTACCCAACAACAGGCTCACAGTCTAGAAGGGGGAGACAGAAAACAAAACAAAACAGGTAGACAGGTGTCAAAATCGTCAGGACAGATAGAATTATAGCTAAATGCACCTCATTAACAAAATAAATAGAATAATAAGTATGTACAGGTAAAATAAATAGAGTAATAAATCTGTACAAATATATACAAGGGCGGTGGGGAGGGAAAGGAGGTAGGGCGGGGGGTGAATGGGGAGGAGGAGAGGAAAAAGGGGGCTCAGCCTGGGAAGGCCTCCTGGAGGAGGTGAGCTCTCAGTAGGGCTTTAAAGGGAGCAAGAGAGCGGATGTGCGGAGGGAGGGCATTCCAGGTCAGGGGAAGGACGCGGGCCGGGGATCAACGGCGGGACAGGCGAGAACGAGGCACGGTGAGGAGGTTAGCGGCAGAGGAGCGGAGGGTGCGGGCTGGGCTGTTAGCTTTTCCTGGCTCTTTCCACCCTGAGGAGTCCTAGTATTGTAAATGGCCAAATTTCAGCCATGGACCGGGAAAAGGTGGCTGTCATGTTCATTTTCAAGTAGCGATTGTGATCTGGCATCATCCAGTTATTTTTTTGCAGCCCTATAGCCTCTGGAAGAGAATTCTGCAGTAGGCTCTAAAAGTTGTAGCCCCATCCAGCCACACCACTGCTCCTTTAGTTCCCAGTTATACCGACCTATAGAGCTGCAACTGCAATTTTCCTGCCACTGGCAACAGTATTTCAATTCAGGTCAGAGAGGAGGGTGGTGTTTATATGTAATTTTACTGTGATTTGCTTTTCACCAATATTGGGAGATGGAGAGTCTTTGGTGTTCCCGCTACGTAGCTGTTGCAGGTTTCTATACCTTTTTTAAAAAATGGAATTTGTTAAGTGCTAACCATGTGACAGGCACTGTATTCAGTATGGGGGAAGATACAAGCTAATCGAGTTGGACACAGTCCGGGTCCCACGTGGGGCTCACAGTCTTAATCCCCATTTTTTCCAGATGAAGTTACTGAGGCACAGCAAAGTGGAGTGACTTGCCCAGGGTCACGCGGTAGACAAGTGGTGGGCTCGGGATTAGGACCCAGGTCCTTCCAACTCCCAGCCCGGGCTCTATCCACTTGGGCCAGACCCAACACAAAACAAAGACCCAAAATGGAGATCCTGGAAATAGATATACATCTATTATTATTAGTATTATTATTATTTCAGGAGAAGCATTTGGCTGATGCAATTGTTCAGGCCTTAGGTCTGGTGCCGAAATATTTTTAAAGGGCTTTTTAAAAATTCCACAAGCATGAAAAAAATACTGCAAAATTAAGGGTCCATTGAAGTTCAGCCCAGTGTTTTATCATCAGCGATCCACAAAGAGAAGGCAGGTTTGGGGCCAGGACTAGGGGCCCAAATTATGTTGTCTCGGCCCTAGCATTAGCATGGTGCTCGGCACATATAGTAAGCGCTCACTAAACACCATCATGATTATAGATTTGTACCTGAAAACTGGGCCAGCTAACCGATTTAGAGCACGTGGCTTTTTTGTAGCCTTAAAGCTTTCGGAGAGAAGCCATATGGTGGTAGAATTAGGAACCTGGTTCTGATTTCAGATTTGTAATGGGATGTGGAGGACTTCTTGATCTACTTACAGAAATAGAATACACAGTGGATGAATAATTGAAGTAATTTTTAAAAAAATCTGTTTCCGATTCGAGGAGAACAAAATTTCCCCTTTCTCAGGAGCATAGTCGACGTGGAAAATGCTAGCTTTGAGCGCTAATACTAACTCCTTTCTACTCTAGTTATTTGGATGAATGAACCCTGATTGCGTGTGTTTTTGAAACCAAGTATTGTTGGGTGTTTTTTGTTTATGCTTAGATATAGCCTGCGAAGTCTGAGGAAGGATACAGCTCGATTTTGCCCTTGAGAACTGTATGTTTTCTTGAGGGTTAAACAATTACATCCCAGAAACATTCATGAACAGTTGAGTTAGCCAAACAATGTTTAAAAGCTATTAGTCTCACCTGGAAGTTTGGCTTTAGAATAAGCACTTAAGGTAACCTAGAAGATGTCAATAGGCTGTGCACGGTGCCTTAAATATTGCACTTTGTGAGTGGAAAATCCATAGTTGAGGTGTGTCCCGAAATCATTTTTGGTATTCAAAATTCATGTGTGTTTGCACCAGATTTTTTAATGCCCATGTAAGCCTCGGAACTGTCAAGTCGGACTTACTGGATTTTTAGATTGCCCCCTTCCTTCACTCCCCCCCCCCCCCCTTTTTTTTTAAAGGAAAAGGGAGTGGAAATAACCCATTAATCCTAAAGCTTCTCTTCAGTTATAAAATCCCAGTTTATTAAAATGTATATCCATTCATTCAATCGTATATATTGAGTGTTTATTACAAAGCACTGTACTAAGCACTTGGGAGAGGTCAATACAACAATAAACAACAATAAACAGACACAGACATCAATACAAATGAATACATTACAGAAAATGTTTGGGGTCGTAAGTATTATTTCTAGAGTAAAACGAGTCTTCCCAACTTGTTGCAGAAATACTGCTGCAAACCAGACATGCCAATCTGTGGCCTCTGTTTTACAGCTAGTTCTGTTGTATTTTGTGTCCTCTGTGATTTTCTCCCTCCTACCCATCCCCTGACTGACTGACTGACTCTCTCTCTCTCTCTCTCTCTCTCTCTCTCTCTCTCTCTCTCTCTCTCACACACACACACACACACACACACACACACACACACACACACACTCACTCACTCTTACTTACCTACATTAGGTCAGGTGCTCCAGGCTTTTAGTGTTTCTTGGGAAACTTGTAATAAAGGATGAGAAAAGGAATGAATTAATCCCAAACAGAAAGTTAATCTTTAAATACTGATCAGAAAAGAAAGTGGGCTCCAGGCCTTTGAGAATTGCAGGGGCAAGCTCAAAAGAAAGAGAAGTGGTAGTGGCCCTCCAAAGCTGAAAAATGTAAGTGATTTAATACTTTAGCCACTTATCCATTTGAAGTTACGGGCTTCCCTTTCTTTAAACTTTGAATGGTTAATGTTGCCTCCATGGCCACTTCGTGGCGGGGGTGGGGTGGGGGGGGGGGGAGAGAGAGAGAGAGATCAGAAACTGTTCAGTGTAACTGGTGAGTCTCCATCAGTGAGCGTCCTTATTTTATGTGTGGTCTAGAAATAAATGAATGGTTAAAGTCTTTGAAACACAGCACTATAGCAAGGGCCAAGGGCTGTAATTAAATTGAATGTGGGGTTGTATTGTCTGGTGCCTGTGGCTATAAACTTGATAACAGACCATGGTACACAGACTATTATGTTCGAAGGCAAAGCCTAATTAGATGTGTTGTAGATTTTCAGTCATTTTGGAAGACTTTCTATTCATCACCTCCTTCCAGTCAGTCTTCCCTTCCTGCCCGTACCTTCTGAAGAAGTGTGGCCTAGTGGAAATAGCACGGTCTGGGAGCCAGAGGACCTGAGTTCTAATCCCAACTCCGTTACTTGTCTACAGTGTGACCTTGAGGAAGTCGCTTCACTTCTCTGTATCTCAGTTCCCTCATCTGTAAAATGAGGATTAAGACTGTGAGCCCCCAGTGAGATATGGACTGTGCCCAACCTGATTAGCTTATATCTACCCCAGTACACTGCCTGACACATAGTAAGTGTTTAACAAATACCATAAAAAACAGATATAGGCTCTTCCTTCCTAAAAAGCAAAAAAAAAAAAAAGACGAAAAAACCCCACCCTGACTCTGTATTAGGTGGTAAACCTTAATATGCCAGTTCATTTTTATTTCTATCCTGAGACTCAGGGAAAGGCTTCAAAAACATCTTTTGATAAAGTATATTTTGTAATATTGGCTGGTAGCAATGCCAGTAAGGTTTTCATCGTAAAAGAATTTCATGCATCTGTCTGTTTATGAAATGGGTTATTTAGCGGTGATTTCTCAAGTTTTCAGGCCCAAGGTGAATTTCTAGAAAAAGTAAGCTCGTGTCTCATTTTGTTTTCGTGTTTCGAGAGGTAGGGCTTTTTGTAGTCTAGAGCTTGTAATTTAAAGATTGGTTGTATTCTCTATCTCCCCTAAGGGGTTCGTCCCTGTTTAATCTCCCCTCTCCCCACCTCTTTTCCCTCTTCTTCTTCCAATTCAGCATTTCCATGACACCTAAATATTGGGACACTCCTGACCATCCCTGTTGTTCATGTGTACATCCTTTTACACTCCCATGCTTCTCCCAAACCCCTCGTTCAGTTCTCTGCAGAGTAAGCACTCAATAAAGACTATTGATGGCTTCTCCCAAGGAGTTACAGCACACCTACCCTCTAAAGAATTTAGGAGCTCTCCAATTCTAGCTTGAAGAAATTTGGATGAGAAAAAAAATTACGTTTCTAACCATACCTGCAGTTCTGTAAATTATTGAGGTAGGTCATGAAAGTGTCTACATAAGATACCAAGTATATGACATTCATAAGATTCTCGAAGAATCTTGGATTTTTAGTATATCAATAGTATTTGCTGAGTGTGCAGAGCACTTGTACGAAATTTTTGGGAGAGTACAATAGAGTTGGTAGACACCACCCCTGACTTCAGGGAGCTTACATTCTAGCTATGGAGACAGATATGGAAATAATTTGCAATCTGTGGTATTTGCTGAGTGCCTGCTGTGTGCAGAGCACTATTTTAAGTGCTTGGGCAGTACTATAGAGTTGGTATATACATTCCCTGCTCACAAGGAGCTTTTCAGTCTAGAACTCACAGCCTACAGGTAGGAGGGATGAGGAAAGGGAAGATATGGACGTGAGTTAATGCTTGAATAACAGGACCTGCCCCGTGTGCAAATTAGGATACAAGGACTCAGGTGTCACAGGAGTGTTGAGATGGCAGTTGGTGGATAAAACCCGAGGAGAGTCAAAATCAATCAGGAAAAATCACTTGGAGATGGGATTTTAGGAGGGCTCTGAAGTTGGGATGAGAGGAAGTTTGGGAAAGGAGGAAGGGGTAGATCTTAGAGATGTTGTGAAGGAAAAACCCTCTGGATTTGGGGCTAGACTAAATAAAAGTCAATACAGTATAGAGAAGCAGCGTGCTTAGTGGAAAGAGCATGGGCTTGGGAGTCAGAAGATTTGGGCTCTAATTCCAGCTCCACCACTCGTCTGCTGTGTGACCTTGAGCAAGTCACATAATAATAATAATGGTATTTGTTAAGCGCTCAAGTCACTTAATAATAATGACAATGGTATTTAAGTGCTTACTATGTGCAAAGCACTGTTCTAAGCACTTAACTTCACTGATGTTACCTCATCTGTAAAATGGGGATTAAAAGTGTTGGCCTCAAGTGGGACAACCTGATTATCCCGTATCTACCCCAGCACTTAGAACAGTGCTTGACACATAATAAGCACTTAAGTGCCCCGGCGCTTAGAACGGTGCTCGGCACATAGTAAGCGCTTAACAAATACTAACATTATTATTATTGCAAGGGTTAAGAGGAAGGGAGGAGTCGAGGATGACGCCAAGGTTACAAATTTGAGAGGCAGGGAGGATGCTGGCATTATCCACAGTGATGGGGAAGTTAAAGGAGAGGATTTGGGAGGAACGGTGAGGCGTTCAGTGTTGGACGTGTTAAGATTGAGGTGCCCGTGGGAGGCAGGAGGAAAGGTGAGATCGCAGAGGAGAGGGCAGAGGTTGCTTGTGGGGGAGTCCGCTGCTTAGAGGTAGGTGGTAGTGGAAGCTGTTAAAGAGGGTGAGCTCCCCAAGAGAGTGGGGGGAAAACTGAGGCGGAACACCCACAGTTAGGAGGTGAAAAGCTGTGAAAGAGCCAGTGAAAGATTGAGACAGAGAGGTGAGAGAACTCTAGACTGTAAACTCATTGTGGGCAGGGAATGTCTCCGTTTATTGTTGTGTTGTAATTTCCCAAGCGCTTAGTACAGTGCTCTGCACACAGTAAGCTCTCAATAAATACAATTGAATGAAAGAATGAATGAATGAACGTAGAGAGAACTGTAAAGCCCCCATGGGGACTGTGACCAACCTGATTAGCTTGCATGTACCCCAACTCTCAGTACAGTGCCAGGCACATAGTATGTGCTGCGTAAACACCTAGTAAGCACGTACCCCAAACAAACTGCTACCAAACCCAAAGATTAGTAGTGGATCTGGGAGAAGGGAGTGGGGCGGTGAGGGGGATCAGGACAGAAGAGAGTCCGATCTGTTTGGCAAGTAGGAGGTCGTTGATGAACCTGGAGAAAGCAGGCTCCATGGATTGAAGAGGGAGTGAGGAGAGGCAGATGGGGATCTATCCTTGTTTGGACAAGGATGCGGGCTGCGGGGGAGATGGAGCAGTAGCTGGAGGGTGGAATCAGTGGAAAGAGCACGGGCTTTGGAGTCAGAGGTTATGGGTTCAAATCCCGGCTCCACACATTGTCAGCTGTGTGACGTTGAGCAAGTCACTTAACTTCTCTGTGCCTGTTACCTCATCTGTAAAATGAGGATTAAGACTGTGAGCCCCCAGTGGTGTCCCTGATCACCTTGTAACCTCCCAGTGGTTAGAACAGTGCTTTGCCATAGTTAGCGCTTAATCAATGCCATTATCGTTATTACTATTATTATACAGGAAAGGGGTCAGGCAGAAGGGAAGATGTGGGCACATTGGAAGGCGTTAGAAATTGAAAGGTTGCAGGTGGTAGTCAGAGAAGGAAGAAGAGGGGGTGCAAGTGTTTTAATAAGGTGAGAAAGAATGGGGTCAGCGGTGCAGGTAGAGAGAGGATAATAATAATGATGGTATTTGTTAAGCGCTTATTATGGGCCAGGAAATGCCAACTGCTGGGGTAGATGTAAGCAAATCGGGTTGGACAGTCCTTGTCTCACATGGGGCTCACAGCCTCAATCCCCATTTTACAGATGAGGTAACTGAGGCACAGAGAAATCAAGTGACTTGCCCAAGGTCCCACAGCAGACAGGTGGCAGAGCCAGGATTAGAACCCATGACCTTCTGGCTCCCAGGCCCATGCTCTATCCATTATGCCATGCTTCTTCTCTAAATGGTACTGAGTTTTTTTTATTGTTCATACTATTTTCACAATAGTGTCAGTTTTCTGAAATAATTTTGATTTTGATACCCCAATCCCACGTACAGAGCCTCCTACTCTGTTGCTTTCCTTACCTGAAATTTATTTTAATATTGGTAAGCACCTTTGAGGGCAGGGATGGTGATGATGATGACATTTATTAAGCACTTACTATGTGCGAAGCACTGTTCTCAGCGCTGGGGAGGTTACAAGGTGATCAGGTTATCTCACGAGGGGCTCACAGTCTTAATCCCCATTTTCCACATGAGGTAACTGAGGCCCAGAGAAGTGAAGTGACTTGCCCCAAGTCACACAGCTGACAATTGGCGGAGCCGGGATTTGAACCCATGAATTCTGACTCCAAAGCCCGTGCTCTTTCCACTGAGCCACGGCCATAACTACCAACTCTCTCAAGCGCTTAGTTCAGCACTCTGCCCCCCATAAGTGCTCAATAAATACCACTAATTGGACTTCCCCCACCCCTAGCCTACTTTAATCTCTCTCTCCTTGTGAAAACTTGTAGGCAGGGATCACGTCTGCCAATTTTCTACCTACTTTCCCAAGCATTTAGTATAGAACTCCACACACAGTTGCCTTTCAATTAAATACTCTTGGTAGCGTTTTTGAGAGCAGGTGGGAGATCTCTAGAGAGATGGCAGAGAGAGCGAGAGAGCAGAAGCCGAAGGGAGAGGGAGCCACAGAGGTGAGGAGTTGTAGAGCCAAAGCCTGATGTTGTCCATTTTTGTCCCAAAGCAGTCGGCAGGGGCATTGGCGGGGCAAGGGCAGGGGAGAAGGGGAACCCTGGCAGTTCAGGCCTTGAAGAGTGGGTGAGAACATAGGGCACTGGAGTCGATGAGGATGGAGAATTAGTGTCACCAAGCGGAAGACAGGGTAGAATTAAAGCAAGCCAAGGTGAATCTGAAAAGACCAAAGTAGCCAAGGTTTGGCCAAAGAGCCCCGCAAATCCCTTGTGGAAGTGCGTTGAGGTTGAGTCGGGACTGGGGATATTTGTTCCCTACGGTCTGTCAGGCAGGCAGGCAGGCAGTTGTATTTAGTGAGCACTTACTGTGTACAGACCACTGTACTAAGTGCTTGGGAGAGTGCAGTACAACAATAAACAGACAGATTCCCTGCTCACAACGAGCGTAGAGTCATTACAGAGCTTACAGAGATGGACATAAATGCTGTGGGGCTGGAAGGGGGAAGTAAATAAAGGGAATAAGTCAGGGTGATGCAGAAGGGAGTGGGAGAAGAGGAATGGAGGGCTTTGTCAGGGAAGGCCTTTTGGAGAAGATGTGCCTTCAGTGAAGCTCTGAAGGTGGGGAGAGTCATTGTCTGTCAGATTTGAGGAGGGAGGGCATTCCAGGTCAGAGGCAGGATACAGGCAAGGGGTCAGTGGTGAGATAGATGAGAATAATAATGATAATAATAATGGTGGTATTTGTTAAGCACTTACTATGTGCCAGGAACTGTACTAAGTACTGGGGCATATACAAAGTAATCAGCTTAGACACAGTCCCTGTCTCACATGGGGCTCACAGTCTTAATCTCCATTTTATGGAGAATAATAATAATAATAATAATAATGGCATTTAAGTGCTCACTATGTGCAAAGCACTGTTCTAAGCGCTGGGGGGAATACAAGATGATCAGGTTGTCCCACGTGGGGCTCACAGCCTTAATACCCATTTTACAGATGAGGTAACTGAGGCTCAGAGAAGTCAAGTGACTTGACTTGCCCTAGGTCACATGGCAGACAAATGGTGGAGCCAGGATTAGAACCCAGGTCCTTCTGGCCCGGGCCTGGGCTCTATCCAGTGCTAAGAACAGTGCTTGGTACATAGTAAGTGCTTAATAAATACCGTTATTATAATTATAATTATTATTATTATTATTATTGTTATCCACTAGGCCAGTGAGAAAGTTGTCATTAAAGTCTGTGTAAGTGACATCCTGGCTAGGTGGGCAACCGAATCCTGGTGCCTCCATTAACTTGCGCGATCTCAGGTTAGACTAGAGGCGTCTGTGTCCTGGGTGGTTCAGTTTCCCGTCTGCCCAGATGTGGATGCTGAGAGAAGGCTCCAGCTAGCTCCCAGCTTCCCTCTCCCATAAATCACTCAACCGCCGCAAAGCGGCTTTTCTGTCTGGGAGGCAGAGAAGTGTTTAAAGGATGAAATGAGTTAAGGCTTTCAAGGTATTCTAGCTTTTTAGATGAAAGGTTTTGTATAAATCAACATACTAAAACCCACTCAAGGCGTGGGTACAGATGAAACCAGAGGCCATGCTCCCTAGAAATTATATTTTAAACCGAAGACAGAAATCCAGTTAGACAAATAATAAGGTGCAGGTTAAATGTGTTAGAAATGAGATCCTAAGTAGTGCTATTACTGGGAAACCAGACTGGTAGAAATCCTGTTTTCAGCAGTGGTGATAGGAAGCCACAAAAAAATGTGTGTATATAAATATATATATAATACTACAAATATAGTATAAATTTGATATATTTATATACACACTTATTTTCCAATATACATATTGGAATTTGTTAAGCACTTACTATGTGCCAGGCCCTGTATTAAGTTCTGGGTTAGATACAAGCTAATCAGGGTGGACACAGTCTGTGTCATACATGGGGTTCACAGTCTTAATCCCCATTTTACAGATGAGGTAACTGAAGCCTAGGGAAGTGAAGTGACTTGCCCAGGGTCACAAAACAGACAAGTGGCGGTGCCAGGATTAGAAGCCAGGTCCTTTTGAATCACAGGCCTGGGCTGTATCCACTAGGCCGTGCTGCTTCTGATCTGTTTTTGTGGGCAAGTTTGGTACCAACTTACCTATATTGTAATAATAATAATGGCATTTATTAAGCACTTACTATGTGCAAAGCACTGTTCTAAGCGCTGGGGAGGTACAAGGTGATCAGGTTGCCCCACATGGGGCTCACAGTCTTAACCCCCATTTTACAGCTGAGGGAACTGAGGCCCAGAGAAGTGAAGTGACTTGCCCAAAGTCACACAGCTGACAAGTGGCGGAGCCGGGATTTGAACACATGATCTCTGACTCCAAAGCCCGTGCTCTTTCCACTGAGCCATGCTGCTTCTCCGTACTTTTCCAGGTACTCAGTACAGTGCTCTGCACACAGTTAGAGCTCAATAAATACCACCGATTGATTGATTGATGGGATGGGGTCTCTGCATAAGGGGCGTCATCTTTAAAGGTAGCCCACGTCTCTAGTGAGGTACAGTCAATTTTGCCATCAGTGTGTCTGTGGAGTTGGTTATACAAGTACATTAACACTAATTTGTATAATTTACATTTACTTACATAATTTACAAAAGTAGTCTTGATGTCCCCAACAACCGCAGAATCTGAGTCATTGAGGTGGGCATCCTGGCTTGGTACTCAAGACCAGTTACAATAGGTCTGCTTCATTAAAGGATTTTGCTCAAGTCTTCAACCAGCTCCACTCTTGGGATCTGTCTGTGATTTATGTGCTAAAGGGCAAGATTGATTGAAGATAGTTGAGTGGTCAGATGTCTAAAATAACAATCCAATCTAAATGCTTTTATTTCATTCTACTGCCCCACTCTGAGGAGACTCTTTGGGAGACTTCTAATCTTTTTTTTTTTTTTGCCCTATTCCACGTGTTTGTGACCTGAGGTCTTTTTTAGTCTCTGCGTGTCAAACAAATATCTTACTGGGATTTTTCCCTCAATCAGAACTAGATATTGATCAATCAGTGGTATTTACTGAGTGGTGTTTACTGCATGCAAAGCATTTGGGAGGGAAATGATTAGACTAAGTAGACACGATCCCTGCCCTTCAGAAGCTTACAATCTAGTCGGGGAGACGGGCACTAAAATAAATTACAAGTAGGGGGAAGCAACCAGGTATAACATGTACATAAATGCTGTGGAGGAGGGAAGTGAGATATGAAATATATATTTTCTCCCTCTGCTCCTTTGCCCTCCAGGTACAGGGACGAAGACTAGAACCAGTTGGTTTGGCTATCAGGTGATAATTCTCTCCTTGCTCCAGTTTTCATCTTGGCTTCTGTTTGCTGTTTTGGTGCTGTCACCTTCTTCAGAGGTGGACTGCCACCTTGGGCCATTTTGGAAACTTTAGAAAAGTCCAGTTTGTTTGCTAGGCTAAAGCACAGTGAGATCCCATGTCACCTCAGCTGTAACAACCCAAATAATGGAAAAAGAAATATTTCTTCCCCCATTGTGAGAAAACTGACGAGAAAGTGAGGGAGAATGTGAAGAAGGGAGTAGAAAGATTTTCAAGGATCTGGTCAAAGACAAGGGAGGAGAGAGGCTGCTAGAGATGAGGGTAATAATAATAATTGTGATCAATCAATCGTATTTATTGAGCGCTTACTGTGTGCAGAGCACTGTACTAAGCGCTTGGACTAAGTGCTTGTACTAAGCGTGATATGTGTTAAGGGCTTACTGTGTGTTCAGCATTGTATTAAGTGCTTTGGTACTGTGCAGATCAATCAGGTTGGACACAGTCTCCATCCCACACTGACCTCACAGTCTTAGTAGGAGGGTGAACAGGTATCGAAGCCCCACTTTACAGATGTGGACACTGAGGCCCAGAGAAGTCAAGTGACTTGAACGTGGTCACCTAGCAGGCAAATGGAGGAACCAAGATTGGAACCTTAGTCCCCTGACTCTCCCAGGCCCACGTTCTTTCCACTAGGCCATGCTGATGTGAATCACACAGTGCAGAAGCTATAATAGGGTACCTGGGCTGAGAGAAAGAAGAGTGGAGAAGAGGGGAAAGTTTTGGTTTCCTTTGGACAGGAAATGTTGACAATTACGTAGAGGGCCAATTCCGCAGAAGGTCTGAAGGTCTGAATGGGCC
Organism: Tachyglossus aculeatus; assembly: GCF_015852505.1. Classification (NCBI taxonomy): domain Eukaryota; kingdom Metazoa; phylum Chordata; class Mammalia; order Monotremata; family Tachyglossidae; genus Tachyglossus; species Tachyglossus aculeatus. The sequence goes on along the minus strand of NC_052090.1, from coordinate 7,281,137 downwards.
CTGTAAAATGACTGAAATGCCAGTAAATGCCCCAGTGAATTGTGAAACTAGAGTTGTAAAAACTCCCATTCATTAGATGTTACTAATTCCAAGTTTTTAAGCCTTTTAAAGGTCTTCTGAAATGATTTGAAAATACAAAGGAATTTCAAAAATCCTTAGAATTTCAGGATTTCAGACGCTTGACAACCTGTTCAATGTAGAATCCTAATTTCTTTTAATAGTCTTGTGGAAAGGAATGCAGGTGATTGAATAGTCTGGTGAATAGGTTAAAAAAAATCCATCAGATCAGGACATCTTCACCTGCCCTTTTCACTTCCATCCATGTCATAGAAATGCTCTGTTGTTTCAAAGGAATATTAATCATTTGGAGAGGGAGAGGACCAGCTGAGGTTGTAATAGTTGTGCTAGTCTTTATTATGCCCATACTGTGGTGTGTGAAGCACTGTACTAAACACTGAGGGAGAATACAGTGAAGGGAATTAGACACTCACGGTGGTGGAGGTGGGGAGAGGGGGTTGTGTTGAACCTTCATTTCCTCTTCAAATCCAGAAATGAGTGGTGGAACAGGACCAGCCTTAGGTGCTGAGATTTTGAGCCTTCTGGGAAGACAGAGACCATGACAAACTCCCACCTGGGCATTCTCTCCCACTGCTTAATACAGTGCTTTGCACACAGAAAGGGCATAATAATAGTAATAATAATGGTAAGTGCTTACTGTGTGCTAAACACTGTCCTAAACGCTGGGGTAGATAGAAGGTAGTCAGGTTGGAGACAGTCCCTGCCCCACATAGGGCTCACAATCTTAGTCCCCATTTTACAGATGAGGTAACTGAGGCCCAGACTTGCCCAAGGTCACACCGCAGATGTGTGACCCATGATCGTCTATCCCCCAGGCCCGTGCTTTACCCACTAAGCCACGCTGCATCCCTGAGTAATAAATACTATTACTTCTAAAGCTCCTCTCTCAGTACATCTCAGCTCTCACACTTCACTCCTGTAATACCAGCCCAATCACTGTCAGTCAGTCAGTCTTATTTATTGAGCTCTTAATGTGCGCAGCACTTGGGAGAGTACAATATAGCAATATAACAGACACATTCCTGCTCATAACAAGCTTACAGTATATAGTCACTGAGCTTCACTCTCACTTCTCTCACCGTTGACCCTTTGCTCACATCCTCCTTCCTACCTGAAACTCCTTTCTTGTACATATTCGACAGATCAGCACCCTCTTCATCCTCAAAGCCTTACTCAAATCATCTCCAGGCAGCCTTCCCTGACCAAACTCTCATCCTCCCCCCGCCCCCCAACACCCCAATTTCCTTCCCCACAGCCTCACTTATGCCCCTTTAATTCTGCAGTCTTGCCCTCTTCTTCCTAAGCCGTCGAGTCAGGTCGATGCCTAAGCCAGGTCCCTTTGAATTCCAGGTCTGTGCTCTATGAAGAAGTATTGTGGCTTAGTGGAAAGAGCGTGGTCTTGGGAGTCATAGGTTGTGGGTTCTAATTCCAGCTCAGCTGTGTGACTTTGGACAAGACACTTAACTTCTCTGTGCCTCAGTTACCTCATCTGTAAAATGGGGATTAAGACTGTGAGCCCCATGTCGGCTCACAACCTGATTACTTTGTATCTACCCCAGCACTTAGAACGGTGCCTGGCACATAGTAAGTGCTTTACAACTAACATCATTAGTATTATTATTATCCACTAGGGTATGCTGCTTCTGGGTTTTAATCCCTGCCCTACATAGACCCTTTAGGTAACACAAGCACTTAGCTTCCCACCCCACGGGTAATTAACCAGAGAAAATCCACCCGATTGAGATGCAAAATTACAACTAGTAAAGTAACTAATAAAAATGATTGTAAAGTGCTTTGCAAATAGAAAGTGCTCCATAAAGTGCTTAGCGGTAATGTATGGCTTTATAGAGCTGGGGTTTAAATCTTGGCAGGAGATGACAGGCGTCCCTTTGCACGGGACTTTTGCTTCTGTATTTGTCCTTGGCAGCCTGCGCTTGTCCTACGGAATGGCGGAGAGAAGTCCATTAGAAGCGTGCTGATTTCACGATCTCCAGATATTAAGGGAACCTTGGGGTACCAAAGCTGCCAAGGCACAGTCTGGGGTGGTGGGAGATAAGAAAACCTATAGAAGGAAGAGGTTGTGAAGGCCTAGGATGTGGGAGAAAAGAAGGAGTGGTAGTAGTATTTATTGAGTGCCCACTGGGTGCAGAGCCCTGTACTAAGTGCTCAAGAAGCCACGTAGCCAAGTGAAATGAGCAGCTGGTTTGGGAGCAGCATTGCCTAGTGGATAGAGCCTGGGACTGAGAGTCAGAAGGTCGTGGGTTCTAATTCCATCTCTACCACTTCTCTGCTGTCTTGTGCAAGTCACTTCACATCTCTGTGCCTCAGAGATGTGTGGACAACATCTGTGTGGGCAGGGACTGTGAACAACCCAATTATCTTGTATCTACCCCAGTGCTTAGTAGTAATAATAATGGTATTTGTTAAGCGCTTACTATGTGCCAAGCGCTGTTCTAAGCGCTGGGGGAGATACAAGGTAATCAGGTTGTCCCACGTGGGGCCCGCGGTCTTAATCCCCATTTTACAGATGAATTTTAGTACAGTGCCTGGCACATAGTAAGTGCTTAACAAATTACCAAAATTATTATTTGTTATTATTATTATTACCTGGGTTAATAGTAATAATAATAATGGCATTTATTAAGCGCTTACTATGTGCAAAGCACTGTTCTAAGCACTGAGGAGGTTACACGGTGATGAGGTTGTCCCACGTGGAGCTCACAGTCTTAATCCCCATTTTACAGATGAGGTAACTGAGGCCCAGAGAAGTTAAGTGACTTGCCCAAAGTCACACAGCTGACAGGTGGCAGAGCTGGGATTTGAACCCATGACCTCTGACTCCAAAGCGTGAGCTCTTTCCACTGAGCCACGCTGCTTCCCCTTGCGAGCTTTCTCCCCCCTTGCCTGCTGTTTGACCTTGGGCCAGTCATCTTAACTTCTCTGAATCTCAGTTTCCTCATTTGTAAAATAGAGACTCAGTACCTGTTCTCCCTCCAGATGGTGAGCCCTGTGTGGGACAGGGACTGCATCAGACCTGAATGGCTTGTATCTTCCCCAGGACTTAGGACAGTGCTTGGCACTTAGAAAGAGCTTAACAAATACCACTATTATTATGTATAAAACTTTGGTGAAGTAAAGGCAGTGGATATCCTAGGGGAGGAGAGACAGAGGAAGAGGGTTACCCTCTAAAGAAATGGAAAACAATCGAGGAAATGCAGGCGGACAGAGAAGAAAAGTTTAAAATCGGAAGCACATTGGAGTCTGTCAGTTAGGGACTGGTAGGGTTCACCAGTTGGAGATAAAAATAGTTTGGGAAGGCATTGAGAATTCTGCTATTCTTTTTCTCTCTCTTCTTCCCTCTCTTCTTAAACTAATAGAAACAGTTCACGTGAATGATTAGGTCTTCTTTCTACCTCTGGTGAGATATTACTAAGGAGATATTAGAAGAGTGATCATCTTTTTGAGAGGGAAAATAGGAGCTATTAAAAAGATGCATGAGTCACCAATGAGAGCTGAGAGAAAGACTAGCTCCACCACATAAATAATACTGAAAACACATTTGAATGAACCTCAGGGGCCCTCAAATTGTGTTCATTATTCTGAAATTTTGTTGTACTGAAATAGTCCCATCATAACATAATCGGACGAGAAGAAGCTTTTACTTTAAAGTGACATATTTGTTTTATGTGGTTATTCAAATGAGTTGACTGCAAAAAGCAAAAAAAAGTAGTGTGAACACTAGGAAAATTGAATGCAGTGAAATCGGGTTGTGAATTTCTTTTGGTTATATGTCTCTTTTTCAGTAGTTGAAATCCAAATACATCTTTTCTGCAGGATTTAGTACTCTCTCCTTTCTGACATCTGGGAAAATAGATAGTTTTGTGTTCAACCGTTAGTTCATTCTAACCTAACTGACTTTTTTATGGTATTTGTTAAGTGCCTCCTACATGCCAGGCACTGTATTTAGCGCTGGGGTCAATATAAGCCAATCAGGTTGGACGCAGCCTATGTCCCACATGGGCCTCACAGTCTTAATCCGCATTTTACAGATGAGGTAACAGGCCCAGAGAAGTGAAATGACTTACCCAAGGTCACAGCAGGCAGGTGGAGGAGCTGGGATTAAAACCCAGCTTCTTCTGACTCCCAGGCTCCTGCTCTAGCTACTAGGTCACGCTGCTTCAGGCTGGGATCCTTTGAAGTTTCATTTTAATATTTCATCGTGGACATGTGTAAAGGGCAAAGCACTAATATTTGTTTCCAAGGCATAAACTCCCTTCCTTTAGTGGGAAGGCCACGGTCCAAGAGGAAGGGGCCCTGGATTCTAATTCTGGCTCCAGGACTAGCCTGCAGTCGCCTTGGGCAAGTCATTTAACTTCTCTGTGCCTCAGTTTCCTCATCTATAAAACAGTGATAAAATGTCAGTTCTCCTTCGCTCTCCTACCATACACCTCCATGTCAGACGGGGACTGTGCATTAATCGATCAATCAGTGGAATTTCTTGAGCGCTTACTGTGTGCAGAGCACTGGGAGAGTTCGTAAACATGTCCCCTGCACACAACAAGCTTACGAGGGATTTAACTGTCTTGTATCTACCCCAGCGTTTAGCACTGTGCTTGGTACATAATCAATCAGTGGTATTTGAGTGCTAACTGGGTGCAGGGCACTGTATTAAGCGCTTGGGAAATACAGTACAGCACAGTAAGTAGACATGCTCCCTACCCATGAGGAGCTGACAGTCTAGAGTGGGAGACAGACATTAAAATAAATTACAGATAGGTGCAGAAGTGCGGTGGGATGAATAGCAAAATGCTTAAAGGTTCAGTGCCAAATGCAAGGGCAACACAAAAGGGAGTGGGAGAGGAGGAAGTGAGGCCTTAGTTAGGGCAGGCCTCTTGGAGGAGGTGTCATTTTTAATAAGGCTTTGAAAGTGGGGAGAGTGGTGGTCTGGCGTATATGAAGGGGGAGGGAATTCCAGACAAGAGGGAGGATGTGGACCAGAGTGAGTGTGGGTGGCGAGATAGACGAGATCAAGGTACAGCGAGTAGGTTGATGTTGGAGGAGGAAAGCTTGTGGGCGGAATTGAAGTAGGAAATCAGTGAGGAAAGGCCGGAGGGGGGTGAGCTGAGTGAGTGCTTTAAATGAAATCAATTAATCAGTGGTATTTACTGAGCACTTACTATGTGCAGAGCACTTTACTAAATGCTTGGGAGAATTAGGAGACATGTTCCCTGCCCATAATGAATTGAACAGTCTAGAGGGAGTAGGGAGTTTCTGTCTGATGCAGAGGTGGATGGGCAACCACTGGAGGTTCTTTTGGAGAGGGGAGATGTGGACTGAAGTTTTTTTTCAAAAAAAAAATAGTCCATAGTAAAGTATGGAGAAACGGGTGGCTGGGAGGTCAGCAAGGAGTCTGATGCAGTAGTCAAGGTAGGATGTAAATGCCTTAAAAAATACAGCACTGTTATTAACACGATTTGTGTACTTAACATTTAAATCCCTGTTTTCATTCAGCTTTTATTTAAATCCCACAGAGATACTTGGGATGTCCCATAAATCTTTTTTACCCCTAACGTTCCATTAATGATTACTTTGTTACGTTTGCAGTTGCAAAGAATCAGATCAAGTAGTAAGAACATTTCTAAATAAAATAATGGCGATTTTTCCAAGCATTTAAAAATCCTATATAGAATTCCTAAATATTTTGGTATGGTTCAGATTGGCTTTATTCCCTGATTAATTTTAGGATCTTTTCTGAAATGACTATTTTTAGGGACAGACCAAACCTTAAACTTAATTAAAATACTTTTGTTTTGCCAAACAGAATTCCCTATTGCTCATCATTAAATTTTGACTCACTGTCAGGCAACATTCTAGAATGTATTTTATGTCTGATTGTCAGGAAGCGATGCTGTTTTCCATCTTCAGTATACACAATATGCAACATATCCCAAAATCAATCAGTGGTATTTATTGAGCACTTGTTGTGCTGAGCACTGTACTGAGTGCTTGGGTGAGTACAATTGCAGTAAAGGTAGCAAAGTAATACATCATTTTTACAGGTTAATAAACATAAAGGAACTCTTTAAAGGGGCTTTAAAACCAATCCATAAAACAGGTAAACATATACATATGAAGTCTCTTTTCCCTTTTCCCATCCCCTGTCCCTTCCCAGCAACCTATAAATAATTTATAGTTTTAATTTATTCCTCATTTTTGCTTTAATCATTTATTGACCAAAACCTCTTGGCTATCCCATCACTAATATCTCTTGTATTATCATCTGTTTTCACTCGTACCATGGTTGAAATATTTTAGATCAAGCATATATATTTAATTAGGAAGGTTTTAAAAGGTTTTGTATTCAAGTAATAAATAGCCTGACTCTTCCAAACAGAACATTCCTGGCAAAGAGTGTTTTTGAGAGATACAAACCTGGTGGAATAACCATATTTTCTAGGAAGCATCCTCAGATGCAGTAGGTAAAGTGACAATAGACATATTTAAATTCAAGAAAATAGTAGTAAATATCAAAGTGCGTAGAATAGCTGGAGAAGTAACATCGCCTAGTGGAAAGAGCACAGGCCTGGGTGTCTGAAGGACCTGGGCTCTAATTCTGACTCTGCCACTTGTCTGCTGTGTAGCCTTGTCAGTCAGTTGTATCTATTGAGCAATAACTGTGTGCAGAACACTGTACTAAGTGCTTGGGAGAGTGCAACATAACACTATAACAGACACATTCCCTGCTCAGAAAGAGGAGACAGACATTAATATAAATAAATTAAAGATATGGACAACAATTCTGTGGCGTTGCGAGTTGGCGGATAAATAAAGGGAGCAAGTTGGCAACACAGAAGGGAGTGGGAGAAGAGGAAAGGAGGACTTAGTCAGGGAAGGCCTCTTGGAGGAGATGTGCCTTCAGTAAGGCTTTGAAGAGGGGGAGAGTATCTGTTGGATATGTGGAGGGAGGGCGTTTCAGGCCAGCGGCAGGATGTGGGAGAGGGGTCAGTTGTGAGATAGATGAGATAGAGGTACAGTGAGAAGGTTCGCATTAGAGGAGTGAAGTATGTGGGTTAGGTTGTACTATGGAGAGCGGCCAGGTAAGGTAGGAGGGGGCAAGGTGATGGACTGCTTTAAAGCCAGTGGTGAGGAGTTTCTGTTTGATGCAGAGGTGGGTGGCAACTATTTTGGCCTGAACGGTTTTGTAGAAAGATATTCTGGGCAGCTGAATGAAGTATGGACTGGAGTGGGGAGAGACCGGAGCCTGGGTGGTCAGCAAGGAGGCGGATAGAGTAATCAAGGCGAGAGAGGATAAGTGATTGTATTAACGTGGTAGTGGTTTGGATGGAGAGGGAAGGGTGGATTTTAGCGATGTTTTGAAGTGGGACCGATAGGATTTAGTGATGGATTGAAATGTGTTTTGAATGAGAGAGGAGTTGAGGATAACGCCAAGGTTATGGGCCTGCGAGACAGGAAGGATGGTGTTGCCATCAACAGTGATGAGAAAGTCAGGGGGAGGACAGGTTTTGGGTGAGAAGATAAGAAGTTCTGTTTTAGACATGTAAAGTTTGAGGCGACGGGAGGACATCCAAGTAGAGATGTCTCGAAGGCAGGAGGAAATGTGAGACTGCAGAGAGGGAGAGGGATCGGGGCCGGAGATGTAGATTTGGGTATCATCTGCATCGAGATGGTAGTTGAAGCCATGGGAGTGAATGAGTTCTTTAAGGGAGTGGGTATAGGTAATGAATAGAAGAAGACCAAGAACTGACCCTTGAGGGACCCCCAAAGTTAAGGGGTGGGAGGCAGAGGAAGGAGCTTTGGAAAGAGACTGAGAATGACCCTGGGTAAGTCATTTCACTTTGCTTCAGTTACCTCATCTGTCGAATGGGGATTAAGACTGTGAGCTCCAGGAGGGACATGTACTATGTCCAACCTGATTAGCTTGTATCTACTCCAGCGTATAGTACAGTGCCTAAAAGATACCACAAAAAAACAAAACAAAAAACCAGCTAGTGCCTCATTGCATGCACAGTAGCTATTATTGTTGTTGATGATGATGATTATAGTGAAAATCACATTTTGTACCTTGTGGCTACTGGGTAGGTCAATCACTCAATCATGGTATTTATTGAGCACTTACTGTGTGCAGAGAACTTTACTAAATGCTTGGGAGAGCACAGTGCAACAGAATTAGCTGACAAGGTCCTTCCCTACAAGGAGTTTTTACAGTCTAGGATCATCTTAAAATAAATTGTACTTATTGAGTCATTACTGTGTGCAGAGCACTGTACTTAGCTCTGGGGAGGGTACCGTACAACAGAGTTTTTCCATCAATCAATGGTATTTATTGAGTGCTTACTGTGTGCAGAGCACTGTACTAAGCGCTTGGAGAGAACAATATAATGGAGTTGGTAGACACATTCCCTGCCCACAAGGAGCTTACATGGGAAGACTCATTGCCGGTCTGCAAAGAGCTTACGATCTTGAGCTGAAAAGATGCAGTTTCTTTGAATCAGATTGTGTCCGTGTTGTCAATCGATGATATTTATTGAGCACTGACTGTGTGCAGAGCACTGTTCTAAGCGCTTGGGAGAGTGCAATATAACAGACACGTTCCCTGCCCATGAGTAATGGAAATGTAGGCTTGAGAAAGAATCGATCGATGGGATTTAATTTACTGAGCTCTTACTGTGTGCAGAGCACTGTCGTAAATGCTTGAGAGATGCAGACATATTCCCTGACCTTGAGTAATGGAAATGGAGGATTGAGAATCAATCAGTCGATGGAATTTATTGAGCGCTTACTGTGTGTCTATCGGATTTGAGGAGGGAGGGCGTTCCAGGCCGAAGGCAGGGTGTGGGCCAGGGGTCGGCGGCCAGATAGGTGAGATGGAGGCCCAGTGAGAAGGTTAGCACTAGAGGAGCCAAGTTTGCGGGCTGGGTTGTAGTAGGAGAGTAGCAAGGTGAGGTAGGAGGGGAAGACGGTGGAGTGCTTTAATTACTCTTCCTAACTCCCATTTCAATCAACCAATCAATCAGTGATGTTGACTGAATGCTTACCTCGTACAGAGCACTATCCTAAGCGTTTGGGAGAGTACAATTGCAACAGAGTTGGTAGACACGTTCCCTGCCCTCAACGAGCTTCTAGGCTGGGGGGGAGACAGACATTAAAATCCATTGTGGATTCTTTCAATCGTATTTATTGAGTGCTTACTGTGTGCAGAGCACTGTATCTGGGCTGAAGTGCTATGGGGCTGAGGGTGGGGTGAATAGCAAGTGAACCAAGAGCACTGCCCAGAGTTTTGAGGTTGTGTGGAGTTCTGTCTCTCCCTTCCTCTTCCCCTCCTCCAAATTCCTGTGCCACCTTAAACCCCTGCTCATCTCTGCTGTCCACCAGCTCCTGCTGTGTTGCCTTCTCCCTGCCTCAGAGCAGCGTGGCCTAGTAACAAGAGCACGGGCTTGGGAGTCAGGGGTTGTGGGTTCTAATTCTGGCTCTGCCACTTGTCTGCTGTGTGACCTTGGGCAAGTCACTTAACTTCTCTGTGCCTTAGTTACCTCATCTGTAAAATGGGGATTGAAACTGTGAGCCCCATGTGGGATAATCTGATTACCTTATATTTACCCTAGTGTTTAGAACAGTGCTTGGCACATAGTAGGTGCTAAACAAATACCATTGTTATTATTATTAGGGACCTTGTGTATTTGTTAAATACTTTGTGCTAAGCACTGGATGCCTTTCAATCCAATCAGAAATGGTCCCTGTCACACAATGGGGCTCACAGACTAAGCCCCCCTTTTCTTCAGCTCTCCCTCCCCTCCCCATTGCCCCGACTCACCCCCTTTGCTCTACCCCCTCCCCACCCCACAGCACTGGTGTATATATGTACATATCTATAATTCTATTTATTTATATTAATGCCTGTTTACGTGCTCTGTATATATATTTATATTGATGCTATTGATGCCTGTTTACTTGTTTTGATGTCTGTCTCCCCCCTTCTAGACTGTGAGCCCGTTGTGGGCAGGGATTATCTCTCTTTGTTGCTGAATTATACTTTCCAAGTGCTTAGTACAGAGCTCTGCACACAGTAAGCGCTCAATAAATACGAATGAATGAATGAAGGCGGGGGGAGGGAGAATAGATATCCTAACTACAGTTGAAGAAACGGGCCCAGAGAAGTCAAGGGAATTGTTCAAGATCACGCAGCAGACAATCAGTACATCAGTGGCATTAAGGGGAGGAGCGGGGATTAGAAACCCAGTTTTTCTGACTCTTGTTCTACTAGGTTGTGCTGCGTCCCTAATTTATGTGAGGTCCTTAAGGGTTAACAGTGTGCTTAACGTGTGCTTTCTAGTTTGTACTCCTGGTTGATGAGTTGATCACACCCTTTAAAGAGGTGGGGTCGGTGGAGAATTTGTTTGTTAATCGAGTTAGGGACCTGAATAAAAAGGTGGTGTCAAACTGGGTTGCGATTAGCCCGGAAGGGAATTTGCCAGAGTTCATTCATTTAGTCGGATTTATTTAGTGCTTACTGTGTACAGAGCCCTGTACTAAGCGCTTGGGAGAGTACAATATAGCAATAAACGGACACATTCCCTTCCCACAACGAGTTTACAGTCTAGAGGAGATTAGGGAACTCAGCGAGGGGGAATGTGGGGAATGTTTAAGTGTGTCTCACATGGGGCTCACAGTCTTCATCCCCATTTTACAGTTGAGGTAATGGTGGCCCAGAGAAGTGAAGTGACTTGCCCAGGGTCACACAGCAGAGAAGTGGTGGAGAGAGGATTAGAACTCAGGTCCTTCTGACTTCCAGGCCTGTGCTCTCTCCACTAGGCCACACTGCTTCTCAAATTCTGACTTTTCACCTGAGAATCTTGAAGCCGCATTGCTGTTGTTTCTCAGTCAGTCAGTGGTTTTTATGGAGTGCATACTGTGTGGAAGAGTACACTGTAACAATATAGCAGATACATTCCCTGCCCACAATGAACTTACAGTCTAGAGGGGGAGACAGACATTAATACAAATAAGTAAATTACCGATATGTACATATGTGCTTTGGGACTGAGGGAAGGGGGATTCATTCATTCAGTCGTATTTATTGAGCGCTTACAGTTGCAGAGCACTGTACTAAGCGCTTGGGAAGTACAAGTTGGCAATATATAGAGACGGTCCCTACCCAACAACGGGCTCACAGCCTAGAAGGGGGAGACAGACAACAAAACAAAACATGTGAACAGGTGTCAAGTCATCAGGATAAATAGAAGTAAAGCTAGATGCACATCATTAACCAAATAAAGAGGATAGTAAATATGTACAAGTAAAATAGAGTAATAAATCTGTACAAACGTATATACAGGTGCTGTGGGGAGGGGAAGGAGGTAGGGTGGGGGGAAGAAGGAGGGGGCTCAGTCTGGGATGAATAAAGGGAGCAAGTCAGGGTGACATAGAAGGGAGAGGGAGAAGAGGAAAGAGGGTGCTTAGTCAGGGAAGGCCTCTTGGAAGAGATGTACCTTCAGTAAGGCTTTGAAGGTGGGGGGAGAATAATTATCTGTCGGATTTGAAGAGGGAGGGTATTCCAGGCCAGAGGCAGGATGTGGGCAAGAGGTTGGCGGCAAGATGGAGGCACATAGTTCCTAAAGGAAGGATGGGCAGGCCCACACCATATCACTCCCATTTTATTACAAGACTGGGCCCAGATAAGGTCTTTTTTTAACCCCTCTTCTATAGGCCTTGTCAAATATGGAGAAGCAGCATGGCTCAGTGGGAAGAGCACGGGCTTTGGAGTCAGAGATCAGGGGTTCAAATCCCAGCTTCGCCACTTGTCAGCTGTGTGACTTTGGGCAAGTCACTTAACTTCTCTGGGCCTCAGTTACCTCATCTGAAAAATGGGGATTGACTGTGAGCCCCCCGTGGGACAACCTGATCACCTTGTAACCTCTCCAGCGCTTAGGACAGTGCTTTGCACATAGTAAGTGCTTAATAAATACCGTCATTATTATTATTATTATTATATGGGCGGAGGGGGAGGGGGCCACTGCAGTAATACTAGCCACTCCTTCTTTCCACAATGCCCCCTTCCCCGACCCGGCTAGCTGGCTCAAACCTCCCAGGGCTCCCGAGGGGGAAACAGAGGGGCCGGTGTTGGTTTTCATCAGAACCTCCCGTCGCGAGTCCTGGGGTCTCCGATAGCGACATGGCTAACCGATTTCTCTGCCACCCTCCGCGAGGAGACGAGTCAGTGACAGAGCCAAGAGGCACAGCCAGCGAAGACTCCCTTTAGTCCTTGCAGGAGAAGGCCGGGTGGGTAGAGTACATTAAAGACAACAAACTGGCTTCCTCTAGACTATGGGCTCCTTGTGGACAGGGAACGTTCCTGCCAACTCTTGTTATATGGTACTCTTTCAAGTGCTTAGGGCAGTGCTCTGCACACAGGGGACACTCAATAAATATCATTGATTGATTGGGTCTTGGCTAGAAAAAAGCTTGGCCTAGAGCCCGGAGCTGGAGTCAGAAGTACCTGGGAATCCTGGCTCCACCACTTGTCTGCTGTGTGACCTTGAGCAAGTCACTTCACTTCTCTGGGCCTAAATTTCCTCATCTGTAAAATGGGGATTAAGACCAAGAGCCCCGTGTGGGACGAGGACTGTGTCCAAACTGATTTGATTCAACCCAGTGATTAGTACAGTGCCTGGCACATAATAAGTGCTTAACAAATGCCATTATCATTATTATTATTGTTACCTTCAGTCTCTGGGAATTTAGGGACATTGGGCAAGTCACTTAACTTCTCTGTGCCTGTTACCTCATCTGTAAAATGGGGATTAAGACTGAGCCCCCCCGTGGGACAACCTGATCACCTTGTAACCTCCCCAGCGCTTAGAACAGTGCTTTGCACATAGTAAGCACTTAATAAATGCCATTGTTATTATTATTATTATCAATTGTATTTGTAGAGTGCTTACTGTGTGAAGAGCACATGGGAGAGTACAGTCTGGCAGAGTTGGCAGACACATTCCCTGCCCACAAGGAGCTGACAGTCTAAAGGAGGATTTAAATCAAATCGAGAACCGTTGAAATCACTTTAATTTATAACTGTACTTTAACTGCCACAAGGGCACATGCGAGGGGGGAGGCCTGCCTCTCTAAAGTAGTGGCCAGTTTTTAACGACTGGGAGACTGTTCGGTTTGAAAGAACGGTGGGTAAGGTAATTTAGGAAGGTAAGTGAAATACAAAAAGACACATTCCTTCTTACTGGCTATCTTTCAAAAGTAAAGATAGAGTTTGAGGGAGTTAGAGCAATAAATTTTGAGAGCAGTTTTGGGTTGGGTTTTTTTTTTTCCGTTCACCAGTAGAGATGCTGAAGACCCCTTCCTCACACAACTCTGTGTTAGTTCGGATGCTCTATCGCAACCACAAACCGGCGGGCGGATATCTAATCCACCCATTGTCACATCTCGAGGAGTCCTTTCTAACAGCATCATAGCTTGCAAACACACTGCACACCCCCAGATGCACTCACAGGTGTATCCATATTTAGAGAATCAGTGTGGCTAGTGGAAACAGCACAGGCCTGGCAATGAGAGGAACCGGGTTCCTCTCGTGACTCTGCCACTGACCTGCTGTGTGACCTTAACTTCTCCGTGCTTCAGTTCCCTCATCAGTAAAATGGGGATTCAATCCCTGTTCTCCCTTCTACTGTGGGCCCCATGTGATTGATTATCTAGTATCTATCCCAGGGTTTAGTTCAGTGCTTGGAACATAGTAAGCATTTAAATCAATACATTGTATCTCTATATCCAGTCTAACCTGTCCTTTTCCAAGAGCAAATGTGTTGCTAGTTTCCCTGCCCCACTTAAAAAGGACAATTAAATCCACATTTACAATAGAAGAATTTTTTGGCAGGCCTCTTCCTGACGCTTATAATCCCAGTTCTCTCTGGAGCCGTGCGTTTATGGGTGGGGATCCGGGTTTGATTTGCCTCGCCTCGGCTTTGTGTGGCAGAATTCAGGATGAATAGTCCCGAAGGCTCAAATTGATGAAACATGAAAGGCCTTTGGAGGAGGTGGAAATGATGGTCAGGAGACAAACAGCTGGTCAGATTTTGTGCCTCTGGGAACCTGAGAGGGGAAGATTTTTCCCTTTCTATGTAGGAAAAAGTGCACTACTGATAGACTGTTCCATCAAAGACCTCTTTTGCTTACCTGCTGGTCCATCAGGACAGATGTTCCTGTTATTTTTTTTAATGGTATTTGTTAATCGCTTACTATATGCCAGGCACTGTACTAAGCACTGGGATAGATACAAGCTAATCAGGTTGGACACAGTCCACTTCCCACGTGGGGCTCACAGTCTTAATCTTCATTTTACAGATGAGGTAACTGAGGCCCAAACAAGTAAAGTGACGTGCCCAAGGTCACACAGCAGACAAATGGCAGAGCCGGTATTAGAACTCAGGTCCTTCTGACTCCCAGGCCATGTTGTGTCTCAGCTGATTCTGTATCTATTTCTTTTTGCTTAACTAAAAACCATTACACCCTTTTGATTTACTTTTTTTCTGCTAAAGAGATTCCAGCTAGAGATGACCTCCACTTCCTCCCTACGCATCCTCTTCCCCCAACCCCTAAAGACCTTCACAGAAGTGATTAGCTTCCCACATGCAGTGTCTCCCCACTCCAGGCCACACTTCACTCTGCTGTCTGGATTATTTTTCTGCAGAAACAGTCAGGCCATGTTTTCCCCCCTCCTCAAAAACCTCCAGTGGTTGCCCATCCACTTCTGCATCAAACAGAAACTCCTTACCATCAGCTTTAATGGCCTTGCTCCCTCCTACCTCACCTTGATACTCTCTTACTACAACGCATCCCGCACACCTCACTCCTCTAATGCCAGACTACTCACCATAACTCGATCTCCTCCATTTCACCACTGCCCACACCCTGCCTCTGGCCTACAACGTCCTCCCTCTTCATATCTGACAGACAATCACTCTCCCCACCTTCAAAACCTTACTGAAAGCACATCTCCTCCAAGAGGCCTTCCCTGACCAAGCCCTCATTTCCTCTCCTCCCACTCCCTTCTGCGTCACTCTCACACTTGGATTTGCACCCTTTTTTCACCCCTCCCTCAGCCCCAAAGCACTTCTGTACATATCTGTAATTTATTTAATGTTAAAGTCTGTCTCCCCCTCTAGGCTGTGAGCTTGTTGTGGGCAAGGAACGGGTCTACCAACTCTTTAGCCGAGTATAAAATATGCTTTATGGTGGGCATTGGCAACCACCACCCCCTGTGCCAGTGTGGTGGGGGAGAAGTGGCACCTTACCATGTTGTACTCTCCCAAACGCTTAGTACAGTGTTCTGCACACAGTAAGTGCTCACTAAATAGCGTTGATTGGCCTGAAGTGGGGCTTACACTGGCCTGGCCCTGGGGCACAAAAGAGTTTCCAAGTTGGGCAAACTGTATTTGGCGGGGAGGGGGTGGGAAATCTCTGTGTTTTGGCCCAATCCGGATCTACTTTGCATCCACCTACAGCCAGGCTGGTCTTGGCTTAAGCAGTTATCATGTTGAAGTTTTTGAATTGGTCGCTTTTAAAACTGCCTCCTCACTCACTTCCTTCTCACCCACATCCTCTTAAACGGCCCCCATCCAAGGAGCAGACTGGGGTCAGGAAGTTGATCATTGAGAGAGGATCAGGAAACTGCAGACCTTGTTGAGTTCCTGATAGTCCTTAGGCCACTCTTCCATGTTCTACTAAAGAAACATCCCTCACTGTCAGCTAGGATGATCCTCAGAGAGATAGGGTGTTTGCTCTGAGCTGCAGTTTCTCCAAGGTTTCCAAGAGGGGAATGAACAACTCAGGAAAGAGCAGGATTGTGGGTGGGACTCTGGGCCGGTATTCTTGAAAGAAAAACACTGGATGTCAGATGTGCCAATTTTGGCCTCGGGCTCGTTGCCGTGCTGTTTTCTTAGAGAAGAGAAATCTTTTGAAAGTCAGGTGAAGTTTATCCACGTCCCCCAAATAAACACTGATGGTGCTTCGATTGGCATTCTTTATTCACCCCTCCCTCAGCCCCACAGCACTTACGTACGTACCTGAAAATTATTTATATTAATATCTGTGTCGCCTTCTGGGCTGCAAACTCTCTTTTGGCAGGGAATATCTCTCCTAACTCTGTTTTAGTGTGCTCTCTCAAGCACTTAGTACAGTGCTCCGCACACATATAAGCGACCAATAAATACAGTTGATTGAATTTTTGATTGCTTGAATAGTATCCTGGAAAAGAGAACTAATAGGACTTTAAAAGCAAAATGGAGTGGGCCAGAGAAGCAGAGCTTTCTTAAATACTCTAAAAAATTTTTGGGGTGGGCGGTAATTAAAAGAATAATAATTAAAAAATTCCAAACAATGGACTGTGGCTAGAAAACATAATAAAAGTAGTTGGGGAGGCACTTCCTGAATTTCTGTGAAACAGTTCAGGCTCATTTGACATTAAAATTGTAACTATGCAGATTTAAGATGCTATTAATCTGCTAGCCAGTAGCAATGGTCTTGTAAGGGTCTAATACCTTAAATTGCAGTTATCCTTGACTGCAAAGTCAAACAATAGGAAAAAAAAAACCCAACTTCTCACTTCTGGGTTTTAGATGTTTCATCAGTAGAAAAGGAATCCTGTAGGCCGATAAGCATACAATTGACCAAAATAAAAATAGAAGACTGGACGTCATTCTCACCACATTTGTGGCATAACTGTCTGTCATCTGTGACTCAATGATACACACAAGTGTGTGCAGAGCACTTCAAGGAAGTGATGAATTTGATATTACTAGAATGCTGCCTTGAAGGCCTTCCACGATTAAGTCCTCTTTTCCCCAGCTCCCTCTCCCTTCCATGTCATCTACACACTTGGATTTGTGCCTTTTGGAAATTTGATATTTGCCCCTCCCTCAGCCCCACAGCACTTATGTTCATATCTATAAAGTATTTATATTAGTACCTGTCTCCCCCTCTAGATTGTAAGTTTGTTCTGGGCAGGGAACTTTACCAACCCACTTATATCGTACTCTCCCTAGTGCTTAGTACAGTGCTCTGCACACAGTAAATGTTCAATAAATAGCATTGAGTGGAGCGGTGAAAGTATTCATAGCATTCCAGCACAGCCGCTTGTCTGCTGTGTGACCTTGGACTCCAACACAACTTCTCTGTGCCTGTTTCCCATCTGTAAAATGGGGATTAAAACTGTGAGCCCTATGTGGGAGACCGAATGTGTCCAACCTGATTATCATATTTTTTTAAGCTATTTGTTTTACTTACGCTATGCCAGGCACTGTACTAGACCCTGGGGTAGATACAGGCATATCAGTTTGAACAGTCCCTGTCCCACATGGGGCTCACAGTCTTATTCCCCATTTTATAGATAAGATATCTGAGGCACAGAGAAGTTAATTGACTTGTTAAATTCCGTGGCTGATCAGGGATTAGAATCCAGGTCCTTTCGACTCCCAGGCTCGTGCTCTAACCATTAGACCACACTGCTTCTCTTGTATCTTGTATCTACCCCAGCACTTAGCACAGCACATAGTAAGCACTTAACAAATACCCCCCCTTTTTTTAAAGAGGGTGGGGTTTTCATCATAAGCCCCAGAGAGCAGAGACAAGTGGGAGAGAATTCCTCAATCAATCAGTGGTATTTATTGAGCACTTACTGTTTGCAGAGCACTGTACTAAGTTCTTGGGAGAGTACCAAACGACAGAGTCGGTAGACAACATTCCTTGCCCACAACGAACTATCAGTCTAGAGGAGACAGACATAAATGTAAATAAGTAAAATATGGATATAAATGTTATGGGGCTGAGGGAGGGGGAAATAAAGGGAACAAAATTCTTCCCCATAAACTGAGAGCCCTAAGTAATCGTGTACCTCCCCCATGCAACCAATGGCATTTATTGAGTACTTCCTCTGTGCAGAGCAATGAACTAAGCGCTTGGGAGAGTACACTATAATAGAGTTGGTAAACCCCTTCCCTGCCCTGAAAGAGCATATAGTTTTGAGGGGATGACAGACATTCCCCAGCACTTAGTACAGTGCTTGGCGCAAAGTAAGCATTTAATAAGTGCCCCAGTTATTTCATTCATTCATTGAATTGTATTTATTGAGAGCTTAGTGTGTGCAAAGCACTGTATTAAGCACTTGGAAGACTACGATACAACAATAAACAGACACAAATTCTTAATAATAAAATATGGTATTATGGTATTTGTTAAGCACTTACTATGTGCCAGGCACTGTACTAAGCCCTGGGATAGATACAAGCAAATGGAGTTGGACACAGTCCCTGACCCATGTGGGGCTCACGGTTCTAATCTCCATTTTACAGATGAGGTAACTGAGGCACAGAGAAGTAAAGTGACTTGCCCAGGGTGACATAGCAGTCAAGTGGCGGAGCTGGGATTAGGACCCATGACCTTCAGATTCTCAGGCCTGTGCTCTATCCACCATACTATGCTACTGCTTCTTATCCTTATTAGTGGATGCAGTTGTTGCACCCCAGTAAAAAGAGCAGAGAGTGTAGTGCAGTGCACAACCCTCGACAGTGGACCTTACGATCAGGTGGAACAAGACCGTGCCCAGTGTGATGAAAGCAGTTGTCCCCGACAATCAGAAAACTCGCGATGCATGAAATAGGTAGCTGCTTCCCAATGGGCCTACTCTGCTAGATAATTAGCCGTGGTTCCCCCTGCCCTCCCGCACTCTAATTTGCTCAAGTAAGCCCCCTCCCAGGGTAGATTAACTAATGCAAATCAGAGCAGAGTCTCATTACCTTGTTGCCTAAACAAATGATTCCTTAGCAGCAGGGCCATAGGAGTTAACCCTTAATAATAATAATGACATTTATTAAGCGCTTACTATGTGGCAAAGCACTGTTCTAAGCGCTGGGGAGGTTACAAGGCAATCAGGTTGTCCCACAGGGGGCTCACAGTGTTAATCCCCATTTTACAGATGAGGTAACTGAGGCACAGAGAAGTTAAGTGACTTGACCAAAGTCACACAGCTGACAATTGGCAGAGCCGGGATTTGAACCCATGACCTCTGACTCCAAAGCCCGTGCTCTTTCCACTGAGCCACGCTGCTTCGCTCTGCAGACTCCTGCTCCAACATCACACAAAACCCCAGTGTTTCCCACCCCCATAAGGGTTTTCTCTGGAGGGGCAAAAACTTAAGACCAATCAATGCCTGCCAAATCCAACTGAGCCAGAGTCAGCTACTGGGTTGGGAGAAAGAGCACTTTAGTGAACGCTTACTATGTGCGGAGCACTGTACTAAGTGCTTGGGAGAGTATAATGCAACAGAACTGGCACACAAGTTACCTGCCCACAGTGATCTTACAGTTCAGAGGGGGAGGTAGACATTTATATAAATAATTTATAATATGTAATTTAAAGATATGTACCCAAATGCTTGGGGGGGGGGGGGGGTCGAGGGTGGGACAAATAGCAAATGAACAGAGGTCACACAAATAAATCCATGTGAGGTCATCCAGGAATTTATAACTTTTCAAAGGAACTAGATTGTTAGGTTTTTTAAATTTAATCTGAAATTTTGAGTTTTCACTATTAGTAACTTAATTGAGGAGACTGAGTGACAGGGGAGTCAGATCTGGGTTCAAATCTCAGCCCTGCCCCTGGCTTCACTTAGTCTCTCCGAGTTTCAGTGTTCTCCTCCGTTAAATTGGTGGTAAAAATAGATTGCAAGGCCCCCGGGGAGATAAGGACTGTGGTCTATGTGATAGCCTTGTATCTACACCAACCTTTAGCATATAATAAGCACTCAAGTACTGTAATTAATTGCCTATTGAGAAGCAGCATGGCCTAGGGCCCGGGACTCTAGAGGACGTAGGTTCTAATCCCTGTTCCTTCAATTGCCCTGCTAATCGCTTGCTGCATGACCTTAGTCAAGTCATTTAACTTCTGTGCCTCTCTTTCCTCTACTGTAAATTGGGATTCAACACCTTTGCTCCCTCCTACTTAAGGCTTTGAGCCCCCAAGCGGGACAGGGACTGTGTCCAACCTGATTAACTTGTACCTACCCAAGCACTTAGAACAGTGTTTGACACATAGTAAGCGCTTAACAAATACCATTAAAAAAAAAAAAACATTGCAAACTGAAGTTGTGTTTATATTCTCATTCGGCTAGGGGTGTCTAGGCAGATGGTGCTTTTTAAAGAACGCTCTCAATTCGTAGTGTTTTCTAGATTGTGAGTACTAGAATAATTCCAGATGAAGAGCCGTCTTCCTTAACTGTTACCTCTTTTAGTTAACAACCTGAGGACCTGTTAATTGAAAAGCAGCCCAGAATCTGACAGAGCTCTAGGGGTAAGAAAGTGGCAGAGGTGTCTTTTCAAGAGCCAGTAGAAGGTTTTCCTGAGAGTCTGAAAGCAGCTGCTGCCTGACTTGGGTGTCGTGTCACCTTTTGAATATTGCCTCTCGGGAGTCATTTAACTTGAAATAACCAAGTCCAGCACCTTCCTTCCCTCTGAAAAGCGTAGAAGTCTTCTCTCTCTCCTTCTTCCCTTTCTCCTCTTCCTTTCCTTTTCCTCTTCTTCCCTTTCCCTGCCTCTTTTCCTCCCTCCCTGATAGCAGCAGTTAGATTGTTATGGGCAGTTTATATGTCTGGTTACTGTTCTACTGTACTCTCCCAAGCGCTTAGTACAGTGCTCTGCACACAGTAATTGCTCAATAAATATGATTGATAGTTATTAGGAAACATCCACCCAAGACAATGACCTCATTTCACTGCAGAGTACGCAGCGATGATGTAATATGTCCCTGGGGTCTGGAGGGACATCAGTTGTGTGAATGACTTTTTCACATAACAGCTCCAAGTTTCATTTTGGCACTCTTCTGCACCAAAAGGTTGCCAATCCCTCTCTCCCTTGTAAAGAAACAGTATGGCCCAGTGGGTAGAGCATGGACCTCAGAATCAGAAGGACCTGGGTTCTAACCCTGGCTCCACCACGTCTACTGTGTGACCTTGGGCAAGTCACTTCATTTCTCTGTGCCTCAATTACCTCATCTGTAAAATGGGGGAAAAGTGGGACAGGGACTGTGTCCATCCCGATTACCTTGTATTTAGCCCAGCAGTTAAAGCGTCTGGCACAGAGTATGTGCTTAAAAAATACCATCAACAAATATAAAAGGTAAGGCAGAGAATGTCACATTGAAGTGCAATGTAGAGAGGGATGAGAATTTAGGGAATATTGTGGGGGTAGATAGTGGGATGTTTTGTGAGGGCTTAGAGTCTTTCAGCCAACTTTTCCAGTTTTATTTAAACATTGTTGAAAAGAAAAGTCATGTAAAAATTTTCCTGCATCTTGTTTCTATTGTGTTTTAAGCAATTTGTAGTACAGTGCCTGGCACATAGTAAAGTGCTTAATAAATACCGTAATAATTATTATTACTGAATAAAGTTTGTGAAGCATGCCTGAGCATGAGAGTGGGGTCAAGGGATATTTCAGGATTTACTTTGCAAGTATGAAAAGATTGCAAAACTCCAATTCCCAAGTAAATGTTTATCCAGTTTCTCCTATCAGCTCCAATCAATCAGTGGCATTTATTGACCGCTTACTGGGTGTAGAGGACTGTACTAAACATTTGGGAAGGTAAAATATAATAGAGTTGGTAAACGGAATCCAATCGATCAATGGTGTTTGAGCGCTTGTGTGCAGAGCCCTGAACTAAGCACTTGGGAGAGTACAATGCATCAGACACATTGGAGAAGCAGTGAGGCCTAGTGGAATGAGCATGGGTTTGGAGTCAGAAGGACCTGGGTTCTAATTTGGGCTCTGCCACTTGTCTGCTGTGACACCCTGGACGAGTCACTTAACTACTCCGTGCCTCAGTTACCTCATCTGTAAAATGGGGGTTAAGGCTGGGAGCCCCAAGCAGGATAGAGACTATGTCCAACCTGATTAGCTTGTATCCACCCCAGCACTTAATATAGTGCCTGTCACATAGTGAGTGCCTAGCAAAAATATCAAAACCCCCACAATCCCTACACACAGTGAACTCACAGTCTAGAGGGGGAGGCACATTAACAGAAATAATTTATAGACATGTACATAAGGGCTGGGGTGTTGAGGGTGGGATTAATGTGCTCAAAGATTACAGATCCAAGTGCATAGATGATGCAGAAGGAAGAGGGAGATGGAGAAAAGTGGGCTTAATTGGGGACGACCTCTTGGAGGAGATGCGATCTTAATAAGGCTTTGAAGTGGGGAGAATGGTGGTCTGGCATATGTGGAGAGGGAGGGAGCTCCAGGCTCCAGGGAAGATGAGGGGAAGGGGTTGGAGGTGAGAGATTTGAAATCGGGGCACAGTGAACAAACTCTGTTTAGAAGGAGCTTACAATCTATAGGGGGAGACGTATTAAAATAAATTACAGATAAGGGAAAGAGTATAAGGATATATACATAAATGAGGGGGGACTGGGCTGTGTGTCAAAGGGACTAAGGGGTACATAGCCAAGCACATAGTTGATGCAGAGAGGAGGTTGGATAAGGGAAATGAGGGCTTAGGTTGGAAAGGCCTCTTGGAAGAGATGGGATCTGAGGAGGGTTTTTGAAGGTGGGGAGAGCGGTGATCTGTCAGATATGAAGGGGGGACGGAGTTCCAGCCCAAGGAAGGACATAGGTTAGCAGTCAGTAGTGAGATAAACATGATGGAGGTGCAGAAAGTAGGTTGGCGTTAGAGGAGCGAAGTGTGCGGATTGGGTTGTAGTAGGAGATTGGTGAGGCTAGGTAGGAGGGAGAGAGCTAATTGAGTGACTGGATGCTGATAGTGAGGAGTTTCTGTTTGATGCGGAAGTGGATGGGCAACCACTGGAGGAGGTTCTTGAAGAGAGGGGAGAAGTAGCTGAATGTTTTTTTTTTCCGAATAATGATCTTGCCAGCAGAGTGACGTATGGCCTGGAGAAAGGAGAAACAGGAAGGAGGGAGCTCAGCAAAGGGGGCTGATGCAGTAGTCAAGGCAGGAAATGAGGGCTTGGATCAACGTGGTAGTATTTTGGATGGGGAGGAAAGGGTAGATTCTAGAGGTATTTTGAAGCAGGGTGGCTTAGCGGAAAGAGCAAAGGCCTGGCAGTTAGAGGACCAGAGTTCTAATCCCAGCTCCGCCACTTACCTGCTGTGTGGCCTTGGGCAAATCACTTCACTTCTCTATTCCTCAGTTCCCTTACCTGCAAAATGAGGGTTCAATATCCGTCCTCCCTCCAACTTAGATTGCGAGGCCCATATGGGACCTGATGATTTTGTATCTACACCAGCGCTTATTAGAGTGTTTGGCACATAGTAAGCGGATAACAAATACCACAATTATTATTAATTGTTAAGGTAAAATTGACAGGATTTTGTGGTGGATTAAATGTGCGGGTTAAATGACAGCGATGAGTTGAGAACAGCGCCAAGGTTATGGGCTTGTGAGACACTTTACAGATGAGGTAACTGTGGCACAGAGAAATGAATTGACTTGCCCAAGGTCACACAGCAGACAAACGGCAGAGCCAGGATTAGAATCCAGGTCCTTCTGAGTCCCAGGTCTGTGCTCTATCCCCTAGGCCACCCTGCTTTCCTGAGAAGCAGCAGCAACAGTCCCAACCTGGCCCCCCTTAGCAACCCCAGACACCTCGGTATTGTCACCAGAGAGGAGCTATTCTCCAACAGTCTGGCTTCTGTTGGTCTCTTTTGCCCCCTTGACCCCTGTCAAACCTCTCTCACCCCCCACTCTTTTCCCTCCTATGTATTGAGCATCATCGTCACCATCAATCGTATTTGCTGATCACTTACTACGTGCAGGGCACTGTACTAAGCGCTTGGGAGTGTACAACACAACAGTTGGTAGACACATTCCCATCCCACAGCGAGCTTATAGTCTAGAGGGAGAGCATCAGAGTGCTGGACTAATCAATCCATCAGTCAGTGGTATTTATTGAGGACGTACTATGTGCAGAGCACTGTAATAAGCACTTGGGAGAGGACAATACAACAGAGTTAGCAGACACATTCCCTGCTCTGGAGGAACTTACAGTCCTGGTGGGGGGAGACAGACATTAATGTAAATAAATAAGTAGATTCTGAAGGGAAAAATACTCCCTCTTCCTTCTCCTCTATTCCGGATTCTTGCCTCATCCCTGAGAAAGTCACATTTGACTTTCCTCGCCCGGCAGCCCCTCCCCCACGCATACTGACTTAGTTTTGTGCTGCCCTTTGGGATCAAAGCCATTATCTAATGTAGTTAAGCTAGGCCTGCTAAGAATGCTAAATAAATCATGTTGTGCGTTTGGGGTTCCTAGAGAGGAAGTGCTCCAGTTTTTCACATCACCTTCACCCATCTCCCATGTTGGTGCCATGGGGAAGGGATTGGATCCAGGCCCCGGTGGGGAAGCAAAGACCTTGAGCGGAGTTCCGAAGCGACTCACCCAAACCTGTGGTCTGCCTGCCCGCTAAAGAGATTTCAAGTTCAAACCACTCTGGGTTTTGATTTTGTTGGCCGCAATGTCCGTTGGAAAACCGGTTGATCTGTATCGTAGTTTGGTTAACGCGGGCTCTCGAACAAATGTGTGGTCCTTTCCCTTGCCAAGTCTGGGCCGTTAAGTCCCGAGGAAGGTGTATATTCTCTCTGTCTCTGTTGCTCCTTCCCACTTTCTTCAGAAGCATTTTGGAGGGAAGCGTTGTTGTCTAGTGGATAGAGCACAGGACTGGGAGTCAGAGGCCCTGGATTCTAATCCGGCGTCTGCTCTCTGTGACCTTGGGCAAATCACTTCACTTCTCTGTGCCTCAGCTCCCTCATCTGCAAAAGGGGATTCAAGGCCTTGTTTGTTTTTTAATTATTATCGTTATTTTTTCAGGGTATTTGTTAAGTGTTTATTATGTGCCAGGCTGGGGTAGTTATAAACTAATCAGGTTAGACACAGTCCAACTTATTCGACCTCCTCCATAGACTCTGAGCCCCACTTGGGACCTGATGATCTTGTCTTTTCCCCAGCACTTAGTTCAGTGCTTGGCACATAGTAAGCACTTAACAAATACCACAATTTAGTAAACTGGAGAAGTGTGCAAACATTGTTTTTAGGTGATTTAGTGTCTCTGCACAGAAACATTTTCAGCCTTTCAAGGAGTCCCTGAGCAGCAGCAGCCACAGGTCCCAGTTAGCGTTGGCTTGCTACAGTGCCTATCCATCCTTGCCCAGCAAAGAAATGCCAGCTTTGGTCCCTTTACCCAGATAATAATAATAATTGTGGCATTTGTTAAGCGCTTACTCTGTGCCAGGCATTGTACTAAGCGCAGGGTAGGTACAGGCAAATCGGGTTGGACAAAGTCCCTGCCCCATGTGGGGCTCACGGTCTTAATCCCCATTTTACAGATGAGGTAAATGAGTCCAGAGAAGTGAAATGACTCACCCAGTAGACCAGTAGAGGAGCCAGGATAGAACCCAGATCCTTCTGACTCGCAGGCCAGTGATCTTTCCGCTATGCAGATCGCTGGCAGACTCCTCCTGTTTATTACACCCATCAAATCAAAGCTCAGTTTCTCTCGTTGGATTTAGCTGCACATGGGAATAATGCAACCTAGCTCCAGTTTCGCCAGAAGGCAAGAGAAATATTTTCAAACTCTTAAAGCGCTGGATACCGACTTGCACCAGATTTCAGGCAGTAGGAAATTGTTTGCAGGAAGCCGCTTAGACCTTTGGCAGGCTGATCAATAAACCATATGATCCATTGATTTCAGTTTGTAAATACAGAGCTAGCCTCTGGTTTTTTTGTTCTGCCCAATATGTCTTTTTGAAGAGGCAACTCCGATTTTCCTTCTAACAGATGCTGAATTTATTTAAAGCATCCATTTTATAGCCCTTAAGTGAAACTTCTACTCCAGAGGAGAAAAAAAAAATCAAAGCAGGCTGTTTTGTACCAAGCTAATAAATCAGAGGTGAAAATAGAATGGATCGGAAGTGGATATTTGCTGTACTGGTCACTGTATTTTATCAGGCAGCTCCTTATGGCTTTGAGAGCAGATCCAACAGGAAAGTTTTTTTTAATTTTTCTAATTTGATTAAGGAGATTGCCTCACTGTTCTAGCTGCCCCCCCACACCACACACACACATGCACTCTTTGTACATCAAATTTACCTTCCATATTTGGTCCCGTTTGTCTTGCCTTGGCTTGTCTCCTTAGAAAGTTCATGTCTCCTCAGACACGAGCAGCTTGTTCTCTGTCCTGACCTTTCTTTTTTTTTTTCTGGTATTTGTTAGGCACTTACTATGTGTAAGGCACTGTATTAAGTGCAGGTGTCAATTTTGTCAGTTTGGATACAGTCCCTGACCCACATGGGGCTTACTCTCATAATCCCTATTTTACAGATGAGGGAATCGAGTCACAGGGAAGTGAAGCTACTTGCCCAAGATCACACACAGCAGACAAGTGGGAGCAGGGATTAGAACCCAGGTCCTCCGACTCCCAAGCCTGGGCTCCATCCACTAGGCCATACTGTTTCCCCACCTGACCTTGAGTTCTCCCTTTGGCTTTGTGAATACATCCATTCTGGAGTAGTCTTCTGGGGAATGTCTAAAAACCCATGCTTGTGCTTGGATGTGCAATCCACATCAGCCTTTATCAAATAGAAAGACCTTTCAATTTAAATACAGTGCCTGGCACGTAGTAAGTGCTTAAATACAATTAAAAAAGAAGACAGTGAAGAAGAGTAGACCAGGGCTGGGTGATGCCAGAGTGACAGATGGGCAAGAGGGTAGCAGGGTTGAATTTAGCAGAAAGGGCAGGGTAGAAGGTTTGGACCATATCCTCCAGGGTAGATGTTTTGGGGGGTTCAGGAGAGATGTAATAACTTGGGGCCGGGCAGGATGAGGGAGGAGTGGAGGTGGGGAAGGTCCAGGAATAGAAGTCTCACAGAAGCAAAGGCAGTGTTGGAGGGGGAAGGGATGTGGCTTCAAGTGGCAGAGAGTGGAATTCAGAGTTGGCGGTGGAGGGAGGCCGGAGTTTGGGAAACCTGAGGTGGCGAAGCTTCCAACAACCACGAGGCCCAGGAGATGGCCATTAAGGCGTGTGATCTTCTGCCGATCCAGAAATTCAGGCTCAATTGCTCCCCAAAAGTCGACCAAAAAATTTCCTAATGGTGCGTTCATTTTCTTATTGAGCATGTCATCTGATCAAAATTGTGGAATGTGTCAAGCAGCACTTTTATCTAGATTGACAGTCCTGCGCCCAAATCATTCCCTGCGCAGCAGACAAGAGCTGTTTCCAGAGCAGGGCAAACATTTGGGACCATCGAAATGTAAAGCGTTTTGAATCAATCAGTCCATCAGTGGTATTTATTGAGTGCTTGAGAGTAAGCTACAACAGAGTTAATAGGCAGGTGTCCTGCCCACAAGGAGCTCAGCAGTCTAGAACGGGAGAAAGACATCATTATAAATCAACAGGGAATCTTTGAAATCCAAAGGCTCAAGAGCCCATTTCTCCCTCCAGTCCAGTTTAGTAGGGAAACTGACCCAAGAGGGTGGGGGAGATTGCTAGCAAATAAAATCCAAGCATTCTGATTTTCAGCTCTGTCTTCAAATCATATGGTTCTGGGCAATGTTCTTGGGCTTGCCTATTTTCAGGCGCATAAAGCTCTGAGATTTAGGAACCAGAGTTTTCATTAGCTCCACTGGGAAGGGGCCTGAGGTAAAATCCTTTGAAGGGTGCTTCTGCTAAAACACAATTGGTATTGGACAGTGAGAATGAATGAGTACAATGAGACCACAGCAGATTGAAAGGGGACTAAAATGTAGATGTTGAACCAGAAGAAAATGCCTTCATCTGACTAGGAAATCTATCAAGGAGTGGAAGGATGGGAGGAATTGGGATTAAAATCTCAGAGGAGTTATTCCCTTTGGGATGTTTTAATCCTGCTCCTGAAAATGGGGATTCAGTATAGAGCTTAGTGCTTTCTGTGGTGCTTCACACAAAGTAAGCACTTAACTAATGCCATAATTATTATTAAAATCTGTTCTACCTTCTACTTTGATTGTGAGCCCCATGTGGAACGAGGGTTGCATCTGACCCGATTATCCTGTATCTAGAGCTTAACAAACACCCAATCATTATCTTTATTCCTTAAAATGGAAAGGGACAACATTAACTAAATCCCATTTTAGACCAAGCATGCTAGGAGGAGAATCAGGACCCCACACATTTAGGTATACTGTAGGTCAAATCGTGTCCCCCTCAGAAGTAGAAAATTCCCTCTTTATTTCTTCACTTTGACATTGTTGAAATAAAGTCTATTTTAAGATGTGGACTTAAGAATTGTGGTATTTAGTGTTTACCATAGAAACAGTCTCTGTCTCTCAAGGGACTCACAGGTAAGAGGGAGACTAGATATTGAATCCCCAATTTAGAGATGAGGAAATTGAGGCCCAGAGAAGTTGTGGCTTGCCCAGGGTCACACAGCCGAGACATGGCAGAGTCAGGATTAGTCCTGTGACTCCCAGACGGGTGCACTTTCCACTAGGCCACAGTCTCTCCAGGGGTATGTTTGTTTGTTTCTCGTTTTTTTTCTTTGTAATATTACTTAAGGCCTTCTTACACGCCAGGCACTGTAATTAGCACTGGGGTAGGATTCAAGCTGATCAGGTTGGACATGGACAAAATCCATGTCCTGTATTAGGGCTCACAGTCTTAATCCCCATTTTACAGATGAGCAAATTGAAGCACAGAGAAGTGAAGAGATTGGGCCAGGGTCACACAGCAGACAAGCGGTGGAGCTGGGATTAGAACCCAGGTCCTCCGACTCCCAGGCCTGGGCTCTTTCTGTGAAGCCGCTGTCTCTCCAGAGGTACGTTAGCAGCAGGTATACAGAGGAAAGGCCATTGGATCAAAAAGTTTTCCTCAGCATGTTATACAGTGGTGCAATCCCCTTGGACTAATGGGATAGCTCGTGGCTCAGTGGAAAGAGCCCGGGCTTTGGAGTCAGAGGTCATGGGTTCAAATCCCAGCTCCGCCACTTGTCAGCTGTGTGACTTTGGGTAAGGCACTTAACTTCTCTGGGCCTCAGTTACCTCATCTGTAAAATGGGGATTAAAACTGTGAGCCCCCCGTGGGACAACCTGATCACCTTGTAACCTCCCCAACGCTTAGAACCGTGCTTTGCACATAGTAAGTGCTTAATAAATGCCATTATTATTATTATTATTATTATTATTATTATAGCTATAGGCACTCCAGTGGCCTGTGAGCAGTGTATAAGAAGCCAAAGCAGAACTAAGCACTTCAGACAGTGCTCTAAAAACAGTAAGCACTCTATAAATACCATTGATTGAATGAAGATGTGCAGGCATCATGGGTCAATCTGACAATTTCCCCATTATGACTTTAAGGCTATTATACAGGAGTTTTGTAACCGGAGCTCTCTTTGTGTTACAGGCTACCAGAGCCTTATTGATAGTGATAATAATTGTGGTATTTGTTAAGTGCTTACTGTGTACCACGCACTGTTCTAAGCGCTGGGTAGATATAAGGTAATTGGGTTACATACATTCCCTGTCCCATGTGGGATTCACGGTTTTAATCTCCATTTCAAAGATGAGGGAACTGAGGCCCAGAGAAGTGAAGTGATTTGTCCAAAGTCACACAGCAGGCAAGTAGTGGATCTGGGATTATATCCCCAGGTCCTTCTGACTTCCAGGCTGGGGCTCTATCCACCAGGCCAGGCCTTGGGGTCAGGAGGCCTCCTGTGTAGGGTGCAGGTGAACCCCACAATCCAACTAGGTGGTGGTCCCCAAAATTGTGATGTGTTTTCCTTTAGACTTTTTCCCAAGCGCTTGAATTCAGTTCTGTGCACAAAGTAAGCGCTTAATAAATACCATTTATTGAGAGTGTTATAAATTAGGATCTCTTCCAGACCAGTCCCGACAAGATGGCAGAGCACTGAGTCAGGAAACGAGAGAAGCAGCATAGTTTACTGAAGAGGGCACAAGGGTGGCATCAAGAGACCTAGTTTCTAATCCTGGCTTTGCCACACAGGAGCTGTATGACCCTGGGCCAAGTTGCTTAACCTCTCTAAGCCTCTAAATCTGTAAAATGGGGATGAGACATGTTCTCTCTCCCTCTTAGGCTGTGAGCTCCATGTAGCTAAAGGACTGTTTAAAACCTCTCCCAGCATTTGGCACATAGTAAGCCCAACTACAAATACTACAATTATTGCTACTATTAATCACATTTATTGAGCACTTGCTGTGTGCCAAGCACTGTACTAAGCATTTGGGAGAGTACAGTATAACAATATAACTGACACATTCCCTGTCCATGACAAGCTTACAGTCTAGGGGACTGTAAGCTTCTTAGTGGTAGTAGTAGTGGAGTTGCTGGTGGTTATAGTAATAGTAGTAGTAGTATAGATTACACTGAATTCCCCGTATCCCACCCTCTCCCACTCTCCTGTGTTCTCTGCACCTTTTCTGCTGCCCACCCAAAGCCCCAGAAAGCAGACCAGGACCTAATTGGATTCAGGGGGTGAAGATGGAGGCCTTTGGGGAGGAGGAGAGAGGACTGGTGTCCACCATCCCACTGAAGAGCGGCCCAGAGTCAGGGGGGTGGTTGGAGGAGGGAGGCCAGCAAATGCACAGTTGGATCCTTCTCTCATCACGGTGGACGGAATTCAAACAGGGCTCACACTGTGGGAAGAACGTTCTCGGTTTCCTGAATGATGAGTTGGCCAGAAGGCCGAGATAAAACATAACGTATGACAGAGACGAGGAGACTGTAAGAGGGAATCGACAGTAATAATTGTGGTATTTGTTAAGAGCTTACTGTGTGTCAGGCACTCTACTAAGTACAGGGGTAGATACAAGCAAATCAGGTTGGATGCAGTCCCTGTCCCATGAGGGTCTCACAGTCCCAGTTCTCATTTTACAGATGAGTTAACTGAGTCCCAGAGAAGTGAAGTGCCTTACCCAAGGTCACACAGCAGACAAGTAGCAGAGCTGGGATTAGAACCAATACCTTCTGACTCTCAGGCCTGTGCTCTATCCACAAGGTCATGCTTCTTCTGTCTCCCCCCTTATATACATTCTCTCAAATACACACATTGGCACATTCACACACACATGCACCTCCTACCCATTGTGCACCCTAAAATATCTTGCATCTGTCCCATTTCCCAATGACTCCCATACAACTTTCTCTAGCCTCAGGAGGACCGGTTTCTTAGCAGGGCTTGTAGCAAGTAGGCATGGCTTAGTGGATAGAGCATGGGCCTGAGAATCAGAAGGACCTGGGTTCTAATCCTGTCTCTATCACATGCCTATTATGTGTCCTTGGGCAAGTCACTTAACTTCCCTGGGCCTCAGTTACCTCATCTGTAAAATGGGGATTGAGGCTGTGAGCCCCATGTGGGACAGGGACTTTGTCCAGCCTGATTAACTTGTATCTATTCCAGCGCTTAGAACAGTGTTTGGCAAATAGTAAGCACTTAACAAGTACTATAATTATTAATAGGCTCTTACAGACCCCAAATCAACCAGAAGCCTGTTTTGAAATGAAAATGGATATCATCATGCTTCTCAGCCCACATCTCGATGAAAACCGAGCCCGAATGCCAGTCAGTCATTCGTTCATTCAGCTGTATTTTTTGAGAGCTTACTATGTGCAGAGCACTGTGCTAAGTGCTTGAGAGAGTACAATACAACAATAGACATTCCCATTCCCTTTGACCCCATTTTTTTTTAAATGTGAAAAGCAACGTGGCCTAGTGGATAGAGCATGAGCCTGGGAGTCAGAAGCGCTTGGGTTCTAATCCCAGCTCTGCCCTTTATCTGCTATGTGACTCTGGGCAAGTCACTTCACTTCTCTGTAAAGTAAATCATTTTACTTTATCTGTAAAATGGGAATGAAGACTGGGAACTCCATGTAGGACACGGACTGTGTTCAACCTGATCTACCTCAGCACTTAAACAGGGCTTGGCACGTAATAAGTGCTTAACAAATACCATTAAAAAAAAAAGTGGGGCGCCTTTAAATGCAGCCTTTCTCCATCCTGGCCAACCCTAGAGTCATAGCAGGCTTTTACAGTGGTTTTTGGCTCCACAAAACAGAGCACAGCTCCTTATGGGCAGATAACATGTCTACCAACTTTGCTGTATTGTACTCTCCCAAATGCCTAGACCAGTGCTCTGCATGATTAAGCCCTCGGTATAATTGATTGATTAATTGATTGCTGACCTGTTCTTCCACTGTCCCAAATAGGAGTACTCTAATTGCTCCTGGGTTGTGTTCCAAGATTATTCACGTCTTCCTAATGGTTCTGATTTTTAAACCATCTCACCAAGAGGCCAGACAAATCCAAACGGAGTTATTTTCCCCCCACTCCTTTGAATTGTTGGTCTAGATAGAGCAGAGAGGGTGTTAAGGACCTGGGTTCTAGTTCCGGCTCTGCCACTTGTTTGTTCGGTGACCGCAGGCAAGTCACTTCACTTCTCTGTGCCTCCATTCCCTCATTTTTAAAATGGGGATAAGGACTGTGAGCCCCCTGTGGGACATGCATTGTGTCCAACCTGATTAGGGTGCATCTATCCCAGAGCTTAGTACAGTGCCTCACATGTAGTAAGTGCGTAACAAGTATCTCAAAAGAAAAAATGAGAGTAAGAGTGGAAATCCTTATGGGTGTGGCTTGGCCAGAGAGTAGGCTTTTATCTAGTAATCTCCTCTCAATCTGGTAGAAAAAGATTTGCAACAGGCATTTGGATGATGACTGTACATGTTCCAGTGAGAAGGTCTGTGGCTTAATGGAAAAAGCACGGAGCTGGGACTCAGAGGACCTAGGTTTTAATGCTGACTCTGTGTAGCCTTGGGCAATCACTCAACTTCTCTGGGCCTCAGTTTCCTCAGCTGTAAAATGGGGATTCAAATACCTGTTCTCCCTCCTGCTCATACCATGAGCCCCATGTGAGACAGGAACTGTGTCCAACCTAATTAACTTGTATCTACCCCAGCATTTAGAACAATGCTTGACTCAGAGTAAGCACTTAACAAATACCTCTTGAAAAAAAAAAGTATGTATTGCTTCTCCAAACTTGGGTTTGCTTAGCTTGGCCATAGCTAATCTTGTTCTCTCTTTCTGTTGTAGGGAGTGGGTTGCAATTTATCCTATTCATTCAATCATATTTATTGAGCGCTTACTGTATGCAGTGCATTGTACTATCCTAATTCTTGGGCTTTCAACTCTTCATCTCTCCACCCTCCCTCTGAGAAGAGATGACTTTCAGGGTTACAAGCCTGACTCTACATAATTGGTAAAGGATGGTGGGTTTTGCACATTTAGCTTCTGACAATGTAGATCAAGAATGGAGACTGAAATTCCAGGCTATGGAAATGATATATAGTCCCCAGATGGTCAGATTTTTTTCTTTTTTCCAGAACATAGCCAAAGATGGTTTCACATTTATTTTAAAATCCCCCGGGATTTTTCGGTCTTTATGGCATACACCTTGAATAGTCAGAAATACTTCAACTGATCTTGTGCTCTGAATTTTTTCTTCCCTCTTTAATAGATCTCACTGTGCTTTATCTCTTTTGAATGAGGTCATGGGCAAACTACAGTGTTAACCCTGCAGATCTGTTCATTATCTCCCGCACACCCTCAGGCAGAATAGAGAACCTGTGTCCAATAGAAAAAGCTAATTCAGACTCCATGGTGCTGTGAAAATGTTAAATTGTAAGAGGGATAAGATGTCTCTTCAGACACAAATAGTGCCCGACCAAATCGCAATTAATCAAAGGCATTTATTGAGTGCTTACTATGTGCAGTGTACTGTACTAAGCACTTGGGAGAGTGCAGTCCAATAGATTTAGCAGGCATGTTTCCTGCCCGTAACGGGCTTACAGTCTAGCAAGATAATACACACTTCTTTCCAAAGGCAAGGCCTTGCAAGAGGTTGTTTTGTTAGAAGCAAAACGGATTTTTCCCATCCCCTTGTGGTGCTCTGGAATAAGAACTTTCCAAATTGAACAATAATGATGGTATATGTTATGCACTTACTATGTGCCAGGCACTGTTCCAAGCGCTGGGGTAAATACACAATAATCAGGTTGGACACAGTTCCTGTCCCATATTGGACTCACAGTCTTAATCCCCATTTTACAGATGAGGGAACTGAGGCATAGAAAAGTGAAGTGACTTGCGCAAGGTCACACAGCAGACAAGTAGCAGAGCTGGGATTAGAACCCATGACCTTCTGAATCCCAGGCCTACGCTCTATGCACTAGGACCATGCTGCTGCCTCAGTGTTCCTCAAATCAGCTGGGGTAGCTGTTTAATTTGTGGCATTTTGTCTTTCTGTCCTTTGGCCAGCCTTCCTTTTGACATTGCGTGCTCTGAAATCCGGGACGGAGCCCTGGCCAACCCAGATGGTAAATATTGTGAGCAAAAGTCCAATCGCCACCCCATTCCTATTAGACACCGAGGGTTTTGAAAACCATGTGTGAGCCAATATCGTGCCTGGACGTGTATTTTAACACTAAGTATTTCAACAGTCGTGCCCCAGTTCGCTCCCAAAGTAATTCCAGAGCATAAAGCCTATGCTGTTTGGCAAATTTATAGGTTATCAAACTGGGTTTTACAAACACGAACCAGATAGCGTTCTTTCCTCTGCCCCCCACACCCCTTTCAAATTTTGTCAAAGGCATTTTCCAAACCCTTTATACAGAGTCTGTGTGTTTAACCCACATGGTTTGATTACTGGAAAGAGCCATGGCTGGCTGGCTGAAGAGTAAGTGTGTAGCTATTTTGTAGGGATACCACAATGATAAACACACTTTCGGTTTATCTTCTGATTGTCGATCTCTTCTGTGAATAAATCAAGTATCCGGGACTCAACTCTTTTCTTCTTTTTATGGTATTTGTTAAGCACTTACTATGTATCAAGCATGTTCTAAGCCCTGGGGTAGATGCGAATTAATTAGGTTGGACACAGTCCCTGTCCCACATACTGCTCACAGTCTATGTCGGAGGGAGGAAGATTTAATCCCCATTTTACAGATGAGTTAAGTGAAACACAGAGAAGCGAAGCAACTTACCCAAGGTCACACAGCAGACCAAGCCGGGGAGCTGGGATTAGAACTCGAGGCCTCTTGTCTGTCTTTTGGAATTTGAACTGTAATGAAAAATGGATGAGTGATATTTTCGACATGGGTATTGTCGCCATGGGAAGGAAATTACATCTCATTGTCTCAGGCCTATTCATCTTTGAGGGAAACAATCTCAAAATCCTTCTGGTTTCTTCAAAGGGCATCACCCAGCCCCACCTCTTTTTAGGCAGAGATTAAATATGTTCTCTTTTCTGGCATTACACCTATTCCTGTGTGACTACACATTCATTTCATCAGCATCTGCTTCTGTTCTACTTTTGAAACTTGCTTTCACCGGGAAGCAATTTAGAACAGCCGCCCGCTCATCACTTGGTTCGTCAACTTGTTTTTTTCATGGAAATTCGTTTCAAAGGTTTTTATTTATTTTTTTAATGGTATTCGTTAAGCGCTTACTATAGGCCAGGCACTGTCCTAAGCACTGGGGTAGATTCCAGCTAATCAGGTTGGACGCAGTCCACGTCCCACATGAGGCTCACGATCTGAATCCTCATTTTACAGGTGAGGTAACTGAGGCACAGAGAAGTAAAGTGACTTGCCCAGGGTCACCCGACGGGATTAGAACCCAGGTCTTTCTGATCCCCAGGTCCATGTTGTATTCACTAAGGCTTGCTGCTTCTACTGGTGTCCAAGTTTCCTACTGTCCTAGATTCCTGGCCATGGCCAGTACTACTACTACCACTGGTACTTGTAAGTGCTTACTATGTATTAAGCACTGGGGTAGATACAGGATCATCAGGGCGGACAAAGCCCCTGTCCCACATGAGGCTCACCCCATTTTATAGATGATGAAACTGAAGCCCAGAGAGGTTAAGTAACCCTCCCAAGGTCACCCAGTAGGCAAGTGACAGAGCGTAGATTAGAACCCAGCATCCCTGCCTTTCAGGCCCATGCTCTCTCCACTAAGCCATTTTCACAGTCTACGCTGGGCTTCGATTAAAAACCATTGTGCATCTATTCTTAATAATTGTGTGCTTCTCGATGGGAAAGAAACTGGCCTAAAAAAATCGCAGACTGATGGAGATGTGCTGATTTGCAGAATGGCTGTCTGGTCTCAGCTGGACACTCACACTCGTTTGCTCTGACTTTCAATGGATTTGTGCATTAGCAACTCAGAAAACAATCTGCAGAATGTGAGAGTTACAGGTTTAAATAAGTTTAGCCGTCCCGTAATGTGGAAATCTATTCAGAGAGAAAGACGGATCCTAGCCATGTTTACTTAAGTGCGTACCATAATTTTAGCATTGATTTTCCTCTCATTTAGGTGTGATCAGTAGTTTCTTCCTGCAAACTTACCAATTTGGATGGTTAAGTGTAAGACGAATTTGTGCACGTGAACATCTCTCCTCTTGCAGATGGAATTATTTAAACCGAATATTATTTCAGATTGTGTGTGTGTGTGTGTGTGTGTGTGTGTGTGTGTGTGTGTGTGTTATTGCTGTGGAGCACTGAAAGTTTCTTTTCCTTGGGTTCCAAATTAATTTTTCTGTTCCTCATTAGTCAGTCATATTTATTGAGCACTTACTGTGTGCAGAGCACTGTACTAAGTGCTTGGGAGAGGACAATACAAAGCTATTCCATGGATTATAATGCAAGGGAGGATCCAGGCAGAATTACAAATGCAAAGCGCCGGCCTGGGTTGGGCTTGGGAAACGCTTAAACCAACCGTTCGTCTCTCCTTAGGACAGTCGGCCCAATATGTCAAGACCTTTGATCACCAGATCCCCTGCATCTCCACTGAACAATCAAGGCATCCCCACTCCAGCCCAGCTCACCAAATCCAATGCTCCGGTCCACATCGACGTGGGTGGACACATGTACACCAGCAGCTTGGCCACTCTGACCAAATACCCGGAATCAAGGTAAGGCCCTGCA
The DNA here is from genome assembly GCF_015852505.1 of Tachyglossus aculeatus. Classification (NCBI taxonomy): domain Eukaryota; kingdom Metazoa; phylum Chordata; class Mammalia; order Monotremata; family Tachyglossidae; genus Tachyglossus; species Tachyglossus aculeatus. The sequence continues at coordinate 7,244,004 of NC_052090.1, read as the reverse complement.
GTTGGGCAGCAGAGTGAGCAAGGTCAGTGAAGTTTTTCTCTTCGTCCCCACACTTTTTAGTTCCAGAAGCGTTGTCTTACAGCCAAGCGGTGACATCCCCGATGCTGGTTGGCTCGAACTCTTTCTTCTCTAGGCCATCAGCCGCTGTGGGAGAAGCAGCAGGGCCTAGTGGAAAGAGCATAGGCTCGGGAGTCAGGAAGACCTGGGATCTGATCCCGGCTCCGCCCCTTGGCTGCTGTGTGGCCCTGGGCAAGTCACTTCACTTCTCTAGGCCTGAGTTCTCTCATCTGTAAAATGGGAATTAAGACTGGGAGCCCCACATGGGACATGGATTGTATCTACTCAGCGTTTAGGACAGTGCCTGGCACATAGTAAATGCTTGACAAATACTATTTTTTAAAGTGCAACCAATTCTGTTGTACTCTCCCAAATGCTTAGTACAGAGCCTTGCACGTCATCTCTATATGTTGCCAACTTGTACTTCCCAAGTGCTTAGTACAGTGCTCTGCACACAGTAAGAGCCCAATAAACACGATTGAATGAATGAATGAATGAATTGTAAGTGCTTGATAAATGCCATTCATGGACTGATTGATTCTCAAAATTCAGCAAACCTTTAAAAAGCCTCATTCTCCCACCCGCTCCCAAAGTCCTACGAGAGAAGAGAACTTGATCCAATTAGCACCTGCAGCATGGCTCAGTGGAAAGAGCCCGGGCCTTGGAGTCAGAGATCATGGGTTCAAATCCCGGCTCTGCCACTTGTCAGCTGCGTGACTTTGGGCAAGTCACTTAACTTCTCTGTGCCTCAGTTACCTCATCTGTAAAATGGGGATTAAGACTGTGAGCCCCACGTGGGACAACCTGATCACCTCCTCAGCACTTGGAACAGTGCTTTGCACTTAGTAAGCGCTTAATAAATACAATTTTAAAAGTCCTGAGATAGAGAATGAGACTGGGCAAGAAAGCTAGCAGACTTTTAACGGCCCTTCCGCCCCTTGCCATTTCTAAAAGAGCCTCCGTTTTCACTGGCTGGTGAGGAGATGACAACGTCTCCATCCATCTGTGGGGTTTATTGAGTGCTTACAGTCAGCAGAGCACTGGACTAAATGCTTGGGAGAGAACGATATGGCAGAGTTGGTAGACACAATCCATGTCCCCAGTAGATCTGACATGGACTGTCAGACAAGGAAATGTGCATATTATGGAGAAGGAAGATTTAATATCTATAGTGCACGTGGTATTCGCCTCACTTTGGTTTATGGAATTGTGATATAAATGGTCTTGTATTTCTGTACAGTGCAAGTGAGTTATTTTTCAGCTGATCATATATCCCATCTTAGCTGGGACTCAGGGTGGATCCCACAGAGATCTCAGAATGCTGGGGGGCTGGAACTCGGGGTCCCCCTTCCCCATCCTTCTCCCCAACGCCCTCGATCACCAAAAGAGAAGGAGAAGGCCAAAAAGCTTGGAATGGTGTCTCTGTGGGATGGGTAGGTGGAAGAAGAATTTGATAGCATAAAAGGCTCTCCTCTCACAGAGGGAATTGTTTGAACCTAATATTTTGGCAGATCAGCAGTGTTGCCTAATGGAAAGAGCACGGGCCTGGGGGTCAGAGGACCTGGGATTTAATCCTAGCTCTGCCATTTGCTTGCTGTGTGTGACCTTGGGCAAATCCCTTTACTCCTGTAAAATGGGGATTAAATCCTATTTAGACCATAAACTCCATATGGGATAGGGACTGTGTCCATTCTGACTAACTTGCATCTACCCCAGCGCTTAGTATAGTGCTTGGCACATAGTAAGGGCTTAATAAGTGCCATAATAATTATTATCGTTTAACAACAATATGGTATATCTTTTATACATCAATTAAAGAAATATTCTCTCCCAATTAAATGGTATCACAGGGTGAATAGCACTCTTTCCTAGCCCCAGTTAGTTCTCTTCATAGGATCTGCCCTGGTTAAGCCCTCTCTCTTTTTGTCATTTCCCTAGTCGAATGGCGGTGGGGAAGAACTGAAGGATCTTTGGTGCTTAATTAAGATTCGTTTATCAGCTGAATCATTTGCTTTCTAAGTTATTGGGTAAAATGGCTGCTCTTTACTGTCAGGAGACTTTCAAATCAGTGAAGCAAAGCAGAGCAGGTTTTGAAATGTGAGAAGCCATTGAAATCTGCGTACACATTCTCTTTTTTTAAATCCCCACCCCTTCTGCGATGTTTAAATAAGATCCAGGATCACTGACCACAGTTAATGCTCTGTTGTGAAATTGTTATCGATCATCCAAACCAACCCATCCTAGGAATGACGTCCACATTCGCTTTAGCATGTGTCTGACCAAAAGAAATTAGAAGGCTCCCTGTGACTCACCCAACACACAGATCGCCGAAAAGCTGTATTCATTGACCTTCTTATGGTCAACAGTCCCTAATATTTGCACAATTGAATTGTGCCCAGTTGATTAAGAAGAAAGATTTGGACGTTCAACTCTGATGAACATTCAGCATTTAATTTGAATTTACGCCAAACATGGTGGGCTCCGCAGCAGGAAAAAATGCGGTTTCTTCATGCCGCTGACTTCCTCATGTGTTTTAACAGGTTATGCCTGGGGAGGCAAATGAATAACAGACCATATTATCATCCCATAGTTCCAGAATGTCCTTAGGAGAAGACATTTTAAACCCGTTTTACAATCTTCCTTTTCTAATAGACTATGTAGATGTTTACAGATTGGAATTGCACCAAGGGGGTGGGGGGTTCTATGTGTGTGTGTGTGGGTGGGGGGAGATCAGAGCATATACTGAATTGCTCCAATTGAAGGCAGTAAGAGTTCTACCTTTTGGGGGTAGGGGGGAAGGGGAGCAAGTTAGCTACTGCGAATACTGATGTTGTAAGGACCACTTACTCTGGCTGTTCCCTCGAGACTTAATGGAACTGAAATATAGAAATCAGGTAAAGTCAAAACGTAGAGATCTACCTTAATCTCCCTGTGGTCTTTATTACTCTTGTGTGTTTTGTGGTCACATACAAAACAAACATTAAAAGGGCTTTAGTGAGTTAAATACCAACCCAGGCTGTCCTCCTAGAGTGAACATTGATGCTGATTTCACTGGAGGAGCTAAAAAAAGAAAAACCCAGGCTTTATTTACATAGTGCAAGGTTTTTTCTAAAAACATGAAATGACAGTGCAACCAGCTCGCTGAGCTGCAAACATGCTATATGAATCCAGAAAGCAGAGAAGTGCCACTAAAGAATATTCTAAGCAGAAATGAAAAATCTATTATCTTTTATCTTCCCCGGTGCTGAGAGTAGTGCTTGACAAGTACCACAGTTATTATTATTGTTATCATTATTATTTGAATCTTTCTTCCTTAGTCACAGTTTCATGGGATCTTGTGGGCAGGGAATGTGTTTCCCAACTCTGTTAGATTGTTTAAGCGCTTAGTACAGTGCTGTGCACTCAATAAGTGCTCAATAAATATGGTTGGATTGATGGATGGATTGATTGAAAACCTACTGGATGTAGAGAAGCAGGTCTCTCTTTGAAGGTTTTGGCAGTACTAAAATCCCCATTCCCTTCATGAAAGTCACTTCTGCTGCCACCTGCAAACAGGGCAGTATACACGAACCTTATTATGCTGGGTTGAAGTCGACAGCAGAAATCTAGGGCTGTATTAACTTAAAGATGGCTTAATGATAATCATGGTATTCGTTAAACTCTTATTACATGCCAAGCACTGTACTAAATGTTGGGTTAGATACAGTACAGTCAGATCAGAAATAGTCTGGTTCCCACATAGGGCACACAATCTAAGCAGGAGGGACAACAGTGTATTGAACCCCCATTTTGCAGGGGAAGGAATTGGGGCCCAGAGAAGAGAAGTGACTTGCCCAAGGTCACCTGGTAGGCAAGTGGCAGAGTCAGGATTAGAACCCAGATCTCCTGGTTCCAGGCATGAGGTCTTTCCAACCTTGTGTGAACAGAAAAGGATCTGAGTGGATTGCGCCTTCTGCTGCTGTTGGGTTTCTACCCTTTTCAAGCTGACAATGGGGGTTTGAGTCACTAGTTTGGGCTGCACTTTGACACCAGTCGCAGAGAGATAGAGAGAGAGAGAGAGAGTGTGTGTGTGTTGGGGGGATGATCTTGCCTGGTCTCTTCCCCCTAGAAATTGAGACTGGGGATGAGAGGAGCTCCTATTCTTCTCCCTTCCCTCTTTCCCTTCTCCCTTCCATTCCCCTTCCTTTTCTCTTCCTCTTTCCTTCCTCCCTTTCCCCTTCCCCTCCTCCTCCTTTTCCCTCCTCCTGCTTCTCCCTTTCCCTTCCCGCTCTGCTTCTCCCCTCCCCGTCCTCCCCGCCCTGCTTCTCCCCTCACCCACCAAGCCCAATCCTGCAACCAAAAGACCCCCGACCAGGCTGGGTCTTGGTAATGCTCTCAGCCATCAGCCATCGTTCTCACATTGTGCTGCTGGGGAGAGGGTGGGAGTGGGGTGCTCCTGAGCTTGGAGGCCATCCTGAGACCAGGCCAGGTGACAGACAGTGACACCATCTGCAATAGCCCCATCAGGCCAATATGAGGAGGTCTGAATTCTATCAATCAGTCAATCAGAGAGGTATTTATTGAACACTTACCCAGTGCAGAGTACTCTGCTAAACACTCTTGGGAGCGTGTGATGCAACATATTCTGGGGAAGCAGCATGGCCTAGTGGAAAGAACCTGGGCCTTGAAATCAGAGGACTGGGGTTTTAATCCTGGTTCCTCCACACATCTGCTGTGTGACCTTGGGTGGGTCGTTTAACTTCGGTTAGCTCATCTGTAAAATGGGGATTAAGACTGTGAGCCCCATGTGGGATTTGGACTGTGTCCAACCTTGTCTCTACTCCAGCACTTAGGAGAGTGCCTGGCCTAGTCAGCGCTTAACTGATACCAGTTTTTTTAAAAAACAAACACACACACACACATAAAAAAGCCAGACTTGGTAGGTGTGTTCCCTGCCCACAAGGAGCTTACTGTCACCAGTGGGGGACAGACATAAATGTAAACTATGGATATGGGCATAAGTCAGGTGGGGCTGAGGGTGGGGTGAATAGCAGGTGCTTAAAAGGTACAGAGGGAAGAGGGAGGAGGGGAAATGAGAACTTAGTGGGGGTGGCCTCTGGGAGGAGATGGGATTTTAGTTTTCAAGGTAGGGCAAGTGGTGGTCTGTCATATGCAGGGAGGGAGTTCCAGGCCAGGACAGGGGGAATGTGGGCAAAAGGTTCATGGTGAGATAGAGGAGACGGAGGTACAACGAGTAAGTTGGCATAAGAGGAGCAGTGTGTGAGGGCTGGGTTGAAGGGATCAGGTCGTGCCTACATTGCAAAAGAACTGAATTGGGGCTTTGGCATGGGGCAGGGTGAGCAAAGAAGAAAATTTTCCTGGACAATGTGGCGTAGTCCTAATCTCAACTTCTTTGGAGCCAGAAGTTGGGGTGTCTTTCGACTTGGCATTGTCTCTCCCTCCCACCCCCCACCAAAGCACCAGAGTTGGTGATGGTTTCTGTGATGTGAACACTTTGAGACCAGAGCCCATCGAGTAGTGCCTGGGGTCAGTTTATGATCTCCAAGGGCCCGAGGCAAGCCAGGGAAATCTTCATCTCAGGTTACCGATCCCTGAGCCATCCAGTCTTAGTGTCTTGACACAAACCTTTGTCTGTTTTAACCCCAGAACATAAGTAAACTCCCACATAAGCAGATTATGCTAAACTGGTCTCTCCTAATAGCAGCAGAGTTACTGATCACACTGGAATACTAACGAGATTGCAAAACTTGAAAGACTCGGCTCCCAGCTCTGCTGTTGACACCCATGGCCACCCAAAGGGTGTGTTTGGAGCTTGAGGAAACAGGTGCCAAGGAAGGGGATGCCCTGGCCCTGCCAGCAGCTAACAGCTTCCCGGCTGGCAGCACAGCGAGAGCTGTAGGCCGCCAGCTGAGCATGGAAGGGGCGACTTGGAGGGTCCCGGTGCCTGGGTAATTCCAGGCTGCCTGGGCCACTGGGTCCCTGAAGCTAATGGTGAAGCTGTGTTTTTTTGTGATGTTTTTTAATGGTATTTGTTCATTCATTCTATTTGAATGAGGCCTTACTGTGTACAGAGCACTATACTAAGAACTTGGGGGAGAGTACAACATAACAATAAACAGTTCCCTGCCCACAACGACTGTACAGTCTGGAAATTGGAAGCTTAGGATAAAAACTCCTTTTCAGCATTATCTATCCTTGAAGTCTGCCCAGGCTATTGAGTTTACCCCATTTCTGGAGGGAATTCCCACTTGGCAGAAGGGGTGGAAAAGGCAGGGCCCCGATTCCACATTGGGAGTGAAACTGAGTTAATAATAATGATGGCATTTATTAAGCGCTTACTATGTGCAAAGCACTGTTCTAAGCACTGGGGAGGTTACAGGGTGATCAGGTTGTCCCACGGGGGGCTCACAGTCTTAATCCCCATTTTACAGATGAGGGAATGGAGGCCCAGTGAAGTTAAGTGACTTGCCCAAAGTCACAGAGCTGACAATTGGTGGAGCCGGGATTTGAACCCATGACCTCTGACTCCAAAGCCCATGCTCTTTCCACTGAGACTCGCTGCATCTCTGTTAAGTGCATACTGTGGGCTGGGCACTCTAGATACAAGCATGTCAGGTTGGATCCCTTGACGGAAGGGATCGTGTCTACCAACTCTGTTGGATAGTACTCTAAGTGCTTAGTACAGTGCTCTGCATGCAATAAGTGCTCAATAAATTAAAAAAAAATAATAGTGGCATTTGTTAAGCACTCACTATTTGCCAAGCACTGTACTAAGCGCCTGGGTAGATACAGTACATATGCATCAGAGAAGCAGTGTGGTCTAGTTGTTAGAGTAACAGGCTTGGAGTTAGAAGGACCTGGGTTCTAATCCCAGCTCTGCCATAAATCTGCTGTGTGACCTTGGGCAAATCACCCTACTGCTCTGTGCATCAGTTACCTCATCTGTAAAATGGGGATTGAATCCTTCTCCCTTCAACTTAGATTGCAAGCCCGGGACTATGTACAACCTGATAAATGTGTATCTACCCCAGTGCTTAGAACATGGCTTGACACATAGTAAAGCACTTAGCAAATGCTGCAAAAAAATTTGTCAGATATGAAGCGGAAGGGAGTTCTAGATTGCGAGGAGAGGGTGAGCAAGACATGGGCGGCAAGAGAGACAGGAACAAAGCGAAGTGAGTAAGTTTGCCTCTAAACTGTAAGCTTGTTGTGGGCAGAGAATGTCTTTATTGTTGTATTGTACTCTATCAAGCGCTTAGTACAGTTCTTTGCACACAGTAAGCACTCAATAAATACGATTGAATTGAGTAAACGTGAGAGGAATGAAGAGTACTAGGTAGTACGTAATGGGAGAAGAGAGACAGTTGAAGATGGAGAGAGCTGATTGACTGCCTCAATCAATCAACAGTGTGTAATGAGCACTTACTATATGCAGAGCACTGTATTAAGCGCTTGGGAGAGTACAATCCAGCAGAATTAGCAGACACATTCTCTGCCCACAAGGAGCTTACAGCCTAGAGGGTCGGGCGTTTCTTCTGCACAATGCAGAGTGGACTGGGTAAAAGGTTGGAGGTTTTGTAAGATTGGGGAGACGTGCTTAAAACGATGCTTGGGAGCAGTGTCCCGATCAGCCAAATGAAGAAGGAACTGGCCAGGGGAGAGGCTGGAGGCAGAGAGGTCTAAGAGGAGACTGATGCAGTAGTTGAGTTGGGATACGACATCCAGTGTTTGGGCCAGCATGGTTGCTGATTGGATTAGAGTGGAAGGGGTAGATTTTGGAAATGTTGTGAAAGAGAAACCAAGAAGATTTGCTGATGGTCTGACTATAAAGGTTAAAAGGACGGGAGGAGTCAAGGATAATGCTGAGATTATGGGTTATGGGCTTGTCGACTGGGTGGAGGAGAGGATTTTTTGGAGGGAGATGAGTTCAGGGTTTTAGGTGTATTGAGTTTGAAGGGCCAGCAAGACATCCATATAGAGAGTAGGGAGTGTTTCTGTTTGTTGTTATATTGTACTGTTCTAAGCTCTTAGCACAGTGTTTTGCACACCCTAAGCGCTCAATAAGTATGAACAATAGTAATAATGATGGTATTTATTAAGTGCTATGTGGCAGGCACTGTTCTAAGCATTGGAATGGATGAATGAATAAGTAAATGGACTGATAAATGAATTGCGAGAAATCCCAGAGAAACAGAGGGACCTGGGATGCAGAGGTCGATTTGGGAATCACTCACATAGAGGGGGTAGATGAAGCCATGGGAGCATATGAGTTCTCCAAGGACTGGAGTGTAGATGGAGTGTAGAAGAGAAGGAAACTCTAAGCTGAGAGCCCTGAGGGGGATTCTCTCTCTCCCTCTCTCTCTTTCTCTAAGAGCCAGCCAAAGAGACAGAGAAAGATCTGGCTGGGAGACAGGAGGAGAACCAGGAGGAAACTGTCAGTAAAACCAAGGCTAGAGAGCATTTCCAAGGGGCAGGGTGTTGTCTCCAGTGTCAAAGGCAGTCGAGAGGATGAGGAGCATCAGGAGAGTGGAGAGATCTTTTTTTGATCAACAGTCCTTTCAGATTTTTCCTGTGTTTGAAAATGAGTTATGTTTTATATATATATATATTTCAAGGCCTCAAAATAGTACCTGAATTCTTATCAGTTATCTATTGAGAGTTCCGTTAGCATATTTCCTGTTATCTAGCTTGTGGTAAATAGCATGTGTTTACTTTCATCTGGTTGGAAGTGCAGATACATGAGTTGAATTGTTTTTATAATACAACAGGGAGAAGGAAATTTTGCCACAGTTCCTTCCAGTTCAGGTCACTCTTTGTCATTTTATACTTATACTGATCATACATGTCCACACAGTTATAACATGCAGCCATAACATGCGTTTTTACATATACCCTGTGTGTATACAGGAGGTTCTCTTAGAACCTGGTGGGGATGACACAGAGGCTCTTTGAGGGCAGAAAATGTGTCTGTTTATTGTTATATTGTCCTCTCCCAAGTGCCTAGTACAGTGCTTTGCACACAGCAAGCACTCAATAAATATGATTGAATGAATGAATTAATAGGGGTTACTCTCTCAGCATGGCCTAGTGGATAGAACACAGCCTGGGTTCTAATCCCGGCTCTTCCACTTGTCTGTTGTGTGACCTTGGGCAAGTCACTTCTCTGAGGAACTTCTCTGTTCCTCAGTTACCTCATCTGTAAAATGGGGATTAAGAGTGTGAGCCCCACTTGCGACAGGGACCGTGTCCAGCCTGATTAGGGTGTATCTATCTCAGTACTTAGAACAGTGCTTGACACATAGTAAGCACTGAATGAATACCATCATCATTGTTATTATTATAATGAAAACATGTGTTATAGAGGAATTAGGATCCGTTCACCTAGTTTCTACCCCCAACATTTAGCTCACAGTAAGAACATGCTACAGGCCACAATTAAATTGTGATTATTATTACTGAGGATACCAAAACCAAAAGCATTTTGTGCATGTAGTGTTCAAGGCAAGTCACATTTGGGTTTGAAGCGAGCCAAGCTGTAAACAGAAAGGCCCTGTTACAAGTCTGGGCCCAGAACCCTTCTGCACTCATTGGTTACTGGAGGTGATTTTGAGCAACCACTGTGTGCAGAGCAGTGTCCTAAACCCCTTGAGAGCCAAGAGAGTAAAGTACAATACAGAACGTTTACAATTAGCAGGGATGCCTTTTGGTCTGATGGAAGGAGCCACAAGAGACCCAGACAGGTGATCGGGAAGAATAATTGTGGCATTAAGGGCATTCTATCTGCCAAACACTGTACTAAGCACTGGCTTAGATACAAGATAATCAGATGGGATATAATTCTTGTCCTTCAATGAGCTCACAGTCTAAATAGAAGGGAAGACAGGTATTGAATCCCCATTTTACAGGTGAGGAAACTAAAGCTTAAAGCAGTTAAGGTCGCACAGCAGACAAAGGGTGGAGCTGGGATTAGAACCCAGATCTTCTGGCTCTTAGTATAATAATCAATCAATCAATTGTATTTATTGAGCGCTGTGTGCAGAGCACTGTACTAAGCGCTTGGGAAGTACAAGTTGGCAACATATAGAGACGGTCCCTACCCAACAGTGGGCTCACAGTCTAGAAGTCTAGAATTATAATAATAATAATAATAATAATAATAGCATTTATTAAGCACTTACTATGTGCAAAGCACTGTTCTAAGCACTGGGGAGGTTACAAGGTGATGAAGTTGTCCCACAGGGGGCTCACAGTCTTAATCCCCATTTTACAGATGAGAGAACTGAAGCCCAGAGAAGTTAAGTGACTTGCCCAAAGTCACACAGCTAACAGTTGGCAGAGGTAGAATTCGAACCCATGACCTCTGGCTCCAAAGCCCATGCTCTTTCCACTGAGCCACGCTGCTTCTCAGTATAGTGCCAAGTATTTAGTCCAGTGCTCTGCAAATAGTAAGTGCTCAGTAAATACCACTGGTTGATTAACCCTAATGCCCATACTCTTCCAACTAGGCCATTCTGATAGTGTAAGATTCCCCTAAGACTATGTAACCTCTTTATGGGCAGGGATCGTACCTACCAACTCTGTTGTATTGTACTTTACTGTATTGTACAGTAAGCTCTCATTAAATACCATCAATTGATGGATTGAAAATACCCTAGCATTGGGGAACACTTGTAGAGAGGCTTAAATTTCCTCCATTAACAAAGCACCCAGCAGAGTCAGACTGGTGACCTGTGGCAGACAAGAACCACGAGAACCAAAAAGAAACCCACCAGAAGCAGTGTGGTCTAGTGGATAGAGCACGGGCCTGGGACTCAGGGAACCTGGGTTCTAATTCCGACTCCATCACGTGTCTCCTGTGTGATGTTGGGCAAGTCACTTTGCTTCTCTGTGCCTCAGTTACCTCAGATTATCACTTGAGGAAAGTCTGATTTTCCCAACGTTGGGCCTGGGGTAATTTGCCTATCTAGGTTTTGGTTAAGCAGCCATCAGCTCACCAATAAGACGGTGGAAATGGACAAAAAGAAAAAGTTGAAATTGCGTCGATCTATTTTAGAGCACTTTCAGGAAGCACTGAGGTTTTCGCTAGCAAGCTCTCTTCTTCCTTGGCTGCTGTGGAGTTGTTCACAACTGTTTAAAGACAATTTACTGTGTTTCTTGTGGACCAGGTAGTGTAAAGGTTGAGAGTCAATGTCCAGCCCAGGTAACAGGTCTCATAAGGAAGCGATCAAATAATGTATAAAATGTTGGAGTCTTGAATGGGCATTAAGAATCATGCACAGATACTGCATAGAAGACACTAAAGGAAAGTTGTTTTTGTGGAAGGCACAGAGAAATGTGTCTGCTTATTATTATATTCTATTCTCCCAAGCGCTTAGTACAGTGCTGTGCACACAATAAGCACTCAATAACTATGATTGAATGAATGAATGAAAAGAATGGAGCGTCAAAAACCGTGAGAGATTACCCCAACAACAAAAAAGTGTGTTTAACCTATAGGTGATAAGAGACTTTCAACTAGTCAGGACCCAATTATCCAGATTCCTCTTCCTCCTCCTTCACCTTGTTGTCTCCCTGTGGTCTAGTGTACTCTACCAAGTGCTTAGTACAGCATTCGGCACACAGTAAGCACTCAATAAATATGATGGAGGAATATGGAGGAAAGGAAGCAACAGGCCAATAGGTCCACTCTCCAACTCTTTCTTTACTCATCTATCAGTAGCGAGCACGTAAACACACTACAGGAGGCAAAAAGAGAACAGACTGACACGCTCTTAGAACTGCAAAATGTAGTTGGCCTCACGGTCACGTGAAGTAGCAGTAAAGTTTATTTTCTCTCTCAAGGTGTTAGTGCACTAGTGAAAATGTCGCCTTCACCACAGGCATGCTAGAAGACAGTTCGGTCTTCCAAAGAGTGAAGACGTGTTTGTTTTCTAAAACAGATTAACATTCTCTAGAACGTGAGTTCGTCGTGGGCAGAAAGTGCATCTGTTTATTGTTGTATTTTACTCTCCCCAAAGCTTAGTACAGTGCTCTGCACACAGTAAGTGCTCAGAGAATACGATTGACTGACTGAGTCTGGAGTTGGTACGCTATCCAAAAGCAGACCGATGTTGGAATTCATTTGCCCTCAAAGGGCATTTCAAACAAATGGCTTGGGCTCGAGGGGACTGTTCTTTCCTGAAAAGTTTGGGATTTCTGGTCACCCAGAATAAACCTGCAGCTTCTCCTCAGTGAGGAGTGACCTCCAAGCTAAGCAAGCGAGGCACAAATTTGACTGGAGACCTTGAAATCCTCCCTCTGGCTGTGTGCGGCATTCCCTCTCCCCACTCCCCCCACAATGCGCGCACGCACACACACACACACACACACACACACACACACACACTCTCACACAATCACAATTGGGCAGGGCTGTTAAGCCAAAAATGTTTTCAGCCTGACAGACTTCGAATTAATAGCTTTGGCATCCATTCACATTTATTTAAATTCAACATGGAGGCATACATTTTCTATTTTTGACTGGGGTCAGACATTTTCAGAGCCCTGTTTTGTAAGTCAAGAGTTGCATCAACAGTAATGTTCCAAATCTCTAATCAAAGAAAGTATAGAGAAATTAATACAAATGAATCAAAAAGACCTTTTTATTCATTATATGGAGGCCCGTGGGATTGAGAAGATTTACAGATGTCCTTTAGCCAACACACACTCATTTCTTCAGGTTCCTGCAGTCTTTGCCTACAGGGATGGAAGACGAATTTAACCTCATAGGAGGTACACTTTTTTTTTTTAACTACAAAAGAGAAAGCAGCATGGTGTAGTGAATAGTCCACGGGCCTGGGAGTCAGGTCATGGGTTCTAATCCCGACTCTACCACTGTGTGACCTTGGACAGGTCACTTCACTTCTCTGGGCCTCAGTTACTTCATCTGTGAAATGGGGATTGAGACTATGAGCCCCACTTGGGACAGGGACTGTGTCCAACCCAATCTGCTTGTCACCCCAGTGCTTAGTACAGAGGCTGGCACATAGTAAGCACTTAACAAATACTATTATTACTATTACAAAATACTGAAAAAGCACCTAGGCAGCAGTTAAAGCAGAAGATGAGACTCGAGAATATCGACTTCTGATTTTGGTACTTGGCATTTAGTCCAGTTCTCCGCACAGTTACGCGCTCAATACATCCCACTGATTGATTGCTTTCAGTCACAGATAGGCCAAAAAAAACTAGGGCCAAAGATCAGAAGGTCCCAAAGTCAAACCAGGTAGGAAAGAAGCCCCAATCCCAGTCTGCTGAAATAGTTTCTGTTCATTTTCTCTTTCCACTCGGCACCTACAGCACCGCAAAGGAGTTGCTGATTTCTTTGGCAACCCTTTCGAATCCAATCCTCAGGCAAGCACATATCTGTAGCCATGAAAAATGTCTTTGTTGTGAGCATACACACACCTAGGAAGGGCGTCGATCTTACATTTTTAAAAATGAAAGACTGAGCCAGTAAGCGTAATGACAGGAAGTCATGATGGTAGAATATTTTATTGCCTCATTAATAAATACATAAAAGCACTCTGCTATGCAGTCGAGGTGCAACTAGACCACTAAAATATACCTTGGCTGCCAGTTGGATACATTATCTCTTTTTAAATGACCCATTAAAATGCCATTTCTTTTAATTAAACTAGGCAATTTATAGTTGCTATCAATATATGACTTATCGATATTCTTCAGAAGGATCATTCCCTCCACAGCTGCAGAGAGGGAAGCTGGCACGGTCTTCCTTTACAGAAGCCAGCTCGAATGGATGCTTGACAATCTGCTGTTTTGGCTGCAGTGTGTACTGTCAGCTCGTTGTGATCAGGGAATTGTCTGTTTATCGTTATAGTGTACTCTCCCAAGTGATTAGTACAGTGCTTTCCACATGGCAAGCGCTCAGTAAATACAATTGAATGAATGAATCAAAGCTGCGTTCCTGGTGTGGGGGATTCAGCTAGACACGGGTGGAGCCATAGACGGTCCAGGTAAAATACATAGATGTTTCATGTGTGCCTTTTGAAAGAGCACACAAGCCATCACCCTAGAACTCAGATTTAGGGAAAACGGTTTTCAAACACCGCAATTCCATTTTCCAAAGAAAGCATTGAAATCTATCTATGTCTTTTGCCTGTGTGGGTCTCTGCCAAGCATTTAGTACAATGCTGTGCACACGGTAAGCGCTCAGTAAAGAGTACCGATTGATTGGCCTTCTGTTCGTAGTGAATGTTCGTTGGGCTGCCTGAATCTAATCCAGAGGCAGTGTCAGTGGAACAGCACGGTATCACAGAATCAGGGTTTTCTGCTCCACAATGGTGACATGAGTTAGCTGGCTTAGTTAATGGTAATGCTGTTGATCATCTTTGGTGGTAATGACCATTTTTCCTCTTGTGTGGCCTTTCTTATTGTCTTTCTCTTACACCGGGTGTAAATCAAGTCTCGGCCCTAGCAGGCAGTTAATCCTGCTTAACGAGCACTTACTGTGTGCAGTGCACTGTATAACACACTTGGGACAGTACAATATAACAGATACATTCCCTGCCCACAATGAGCTTATGGTCTAGCAGGTGAGATGGACATTAATAGATAGAAATAAATTTCAGATATGTACATAGGTGTTGTGGGGCTGGGATGGGGAGGTGAATAAAGGGAGCAAGTCAGGGAGTGTGAGAAGAGGAAGGGAAGGCCTCTTAGAGGAGATGTGCCTTCAGTAAGGTTCTGAAGAGGGAGAGAGTAATTGTCTGTCGAACATGAGGAAGGAGGGCATTCCAGGCCAGAGGCAGGACATGGGCAAGAGACCGGAGGTGAAGTAGTTGAGATTTCCTCACCTGTAAAATGGGGATTTAATACCTGTATTCCCTTCTATTTAGACTGTGAGCTCATTGAAGGACAAGAATTATATCCCATCTGATTATCTTGTATCTAAGCCAGTGCTTAGTACAGTGTTTGGCAGATAGAATGCCCGTAATGCCACAATTATTCTTCCTGATCACCTGTCTGGGTCTCTTGTGGCTCCTTCCATCAGACCAAAAGGCATCCCTGCTAATTGTACACGTTCTGTATTATACTTTACTCTCTTGGCTCTCAAGGGGTTTAGGACACTGCTCTGCACACAGTGGTTGCTCAAAATCACCTCCAGAAATCGATGAGTGCAGGAGGGTTCTGGGCCCAGACTTGTAACAGGTCCTTTCTATTCACAGCTCGGCTCGCTTCAAACCCAAATGTGACTTGCCTTGAACACTACATGCACAAAATGCTTTTGGTTTTGGTATCCTCAGTAATAGTAATCGCAGTTTAATTGTGGCCTGTAGCATGTTCTTACTATGAGCTAAATGCTGGAGGTAGAAACTAGGTGAAAGGATCCTATAATACATGTTTTCATTATAATAGTAACAATGATGATGGTATTCATTCAGTGCTTACTATGTGTCAAGCACTGTTCTAAGTACTGAGATAGATACATCCTAATCAGGCTGGACACGGTCCCTGTCTCAAGTGGGGCTCACACTCTTAATCCCCATTTTACAGATGAGGTAACTGAGGAACGGAGAAGTTCTTCAGAGAAGTGACTTGCCCAAGGTCACACAACAGACAAGTGGAAGAGCCGGGATTAGAACCCAGGCTGTGTTCTATCCACTAGGCCATGCTGAGAGAGTATCCCCCATTAATTCATTCATTCAATCATATTTATTGAGTGCTTAATGTGTGCAAAGCACTGTACTAGGCACTTGGGAGAGGACAATATAACAATAAACAGACACATTTTCTGCCCTCAAAGAGCCTCTGTGTCATCCCCACCAGGTTCTAAGAGAACCTCCTGTATACACACAGGGTATATGTAAAAACGTATGTTATGACTGCATGGTATAACTGTGTGGACATTTATGTATGTTCAGTATAAGTATAAAATGACAAAGAGTGACCGGAACTGGAAGGAACTGTGGCAAAATTTCCTTCTCCCTGTTGTACTATAAAAACAATTCAACTCATGTATTTGTACTTCCAACCAGATGAAAGTAAACACATGCTATTTACCACAAGCTAGATAACAGGAAATATGCTAACGGAACTCTCAATAGATAACTGATAGGAATTCAGGTACTATTTTGAGGCCTTGAAACTGAGTTATGTAACTGCGTTACGTTTTTTATATATATACACATATAAATGTATATGTATATATATATAAAACGTAACAGTGTTCGAAGTGTTAAACATCCTCGAGGACCAGTTTGGCTTCCTCGGGGAAGATCTGGGACTAATGTAAACTAATCATAAGACTTGACACCCTATTGCATAATGCGGATACCTACAGTAGCTGCATTATTTGGTACGAAGCAGTCAGCAGCTGCCGAACCCTGTCAACAGGCTTTGGGTTCTTTCTCAATGACACACGCCCTGGAGTGCTGTCTTCCCACTAGAAGATCTCAGAGAAGCAGCATGGCTTAGTGGAAAGAGCCCGGGCTTGGGAGTCAGAGGTCATGGGTTCTAATCCCAGCTCCGCCACTTATCAGCTGTGTGACTTTGGGCAAGTCAGTTAACTTCTCTGTGCCTGTTACCTCATCTGTAAAATGGGGATTAAGACTGTGAAGCCCATGTGGGACAACCTGATTTCCATGTGTCTACCCCCAGTGCTTAGAACAGTGCTTGGCACATAGTAAGCGCTTAACAAATACCATCACCATCATCATTTAAATTGAACGGATTTTTTTTTCTCTTATTAACATAAAGCTGTAATTTAGGGTTGGTTTAAGTCATCTTTGTGCATAAAGTAGGCCCCGATCAGCTTGGAACCTATCGCTTCGTAACATCAATCAAGGATGCTTTAGGATGGCACATTTTGGGGCCAGGGGTGAAGAGTGGTGTGGTTGGATCAATATTTTTACAGTGAAGTTTATAATAATGATAATAATTGTGGCATTTGTTAGGCGCTTACTATGTGCCAGGCACTGTCCTAAGCAATCAATCAATCAATCAATCGTATTTATTGAGCGCTTACTGTGTGCAGAGCACTGTACTAAGCGCTTGGAAAGTACAAGTTGGCAACATATAGAGACAGTCCCTACCCAACAGTGGGCTCACAGTCTAAAAGGGGGAGACAGAGAACAAAACCAAACATACTAACAAAATAAATAGAATAGATATGTACAAGTAAAGTAAATAAATAAATAAATAGATAGATATATGGTTTGGACACAGTCCCTGTCCTATATAGGGTTCACAGTCTTTATCGCCTTTCTACAGATAAGTTAACTAAGGTCCAGTGAAGTGACTTATCCAAGGTCACACTGCAGACGAGTGGCAGAGCCATGATTAGAACCTGGGTCCTTCTGACTCTCAGACCCAGGTTCTATCCTCTGTGCTACACAGAGATCTGGTCCTTGGCCCATTTGGATTTCTGCTCCTTTCAAAGAAGCGCTGTCCCCCAGGGATTGCCAAAGGAATGTGTCCTGAGGATTTGGGGGCCCAGAATCTCTGCCTCTCACGGAGTTTAACTGGAGTCAAGACTCCTACTTTCCAGGATACAAATGGGAATGAAGACTGTGAGCCCCATGTGAGAAAGGGACTATGTCCAATCTGATTAACTTGTATTATACCCTGGTGCTTAGTACAGTGCCTGGCATTTAGTAAGCACTTAACAAATATCATAAAGGAAGAAGAAGAAGCTTACGCTGGAATCAATCAGTCAATGGGATTTGAGTGCTCAATGTGTGCAGAGCACTGTCCTAAGTGCTTGGGAGAGTACAGTGCAACAGAGTTGGTAGACACGATCCCTGCCGACAACGAGAGAAGCAGTGTGGCCTAGTGGAAAGAGCAGGGATCTGAGGTCAGAGGATCTGGGTTTGAATCCCCCTACCTGTCTGCTGGGTCACCTTGAACAAGTCGCTTAACTTCTTTGGTTTCCTCATCTATAAAATGGTAATTAATTCCTAAACCCTCTTGTCTAAACTGTGAGCCTCATATGGTGCGGGACTCTGTCCAAACTGATAACCTTGTATCAACTCCAGTGTTTAGAACAGTGCTTGGCACATGGTAAGTGCTTAACAAATCCCTTTAGTATTATAATTATTCAAATGAGCTTACAGTCTAGAGAATCAGTCACATTTAATGAGCACTTACTGTACTCAGAGCTTTACATTAAGTTATTGGAAGAGCACTTAGTATAACAGAGTGCTTACAATATACCAGAGTTGGTAGACACGTTACCTGCCCACAGTGAGCTTACAGTCTAAAGGGGGAAGGAGACATTAATATAAATTAACAAATTAAATTACAGATATGTCCAGAAATGCTGTGGGGATGAGGGGTGAGTAAAGGGAGCAAATCTTAGGGGAGGAGCAACGGAGAAGGGAGTAGGAGAGGAGGAAAGGAGGGCTTAGTCTGGGAAGACCTCTGGGAGGAGGTGTGCTTTTAATAGAGAAGAGAAAGAAAGAAAGAAAGGAAAGAAACAAAGAAAAATAACATCTCCTCCTGCCTGGGAATGCGTTCCACTCCTAAAGGCCCAGAATCCATGGAGACTCATGATTGTTTGTGTTCATCCCCTGGTAACTCTGATTGGTTTTTCTTCCTCTCAGAAGAATTAGGTTCCTCAACTGCCACCCGCCCTAAGACTCTGGGACAGTCCCAAATACAAGTTCATTTTATGGGTTTTTAAAGGCGTGGACAGGAGTGGTTTCTGCCTCTGATTTTGTAGTGGTTTTTGTTGGGGGGTGGTTTGCTACCAGCGGGAGTTAGAAAGGACTTATCGAAAGCTCCAGATGAGGACAGGGAGGAAATGTTGGTTGGAAAATAGAAACAGCTGGGTGAGCTGCTGCTTTCAAGAAGGCTGTGCCCTTCAATGTGACCGTTATTTCCTAGTGAAAGATGAAATGAGAACTCGGACTCCTCCCACGGGGCACATCTTTAATGTGTGTGTTTCCCTTTTTTATTGCTTAATTGAAACGACTATTGGAAACTTGTGAAAAACTTCTGTTGCTTTTGAACGCCTAAGGATTCTTATTTCTTTTAGCAGATTTCTAACTATCCTTTTTCTCTTTCTTCTTTTTCCTTCTAAATGGCCCCTGAAAAACAACCCTTCCATAGCAGGTATGAACCATGGCAGCCCCTTGTAAATAGGAATTCCTTTGTGGTTATCTTCCCCTACCCATCCGGGGTTGTGACAACAGAGTTACTAATACCCACATCTGCCCAGTCCAGAAAAGGGACCCTGTGGTTAATTTCCTCTTAAATTATTTCTAGGTATAGAATTGAAAAGTAGTGAATTTATATCTGTATCATTTTCTTTTTATTACAATATACCCGAGTTGGTAGACAACATTCCTTGTCCACAAGGAAGTTACGGTCTAGGTAGAGACAGATATTAATATAAATAAATAATGGATATAATCTCATCTACTATTATGGACCAATGTGTGCAGAGCACTGTACAAAGCATTGGAAAACCACCAATGAGAATTCTGAGCAAGGCGCTCAATATAAGAATTGAGTTGGTGGAGGTGTTAGCACATACACAGGGAAAGATAAAACAATACAAATCACCCGACTGGGCACAGTGAATATCGTTCCTAGAGAGGAGCAGAATTTCGGAGTTCAACGGTCCCAGGTCTCAGCTATAGCCATGGCCTGGCCAATGTTCTGAAAGCTGCAAAGCCCCACAAGCCACCTGGGAGTCAGACGGGCCTGGGTTCTAATTCTGGCTCTGGCACTTGTATGCTGTGTGACCTCGAACAAGTCACTTCACTTCTCTGGGCCTCAGCTACCTCTTCAGTAATATGGGGATTTAAGACTGTGAGCCCCGTGTGGGACATGGACTGTGTCCAACCAGATTACTTTGTGTCTACTCCAGTGCTTAGAACGATGCCTGGCACATAGTAAATGCTTAACAATTACCATTAAATAAAAGTTCCAAGGGCTGGGTGAATTTGTTTCTTAGTAAAATTGGAGAAAGAACAACATGATTATCCCCTTTTAAACTCAATCAGCATGCTGCTGGATGAGCTAAGGTTTCCTCTATAGAGGGGGGCAGGTGGAGAACAGCTTTTTCTACCTACAATGCAGCGGGAATACCAGTGCCAAACACTGGTTTTCCATTTTCACTGCTTCTGATTTCTTTTATAAAGCAAAATTTCAAAGGAAATCAGTAGAAGTGTTAACAGAGTACAAGGAAAGTATACATTGATCTGTTACCTAGTGCCTTGTGAAGATTTTTCAGAACGTGATATATTTCCATCCTTCCAAAGTCTAGGTAAAAGAAGCCAAATTGTCTTTTTTCTTCCCCCCAGTCACACCAGTTTTATTCTAGACCAGCTACAGTCAATGAATGTCATTAAAGCGAGGGTCATCCCCTTCCACTGCACCCCCTAAATTTTCAAGCCGTCCCCTGGTCTGGAATAGGAGGCCACATGGTGTTTTCTGGTGGATTAGTGACTGGCTGCCAGACTTAATGGGTCAGAACTTCAGCAGAGGTCATCATTTCCCTGGAAATGCTCCATCCCTCCATTGTTGTTGCTGTAGTAATTTTTCTCTCCTTTAATTTGAAATTACATCTCTCCCTCCTTCCCTTCTGAAATACTTAATCTTCCCAGAGTCAGTGTTGCTGCCATAGAAAGACAGTTCCCCAGTGCTGCAGACACAAAACTGTATACCCGTGTAACCAATCTTTTCCAGTTGGGAAGTTCCCCCGACCCTTTCAAACTACACCCATCTCTTTTCACAACTTGGGCTCTAAGCTAGTTTTTAACTGCCATAAAAATAATGGTGAATGGTCCCAAGAATTTTTAATGGGTGTGATGTTGGGCAAGTCACTTCACTTCTCTGTACCTCAATTCCCTCATCTGTAAAACAGGGATTAAAACTGAGCTCCAGGAGGATCATGGATTGGGTCCAGTCTGATTAGCTTATATCTACCCCAGCACGTTGTAGCAATCAGTCAGTGGTATTTTATTGAGTGTTTACTGTGTGCACTATACTAAGCACTTGGGAGAGTATAATTCAGCAGAGTTGGTAGAACATGTTCCCAGACATTAACCTAACTAAATAAATTCCAGCTAAGTACATAATTGCTGTGAAGCTGAGGGAGGGGTGAATCCAAGTGCAAAGGTGAGTACAAGGGAAAGGCTTGTGCCTGCCATGATAATGATGATATTTGTTAAGCGCTTACTATGTGCCAAACACTGCTGTAAGCACTGGGGTAGAAACAAGTTATTCAGGTCAGACAGTCCTTTTCTGAATCCACACAGGATTCACAGTCTAAGGAGGAAGGAGGGCAGGTAACTGAGGCCCAGAGAAATGAAGTGACTTGCTCAAGGTACAAAGCAGGCCAGGCTATAGAGCCAGGATTAGAAACCAGGTCCTCTGACTCCTGTGCCTGTGCTCTTTCCACTAGGCCACACTGCTCCTGAGAGGCCTAGTATACTTTCTAAAATTAAAAAAAAATCCTTTTCAAACAAGCAGCAGTCTGGCCTAGTGGATATATCATGGCCCAGGGAGTCAGGATTTAGGTTCTAATCCCGGTGTCTGCTGTGTGTGACCTTGGGAAAGTCACTTCACTTCTCTGTCCCTCAGGGGTTAAGACTGTGGACCCCATATGGGACATGGACTGTGTCCAATCTGATTAGCTTGTCTCTTCCCTGGTGCTTAATATGGGGTCTTCAGGCACATAGAAAGTGTTTAACAAATACCATAAAGAAAAAAAAAAGATTCCCCCCAGGTACATCTTATTCTGTGGCTAGAAGCACCTCAGCAGATTCCTAGGGGAAAATGAAGTCCTGGTCGAGTGTTGGGGAGGGGACCATTTAAGCCAGAGGAAGAGAGGATGGTTTAAAAAGTTTTGAATCTGCAGGAAATGGGGTAAATGTGTCAGTCGTTTGAAATATCTGGAGTAGGCTTTTGTCTGTCCTCTGTTGTTGTCTGTGGTATTTAAGTGCTTAGTATATGCCAGGCACTGTACTAAGCACTGGGATAGATACAAGCTAATCAGGTTGAACATAGTCCCTGTCCCACATGGAGCTCACAGTCTTAGTTCCCATTTTACAGATATAATAATAATAATAATTTGGTATTTGTTAAGCACTTACTATGTGCCAAGCACTGTTCTAAGTGCTGGGGGATATACAAGGGAATCAGGTTGTTCCACATGGGGCTCACAGTCTTAATCCTCATTTTCCAGATGAGGTAACTGAGGCACAGAGCACTTAAGTGACTTGCCCAAAGTCACACAGCTAAGTGGCAGAGCTGGGATTAGAACCCATGACCTCTGGCTCCCAAACCCATCCTCTTTCCACTGAGCCACGCTGCTTCTCAGATGAGGTAACTGTGGTACAGAGAAATTAAGTGACTTGCCCAAGGCTACACAATGCTGATCAATCAATCAATCATATTTCACTATATGTTGCCGACTTGTACTTCCCAAGCACTTAGTACAGTGCTCTGCACACAGTAAGCACTCAATAAATACTATTGAATGAATAAATGAATAATATGAACTATGAGTATTTATGTAAGTGCTGTGGGGCTGAAGGTGGGATGAATAAAAGGTGGAAATCCAAGTGCAAGAGCGAGGCAGAAAGGAGAAGCATAGTGCCCAAGTGGAAAGAGCATAGGCCTGGGAATCAGAGGATCTGGGTTTCATCCTGGCTCTGCCACTTGTCACTTTTAGATTTTTAGGCTGTGAGCCCACTGTTGGGTAGGGACTGTCTCTATATGTTGCCAACTTGTACTTCCCAAGCGCTTAGTACAGTGCTCTGCACACAGTAAGCGCTCAATAAATACGATTGATTGATTGATTCACTTCTCTATGCCTCAGTTACTTCATCTGCAACATAGACTGTGAGCCAAATGTGGGACAGGGACTGTGTCCAAACTGATTATCTTGTATCTACCCCCGTCATCAGTACAGTGGCTGGCACATGTTAAGCACTTAACAAATACCATTTAAAAAGAAGGGGGTGGGAGAAAAGGAAATGAGGGCTTAGTTGGAAAGGTGTCTTGGAGGAGATGTGCTTTTAATAAAGGCTCTGGAGGTGGGGAGTGTGATCGTCTGTTGGATACGAAGGGGGAGGAAGTTCCAGGTAGGACATGGGTGAGGGGTCGGCAGTGAGATAAGAGATTGAAGTGCAGTGAATAGGTTGGTGTCAGAGGAGGGAAGTGTGCAGGCTGGGTTGTAGTAGGAGAGCAGTGAGGTAAGGTAGGAGGAGGCAAGGTGATGAGCGCTTTAAAGGTGAGGTAAGGATTTACTGTTTGATGTGGAGGTGGATGGGCAATCACTGGAAGTTCTTGAGGAGTGGGGAAACATGGACTGAACTTTTTTTAGAAAAATGATCGGGGCAACAGCACGTAGTCTGGTCTGAATGTAAACTCGTTGCAAGCCGGGAACGTGTCTATCATGTCTGTTACGTTGTACTCTCCCAAACGCTTAGTACAGGGTTCTGCACGTAGTAAGCACCTGATAAATATGACTGACTGAAGTGGGAAGAGACAGGAGGCAGGGAGGTCAGCAAGGAGACTGATGCAGTAATCGAGGAGGGATAGGATAAGTGCTTGAATTAATTTGGTAGCCATTTGTTTGGAGAGGAAAGGATGGAATTTAAGAGTGTTGTGAAGGTAGAACTGACAAAATTTGGTGACAGGTTGAATATGTGGGTTTAATGAGAGAGATGAGACAATGCTGAGGTTATGGCCTCTTGAGACAGGAAGGATAATGGTGCCGTCTGAAGTGATGGGGGAGGACAGGGTTTGGGTAGAAAGATAAGGAGTTTTGGTTTGGACATTGGTGGGACATCCAGGTAGAGATATCTGAAGGCCGGAGGAAATAGGAGCCTTCAGAGAAGGAGAGAGATCAGGGCTGGAGGTGTAGATTGGGGAATCATCCACATGGTTATGGTAGCTGGAGCCATGGGAGTGAGGAAGTGGTCCTTTCTCAGTCAAATGACTGCGAGTTAAACCCTGCCCCCAAGAATCCCACCATCCAGGCTAGAGCCAGAACCGGAGGCTGAACCATCCGATTTCCCATTGTGATTTTTTTTTCTTAAATGGCACAACTTCTCTGTGCTTTAGTTGCCTCATCTGTGGAATGGGGATAAAGACCGTGAGCCCTGTGTGGGACAGGGACTGGGTCCAACCCCATTACCTTATATCTACTCCAGGGCTTAGTACAGTGCCTGGCACATGGTAAGTGTTTAACAAATATCACAATTATTATTATTTTAGTTATGCCAAATCTTCATCATAGGCAATCTGTCTCAACTCACTTTAAGATGATAAACTATCAGCTAAAATTAGGAAGTTAGAAACCATCTTATCCATTTGTTCAGTTGTCCTATAGCTGAAAGGCAGCAGCCATGGTTTATTTTGTTTTGGAGCTTTTTTGTATGGAATTTAAGGGCTTACTGTGTGCCAGGCACTGAACGAAGCACTGGGGTAGACATAACCTAATCAGGTTGGACACAGTCCATGTCCCACAGTCTTAATCCCCATTTTCCGGATGAGGTAATTGAGGCACAGAGAAGTGAAGTCACTTACCCAAGGTCCACACAGCAGACAGCAGACAGTAGCAGAGTCAGGATTAGAACCCAGGTCCTCTGATGCCTGGCCTCATACTCTTTTCACTAGGCCACCCTGCTTCTCTTGGTCAGCTCTAGTACAATGTATTTCTGAGAACAAAATGGCAAAGCAGTGCATTCCCAAGATCCCCCAAACTGACTAAAATAGAAATATATTACAAATCAGTAGTCAAAACGTGGTAAATGGTTGTGTGATCTTTAGCACTGTAAATAGCAGGTTTTAGTCTCTAGGTCAATACAGTACTTATCTTTTGCTTCCTATTCAGCAGAGGGCACCCTGAGGCAAACAGTTCTGTAGTGCCTTATCTATGTTAAATAGATATCATTATCTAATGCTAAATTGAAATGGGCTTTTAATTACTCTATAAAGTCAGTTAAAAAAACTTCAAAGGAGTGCTTAAGCCAAGGTAAACTTGGCAGGATTATCTCAAGTAATAGAAAGAAAATGGTTAGAAACCAGGGATGGCTCTCCAGCGCTTGTTTCCTTCCCTTCAACTACTGGGTTTGTACTATTATTATTATCAGTTAAACACTATGTCTGTGCCCTCATCACTTCTCTCTTCAATTACTGCAACTTCCTCCTCTCTGGTCCCTTTTCTTGTCCCTCCAGACAATGTTGCTGCCCAAAAAATGACTTTCCCTTCAAATCACATTTCCACTTTCTCCCTAAATCCTCTTGCTGATTCATCCTCACCCGCTGTCTACTGCAGCGTATCTGTTTTTTTCTAATCTCTGCCAGTATTCCTGAAACCCCTTCTCCTTCTTCTGATCCATCGTATTTCCCAAATTCTGTACAAAACAATGGAGTAGATACAAGATAATCAGGTCGGGCACAGTCCCTGTCCCACATGGGCCTCAATCTAGGAGGAAGAGAGAACGTGTTAAATCCCCATTTTGAAGAGGAGAAAACTGAGGCACAGAGAAGTTAAGCGACTTGCTCAGGGTCACAAGGAGCAGACAGGTGGTGGAGCCTGGATTAGAACCCAGGCCCTCTGTGTCCCAGGCCCATGCTCTTTCCACTAGGCCACACTGCTTCACAGTCCTAAAAGTTGCAGTACTCCTCTGCCAGAGGAGAAAATTCTCTTCCACCAAAATTGTCACTGTCGCTTCTAGGATGTAAGCATCTTGTCAGCAAGGGAATTTTTATGTTTAATTTATCCAAGTAAAGGGCCTGGGGCGGTCAAGGTCCTTGTGGTCTTTGCTGTCGTTTAAAGTTCTGATTACGCTGCTGGGTTTCAACAAATTATGTTTAAAATAATCTCCTTGGTGTTTCCGATCCGACAAGTGAAAGAGAAGCTGAGAGGCAGCATAGCTTAATGGATATAGCACGGACCTGGGATCTAATCCCAGCTCTGCCACTTAGCTGCTGCATGGGCTTGGGCAAGTCACTTCACTTCTCTGGGCCTCGATTACCTCATCCATAAAATGGGGATTGAGACTGTGAGCCCCACAGGGACAGGGACTATGTCCAACCCATTTTGCTTGTAGCCACCCCAGCACTTAGGACAGTGCCTGGCATTCATTCATTCAGTCAGTCGTATTTATTGAGCACTTAGTGTGTGCAGAGCACTGTACTAAGCGCTTGGGAAGTACAGGTTGGCAACACATAGAGACGGTCCCTACCCAACAATGGGCTCAAGTAAGGGCTTAACAAATACCACAGTTATGATTAATCTACCCCACAGTGCCTGGCATACAGCCAGCACTTAACAAATACCACAGTCACCATCATCAAGTAACCCTTCTGATCAGCGGGCTATCTTTTATTTGTGTTCAATAGTCTTTAAAGTTCTACTTCGTATCGATGACACTCATTAAGCGTTTATGTGCTAAGCACTGACTGTGTGTTAATTGCAGGGTGGGCAGGTGCAAAGATCATCAGGACAGTCGCATTCCCACACAGGGCACCAAGCCTAAAAAGTCTATTTGACAGGGATGCTTTCCGTCTCACCTGTTACTTTCAAATTTTCCTTTAGACAAGCTGTTCCTCCCATCCAGTTGGGTCTTCTCAATGGGTCCCATTCTGTCCCACTCCCAGCCCACTCTTAAACCGGCGCCTCATTTTCTTTCTCTGTGGTTCAGATCAGTTTGCTATGAAGAGGTTTACAAGTGCAGCTTTTCCGAGAACCCATCAGTTGGAAGTTGTAACTGTGAGGTTTTGTTTTAAAACCATTCAAATATCACAGTACCCAAGATCCATAACCCCCTCCCCACCCCGATTTCTTCCCAATTTCCTCTGCCTACTCCATAATAATAATTTGGTATTTGTTAAGCACTTATTATGTGCCAAGAACTGTTCTAAGCGCTGGGGAAGATACAAGGTAATCAGGTTGTCCCACATGGGGCTCACAGTCTTAATCCCCATTTGCCAGATGAGGTAACTGAGGCACAGAGAAGTTAAGTGACTTGCCCAAAGTCACACAGCTGATAAGTGGTGGAGCCAGGATTAGAACCCATGACCTCTGACTCCCAAGCCTGGGCTCTTTCCACTGAGCCATGCTACTACATCACCTGGGCACTTGAGTCTATATCCTCTAAGCACTTATATACTCATTACCCCAACAACTACAGGATTTGCATACATATCCCTTTTACTCCCCTACCTGTACCCTACCTGGGCAAGTTGTATTTTATTGTCTGTCTCTGACTTAATTGCAAGCTCCTTGAGGGCAGGAATTGCATCTTTGAGCTCTTTTGAATGCTCCCAAGAGCTTAGTTCAGTACTCAATACACAAAGCAGATGCTGTGACTCACAGACTGTTCCTTAAAATGTGTTTGCCCTTGAACTTGGATTTGCACCCTTTATTCACCCCACTCTCAGCACTTATGTCCATATCTGTAATTTATTTTAATGTCGGTCTCTCCCGTCTAGACTGAGAAAACTTGTGGACCAACCATGTTATATTGTAATAATAATGATGATAACTGTGGCATTTGTTAAGCATTTACTATGTATCCAACACCATTAATAATAATAATCATAGTACTTGTTAAGCGCATACTATGTGTCAGTTAATCAGGTTGGACACAGTCCCTGTCCCACATGGGGCTCATACTCTTAATTTCTATTTTACAGATGAGGTAACTGAGGCCCAGAGAAGTTGTGGCTTACCCAAGGTCCCATAGCAGACAAGTGGCAGAGCTGGGATTAGAACTCAGGTCCTTCTGATTCCTGGGCCTATGCTCTATCCACTAGGCCACCACTCTAACTGCTGGGATAGATTCAAGTTAAGATAGGCTGGTCACAGTCCCTGTCCTACACAGAGCTCAGTCTGAGAAGGAGGGAGAATAGGAATTTCACCCCATTTTACAGATGAGATGACTAAGGCCCAGAGGCCCTTGCTCTTTCTACAAAGCCACTCTGCCTGAAAGTGCTTAGCAAATATCACGCATTGCAATCCTTTAAAAACTCAGATTGTTTGAGGAAAATATTCCAGTGGCTTCATGTAAAAGATACATTGCACCTGGATCCTTTTAAACACTGATCCTTTTGCAATTCCTTTCTTGTGGTCTTACCAAATGTCTGCGATGGTTTGGATTGTCAGCAAAATTGTTCTCGTAGAGCCAGGAACCCCCGGCATGTATTCTTGGCTCTGCTCAGCTTGCTCGTCTTGCTCAAAAAGCAGTCCCCTGGCTAGATTATACAATGGAAGATATTTTGAGATTGTCAATCGCGCATATGAGGGAGTTTACCATCTCCCTAATGTCAGTGCCCCAGTTTGATCCTCATTCATTCAATAAATTGTATTTTTTGAGCGCTTACTGTGTGCACAGCA
Organism: Tachyglossus aculeatus; assembly: GCF_015852505.1. Classification (NCBI taxonomy): domain Eukaryota; kingdom Metazoa; phylum Chordata; class Mammalia; order Monotremata; family Tachyglossidae; genus Tachyglossus; species Tachyglossus aculeatus. Next base: position 7,215,584 of record NC_052090.1, on the reverse strand, counting down.
CTGTACTAAGTGCTTGGGAAGTACAAGTTGGCAACATATAGAGACGGTCCCTACCCAACAACGGGCTCACAGTCTAGAAGGGGGAGACAGACAGTACAACAAAACATGTGGACTGGTGTCAAGTCATCAGAATAAGTAAAGATAAAGCTGGATGCAAAGTATTAACAAAATAAATAGAATAGTAAATATGTACAAGCAAAATAAATAGAGTAATAAATCTCTACAAACATATATACAGGTGCTGTGGGGAGAGGAAGGAGGTGGGGGGGGGGATGGGGAGGGGGAGAGGAAGGAGAGGGCTCAGTGTGGGAAGGCCTCCTGGAGGAGGTGAGCTCTCAGTAGGGCTTTGAAGGGAGGAAGAGAGCTAGCTTGGCAGATGCGCGGAGGGAGGGCATTCCAGGCCAGGGGGAGGACGTGGGCCGGGGGTCGATGGTGGGACGGGAAAACAAGGTACTGTGAGGAGGTTAGCGGCAGAGGAGCGGAGGGTATGGGCTGGGCTGTAGAAGGAGAGAAAGGAGGTGAGGTAGAAGCGGGCAAGGTGATGGAGAGCCTTGAAGCCGAGAGTGAGGAGTTTTTGCCTGATGCGTAGGTTGACTGGCAGCCACTGGAGATTTTTGAGGAGGGGAGTAACATGCCCAGAACGTTTCTGTACAAAGATGATCCGGGCAGCAGCATGAAGTATAGACTGAAGCAGGGAGAGACAGGAGGATGGGAGATCTCTCCATTCTCAATCCTTCATAGAAAGCAGATTGTACACACCGTTAGCTCAGGAATAAAGATGTGAAAACATTGGGGGTGTGGTGCTGTAGCCTAGTGGAAAGAGCTTGAGCCTGGGAGTCAGAGAACTTGGGTTTTAGTGCTGGCTCTGCCCATTGCTTACGGTGTGACCTTGGGCAAGTCACTTCTTTGTACCTCAGTTACCTCATCTATGTAATGAGGATTCAATCCTCCTCCCCTCCAACTTAAATTGGGATTCACCATGTGGGATAGGGACTGTCTCCAACCTGATAAACTTTTATCTACCTCTGCGCTTAGAATAGTGCTTGACGCATAGTAAGAACTTAAAAATAATAAAAAACCAACTCAGATCTGTCAGCTCGTATGGGACAGAGGGTTTGTAAACCCACAGAAATGGATACTTGGTTCCAACTTGTTGCCCATCTCCCCACAACTCATTGTTGAGTTTGCTCTTTAGAGGGAGAAAATAGAGCTCCAAATTGGTGGTGTTTTCATTCCATTCAGAAGATGAGACTTATAAAAATGACTCCACCTGTGGCTGCAGCCAGAAATCCATCCCCGACAAAGGAGGAGAGTCCATTCCCATTTCTCCTCCTCAACTCTTCCTTCAGATTGGAATGGTGGTTGGGGGTTAGGATTTTGGAGGAGGAGGAGAAGCGACAAGAGCCCTCAAATCTGTGACAAAAAGGCCACAAAGTTTGCAGCTTTCTCAGGGGCTGATGGACGCAGAGTCCTCTAGACTGTCAGTTCGTTGTGGGCAGGGAATATGTCTATTATTGTATTGTACTATCCCAAGTGCTCAGTACAATGCTCTGCACACAGTAAGCGCTCAAAAAATACATTCGAATGAATGAATGAATGAAGCAGCATGGCTGGGATTCTAATCCAATCTCACCTGCTGTGTAAACTTGGGTAACTCACTTTTTTTTTTAAAATGGTATTTGTTAAGCACTTACAGGCACTAAGCGCTGGGATAGATACAAGAGAATCAGGTTGGACACAGTCTGTGTCCCACAGGGGGATCACAGACTTAATCTCCATTTTACAGATGAGGTAATTTAGGCACAGAGAAGTAAAGTGACTTGCCCAAAGTCATACACAGCAGACAGGTGGTGGAGCCAGCATTACAACCCTGGTGGTTCTGACACTGAGGCTTGTGTTCTATCCACTAGGCCATGCTGTTTCTGCCTCTGCTTCCATATGTTCATTCCAAATCACTAAAGACATCCCAATCCCCATGCACACTGCTAACCAAAGACTCTCATCCAGGACAGAGGAGATGGTCCATGCTAACATTGCGTCTTCGGTTATTCCCATGGTTAAAAGGATTAGGATATCCTGTTGGGTCTAGTAAGAAGTGGAAAATAATAGAGCTTTATCTGTGCACCGTGAAGTGAAATTCACAGTTAATCCTACCCTCTCCCCGACCAAATCTTTCACTGGGATTTCCTAACAAAGCAGCGAAGCTGATATGTTTAAATTTCACTTCCTCGGGCCTCTGTGCCCCCCCACTCTGGTGGCAAAAGTAATGTCTGGGGAGATAACACTGATGTTGATATAAGTATTTGGGTTGGGTATCTTCACTCTCCTAAGAAAGACTCTGCTCGAATCCTGACAAAGAATCATTTGGGTGTGATAAAGGACCAGGCTTGGCAAGCCTCCTGCTTACTATTTAGTCACCTAGGCAGCAGAACAAGTGAAGTAACTTCAGAAGCATCAAGATGAATGACAGCAGAGGGCCAGCTATCCAAACAACTTGCACAGTGGAGAGATCTAGATAGTCGAAAAGCCAAAAGGAAGGGAAGACAAAAAGAACAGGGAGGAAGAGAAACAAGCAGTGATGCCATCACCCCGCCCCCCAGGGGATTGGCACAAGGAGCTATTGGCTTTTGGGATGGGGTGGGAAAATTGATCAATCAATAGATAGTATTTATTGAGCACTTGCTGTGTGCAGAGCACTGTAGTAAGCTCTTGGGAATGGACAATACAACAGACATTCCTTGTCTATAATGAGTGTATAGTCTAGGGGGGAGACAGACATTAATATAAAGAAATAAAATAAAATTGTATGTCATGGGACCTTGGGCAAATCATTTCATTTCTCTGTGCCTTAATTTCCTCATGTGTAAAATGGAGTTTAAATCCCTGTTGTCCCTCCCCATTATGACCCATCTGATTTCCTCATCTGTGCCCCAGCATTTAGTACAGTAACAATGCTCGGCACAGTGTAATCACTTTAATACCACACTTATTATTACTAGATCATCAGCCCCCAGTAACTGAGGATGGGTGGGTGTGGTGTGCCAAGAATCCCGTCACAGACTTTTAATTTACTTTTCAATGTAGTCCTCCATCTCTGAGAGATATCTGTAATGGGTGCCGTTTTACAGAAGAAGCCAAGGCGAAAAGCTTTGGGGATGAACAATACTAATAATGATAATGATGGTATTTGTTAAGCACTAACTATGTGTCAAGCACTGTTCTAAGTGCTGGGGTAGACACAGGTTGGACACAGTCCCTGTTCCACTGGCGGCTTCCCAGGCTAAGTGGGAGGGAAAATAGGTATTGAATCCTCATTTTATAGATGAGGAAGCAGAAGCCCAGAGATGTCAAGTGACTTGTCCAAGGTCAACCAGCAGACAAGTGGCAGAGCTGGGATTAGAATCCAGGTCCTGATTCCCAGGCCTGTGCTCTTTGCACTGCCATGCTGCTTATCTAGACTGTAAACTCGTTATGGGCAGGGTATGTCTGCTAATTCTATTGTATTATACTCTCCCAAGCGCTTAGTACAATGCCCTGTATGTAGTAAGTGCTCAGTAAATACCACTGATTGATTGATTCTCTGTTTCCTGTCAATAGCAAAACAGGAAATGGCTTCCACTCTGCCTCAAAGAGAAAGAACCCACTTTGATTAGTAAAGCACAAACCAACGAAATCTTGCCGTTGTTTGGGGGGTCAGGGTGACTCGGCCTAAAAGAAAATGCTATCAGATGTTTGATGACGTGGTCGTCACCTGGTTCTCCACCCATCTCACGCACTCACTGTTCCACCTCAATTGCACCCACAGGCTCCTCTTTCACCTGTTTCTCTGTCCACTATTGCCAAGATAGTGGGCTTGTGAGACAGGAAGAGATGGTTGGTGCTGGTGATGTGAAATGGTGGGGGAAGAAGGGGAAGAGTTTGGGAGGGAAGATTCATTCATTCATTCAATCTTATTTATTGAGTGCTTACTCTGTGCAGAGCACTGTACTAAGCGCTTGGGAAGTACAAGTTGGCAACGTATAGAGGCGGTCCCTACCCAACAATGGGCTCACAGTGGGTTGTTTGAATGAAGCAAATTTTACCTTGCTTCATGAGAAGCAAGAGATGAGAAGATGAGATGAGATGATGAGAAGTTCATGCGATGAGAAGTTCCGTTTGAACACGTTAAGTCCTCTTTCATTGCCTTTCCCCCCCACCCTCTCCCTTTTACTGGTTGCCTATAGAAGCCTTTAAGCCAGGGCAGCAACAGAGAAAAATCACGACTTTCACTCTTATGTGATGCCAACGTGAGATGACTGCTGCTCATCTCTGTAGAAAGTGTGAGAACCCAAGTCAAAAATAAGCTAATTACCAAAACAAGCACTTTTAAGAGGGGCAACCATTGTAGACTGTGTCCACTACTGTCAGAGGTGGAGGTTGTAAGGGTGGGGGCGAGGCGGGGAGGAGAGTACACCGATGTATCTAAATACACACACATGCACACACACATTATTCCAACTTCTCAGCCATTCATAGTAGTTATGCATAGACAACCATCCTTAGCACTTACGACTGCATCCATTTGCATGCTCTTACCATTCATCTAGTCATTCCATGCTCTCGCATTCATGAATGAAATCATATCTCTTCCTTATGCTCCCACTCTTTGCAAATATTTGTGTCTGGCTGGCATCCCATTCGACTGGAAGTTCCTCGAGGGCAGCGACCTTGGCTTTTCCCTCCACTGTACACTCCCAGATGTCTGTACTGCGATCTGCCCCCAGGACAGGCTCCATTAGTAGATTGATGATGCCGATGTTAGAAACTGGATTGACTCTTTGAGAGTCTGCAGAAGAGAAACCTGGCCTGTGGAACCTGCTCCATCCGTTAAACCGGATAGTGGGGCCAGTCAAAGCCATGGGGCGGGGTGAAGCAGTGTGGCTCAGTGGAAAGAGCACAGGCTTTGGAGTCAGAGGTCATGGGTTCAAAATCTGGCTCCACCACTTGTCAGCTGTGTGACACTGGGCAAGTCACTTAACTTCTCTGTGCCTCAGTTACCTCATCTGTAAAATGGAGATTAAGACTGTGAGCCCTCTGTGGGACAACCTGATCACCGTCTAACCTCCCCAGCGCTTGGAACAGTGCTTCGCACATAGTTAGTGCTTAACAAACACCAACATTATTATTATTACTATTATTATTATAGGGCTTTGTCATCAACAGCCTTGAGTGCCTAAGGTGTGCTGAATGGCAAACCTGAGAAGCAAATGACAGAAATAAACCAGCCATCCTTACCCTTGAGGAGGTTACAGGCTCATGGGAGACAGGAGGACCCAAATTTTTGGTAGGGAAGAGAGAAAGATGAAATAAGGGATAAAAAGCCGTTAAACTAAATAAGCAACTATACAAACTAGTGGCTTGAGGGAACAGCAGGTCCAGAAAGGTGGGGTGATTAGTCAGGGAAGACCTCCTGGAGGAGGTGTCTACAGTGGGAGGGCTCTGAAGGTGGGGAAAGATGAGGTTTGGCAGAGTTAATGGGGGAAAGCAGAGCAAGCAGGCAAAAGGGTCGGGAGGTGGGAAACAGCTAAGTTAGCTGGGGAGGAAGAGGGAGGAGGAGGATTTCATTCTAGGCCAAGAATTCATCGGTTGAGATCAGTTGGAGTGCCAATGCTTGGCTCTACTGAGAGCCACCGGCACGCCGCTGCCTGGTCGTCTCTGTCAGCAGCCTCCGAGGACCTAGGAGCCTCACTGGGAGAGGAGTGGGCCAGCCTCCTGGCTGACCTTCCAGCCTCCTGTCACTCCCCACTCCAGTCCTTACTTCACTCTGTTGCCCAGATAACTTTCCTACAAAAACGTTCAGGCCACATCTCCCCACTCCTCAAAAAAAAAGACAACCCCAGAGGTTTCCCATCCACCTCTTCCTCAAACCTCTAACGGTCATGGTCTTTAAAGCAATTCATTCATTCATTCAATCGTATTTATTGAGCGCTTACTGTGTGCAGAGCACTGTACTAAGCGCTTGGGGAGTACAAGAGAGAAGCAGCGTGGCTCAGTGGAAAGAGCCCGGGCTTTGGAGTCAGAGGTCAGGGGTTCAAATCCCGGCTACGCCAATTGTCAGCTGTGTGACCTTGGGCAAGTCACTTAGCTTCACTGTGCCTCAGTTCCCTCATCTGTAAAATGGGGATTAAGACTGTGAGCACCACGTGGGACAACCTGGTCACCTTGTATCCCCCCAGTGCTTAGAACAGTGCTTTGCACATAGTAAGCGCTTAACAAATACCATCATTACTATTCCAAGCAATCAGCTTACCCCCTTCTATCTTACCTTGCTGACTTCTTATTACAACCCAGCCCATATGCATCCCTTCTCCATCTCCTCAGTGTTACCTCGATCTTGTCTATCTTGCTGCCGACCCCTTGCCCTCATTCTCCCTCTGGCCTGGAACTCCTTTCCCCATCGTATATGACAGACCAACCATTTTCACCTTCAAGCCTTATTAAAATCCCATCTCCTCCAAGAGGGGCCTTCCCCGACTAAGCCCTCTAGTCCCTTACGCCCTCTGCCCTGCTCTTGCATTTGGATTCATACCTTTATCCGCCCCACTCTCAGCACTTCTGTACATACATGTAATTTATTTATATTAATGTCTGTCTCCCGTTCTAGATGCTAAAATCCTGATGGGCTGGTAACATGTCAACCATGTTCCCTGCATTTTACTTGTACAACATTCCTCTGAGTCAACTGGCGGAGCCGGGCTGCAGTGTGGCCTAGTGAAAAGAGCCCCAGCCCGGGAGTCAGAAGGATCTGAGTTCTAATCCCTGCTCTGCCCCTTGTCTGCTATGTAACCCTGGCCAACTCACTTCACATCTCTGGGCCTCAGTGCCCTCATCTGTAAAATGGGGGTTAAGACTGTGAGCCCTGTGTGGGACAATCTGATTAGCTTGCATCTACCCCCACACTTAGTACAGTGCCTGGCACACAGTAAGCACTTAGCAAATATCATTTAAAAAAAAGTAGGACACCCTTAAATTGGCTGTCACTCCTCTAGCTGGTTGGACTGTCTATTTTTACCCAAATCTGACCATGTCCCCTTCTTCTTCCTGCCTTGGCTCAGATACCCTGCAGGGGCTTGTCAGTTTTTCTCGTAGAACAGATAATCTTCTTTGTGAGGTAATCTACTCCCCATCCATTGCTTCCCCCCACTTCCCCATCCCACTCCCTTTTTCTGGTTGTCTAAAGAAATGTTTAAGCCAAGGCAGTGAGGGAGAAAAATCACGACTTCCACTCCTACTTCATGCCAAAGTGAGAGGACTGCGCTCATCTCTGTAGCAACACTGTGCATTCCCAAGTCAAAAATAAGCTAATTATCAAAACAAGCACTTGTAAGAGGGGCATCATTGTAAACTGTGTTAATGGGAGACAATAGCTGAGCAACAAAATTACTCCTTGGATAGGTTTTTTATTTTCAAATTTTTCCCAGGATTTCTTTGGGGGTCGGTTTTACATCATTGGCATCTAATTAGCATATTCTCCTCTACAGTGCAGACATAATCCTCGTCCATTAGCTGCCTTGGCTCCTGTGGCTTCATCTCCCATCTCTATGCGGCTGATTCCCAAATCTACCTTTCCCCTTCTCTGCAGCTTCCCATTTCCTCCTGCTTTCTGGACAGCTCTACCTGGATGTCCCGCCGACACCTAAAGCTTAACATGTCTGAAACTGAACTCCTCATCGTCCCTCCCAAACTCTTCCTCTCCCTTCCCCCCCATACCACCCCCCAGCCCACTCCCAACCCTGCCACAATTTTACATCACCGAAGACACCACCACCAACTTTCCTGTCTCACAATCTTGCGGTCTTGGCATTGTCCTCGACTCCCTTCTCTCCTTCAACGTGCATGTTCAGTCACTTCACTGAATCTTGTTGATTCTGTCGCCACATCCTCTCCAGAATTTACTCCTTCCACTCTATCCAAACCATGAACACACTGGTTCAAGCACTTGTCTTATCCCATTTCTGCGTCAATCTCCTCTCTGACTTCCCTCCCTCACTCCCTCCAATTGCTGTCCATCCATTCCCGCATCTAGCGGAAACTCTTCACCAGAGTCAAGGCAGTCAACTCTCTACCCCTTGGCCCTCCTCCTCCGCCTTATGTATCTTCGCTTCTCTCCCATTATAACCCAGTCCACACACTTCATTCCTCCAGTACCAACCTACTAGCTGTCCTCAGTTCTCGCCTTACTCACCATCGACCCCTTGCTCACTCCCTCCCTCCTGCTTGGAACTCCCCCCACCATATGCACACACGATCATTCATTCAATCATATTTATTGAGCACTTACTGTGTGCAGAGCACTGTACTAAGCGCTTGGGAAATACAAGTTGGCAACATATAGACAGTCCCTACCCAACAACGGGCTCACACTCTCCCCATCTTCAAAGCCCTATTGAAATCATGTCTCTTCCAGGAAGCCTTTCTTATTTTCCCCTTTCTATTCCCTCTCCCATGCACATAATCCCATCCCCTAAGCACCTAGCACTCTCTCCCTCATCCCCACAGCAATTATATACAGATCCTTGGACTCAGTTCCTTCCATTACCTATCATTTTGGTGCTTGTTAGTATGTTACTATGTTACTGCTTGATAAATACCATTGATTGACTGATTGATGGGCACATCTTCAGTGTGCAGAAAGGAATAATAATACCCCAAATTCCTATCATGCTTTATATTTTTCCTAAGCCCTGCCCTGTGTCAGTAATTGCATTTTACTCGTACAACATTCCTCTGAGTTAAGAGGACGTAGGGAGTCTGACAGATGAAGAAATTGAGGCCCCGAGAGATTTAATGACTTGCCTAAAGGCATACAGCAAGCCAAGGGCAGAAGTGGGGACTCCTACCCAGGCCTCGTGATGTCCTGACCTGTGGGTTTCTCCTAGACTACCCAGCCTCAGAGAGAAACATGAGACCCACCCTGTTAAAAGCCACACTGTAGGAGGCCACAGGCCTTTCAGAGTAGTCCTTTCTGTTTCCCTGATATAAAGGTGGCCTCGCTCCTGAGCATTGCCCATGGAATTTTTAATGACTGGATTAGTGAATCTCTGCTTTGCCATGAGTCATGAACTTTGGCAGCTCATATTCAAAGGAGAGATACTCACTGAGGCCCTTTGAAAGCTGTATCATTTCCTAGCAAAATATCTTCATTCCACCCCGGGGCAAGTGATGTTTCTTTTACTCTGTTTCTCTCCCACCACCAAAAATGAAAAGCACACTGGCCTTGCTTTCTTGTCTGAAAGGGACCCGGGGCAGACAGGGTAGCCTTATTCAGCAAAAGGGCTTTTCTGTAATTCGGGAACATCATTTGGAGGTTCAACTCTGTTGCGGGTGACGGGGCTCAACACAGTGGCCAGAGAGAGCTTGGTTCCAAGACACCCTGAAACATCATCTCCGATAGTCGATCATTCCCAGTGAAACAACCGTAACTGCCTAGTGTGGCTACTTAGGCATCGCTCCCTCCCCAGTGCCGAACAGAAGCCTGCAGCTTTCAGCCCTGAAGGCAAGCACCTTGATTGGAATTCTGACTCGACTGTTCACTCTTTTCCACCACAGAATTGGAAGACTTTTTGATGGCACAGAGCCTATTGTTTTGGACAGTCTCAAACAACATTATTTCATTGACAGAGATGGGCAGATGTTCAGATACATCTTGAATTTCCTCCGAACATCAAAACTCCTCATTCCCGACGATTTCAAGGTGAGCCTTTAACATTATGCTCTAAACGAGGTAGAAAGGAATGGCGAAACGTGGAGTGCTGACAAAGAATACTTGTAGACTTTCAGCATGACCCCTCGAGCTGGTTTCCGAAACCCCTTCGGAAACTAAAGTCAACTCGGATGACGATTATAGGGAGGGGGTGGGTTTTTTGGTCAGCCCCAGCTTAGAGCGGGGTAGAGAATTCAAATGGAGAATTATACTGAAGTGGGAGACCTGGGCATATAGGCAGCAGAGTAAAGTTAAATAGGGACAGTGGGACTTGGTGAAAGACCCCCATTGCAGGTTGGGAAAGCTGGCAGACTGGAGCTAGCGGAAAAGGCCAGACACGCAAAATCTCAGCCACACACACCCAGAGCTATAGAGAGGACAAGCCATACAATATACAGAACAAAAAACATAAATGTAGACTTTGTGAACCGAAACACACCAAGGAGCCCTGGGCGGCTGCCTTGTCTTTAGACACAGTCCTCCCAGCATCCTCTGCCAAGAATTTCTTTTGGCATCTGTCCAAACTTCCCAGCTTCCCTTCCTCAAGCCCTCACCCCCCAGTTCTGATAAAGCCCAATGCTGATGTTTGCTTTGTCTTGCGGGCTCCCCTCTTCATCCTCTACCCACTTTGCCAGCCCCACAAGCCCTTGTGGGGGAAACAGAACATGAGACAACAGAGATTCTAGTGAACCCTGGCCTCCTCGTTGACTTTCCCATCCCTCCTTGCCTCACAATCCCCCAACCTTGGCGTGGTCATCAGCACCCTTCTCTCCTCCGACCCACACGTTCAGTCTGTCAGCAAATCCCGTCGGTTACTCCTTCAAACAGCTCTAAAATCCGCTTCGTCCTATCCACCCAAACTGACACCACACTGTCTCGACTACTGCATCGGCCTCCTCTCTACCCTGCCCTGCCTCCTGTCTCTCCACTCTTGAGTCCTAAGTTCACTCTGCTGCCTGGAGCATTTTTGTAAAATGCTGCTCTGCACACATCTCCCCACTCCTCAGAAACCTCCATCCGTCCCTCTCCGCATCAAACAGAAACTCCTGGCTAGTGGCTCTAAGTGATGATTAGTCCATGCAGTGGCTACACATTTGTTTGGAACCAACTCACTGACCCTTCCACTGAAAAAGGACTCAGGACATTTTCTGATGGAGTAGCTTCCAAGCAGCCTGAGACCAGAGCATGGTACGCCACAAGGTGTACTTTGAAGTGCAGTTTCCGGAAACTATAATCCGTTTCCCTTCCTGGGCTTAATCTCGGTGGTCGCCATGATCTTGTCCCTTTATGTACAAAGCTTGGGCCGGCCGTGTCGGTTAAACTTTCCAAGCCTGAATAGCAGCCTGGGGCCGTGTGATTTCCACTCCTGCATTATCGAAAAAATAGGCCTGCAATGAGCTAGGAGATGGGGTGGGTGAAAGGCCTGCGGGGAGGGCACCCTTGTCTTCCCCACCCTCAGTCAGTCAATTGTATTTATTAAGCGCTTACTGTGTGCGGAGCACTGTACTAAGCACTTGGGAGAGTAGAACATAACAGACGCATTCCATGCCCACAACGAACTTACAGTCTCGACTCATCCTTCCGAAGGACACGGGCCAGTCTTGTGTGATTGCCTTAGTTTCTCCGGCAGCCTCCTCTCCTGCCTCCCCATGCTAGATCACCAGAAAGGGCACCAGAAGGCAGCTCACCTCCTCACGTGTCCACGATGGTCCAGAGAATCAGGGTCGGTTGGCTCTACTGAAGTTGATAATAATAATAATTGTGGTATTTGGTAAGCACTGACTAGTTATAATGAGACTGATGATTGTAATTTTCGGTAAGTGCTTACTATGCGCCAAGCACTGTACTCTAAGCACCGAGGTAGTTATAAGATAGTCCGATCAGATGCAGTCCCTGTCCCACAGCCCGTAGGGGAGGGAGTACAGGGATTGAATCCCCATTTTCAGATTGAGGACACAGGCACAGAGGAGTTGAGTGACTTGCTTGAGGTAACGCAGCAAAACCAGCATTAGAACCTGAGTCTCCTGACTCCCATTCCTGGGCTCTTTCCATTAATCATAATAGACAGTGTGCCCATGTAGGACAGGGCCTGTGTCCTGCCTATCACTCAATCAACAGTATTTACTGAGCGCTTACTGTGTGCAGAGCACTTTACTAAGCACTTGAGAGAGTATAATATCACGTAACAGTAGAACCCGATTAAAGTGTACCCACCCCAGTGCTTAGAACAGTGCTTACTATCTAGTAGTGCTAACAACTATCCTAATAAAACACATCCATCCATTCTCTTTGGAAGCAGCAGGGTTTGGTGGATAGAGCACGGGCCTGTGAGTCAGAAAGTAACGGGTTCTAATCCCGGCTCTGCCACTTGTCTGCTGTGTTACCTTGAGCAAATCCCTTCACTTCTCTGGGCCTCAGTTACTTATCTGTAAAACGGGGGTTGAGACCGTGAGCCTCATGTGGGAGGGGGACTGCGTCCAACCCTATTTGCTTGTATCCACCCCCTTGCTTAGTACAGTTCCTGGCACATAGTAAGCGCTTAACAAATGCCGCAAGTATTATTATTATCATTCTCTTATTATTCCCGGGGCCGCCTCTCCTTCGAGGAACCTGCAACTTTCAGAGCATGGTGGCACCCCCTGCCCACCCCAGCCCGGCCAGGAAGCTGGACCAGTTGCTCAGTCAGCCAGTCGTTTATTTAATTATTGAGCACTTATTGTGTACAGAGCACTGTACTAAGTGCTTGGGAGATTATACTATAACTATAAACAGACAAATTCCCTGCCCATGACGAGCTCATGGGCTAGAGGGGAAAATGGATATTAATATAAATACAGAAATGACAGATATGGACATAAGTGCTGTGGGGCTGGGCGTGGAGATGAATAAAGGGAACAAGTCAGGGGGATCTAGAGGGGAGTGGGAGAAGAGGAAAGGAGGGCTTAGTCAGGGAAGGCCTCTTGGAGGAGGTGGGCCTTCAGTAAAGCTTTGAAGGTGGGGAGAGTCACTGTCTGTCGGACAAGTCTGGGCGGTAAATGGTTTCCCTCATCTGGTCATCCCCCGGCAACGACTAAAGGCAGCAATGGCGGTATCGGCCTCCTCACCCACTGGCTCCCCGAGCACAATTTGGTAGAACTCCTCGTCCCCGGCCTCGAAACCACTAAGTGTCCAAGGGCAACGAGCCCTCCCAGGAAGCCACACTCTGGACTAGGTGTTTGGGAGGTTGGGTCAGAGCCTCTGTTCGGTTTCACCCAACCGTGCCCTCTCCCTGAAGCCTGGGGGACGTTCCCGTGGGAAAGGGGGTGATTGCAGTGCCTAGCGGTTTCCACCAACCGTAAGACGACTTCCTTTCCTTGGCCGGCCCTTACTCAGCACCCTCTCTTTCACCCCGGGTGGCTACGAGTCTCGAGCTCCCATAGGCCTTTTGCCTCTCTGCCCGCCAGCAGCCCAGTTACACCATTATTTTGTGACAACCCAGAAAGTCAGCCAGGCGCAGCCAACTTTCCAAATGCTCTATGGAGGCCCTCCCTCTCTTGAGCCAGGTCTCTATATTTACCCGCTTGCATTTTATGAACTGCCAAAGAGGCCATAAATCAGCACAGCTTGGCAGAAGAGACTGTCTTAATTGTGACCCAATTAAGATAACAATTCTTATCTCACCTGCCCAAACAAACAAAAAAAAAAGGGTGGAGGGGGGAATGGAGCTTCTGTGAAGGCAAGAGGGAACCAAGGCAAAGGTGGGAATCTCCCCCTGAGCTATCTTCTGGGCTCACTAGCTGGACACGATGCCCCCACCTCGTATTTTGCAGGACTATACCTTGTTGTATGAAGAGGCCAAGTACTTTCAGCTTCAGCCCATGCTGATGGAGATGGAAAGATGGCTGCAGGAGCGGGAGTCCGGCCGCTATTCTCGGCCCTGCGAGTGCCTGGTGGTCCGGGTGGCCCCTGACCTCGGCGAGAGGATCACGCTGAGCGGCGACAAGTCCTTGATAGAGGAGGTTTTCCCGGAGATTGGTGACGTCATGTGCAACTCGGTCAACGCGGGCTGGAATCACGACTCGACGCACGTCATCCGCTTTCCCCTCAACGGATATTGTCACCTCAACTCAGTTCAGGTATGGAGACTCCCCGGCCGGCCCTTCCCCTGGGCTTTGATGTCCCACGGGACCCCGGGGTCTCAGGAGCGGGGACTCCTGAAAGGAGCCATCAATCAATCGACCTATATTTATTGAGAGCCAACTGTGCACAAAGCACTGTACCAAGTGCTTGGGAGAGTTCAATTTAGCAGAGTTGGTAGACACTTCTCCCGCCCACAACAAACTGGTGGGCCCATTTTACAGATGGAGACCAAGGCCCAGGGCGGGGAAGTGACCTGGCCAAGCTTGGGATAGAGTCTCCTGGAACCAACCTCCCCGTTGGCTTTGGGGGACAGCTTTTAGAGTTGACTTTCTGAAGAGGAGTCATGGGGTACCAGGGGCCTAATGCAGCCTAATCGATGGTATTTATCGAGTGCTTACCGTGGGCAGAGGACTGTACTGAGCACTTGGGAAAGGACTGTGCAACAGAGTCGGCAGACATGTTCCCCGCCCACAAGGAGCTTACAGCAAGCATCCTTCAGATGAGTTTCCCACTGTGAGACTGCGAGCTCCAGGTTGGACAACCTGATTACCTTGTATCTATCCCAGCACTTAGAACAGCACTTGGCATATAGTAAGCGCTTAACAAATACCATCATTATTATAATTAACTGACACCTTCCCTGCCCTTAAAGAGTTTACAGTCTAGAGGGAGGAGCCGAAAAACAGTTCCCACATGGGGCTCATGGTCCAAGAGGAAGGAATAATAAGCACGGCAACCTCATGTTACAGTTGAAGACACCGAGGCACAGAGAGGTTACATGACTTGCCCACGGTCACACATGACAAATGGTAAATGACAGAGCCGGGACCATTCCCCGGGCCTCCTGACAACCAGCCCTGTGAGCTTCCAATAAGGCCCAGCTTCCTCCCAGCACACAGAGCCCCAGGGGTGAATTGGTTTTTAAGCCATGGAGACAGCCCGTACGTACGTTTCCTCAGAAGTGGAAAGTTGTATCACTTTCTATTTGTTGCTTCCAAATGGCCACTTTGGATGTGCTTTTTGCTTTCCCTCGGCCAATTAGAGTCCTCCTTTCTCTCTTACCCTCGCCGCTTCCTGTCTGTGCGCAGTTCTGTTCCTAAGAAGGCCAGAGGCCACTGGCAGAGAAGGAGGACCACCACTGGCTGACCGGATCTGGTCTTGGCCTGCAGACAGGCTGCTCCTCCGGCTGCGCAAGGTAGTCTCACTTGGTCAGAGCCAGTTTCTGGCTCCGTTCGAGCCTGGACATCATAGTTTACGCTGACCTTAAAATAGAGCCCAGGTTTTTTCCCAACTGCGGTTCTGGCTTGGCAAAGTGGGTTCACTCCAGCATCTCAAGCATACTGCTGGCCACCGAACACAGAAGCTCACTCTGTAATATGGCAGCATTTTTAAGCCATTTTTAAAAAGTCAACTCCTTCAGTTTTTGATTGGTGACACTGTCAACACATTCAGCTGTCAAGTTTCCCCACGTGAAACTCACGGCAGCCTACTGGAAAGAGCCTGGGCCTGGGCATCAGAGGACCTGGGTTCTAATCTCAGCTCCGCCTCTCGTCAGCTGTGTGACCTTGGGCAAGTCACATCACTTCTCTGGGCCTCAGTTTTCTCGACTGTAAAATGGGGATTAAGACTGTATGCCCTATGTGTCCAACCTGATTAGCTTGTGTCTACCCTAGAACTTAGTACATTGCTTGTCACCTAGTAAGGGCTTAACAAATACTGTCATCATCATCATCAATCGTATTTATTGAGCGCTTACTATGTGCAGAGCATTGTACTAAGCACTTGGGAAGTACAAATTGGCAACGTATAGAGACAGTCCCTACCCAACAGTGGGCTCAAAAACAAGGAAGTTCAGCAGGATTAATAGACACACTTCGAAGCTTCCAGTCTAGAGGGACCAGGCCATAGTCTTCAGTGCAAGTGCCAGATTAGACCTTAGAGGCAATGTCTTCACTTGTCTTTCAATAGTAAGTCAGCTGGACTGTTGAAACTCATATACTCTAAGACAGTGTTTCGGTGTGTCGGTAAGTTTGAGATTCGGCTTCTAGAATCACTCCCTTAGATCACCTGCTAAGCAGTTCTCTTGGCTGAATCCAATACCTGTAACTGCAGTAGACTAGCCGGTATGGTAGATTTTTCCTTCTCCAATTCACACATCACCAAACCAGGGTTAGATCAACGGCGAAGCAGTGCGGCCTAGTCGATACAGCTTGGGCCTGGGAGTCAGAAGGACCTGGGTTCTAATCCCGGGTCTGCTTTGAGACCTTGGGCAAGTCACTTCACCTCTCTAAGCCTAAATTACCTCATTAGGTAAAATAGGGATCAGGACTGTGAGCCCTATGTGGGACATGGACTGTGTCCAGCCTGATTATCGTGTATCTACTCCAGTGCTTAGAACAGTAAGCATTAGTTGCTAAAACGTTAAAGAAATACCATTTAAAAAAAAAGGAAATCTGGGGCCACGGCCAATTCAGGCCAGGTATTTCAGATCCTTCTTTAAGGCCAGGGAAGCATGCCTACTGACTGTACCAAATTCTCCACGATGTCTAGTACACTGCTGTATAAAGAGTAAGCACTCAGTAAATATGATTGATTTGATGTAGTCCCTTTAGTTCCAAGGGAAGTTAGATGGTGTAGCAGAATGTGTAGGCAGTTTCAAGCTATGGGGAGTTTTCCTGTAAAACACTGAGAGCAAAGAGTTTCTGGTAGCTTTTCTGAGAAGCAGGGAGAGATCACAAAGTGTTTTGGGGTGAGTCTCAGGGAGTGCAGGTCGGGCAGACCCCATGTTGATCCCAAGGGGTCGGGAGGAGAATGGTCTCTCCCTACCACGTACACAGGTGTCCAGGAGATCACATGGTACCTCAGGGCAGCCCATGGACCTCCGTTGGAGACACTGTGAGCTCATTATAGGCAGGGAACCCGTCTGCTAAGTCTGTTGGATGGGATTCTCCCAAGCGCTTAGTACAGTGCTCTAGACTGTTAGCTTGTTATGGACAGGAAACACATCTGCCAGTTCTATTGGACTGTGCTCTCCCAAGCCCTTAGGACAGTGCTCTGCACAAAGTAAGCGCTCAGTAAATACCACACCAATTGATCGACTGAATGTAAGACCCGCTGGTCCACCTGTGTGCCGCGCTAACGATGGTGCCTCACATCCCAGCTGCTTCTTCATGCTCACGGGCAGGTTGTCCCCCTTTTGTTCCGGCCAGGTCCTCGAGAGGTTGCAGCAGAGAGGATTTGAGATCGTGGGCTCCTGCGGAGGAGGTGTGGACTCTTCCCAATTCAGCGAATACGTCTTGAGGCGAGAACTCAGAAGGACATCTCGGGGACCCTCCGTCATTCGAATAAAGCAGGAGCCTCTGGACTAGACGGACTCGTTTCTTATGCAAAGACCACCGCCGCCACCACCACCACCAATCCCCTGCCCACTCTCCCCCCTCCAAAAAAACGGGATCAGTCCTGCATGGTCGGGACGCCCAACCAAGTCCGGAGACACATTGCTATCCGTTAGAGACCGCATCTGTATTCCCAGGGGAACAATTGGAGTTGTAATAACCTCAAGGTGTAAAAAAAATATATAAATATATATATAAATATATATATATGTAAAGTCAAAAGGTAGGAAATGCAAAAAAAAACCAACAAAAGAAACAAGTGGTAGCTACAGTTGGTGCTGAGGGCCAGATGTGTCCTGGGCTTCCTGAGGTCACATACCAATAAACCAAGCCATGACCAATGAGGACACAGTCTCCTTGACATTCTCCATTACCAGTCAGCCATACACTCACGTTTTTACACCTTGAATCAAGTTTCTTTGCCTAAGGAAGTTGGTGTGTCTTAAAGGAGACAGGGCAGGACTTCAGAAAAAAGAAAAGAAAAAGACAAAAAAACCCCACCACCCATCCACGAGCACATTGCATTTGGAAGCGGTCGGGCAGAAATTTTAAAACGTAGTTTGTACAGAAGTCACATTTTCGTCTGCCTCACAGATATGAACGTTACTTTGTTTTTAAATGGATCGGTTTTGCAAAGGGGCCAGAATTATTACTTGTTAGAGTTGCTCTGGTTTGAATCTGCTGCTTTCCTACAATTTTTCAAATTTTATAATGTATTAAATACAATAAACTCTGTTTAAAATAAAGAGGGTCTGCATCAAGCACACCGGGGCTGGGGGAGAGGGGAGGGGCGCAAGACCGAATCCCGGCTCCGAACCTGATGGGTTTGGCTCTGTGGGGTGGCCGATGGAAGAGTTTTTCCGCAGAGGCCACAGGTCCCGAGTTGAATGTCTATCCCAAAGCATGCGCTTTGAGTTCCTGTGGGACTGGTTCACTCCATATCACACCTCCCTTCTTTTTTCTTTTTTTTAATGGTACTTGTTAAGCACTTACTAGGTGCCAGGCACTGTTCTAAGTGCTGGGGTTAATCAGGTTGGACACAGTCCATAGCTTACTTGGGGCTCACGGTTTTAATCCCCATTTGCCGGATGAGGTAACTGAGGCATGGAGAAGTGAAATGACTTGCCCAAGGTCACACGGCAGACAAATGCTAGAGCCGGGATTAGAACCCAGGTCCTTCTGGCCCCCAGGCCCATTCTGTCTCCACTAGGCCAGGCTGCTTTTCCCTTCCCACCAGAACAAGACTCTCTATCACAGAGAGGGAGTGGGGGGCAAGGAAACACAAACCCGCCCTCCCACCTCCCCAAGAACCAGTTCTCTGATGCACTCGCTTCTCTGGGCCCATGCCAGAGTTGAGAGGGGTGAGAACTGAGGTCGTAGTGGTACCATTTTGCAGGAGCAGCATGGAGTAGCGTATAGAGCACGGGAGTCAGAAGGTCATGGGTTTTAATTCCGGCTCTGCCCCTTGTCGACTGTGCGATCTTGAGCAAGTTAGTTCACTTCTCTAGGCCTCAGTTCCCTCATCTGTAAAATGGGGATTGAGACTGTGAGCCCCACGTGGGACAGGGACTGTGTCCAACTTGATTTGCTTGTATACACCCAGCGTTTAGTAAGGTGCCTGGCATATAGTAAACGTCTAACAAATACCACAATTGTTATTATTAGTTCAATAATAACTGGGGCATTTGTCAAGCACTGGTGCGTTTAGTACAGTGCTCTGCACACAGTAAGTGCTCAATAAATATGATTGAACGAATGACTAAGTACTGGGGTAGATGCAAGATAATGTATCCAGTTCCTATATCACACATGAATCATAGTCTGAGGGAGAAAAGGTATTGAATCTCTGCTTCACAGAAGAGGAAACTGAGGCCTGGGGGAGTTAAGTGAATTGCCCAAGGTTCCACAGCAGGCCAGGATAAGAAACCCAGATTTCCTGATTCCCAGGCCTGTGCTTTTTCCACTAGGCCACAGCCCTCCCTTTACCCAACCGCACCCCTCAATCTACCTGATGCGTTGATGAGATTGGTAGGTGAACAGACCCGTTGCTTCCTCAGGGAAGTCCCTGAAGTGATGGGTTATTTCCGCCATGAACTTTCTTCATTTTTTAAGTCGCGGAGTCCACAGCCAGGGACGTGGGGTATCAAGACAACTCTGGTTTCGAAAACAACAAAACAAAACAAACTGTGGGAAAGCAGCCTGGATCTCATTTGCTTTCTACTAATGAACTTGAGTCAGAATAACCTCATTGTTTCATTCTTTTTTTTTTCTTGGGATGGGGGGGTGAGGGAAACTAATATCCAACCACTTTCAGATAAATCGCGTGAGTCTTGTGGGTTTGTCACTCGCCCCAATCTGACAAGACAGAAAAATTGCGGAGCCTTTTGCCTGAACGATCTTACTCTACAAAATCATGGAATCAGAAACAAAGAGGGACCGGCTTGATGGGATTTGGCAAATGATGAGGAGTTAATCACAGGAAACCATTGTTGTCTCTACCGTGGCAAAAGCCATTTTTCCATCACCCACAAGGCAACAGCAGAAACTTTCTCCTACCTCCAAGGCAGCAACTGAATCAGCTACACAATGCCAGGTATTTTGGGGAAAAAAAAAAAGCAGGATGGAAATTCTGATCTAAATCAGAAGGGGAAGAATGCCATTCTTTTCCGTGACATGGCTACACCGTGTCCCAAGGAGCGTTCTCGATTATGCCGATAAAATGCCAAGGCTTACCGGGTTAAAACCATGGTTCTTTCTTTTCTATTTAAAGGGAAGAACTAAAACTTTGTTTGATACAGACATTGACTGTAGCCCTAAGTACCGTAGTTGGGGTACATTGTCAATAACCACCATTGTAAACCTGTGAATAAAATGCAGTATTTCTCATGCTAAGACTTGGTTCCCCAGCCAAGACTGGAACACAGAAAATCTTGGGCCACATTCAGATTCATTTTCAGGGAATAAGTGGCTGTCTTGTTGGACCCTTGTGAGGATTCCCCAGAATCTATGTTTTTGCCACCTGCACTCCTCGAATTTTGGAGTCATTAACCATTCTGTTCAATTATGGATTGTAAATTGGACCCTAAATATTGGAGTTCTTGGAGGAAGGAAAAAACAACAAAAAAAACCCCTTTCAAAACAAGTCTGTTGTGGGGAAGCAGTGTGGCTTAGTGGAAAGAGCCTGGGCTTGGGAGTCAGAGGTTGTGGGTTCTAATCCCTGCTCCATCAATTACCAGCTGTGTGATTTTGGGCAAGTCACAACTTCTCTGTGCCTCAGTTCCCTCATCTGTAAAATGGGGACTGACTGTAAGCCCCACGTGGGACAACCTGATTACCTTGTATCTCTCCCAGCACTTAGAACAGTGCTTGGCACATAGTGAGCGCTTAACAAATATTATTTAAAAAAAAGAGAAAACCACAATTTCCACTGGCAAACTACATTACCAGACATGGCGAGATTATTGAATTAGAAAGAATGTACTTGGAAAGATTCCGTTTGGGCTCCTTTTCTAGAATGCCACAAAGGCAGGAATAATCAAGGCTCTTATTATTGGCTCAGTCCTTCTACTATACCTTTCCTGGGGGTTATGGCGGTTTCTTTTTGCAAAGGCCTAGGAATCCAAGAAGGCAGGAAACCCACAGAGGTCTGTGGCTTTGTCTGGAGATGCTGCAGTTGCTAACTCTTACCTGTTCATGCCTACTTTGTCAAGACCATTAATAATGATGATAATAATAATAAATAATGATGGTGTTTGTTAAGCACTTACTATGTGCCAGGCACTGTATTATTATTGATGATGATATTCATCATTTTTATAAACTTACTCTGTGTCAAACGCTGGCCTTAAAGACACAAGATAATCAGGTTGGACACAGACCCTGCCCGTCATTCCCATGTAGGAGGGAGAATGGCTACTGAATCCCTCATTTTATGGATGAGAAAACTGCAGAATAGAGAAATGACTTGACTGCTGTGCACACAGCAGACAAGAGGTGGAGGCAGGATTAGAACTCAGGTCCTCCAACTCCCAAACCTGTGCACTTTCCATTAGGCTGCAGTATCCCTTCCTTAGTTGGCTCTACTCAGGCCAACAGCCTTGTTCCTAGAGAGTGGAACAGCCGGGCAACCGTGCAGGTGGCCTAGTGGATAGAGAGCACGGTCCTGGGAGTCAGAAGGACCTGAGTTCTAATCCTGACTCCGCCAGTTGTCTGCTGTGGGGCCTTGGGCAAGTCACTTCACTTCTCTGGGCCTCAGTTATCGCATCTGTAAACTGGGGATTAAGACTGTGAGCCTCCAGTGAGACAGGGACTGTGTCCAACCTAATTACCTTGTATTCACCGCAGTGCTTAGAGCAGGGTATTAACAAATACCATAAAAAAAAAAGACCAGCGCATACGAAGCAGGTGGCCGCCCACCTCTGATTCTTCCAGCCCTTCAAAGTGGGGCTCCGGACAGGTGGGCAGCTCACGACGGATGGTAAGATGAATGGGGCGGGGGGCTGCTTTCAAGAAGCTTGGGGCTGTCATAGCAGGAATCACCACAGCGACAAGAAGCAGTGTCAGCACTCGTTTTTCCACTCTGGATGGGCCGCTTTTTGGGGGAACAATTCCCACCTATGCCTCCATCTGCTAACACCCTGCCTTTCTGGGTTTGAAAATCCAGCTTGACACACAACTGCCAAGTTTCATTTGTTCCCGGCTTCATAACTGCAGTGGTTAAAAAATGATTTTTTTTTTTTGCCCTAAGCCCAACCCTCCAAAATGTGAATATTGACATCCAAACATCCCCGACACTCCCTGCCTTTGATGCACATAACTTGGCCTAATTTACTTGTCATCGGGGAGCTTGCTTTCCCTCCAATTTGTCATCTTCAGTCCTAGGAGTATCACTCACCCTTGGCCTTTCAAAATTTACTTGCCAAGTACAGGAATAACCAGGAAGGGTAGGAGAAGGGACCACAAGCTCTGCTCGAGATCAGAACTCACCCTGGGTCAGGTCCAGATCCAGGGGACAAAACAATTACAACCACGAGGGAAGTGGTGAAGCTAGCAGAGAGAGTTTGAGCACACCGGTTTAGTCAGCCTCTTACCCAGAGCCCAAGATAGCTCTCTCTCCAATGCACCGTCCTTAGAAATAGGATTTTTTTTTCCAAAGGAAAAAATGTGTGTGTACTCTCACAGCACTTAATAATCAGCTCTTCTATAAAGCATAGTCTCATTCCATTTTTTTGGATAGATCTTTCTTCATTGAGGAATTAGGGAATGGTACTTCCAACGACACACATCTATCTGAATAGGCGGCGGGGCCTAAGTGAATACAGCACAGGACTGGAGTAGGAAGGAGCTGGGTTCTAATCCCGGCTCTGCCCATTGCTGGCTGTATGACCTTGTGGGGAGACACTTCCCCGTGCCCCAGTTTCCCCATCGGAAAATGGGGATCAGTCACCTCTTGGAGATCATGAGCCCCCTGTGAGACAGTGACAGTATCTGACCAGATTATCTTGTACCCATCCCAGGGTTTAGAACAGTGTTTGGCACATAGTAAACACCCCAATTACCACTATCAATTACTGAGTTTTCCTGAACACGGGGCTCTTTCAGGTCTGCACTGTAGAACTGACATCACTATTTTTTCTGAGGAGAATGTGTTCAACCCACAGGTGTCTGGTGTTTCTCTAAATCCAGACCAAACATTTGACTCCCTTCTGGGGAATTCCACAATTGCTCTCCCTGGATTTGGCCAGCTCTAGAAGTAGCGTGGCCTAGCGGAAAATGCGAGGGCCTGGGAGATGGAAGACCTGAGTTCTAATCCCAGCTCTGTCACTTGCCTGATGTGGGACTCTGGGCAACTCACCTCACTTCTCTGGGCCTCAGTTCCCTCATCTGTAAAACGGGAGTAAGGTAGCTGTTTGCTCTCCCTCCCTCTTAGACCGTGAGCCCCACGGGGGTCAGGGACTGTGTCCAATCTGCTTAGATTGTATCAACACTAGTGCTTAGTAAGTGCTTCACACCACAATTATTATCTTACTATTATTATTCAGTTTGTCTGTGACAGGTCTACGAGGGCAGAAGGTGACTATCACCACAGTCCCCGTCGGCATCACCATGGGGTCGTCTCAGCGACTTAATTTTCTCCCCCAGTTTCCTGTTTTCTCACACCAGACCAGAAATAGGCACGTAAGAGTCTTTGATTTATACTTGCACTTGAAACTGTCGAAACCCAATCACCGGCCACAGCCCATCATCAGTTGCAGGGACTGAAGCTTTGACGACAGAAACTAAACTTCTAGTCTACCCTAACGTTTAGGACAGTGCTGGACACCCAGTAAATGCTTAACAAATACCATTAGAGAAGCAGCATGGCTCAGTGGAAAGGGCACGGGCTTTGGAGTCAGAGGTCATGGGTTCAAATCCCCGCTCTGCCAATTGTCAGCTGTGTGACTTTGGGCAAGTCACTTAACTTCTCTGGGCCTCAGTTCCCTCATCTGTAAAATGGGGATTAAGACTGTGAGCCCCCCGTGGGACAACCTGATCACCTCGTAACCTCTCCAGCACTTAGAACAGTGCTTTACACATAGTAAGCGCTTAATAAATGCCATCATTCATTCTCTGCGCCTCAGTTCCCTCATCTGTAAAATGGGGATTAAAAGACTGTGAGTCCCCTGTGGGACAACCTGATCACCCTGTAACCTCCCCAGTACTTAGAACAGTGCTTTGGACATAGCAAGCTCTTAATAAATGCCATTATTATTATTATTATTATAAAGATAATTTTAAAAAACAGACTGGCCTTGTGTCGGATGGTGTTTGGCTCAGCTCCGGTTTGCCAGAAGAGTTCACTGAGGCTCGCCAGGGGAAGGAGGAGGGCACCCTGGAGTTTAAGCCACGGCTTCTAGATTTCCACCTCCAGGCTGCTCTCCAAAGAAAGGTTTTGTCCCGCATCCCCTCATCCCACGGCCTGAATCACTAAGGGGTCGACATTGCCCAGTTGGAGAGAACGCATAGCTCTCCACCAGTCCCGCAGTTCAGTGCTGGGGTGATAGCTGCCTCGATCAATCAGTGAATAACCCGTGGAGAAGCAGCGTGGCCTAGTGGAATGAGCCCGGGCTTGGGAGTCAGAGGTCCTAGGTTCTAATCCCAGCTCTGCCGACTGACCTTGGGCAAGTCGCTTCATTTCTGTGGCTTGGTTCCCTCAACTATAAAATGGGGATTAAATACCTGTTATCCTGCCTACTTGGACTATGAGCCCCATGTGGGACAGGGATTGTGTCCGACCTAATTAACTTGTCCCTACCCCAGCACAGAAAAGTTTTTCACACATAGCCAGCGCTTAACAGATACCATAATTAAAAAAAAAAATAATAATCAGTGGTATTAACTGAGTGCTTACTGGGTGCAGACGCTTCACTAAACACTTGCAAAAGTACAACAGAGTGGGGCGACACTCCAGGAGCTGACAAACTAGCTTCCACCCCTGAGGGGAAGGAGAGGTCCAAAGACTCTGGTGGACCCAAGTGTCCCCCATCCCCTCAAGCCTGAACTGCCCCTTCTGGCCCTCAGAGTGAGCCTTGGCCTGGGCAGGTTGGTGGTGGAGGAAAAGGAATCTATGGTGACCGATTTTTCTCACTCCCTCTTCCTTACTCAAGGATATATGAGTAGATCTGCCACACAAATTAGCCTTTGTTGTATCACGCAGTTCCCTGGCTCTCCAAACCCTTCGGAGGGGAAAGATGGAGCCGGGTTTGCCTGAACTTGCCCCATCACGAGGAGCTGGTAATTTACGGGTTCCCACCCCTTCGGGCCTCCTTCCTGACATCCGCCTCCCACGGGGCGGTGACCGCTTCCAGGAGCCCGGCACGCTGGGTGTGTCTGGCCCCGTTCCCAACGGCCACTCTGCCGAGCCAGGCCCCCGGGGGCAAGGGGAGAGCGGCGGGGGACGGGGCGGTGCCCCCGGGAGCCAGAACAGGATGGGTCAGGGAGAAGGGCTCCTAGGACCCGGCCCTCAACTGCAAGCAACCTTCCCCATCACTACAGAAGTGGGGCGGGGGAGTCTGTCGGTCAGTCAACTGTAGTTATTGAGCACTTACTGTGTGCAGTGTACTGTACTAAGCACTTGGGAGAGGGCAACAGAACAATAAACAGAGACATTTCCCAAGAAAGATGCCTCGTTTCCATGATGACGACCCTGAAGTGTGACTTTGGACGGGTCACTTCACTTCTCTGGGCCTCAGTTACCCCATCTGTAAAATGGGGATTAAAATTGCGTGTGAGCCCCCCCGTGGGACAACCTGATCACCTTGTAACCTCCCTGGCGCTTAGAACACACATAGTAAGCGCTTAACGAATACCAACATTATTATTATTATTACTATTGGACCAGAATGGCCCATGAGGAAATGAAGCTGTAGATTCTGCTTGAAGCTTACTACGTGTCTGCTGTGTGACCTTGACCAAGTCATTTCTCGAAACTGCAGTTTCTTCCTCTGTATAATGGGGATAATGAGCAGGCCTTCCCAGACGGAGCCCCTTCCTTCCTCTCCCTGTCGTTCCCCTCTCCATCCGCCCCATCTTACCTCCTTCCCTTCCCCACAGCACCTGTATGTATGTATATATGTTTGTACATATTTATTACTCTATTTATTTTACTTGTACATATCTATTCTATTTATTTTATTTTGTTAGTATGTTTGGTTTTGTTCTCTGTCTCCCCCTTTTAGACTGTGAGCCCACTGTTGGGTAGGGACTGTCTCTATATGTTGCCAATTTGTACTTCCCAAGCGCTTAAGTACAGTGCTCTGCACACAGTAAGTGCTCAATAAATACGACTGATGATGATGATGATGCAGTCTGGGCTAGGGGACCCGGGTGTCTGGCGACAGAATCAGGTGCAGCAGAGCCCCCTTTCTGAGGAGGCTGGAGGCCTCCCTCTCTGGAGAGGGCTCTTACTGGACACTTTGGCCATACTGGCAGACCAAATGCAGCCTGCTTGTGGCTGGGGTCAGCGGCTCAATCAATCCAGTCAGCAGCCCATTCCCTCCCTCTTCCCACTACCACACACACGCTTAGATTCTTTCTCTCTCCTCTTCCCCCCTAGATGGTAAGCTCTCTGAGGGCCAGGATCTCATTACCAACTCTTACTATATTGTTCTCCCAGCAAACACTTAGTACAGTGCTCTCAAAGTCAATTTCCAGGGGAAGGCCTTTGAGGAGAGTAACTCCAGGTGTGCCTGTCTCACATCAAAAGCTCCCTAGTTTATTCATATTTAAACACTTACTGTATGCCAAACACTGCACTAAGCAGTGGGGTGGCTACAGTGTAAGCAGACCACAAACAAACCCTATCCCACATGGAGCTCACTGTCTAAGCGGGGTGGGGGTGGGGGGGGTTCCCCGATTTTACAGATGAGGAAACTGAGACACAGAGAAGTGAAGAGACTTGCTGAAAGTCACACAGTAGACAAGTGGCAGAGCTGGCATTAGAAACCCAGGTCCTCTGACTCTAAGGCCCAGCCTCTTTCCATGAGGCCATGCTGCATCTTGAACTGTCATTGACTGAGTGTGAGGAAAGATCAAGTTCTTTCTAGAAATGGGCCCGGGAAGCTGTGGAGATAGCCTCCCTTTTCACCACCATACAGCTTGCCCAAAGAAACAGCCTGCCCAAGCCCCACTATTTAGGCAGGGGATGCTCTGCCCGCTTGCCAGCTGAATAATATTAATGGTATTTGTTATGCGTTTACTATGTGCAGAGAAGCAGCGTGGCTCGGTGCAAAGAGTCCGGGCTTTGGAGTCAGAGGTCATGGGTTCAAATCCCGGTTTTGCCAATTGTCAGCTGTGTGACTTTGGGAAAGTCACTTAACTCCCCTGGGCCTCAGTTACTTCATCTGTAAAATGGGGATTAAGACTGTGAGCCCCCCATGGGACAACCTGATCACCTTGTAACCTCCCCAGTGCTTAGAACAGTGCTTTGCACATAGTAGCGTGGCGCAGTGGAAAGAGCCCGGGCTTTGGAGTCAGAGGTCATGGGTTCAAATCCCGGCTCTGCCAATTGTCAGCTGTGTGACTTTGGGCAAGTCACATAACTTCTCTGTGCCTCAGTTACCTCATCTGCAAAATGGGGATTAAGACTGTGAGCCCCCTGTGGGACAACCTGATCACCTTGTAACTTCCCCAGTGCTTAGAACAGTGCTTTGCACATAGTAAGCGCTTAATAAATGCCATTAGTAGTAGTAGTAGTAAGTGCTTAATAAATGCCATTATTATTATTATTATTATTGTTATGTGCCAGGCACTCTTCTAAGCACCGGGGTAGATATAAGGTAATCAGTTTGGACACAGTCCCTGTCCCACATGGGGCTGTCTCAATCCCCATTTTACAGATGAGGTAACTGAGACTCAGAAGTTAAGTGACTTGCCCAAGGTCACATAGCAGACAAGTGGAGGAGCTGGGCCTAGAACCCACGGCCTTCTGTCTCCCAGGCCCGTGTTCTATCCACTATGCCATGCTGCTTCTCTAATTTCACCAGCTGTGACAGGGTTTGGAGTGGGGAGGGAAGGGGGTAAAGGTGTCATACATTTTGCTGCTGGGTGCCGAGAGAAAGCAGACAAGACAGTGTGGATGACTCACAGCATACCACCCCCATTACTGCAAACAACGTCAGCCCGTGACCTCCTGGTGGTCTGGTATCCACTAATAATTATAATAATTAATAATTATGGTATTTGTTAAGTACTTACTACATGCAAGGCACTGTACTAAGCGCTGGGGTGAATACAAGCAAATCTGGTTGGACAGATTGTGTCCCACGTGGCTCACAATCTTAATCCCCATATTACAGATGAGGTAACTGAGGCACAGAGAAGCGAAGTGACTTCCCCAAAGCCGACAAGGAACGGAGCCAGGATTAGAACCCATGACCTTCGGACTCCCAGTCCTGTGCTCTAACTACTAGGACGCTTCCCCGCAAACCTAGAATGAAGCCCTAATCTGGCTCTCTGGCAGCAGTTCCACCACCTTCAGTCCCAACGGAAGGGGCTGGAAGAGGCGCTCGGCCCTGTTGTCATAGGTGCGGGATGGGAAAGGGATAGCATGTGGGCCAGGGAAGTGGCGGGGAGAGAGTCAGTAGGTCAGTCAATTGTATTTACTGAGCGCTTAGTGTGTGCAGAACACTGTACTAAGCACTTGGGAGAGTACAATTTAACAATACAACAGACACATTCCCTGTTCAAATAAGCTTACAGTCTAGAGGAGGAGAAAGACATTAATAGAAATAAATCAATTATAGATCTGTACGTGAGTATTGTGGGGCTGGGAGCGGGGGATGAATAAAGGGAGCAAGTCAGGGTGACGCAGAAGAAAAGGAAAAGAGGGCTTAGTCAAGGAGGGCCTCTTGGAGGAGATGAACGGGTGTCGGTGAAGACACGCTCACCCCTAGCAGCAAAGCTTAGGTTGCCAGGGTCAGCTCTATAGGGAGGGAGGGAGGAAGGGTGGGGGGGAGAGAGAGAGGGAGACAGACAGAGAGACCCCCCCATGTCCCTGTCCCTATTTAGCAGACAACTCTGCGTTCTTCCAGCATATAGGGCCAGGGCCCAGGAAGAGCTGGGCTGGGAGGGTCCTGGGGACAGCATCCTTATCCTCAGCTCCAGGGACGGACACATACACCCTGTCAACGAGCAGCACTAGGGGCTTTCCGAGCTAGCTGGGTATTTTTTTTTTAATTCCTTCCAAGTATTTATAGGGAGAAAACCAGCCAGACTCATTTAAAAACTCTTCCCCGAGGAAACCTCGTGTTTGATGCCCAGGAGAAGTGCATGCAGGGAAGGCGCTCTCCTCTCCTGCTTGGGGCTCCTTCAGCCTCTCTCTTTCCCCTCTGGCTTCCAACCCTGGCTCCCCGCTCTTTCTAAATGAGCCTTAACTTCTCTGTGCCTCAGTTTCCTCACCTGTAAAATGGGGGTGCCCCCCCACCCCTTAGACTGTGAGTGCCACGTGGGACAGGGACTATGTCTAGTGTGTTTACATTGTCTCTAACTGGTGCTTAGTAAAGGCTTGGCACATAGTAAGTGCTTGCAGCATGACTGAGTGGATAGAGCATGGGCTTAGGAATCAGGTGGATCTGGGTTCTAATCCTGGCTCTGCCACTTGTTTGCTGTGTAACCTTGGTTAAGTCACTTAACTTCTCTGTATCTCAGTTCCTGCATCTGTAAAATGGGGATGAAGATTGTGAGCCCTGTATGGGACAGAGACTGTGTCCAACCTTCTATCTGCCTCAGAGCTTAATAGTGCCTGGTACATAGTAAGTGCTTAAATACCATTAAAAATACTAATAAAATTGGAGAATTTTTGATGAGACACACCTGCAGGTGCCTGCCACAGAGGTCTTCCCCCGGAAATTTACTTTCAGAGCACTGTACTAGCTGCTTGGAAGAGAAATAAATGAACCTAAAGCCCCCTCCCAGCCAGACAGCACAGGCTTGAGAATTAGAAGGACCTGGGTTCTAAGCCCGTCTCCACCACTTGTCTGCTGTGTGACCTTGGTTAACTCCCTTCACTTCCACACACACACACAAACAGTAGAGTGAAGCAGGCGGCTCATTGGGGCTGGTGGAAACCAGCCCGACCATGCTTTGGCCAAGACGGAAGTCAAGCCACACGAGCTGGGATCGGGGTAGGCGGTCCTGACGCTATTTGTTAAGCGTTTACTGTGTGTCAAGCATTGGTTCTAAATGCTGGGGTAGATACAAGGTAATCAGGTTGGGCACAGTCTCTGTCCCACACTGGGCTCACAGCCTCAAGCCCCAATTTACAGATGAGGTCGCTGAGGCAAGTCACCTAACTTCTCTGTGCCTCAGGTTCTTCATCTGTAAAAATGGAGATTAATAATAATAATAAGAATGGCATTTATTAAGCACTTACTATGTGCAAAGCACTGTTCTAAGCGCTGGGGAGGTTACAAGATGATCAGGTTGTCCCATGGGGGCTCACAGTCTTAATCCCCATTTTTACAGATGAGGTACTGAGGCCCAGAGAAGTTAAGTGACTTGCCCAAAGTCACATGGCTGACAACTGGTGGAGCCGGGATTTGAACCCCTGACCTCTGACTCCAAAGCCTGTGCTCTTTCCACTGCGCCACGCTGCTTCCCTATTACT
Source organism: Tachyglossus aculeatus (assembly GCF_015852505.1). Lineage (NCBI taxonomy): Eukaryota > Metazoa > Chordata > Mammalia > Monotremata > Tachyglossidae > Tachyglossus > Tachyglossus aculeatus. The sequence goes on along the minus strand of NC_052090.1, from coordinate 7,185,184 downwards.
AATCATCCAAGGTAACTGGCCTATGGCTTGGCATAATTCTTGTGGACATTTCATCCAGACAAACCTGTACTATTAAGGCAAGATTGAGAATCACGTAATCATTAGATTGTAAACTCCTTGAGGGCAGGGACTGCGCTCTTCTTCCAGTCCTCTTACACTGCTGACAGTGCTTAGTACACTGTTGTCTAAATAGTAGGCGCTCAATAAATAGTAATGAGTGACCTAATCATCCGTGGAAATGCCCACCAGCTCTCATATGTGAAAGTCATGCACCTTAATGGCAACGGGCCAGTTTGGAAGTTTAAAATCGATCAAGATTTCTACTCCTCCAGACACGGCGGGCAGGGGATGAGGTCTACCAACTCTGTGGTTTTCTACTCTTCCAAACGCTCTGCACACAGTAAGCATTCAATAAACACCACGGATTAATCAATCCACAGCTGCCAGGTTAAGACTGTGAGCCCCTCGTGGCACAGGGACTATGCCTAACCTGATTAGCTCATATCTACCCCAGTGCTTACTACAGCGCCTGGCACATAGTAAGCGCTTAACAAATATCATTTAAAAAAACACAACCCAATGGGAAAAAACCTGCTTTCATTCTGAGCCAAATCCCCTCGGGTCTCGGGAAGCTTACCCTGTCTGGGAAACTGGGCTTTCTCTGCCCAGGCCAGCGGGGCACAAAGAAAGGCTGTCAGTAGGCCCCATCAACGAATCCAACCAGCCTTCAGCGATCCCTCATGGTGTGCAGAGCACTGGACTAAGCGCTTTGGAGAGTACAGGAAGTAGACACGATCCCTGCTCTCAAGGAGCTTATAGTCACAATCTAGTGATTGGAAGATGCCCGACTGCCCTTTGATGGTGGGATTCCCTGCTTACTATGTGCCAAGCACTGTTCTAAGCACTGGCAAGTTAATCTAGACAGTGAGCACGTTGTGGGCAGGAATATGTCTGTTAAACTGTACTCCCCCAAAGGCTTCGTACAGTGCTTTGCACACTGTAAGCGCCCAATAAATACCAGTGATGATGATTTCATGCTTATCAGTGCAGTTCCACAGGAAGTCTCCTGGGAGGTCTCCTCATCTAGACTGTGAGCTCCTTGTGGGCAGGGAATGTGCCTGCATATTGTTGAGTTGTACTTTGCCAATTAGCGGTTAGTACAGTGCTTTGCACACTGCAAGCACTCAATAAATATGACAGAATGAATGGAGAGAGGTGCAGCGCCCCTAAAGCAGCAGAGAAGCAGCATGGCTCAGTGGAAAGAGCCTGGGCTTTGGAGTCAGAGGTCATGGGTTCAAATCCCGGCTCCGCCAATTGTCAGCTGTGTGGCTTTGGGCAAGTCACTTCACTTCTCTGTGCCTCAGTTACCTCATCTGTAAAATGGGGATTAAGACTGTGAGCCCCCATGGGACAACCTGATCACCTTGTAACCTCCCCAGCACTTAGAACAGTGTTTTGCACATAGTAAGCGCTTAATAATTGCCGTTATTATTATTATTATAAAGCAAGACAATCCTCCACGCTTTAAAATGAGGTTTCCCCTTCCCGTCCCCCTCTCACCGTGCCCCTCGATCCAATGCACACACTATTGGGGTTGTCACTGTGCCCTGCTTCAGATGGTCTCCTCCACATTTCATGAGAGCTTGTGCCAGGGGGACAGAGGGGAGGCAGGGAGTTGGTCGGGCTGGAGAGGTTGATTTCTTTCCCCACTCCACCCAAGACCTGCCCCAGAGGCCGGGTGGTGAGAAAGTTCACTTCGGCACCCAAAGGCGCAGGCGGGGATTAGTGCCCGATCCTCCGGTTCCCGCCCGCAGAGCTCCACGCCACCAGCTGGATGAGACCAGTTTGATCCAGGCAGGAGCCCAAGGAAAAACGCCACTGGGCAGACTGCACGGTGCCCTTCGGGATGCACCCGACAAATCCCACTTACTAAATGGGTACCTGGGAAGGGGGAAGGAAGCTTATCCCGGCCCAGTTCCAACTCCAATTAAAAATACCTCGGTGATGTTCTGCCCGGCTGACTGGGGCCGGGGCAGGGAGAGGTGGGCCAGGCATGGCAGGAAGACCAATGTTTACCTGCCCCCCCCCCCCGTACTCTCCCACCTCCGGGCTCGGGAACGGACTAGGCAGGGGCCTTCTGAGTGTCTTGGGGAAAATGTTCCAGCCCCTCCCCACCTGACCAGCCTAGGAGGGGTACGACAAACAAGGGTGGGGAGGTCTTGGTTTGCGATTCCCAGGAATGTTCTCATGATGACGACGATGACAACTGTGCTATTTATTAAGTGCTTACTCTGGGCCAAACATTGTTCTAAACACCGGCGTAGAGCATCATGTCAGGCGCAGTCCCTGCCCTGCATGGGGCTTACCATCCAATAATTATAATAATAGCACTTGTTAAGCACTTACTATGTGCCAAGCACTGTTCTAAGCCCCGGGGTAGATACAAGCTAATCAGGTTGGTCCCAGTCCTACCTGTCCTACAGGGGGCTCACACTATTAACCCCCATTTTACAGATGAGGTAACTGAGGCCCAGAGAAGTGAAGGGACTTGCCCACGGTCACACAGCAGACACGAGGAGGCAGCGGGATTAGGACCCAGATTCTTCAGACTCCCAGGGCTCTACCCACTAAGCCATGCTGCTTCTAAGTAGGAGGAAGAAGAGGTATTGAACCCCCATTTTATCGAGGACAAAAGAGAAGCACAGAGAAGTGAAGTGGCCTGCACAAGGGCACCCGGTGGGCAAGCGGCAGAGGCAGGATGAGAAGCCAGGTCCTCTGATTCCCAGGCCGGTGTTCTTTCTGTTGCCGAAGTGGACACTTTCCATGGAATCTCATCAACTCAGCCGCCTGACTGCAGTGAGGCTGACAGACAATTAGGCTAGAGTCTCCTCTCTTCAAGATCCCACCCCATATATCAGCATGGGGCGGAGGGTGCGGGTGTGTTTCTTATTATTCCTCAAGACAGTGAGCACTCGGCAACAGAACTACCCACCCAGAGAAGCAGCGTTGCTCAGTGGGTAATGATAATGATGGCATTTATTAAGCGCTTACTATGTGCAAATCACTGTTCTAAGCGCTGGGGAGGGTACAAGGTGATCAGGTTGTCCCACGGGGGACTCACAGTTTTAATCCCCATTGAGGGAACTGAGGCACAGAGAAGTGAAGTGACTCGCCCAAAGTCACACAGCTGACACTTGGTGGAGCTGGGGCTTGAACCCATGACCTCTGACTCCAAAGCCCGGGCTCTTTCCACTAAGCCACGCTGCTTCTCTGGGTAGAACCTGGGCTTGGGAGTCAGAGGTCACCTTCCCAGACTTTATCCTCTCCTCCTCATACCTCCTTCCTCTCCCCACTGCACTTGTGTATATGTTTGTTCAGATTTATTACTCTGTTTATTTTACTTGTACGTATTTACTCTTCTATTTATTTTGTTAATGATGTGCATCTAGCTTTACTTCTATTTATTCTGATGACTTGACACCCGTCCACATGTTTTGTTTTGTTGTCTGTCTCCCCCTTCTAGACTGTGAGCCCGTTGTTGGGTAAGGACTGTCTCTATACGTTGCCAATTTGTACTTCCCAAGTGCTTAGTACAGTGCTCTGCACACAGTAAGCGCTCAATAAATACGATTGAATGAATGAATGAATTCTAATCCCGGCTCCGCCACTTGTCAGCTATGTGACTTCGGGCAAGTCACTTGACTTCTCTGGGCCTCAATTCCCTCATCTGTAAAATGGGGATGAAGACTGTGAACCCCACGTGGGACAACCTGATGACCTTGTATCTACTCTAGCACTTAGAATAGTGCTTGGCACACAGTAAGTGCTTAACAAATGCCATTATTATTATTATTATTTAATCCAACATACCACTTACTGACATATCCTTACACTCACTTGTTTGCTTATTTTATTGTCTGTCTCTCTGGTTAGACGATCGGCTTCTTGAGGGCCAGGATTGTGTCTAACTCCACCATTGTACTGTGCTTTTCCGAGCACTTAGTACAGTGCTCTGCACATAGTAAGCGCTCCCTAAATACCACTGATTGAGCTCCACCTCTAGACGGCGAGCTCGCTGTGGTCAGGGAGCGTGCCTATCGGCTCTGTTATACTGTACCTTCCCAAGCAGTTAGTACCAGTGCTCTGCTCATCATAAGCGCTCAATAAATAGCATTGACTGATTGGTTTTCCCTGACCCACCCTCCATCTTCCCGGAAGACCTTGGGGCACCATGGAACACCTCAAGCCCCTCGCACACAAACACACGCACACTTTTACACATACACCCAAGCCACAGGATGAGGGATACGCCTGTCACCATCTCAAGCTCCAGCGTGGAGGGCTAATAGAACCCTATTTTCCTCCCTGTGGGGGCCTGTGCAGGGAAGGGTGGGAGACAAGCCCCGTCGCCCCCTCCTTCGGGGAGTCGGTAGCCAGGTCGGGATCTTCCCTCCTCGGTGGGCACAGAAGAGCCGAGCCCTGGTGGGGGCCCGCTCTTTCCCTGGCCAGGGAGGGGCTTGGCACCTCTCCCAGCGTCTGCCAGTGGAGTAATAGTCACTTAGAGCCTGTCGTAACCCCTGCCAGCCAGTGCCAGAGATGCCTATCTCCCAGCCGGCCTTGTGGTGCAGGCCTTGCGGTGGCCGTGGCAGCACATTAGCGCCAGGGAGAGTCTCGGCTGGAGATAATGATCTCCCTCGCACCCACTACTGCACATCCAGTTCGACACGATCTCCCCAAGGCACGACAAAGAGTTTCCCAACAGAGCTTTGGACGGGGGCAGCCGCCGGCCCCGGCTCCCCTCCCGCCCCTTCTCGCCACCCCTCAAGGAGGCCCGGTTGTCAACGGGCTCCCGGAGAAGGAGGGGCTGAGGGTCTGAAACCCAAGCGGCAGCGCTCTTAAACCAAACAGGTCTTTCCACTTTGGCCCGGGAGCCTTGGGCAACGCTCCTGAGGAGCTGCCAGCTGGGAAACTGGAGACGGGGGAGGGGGAGAGGGAGGCCATTTTTAAATCTCACCCTATCCTGAGGAAAGGAGTGTGTGGCGGGTGGGGGGAAAAGGGTGGGTGTGTGGGTAACGCCACCTGCACCTCTCAAGCCCCAAGGCGGGAATCCCACAAGGCATCTGGGAGTGTGGAGAGTATTAGGCAAGCACCTCCTGTCCCTCTGGGGCATCATGGTTAGTGGGCAGAGGAGCGAAAAATCATGAGACTCAAGAGCTCAGAGAGCAGGGAGAGCCGGGAGGACAACACTTAGCAGTTGTTTTGGGAGACGCAGGCCTCGCGTTTCCTCCCGAAGGGATCCGGCCTCTCTTGACTGGGCTTTTCCTAGAATCTCCTTCTGTTCCTCCCCTGCTCCCACAGAACATGCTGCAAGATCTGCCACACCCCGTGTCCCAATTCCCTAGATGCCTCCCAAACTGCCTCCTATTTAGTCAAAGCCCAGTGGACCCAAATCCACCACTCCCACACCAGTCACTAGTTCATTCAATCGGATTTACTGAGTGCTTACTGTGTGCAGAGCACTATACTAAACTCTTGGGAGAATACAACAGACACACTCCCTGCCCACAACGAGCTTCTAGTCTAGAGCACTGTCCCGTTGGTGCCTCCTCGCCGACTGCGCTCAGGATGATAGGACCTATTGGCTGGGGTTCGCCTCCTCTCCCTAACCCTGTTCACCTCAGGGAGATGCTCAGGGCCAATGAAACGACTCAAAGGTAATAGCAGAATTTGCACATAGTAAGCGCTTAATAAATGTCATTATTATTATTAAGACAAGGAAGGGGAGAGGATGGGAATCAACAGAGAGCACGGGTAATACAAAAGTTACGTCATCAGCCCCATAAACAATCGGCAACTGTATCCGGTAGTGGGACAATGCAGGCAAAGCTAAGGGCCCTTTGCGCCTGGGTCATCCTGGGGGGGGACTCTTACTTTTGATTCTAACCCATCGCTTGGTGCCTAGCAAATACCACTAAAGAACATTAAGCCACTAGTTCTTACAATGGCCACACGGTCCAGAATTTTTTTGATGTGTGGTATGTGTTAAGCGCTTACTGTGCCAGGCACTATACTAAGTGCTTGGGGAAGACGCAAGCTAATGGGGTTGGACACGGTCCATGTCCTGCATGGGGCTCACAGTCTTAATCGTCATTCTGCAGATGAGGTAACTGAGCCTCAGAGAAGTGACTTAACCAAGGCCACACGGCAGACAAGTGACTGAGCTTCATAATGCTATTCTTTCGGCACTTAGGTGCCAAGCACTGTGCTGAGCACTGGCTTAGGTACAAGATAGGCAGCTCCAGACACAGTCCGTTTCACTCGGGGCTAGAAGGGAGAACAGGTATTTCATTCCCAGATGAGGAAACTGAGGCCCAGGGGTCTGAAATGACTAAGCTCATCCTCTAGACTGTACGTTTGTTGAGGGCAGGGAATGCGTGTTATATTGTTATAACACACTCCCAACTGCTTAGTACAGTGCTGTACAGACAGTAAGCGCTCAAAAAATATAATTTACTGACTTTCCCGAGGTCCCAAAACAGGCAAGTGGCAGAGCCAGGATAATAATAATAATAATAATAATGGTGCTTATTATGTGTCAAGCACTGTTCTAAGTGGTGGGGCAGATGCAAGAGTATCAGGTTGGACACAGTCCCTGTTCCAAATTGGGCTCGTACTCTTAATCCCCACTTTTTACAGATGCGGCAACTGAAGCCCAGAGAAGTTAAGTGACTTGCCCAAGGTCACACAGCAGACATTCATTCATTCATTCGATCGAATGTGGCCGAGCCAGCATTAGAACCCAGCTCCTTCCAACTCCCAGGTCCGTGCTCCATCTACTAAGCCAGGCTGCTTCTCCAGGATCAGAGACCAGGTCTCCTGACAGCCAAGCCTGTGCTCTGTCCACTAGGCTACACTCCCTCCCATGGGTCATCCACAGTTCTTCCCCAATCTCGCGGGCCCTGGTCCTCTCAACTCTCGGGTCGAGTGGGAGAGAGTGAGTCCAGAGGCTGCTGGGTGAGGTCCAGAGGGCCGACGGGGGCCCCTCAGGACGAAAATGACGCCCCTCCCCTTCAGGGGCCCGGCCCTCCCCTTCCTCTCAAGTGGGCAAAGCCCAGCAGGGGCCGGTCCGGAGTTGGGAAGCAGGGCCAAGTCGGTGCATTAAGAGGCAACAGAGCGACGGGGAACATGTCAGCGTGTCTTGCCCAATCAATCATGGCAACTATATCAGCGAGCAGGAGGCTTCGCTACCTGGCCATAATTCACCTCCGACAAATCATTTGCAGCGAGAGAAGCAGTTCTGCGCAACCCAACCCGCCCCCGTGACACGATTTTGACTCACAAAACATTTTGAGATAAGGGCTTAGAGGAAAAAAAAATGTACCCGATTCATAATCCGGTGAAACTGCTACTGACTCTGGGAATTCTCCTGTCGTATTCGCGGCTCTCTCCGGAATCCTCAGCTTCACCAGTTATGGCTGCTATTTTCCAGTGTCGCTCCATTCCGCCTTTAGAGACGAAGTATCTGGGAAATTTGAGAAGCAGTGTGGCCAAGAGGGAAGAGAAAAGGTTCCGGGAGTCAGAGGTCCTGGTTCTGAACCCAGCTCCCCCACTTCATTTATTCATTCAATCGTATTTATTGACCGCTTACTGTGTGCAGAGCATTGTACTAAGCGCTTGGGAAGTACAAGTCCGCAACATATAGAGACGGTCCCTACCCAACAACGGGCTCACAGTCTAGAATGGGGAGGCAGCCAACAAAACAAAACATGTAAACGGATGTCAAAACCGTCGGAATAAATAGAATTATACACTTGCCTGCTGTGTGACCCTGGACAAGTCACTCAACTTCTCTGGGCTTCAGCGTCTTCATCTGCTAAATGGGAATTAAATCCTACTCCCTCCTATTTAGACTGTGCACCCATGTGTGACAGGGGCTCTGCCCAACGTATCTTGTATCCACCCAGAACATGGTCCTGGGAGTCAGGACCTGGGTTCTAATCCCAGCTCTGCCCCTTGTTTGCCGTGTGACCTCGGGCAAGTCACTTCACTTCCCCTATGTCTGAGTTCCCTCATCTAAAAACCGGGATTAAGACTGTGAGCCCCGTGTAGAACATGAACCTGATTGGTTCCTATCTACCACAGTGATGAGTACAGTGCCTGGGTTACGTACAGTACAGTACATAGTAATAATAATAATAATAATAATGATGATGGCATTTGTTAAGCACTTACTATGTGCAAAGCACTGTTCTAAGCGCTGGGGGGGGAATACGAGGTGATCAGGTTGTCCCACGTGGGGCTCACAGTCTTCATCCCCATTTTAAGATGAGGAAACTGAGGCTCAGAAAAGTTAAGTGACTTGCCCAAGGTCACACAGCAGACATGTGGCGGAGCCAGGATTAGAACCCATGACCTCTGACTCCCAAGCCCGTGCTCTTGCTGCTCAGCCACGCTGCTTCTCATAGTCAGCACTGAACAAGCACCATTAAAAAAAAAAAATCCGTGCCAGCGCTTAGTATGTGCCTGGCACATAGAAAGAACTTACTAAATACCATTAAAAACTGAACAGAAACAAAAAACTATACTTTCTCCCCAAAGCCTAGAGACTAGTGTGTCAGTGGTACTGTTATGTTGTACTCTCCCAAGCGCTTAGTACGGTGGTCTGTACACAGTAAGCGTTCAATAAATACGACTGACTGCTCTTGGTCTGCCTGTCCTCCAGAGTTTTGGAACTTAGCGCTGAGCACATAAGAAAGGGACGGATTCCTAGCCTACTACCAGCCTAAAAGTTGTTGCCATGGTATCAAGGAGGTAGAGGAGGTTTAAAATGCACCCTTCCCTCCAGAGAACAAAACTTCAAATAAAGAAAACTTGTGGAGAAGACATTACCAAATGCCTTACAGACACTCAATTTGAGCTCCAAATTAGCGAAGACAGGAGACAGGAGAGTTTAAAGTTGCAATAATAATAATAATAACAGTTTCTGTGTTTACATGTCAACCACTGTTCTAAGCGTTGGAGTAGTTAATTGGGACCGTCAGTCCCTGCCCCTGAAATTAATCATATTTATTGAGCCCTGTGTGCACAGCACTGTATTAAGTGCTTGGGAGAGTACAATATAACAGAGTTGATAGTCACGTTCACATGGAGGTTACAGGGCTCAGAGTCTAAGTAGAAAGGAGAACAGATATTGAATTCCCATTTTACAGACGAGGTAACTGAGGCACAGAGAAGTGAAGTGACTTGCCCAGGGTCACAACAATAGACAACTACAGGAGTTGGGATTAGAACCCAGGTCCTCAGACTCCCAAGCCCATGTTTTTTCCACTAGGCCACCAATCATAGCAGTAATATTTATTAAATGGTTACTGTGAGCAGAACACTATACTAAGTGCCGGGAGAGGCAACACAGGTTGGAACTGAACTTGTTGAAGAGGGGAAACTGATGTCATTTTCCATTCAGTTACCCTCAGGGAAAGTGACTTTGCATTTACAAAATGAAGTAGAACTAGCACTTAGTACAGTGCTCTGCATACATTAGGCACTAAATAAATTACTACTGCTTGGTTGACTGAACTGCTACTTAAGAGGCCCTGTTCCCTGGATCCACAACAACTCACCAGAAGAATCTTGGGAAGCAGCATGGCCTAGTGGGAAGAACATAAGCCTGGAAGTCAGAAGACCTGGGTTCAAATCTTGACTCCGCCACGTGTCTGCTGTGTGACCTTGGACAAGTCACTTCACTTCTCTGTGCCTCGGTTATCTCATCTGTAAAATGTAATCTGTAAAATGACAATTAAAACCGTGAGCCCCATGTGGGCCATGGACTGGGTCCAGACTGATTAGCTTGTGTCTTACCCCAGTACTTTGTACAGTACCTGGCACAGACTAAGTGCTTAACAAATACCTCAAAAAAAAAAAAAAAAAAAAAGGAAATTCAAAAGATGAGGAAGACACATTTTTGAAGCTCATCACTGAAGCAATAAATTAGCTATGTGGAAACCAACATGACCAGATGCTTAATTAAGGTGTCGGTTAGCGATGATGCAAAGAAAGCTGGCACATTTTCAGTTCCATCTGACTCCCCTCAAGACACTAGTGCACCTAATATTTTGCTCATGAATAATCAGATGCATAGTACTAACAGAACTGGTATTTATTGGGTGCCCACTGAATGTGGGCACCCAGTTCTCTGTACTTCTCTGTACTTGAGAAGTACTGTACTGTAATTCTCCGTACTTGAGAAAAGGCACCTGAAGTAAAATGAGACATAGTCCCTGCCCACAATAAGCCTGCACTAACGGGAACAGTGCCTGGCACACAGTAAGCACTTAAATACAAAAAAATTAAGTGACTTGCCCAAGATGATACAGGACACAAGAGGCAGGGCCAGGATTAGGACTTGGGTCCCTGATGCTCTTTCCACTTGGTAACACTGCCTCCTGTGCTGTTGGAGAAATTTGGAAGGCATGTTTAGCAGAGACACGTTCAGTATAGCAAGCAGGTACGTCAGCAGGATGGCTTAGGTGAAAAATTATCTCCCAGGACCCACTTCAGCCAATTACCTTACACTTTCCAACGTGATACCAGTCACCTCTCCGGGCATGCTGAAGTTCAGCATCAGAGAATGTCGTCAATCACTTCTCGGGACTCTAGTGGTCCTTTGAGAACACGGTTGGGGAGAAAAAAGGGAGGACTTGGAAAAAGTGGGGAGGAGGTAGGGGAAAAAGGGAGAAGGTGGAGATGGAAGGAAGGGGAAGAGGAGGTCCGAAGGGGAGGGGCCGTTCCTGGATGATGTTGAAGTGAGTTGTCCTAGGTCACTTTTCGACTTTCCTTATCTGGGCTACTCTGAGAACGTGGTGGGTCGAAAAGCCCCTTCTTTGTGGGGTGGAAGGACCCAAATCAACTCTCTAGTAACTCCACTTAAGAAGCAGCATGGTCCAGTGGGAAAAACCCAGGCCTGGGAGTGAGAAGGACCTGGGTTCTAATCCCTGCTCTGCCATTTGTCTGCTGTGTGACCTTGGGCAAGCCATTTCACTGTGCCTGTAAAATGGGGATTAAGACTATGAGCCTTATGTGGGACAGGGACTGTGTCCAATCTGATTAATTTAGTACGGTGCAGGTGCATAGAAAGTGCTTAACAAATACCAGAAAAAAAAAGAAAAAAGCGGCCTTCCGATTCTTTAACAGCTTGGTTCAAAAGAAGGGGGTCAAATGGGTCCTATCCCTAGGACAAGGCCCAAGATGGAGGGCGGGCCTTGGCCAGTCTGACTAGACCCTGAATCTGCCCCAGGAACACTAGTCCTTTCAGACTCCCAGAGTAATTACAGTTTCCAGCCCTTAACTCAGCTCCCTGGGCCTGCAGGAACCAGCAGCAAAAGCCTGAAAGCAAACGGTGAGCCGCTCCGGGGCTTTTCAGAGAATGTGGGCAGTGAGGGAATTAAAAACTCATAAAGCCTGGGAGGGAAGGAGGAGAGGTGGAGTCCACCAGAACAGTGAGGGAAGAGCAGACTTCAAAGGCTCGCTGCGATGGAGCAGGAAGAGTGAGTCAAAGGCTGGCCGGAATCCTACACCATCCGAGCCTCACCCAGTTTCATAAATGGGGGAGGGGGCAGAGAGAGACAGAGACCCCCAAATGAGGAGAAAGACCCAGATGGGGAGAGAGACCAAGAAAACGACAGAGATAGGAGAGACTTGGGGAGAGACCTGGGGAGAGAAAGAGATGGAAGAGAGACACCTGGGGAGAGAAGAGACGGGGGGAAGAGAAACCCATGGACAGAGACAGAGAGAGAGACCTGGGGAGAGAAACAGATGGGAGAGATCCGAGGAGGGAGACAGAGATGGGGGAGAGACCTGGGGACAGAAACAAAGATGGAAGAGAGAGACCTGGGGAGAGAAGCAGAGATGGGAGAGAACCAAGGAGGGAGTCAGGGATGCCGGGAGAGCTAGGGAGACAGATGAGGGTCGGGGGGCAACCCAGGGAGAGAGACAGAGATGGGTAGAGAGAAACCTGGGGAGAGAGAGAGACCCGGGTAGAGAGACAGATGGGGAAAAGAGAGTAAAGAGACAGATGAAGGGGGGAACCCAAGGAGAGAGAAACCTGGGGAGAGGCACAGAGATGGGGGTAGAGAGAGACCTGGGTAGAGAGACAGAGATGGGGGAAAGAGACCTGGGGAGAGAAACAGAGATGTGGGGAGAGAGATCCAGTGAGACAGAGATGGTAGAAAGGCAGAGCCCCAGGGAGAGCCCCAGGAGGGACGGCACTCAGAGTAGCAGCCTCTTAGGGTGCAGTTCCATTGTGAAACGTCCAGGTGCCCTTCCGGCAGGCCAGCTGGGAGAGCCGCCAACACGTGGGTCCAGCGGTCAGTCAGCAGTCTGTACCGAGCACAGACTGAGTGGAGAGTACTGTACTAAGCGTTTTGAGACCTTGAAAGCCAGCTGGGGAGGGGATCCCGCTTTGGCTAAAAGGATTCCGCCACTGAGTTGATGCCACTTGGCCCCCAGCTGAGCAGGCGCTGACAACAACTTGGCAAAGCTGCCCACTCTGGGGGAGGTCTGAGCCCCGTCCACGCTCAAATACCATCCATCCCTTTGGTCGGCAGATCCACATCCCCACCACCCTCAGCAAACAAGAGCAAGACAGAGAGCTGTGACGGTCCTCGCCTGGCTCGTTCCCACTCCAACTCCGAGGAGGGGCCTGGCCTCACCCTGGCTTGGACAGAAAGCCGCCACCTGTCCTCTTCACCCAGGCTGCCCCATCAAGGTCAGTCTGCTTGGCCCAGTGGACAGAGCACAGGACTAGGAGTCAGAAGGGCCAGGGTTCTAATCCTGCCTCCGCCACTTGCCTGCTGTGTGGGCAAGTCACTTCACTTCTCTATATCTCAGTTCCCTCATCTCTAAAATAATAATAGTGATAATAATGATGGCATTTATTAAGTGCTTACTATGCACAAAGCACTGTTCTAAGAGCTGGGGAGGTTACAAGGTGATCAGGTTGTCCCACGGGGGGCTCAGTCTTCATCCCCATTTTACAGATAAGGTAACTGGCACAGAGAAGTTAAGTGACTTGCCCAAAGTCACACAGCTGACAATTGGCAGAGCCAGGATTTGAACCCATCACCTCTGACTCCCAAGCCCGTGCTCTTTCCACTGGGCCAAGCTGCTTCTCTAAAATGGGGATTAAGACTGTGAGCCCCATGTGGGACAGGGACTACGTCCGACCTGATTAGTTTCCATCTACCCCAGCACTTAGAACAGCGCTTGACATATAGTAAGCGCTTAGCAAATACCATCATCATCATATTATTATTATTCTTGGCTCTCCCTCTTGGGCGAATGAGGCCGACAGCATCAGCAGGAACGGGATTCTCTTGGGAAAGCGATAAAAGTCCCAAAATGATTATAATTAAACAAGCAGGTGACTCATGCCCTGAGGGATTATCCAAGTCCGGTTTGCCCTTAGTTTCAGCCAGAGCTGGGGATTTCTGGCCAAGGGCTTGAGGCAGATTGAATTGGGACACATCATGACATCTGCCAAGCCTCGTCTCCACTTCCGGTCCTTTGGGAATCTCCTCCGGCTTAACCAAGTCCTTGAGCTGTGACCGGGAACCATCCTGTGGCGATGACTGGGCTCCGCAAGTACACACCCAAGACACTAGGCAATAGATGACGGCTCTCCTGGGCGTCAGCACAGAGCCACGGATGGAGCAATAAACCCCACGGCAATCCACCTCACGTCTCAGCTTGTCTGAGAAACCCTAGGGGCAGCCCCGGATCCCAATCTGTTTAACCCAGAACTGAAATTCTGCTACCTCAGCAAGGCCAACCCCTGGGAGAGTACAGCAAAAAGCAGAAAGATGCTCCCTTACCTCGAGGTGCTTATAATCTAATGGAGGCACTTCCAAACTCGGGGAAGTTGGGAGAAGCCCGGTCTTCGTTCCATCCATTTCTACTAGCGGAAAAAGGAGGTCAGTAATGGCTGCTGGGATCAGTTTTTTTATGCAGATGAGAATCACTTCATCATCGTATTTACGGAGCACTTACTGTGTGAGGGGAACTGTACTAAGCAAGTGGGAGAGTATAATATACAACAGAGTTGGTAGACTTGTTCCCTGCCACAAGAAGCTTACAGCATAGAGGGAAACCCTTCAAGAGGGCACTACCCAGCCCTATATGTCACCTCCTTTCCCTGATCTGGCCTTCCTCAGAAATCCTCAATTCCTTCCAGGAAACGAGCCAAAGAATCCCATCAGCTCCCTTCCCTCCTGTCGCAGAAGCAATGGAAAAGGAGAAGCAGCAGGACTCCGTGCCTGTTACCTCCTCTGTAAAATGGGGCTAGAGACACTGGGCGCCAGGTGGGACAGGGACTGTGTCTAACCCAATCTGCTTGTAACCACCCCAGTGCTCAATACACTGACTATCACACAGCAAGTGCTTAATACCACAATTATTATTATTAAGCTAAGAACATTTCTCTTTCACTCTTTTAAAGGGACAACCTTCCTTCAAAACAATCTGACTATGCCTAAGTTCTTTCGCCAGGGATAAGATACCAACCTCTTCCATCATTATAACTTCCTCTTCCACCACTAACCAGTATTCCAAAACACTGCAAAGCATTGTGGATTTGCATCACCTTGGAAAATTCCCAAGACCCAGATCTCAGGAGTCTGAAGGAGAAACCATCGTGAGAAGCAGCAGGGCCCAGTGGAAAGAACAAAGGCCGAGAGTCAGGAAACCTGAATTCTAATCCCAGCTCCATCACTCGCCTGCTGTGTGACCTTAAGCAGGTCACAACTTCTGTGCCCATTTCCTTATCTGTAAAATACCTGCCCGCTCTCCCGATTAGAATGTGAGCCCCATGTGGGACAAGGAACTGCATCTCATTTTCTTGTATCTACCCAAGTGCTTAGTGCAGTGCTTATTCCATAGTAAACACTTAAATAGCACAATTATCATTCATAAATGCTTTTTTTGTGTGCCAGCAGGGAATCAAACCACCAGATTTGGTCTCATTTCTACGGGAGAAACTGCAAACTACTCTCAGCACTTGACACATAATGAGGAGACACTGGGACCCAGGGAGAATTGAGAGGCAGGTTTTGGGAAAGTCGGAAACACAAAGGCCAACAGACCAGAGGCCTCTGAGCCCGAGAAAGATGTGAACGGTCCTTCGGGAATCGTTCTCCTTGACCAGTTTAGCCGGCGAGCAGGCCCAGGGCTTGAGCAGCCCTGGAAAGGGGGTGACTAACAGATGCCCAAAAGGAGCAAGATCTGCGTTTCCAACTTTTGATAGGTCACCAGGGCTCGCGGGCTCCAATGGTTATCAGAAGTTCAGGCTGGTGAAATGGTAAGTCCCTAATACCATCCAAAAGCAGACTGAGAGGATATCAGAGGACAAACCTTAACCCTCAGTGGGAAAGGCCTTGGTCCAACATTGCCCCCAGACAACTCACGTGCGGTTAAAAGAATAAAACAAATCTCCGTGTCCCTTGATCTGGAAGGGGGAGAGAGGAAGTGGACAGAGGCAGAGAGAGAAAAGAAAAACAACAATAGTTAGAGAAGAGGTATCGAATTCATGATCATAATTGCCTCCGCTTCATAATTTCCGTCTTCTTCCCCCAATTTGAGAAAATAAAAGATTAGTTTTGGAAGCATTAATAGCGGCACACATGGGGTATAAAGAGAAATAGGGTCAGATCGTCACAGATAGGGATCATGATCTCTGCAGTAGGAAGAGAAGGGAAGAAGTTAAGTCACCTAGTGACTATTTTAGGTAGCACTTGGGAGAGAGCAAAAGAGGCACAATCTCAAATGTCCTCTTATCTTCCTCCTCTTCTATTTTCCCCACTCCCTTTATTGCTAGACTTAATTCCCCAGGTAGCCCCTCTCCTGTTCTGGGTTGCCGAAATTACCTAGTGGGACAATTACACGAGTAAATACGATAATATCTCTTCCTGTCTGTAATCTCTTCTAAGGGCCCATCTGTCTCCCCACCATATTGCAAACTCCTTCAGCGCAGGGATTGAGCCACCCAAACACTTTAGTACAGTGCTTTACACACAGGATACGTTCAGCAGATTCTATCAATTGATGATGGGAGGTCCCCACCCATTCCACTTAAGCCAGAACCTGATCTGAAGGCAAGGGGTTCCCTGCTCTTCACCCACAGATGTTGACTCCCCCCACAACCCCTGAAGAGATGCACTTGGGGAACTTCTCAGCCACCTGTTTAAATCAAAACCGCTCTGGAAATTGAGAGTCAGAAGTGGTGCAATTGGGCCCCAGTCACCCCGTTATTCTGGGGTGCAAGGCAGACCAACCTTCTCGCTGCACCTCAATCTCACCTGTCTTGCCGTTGACCACTCACCCACATCCCGCCTCTGGCCCGCAATGCCCTCTCTCTTCATATCCGACAACTATTCCCCCACCTCACTGAAGCAATATTGAAGGCACATCTCCTCCAAGAGGTCTTCCCTAAGCCCTCCTTTTGTCTTTTCCTACCCTCTCTGTGTCACCCTGACTTGTCCCTTTATTCATTCCCCCCAATCCCCGCCACCCAGCACTTATATACACATCTGTAATTTTATTTATTTATATTAATGTCCACCTCCCTCTCTGGATGTAAACTTGCTGTGGGCATGGAACGTGTCTACTATATTGTTTTACTGCACTCTCCTAAGTGCTTAGTGCAGTGCCCTGGCACACAGTAAGCACTCAATAAACTGACTGACAGGCTGACGCTTTGAGAAAGGGAGGCTCCAATCTTCCAGGGGGGACGAGGGGGAGGGGGTTCCACGGAGTCAGTCACGGGGTCCACTCTGTGCTCATTTCTAATAAAATAATTCCTTTAATGACATATTTAAAATAATTTTAAGCATCTGGTCAATAAGATATGGTACACAAATATGGAAAAAAATGCCGTACTTTTACGAATAAAGTAAAAGGTAAGCATTTCATTATACAAAATAACTTTGCTTGGGTGGTGTCGGAATCCTGCCAACACAGGCCCCAGTCCAGCTCTACCCTCTTCTACACATTCATTTCAGTCTTGTACAGCATACCGGTACTGGCTTCTTTATCTTATAATTTCTGAAACAAAAGAAAGCCAAAAAAAATGGGACTGATCGGAAGATTGCTGCGGTCTACGGCTGCATGTTCCAGTCGGGAAGGATCGGGTTAAGAGTAAGCTTTTTGCATTGTATATAAAAATAGGCTCCTTGAGCTAATGAGTTTTCCCCTCCTCTTCAAGCTTTTGGGGAAACCCATTCTCCCCATAAGGGATAATTCCAGGCCTTCCCTGTTACTGCTTTCCCTGGCAGAGGGGCCAGTAGCCTCGTGCCACGGGGGTCCACTGGATTGGGGGTTTGGTTGGAAAAGGGTTGGGGGGTAGGGGGGAGGAGTGTAGGAGAGGACTTTGGCTGCAGCTACCCTCGTCTGTTGGAGAAAGATGCTTCAAACCCACTAGAGGCCCAGACACACCGAAAACACGTTTCTGGGTTGTAGTCCGCGGAGGGGAAGAAATAATAATAATAAAAAATAATCAAGTAGCTCTGACCGCCCCAGAGTGCCCCATCTCCGATGCCGATTCCAGGCAGCTGCTGAGGGAAGCGTCGAGGCGCAGCCCGAAGAGGAAGCTATTCATCCTGCTGGCCCATTTCCTCCTCAAATGGGTGCCGCCTTTCCAGAACAGAGAAAATTTTTCATCTGACAGATGAGTTTTAACCCACCCTGCCCTTGGCACAAAACATGCAGGCTGCTCTGGATTCCCCATGCTCCCCTCCGGCGTCCACGGGCAGTTTCCCGCTCTGCTGTTATTCCATCCTCCTCTTCTCTCTGTCGGGCCGGGCTCTAGGGCTCCATCTCTCCCAGTACCATGAGGTATCTTCGCAGTTCCCACGTCCCGGCTTCCGGGGCCGAGGTTGACGCCTCAGACCTTGTCAGTTGTGGAAGGACTGGTGCCGCTTGCCCCTTCTGAAACGGAACCTTGATGGCCTCCGTTTCAACAGACCCGGAGAGACCCTCCCCCTGGACCTGTGATGCAGTTCCCGGGCTGGGCTCAGCACCAGGAGATAGATTCCGGGTGGTGTGGGGGTTAAAGACATGTGATATGCTAAGCACTCCCGTCGAAAGCTGAACCAGAGGAAGGTGCCACACACATCATGGGCAAACTGGGTTTGGGAATCGCGAAGCAAGCGGCAACCTTAAGCTTGGTGATCGGCTAGAGGGAAGTCCCCCAGACAGGGAGACCGAGGGGGCATGCCACTTCCTCACCGACAGGAAGCCTCGATGTCACGATCTCAGGTTCGAACACCCAACGGGTGCTGAGCCTGCCATCTAATAGGCACCCCGGGCTGCGCAGCCGAAGGATCCTTCTAGGGGCCCAGCTTCTCCACACCTGGCCACTTCAGGGCAGAGCAGGGTGGCCGGGCTTCTGGGGTCGGCCGTGTCTTTGGAAGGAGCCAGCCCGCGTCGGGCTGGGGGTGGTGGCGGGGGTCCAGGCTCACTTCAGAAAAGCTTGGTACAAGGCTAAGGAGTGCTTGGTCTCCTTCTCTTGCTCCATGCAGAAGATCAGGTCCCTGAGACAGACTCGTGTCACTCTCGGACGAAGCAAATGTTTGACAACCGTCCCACTGGACAGCCCAGAGCCGAACGCGGTGCCATTTGAGCACTAAACAGAATAAAACAAAACAAACAAAAGAAAAAAAACGAGACACACAGAGAGGACGCCGGTTAAAGATACCCCATCTCAGAAGCCAGCTTTTCCCATAAATCCCGGTGGGCTGATGTTACTACATCACCCCACTCCTGACCTCTGTTGTCTAGCTTTCCGAGTCACCGGGGAGATGACCAGGCCAGAGGCTGTCTAAAAATGGCAGGCCAGGAAGGAGAGGGAGAGGGTGAGCGCAGTGTACTAAGCAGGGGCATGGCGGGCCGGTATGTCGAGCCATCTTCCATGCCATCCACAGTCCCGTGCCACCATCATCAGTTAAGCGGAGGCTTCGTGGGCCCTGGGACGGGCACCATTCCCCTCAAGCGGAGCCACGGCTGCAGGTGTGGTGGGAAGGACGAAGTGGGCCGAGGACTGTATGGCCACCAGGACGAGTCAGAACAACAAACCGGAACGATGCAGCTGAACCCCCTTCAGTCCTGAAAGCGTCGGAGCCGGGATTCAGGGTGTCCCTGCTGGGATGGCGGGGCAGGGGGGGGAATAGCATGCCCCCACCTTCAGTGTTGCCTAAACACTGGGATCTGACCCCTTTGAACACTTGATATTCAACCCAAACAGCCTCGTGGCACTTATGTACATATCTGGGATTTATTCTAAAGTATATCTCCCCCTCTAATAATAAAAGTGATGTTATTATGCACTTAACATGTGCCAGACACTGTAATAATAATAATATCAATAACAATAATGATAGTAATGGTATTTGTTAAGCGCTTACTATGTGCAAAGCATTGTTCTAAGTGCTGGGGTAGATACAAGGTAATCAGGTTGTCCTAGATGGGGCTAACAGTCTTAATCCTCATTTTACAGATGACGGAACAGGCAAAGAAAAGTGAAGTGCCTTGCCCAAGGTCATGGCGGAGCCGGGATTAGAACACATGTCCTCTGACTCCCAAGCCCGTGCTCTTGACAGTAAGCCACACTGTACTAAGTGCTGGGGTGGACACAAGCAAATTGAAATGGACAAAGTCCCTGTCCCATGTGGGGCTCACAGTCTCAATCCCCATTTTACAGATGAGGTAACTGAGGCCCAGAGAAGTACAGTGACTTGCCCAAGGTCACAGCACACAAGTGGTAGAGCCAGAATCAGAACCCATGACCTTCTGACCCCCAGGCCCGTGTTCTATCCACTATGCCATGCTGCTTTGGTCGTAAGCTCCTTGCGGGCAGGCAATGTTTCTAACAAACTGCTGTACAGTACTCTCTCAAGTGCTTAGTACAGTGTTCTGCACATGGTAAGTACTCAATAAATAGCACTGATTGCCAGGGCTCCAGGGAAGGTGGGTGTGGCGACCCCAGCCCCTACTCCAATCTCCACTCTCAAGTGACCTTCATTCAGCTCTGGAAGAGGCGATTTCCCGGCAAGTTGGTATTGTACGCAACTTGGCCAGGAGTGTATCCAGATGGATGGAGCCGGAATTCCGGATGACCCTGCACACCAACCCAAGCACCTGTGGGGCTTGGGAGTGATCCATGGTTCAGGAGCATCTCCCAGAAAAGCAGGGTCTCCCAAAAGGCTGCCCCTGGTTTTCAGGGGATAATGCAGCTGACTGAGCTAATTCCAGTTTGGTTATCTCAACATCGCTCACGTCACATACCCGGTGGGTTTCATAAAAGCTCACGGCTTCACTGGGGGACAGAAATTCAGTGGGTCATCCTGGGTCTCTCGGTTGGGGTGAATCTCCATGCTCTTGTCAATCCCTCACCACCCCTGCAGTATGTGGGGCAACGGATGCGATTAGGTTCAGCCCGTGGACCTCGAGCTTCTTGACAGAGACAAGCTCTGGAGTTTGGTACTTCTCTGCCAGTGTGGGCACCACCGGCATGGTGGGGAAGAAGAGAGGACTTGGAGGGGGGCTTAGCATTGTAAATAGTTACCCTCTGACCCTCACAAGCAGGGCTGGCATGGTTGCCAGGACCAAAGCCAACACAACATGGCCACTAATTTTATGGCATTTGTTAAGCGCTGACTATGTGTCAAGCAAGATTCTAGGCACTGGGGTAGATACAAGCTAATTAGATTGGACACAGTCCCTGACCTGTATGGGGCTCACGGTCAAGGCAGGAGGGAGAACAGGAAAACTGAAGCCCAAAAAATAAGTAATGATTATGGTATCTGTTAAGTCCTTACTATGTGCCAAGCACTAAGTGCTGGGGTAGATCCAAGGTAATCAAGTTGGACACAGTCCCTGTCCCACATGGGGCTCACAGTCTCAATCCCCATTTTATGGTTGAGATAACTGAGGCCCACTAGGCCATGCTGCTTCTCTGAGAAGTGAAGGGACCTGGTTGTTTCTGACATTTGTTAAGTGCTTACTGTGTTCCAGGTACTGTTCTAAGTTCTGGGATCGATATAAGGTTGGACACAGTCCCTGTCCCACAGGGGTTCACAGTCTTGTTCCCCATTTTACAGATGAGGTAACTGAAGCACAGAGAAGTGATTTGCCCACAGTCACCCAGCAAACAAGTGGCGGAGCCGGGATTAGAACCCAGGTCCTTCCAACTCCCAGCCCGCGCTTATTTAAAACGCTCTGGTTGGGAAAACAGCTCTGGTTGGGAAAACAGCTCGGGAAAAGGACCTCAACCAACAGAGAGGTTTCAGCCACCCCGGGTAAGGCATGGAGGGGGTCGGGGTTCAAGTTGTTACAGGACCAACTGCTGATAGATCTGGTGGGGGCTGCAGGAGGGGGCCAGCCAGACAGCATGTGCTTGGCAGGGCAGAGGGCTGGAAAGGAGGTCACTCCATGAGTAAGCAGCTGAAGCCCCATGGCAAACATTAGAATCAATCAAACCCCGCGGGACACTAGGGCCCTCTGGGAAGGTGAATCCCGAGAGGGCCCGTCAGCAGTCGGAGAAGCCGCGTGTCCTAATGGAAAAAGAGAAGCAGCGTGGCTCAATGGAAAGAGCACGGGCTTTGGAGTCAGAGGTCATGGGTTCAAATCTCTGCTCCAATTGTCAGCTGTGTGACTTTGGGCAAGTCACTTAACTTTTCTGGGCCTCAGTTCCCTCATCTGTAAAGTGAGGATTAAGACTGCGAGCCCCCCGCGGGACAACCTGATCACCTTGTAACCTCCCCAGCGCTTAGAACAGTGCTTTGCACATAGTTTTCCCCACACACTCTCTTCCTCCCCTCACATTTTCTGTGCCTTACTTTTCGGTTATCTTTTTCCATGCACAATAAGAGGCTCCCACAGCGATCCAAGTGCAGGTTCCCCATAACTGTTAGCTCCTTGTGGGCAGGGAATACATCTCCCAACTCTGTTGTATTGTACTCCCCCAAACGCCGAGTACAGTACCAGGCACATAGTAAGCACTCAATACATTCCACTGATCTACTTTGCCACCTACACTTCTCTGTTGCTAGTCCTCAGCTGGCCCACACTGGTACCCACCCCAAACCCAATAATAATAATACATTTGTTAAGCTCCTACTATGTGCCAAGCACTGTTCTAAGCACTGGGGGGGGGGGGGGGGGATACAAAGTAATCAGTTCGTCCCATATTGGGCTCACAGTCTTAATCCCCATTTTACAGATGAGGTAACTGAGGCCCAGAGAATTTAAGTGACTTGCCCAAAGCCACACAGCTGACAAGTGGTGGAGCCGGGATTAGAACCTATGATTCCCGACTCCCAAGCCTGTGCTCTTTCCACTGAGCCACGCTGCTTCTCTAACCCTGGGGTTGGGTGGGCAGACTGAGCACCCATTGTTGGGTAGGGACTGTCTCTATATGTTGCCAATTTGTACTTCCCAAGCACTTAATACAGTGCTCTGCACACAGTAAGCGCTCAATAAGTACGATTGAATGAATGAAAGCCTGCTTTCTTAGAGCTTCCTCCAGTTTGGGGGTTTCTAGGCCTACGGCCTTAAGAATTGAGGGGGGTGCAGGGGGAGAATAAAATAAAGCTAATGCGACAACAGAACGCAACCGCACGCTGAGGGTCTGCAGAAGTGACAGCCTCACTGGCAATTTGGACTTCCCAAGCGCTTAGTACAATGCTCTGCACACAGTAAGCGCTCAATAAATACGATTGAATGAATGAATGAACTGGCATTCTTCAGGAGGGAAGCGTTGCCAATTCTGATGCATTGCAGTCTCCCAAATGCTCAATACGGCGCTCAATAAATAGCACTGATTGACAGTCAGTTGGGCTCCTGCTCTGGGGAGCGCCAGGCGCCCTCTGCTGGCCCGTTAGCAGTGCTTCAGCCCTCCGAGATGGAGCGGGTCCAATCAATCCATCAATGCTATTTACTGAGCGCTGACTGTGCGCAGAGCATTGATTCATCCAATCGCTTTTACTGAGCTCTTACTGTGTGCAGAGCACTGTACTAAGCGCTTGGGAAGTAGAAGTCGGCAACATACAGAGACGGTCCCTACCCAACAACAGGCTCAAGAGCACTGGACTAGGTGCTTGGGAGAGTACGATATAACAATATAACAGACATTTCCTGCCCACATAGAGCTGAGAGTCTAGAGGGGCCCGGCCCCGCTGAAGTTGGAGTAATAATAATAAGAATAACAATAATAATGATGATAGACTGTAAGCCTGCTGTTGGGTAGGGACCATCTCTATATGTTGCGAACTTGTACTTCCCAAGTGCTTAGTACAGTGCTCTGCACACAGTAAGCGCTCTATAAATATGATTGAATGAATGAATGGCATTTGTTAAGCGCTTACTATGTGCAAAGCACTGTTCTAAGCACCAGGGGATACAAGATAATCAGGTTGTCCCACGGGGGGCTCACAGTCTTAATCCCCATTTTTCAGATGAGGTAACTGAGGCACAGAGAAGTGACTTGCCCAAAGGCACACAGCGCACAAGTGCAGCGTGGCTCAGTGGAAAGAGCATGGGCTTGGGAGTCAAAGGTCATGGGTTCAAATCCCAGCTCTGCTGCTTGTTAGCTGTGTGACTTTGGGCAAGTCACTTAACTTCTCTGTGCCTCAGTTACCTCACCTGTAAAATGGGGATTAAGATTGTGAGCCCTACATGGGGGACAACCTAATCACCTTGTATCCTCCCCAGCGCTTAGAACAGTGCTTTGCACATAGTAAGCGCTTAACAAATACCAAAATTATTATTATTATTAATTGAAGGAAACAGGATTAGAACCCATGACCTCTGACTCCCAAGCCCAGGCTCTTTCCACTGAGCCACGCTATGCTGTGCACACAGTAAGCACTCAATAAATACGATTGAATAAATGAATAAATGAACTGGTGGGAGATGACGATAGACAGAGACTTAACTGGGTCAGAGACCCACCTGGACGGCAATCATTCAGCCTCTGGAAATTCAGCACCTGGATGTTTTTTGCCATGAGGGGGTCCGGCAGTGATGACAGAGAGAGGTGTAGGAGGCGGCTCCAGGGGTCTGAACTCTGGGTTCTAATCTCAGCTTGGGAGGTGGAGAAACAGAACGTACAGATGCTATCTCTACACTGTAAGCTCACTGTGGACAGGGAATGTGCATTATATTGTAATAATAATAATAATAATAATGATGGCATTTGTTAAGCGCTTACTATGTGCAAAGCACTGTTCTAAGCGCTGGGGGGGGGGGATACAAGGTGATCAGGTTGTCCCACGTGGGGCTCGTAATCTTAATCCCCATTTTACAAATGGGTTAGGCTCAGAGAAATTAAGTGACTTGCCAAGGTCACACAGCAGACGTGTGGTGGAGCTGGGATTAGAACCCATGACCTCTGACTCCCAAACCCACACTCTTTCCACTGAGCCACGCCGCTTCTCTACTCTCCCAAGCACTTAGCACCAAGCGCTTAGTACAGTGCTCTGCACACAGTAAGCGCTCAATAAATACGATTGATTGATTGATTAGTGCTCAGTAAATACCACTGATTGGTTGTTTACATGATGCTGGTGACCCTCCCCCTCCCGCCCCCACAACTCCCACCCTTGAGCACTAGGAAGGGAACTTTCCTGAAGCTGCACACAGTAAGTGCTCAATAAATACCACTGATCTATCAGGCTGGGGAGTCAGAAGGCCCTGGGCTCTCATCATGGCTCCGCCGCTTGCCTGCTGTGTAACTTTGGGCAAGTAACTTCTCTATCCCTCAGTTACCTCATCAGCAAAATGGTGATTAAGGCTGTGTGCCCCATGTGGGACAGGGACTGTGACCAACCTGGTTAGCTTGTCTCTAACCTAGCTAGACAGATCTGGGAGAGGCCATATCCTTCAAAGTTATCAAAAACTTTGAAAGGGCTGACCACAAGAGTCGTCCACATCCAAACAACCACGGGAACCAGTGGAGAGGGGGCCCGTTTTACCAGGTTGGGGAATGGGAGTGGACATGTGAGCACGTAAGATTTTTCCCATTATTTCACCCACTTCTAAAGGGCATTCAACAATGCCCTTCGTCTCCAGAAGATTGTCAGCTCTTTACAGCCTAGACATGGACATTACTATAAATAAGTTATGGATAAGGACGTAAGTGCTGTGGGGTGATTACCAAGTGCCCAAGGACACAGATACAATCAATCAATGGCATTTATTATTATTGTTATTATTATTATGAATTGAGTGCTTACCATGTGCAGAGCGCTGTACTAGGTGCTTCAGAGTGTATAATTTTTTTTATGGTATTTGTTAAGCCCTTACTATGTTCTAGGCACTGTTCTAATTGCTGGGGGAGATACAAGCTAATCAGGTTGGACACAGTCCCTGTCCCACATGGGGTTCACAGCCTTAATCGCCATTTTACAGACAAGGTAACTGAGGCACAGAGAAAGAAGTGAAGTGACTTGCCCAAGATCACACAGCAGAGAAGTGGTGGAGCCAGGATGAGAACCCATGTCCTTCTGACTTCCGGGCCCGAGCTCTAACCACCAGACTACCCCACTTCTCTATAGTACACAGTTGGTAGACAACACTCCTTCCCAAAACGAGGGGAGACAGACATTAAGATAAAGAAATCAACTAGGGATATGGACATAAGTTCTGTGGTGCAAAAACCAAGTGCTCAAGGGGTAAAGATCCAAAAACTTCATTGTGGGCAGGGAATGTGTTTATTGTTATATTGTACTCTCCCAAGCGCTTAGGACAGTGCTCTGCACATAGTAAGTGCTCAATAAATATGACTTTATTATTCATTACTATTATTATTACGGTATTTGTTAAGCACTTCCTATGTTCCAATGTTACGTTGCCAATTTGTACTTCCCAAGTGCTTAGTACAATGCTCTGCACATAGTAAGCGCTCAATAAATATGATTGATTGATTGATTGATTCCAAGCACTGGGGTAGGTACAAGGTAATCAGGTTGTCCCACGTGGGGCTCACAGTCTAAATCCTCATTTTCCAGATGAGGTAACAGGCACAGAGAAGTTAAGTGGCTCACCCAAGGTCACAGCAGACAAGTGGATGAGGAATTGGAACCCATGTCCTTCGACTCCCCAGCCCGTGCACTTTCCACTAAGCCACGCTACTTCTAAATCAGTACAGACATCGCAGAAGGGAAGACAAAACATCCTTCTGCTTCTTTCTCTCCTAAGCTAAAGGTGGACTTTAAGGCCCAACTCTGCTTCCTACTGAAAGCGACGAGAGCCAACAAGCCTCCGGTGTAAGTCTGGGATCAGCCTTCTCTCTTTCCCCTCCTGGTACGACTGAGTTGACCTTCCACCTGCTTTCCAAAAACTCCAAGAAACGGGGTCCCCAGTAAATGATGATGATGGTGATTGGTATTTGTTTGCAGGCGAGCACCGCGCTAAACACTGGGGTAGATTAAATGTGCTCAGATCCAACACAGTCCCTGTCTCACGTGGGGTTAACAGTCTAATGGGGAGAAGAATGGGGATTTAAACCCCATTTTACAGATGAGGTCACTGGGGCACACAAAAGTTCAGGGACTTGCCAGGGGTCAAGCAGCGGCTGGAATCAGAACCTAGGTCCCTTAAATCCCAGTCCTGTGATCTTTTTGCTAGAGCTCACGGTGCCCTCTGCTTCCTCCATGGCAGCAACTCTTGGTCCTTGTGGAGGAATTATGGCTACGATACCAGGAAGGCTCTGTTCCCCCCACAAAGCAGAAATGGGGGAAACGAATCGGTCCTTGTGGAAGAATTATGGCTATGATACCAGGAAGGATCTGTTCCCCCCACAAAGCAGAAATGGGGGAAACGAGAAGCAGCATGGCCTCACTGATAGAACACACGCCTGGGAGTCCGGAGTTTTAATCCCGGCATTACCACTCATCTGCTGTGTGATCTTGGGTAAGTCACTTCACTTCTCTGTGCCTTGGTTTCCTCCTATGTAAAATGGGGTGTAAAGCTAAGCCCCACATAGGACTCTAGTGCTGAGTACAGTGCTTAAATAATCATATTTATTTTATGCTTACTTTGTGCAGAGCACTGTAGTAAATGCTTGGGAGAGTACAATGACAGAATTAGCTTAAATAATCATATTTATTTTATGCTTACTATGTGCAGAGCACTGTAGGAAGTGCTTGGGAGAGTACAATGACAGAATTAGCTTAAATAATCATATTTATTTTATGCTTACTATGTGCAGAGCACTGTAGGAAGTGCTTGGGAGAGTACAATGACAGAATTAGCTTAATCATATTTATTTTATGCTTACTATGTGCAGAGCACTGTAGTAAGTGCTTGGGAGAGCACAATGACAGAATTAGCAGATACCGTTTAAAAAAAAAAATAAGACTAACTCTAAAAATGACACATGAGCCAAATTGGGGCTGAGATGGGTATGTTCCTTTCCCGGCCTGCACACATGGTGGCCAGTGACCTGTGGGCGGAAATGCCACCCTGCTAAGTGCCACATGCCCCTTCCCCCCGCCCTGGCACAGGATAGCAGGGGGAAGCCACGGGGCCTGGGGCTACCGAGCAGCTGCAGCCCCCTGAAATGTGGCTGGACACCAGGGCGTGGAGGGGGAAGGCCTGCTGAGGTCAGGAGGGCAAAGGGGCCGAGCTGCCTTGCCCCGCAAGCAAGGGGCACATGAGGTCCCACCTTCGTCTCGAGGAGGCCGGGTGCCCGACTGCAGCCCAGGCCCAGTGGCAAGATCATGGGGCCAGGACTTGGGTCAAGCCCAACTCGGGTCAAGGCTTGGCCGCTTGCCTGCTGGGTGACCTCGGCCAAGTCACTTAAATTCTCTGGGCCCCACTTCCCTCACCTGGAAAATGGGGCAGGGAGGAGGGGGGAAGGAGAGGAGAACAATTCCTTCCTCCACCCCCTCAAAGCCTCCTCCTCCAAGAGGTCTTCCCTGACTAAGCCCTCCTTTCCTCTTCTCCATTGCCCTTACCTGCTCCCTTTATTCATCCCCACCGCCCCCCCCCCCGCAAGCCCCACAGCACTTATGCCCATATCTGTAATTTATTTAATGCTTGTATCTCGCCCTGGACTGTAAGCTCATTGTGGGCAGGGAATGTGTCTGTTATATTGTACTCTCCCAAGTGATTAGTACAGTGTTCTGCCCACAATGAGTGCTCAATACCACTGAAGGAATGAAAGGGTGGGGGGGAAGAAGCCTATCCTCCCTCCCTCAGCCTGCACCTACAAGTGGCTCTAGGTCTATCACAGAGGCTTTGATTTCAGCCCCCTCCCACCAAGGCTATCTCATGTTGAGAACCCAAATCGCCCAGTGGAGACAAAAGCGTGGAAGTCAGGAGGCCGGAGTTCTAATTCCAGTTCAGCCACCTGCCTGTCGTACCACCTTGGGCAAGTCACTTCCTCCGTGTTTCAGGTTCCTCACCTATAAAAAACAGGGACTAAATGATGATGCTCCCCCACTCCCCTTTACCGGGAGCTCAGTGAGGGACAGGGATCTGACACTAGACAACCAAGCCCAGCACAGTGCTTGGCACATAGTAAGCCCTTAGACAATACCACAACTATCATCCTCATTAACCTGGACCGCCAAAACCAGCAGTTCTGCCAAATTTCCCAATAATTGTACTGAAAAGGCAGACCATAAATGTTACTTTCTGAGCGCTGACTGCGTGCAGAGAACTGTACTAAGCACCTGACACTTGGTAGACAAGTTTCCTGCCCTCAGGAGCTGGACAGCCTAGAAAGGGGAGCAGGTGGGAGTCATTTGCACTCCCCCTTTGGGGTAGAGACCCTTCTGTCGCTACTGCTAGGCAGAGATCATCTCTCATCTCTCTCAAATCATCAAAACAGAACTCCTGGGCAATGGGACACTGGCCGATGGGGTTCCCTCCCGCTCTGTCGGCCTATTCAACATTGAACAGCTCAGAGCTCGGCCCCCAGACTATTCCCTTTGGGGCAGGAACTAAGGGTTTATGCTTCTAACATGGTCTTCGATCTCAACTGCTGGATAGTCTTTTGGTTTTTTTTTTTTTTTAAAGGATATTTGTTAAGCTCTTATTCTGAGCCAGGCACTGTACTAAGCGCTGGGGTGGATGCAAGATAATCAGGTTGGACACAGCCCATGTCCCACATCGGGCTCACAGTCTTAATCGCCATTTTATAGATGAGGTCACTGAGGCCCAGAGAAGGGAAGCGACTTGCCCAAGGTCACACAGCAGACATGTGGCGGAGCTGGGATTAGAACCCAGGTCCTTTTGAGTCCCAGGCCCATGCTCTATCCATTAGGTCACGAGTTCTGAGTCACGGCAGAAGTAATCTGCCAGTAGGAGAAGCAGCATGGCTCAGTGGAAAGAGGCCGGGCTTTGGAGTCAGAGGTCATGGGTTCAAATCCCAGCTCCGCCAACTGTCAGGTATGTGACTTTGGGCAAGTCACAACTTCTCTGTGCCTCAGTTACCTCATCTGTAAGAAGGGGATTAAAACTGTGAGCCCCCTGTGGGACAACCTGATCACCTTGTAACCCCCCCAGCGCTTAGAACAGTGCTTTGCACATAGTAAGCCCTTAACAAATACCACCATTATTATTAATCTCTTGCTGCCATTATTTCTGTCCAACAATGGCAGCAATGAGTTTTACTTCTGTAAACCCACTGTGGGCAAGGGAACTACCTACTCAGTTATATTGTAGTTTCCCAGGTGCTTAGTGCAATGCTCTGCACATAGAAAGTGCTCAATATGATTGATTAGAAACAATTCGCTAGGTGCATGTTGTCATTTTAAGTCCCTTTTTATCTCCCTTATCCAGAGAAGTATGTCACTTCCTATGACTTCATCCTTACACTATACCTTAAGGAAATAAATTCTGTACAAATGCCACATTAGTTAATAGACAATTATTAAGCTGAATTTCCTGGCTCTTCGCCACCTCATTTTCAGCATGTTATCCTCAACCAAATGACAAAACTTTTGACCCCTTCACATATCATCAGCGTCTTCGTGTTACCAATATGTTCAGCCTAAAGGTACGATGCAATTAGTCATTTAAATTGCAAAACGTCTTTCCCGGATGAAGAAAGTAATTTTCAGCTCATCAGAACGTGGAAAGAGCTATATCAGGGTAATGTATTACACTGTCTATACAGAGGAAGCACCCAAAAATGGTTGGATTTTTTTTTTACATGCAAAGGATCTAAGGAAAGCAAAGAAGCAGCATAGCCTAGTGGATAGAGCACTAGCCCGGGAGTCAGAAGGACCTGGGTTCTAATCCCAGATCCCCTACCTGTCTGCTGTGTGGCCTTGGGCAAATAAGTTTACTTCTCTGTGCCTCAGTTACCACATCTGAAAATGGAGACTAAGACTGTGAACCCCACGTGGGACACAGACTGTGTCCAATCTGATTACCTTGTATATCTTGTATCTACTCCGGCACTTGGAACGGTGTCTGGCACAAAAGTGTTCACATCAGAGCCCTACTAAAATTGCATCGCCTCCAGGAAGCCTTCCCTGGCTCACCTCATCTCTCCACTCTTCCCCCCCGCCCCCAACTTCTGCATCGCCTAGGTCTGTGCACCCCGAGCCCTTGGATACTCAACCCCACCCCAAAATTATGTCCTTATCCTTACACGCTTATACTTCCCCTCTGTCATGTATTTAAATGTCTGTATCTCCCACTAGATTACAAGCTCCTTGTGGACAGGCCCATGCCTACCAATTCTTTTGGACTGTCTTCTCCCAAGCGCTTCACACCATGCTCTGCACCCCATAAGCACTCAAATACCATTGGTTGATTGAACCTGTGAGCTTGGGACTACTAGGGCTTCCCCAAAGCAGGACAAATTAAAACTGGACTGAGAGGCCCCCCAAAAGCACTAGCTTTCCTCTGGACTGGGAGCTCACCTCCCTCCAGACAGAACCATCTCTCTCTCTCCCTCCCCTCTGCATTTTTTTTGACAAAGACACAAAAAGCCTTGGCCACATCCCCTGAGATCACTGACTGGGATGAGCGTTTTTCTGGGTCGGGCCAGGTAAGAGCTCAGCAAGTCATCCCTTTCTCTCCCTTCCTAAGAATGCTGTACAACCCCTCTCTGGAATGCTGCTGGGAAACTGACCAATAATAACGTCCAAGCAAGCAACTCCCACAGGCCCCTTAAAACACTCAACTTCCCTCCAGTCAGGAATTGTCTGGTCACACTTGGACTCTTACTGAGGGCTTTCCACCTGCCATATGGTGTGGAGTGTGTGTGTGTGTGTGGGGAGAGAGAGAGAGAGAGAGAGAGAGAGAGAGAGAGAGAGAGAAACACAGAGTGTCTCTCCCCCTTTCCCACTCCCCCTACCTTTCTCCTCTCTCTCTTCCTCTTTCCCTGCCCCTTGCCAGGAGCTAAACCCAGTGGGATCACCAGACAAGACCACAACACAGACCACTCCAGGCAAGCCCTGCCTAAAAGAAGAGGCTAAAACAAAGCTTTGCTGCCCCATAGCAGTTGTGCAATCTCCCGGGGAACGGGAATTATCTATCCCGGGAGCGGGAATCTGACAGACATGGTCACCTCGGAGGAACTCGATTCATCCCGGCGAAAGCTCGGTTGGCAGAAAGTGAGCCTCTGGCCTGGGCAAATCTGAAGCCTGGTATTTAGATAATAATCCAGCCGTGTGCCCTGGCTTGAGTAATTTTGAGACATGAAGGCAATTATGAGATGTTCTAACATAATGCCCTTTGATTTTTAACCATATTAAAGTGAGGTGCTATTTTGACAGCTGGAAGCAAATTGATAGCAGCAGCAAACATAAATCTGTGGTCATTCTTTCATCCCGAAGGACTCCCACAAAACCAAATCACGGGCCAGCCTACCATTTAATGACTCCCTCTTGGTGACAACGCACAGAGGGACACAGGGGAAAAAGAGAAGCATGAAAAGATGGGGGCAGGTATTAGTTGGTAGAGGGGAACACATCACATTAACATAGTCTGTGGTGTGTCAACACACACCAGCTCTTCCACCACTGGCAGGCTGGAGCACTTAGTACAGAGCATGGCACCCAGCGGGCACTCAACTGATCAATCATATTTGTTGCATACTTACTGTGTGCTGAACACTGTACTAAGCACTTGGGAGAGTACAATGTAACAATATGTTGTAAACACATTCCCTGCTCACAATGAGCTAACAGTCTAGTAGGAGACAGACATTAATATAAATAAATTGCAGATTATATATGTAGGTGATGTGAGGCTGAGGGAAGGGTGAGCAAAAGAGCAAATCAGAGTAATGCAGAAGGCAGTGGGAGAAGAGGAAAGGAGGGCTTAATCAGGGAAGGCCTCTTGGAAAAGACGTGCCTTCATTAAGGTTTTGAAGGTGGGGAGAGCAATTATCTGTCAGATATGATTACAATAACTATGAAAGAAAGAAAGAGCATTGAGACTGGAGACCACCTCACACCGAGGGGACTTGGAGTTACTTAGGATGTCACCCATACCCAGTGACCCACAACTTTGAACTGAGGGTCTCAAGCTTCCTGGACTAAGCTGGGAAACTGCACAAGTGAGAAAGAGAGGAACAGATGCTTGGGCCAATATTACCCCCTGTGCCTTGCTCTCATCTCTCACTGCCAACCTCTTGCTCCTGTCCTTATCCTTCTACTAGGCCATTATTTCCTCTTCTCCCCCAGCCTTCTGTGTCACCCTCACACTTGGATTTGCATCCTTTATCCATCGCTCCTCGGCACTTACATGCATATCCATTATTTATTTATATTAATGTCTGCCTCCCCCTCTTGGCTGTAAGCTCCTTGTCGGCAGGGAACGTGTCTATCAACTCTTGTTATATTGTACTCTTCCAATCCCTTAGTACAGTGCTCTAGTGTCTATCAACTCGTTATATTGTACTCTTCCAAGCCCTTAGTACAGTGCTCTATAGGCAGTAAGCAATCAATAAATATGATCGATTGATCAATCGATCAATATCCCTCTCCCCTTACTCCGGAACTTCCTCCCCCTTCCCATCTGGTAGACCACCACTCCCCTCAACTTCAAAGCTCCTCTCAAATCCCATCTCCTCCAGGAAGTCTTCCCTGACTAATGTTTCCTCTCCCCACTATCATCCATTCATTTGAGCCCTCAACCCCCAGTCACTTAGGTACTTTTAACCACATCTACTCACCCTAGTCTACTCTTCCAAATTACTATGGCATCCTGCATCCAGAAGGCATTCAATGTAAACAACCAACTGATGGTACTACCATCCTTGGCTCCTCTAATTCCAGCCTGTTCACTGTACCTCGATATCACCTATCTGGCTGCTTGACCCCTTGGCTCACACCAGGTCTCTGGGCTGGAATGCCCTCCCCTTTTCTCATCCATCAGACAATCGCTCTCCCCACTTTTAAAACCTTATTAAATACATCTCCAAGAGGTCTTCCCTGACCAAGCCATTTCCCCTTCTCCTACTTCCTTCCGCATTGCCCTTGGATTCAAACCCTTTATTCACCCCACCCTCAGCCCCACGGCACTTAATACACATCCATCATTTATTGATATGTCTGCCTCCCCCTCTAGACTGTAAGCTCGTCATGGGCAGGGAACGTGCCTTCCAACTGTTACACTGAACTCTCCCAAGTACTTCGTACAGTGCCCTGCACAAAGTAAGCACTCAATAAATATGATTGATTGACAGGTACTTACTGAGCCCTTACTTTGTGCCAGGTACTGCAATAAGCCTTTGGAGTTCAAATATATAGTCCCTGCCTAATCAGAGCTTACAATTTATTTTCATGGATGAAACCAACTAGACGAGTGATTCCAGAAAGAACACAAGCTCATTTGACTGCTACAATTGGTTTCAAATATGCAATCCCTATTTTAATATAGCCATGATAGCAAAGCTGTAGTAATTACAATCAAACTCTGATTTAGAACTGAAGTATTTCTGCGTCCTTTATTTTAAGCATCCAGATTTGATGGTCACTTGAATAGTATCATCTTCTTGGTAGGCTTGATTGTTCATACATGAAATAGGGCACATTAAAAAAAAAAGGCATGTTGGCATTCCACAATTTGGCCTTTCAATCAATGGTTTTTATTGAGCGCTTACTATGTGCAGAACACTGTACAAAGCTCTTGGGAGAGTACAACAGAATTAGCATATATGTTCCCTACGCATAACGAGCTCACAACTTACAGGGGAGCTCACATTCCACAAGTCACTAGAGTAAACGTCACCCAAAATTACATAGTTCTCTAGACATGCTGTAATTTAAATTATTATTATTATGGTTCTTACTAAGTGCCTACTATGTGCCAAGCGCTGTTCTAAGCACTGGGGTAGATAAAAGTTTATCAGGTTGGACACAGTCCCTGTCCCACATTGGGCACACACTCTTAATCCCCATTTTACAGATGAAGTAACTGAGGCACAGAAGTAAAGTGACCTGTCCAAAGTCACACAGTATGTAAGCAGCAGAGCCGGGATTAGAACCCATGACCCTTGGGGGTTGAAATGGTAGGGAGATGCTCCCCGAATGACAGAAACTCTGATGGGCCCAGTGAGTTATCAATAACCAACACTGAGGTTAGTTGGCAAAAAGACCTGAGAGACCAGAGTCTGAGAACTGAAACTCATCACAAACAACAAGGGCTATGGAAACAGCACGGGCAGACACCCATTAAGCGCCGTTTCTCACAGCCAGAAAAGTTCTTGGACATTAGACTGTGACCTCAAAAACCCCCGAAGGCACAGACTGAGGAGAAACCAGTGGTTCAAGGACACATCGGTCTACCCCACCTCAAGGAGGAAAATTTCAGGCTGTATCCTTGTCAGAGGATGCCAGCGCACGCAAAGAACTCGTTACCCTAAGAGAAGAGGTTGCTAATTTGGCGATCGGTTTTGAACTGGAAAGAAAGAGCAATCACCCTATTGACTATCCTGTTCTACCAAGAGGGCCCCAGAGGGGCCATGTTAATGACCGTCGCAGATGGAATGCAAGTCCAAAAAACACAGATCCCAAGGAAGGAAGCTGGTTTTCCGAGTCAGTTTAGGATGAACCACAGTATCTCCCCAGGAGGCCCCGGTTAATTAAATGGTACTGATTGAGTGTTGCCTGTGTGCAGATCACTGTACTAAGTGCTTGGGAGCCTGCAATACCACAGAATTGGTAGATACGTTCC
Source organism: Tachyglossus aculeatus (assembly GCF_015852505.1). Classification (NCBI taxonomy): domain Eukaryota; kingdom Metazoa; phylum Chordata; class Mammalia; order Monotremata; family Tachyglossidae; genus Tachyglossus; species Tachyglossus aculeatus. The sequence continues at coordinate 7,149,997 of NC_052090.1, read as the reverse complement.
CTGCCCACAATGAGTTTCCAGTGCAGAGGCAACTAAGCCAGACTCTAGACTCTAAGCTCGTAGGGGGCAGGAAATGTGTCTGTTGTACTGTACTCTCCCAAGTGCTTACTACAGTGCTCTGCACACAGTAAGTACTCACTAAATACCACTGACTAAGCCCCACTCACGCAACCCGCTGCCTTTCCAACCGGCCGGTCATTCCATACCAAGGGAAGATATGGATTTTTGTTCCTCCCCAACCCAGGCCGGGCCTCAGTTCTCCACTCCCTCCGACAAGGTTCTAGAGGGGGCTTTTGGCGTGGCCCTGCCTGGGGTGTCCTGTGCAGTAAGAAACACGCTTCTCCCCACAAATGCAGACCCCCGGGACCCCAGCCTCGTTCTAAATCAGCAGCATTATAAATTGGGGTTACCCCCTCCCTATGCTTCTCAGCAGACATTTCAGCACCCCAATCCATTTAGATTTTCATATCTTCACTTAGTACAGTGATCTGCACTCAGTAAGCGCTCAATAAATGACTGAATGAATAAGCACTCAAATACAACTGACCAATTAATACTCCATTAACTACGTATCTCATCCATCTTTCCACCACCTGTCCCCCCCAACTGTAAAAAAAGTCATCCCCCTCATTAGTTCTTTAGTATCATAATATTAATATTGAAACACTTACTGTGTTTAGAGCTAAGCACTGGGAAAGAACAAAATGTACGACTAAAGTTTACCTTTTACCTCTATTATGCTTATCTAAGAATTCAGTGCTTGGCACACAGTAGGCAGTAGTGCTCAGTACAGTGCCTGGCACAGGGTAAGCCTTTAACAAATACCATAACTGTTATTACTGGGGGTCGACTTGTTGAAGTGCACTGTACTAAGCGCTTGGAGAGAATAAAATGGCAAGCTTCCTGTCCATAAGTGTGGCTCAGTGGCAAGAGCCTGGGCTTTGGAGCCAGAGGTCATGGGTTCAAATCCCGGCTCCACCAACTGTCAGCTGGGTGACTTTGGGCAAGTCACTTCACTTCTCTGGGCCTCAGTTCCCTCATCTGGAAAATGGTGATTAAACTGTGAGCCCCATGAGGGACAACCTGATCACCTTGTAACCTCCCCAGTGCTTAGAACAGTGCTTTGCACATAGTAAGCGCTTAAATACCATCATCATCATCATCATCATAAGAAACTTCACTCTAAATTGGGGGCAGGGAGTGGGAGAGGACCCTAAAAATACTTGTAAGAATGGTTAAAAATAAATATAGTGAGCATACCTGTACGACCCTCTAGACCATAAGCTCATTATGGGCAGAGACCATCTCTACCAAGTCTGTTATACTGTCCTCTCCCAAGCGGTCAGTACAGTGTTCTGCATACAGTAAGAGCTCAATGAATACAATTGACTGATTGGAAGGTAAGGGGCATCTAAGTACTTGGTGACTCCTTGGGGGTTGCTCCCCAGGAGAAGCAGACGCAATGTTATCTCCCATACCTCGCTCCCAGGTCCGACGCTTGAGCCCAGCGGTCTTTTCTTTCTGGGTCCGATCGCCGCCAGAGCTGTGATGTTCGCGTCTCTTTGTTGCATTTGCGCCAGAGCCATTTGCTGAAACTGAAACAAATTCATATCACATGGAGCACTGTGCCATTACACCCAAGACCCCAGTCACTTTCCCCTTGTAGGTGAATAAGGTGTCTCCTCATCAGTCTCTCTTTCTCTCTGCCTGAAGAGTTTAGTCCATTGCCTGCCTCTTCCTCCTCCCCCATCTGCCTTAGTTGCATTTCCCGGCCTCTTCTTCCAACATCCATCTAACAGGCATCTTGCATTGAGGACGAAAATAAAATTAATCTATTCCAAGCCTAGAGACAGTCCGGGGATGCTGACTTTTGAATATTATTCACTGGATGCTTTACATCCAATCGCACACGTATACCACAGAATTGAGTGCTTCAGCAGAGGTGTTTTCAGGAAACCGCAAGTAAACTACAGACGGAGCCAGTTATTTCACTACTGCTACAACAGACAGAATAGAGATAGCAGAACCAGATAATATAATCAATAAAAATCATGGCCTTTGTTAACCACTTACCATGTGCCACACACTGTGCTAAGTGCTGGCGTGGAGTCAACACCATCAGATCAGACAGGTCCTGTTCCTTACGGTACTGACCATCAAAGGGGGAGGGTGAACACAAATTGAATGCCCTTGGATAGATGGGGAAGTAAGGCCCAGAGAAGTCAAAATGACTTGCCCAAGCAGTCACAGCAGGCAAGAAAAGAGCAGCATGGCCTAGTGGGAAGAGCACAGGCCCGGGAGTCCAAGGTTCGAATCCCAGCTCTGCCACTTTTCTGCTGTGCAACCTTGGGTAAGTCGTTTAACTTCTCAGTCCTCGGCTACCTCATCTGTAAAATGGGGATTAAGAGCGTGGGCCGCATGTGGGACAGAGAATGTGTCCAACCCGATTATCTTGTACCTACCCTAGTGCTTCAGACAGTGACAGGCACATATACCCCTTAAAGAAACAAACACACAAAAAGAAGAGAGGCAAGCTTGGAAGTCAGGTGTCCTGCCCCTCAGGCATGTGCTCATCCCACTGGGCTATGCCGCTTCTCTTCTAATGAAGCTCTGATGGGATCAGCTGGTCACATCTGAACAAGAAACACACTGGACTGACTGAGGAGGCAAGAAGCCAAAGCCACGACAGAACAGGGAGCAATTTCACACACTGTACTGGTCATTTCTAGCATAATACTACTACTACTGATAATAATACTTGTTATATGCTTACTATATGCTCAGCACTGTTCTAAGTGCTGGGGTAGATACAAGTTAATCATATCAGACACAGTCCCAGTCCCCACTGGGGCTCACACTCTTAATCCCCATTTTGCAGATGAGGTAACTGAGGCCCAGAGAAGTGAAGTGACTTGCCCCAGATCACACAAGCAGACAAATGCCTTTCTACTTCCAGACCTGTGCTCTATCCACTAGGCCATTCTGCTCCACAGCATCCTGAGCTGAAGAAAATTACTTTGCGGCAGGAAGGTTTGGGACTCGACAGTGGCAGATCACAAGCTGCTTCGGGGAAGGAGATATGAAATTTACTTCTGTTGTACTTTCTCAAGTCCTTGGAACTGTGTTTCGAACTCACTCACCTCTGCCACTGACTGTTTGAAAAAGAAATCTTTTCCTTCCATTATTTCCTGGACATGAAGAGATTGTGGTTGTACCCCTCAGAATATAGGGAACCACATAAGAATATTAAAAAACCACAAGCCAAATAACCCCCCGAGTATGGTTTTGGATCAACAGTAAGGATTCTGAAATACGGAATTCATAGGAGTGATCCTAAAAGCCATATCACTGCAATAGCTAGAAGCTCAATGGTTTTAGGACAGCAGAAAAATGGCTACAGAAAACTAGGAATGAGGGAAAGTTTGTTTTCCATTTTGTGCCACAAATTCCAGTACTTTATAAAAACAGCCCAACACCAAGTAGCTAGGAAAAGCCCTCAGAAACAGCAACATTCTCCGTTGCTCCTGGCTTTTTTAATAATAAAAAAATAGGGTCTTAAAATCCGGGTGTTGCCACAGTCCAAAATCCATAGGTGACAAAATAACTATTTCAGTTAATCTGACCTGCAGCACAAATCCAAAAGGAGCTCTTTCTTTTCTCCAGCAAATGACATCTGCAGGCTCGCCGAAGATTACCCAACATGAAAGGTTTGAAAACAGACTGCTGTTCTTTGCCCCGAATCCAATTTTTCCCCCCACACCCCACCTGGGCAAGTTACGTGTCTGTCCTTCACAAAGGTGTGTATGCCACCGTGCGGTGTAGTTTGCGGATTGGCGGGTAAGTGGAAGATGTGTTGTGATCCTGTACGATGAACACTGACCCCTTAGACATAAGTCACTGCAAATGGCCCCCCAGGAAAGGTTCCAGCCAGAGTAATAATAATAATAATAATAATAATAATAATAATAATAATAATAATGGTATTGGTTAAGTGCTTATTGTGTGGCAAGCACGTACTAAGTGCTGAGGTGCATACAAGCAAATTGGGTTGGATACAGTCCCTGTCCCACAGGGGCCCACAATCTCATTCCCCATTTTACAGATGAGGTAACTGAGGCATACAGAAGTGAAGTGACTTGCCCAAGGTCACCCAGCAGACAACTGGCTGAGGCGGAATTAGAACCCAGGTCTATCTGACTCTCAGGACTGGGGTCTATCCACTAGGACGTGCTGTTTCTCTCTAATTCGAATAGGCTTCACAGACATAGGCGTGGGAGGACCGGGGTTCTAATCCTGCTTATTGGGTGACCTACAGCAAATCACTTCATCTCCTGTCCTGGTGTTACTTCAGAGAAACCTACAGACAAGGTCAGTTAATCCTTATTGTAGTTCACTGCCTGTCTTCTTCCACGAGATCGTAAGCTCCCCGAGGGGAGAGTTCTTGTCTACCTACTTAATTGAAATTTCCCAAGTGCTTAGTACAATGGTCTGCACACAGACAGCATTCGATTAATACCATCGATTGGCTGAATGATATGGGCAGGGAACCTTATTCCAAAGACCCCATCCAGGATTCCAAAACAGTCGACCACTTTCCTTCGCACTTCAGGTGAAAGTAAAAAGGGAAAGTAAAAATGGCGACTCTAATCAGAGAGGCCCTCCTCACTTGCCAAGAGCCAGTTTTCTGAAGCCTTTTCATCTGCTCTACTCCGCATCTCCCCCCACGATCAACTGTCATAGCCCTTGGTCTCAAAATTCCCCTCCATAGTACATTAAGCCTATGTGCTGGAATTTAGTTTTTAATGAAAAATTTCACTTCCCCCCTTCAATGTTCCATGGTTTTAGGCCCACGCAGAACCAGTGTAGTTTAAACACCAATTGTTCCAATTTAATAGCTGGACTTCAGAATCAACTGTATTTCAATAAGTCCATAATCCCATCTTCAAGATTCGCTTCTCCTTTCTTCTCGGCCAAACAGCCCCCCGGCCACTCTTGTTGTGAATCTTCTGTTTATTTAGCATTCAGGGTGACCTAAATCTCTGTAATAATAATAACTACTAATCATTGTTATTATGGTATTTGTTAAGTGCTGGCTTGGTGCTCGCTACAAATTAATCAGGTTGGACACAGTCCCTCACAGTCTAAGTAGGAGGGAGAATTGCTATCCAATCCTCATTTTACAGATGAAGAAAGGGAGGCCCAGAAAAGGTGTTTCCCAGGGAAGGGAGAGGAAATTCAAGCATAAATCAGGATGACAACAGAGACAACGATTAAGGAATTAGGACGTCTGGGTTACAAGGCCAGATGGCAGGGCCCCCCCAGAATTAATCCTGGGAGACGGGGCCACAGAGGTAAACATCCACACCCGGGTCCTAATGGAAGGGGCCTATGCATCTCTTCATCTCTCTCTCAATCATATTTATTGGAGAGCTTACTGTGTGCAGAGCACTGTACTAAGAGCTTGGGAAGTACAAGTTCATCTGGCAAGAGAAGTTGCCAATTAGCAGATCGGTTTCAAACTCTTGGAAAACAGGAGGTCCTGGAGCCCTAGGAGAAGGGCCAGCACTCATTTGAAGAAAATAGCTAGGGGGAAGGCCAAGATACTCCCTCCTCTGAGGGTCTAAGGAAGTGGGAGCAGGAAGATGGGACAAAGTACCACCTGTCTTTGCCGTTTAATGAACATCTGAAAAACTGTTTTGAGAAGGTCACCCACCCAACAGTTGGAAATAACGCACAGTAAGGCAGTTGTTGAGTGCTGTGCTAAGAGCTGGGATAGATTCAGTAAAGTCAGGTAAGACACCAACCCTGTCCTGCCTGGAGCTCACAGAAGTCAGAAGGACGAGAGCAGGTGTCTCTGCCCCATTTTCAGAGAGGAGGAAACAGATCCAGGACTTAGGGACTCGCCCGAGGTCACAGAGCAGGTGAGTGGCAGAGCTGGGACTAAAACCCAGATCCTCTGGCCAGCAGGCTGCCCTAACCACCAGGCAATATTGCTTCCCATTATCTGAGACAGAGTGGTGGAAACGGCCGTGAGACTTCAGTGAGTCACCGGGGTCCTCGGCCACTTCTTCCAAAAAGAAGGTCAAGAGTTTGGGGCTGAGGAACCATAGCCAGCTGCTATTCAAAGAACAAACACAGCATCGATGCCACTTGCTTGCTGTGTGACCTTGGGCAAATTGCCGAACTTCTCCGCTCCTAATATCCTTATCTGTAAAATGGGGATTCAATATGTGTTCTCCTTCCCTCTTAGACTGTGAGCCCTCTGTGAATCAGGGCTGTGTGCAACTTGATTAACTTGTATTTCCCCCAGCACTTAGTGCAGTCCATGGCACACAGTAAATGTTTAACAAATACCACAATTATCAGAGGGATCTTTTGACTTGGGCCTGGGCTTGTTTCCTTCTACCAATCGACGTTATTTGGTGAGCATCTGCCATGTGCAGAGCACTGTTCTAAGCAGTTGGGAGAGCACAACAGCCAAGGCTGAAGTTTAAGGCACTTGGTGTTATTCCCTTTGAAGAGTTCCTTAAGGGAGGCAGTGTATCCTAGTGGAAAGGGCATGGGACAGAGTGGGGAGACCCGGGTTTAAGTCTCAGCTCTGCCACTGGACTATTGGGTTGATCCTGGAGACAACATGGCCTCCCAGGGCTTCAGTTCCCTCCCCTGTAAAATGGGGATATGGTAGACTGAGTCCCTTGTGGATCAGGGATCCTTTCTCTTAATGTGCATTTATGCCAGTGCTTAGCATCAAATGCTTCATAAATGCCACAATAACTCTCATCACTAACAGTAATAACAGTGGTATCTGTTAAGTGCTTACTTTCTGGCAGGCACTGTGTTAAGCACTGGGGTAGATACAAGCAAATTGGAGTTGCACACAGTCACTGTCCCACATGGGGCTCAATCTTCATTCCCATTTTACAAATGAAGGAACTGAGGCACAGAAGTTAAGTGACTTGCCCAAGGCCACACCACAGGCAGGTGGCAGAGCTACAATTATAACCCAGGTCCTCGCTCTTCCCACTGGACCACACTGCTCCTCCTTTATAGAGTTCACTATTAACTTTTTGTTGCTCTGAGCCTTCTTCAGGAGGTGCTTCAGTGGTAAAGTTGCAATCATCTTCTAGACTGTGAACCCATTGTTGGGTAGGGACCATCTCTATTTTGCCAACTTGTCCTTCCCAAGCGCTTAGTACAGTGCTCTGCACACAGTAAGCGCTCAATAAATATGGTTGATTGATTGAAAAGCACACATGCCACGTGAGAATTTCTGCCGACTTCTCTCATGCTTTCCACAGCTCCAATCACTTCCTCTGGCTATTCTCCTGTGACCCAGGGAAGGGACAAGGCAAACTCACATGAACAGATTATTGTTTTTAAACATCTCACCTTCAGACCTTAGGGCTTCTAAAAATGGAAACTGCCAATGTCACTGAGTGGAGGTTGGAGGGAAAGCAGGCCAAAGTCTTTAGTGGAGGCAGGGGATACAGGGTACAAAGAGCTAATGGGTCAGGGAACCGCCATTCCGGATCGTTTCAACCCCACTGGAAACTCCCGGGTCTCGTCCAAGATCTGATGGTCACCACCGATCCCGTGAAGCGGGGGCACTGCCTCATTCTCCCAAAAGGATTCCACCCAAATGACCCATTGCAAACAGAGAACACTCTTCCAGTCTAAAGCTGGGGCAGAAAGGCCTGCCACAATGATATGGAAATCCACCGAGGTGAAATAGCTGCCTGCTGCCTACCGATGCTGCTGAGATTTCTGGGCAAACAATTTCCAGATAGGAATTAGTCTGACAAGATTTTGACCCCGATGTTTTCTTCCCCATCCTCCTCTTTTCCTCACACCTAGCTTCAAGCCTCCTCGGCCCACCTCGGTCCTCCATTTAGTAAAAATTCAGCACACTGATTACAGGACTATCTTACAGTAGATTTCCATTTGTTTAGACTCAGCTCCTACATTAATCCAAACAATAAGGGCCTTTGAAACCTTCATAAATTACCTGCTGCCAGCACCTGGAAGCCAAGCGCAGCAATGTTAAGCAACAACAAATTTCATAGTTCAAGAGGCACAGTTAAGGAGAAAGGTTGCTCGCTCATTTAGCACAAAGATCCTTAAAAAATTGCAGGAAATCAGTCAAGTAACTATAGAAACCAATTTTTTCAGCTCCAGATCCTACATCTCACCCCTCGATTGTCTTTATTCTCGTCTGCTGTCAGATCCTTAATCAGAAATGTGAGCAGGCTTGATGATTTATTCAGCAGGGAAACGAATCTGTAGGTCAAGTGAAAAATTTCACACACGCCCCTACGCACACATCTTCAACCTCCGCTACTTTCATTTCATTCTGTTCCCCGGTAGCTGAGGGGCCCAACTCCAGTGAGATCCAATATTAAGGCTCAATTAAAATAAGCTCCAATTAGTGGAGCTTTTTTCTCGGAGGCTAGAGGAGTCAGGAAATGGATATTGGGAAATGTAAAAAGTCAGCTACTGAGAGGAGGCTGCAGACATAAATGAGCTTATTTGTTGATTTCTACAGTTGCTATGCAGAGGCCTCTGGGAGTAAAAGCTTAACCAGTCTAAGCTATAAACTAAAACCCCTGCAGCTAAACATGAACTGTGAGAGACAGGGGCTCCATTCCAAAACAGAAAACTGCTGGGCCCAGAAAATGAAAAGCCAGAGGCGCTTTCCATTTAAAACTAAATCCCAGTCCCGCCTCCCAGCCAAAGAATTATAAGCAGTATCAGATTTACAAAACGAACAATTACCCTGGAAAATGTAGCCTATTGTACAGTCCTAGATGCTAAGTCTCCAGAAAGTTCTCCCCACCACCTCCCCGACCCCCGCTTTTTTTTTTTTGTTTCTTCCTTCTTAATCCCGCACTCTATTCCGACCAAGTAGACAGAGACAGTTGACAGAGATCCGTTTCTAGTCCGGCCGAGGCCTTGGAAACGCACTTCAGAGAGGGCTCCAATATGCTGAGCTCACTGAAGCACTTCCCTGGCCCAAAGAGCTTCCTGCTCCCCTCCTAGGCCCCCGACAAATGGAATGCAATGGACAACAATAAAAAATAATCAACCCTGACCTAATTGCCAGGAGAGAGCCGCCAGCCTCTCCTCAGTTACCCAGGCGAGCTAACTTGTGAGAACCTTACCTCTTTGGCCTTCTGCTTCAATCGCAGCTGCTCTGGGTCTTCTTTATTGGAACGGCTCTATCAAAAGGCAGAGAAAAATTTGTGTGAGAAATCACCGGCCTCTAAAACACCTCCATGGCCATTAAATATTTCATAAGTGACCATTTTCGCGGGTCGGGGGAGAGGGGGGAAACAAAAGCCTTAGGTCCGGGGGCAGATGCCCGAATCAAGGCTGGTGTTCCTTTCTCTCGCTCCTTCCCCCTCTCCCTCATCTCATCTAGGGCAGCTGCCACTGTTCTAGCCTGGGGGAATCTTATGCTAAAAGTGATGCTAACACTGGGAGTCAGGTCCATTCTGGCCATGATGTGGTCCATGGTGGGAGTTGGAGGTGAGGGGGAAGGGGTGGACAGAAGAGAAGGCCAGCCACCCTGGAAGCGGAAAAAGACGAGGGCAAATACCGCACTGTGGAACCTGCTGGACTGTAAGCTTTTTTTTTTTTGATGGCATTTATGAAGTGCTTACTATGTGCAAAACACTGTTCTAAGTGCTGGGGAGGTTACAAGGTGATCAGGTTGTCCCACAGGGGGCTCACAGTCTTAATCCCCATTTCACAGATGAGGTAACTGAGGCCCACAGAAGTTAAGTGACTTGCCCGAAGTCACACAGCTGCCAAGTGGTGGAGCCGGGATTTGAACCCATAACCTCTGGCTCCAAAGCCCATACTCCTTCCACTGAGCCACACTGCTTCTTGAAGGCAGGAGTCGGATCTGTCAGCTCTGGTATACTCTCCCAAGGGCTTAGTCAGTGCTTTGCACACAAGTGCACAATAAATACCAGTGATGGATTGAGTGAGTTCGGGAAGGTTGGCTACTGTAAAGAAGATCTCCTGGCCCACAGGGGCGCATTCTTAGACTAAGAGGGCTACAGCCCGAAGCAAGATGCATTCCTGTCTAACAGGGAAATAAGCTTTCGATATCGATTCGAGTCAGTGCTTGTCCAAGTCTACAGTTTGCCACAAAAAAGGGGAGGCGGGGGGGAGGAGAGAGAGACAAGCGAAGGACCTTCCAAAGTCATAGTGGCACAGCAGAAAAGGACTCATCCTACCTGAAGTAGCCACCAGTCTCTCACCTTAAGCCCCGAACTGGATTCTAATAATAATAATAATGGTATTTGTTAAGCGCTTACTATGTGCCAAGCACTGTTCTAAGTGCTGGGGGAGATACAAGGTAATTAGGTTGTCCCACATGGGGCTCAGTCTTAATCCCCATTTTACAGATGGGGTAACAGGCACAGAAGTTAAGTGACTTGCCCAAGGTCACACAGCTGACAAGTGGCAGAGCCGAGATTCCCAAGCCCGGGCTCTTTCCACCAAGCCACGCTGCTTCTATAAAGTTAACTAATTCATTTTAATGTCCGTCTTGCCATCTAGACTGTAAGCTCCTTGAGGGCAGGGAATCATAAAAATATGGTATTTGTTAAGCGTTTACTACGTGCCAAACATATACATACTAAGCATTGGGGTGGATACAAGCAAATCTGGTTGGACGCAGTCCCTGTCCCACGTGGGGCTCACAGTCTCAACCTCCATTTTAGAGGTGAGGCAACTGAGGAACAGAGAAGTGAAGCGACTTGTCCAAAGTCACACTGCATACAAGTGGCAAAGCCGGGATCAGAACCCATGACCTTTTGGCTCCCAAGCTCATTCTCTATCCACTACACCATGCTGCTTCCGCACGATTACCAACTCTACCATGCTGTACTCTCCCAAGTAGCTAGTCCATTGCTCTGCACACAGAGTGCTTGATAAATACCATGGATTGATCAGCATCATGTCTGGCACAAGGTGAACAATGTGATTTATTTCTTTATACTAATGTCTGTTTCCCCCTCTAAACTTGTTAGCTCATGGTGGGTAGGGAATGTGCCTGCATTATACTGTCCTCTCCCAAAGGCTTAGTACAGTTCTCCGCACACTAAGCGCTCAATAAATATGACTGAATGAACAAAAACAGCAATTATTATCCGGCCCCTGTGTGACTGTGTTTTCCTGTTGGAGTGTCAGGTGACAGCTCAACTTTGTGACTTTCCGATTTCAAAAGTCGATTAAGCAATGTAGCCTAGTGGAAAGAGACGGGTCTTGGAAGTCAGGAGGACCTGGGACCTAATCCCAGCTCTGCCAGTTGCCTGCTGTGTGACTTTGGGCAAGTCATGTCACTTCTCTGGGCCTCAGTGACCTGATTCATAAAATGGGGATTAAGACCGTGAGTCCCATGTGGGACAGGGACTGTGTCCAACCCGATTATCTTGTATCTACCCCAGCACTTAGTACAGTGCCTGGCACATAGTTAGCACTTAAACACCACGCCCTGAACTATCCTCCTTCCTTATAGAGTTACCCTGTGGGTAAATTCCCCTTTGAGTTCCAACTACTCAAGTCCCTCACTGGGAAACACTGTGTCACTCCCCTGGGTTTAGGATGCTCTTCAAACCACTTGCAGGCTAGAAGGAGTCATGTCCATTCTGGAGTACAAAGGGATCCTACAATTCGCCAAGTTGCTAGTGTCAGGTGTGGGCATTGTCACATCTCCATGGACTGTGGTCACCCAAATCAATCACTGATATTTACTGATTGCAGAGCACTGTACTAAGCGCTTGGGAGAAGACGACACAGTGGAGTTGGGAGAAACAAGGAGGCCACAAGGGTGGGAATAAGGACTCTTCAGTGCTGTAGGTGTGGTTTATGATCTGGGGACAGGAAATAACCCAAATGCACCACTCCGGGACTCTGGCGATTCTCACTCACCAACAATCAATGATATCTACAGAGGGCTTCCTATGTGCACAGCACTGCACTAAGCGCTTAGAAAAGTCCAGTACAATTGAGTCAGTAGACGTGATACTCGCCCACAAAGACCTTATAGGCTTCAGGGGTTAGACAGACATTAAAATAAATCACAAATATAGAAATTAATAGGCACTAGAGAAAAAAACTTGGGACGGCAGTTTCACTATGGTCTTAGACTTCAAAGGGGTCTAAGTTCTTTGTCTAATTCAAAACTTGATCCTAAATTAGGTTAGAGACTTTTATCCTTATCCTCTATCATAATAGCACAATGACATCATCGATCCTGACGGCATTTTCCTGAGAGCTTAAGAGTTTTCCACCCAGTGGACCCGCTCCCAAATCTTCCTTCCACAGAATTCCGCCTCTCCCCTACTGCTCCTCTCCCCTCCATCCAAAATGCCCAGAGAGGGAGATTAGAAATGGCAAGATGTCGCGGGGTGGAGACTGAAGAGGAAGAAGGAGACGGAGCAGTTGGGAGGATGGAAGTGCATCTGAAGCCCCGAGGACAAGGGGATTTGTCAGCGGAGTCGTGTCCGTGCCTGGCACACGATCCTTGGTGCCAAGTAGTGAGTTTATTAGGCACGCAGAGCCCTGACCGCCGCGAAGGCTGACCGACCAACAGCCCTTGGGCCTCACCTTGGCAGCTCTGAAGAGCATTTCTCGTTCTTCTTCATCCTTCCGTTGCTTCTCTAGGTGATCCAGCTTCTCGAGGAAGCGGAGCTGTGATCTGGTATCATTAGACAGGGTGTACTTCTCACTCTCCTAGAAAGCCAAGGAAAAAGACTTTTATTCTGGTAGTTGTTCAAGCACTTACTATTTAACGAGCTCTGTTCTACAGTGCTGGAGAGAATACAATATAGCAGAGCTGGTAGACCCATTCCCTGCCACGCACACAGGGCCTGCGGTCTAAATGGGAGGTAGAACAGGTAATTCATCCTCACTTTAGAGTTGAGGAAACTGAGGCCCAGAGCAGAGTGGGGAAAGCAAGGGCTTGGGAGTCAGAGGAAATGTGAATGTGTTCGAGGGTGAGAGGTTGAAGTTGGTAGCGTTTGCAGGTGAGAGGAAATGGGATTAATGTCACAGGAAGAGGGGTTAGATTTTTAGGAGTGTCAGAGGCACTATTTGGAATGTTAAATTTTTGAAGACCTCTCCTGCCCTAACCCTTCACCTAACCTACAATCTGGCTTTTCCTCCGCCTTCAGGACATAGCCAAGCAGAGATCTTGCCAGCACCTCATATTCAACAAGTCTTACGCTTACCTATCGTCCCCTACTAGAAGCAGTCCCCCTCCAAGCCCGCAACTTCCCCAGCTCTGCTGATAACATTGCCAACCTCCCTGTTCCAAATGCCTGCAACCTTGGCATCCTCAACTTCAATCAGTGGTATTTCTTGAGCGCTCACTGTGTGCACAGCACCAAACTCAACACTTGGGAGAGTACAAGACAAGAGTTAGGCAGACATTACCCACCCAAAGCAAGCTCTCAAGTGGACAGCATGGGGCCTGGGTATTAGAAGGTAATGAGTTCTAATCCTGGCCCTGCCACTTGTCTGCTGTGTGACCCTGGGCAAGTCACTTTACTTCTCTATGCCTCAGTTACCTCATCTGGAAAATGGGGATTGAGATGGTGAGCTCCTTGTGGGACAAGGACTGTGTCCAGCCTGATTTGCTTGTATTTAGTCCAGCATTTAGTACAGTGCCTGGCACATAGTAAGTGCTTAACAAATACCATAATTATAATTATCTAGAGAGATAGACATCACTATAAATTGCAGATATGTAAATAAGTGCTGTGGGGACTCCTGTCTTATAGCCCTCATTTTCCACAGTCAACTGCTAACACCTGAGGTTTCTTTCTCCAGAACATTTTCCAAATACGCTCCTTCCTCTCTTCTCAAACAGTCACCACCCTGGTCCAAGTTCTTGTCTGTCGCAGTTATGACTATGGGGTCAGCCATCTCTCTAGTCTCCCTGCCTCTATCCTTCAGCCCCACAGCACCTATGCCCATATCCTTATTCTCTGCTGCTTCCCCTCTCGAATTTATTTTAATTTCCATTTCCCCTTCTAGACCGTAAACTCCTTGTGGGCTGGGATTACGTCTATCTGCTCTACTGTACTCTCCCAAGTGCTCAGCACTTAGCACAGTAGGAGCTCAGTAAATACAACTCATCCATCGGAGGGGTTTGGGGAAAATGGAAGTCACTCCTCTTGAAGCACCTCAAAGCAGTGGGGCCTTTTGGGAAGAGTGCCAGATTGGGAGTAAAAGGACCTGGGTTCTAATCCCAGCTCCGCCGCTTGCCTGTTGTGTTACCTTGGGCAAGTCACTTCTCTGTGCTTCAGTTTCCTCACCTGTAAAATGGGGATTCAATACGTTCTCCCTCAGACTGCGCGGCCTGATTCCTGACCTGATTATCTTTTATCGATCCCTGTGCTCAACACATGGTAAGGGCTCAACAAATACTGGAATTACTAATATTATTCCCTGAATTCTCTTCCTGGTCAGGGTGAGGTAGCGGGGAGGGGATTAGGAGAGGGTTGAGGATTCTCCAGACAACTTTCCTTTCCAAAGATGCCGGAATGACCATCTCCCCACGTCCAACCCATTATCTTGTACCCACTCCAGTACTTGGCCCATGGTAACCGCTTAGCCACCATCATGATTATTAGCCCTGTTATTCTGGAGAGGGCTTATTAAGAAGGTAAGCTTGCCAGAAGTCACCTATGACATCTCGTTTCCCAGGATTCCCTTTATTCCCTGGCTAACGCCCACCCTTTCCTTAACCTTTCTGAACCTTCTTCTGTGGCCAGCTCCCTTCATGTGCTTCTCCCGGTGGGGTGAGAAATCCAGGTGATCTAGACACGCTCTCGGCTAATTTCTCGCTACAAGTCTAGCGCTTTGACCACCTTCCTCTCGATATGATAGCACACCTGCACCGGGTTCTGACGATTATTGTATGGACCACTCCTCTCCCCTGATGAAGTCCTGAGCTTAATTAGCAAGGTGACTGCCAACTATGTGCTACTGCATAGAAGCAGGGTGGAAAGGGCCCAGGTCTGGGTGTTACAGACCCTGAGTTCTAATCCCTGCTCAGCCAACTTTGGGCAAGTAACTTCACCGCTCTGTTCCTCAGTTTCTTCATCGGTAAATGGGGATGCAATTCCTGTTTTCCCTCCTCAGACTACAAGTCGTATGTGGGACCTATCTTGGATCTACCCCAATGCTTAGCACATAGTAAGCACCAAAACACCATTAACACCCCACAGCACTTACGAACGTATCGTTAAAACATGTATTACAAATTCCTCATTTATATTATTGTCTGTCTCCCCCTTAAACTGTAAGCTCACTGTGGGCAGGGAACATGCCTGCTAACCCTGTTGTACCCTCCCAAGCACTTAGTACAGTGCTCTGCATGTAGTGAGCACTCAATGAGTACACCTGATTGATTATTATTTCCATTACCCCAGAACACAAAGGTAATTCGTGAGACTCCCATCTCTCATGCTTTCCTTTCAATTGAAAGCCTAACCAGGTGCAGTCTGGAAAATAACGAGGGTGGGCTTCCATTGCTGCTACCGCGAGGGCTCCGAGGAACAGTTACATGACAGTTTTGTCCCTTCAACAGGGAAACAGACAGCCATTACCCCACCCGAAACCCCGTCCACTCCTCACGGCTCAAAACGCTAGATCCCCAAAAAGCCACTTTGGCCGTTGCAAAGAGAAGTGTGTGCTCTCAGCTGGTTTATGGCTTCCTTTACCTTGTAACTTGTCATGCGATGCTGGGCTATTACAGTCAGTTTTTCTAGAAGACCTCGTAATCGCTCCTGGGTCGCTAGGGAGATCAAGTTCACCACTTCGGAGCTAAGTTCCGTAATGTCATGCCTTCTACCTGTGGAGGCGCAGAAAATCCATTACGGGTTTTAGCAGGAGCTGATAATTGAAATAATTAGCACAGCAGGCATTCTGTTCCCCCTGGAAGTCATACCCATTATGAATAAAGGGTTGGAGATTATGATTTTCCTGGTAAAGTCACAACTTCAAAGATCGTAGACATTGCATTAATAAAACTTCGCCTGGAGCTTCAGAAAGTATAGACATTGTTTCGCTTAGCCTCTGGAATCATTCGTCTTGCAAGGTCATTTATAGGACAAAGTTAATAAGAACACGAATCCAACCTTGCTGTTCATAGGGGAGAACGGGAGCTGGAGAAATTAGGGCCATATTCTGTTAATTTCAGTAATTAAAAAAACAGAGAATTAAATTTCGCTCTGCCTGACACTGTGCTTAACAATTCATGATGTTTACTCCGATTACTTCAGAGGCAGGTGGGTGCAAGGGGCAGCACCTAGACTTGTACATGCAGTGGACACTGCTCCTCCCCATTTAACAGAAGCTGCTTGTGCCCCCAAATACCCCCCAGTAGTAGACCAATGGGGAAACCAATCTACATTTCAAAGATGGGTTGCAGGTCTTCGCTTCATACCTGTCCAGTGGAACACTTGCTATTTTTCCAATGTTATTTGCTAAGCACTGTATTAAGCGCTGAGACGGTTATAGGACAATCAAGTTGGACACCACCCTGACCCCCCCCCCCCCCCCCCCCCAAACACAGTGAGATGTACCCTAATTCAAATCAACACAACAATGCAAAACGGGAAACAAGGAGGCACCTACCCGTATCCAAAATTCTCCTCTGTAAGACGGCCGGCAAGAGGAAAGGCTCTTCTTTGCACGATCGAACCAGCGTGCCGACCAGCTTGGCATTGGTTGCTAAGATGCAGGCGTTTTCTTCACTGAGGTTGACCCCGGCCATGGAAGTCACATCATTGATGTCATCTTCATAGCTGCCAAAGAGAATTAGTCTCTCGCATCGAACCGCTTACTGATTTAGAACAAGAGACATTCAGAGGGCTCACCTCTCTGTGTCCAGTGTTTTCCCCCCAACTTCCCTTTCTACCACGGGAAATCCCCCTGAATGAACTGACATTCCAACCTCCCAAGCCTCTGGCCATGGCTATTATAGAACGGGCTTTGGAGTCAGAGGTCATGGGTTCAAATCCCAGCTCCGCCAATTGTCAGCTGTGTGACTTTGGGCAAGTCACTTAACTTCTCTGGGCCTCAGTTACCTCATCTGTAAAATGGGGATTAAAACTGTGAGCCCCATGTGGGACAACCTGATCACCTTGTAACCTCCCCAGCGCTCAGAACAGTGCTTTGCATATAGTAAGCGCTTAATAAATGCCATTATTATTATTATTGATTCCTCACAATTTATTCCCCTGAAACAACTTTAGGTTCTTCATCTCTGTACATCATCACCACGGCAGCTATGAAACCACAGGTCCGAGTAGTGTAGTCCATTGAGAAGTGGGAGTGGGAGTCTAAGGAGTGGGAAGAATTAAATAATAAATCCCCATTTTACAGAAGAGGAATGAGACAGAGAAGCCAAAATTTATTCCTCAAGTCATGCAGCAGGCCTGTGATAGAGCCGGGATTAGAACCTGTTTTTTTTCTTTTTTTTTTTTTTAATGGTTTTTGTTAAGTGGCTCCTATGTGCCAGGCAGTGCACTAATCTAATCAGATTGGACACAGACTATGTCCCACGTGGGACTCACAGTCTTAATCCCCATCTTACAGGTGAGGTAACTGAGGCAGAGAGAGGCTTTAAATAAAGGACATGCTGGTTCAGGCCTGTTTTGGTTTTTTTCCTTTTTCATTTATGGCATTTGTTAAATGCTTACGACGTGCCAGGCATCGTACTAAGCGCTGGGGTAGATACAAGTTAATCGGGTGGGACACAGTCCACGGAAGTCATGTTGTAACTGTCATAGAGAATTAGTCTCTTGCATCAAACCCCTTAGTGATTTAGATCAAGAGAATTCAGAGGGCTCACCTCTCTGTGCCCAGTGATTTATTCCCCAACTTTTCTTTCTACCATGGGACTTTCTACACAGTCCCACAAAGGGCTCCTTTGTGTCTTAATCCCCATTTTACAGATGAGGGAACTGAGGTCCAGAGAAGTGAAGTGACTTACCCACGGTCTCACAGCAGACAAGCGGCAGAGCCGGGATTTGAACCCAACCAAAAGGAAAGAGGACTTCCCACTCTGTGGGCCCAGGCAGTGAGCAAAAGTCACTACACAAAACACTTAAGGCTCTGACGGCTACTTCAGCTGGGACAGGAGACGGCTGCCGATATGACCTGGGCTGTACCCGCCCAAGACCTTAGTACGGTGCTCTGCACCATAGTAAGTGCTCAATAAATACCACTAACGGGTTGGTGATCTGCTTACGTTGCACCTAGCCCAGTGCTTAGAGTATCACAATCGCTTCAACTACCACAATTATTACTCACAATCTCTCCCCAAAATACGGCTTCACTGTCCACCAATTCAAAAACTTGGTTTAATGAAGGGATGCATCCCTTAACTTGGAGGTCAACAGGAAGACCTCCCTCAACCGCTATCAGGTTGCAAGCTGAAATGTTGATATGAACTGAGGGGTGGTGGGGAAATCAGCACAGTTCCCTCCATGGAGTTTATGCCCATATCCATAATTTATTTATATTAATGTCTGTCTCCCCTCTAGACTGTAAGCTCCTTGTGGGCAGGGAACATGTCTGTTATACTATACTCTCCCAAGCACTCTAGACTGCAAGCTACGTATCTGTCATTTACATTAATGTCTGTCTCCCCCACTTGTCTGTAAATAAATCAGATTGATTTTGCTGTACGTATCATTACGCTGGAGAACACCGACCCAAACACTGTGAGGAATTACTGCCCTCTGGGAGCTTAAAATTAAGTGGAGGAGAAAGGAGAGCACAAATCAAGACCATACATCTTGGAAAAGGTGAGGCAACTGAGACGCAGAGAATGACTTGGCCAAGGTCATACAGCAGACAAGTGGCAGAGCCAGGATTAGACCGCCTGGACCTCCAGGACTTGACCTCCACCTCGTGGCCCTCACTGCTCCCGGAAGGATCTTCTCCTCAGAGCACCGCCATAGACGCCCGGGACTCCGTTCCCAAGAGGCCCGCCCGCCATCACACCGCGTGGCCCCCGCTGCTCCCGGAAGGCTCCTCTCCTCAGAGCGCCGCCATAGACACCCGGGACTCCGTTCCCGTGAGGCCCACCCGCCCGCCATCACACCGCGTGGCCCCCGCTGCTCCCGGAAGGCTCCTCTCCTCAGAGCGCCGCCACAGATGCCCGGGACTCCGTTCCCGAGAGGCCCGCCCGCCATCACACCGCGCGGCCTTCTGCACTCGGAAGGATGCTCTTCTCAAAGCGCGCCGCCATAGACGCCCGGGACTCCGTTCCCAAGAGGCCCGCACTCCCGCCATCACACCGCGTGGCCCCCGCTGCTCCAGGAAGGCTCCTCTCCTCAGAGCGCTGCCACAGACACCCGGGACTCCGTTCCCGAGAGGCCCGCCCGCCATCACATCGCATGGACCCCTCTGCTTCCGTAAGGATCCTCTCCTCACAGCGCCAGAGAGGCCCTCCATGGACGCCCGGGACTCCGTTCCTGAGAGGCCCGCCCGCCATCACACCTCGTGGCCCTCGCTGCTCCCAGAAGGATCCTCTCCTCAGAGCGCCGCCATAGATGCCCCCTGCTTCCACCCCCCACCCCCACTAAAGCGATCTTCCTTAGAGTGCCCCCCAACCCCCCTTCCGGGTCCGGTCCTGACTGATTCTCCCCCTCCCCGCCCCCCACCACAGGAAAAAGGCCCTTGTTATCACCAAGTTACAGTAATGACAGCCTCATTCGCACTTACTCAGCCCTTCTGTCGACCCGGCCCACGTCCTCCCCCGGGCCTGGAATGCCCTCCCTCTGCCCATCCGCCAAGCTAGCTCTCTTCCTCCCTTCAAGGCCCTACTGAGAGCTCCCCTCCTCCAGGAGGCCTTCCCAGACTGAGCCCCTTCCTTCCTCTCCCCCTCGACCCCCTCTCCATCCCCCACATCTTACCTCCTTCCCTTACCCACAGCACCTGTCTATATGTTTGTACATATTTATTACTCTATTTATTTTACTTGTACCTACCTATTCTATTCATTTTATTTTGTTAGTATGTTTGGTTTTGTACTCTGTCTCCCCCTTCTAGACTGTGAGCCCACTGTTGGGTAGGGACTGTCTCTACATGTTGCCAGCTTGTACATCCCAAGCGCTTAGTACAGTGCTCTGCACACAGTAAGCGCTCAATACGATTGATTGATTGATTATGCTACTTGTTAAGTGCTATGTGCCGAGCACTGTTCTAAGCACTTGGGTAGATAAAAGTTAATCATATTGAACACAGTCCCTATCCCCCATGGGGCTCGCACTCAATCCCCCTTTTTACAGATGAGGGAACTGAAGCCCAGAGAAGTTAGGTGACTTGCTCAAGGTCACACAGCAGACAGTGGCAGAACCGGGATTAGAACCCAGGTCCTCCTGACTCCCAGGCTAGCGCTCTCTCCATTAGGCCACACTGCTCCTTGCCAGGCCATTCTTCCTCCTGAACCACCGAGAGCCCGGAGCCACCTCCGAAACAACCGGCCACCTATACTGAACCACAAATGGTGCAAACAATTCTCACACCTGGCAGTTTGCTCTAATCTCACCATTGCCTGGGAGTGCGGCTAAAGAACGGCTAAAGAACGGATCTGTTGCTACAAACCATAAGAGTCTTTGAATTCAAATGAAACCGGGCTTTTTTTTGGAGCAGAATACTAACTGACATACAGTATGGGCATAGGAGCAATCTACAGAGATTAGAGAAGCAGCGTGGCTCAGTGGAAAGAGCCCGGACTTTGGAGTCAGAGGTCATGGGTTCAAATCCCGGGTCTGCCAATTGTCAGCTGTGTGACTTTGGGCAAGTCACTGAACTTCTCTGTGCCTCAGTTACCTCAACTGTAAAATGGGGATTAATACTGTGAGCCCCCTGTGGGACAACCTGATCACCCTGTAACCTCCCCAGCGCTTAGAACAGTGCTTTGCACACAGTAAGTGCTTAATAAATGCCATTATTATTATTATTACAGTCACATTAAAGCATTCCATTATCAATTCAGGTAGAAATTAAGAGGCAGATATTTCATTTACCAATACTGACAGAGTGTTTCTGCGGGGCATTTCTTTAAGCATAAAGACGTTAACGCTTTACAGTGTTCTGGTTTGTAATGAAGCCCTTCGTGAACATGAGGCAGTATTTTTCCATTTTTCATTTTTAAGCCAGTTACTGAACCCTCTGAGACAAATATATTTTGCCATTAATATTTTCCTCACTCACTGAAAATTAATACACATTCCCCTAGCAAATACTATTCAAAGATTCAGTTCAGCATCCCATTCCAAACTTGTGCAAATGCTTGGCATTTTCTTCCCTCCTAATCTGCTTGGTGATGGGAAAAAAATGAACCTCTGGCGCCCTCTGCTGTTTAAACGTGGAATGTCCTATTTCAATTGCCCCCTGAGTTACTTTCATTCATTCATTCAATCGGACTTATTGAGCGCTTACTGTGTGCAGAGCACTGTACTAAGCGCTTGGGAAGTACAATCAATCAATCGTATTTATTGAGCGCTTACTGTGTGCACAGCACTGGACTAAGCGCTTGGGAAGTCCAAGTTGGCAACATATAGAGACGGCCCCTACCCAACCGTGGGCTCACAGTCTAGAAGGGGGAGACAGAGAACAAAACAGAATGTATTAACAAAATTAAATAGAATAAATATGTACGAGTAAAATAAATTTTGCACAAACACTTGTGCAGGAGAAAGTCGAAAGAATAATGCACCTGGGTCTGTTTCCCTTTAAGCACTTGGATATTCCTCCAGCCACAAATCCTTTCTAAGGGAGGCACCTTTTGACACCTGTCTACATGTTTTGTTGTCTGTCTCCCCGTTCTAGACTGTGAACCCGTTGTTGGGTAGGGACCGTCTCTATATGTTGCCAACTTGTACTTCCCAAGCGCTTAGTACAGTGCTCTGCACACAGTAAGCGCTCAATAAATACTGTTGAATGAATGAATGAACAAAGCACTGAATGTACCTGGCCAACTACAACGTCTGCTTCCTCCTCTTGTCTGTAGACTCCTTGTGGGCAGGGATTGTCTATACTTACTCTATGGTATTTCCAAGTGCTTATTCCAGTGCACTGCACACAGTAAGTGCTCAATAAAATACGACCGACTGATGGATTACTGGCTCAGCTCCACATCCCATCCAGACTGTTATCCAGTCACTCCAGGAAGCTTAGAGGGACTCCCATCTCCCGTTTAACAAGCCATTTCCACTCAATCTTCCAGAGATTGGCCTCCTTGCTGACCTCCCTGCCTCCTGTCTCTCCTCACTTCAGTCCACACTTCACTCTGCCGCATGAATCGTGAAACAACAAAAACCATTCGGCCCATGTCCCCCCACTCCTCAAGAACCTCCTACCTCACTTCACTGATCTACTCCAGCCCAGCCCACACTCTCCGTTCCTTTAACGTCCATTTACTCCTGTGCCCTAATCTCGTCTATCTTGCCGCTAACCCCCTTCCCACATCCTCCTGCCAGTCTGGAATTCTCTCCTGCTCCACTCACACGGAGCCATCGCTCTCACCACCTTCAAAGCATTATCAAGGTTACATCTCCTCCAAGAGGCCTTCCTTGATTAACCCCTCTTTTCCCCAGCTCGCTTTCCCTTCTGTGTCATCTATGCACTTGGTTTGGTGACTTTTGGATATTTGATAGTCACCCAACCCCTAATCCCACAGCACTTATGTACATGTCTTTAAATTACATATTATAAATTACTCATTTATTCATATTAACATCTGTCTCCCCCTCTAGACTATAAACTTACAGTGGTCAGGGAATGTGTCTATAATATAGCAGAATTAGCACTTTCCCAAAAGCTTAGTACAGTGCTCTGCACACAGTAAATACTCAAAAATACCACTGACTGATTAATAATGCTCTGAAGGGTAGTTGTTGATTGACTGATTACATTCAACACATAATTCAATGCTGACATCAAAATGCATTCAGAGCTTTTTAGGGAAAAGGAAAGCCATGGTTGAAGCATTAAAAAACCCAAATCCATAGATGCAAACATTTTTATGAAATAAGATTCCAATTAGAATTTTGGGGGACAAAATTACTTCTCCTACATTAAGATTCATGGGCTACAAAAAAAAATGGAGTTTGGAGCCCTAGGAAAATCTTAAAATATTAAGACTGACCATTCTCCAAACTCATGTTCCCCTTTGCTCCCAACTGAAATCTAGTTTCCTTTCATTAAAGTTCCAAGAGTTAAAATTTTTACCTGAAAGATGCTGTTCCATTCTCTTTTATTTTATTTTTCGGCACAGAAGATGCATGAAGTGACAGGACTTTGTTTCCTGGTAGGGTAATTTGCTTCAGAATGGAAGCTAAAAAAATAGACGCACAGAACAAGCCATGACAGGAGACATTTAAAATAACCAATGATTCCACAAGAGTCTTGTTTTTGAATCCTACTGTACTCTGTACTCAGTACATACTGCACTGTATGTGCTTTGCACATACTAAGCACTCAACTACGACTGAATGAACCAAAGACAGAAACACCAGGGAGGGAAAATCTGGTGATGCGGGCTTGAAACAGATCCCACTTTCCCTTCCAACAAGACTTTAGGCAGAGCTTAGGATGCTGTTCTCATGCTAAGAGGTGTCTAGTACAATATTTGAAGTCCACTGACCACTTTTTCCCCACATCCAGAGGGAGTTGGAAAAGTGTAAGCTAGCTCCAAACACTGATGGGAGAAGAGACAGCAGAAGGCTGGAAGTCGAGCTTCATCAAAAAGCCATGTCTTTGCCAGCCGGGTGTTGGGCCGTGGGTCAAGAAGACCTGGGAAATAATGCCTGGGTAGAGAGGAAATCCATCCCCTACAGCAGAATCAATCAATCGTATTTATTGAGCACTTACTGTGTGCAGAGGACTGTACTAAGCGCTTGGGAAGTACAAGTTGGCAACATATAGAGACAGTCCCTATGCAACAGTGGGCTCACAGTCTAGAAGGGGGAGACAGAGAACAAAACCCAACATACTAACAAAATAAAATAGAATAGATATGTACAAGTAAAATAAATAAAGTAATAAATATGTAGAATGGGACAACCCACACAGGATAAGGTCCCTCCTTTCCCCTCAGCTTCTCTGGGATGGGGGCTACCCTGCAATCAACCCCCACTCCCTTCTGTGCCGCTCTGACTCGCTCCTTCATTCATCCTCCCTCCCATTCCCAAAACACATATGTGTATATTTGTAACTTCTGTCTCCCCGACTAGACCATGAGCTCGTTGTGGGCAGGAATGTGTCTGCTATATTGTACTCTCCCCGAGCTTTTAGTACAATGCTTTGCACACAAAAGTGCTCAATAAATACAATCAAATGGTATGGCCCACACAGCTCCCTCTTCCTTCTTGTCCCCTCAATTCCTCCACTGAGCCACACTGTACTACCTCCCCCCACTCCCCCCCAGTGAAAGGGCTCACTCCATGGAGGAAAGGGGCATCCCGGGGGAGACGCCAGGCCTACCTGCAGGAAACTGATTGGCCTGGATTAGGGTGTTCAGCGGTACCCTCTTTTGTCCCGACTTCTGAACGGTCAACACTGAGGAATTTGGTGCTGTGACCACTGGTTTCACGGAGCCCGCTGCGGGGGGGTGGACCACCTAAAAACAACAGCCCCACATTGAACAGATCAGCACAACCTCTGCCACCAAACCAAGAGCAGTTCCACATTCTGAAAAAGGCACCCCAACGTCCCTCAAATCCACCCTGCTGGAAGCCCAGAATGCCTACGGTTCCATTTGAACAGCCTGTCGCAGTGTTCACACTATTCTTGCCTTAGGACCCACCCATCTTTTAAATTTCTGCCTGGGAAAACGACTTGGCCTAGACATTCTTAAGTTCAGGGATGCCCCTCTCACCTTGGATCACATTTCCAAGAGGTGAATTAGAGCTGCCCAATTCAGTTTTTTCAGTACAGGTGCTACCTTCCCAGCAAAGGTGACCAGAAATCAGAGTCAGTGCAGAAGCAAAATTGAGAGAAGGTTTCCTCTCCATGGCCCCCAAATGCATACTATTTGGACTCCCAGAGGCCCCTGCTCGAGCCCAGGAAGGCCTCACTAAGCGTGTGCCCTTCTCGACTTTTAGAACAATGAGAGGAAGACCATGACTGTGACTATCATGACAGTTCTGCATAGAACTGGAAATTCGGCTCCTCTAACTCCCTTTCTTTATTGTATTTGTTAAGCGCTTACTATGTGCCAGGTATTGTAGTAATTGTTGGGGTAGATACAAGATAATCAGGTTGGACATAGTCCCTGTTCCCTGTAGGGCTCACACACACATGCGTGCTTGGAACACGATAAATGCTTAATGAATACTATTACTACTATTTTAAAGAAAGCTATAGAGTAGCAGTGTGGTCTAGTGGAAGGAGCATGGATCTGGAGAATCAGAAGCCCTGGGTTCTAATCCCAACTCTGCCACATGTCCGCTGTGTGACCTTGAAGAAGTCACAATTTTTCTGTGCCTCAGTTCTCACATCTGTAAAAGGGGGATTCAATACCTGTTCTCCCTTCTACTTACACTGTGAGCCCCATGTGGGATAGGAACTGTGTCCAACCTGATTAGCTTCCATCTACCCCAGCGCTTAGTACAGTGCCTGGCACATATTAAGTACAGAACAAGTACCAGTCCAAAAAAAATATCTTACAGCTCTCAAACTCACTAGACTCATTCTGGGCACAGAGAACTGCTTTAAAACAAAGATTGATGATTAGTATAGAAACTTAGGACACTAATCCAACCCACAGTCCAATAGATTTCTTCCAAAATGAGTTATCCACAATTAATCAATGACATTTATTGAGCACTTACTGTGTGCAAAGCACTGTACTAAGCGCCTGGGAGAATACAGAGCCACAGACCAGTAACATCTGAACAGCTGTGGTTGGAAATCGATTCAATCACCAATTGACCCAAAAAGTAGTGCTCAGGGAAACATATTTCAAGTAAAAGAGAAGCAGCATGGCCTAAATGCTCTGCACACAGTAAGCACTTTAATACGACTGAATGAATGAACAAGTTGATAGCGCATGGGCCTTTGGGGGAGTTACGGTGGGGGACACAAGGACCATGTTCTAATTCCCGCTCTGCCCCTTGTCTACTGTGTGACTTTGGGCAAGTCACTTAACTTCTCTGGGCCTCAGTTACCTCATTTGTAAAATGGGGATTAAGTCTGAGCCCCCTATTCATTCAATCGTATTTATTGAGCGCTCACTGGGTGCAGGGCACTGTACTGGGACGGGGACTGTGTCCAACCCGATGAACTTCTATCTACCTCAGCGCAGTGCCTAGTACATAATAGGCATCTAACGAATACCTTAAAAAAAAGACAAGTAGCTGTACCTCAGCCCTTGGCTTCTCAGTTCTAATGCTCTGCCTGCTTGAGAAGGTTTATCAGGTCAATCAAGGACTTGAGCCGGTGAGACAGGCATAGCTTAATGCCTGCTACGGGTTTATCTCTGGCACCTGCCGGGTGCCAGGATCCCCAGTAAATGACCACATCAGTACTGTGGCAAGCCCATGGTAGATTCAGTCAGTCAATCAGATTTATTCAGCACTTACTGTGTGCAAAGCACTGTACTAAGCACTTAGGAGAGTACATTACACTCCAGCATTCCATCTGACAAGGCACCCCCAGCCCCCAAAGACATGGGATAACAGCTAATTTCCCCTCTACTAACCATCAATCGTATTTATTGAGTGCTTACTGTGTGCAGAGCACTGTACTAAGCGCTTGGGAAGTACAAGTTGGCAACAACTAACCCACTGTGGACCTCTTTTTCCATGAATTCCATGAATTTCCAGAGAAGCAGCATGGCTCAGTGGAAAGAGCACGGGCTCAGTGGAAAGAGCACGGGTTTTGGAGTCAGGTCATGGGTTCAAATCTCAGCTCTGCCAACTGTTAACTGTGTGACTTTGGGCAAGTCAGTTCATTTCTCTATGCCTCAGTTCCCTCATCTGTAAAATGGGGATTAATAATAATAATAATGATGATGGTATTTCTTAAGCGCTTACTATGTGCAAAGTACTGTTCTAAGTGCTGGGGAGTTTACAAGCTGATCAGGTTGTCCCATGGGGGGCTCACAGTTTTAATCCCCATTTTACAGATGAGGTAACTGAGGAACAGAGAAGTTAAGTGACTTGCCTAAAGTCACACAGCTGACAGTTGGCGGAGCTGGGATTTGAACCCATGACCTCTGACTCCAAAGCCCATGCTCTTTCCATTGAGCCACGCTGCTTCCCGGGATTAAGGCTGTGAGCCCCACGTGGGACAACCTGATCACCTTGTATCCCCCCAGCCACTGCTTTGCACATAGTAAGCCCTTAAATACCATCATTATTATTATTATGAATTGGCCTGAACCCCACTCAAAACTGCACCGACAGGATTTCACTACTTTCCCGCTTCAATGGGTGCAGGGGAGGGGGAACCATTAGCCCTGCCCACCCCTCCGACCGAATTTTGTCAACTTCAAATCCCCCCCGCCGCTTCAGACTGAGTACTAAGTCTGCTCTGAAACGAGCTCATTTGAGAGAGATTTTAATTATTCATTCAAGTAATTAACGGTAATTTAGAACATCGGTGAACCATTCGATTGGAATTATCTAGTGCTGAGCACAAAATTTATCTCTAAGGCACAACCGCCCAGAGGGGCTCATGGTAGCCTGTTCCTCCAACAGCACTGTTCAAAAGCGAATTACAAATATGGGACTCCACGACTAATGTTTAACTATTCCGGACTTGGCTAATTCAATCTTTTTTACGCAACCCCACGTGGATGTGAGACAAAAAGTGCTTCTCCACTCCTAATGCAAAGGCAGAACCCTAGAGCCCGAGGAGACAATTTCCCTCCCAGAGAGCATATTACTTTCGGAAAGGGGAGGGGCCGAGATGAAGCTAAAGGGGTGAGAAGCAAAACCGTAAATCAAGCCACTTGACTTTTTCCACATGATGCTTTTGAAGGAATGTTACAAGGGAAGTCTATGATGTGCTGGAGCTTTTAAAGCTGTTCTTACAGCAAGCGGGTAGCCAAGCTTGCCACAATGCGGCAGCCAATAAGGCTGAACTAGAAGCGAGCTATGGCTCATAAGGTTTAAATGCTCCTTCTCCCTGTTTTCCGTACTCACAAGCTCCACTAGACCCTACCCCACTTTTACCGCGAGACCACCCCCCCAGGCCACCATTCCCCCTACTTGTGGAGTTGATTTCACATTTAGAGAAGCAGTGTGGCTCTGTGGAAAGAGCATGGGATTTGGAGTCAGAAGTCATGGGTTCAAATCCCAGCCAATTGCCAGCTGTGTGACTTTGGGCAAGTCACTTAACTTTCCTGTGCCTCAGTTACCGCATTTGTAAAATGGGGATTAAGACTGTGAGCCCCCCGTGGGACAACCTGATCACCTTGTAACCTCCCCAGCGCTTAGAACAATGCTTTACACATAATAAGCACTTAACAAATGCCATCATTATTATTATTATTGTTGTTGTTATTGTTTAGGAGGAGAGGCAAGAAAGGAGGGATTTAACTTGAAGCATTGTGGCCTTGTCGACACAGCACGGGCCCGGGAGTCCGAAGGTACTGGGTTCTAATCCCAGCTCTGCCACTTGTCTGCTAGGTGACCTGGGGCAAGTCACTTAACTTCTCTGTGACTCAATTACCTCACCTATAAAGTGGGGATTATGACAGAGCACCATGTGGGACAGGGACTGTGTCCAACCTGATTACCCTGTATCTAGCACGTAGTAAGCACGTCACAAAATACCGCTATTATTAGTCTGATGCCCAACCCAAAAACGTCCTTCCCGTGTATTCCAAGTAGAGAGAGGCAGTACTCACGAGTTGTTTCACTTTGACAGTCTGTGGAGTAGCGGCTGGCTGTGCAAGCAGGCAATTGGGCTGTGCAAGTCTAATGCGAATCGGGGCCCCCAGGACGGGCTTCGAAGGGTCGGTGGTGGCCACTTGAGGGGCGGTACCTAGCTTCACGGGCTGGAAGGACACTGTCGTGGGAGCAGCTGCTGTCCCGGGAGCCACCGCGGGTTTCACTGGCTGGAGGGACACGGTCGCTGGAGAAGCGGCTGTCCCAGAGGCCACCATGGGTCTCACAGTTTGGAGTGACACAGTCGTGAGAGGAGTCGTCGCCACAGGCCTCACGGGTTGGAGAGACACAGCTGTGGGAGGAGCCATCCCGGAAGTCACCACCGGTTTTGTGGGCTGGAGGGGCACGGTCAGCGGAGAAGCGGTCATCCCAGAAGCCGCCACGGGTTTCACGGACTGGAGGGACACCGTAATTGGGGGTGTGACCGTCCCAGGAGCCGCCATGGGTTTTACGGGCTGGAGAGCCACGGTCACTGGGGGCACGGCCGTCCCCGAAGCCACCATGGATTTCACCGGTGGAACGGAGGCCGTCCCGGGAGAAGATGCCGTCCCAGAAGCCACCAAGGGTTTCACGGGCTGGAGAGAGACGGTCACTGGGGGTGTGGCCGCCCCAGAAGCCACTATGGGTTTCACCGGTGGGAGGGAGATGGTCACTGGGGGCGTGGCCATCCCAGAAGCCACCACCGGTTTCACCGGTGGGAGGGACACGGTCACTGGGGGTGTGGCCGTCCCAGAAGCCACCACCGGTTTCACCACGGTCACGGGAGAAGAACCCGGCCCAGAAGCCACCACGGGTCTCAGCGTCTGTAGGGACAGAGTCATGGGAGTTGCCATCCCCGACGTCCCGATGTGTCTAACCGGCTGGAGGGCCAAGGTGGCAGGAGTGACTGTCCCAGGAGCCGCCACAGGTTTCAGGGGCTGAAGGGACACGGTCACGGGAGGAGTGGCTGTCCCAGAAACCACCGTGGCTCTCACGGGCTGGAGGGGCCTTGTCGCCGGAGGAGCGCCCGGCCCGGAAACCACGGCGGCTCTCCCAGGCTGGAGCGACCCAGTCGTGGACGGCGCAGCTCCGGAAGAGACGGCTGGCTTCCCGGGCTGAAGAGACGGGGCCATTACAGTGGTCACCCCTGGTCTCACGGGCTGAAGAGAGGCGGGCACAGCAACCGTTCCTTGAGAAGCCGCCCCTGGTCTTGCAGCTTGGAGGGAGGCAGGTCCGCAAGGATCGACTCCGGAGATGACTGCCGTCTTTTCAGACTGTCGCGGGGTCACAGCCAGGGTCACTGGAGGAGTGGGCGAGACCACGGTCTGGGCACTTGTGGAGACGGCTAAATGCGTGGGCTGCTGGGCACACTCCTGAATAAAACCCTGACAGTTGGGCATTAGCTGGCGGAGGGCCATCATACTTTTCTGAAGAAAAAAAAAAAATCACAAAGGCAGAGGTTGTGATCTATTAATAAGAAATCCAATGGCTCCAAAATTTCACTCATTCAGACTCGTCACTGACTCTGATTCACCATGCTGACTCAGGGCTTCCTCTCTTCCTCCAGCCAAAAAGACTGAAGCTAAATATGCTTTGAGACTACTAGAATCAGGCTGAACCCCAAGACACCACACCTTTCATCTGGCCTATGAAGGCTTGAATTAACTTGGGAGAGAAAAA
Source organism: Tachyglossus aculeatus (assembly GCF_015852505.1). Classification (NCBI taxonomy): domain Eukaryota; kingdom Metazoa; phylum Chordata; class Mammalia; order Monotremata; family Tachyglossidae; genus Tachyglossus; species Tachyglossus aculeatus. The sequence goes on along the minus strand of NC_052090.1, from coordinate 7,119,404 downwards.
AAAAAAGCTGTCAAACTACAGAAATTGAGAAATCAATCGCATGGCTATTGAGAACTGAGAAATGCCAGATTAAGGTCCTTACTGAGCAGCTTGGAACAACTATGGAAGCCTCCAGTTCAGGATTTTCAGGGGACTAGCTTACCCAGATGAACGAAACTTGAGAAACGCATGCGTTAAGGTGGATCACCAGATATTGACCCAAGAAACCTAAGCTGTCAACAAGAGGTCATCCATCTCACATTAACTGGGCACCAACTGGTGTCCAAGTCTGTCAGCCTTAAAACTCCCCCAGAAGAGAGAGTGATATTTCAGTTAGTTCTTCCCACAAAACTGTTGGGTAGGGACCGTCTCTATATGTTGCCAATTTGTACTTCCCAAGAGCTTAGTACACTGCTCTGCACACGGTAACCGCTCAATAAATACAACTGAATGAACACCTGTCAGGTATAGTCCCAAACCAGGAACACAGTCACTGCCAATCCAGTTCACTTTCTCAAACGTTCCTATCCTGCCTCCTCCTATGGTAGAAGGACCAACAGCACTTTAAGAAGTGGATATAATAACAATAATAATAATAATAATAATAATAATGGCATTTATTAAGCACTTATTATGTGCAAAGCACTGTTTTAAGCACTGGGGAGGTTACAAGGTGATCAGGTTGTCCCACATGGGGCTCACAGTCTTAAACCCCATTTTACAGATGAGGTAACTGAGGCACAGAGAAGTTAAGTGACTTGCCCAAAGTCACACAGCTGACAAGTGGCGTAGCCGGGATATGAACCCATGACCTCTGACTTCAAAGCCCATGCTCTTTCCACTGAGCCATGCTGGTCTCTTTGCTGGGTTCCTTCAGGGACCAAATTTAGCTGTCTCCACCCCCTAAAAGTCAAAGCGAAAAAGCACGGATCTGGGATTAAAGAAATGGTGATCCTATTCCCAGCATGGCTTAGTGGGCAAAGAATGGGACCACGAGTCAGAGGATCTGAGTTCTAATCCCACTCTTCCACTTATCTCCTGACCTAGGGCAAGTCTTTTCCCTCAGTGCTTCAGTTTCGTCATCTATAAGATGGGGATTCAATACTCGCACTCCAGATGTTGTACAACAGGGACTGTGACTGAGCTAAATATCCTGTATCTACCTCAGTGCTTGGCACATAGTAAGTACACCAATAATAATAATGGCATTTATTAAGCACTTACTATGTGCAAAGCACTGTTCTAAGTGCTGGGGAGGTTACAAGGTGATCAGGTTGTCCCACGGGGGGCTCACAGTCTTAATCCCCATTTTACAGATGAGGGAACTGAGGCCCAGAGAAGTTAAGTGACTTGCCCAAAATCACGCAGCTGACAACTGTCGGAGCAGGGATTTGAACCCACGACCTCTGACTCCAAAGCCCAGGCTCTTTTCACTGAGCCACGCTGCTTCTCCATACTGCAATACTACAATTATTATTTGCTCTACCACTAGCTGGGTGACTTTTGCCCAAGATAGTGTTATCTCAACTTCTGAAACGGAATTTGGCATAAGCAATTCATCTTGGAGGTGCTCTGACTCAACAAATGAAAATTTATAACCAAAGGAAATGCTCCTCATCTAATACATAAGTAACAATCACAACAATGCCTTTATCTCGTTGCATGGTAAAAAAAAAAAATACATTACTTAGGATACTTAAGGATTTACTATGAGCCCTCCTAGACACATTCTTTTAGGGCTGCGATCATGCTTACTTTACTGCATTCTTCCCAAGTGCTTAATACCAATGCTCTGCACACAGGAAACGATCAAACCATCAATGATCACTTTGATTGGTCAATTGATAAATGTTAGGATAAAGACAGGTTTATCAGATCAGACACAGTACCTGTCCCACACGAGGCTCACTCTTTTCCCCATTTTACAGATGAGGAAACAGAGGCCCAGAGAGGTTAAGTGATTTGCCCACGGTCCTTCAGCAGGCAAACAGTGGAGCTGGGATTACAACATAGGTCTGGTCTTGCCCCTAGACCTGTTATATTGGAGGCCCACCTCTGTGGTTGATTTACCACAGTTGCCGTTATTGGTTGTGATAATGTGCGATCCAGCCCTACCTTCAGGAAAGGGGCCAGGTGAGGTTGAGGAGATGACTTGAGTTCAATATACAGTTCTTTGGTGAATTCCTCTGGCTCGATTTTTGCTTCCTGAGGGAAGAAAAAGCAGACACCATCTCACTCCTAGATATAGGAGAACTCCAAAAGCACAGTTCACATCCCTCAAGGCCCAGGAAGGAAACTAGGCTTGTTAGTCCCAAAGCTCCAAGCCATTTTATTGCAGTTGTGCCCCCAAACTGGCACAACATGAAATGAAGGCAAGAAGTTTTCTTTTTTATGGTATTTGTTAAGTGCTTACTACGTGCCAGGCGTTGTACTAAGCACTGTGATAGACACAAGCTAATTAGGTTGGACACAGTCCCTGTCCCACATGAGGCTCACAGTCAATCCCCATTTCACAGATGAGGCAACTGTGGCCCACTGAAGTGACTTACCCAAGGTCGCATAGCAGAAAAGTAACAGAGCCAAGATTAGAACCCGGGTCCTCCTGACTCCCGAGCCCGGGCTCTATCTACGAGGCCACACTGCTTCTCGAGCCTTCATAAGCCATGACAGTTCTCCAGAGTTGAGTCTGGTTTAGAGAAGGGTCTGGAGCTCCCCTGACTTGTGTGAAAGAAAAGTGACTGAATAAAAATGTTTCATCAGCCAAATTGAGGTGGTGTTTTTAGGTGGCCTGAATTTGTACTTCTGCCCTTGTGGATTGGGGCCCATTCAACAAAGAGTTAACAGAACAAACGGCAATGCACTCAGCTAAAAGGATCTCATTAAGATAGCAGAGAAGCATTTAATCAAGTTCTTTGACCGCTTCTATGAGTTTGAAAAGCCACCCAAATCTTATATCTAGATTTCAAAAATTATTTTGTGTTCCCATCGATCTTAGACCCACCTTACCCCCTTCAACTCTCCTTGGACCTAGATTTTCACACAAAAGGATCACAAGCCAGCTAAGCTTGGGACAATGGATTTTTTTTTTAAATGCAAGACATGGGAAAAAAAAAAACCAGAGATGAACTACTCCAAAAAAAAAAAAAAAAAAAAAATCACAGAATCCCTTGGCTTTCTTAGAAGAGAATGACCCCAACTTTCAACAGACTCTTTGGAAAACCAAATACACTAATGGGAATTAATGAAACATCAGTAAGTAATGATGTGGGGCTGTTTTGGGGGGAGGGATGTTAATGTACAAATAGAAATGGCTTCATCTGGGGAAAAATATGAGCATAGGTCAAAAGGATATTTTCCCTAGAAGGTTTAAAATGAACACACCTTTCCCCATAATTTAACAACTCTCAGGGGGATGAAAGGAAGTGTCAATCCAATTCTAAAAATGCAGAAGTCAACCTGAAATTACCAGGTTCCATTCCAACATTATTTCCTAGAGATCTACTGTCCGGTGTTGGTTACTTTTCAATCAATCGTATTGAGCGCTTACTGTGTGCAGAGCACTGTACTAAGTGCTTGGGAAGTACAAGTTGGCAATATATACAGTCCCTACCCAACAGTGGGCTCACAGTCTAAAAGGGGGAGAGAGAACAAAACCAAACATACTAACAAAATAAAATAAATAGAATAGATATGTACAAGTAAAATAATAAATAGAGTAATAAATATGTACAAACATATATACAGGTGCTGTGGGGAAGGGAAGGAGGTAAGATGGGGGGGATGGAGAGGGGGACGATTTTCACTTGAGGACCATCACAGTCGCGGGAGGCGGTACGAAGGTGAGTTATTACTCTCCTCTTCCAGCGTGACCCCTTCTCTGCACCCTTCACCCGCCGCCAATGCCCAACTTCTCAGGCAGTTCCTGAGAAGTCACCGAGTTATCGAGCATCCATGCATGGTCTGCTCTCTGCACAGGCACCCAGGGTCCACAGCCACCACTCACCAACAGATTCTGGACCAGATTCTTCACGTTCTGCCCCATTTCCGGTGACTGGACGCCACTGCAGGCCAGTTTGATTAACATGGCTAGGAAGTTCTTACACTTCTTCACGTTCTCCAGCATCTCCTAGGGACGGAAGTCAAGAAAGCCCGTGAGCTCTGGTGCCCACCCCATCCATCCCGGTGGCCCCCGACTGAAGAAAAACGGGGAGCATTTGGGCCTTACTGTGGAGAAGTCAGTCGGGGCTGCTCCGGGAACGTCGGCTTTGAGGGCGTTGGCGGAGGGCAGAGCTGAGGGGGCGGGGGGCATTCCAGGGGCGGAAGATTTTAACGGAGCCACGGTACTCAGCGGGGTGACCGGAGTAACCGACACGATGCTTTTGGGGGTGGCCACGGGCTGAGAAGAGAGAAAAGAGTGGATTCATTTTCTATAACAAACGCATGCTTTATTCAGGAGAATTTGAGCCTTGATTCAAGAACACCGGGCTAAGAGCCTGGGGGAGATGCCCATTTCCTGCCCTCAAGAAGCTTGTGATCGTTCATCATCATCATCAATCGTATTTATTGAGCGCTTACTGTGTGCAGACCACTGTACTAAGTGCTTGGGAAGTACAAGTTGGCAACCTATAGAGACAGTCCCTACCCAACAGTATGCTCACAGTCTAAAAGGGGGAGACACAGAACAAAACCAAACATACTAACAAAATAAAATAAATAGAATAGATATGTACAAGTAAAATAAATAAATAAATAGAGTAACAAATATGTACAAACATATATACAGGTGCTGTGGGGAAGGGAAGGAGGTAAGATGGGGGGGATGGAGGGGGGACAAGGGGGAGAGGAAGGAAGGGGCTCAGTCTGGGAAGGCCTCCTGGAGTAAAGCTTGATGGAGCATTTGATTTTCTAAGATTAATAAAAATATTAAGAATAATAATAGTGGCATTTGTTAAACATTTACTACGGTCTAAGTGCTGTATTAAATGATGGGGGTACACACAGGATAATCAGGTTGGATAGAATCCCTGCCCCACATGGGGTTCAGTCTAAGTGGCGGGAGAACAGATATTGAATCCTCACATTTCAGATGAGGAAACTGAGGCCCGGAGTGAGTTGCCCAGAGTCCTACAGCGGGCAAGTGGAAGACCTAGGATTAGAACCCAGGTCTTTCCACTTTACATTAGGCCGTTCCTTCAATATGCTCAGTCCTGAACAATAACAGTAAGCCTTTCTTCCTATATTAAGCCAGGCAAACTGTACACACAAAAAGCTTTTGGAGGACAGATAAGGACATTTCCCAGTTCCACTGCCACGCTACCGCGTGTCCTTGGGTAAATCACGTCCCTTGCCTCAGTTACCTCATTTGTAAAATGGGGAAATCAATCCTCCTCCCTTTGATTTAGACTGTGAGCATAATATGGGGTAAGAAATACTTTGTATCTCCCCCAGTGACTGAAAAATGCTCAACACACAACACTTAAATACCATAAAAATAATTATTAGTAGTAAAAGCAGTAATAATACTGCCTCTCTACACTCTCGCATTTCCTCTTGCCTTCAAGACATCTCCACTTGGATGCCTTCCTGTCACTTCAAGCTTAACATATCCAAAACAGAACTCCTTATCTTCCCAACCAAACCCTGTCCTCCCCATGACTTTCCCATCACTATATATGGCACCACCATCCTTCATGTCTCAAGCCAGAAACCTTAATGTTATCCTTGACTCCTCTCTCATTCCACCCACATATTCAATCACCAAATCCTGTCGGTCCCACCTTCACAACATCGCTAAAATCTGCCCTTTCCTCTCCACCCAAACTGCTACCACATTAATACAATCACTCATCCTATCCCGCCTAGATTACTGCATCAGCCTCGCTGCTGACCTCCCAACCACCTGCTCTCTCTCCACTCCAGTCCTTACTTAATAATAATAATAATGGCATTTATTAAGCACTATGTGCAAAGCACTGTTCTAAGCGCTGGGGGGATACAAGGTGATCAGGTTGTCCCATGGGAGGCTCACAGTCAATCCCCATTTTACAGATGAGGGAACTGAGGCACAGAGAAGTGAAGTGACTTGCCCAAAGTCACACAGCTGACAGCTGGCAGAGCGGGAATTTGAACCCATGACCACTGACTCCAAAGCCCGGGCTCTTTTCCACTGACCCATGGTGCTTCTCGCTTCACTGCTTCTACTTCACTCCGCTGCCCGGATCATCTTTCTACAAAAACCATTCAGGACTTGTCATCCCCCTTCTCAAAAATCTCCAGTGGGTGCCTATACAACTCTGTATCAAAGACTCCTCACCATTAGCTTTAAAGCCCTCCATCTCCTTCCCTGCTCCACCTCACCCGCTCATCTCCTTCTACAACACAGCACGCTTACTTCGCTTCTCTAGTGCTAACCTTTTCACTGTGCCTCCATCTCACCTGTCTCTCCACCGACCCCTGGCCCGCGTCCTCCTTCCTCAAATCCGACAATTACTTTCTCCCCCTTCAATGCCTGACTGAAGGCACATCTCTTCCAAGAGGCCTTCCCAGACTAAGCCTCACTTTACCTCATCTTCCACTCTCTTCTGTGTTCCCCTGTCTTACTCTCTTTCCTCTCCCCACAAACCCCAGCTCCTCAGCACTAATGTATAGATCTGTAATTTTATTTCTTTGTATTGACGTCGGTCTCCCCCCATCTAGACTATGAGCTCGTTGCGGGCAGGGAATGTCACTGTTTATTATTGCATTGTACTTTCCCAAGCGCTCAATAGAGTGCTCTGCACATAGTAATTGCTTAATAAATATGATTGAATGAATAAATCAGCCTCTTGCTGACCTCCCAGCCTCCTGCCTCTCCCCACTCCAGTCCATTCTTCACTCTGCTGTGCTGATTATTTTTCTAAAAACAAATGTTCAGGACATGTTTCCCCATTCCTCAAGAAACTCCAGTGGTTGCCCATCCACCTCCAAATCAAACAAAAACTCCTCACCACTGGATTTTAAAGCACTTAATCACCTTGCTCCCTCCTTCCTCATCTGCTACTTTCCTAAAACCCAGCTTTTACTCCTCTAATGCTAACTTTTCACTGTGCATCCAGCTCATCTATCTTGCACCGACCCCTCACCCATATCCTGCCTCTGGCCTGGCACACCCTCACGCCCTCCCTCCACAAATCCGACAGACTCTCCCCAGTTCAGAGCCTTATTGAAAACACATCTCCTCCAAGAAGCCTTCCCAGACTAAGCCCTCCTTCCTTCTTCTCCCACCCCCTTCTGAGTCACCCTGACTTGCTCCCTTTGTTCTTCCGCCTTCCCAGCCCCACAACACTTACGTCCAGATCTGTAATTTATGTATTTATATTGATGTCTGTCTTCCTGCAAACAAACTGTAAGCTCATTGAGGACAAGGTATATGTCTGCTTACTGTTGCATTGTACTCTCACAGTGCTGCACACAGTAAACACTCAATAAATACACTTGAGTGAATGAATGAAGAGGAAGTAATAAAATGAATGAATGAAGAGGAAGCAATAAAAGATCGGGGGGGCGGGGGAGAGGGGGAGGGAGAGGGAGAGAGAGAGAGAGAGAGAGAGAGAGAGAGAGAGAGTGTGTGTTGGGGGGGGATAGTAATAATAATGATGATAACGGTATGTTGAGTGCATGTTATGTGTCAAGCACTGTACTAAGCACTGGGGTAGATGCAAGATAAAGCTTAAATAGGAGGAAGAACAGGGTTTGAGTCCCCATTTGGCAGATAAGAGAACTGATGCACAGAGAAATGAAGTGACTTGCCCCAAGTCTCTCAGCAGATGAGAGGCAGAGCCAGGTTTAGAGCCCAGAGTCTCTAACTCCCAGGCTCTTTCCACTAGGGAATGCTGCTTCTCTCAAACTGAATGGCTCCTCTCATGGGCCTGGCGTCAAAAGGTATCCAAAGTGCCCTGTTTCTGAGCCGGAGAAACTTGCTCCCCAGGCCAAACGTGACGTGCCCTGCTCTTTCCTTTTCAATTTGGACAGAGGGGAAATTAGGGAAGAGCTGAGGATGACAAAACCAATCAATCAGGAGTATTTATTGAGTGCTTTCCATGTGCAGAGCACTGAACTAAAAGCTTGCCACCAAAAGTACAATACGACAGAGCCGGGAGACATGTTCCCTACGGTCTAGAGCAGATATAGACAACGACAAATAAATGGCTAGAAGAGAAAGAATACAACTTACTTGAACGGCAGAAGGTTTCTGAACAGGTGGAGTCTCGGCGCTTCCCAAAGGAGATACCGTCCTGATGGGTGCTGCCACTTTCTTGATTAACTGAGAGCCAGAGTTCTTGAAGAGAAAATATAGAGACACTCCTTATTACTGCACTTTGTGCCTAAAAACCGACAGGTGAGGGAGGAACTAGTGAGAGGGCTAAGTTCTCAACAAGCTTGCTTTACATTTAAAAAAAAAAATCATTTATTGAGTGTTTACTATGTGCAAAATAGTGTATTAAGCACTTGGAGGAGTAGAGCTCGGAGCCACATTTCTTGCCCACGAAGAGCCTGCAGGATAGAGAGGGAGACAGACATTAATGTAAATATACAATGAGAAGCAGCATGGGCTAGTGGATAAAGCATGGGCCTGGAATTCAGAAGGCCCTGGGTTCTGATCCTGCTCTGCCATATGCCTTCTGGGTGACCTTGGGCAAGTCACTTCACTTCTCTGGGCCTCAGTTAGGTTTTTAAACACAAACTTAGGTAATCAGATGTGCCAAACTAGGAAATTTCTTGGTGGCTTTCACTACCCAACCAATGTACAGCTTCCCAGAAATGGAGGGGGAAGAAGGGGGAGGCATCCCCTCATTCATTCCCCCATTATCTGATGGGTCTAACACACCCTGCATCTTCCTACACAGGCTAGCAACAGGCACTTGCCGAGTGTAGTTCCTGGGTGACCACTTACATTCCTCTAGACTGTAAACTCGCTGTGGGCAGGGAATGTGCGTTATAATGTATAACTGTACTCTCCCCAAGCACTTAGTACAGTGTAGTAAGCACTCCATAAACAAAACTATTTGACTGTGGGTCCTGAAGAGCTGACCCACACCCACTGTCACAAAGCAGCCCCACAGCTCACACTCCATAGCCAATCCAAGGTCCACCAGGAGACATAAAACACCAGGAAGATTGGAAGTAACAGAAAATGGCAGGAGACAGGAGGAGGAGAATCAGATAAAGTTTTAGCATTCTTCCACCCTATCCTCCCAAGTAACACCCCAGGGCAGGGGGAGTGCAGAATAGCTCTCTATTCCAAGTCAAGCACTATATCATTAGCATTATTCAAAGACAATGCATCCTTTGTTCACCCCTCCCTCAGCCCCACAACATGTATCTGTAATTCATTTATTTATACTACTGTCTGTCTCCTGCCTCCGTGGTTCATCAGCTTTGTGACCTTGGTCAAGTCATTTCTCTGTGCCTCAGCTACCTCAGCTAAGAAATGGGGATTGAGACTGTGAGTGCCATGTGGGATAGGAACTGTGTCCAACCTGATTAATTTGTATCTACCCCAGTGCTTAGAACAGTGCTTGACATAGTAAGCGCTTAACAAATACCATCATCATTATTATTAGATTTGATCTTTTTTGGAGGGCTTTGAAGATGGGGAGAATGCTCGTCTGTTGGAGGTGAAGGTGGAGGGAGTTCAAGTCAGGAAGGAGAGAGTGAGCAAGAGGTCAGTGGTGAGCAGAAGCAGCATGGTCTAGTGAATAAAGCACGGGCCTAGGAGCCAGAAGGTCATGAGTTCTAATCCTGGCTCTGCCACTTGTCTGCTCTGTGACTTTGGGCAAGCCACTTCACTTCTCTGGGCCTCAGTTACATCATCTGCAAAATGGGGATTACAACTGTGAACCCCATTTGAGGCATGGGACTGAGTCGAGCAAGGGTGGAGACTCAAGTTTACTGCGTGGAAGAAGGGATTGGCAAACCACTTCCATTCTTTTACCCAAGAAAACTCTATGGATCCACTACCAGAACAACTGCAGGTAGAGGTGGGGCGTTCTGGGACAGACATGTCCATGGAGTCGCTATGGGTGAGAGATGACTTGATAACACAACACAAAATGGTGATTAATAAGACTGTGAGCCCCATGTGGGACAGGGACTGTGTCCAACCTGATTAACTTGTATCTACCCCAGAGTGTAGAACAGTGCTTGACACATAGTAAGTGCTTCACGAGTGCCATAATTATTATTATATTACGTGGGACACGGACTGTGTCCAAACTGATTGCCTTGTAACTCCCCCAGCGCTTAGAACATTGACTGGCACGTTAAAAAAAAGAGACAAGAATGGTCCCAGTGGAGAGTTTGACTAGGATCGGCTCCGCAGACGGCATGGTAGCTAAGGAAGGAGGCGATCCTCACAGGTCGCGTGGGTGGTGGGTGGGTTACCTGCACGGCACAGAGCCTGACCGGGGCCGTGCCCGTCGCGGCCGCCGGGCGTCCATTCACAGGGCTCGGGGTCTCGGCACGCGTCAGAGCTTGTTGGGTCACTAGCATCAGCTGACCATTGTTACTTCGGATCAGAACCGTTCCTGTTGGACGAGAGAGCACCGTGAGATCCAGCTGCGAGGAGAGAGAACCCAGCCTGGGCAAAAAGCAACCCTTTCCCACCAGATGCCTGACCCCTGGGTTCATCTGTCGCTTGCTGCTTTCAGTCAATCCTATATAGCTTTAATTCCATTTGTTCTGACGATCGACACCTGCTTACTTGTTTTGCTGTCTGGCTCCCTCTTCTAGACTGTGAGCCCACTGTTGGGTAGGGACCGTCTCTATACGTTGCCGACTTGTACTTCCCAAGCGCTTAGTACAGTGCTCTGCATACAGTAAGCACTCAAATACGATTGAATGAATTTACTGAGCACTTACCGTGTACAGAGCACCGTATTGAGCGCTTGGGAGAATACAATTATAACCAGAGTTGGTAGACACATTCTCTACCCACATTGAACTTACAGCCTAGAGGGGGTTGCCGTTCACTTGGGGGCAACACCGCAACACCACAACGACTACCTTTGTCCAGGAAAAAAGTGTTATGTAAATGTCAGGAAGCTAAACTGAGACACTAAAGTGGATCAAGTAAAACTACAAGAATCTGGCTACCGATGCGTGTTTCTTGACACTTACCCTGTCAGAACGGAAAAGCCACTTGAGTCAATGGAGCATATTTGGGGAATTGTCAAAATCTCCACTCTTGTCAAGGGAAGAGAAAGACATTTTATGACCCCTGATCTATCAACTCTGGTATTTTACTCCCCCAGGTGTCCTAGTAAGCACTCAAACACCACTGATTTATACAACAGTTGGTAGACCCATTCCCTAACCACCAGGAGCTTACAGTCAAGATGGGAAGACAGATTTCAAGATGAATTACAGTTATGTACTTACGTGCTGGGTCGGGGGGAAAGAGTTGAATCGGACAGGGGTGGGAAGGGAGGAGAGAGTTAATAAGAGATCATTTTCACTGTATGCTCTACATCACGGGAAAATTTGTTCTACAGTTTCCATTACAGTGCCGGGCACTGTTCTAAGCACTGGGGGTAGATACAAGCTTATCGAGTGGGGCACAGTGCATGAGGAGGTAGTATGGTGTAGGGTGAGAAATGCAGCCCCAGAGGTCGAAGGTCCTGGGTTCTAGTCCCAGCTCTGCCACCTGATACTTTGTGGTCTTGGGCAAGCCATTTTACCTCTCTCTACCTCAGTTTCCCTAGCTGTAAAATGGGGATAGTAATATCTGAAGAAGACCTCACAGGGGTGTTGTAGGGAGTAAATGATGATGATGGTATTTGTTAAACGCTTACTATGCAAAGCACTGTTCTAAGCACTGGGGGGGATATAAGGTGATCAGGTTGTCCCACGTGGGGCTCACAGTCAATCCCCATGTTACAGATGAGGGAACTGAGGCCCAGAGAAGTTATGTGATTTGCCCAAAGTCACACAGCTGACAAGTGGCAGAGCCGGGATTAGAACCCATGACCTCTGACTCCCAAGCCCAGGTTCTTTCCATTGAGCCACGCTGCTTCTCTAAATAAATACAGTAATAAGTAAATAAAAATAACTAATGTAAGGAGCTTTGACAATAAAAGCTAAAAATAGAAACCCAGTGCTTGGAAGAGTGCTTGTCGCATAGTAAGTGCTTAACTAATACCATAAAGCAAAACAAGCATGTCCCAGATGCGGCTCAGTCTTACACTATTTATTTTACTTGTACATATTAATTCTATTTATTTTATTTTGTTAATATGTTTTGTTTTGTTCTCTGTCTCCCCCTTCTAGACTGTGAGCCCACTGCTGGGTAGGGACCATCTCTATATGTTGCCAACTTGTACTTCCCAAGCGCTTAGTACAGTGCTCTGCACACAGTAAGCGCTCAATAAATATGACTGATTGATTGATCTGCATTTTACAGATGAGTATTAGAACCCAAGTCCTTTTGACTCCCAAGCCAAACTCGACTCTCTCCCCCAAAGTCACACTGCTTCTCTAACCCACCTAAGGTTTTCTCTCTCTGCCTACAATTCTCTCCTCTCCCCTTCCCGTCTCTCCAAGCTCATTTCTTCCCCCGAGGAAGAGGCTAACACGTCCCATGCTCAAGAGAGACCTGGGCAGCATGCGTCTTCCCAGACACCGGCAGGACAAGAACAGAACTCTCTGTTCTGCCCGGTCCCAAGTCCTGAGAGATCTTAACTGCTTCTTCGTTGGTGCCTCAACTCCAGGTGGCTGGAAGAGAAAGCTCCTGAGCATTCCCAACTTCCAGGTTACCCAGAGGGAGGGTGCCCTTCCACCCCTGCTGATAAACACTGCACATATTATTCTATTTATTTTGTTAATGATGTGCATTTAGCTTTAATTCTATTTGTTCTGACGTCTTGACACCTGTCCACTTGTTTTGTTTTGTTGTAGGTCTCCCCCTTCTAGACTGTGAGCCCATTGTTGGGTAGGGACCATCTCTATATGTTGCTAACTTGTACTTCCCAAGAGCTTAGTCCAATGCTCTGCACACAGTAAGTGCTCAATAAATACAATTGAATGACTGAATGCAGTGCTCTGCACACAGTAAGTGCTCAATACGAATGAATGAATGATATCACAGGGCGGGGGGGGCGGTGTTGGTCCTGCAGTGTGGCTCAGTGGAAAGAGCACGGGCTTTGGAGTCAGAGGTCATGGATTCAAATCCCGGCTCCGCCAAATGTCAGCTGTGTGATTTTGGGCAAGTCACTTAACTTCTCTGGGCCTCAGTTCCCTCATCTGCAAAATGGGGATGAAGACTGTGAGCCCCACGAGGGACAACCTGACCACCTTGTATCCTCCCCAGCGCTTAGAACAGTGCTTTGCACATAGTAAGCACTTAACAAATGCCATTATTATTATTGCCCACAAACTGCAGCAGAGCACCTGGAATCCCCCAGTGGCCTGATTCCCTGGAGAAGAGTGATGCTTAATTCTGCCAGTACTACCGTAAGTTTAAATAAAAGCAATTGCCAGCCTGCTGTAAAACCTAAACGCCACCGCCGTCCTAAAGAAAACTCCAGGCCTACTTGGACAAATCAGTTCCGCACGCACCATCAATTGATCGTTCGTTTGGAGAGGATCCAGAAACTGTTACGAAGAAACGTTTTCTCCCCAGGGCTAACTTGGGGCCCATCACGTTGCCAAGTTGCACGGGTTCTGTGTCACCCTTGCATCTGGATTTGCCCCTTTCTTCAGCACCACAGCACTGATCTGCAGAGCTGTAACTTCATTTTTCCTATTAAGGTCTGTCTCCCCCCCACCCCCAGCCCGCCTCACACTGTCTACCGACTATTTTACTGAATTCTCCCAAGCGCTTACTACAGTGGTCTGCATACAGAGAGTGCTCAGTACATTCGATTAATGGACTGATGGAGAACTTGACCGGCTCCCGGTGGACCCCCGGCAGGCCCGGTCCGTTCGTTCATTCAATCGTATTTATTGAGCGCTTACTGTGTGCAGAGCACTGTACTAAGTGCTTGGGAAGTACAAGTCAGCAACATATAGAGGTGGTCCCTACCCAACAACGGGCTCACAGTCTGTTTGGCCCCCCACCACACCAACAGGTGACCACCCCATTTTCCCTGGGGCTGGGGCAGGTCTGGGTGGTCAATTAGCATGGTGTAGTGGCTAGAGCACAGGCCTGGGATTCATAAAGTCATGGGTTTATTCATTCATTCTTATTTACTGAGCGCTTACTACATGGGGAGCACTGTACTAAGTGCTTGGAAAGTACAGTTCGGCAACAGACAATCCCTACCCAACAACGGGCTCACAGTCTCTGCCACTTGTCTGCTGTGTGGCCTTGGGCAAATCACTTAACTTCTCTGTACCTCAGTTCCCTCATCTGTCAAATGAGGATTAAAACTGCGAACCGCAGATGGGACAGGGACTGTGTCCAACCACCCCAGCACTTAGTAGAGTGCCTGGAACATAGTAAGTGCTTAAATACCACAATTATTATTACTATTATTATTACTAAGGTCCGGGTGGGCAAGGCCCAGCATGGGTGGCTCCCACTCTCCCTGAGTTACTCGGGGGCGGAATCCACCTCCCTTTGCAAAAAGCAGCCAGTACAGAGCCCCAAACCCTCAGCGCGCTTTAATGATAATGGCATTTATTAAGCGCTCATTATGTGCCAGGCAGCGTGGCTTAGTGGAAAGAGCTCAGGTTTGGGAGTCGGAGGTCATAGATTCTAATCCCTGCTCTGCCACTCGTCAGCTGTGTGACTTTGGGCAAGTCACTTAACTTCTGTGTGCCTCAGTTACCTCATCTGCAAAATGGGGGTTAAGACTGAGTCCCACGTGGAACAACCCGGTACCTATCCCAGCGCTAAGAACAGTGCTAGGCACACAGTAAGCGCTTAACAATTATCATCATCGTTAAAGCAAATCGGGTCGGGCACAGTCCCTGTCCCACGTGGGGCTCAGAGTCTCTGTCTTTGTTTCCCAGATGAGGAAACTGAGGCCCAGGGAAGTGACTTGGGCAAGGTCACACGGCCGGGAAGTGGCGGCAGCGGGATTAGAACCCATGACCCATGCTGCTCTGCCACTTGTCAGCTCTGACTCTGTGACAACTTGTGTGCCTCAGTTCTCTCATCTGTAAAATGGGGGTGAATACTGTGAGCCCCATGTGGGACAACCTGATTACCCTGTATCCCCACAAGCGCTTGGCACATAGTAGGCACTTAAATCCCATCATCATCATCATCATCTAAGCAAATAGGTTTGGGAACAGTCCCTGTCCCACGTGGGGGTCAGAGTCTCTGACCTTGTTTCCCAGATGAGGAAACTGAGTCCCAGGGAAGTGACTTGGCCAAGGTCACACAGCAGAGAAGTGCTGGTACTAAAACCCATGACCTTCTGACTCCCAGGCCCATGGTCTACCCACTATAATAATAATGATGGCATTTGTTAAGCGCTTACTACGTGCCAAGCACTGTTCTAAGTGCTGGGGGGATACAAGGTGATCAGGTTGTCCCACGTGGGGCCCACAGTCTTAATCCCCATTTTACAGATGGGGGAACCTGGAGAAGCAGCATGGCTCAGTGGAAAGAGCAGGGGCTTTAGGAGTCAGAGGTCAGGGGTTCAAATCCCGGCTCTGCCACTTGTCAGCTGTGTGACTTCGGGCAAGTCACTTAACTTCTCTGTGCCTCACTTCCCTCATCTGTAAAATGGGGATGAAGACTGTGAGCCCCCCGGGGGACAACCTGATCACCTTGCAACCTCCCCAGCGATTAGAACAGTGCTTTGCACGTAGCAAGCGCTTAATAAATGCCATTATTATTATCATTATTGAGGCTCAGAGAAGCGACTTGCCCAGTCACCCAGCTGACGAGGGGCGGTGGTGGGATTAGAACCCACGACCTCTGACTCCCAATCAATCAATCGTATTTACTGAGCGCTATGTGCAGAGCACTGTACTAAGCGCTTGTGAAGTACAAGTTGGCAACATATAGAGACAGTCCCTACCCAACAGTGGGCTGCCCCACGAGGGACAACCTGATCACCTTGTAACCTCCCCAGAGGTTAGAACAGTGCTTTGCACATAGTAAGCGCTTAATAAATGCCATTATTATTATCTATTATTATTGCTGCTTCTCAGGCCATGGGTTTTAGAGGGGTGGGCAGGGCAGAGCAGGGCAGGGGGGGTCCCGCTGTCGCTCCCCCTGGGGCCGGGGCCTTACCTGGAGGGATGTGGAAGTTGGCGGGCAGCTGGATGGTGGTGGTGGTGGTGGTGGTGGGCAGTGCCCGGCCGGCCGTCGCGGGGGCACGGGGGGTCGCGTTGGCCGGCGGCCCCGGGGCAGAGGAGGGGGCCAGGCTGCTGCTCCTGCTGCTACTGTTGCTGCTGCTGCTCATGGGGGCCGGATCCACCCCCGCTGCATCGCGGGCTGGGCTGGCCAGGGGGGCTGGGGGGCAAGGACCAGGGGGCAAGGACCGGCTCACAGGGGGCGGATCGTCCCCCGCTGCATCACGGGCTGGGCTGGCCAAGGGGCAAGGACCAGGGGACGGGGGGCAAGAGCAGGCCCAGCTTAAGGAGCTGGTAAGGACCAGGGGGCAGCTCAATAAGCGGGCAAGGGCCAGGGGGCAGGGGGCAAGGGCTGGCCCAGGGGCAGCTTTAGGAGCTGGTAAGGCCCAGGGGGCAGCTCAAGGGGTGGGCAAGTACCAGGGGGCAGGGGGCAAGGGCTGGCCCAGGGGCAGCTTAAGGAGCTAAGGACCAGGGGGCAGCTCAATAAGCGGACAAGGACCAGGGGGGCAGGGGACAAGGGCTGGCCCAGGGTCAGCTTAAGGAGCAGGCAAGGACCAGGGGGCAAGGGCAGGCCCAGGGGCAGCTTAAGGAGCTGGTAAGGACCAGGGAACAGCTCAATAAGCGGGCAAGGGCCAGGAGGCAGGGGACAAGGGCAGGCCCAGGAGGAGTTTAAGGAGCTGGTAAGGACCAGGGGTCAGCTCAATAAGCAGGCAAGGACCAGGGGGCAAGGGGAGGCCCAGGGGCAGCTTAAGGAGCTGGTAAGGACCAGGGGGCAGCTCAATAACTGGGCAAGGACCAGGGGACGGGGGGCAAGGGCTGGCCCAGGGGCAGCTTAAGGAGCTGGTAAGGACCAGGGAGTAGCTCAGTAACAGGGCAAGGACCAGAAGGCAGGGGGCAAGGGCTGGCCCAGGGGCAGATCAAGGAATGGACAAGGACCAGGGGGCAGGGACAGGCCGAGTAGCTACTCAAGGAGGCTGCTACACGAGATTGCCGCTGCTGCTGTTCCTGCTCAAAGGGAGCAGATCGTCCCCCGCTGCATGGAAGGCTTGGCTGGCAGGAGGGCAGGGAACAAGGGCAACCCAAGCTCCGCTGCTTGGTTGCTCCTGCTCATAAGGGGCAGGTGGACCCCCGTTGCAACGCGGGCTGGGCTGTCCAGGGGTCAGGGGTCAGGCCCGGGGGCGGCTCCGCTGCTGGGCTGCACGAGGCTGCTGCTGCCGCTCAGAGGAGTCGGATTATCCGCCGCTGCACCGTGGGCAGGGAGATGGCAGGGGGCTGCCCGAGGATGCTGCTGCTGCTGCTGGTGGTGATGGTGCCAGGGGCTCCCGCATGCTCCCCGCACCCGCACGTGGGAGGAGGAGCAGCAGGAGAAGCAGGAGAAAGAGGAGGAGGAGGAGGAAGAGAAGGAAAAGGAGGAAGAGGAGGAGGCTGCCACCTTGTCCCGGGTGTGCCCGGCGGGGTGCCCCACGTGCCCGCCGCGCCGCGCTCCTCTCCGGGCCGCTCCGCGCAGGCGCACACGCGTCGGGGGCGGGGGGGAGGGGGGCGGTTTATAGGGGGCGCGCGGAGCCCGCGCACGCGCCCGGGCCGCCGGGCCCCGCCATTGGCCGAGGGCGGCGTGACGTCACGGGCCCCCGGGGACACGTGCGCCGGGCGGGGCCGCCGGGGCCTGGAGGGGCTCCCCGGACCCGCCCCCTGCTTCATTCATTCATTCAGTCAATCAATCAATCGTATTTATTGAGCGCAGAGCACTGGACTAAGCGCTTGGGAAGTCCAAGTTGGCAACATCTAGAGACGGTCCCTGCCCAACACTGGGCTCACAGTCTAAAAGGGGGAGACAGAGAACAGAACCAAACATACCACAGCACCTGTATATGTGTATATATGTTTGTACATATTTATTACTCTATTTATTTATCTTACTTGTACATATCTATTCTATTTATTTTAATTTGTTAGTATGTTTGGTTTTGTTCTCTGTCTCCCCCTTTTAGAGTGTGAGCCCACTGTTGGGTAGGGACTGTCTCTATACGTTGCCAATTTGTACTTCCCAAGCGCTTAGTACAGTGCTCTGCACATAGTAAGCGCTCAATAAATACGACTGATGATGATGATGATGAAAACCAAACGTACCAACAAAATAAAACAGAATAGGTGTGTACAAGTAAAATAAATAAATAAATAAATACGTACAAACATATATACATCGTCAATCGTATTTATTGAGCACTTACTGTGTGCAGAGCACTGGACTAAGCGCTTGGGAAGTCCAAGTTGGCAACATCTAGAGACAGTCCCTACCCAACAGTGGGCTCACAGTCTAGAAGGGGGAGACAGAGAACAAAACCAAACATGCCCACAAAATAAAACAAATAGAATAGGTGTGTACAAGTAAAATAAATAAATATGTACAAACATATATACATCATCAATCGTCTTTATTGAGCGCTTACTGTGTGCAGAGCACTGGACTAAGAGCTTGGGAAGTACAAGTTGGCAACATCTAGGAGACAGTCCCTATCCAACAGTGGGCTCACAGTCTAAAACGGGGAGACAGAGAACAGAACCAAACATACTAACAAAATAAATCAAATAGAATAGGTGTGTACAAGTAAAATAAATAAATAAATAAATATGTACAAACATATACATCATCAATCGTATTTATTGAGCTCTTACTGTGTGCAGAGCACTGGACTAAGCGCTTGGGAAGTACAAGCTGGCAACATCTAGAGATGGTCCCTACCCAACAGTGGGCTCACAGTCTAGAAGGGGGAGACAGAGAACAAAACCAAACATACCAACAAAATAAAACAAATAGAATAGGTGTGTACAAGTAAAATAAATAAATAAATAAATATGTACAAACATATCTACATCATCAATCGTATTTATTGAGCGCTTACTGTGTGCAGAGCACTGGACTAAGCGCTTGGGAAGTCCAAGTTGGCAACATCTAGAGACGGTCCCTACCCAACAGTGGGCTCACAGTCTGAAAGGGGGAGACAGAGAACAGAACCAAACATACCAACAAAATAAAATAAATAGAATAGATAGGTACAAGTAAAATAAATAAATAAATAGAGTAACAAATATGCACAAACATATATACATATTTACAGGTGCTGTGGGGAAGGGAAGGAGGTAAGACGGGGGGATGGAGAGGGGGACGAGGGGGAGAGGAAGGAAGGGGCTCAGTGTGGGAAGGCCTCCTGGAGGAGGTAAGCTCTCAGGAGGGCCTTGAAGGGAGGAAGAGAGCGAGCTTGGCGGATGGGCAGAGGGAGGCCATTCCAGGCCCGGGGGAGGACATGGGTATGCATTGAGCGCTGGCTGCGTGCAGGGCATGCATTCATTCATTCTGTCGTATTGATTGAGCGCTGACTGTGCAGAGCATTCGTTCAATCGTATTGATTGAGCGCTGACTGTGTGCAGGGCATGCATTCATTCATTCAATCGTATTGATGATTGCTGACTGTGTGCAGAGCATTCATTCATTCAGTCAATCGTATTGCTTGAGCCCTGGCTGTGTGCAGAGCATGTATTCATTCATTCAATCGTATTGATTAGCGCTGACTATGCAGAGCATTCATTCAATCGCATTGATAGAGCGCTGACTGTGTGCACAGCATGCATTTATTCATTCAATCGTATTGATTGAGCGCTCTGTGTGCAGAGCATTCATTCATTCATTCAATCGTATTGATTGAGCGCTGGCTGTGCAGAGCATTCATTCATTCAATCGTATTGATTGAGCACTGACTGTGTACAGAGCATGCATTCATCATTCAATTGTATTGATTGAGAGCTGACTGTGCAGAACATTCATTCAATAGTATTGATTGAGCACTGACTGTGCAGAGCATTCATTCATTCAACCGTATTGATTGAGCGCTGACTGTGCACAGCATGCATTCATTCATTCATTCAATCATATTGATTGAGCACTGACTGCAGAGCATTCATTCAATCAATCCTATTGATTGTGCGCTGTGTGCAGAGCATTCATTCATTCAATCGTATTGATTGAGTGCTCTGCAGAGCATTCATACATTCATTCAATCATATTGATTGAGCACTGTGTACATGGCATTCGTTCATTCAATCGTATTGATTGAGCACTGTGTGCAGAGCATTCATTCATTCATTCAATCGTATTGACAGCACTGTGCAGAGCATTCATTCATTCATTCATTCAATTGTAATAATAATAATAATAATCATAATAATAATGATGATGGCATTTATTAAGCACTTACTATGTGCCAACCACTGTTCTAAGCGCTGGGGGGATACAAGGTGATCAGGTTGTCCCCCGTGGGGCTTCCAGTCTTCATCCCCATGTTACAGAGAAGGGAACTGAGGCACAGAGAAGTTAAGTGACTTGCCCAAAGTCACACAGCTGACAATTGGCAAAGTCAGGATTTGAACCCATGACCTCTGACTCCAAAGCCCGTGTTCTTTCCACTGAGCCATGCTGTTTCTCTGTATTTATTCATTCATCCATTCAATCGTATTTATTGAGCACTGACTGTGTGCTAAGCGCTTGGGAAAGTACAGATCTGCAACATATAGAGCCGGTCCCTACCCAACAACAGGCTCACAG
The DNA here is from genome assembly GCF_015852505.1 of Tachyglossus aculeatus. Classification (NCBI taxonomy): domain Eukaryota; kingdom Metazoa; phylum Chordata; class Mammalia; order Monotremata; family Tachyglossidae; genus Tachyglossus; species Tachyglossus aculeatus. The sequence goes on along the minus strand of NC_052090.1, from coordinate 7,098,541 downwards.
TCTAGAACGGGGAGACAGACAACAACACAAAACAATAATAATAATGATTGTATTTGTTAACCACTTACTATTGTGCCAAGCACTGTTCTAAGCGCTGGGGTAGATAGAAGGTAATCAGGTTGTCCCACGGGGAGCTCATAGTCTTCATCCCCATTTCACAGATGAGGGAACTGAAGCACAGAGAAGTTAAGTGACTTGCCCAAGGTCACACAGCTGATACGAGGAGGAGTCAGGATTCAGGTGTCAATAATAATAATAATAATGATGATGGTATTTGTCAAGCGCTTACTCTGTGCAAAGCACTGTTCTAAGTGCTGGGGGGATAGAATATAATCTTGTTATTATTATTACAAGGTAACCAGGTTGTCCTATGTGGGGCTCACAGTCTTAATCCCCATTGTCCAGATGAGGTCACTGAGGCACAGAGAAGTGAAGTGACTTGCCCAAAGTCGCACAGCTGACTCGTGGCAAAGGCGGGATTAGAACCCACGACCTTTGACTCCCAAACCCGGGCTCTTTTCACAGAGCCACGCTGCTTCTCAAAATACCATCATAAACAGAATTATAGCTATATGCACATGATTAATAATATAAATAGGGTTATAAGTATGAACACAAGTGCTGTGGGAAGGGGGCGATGGGGAAGAGAGGAAAAAGGGGGTGTTTTTTGAGCGCTTACTGTGTGCACAGCACTGTACAAAGTGCTTGGAAAGTACAATCTGGTAATGGATACATTTACTGAGCGCTTGTTGTGTGCAGAGCACTATACTAAGCGCTTGGGAAAGGACAACAACACAGCAAAAAATAGAGACAGTCCCTGCCCACAACGTGCTCATAGCCTAGAAATTGGGCTGATCTAATTCAGCTGCAAACGCCGCCACCTCATCCCAAACAATCAATCAATCAATCATATTTATTGAGCGCCTACCGTGTACAGAGCACCTGGAAAAGGACAATACAACAATAAACAGACATTTCCCTGCTCACCACCGTATTTACTGAGTGCTTACTGTGTGCAGAGCACCGTACTAAGTGCCTGGGAAAGGACAAAACAACAATAAACACACTTTCCCTGCTCACAACCGTATTGAGTGCTTACTGTGTGCAGAGCACTGTACAAAGCCCTTGGAAAGTACAATTTGGTAACAGATACATTTACTGAGTGCTTGTGTTCAGAGCACTATACTAAGCGCTTGGGAAAGGACAACACAGCAAAAAATAGAGACAGTCCCTGCCCACAACGTGCTCACAGCCTAGAAATTAGGCTAATCTAATTCAGCTGCAAACGTTGCCACCTGGTCCCAAACAATCAATCAATCAATGTCATTCAATCGTATTTATTGAGCACCTACCGTGTGCAGAGCACCTGGAAAAGGACAATACAAACAATTAACAGACACTTTCCCTGCTCACCACCGTAGTTACTGAGCGCTTACTGTGTGCAGAGCACCGTACTAAGCGCCTGGGAAAGGACAAAACAACAATAAACACACTTTCCCTGCTCACAACTGTATTAATTGAGCGCTTACTGTGTGCAGAGCACCGTACTAAGCGCCTGGGAAAGGATAAAACAACAATAAACACACTTTCCCTGCTCACAACCGTATTGAGTGCTTACTGTGTGCAGAGCACTGTACAAAGCCCTTGGAAAGTACAATTTCGTAACAGATACATTTACTGAGCACTTGTTGTGTGCAGAGCACTATACTAAGCGCTTGGGAAAGGACAACACAGCAAAAAATAGAGACAGACCCTGCCTACAACGTGCTCACAGCCTAGAAATTGGGCTAATCTAATTCAGCTGCAAACGTCCGCACCTGGTCCCAAACAATCAATCAATCAATCAATCATTCATTCAATCGTATTTATTGAGCGCCTACCGTGTGCAGAGCACCTGGAAAAGGACAACACAACAATAAACAGACACTTTCCCTGCTCACCACCGTATTTACTGAGCGCTTACTGTGTGCAGAGCACCGTACTAAGCGCCTGGGAAAGGACAAAACAACAATAAACACACTTTCCCTGCTCACAACCGTATTAATTGAGCGATTATTGTGTGCAGAGCACCGTACTAAGCGCCTAGGAAAGGACAAAACAACAATAAATGGACACTCTCCCTGCTCACCACGGGATCTATTGAGCGCTTACCGTGTGCTGCACACTGAACTAAGCGTTAGAGAGAGTACACTACAACAGAGTTGGTAGATAAATTCCCTGCTCCTTCTCTGATTTTTTTCTTTCCCTCAGGTCATATGATTCCAAATTTCAGTTCAGAGCTTTATTCATTCATTTATTGAGTGGTTACTGTGCACAGAGCACTGTAGTAAGCGCTTGGGAGAGCACTTAGAACAGTGCTTTGCACATAGTAAGCGCTTAACAAGTACCAAATAATTTGTTAACAAATTAACAAATTTGTTAAGCACTCAATGCTTAACACTGTTCTAAGCGCTGGGGGGAATACAAGGTGATCGGGTTGTCCCATAGGGGGTTCACGGTCTTCATCCCCATTTACAGATGAGGGAACTGAGGCCCAGAGAAGTTCAATGACTTGCCCAAAGTCACACAGCTGACAAATGGCGGAGCTGGGATTTTTTTATAGCATTTATTAAGCACTGACTATGTGCAAAGCACTGTTCTAAACTCTGAGGAGGTTACAAGGTGATCAGGTTGTCTCAGGGGGGGCTCACAGTCTTAATCCCCATTTTACAGATGAGGGAACTGAGGTCCAGAGAAGTTAAATGACTTGCCCAAAGTCACACAGCTGACAAATGGTGGAGCTGGGATTTTTTTAATAGCATTTATTAATCGCTTACTATGTGCAAAGCACTGTTCTAAGCGCTGGGGAGGTTACAAGGTGATCAGGTTGTCCCACGGGGGGGGTTACAGTCTTAATCCCTGTTTTACTGATGAGGTAACTGAGGCCCAGAGAAGTGAAGTGATTGCCCAAAGTCACACAGCTGACAAGTGGCAGAGTGGGATTTGAACCCATGACCTCTGACTCCAGAGGGACTCCAAAGTTCAAAGGGATTTGAACCCGCGTGCTCTGCACACAGTAAGTGCTCAATAAATGCTATTGAATGAATGAAGCCACGACTTCTGACTTCAAAGCCTGGGCTCTTTCCACTGAGCCACGCTGCTTCCCTGCCCACAACTAGTTTACAGTCTTGTGGGGGGAGAGGGAGGAGACAGATATTATGGCTCAGTGGAAAGAGCCCGGGCTTTGGCGTCTGAGGTCATGGGTTCAAATCCCACTCCGCCACTTGTCAGCTGTGTGACTTTGGGCAAGTCACTTCACTTCTCTGCGCCCCAGTTCCCTCATCTGTAAAACGGGGAGTAAGACTGTGAGCCCCCCGTGGGACAACCTGATCACCTTGTAACTTCCCCAGCGCTTAGAACAGTGCTTTGCACATAGTAAGCGCTTAATAAATGCCATTATTATTATTATTCATTTATTCAATTGTATTTATGGAGCGCTTACTGTGTGCAGAGCACCGTACTAAGCGCTTGGGAAGTACAAGTTGGCAACATATAGAGGCGGCCCCTACCCAACAGCGGGCTCACAGTCTAGAAGGGGGAGAAATATATATATATATATATATAAAAACTACAGATTGGACATAAGTGCTATGGGGCTGGGAGTGGGGAGGGGGATCAAGTCCAAGTGATGTAGAAGGGAGTGGGAGAAGAGCAAAAGGGGGCTTAGTCCCCACAGCACCTGTATATATGTATATATGTTTGTACATATTTATTACTCTATTTATTTATTTTACTTGTACATATCTATTCTATTTATTTTATTTTGTTAGTATGTTTGGTTTTGTTCTCTGTCTCCCCCTTTAAGACTGTGAGCCCACTGTTGGGTAGGGACTGTCTCGACATGTTGCCAACTTGTACTTCCCAAGCTCTGCACATAGTAAGCGCTCAATAAATACGATTGATTGATTGATTGATTGATTAGTCCGGGAAGATGTGTCTTCAATAAGGCTGTGAAGAAGGGGAGAGTAATTGTGTGTCGGATTTGAGGAGGCAGGGACTTCCAGGCCAGAGACAGGATGTGGGCTAGGAGTCGGGGGTGAGATAGAAGAGATGGAGGCTCAGTGAGAAGGTTAGTACTACAGGAGCGAAGGGTGCAGGAGAGCAGGAGGAGGCAAGGTGATGAGAAGCACTCATTCTGGTACACAGCTATTCTTTTTATTTCAAGATAAGGCTGTGTTGTTATTAGGCAGTCTCTTCCCCGCTATTCCATCTCACAAATTTTACTCAGAGCAGACCACGTTTTCCAACCCTTAACATAATCCAAGTGCCGCTGTGTGTTCCTTAATACCAATCCCCATTTGGGACAGAGACTGTGCCTGATCTGATTGTACTGAATCAGTTTGGCAGATGGTAAGCGCTTTAAGAGACGTCATTATTATGATGATACAAATCCATTGTATCTACCAGAGTGCTCGGAGCACAGTCAGCACTTAACAAATGGTATTATTATTATACGATTGTATTGTGTCTACCAGAGTGCTTGGCGCATAATAGGCCCCTAACAAATCCTTTTATTATTATTATCATTGTTTTTCTTAAAAGTGCAGTTTCTTGATTTTCACACTAAACCAATCCAGGCCCTTGCCTTGTTATCCGTTCCAACATGTCAAGGTTCCTTTTGTTTATAACATTACACATTTTCCCATTTACACTCCAAAAAAGTTGCCGTAGCAAACTAAAAACTGAAAACACAAGAGGAGCAATTTAACTTTCCAACCAAGCAGTCAATCAATGGTATTTATTGAGCGCTTACTCTGTGCAGAGCACTGTACTGAGCACTTGGGAGTGTACAATACGAGTCGATTGCACTTATTCTACCCACAAGGATCTTACAGTCTAGATGGGGAGAAAGTCTAGGGTAATTTCAAATCTCGATGACAACAGAGCCTGGAAGAGCTGCCTCAGAACGAGGATGAGAAAATAAGATGAGCCGGTATTTTTCAAAATATTTTTTAATTCACTCCCTAAAGATGGGAATATCAGGTTTTTCTGCAAACCAGCTAATGTCTTTGATAGATGAGTCGAGGCTAGTGAGAACTTGGAAGAAATTCAAGAGGCTCTGAGACAACATAGCAACACCACAGCTTCAATTTAGCTAAATGAAATGTTAGATTGCTTCCCCGAGAAGGAAGAGTTTCGACTTGCAAAGCACTGCTTAGTACAGTGCTCTGCACACAGAAAGCGCTCAATAAATACTATTGAATGAATTGAATGAATGAATTTCTTAGACCCCCTTGGGAAAAAGATCCAAAGGTTATTTTTCTAGAGCTTCCAGGCATGATTAACACTGCTTCACATGTAGCAAGCGCTTAACAAATGCCATCATTATTATTAACTTGGATTTACCCCAGCTCTTAATGCTTGACTTATTGTAACAAATACCACAATTATTACTATTACTAATACTACTAATCAATAAACGGTATTCATTAAATGCTTACTATGTGCAGAGCACTGTACTAAATGCTTGGAAGAGTAGAATGGAATAGAGTTGGTAGGCACATTCCCAGAAGGTGCTTACAGTCCAGGCAGGGAGAATACATTAATATGAATAAATCCATTACAGATATGTACCTAAGGACTGTGGAGCTAAAGGTGGGCTGAATAATAAGATTACTTCACTCTATGTATGTATGTTATATACATATAACATATATACGTTTTATATATTTATATATAATGTTATGTTATGTTAAATTATATATATTATAATATATAATTTAACATATTAAATTATGTTATGTTGTGTTAATGTATATATATTATGTTATATATATTATGGTATATGTTAAAACCATATATATAATTTAACATGTTAAATTATGTTATGTTATGTTAATGTATATATATTGTGTTATATATATATATTATGTTATATGTTAAAACCAAGACAATGCTGTCTTGAGAAGGGAAGCAGCATGGCCTAGTGGAAAAAGTATGAGCCTGGGAATAACAGAACCTGGGTTCTAATCTCGGCTCTGTCACTTTCCTGCTGTGTGACCCTAGGCAAGTCACTTAACTTCTCTGTGCCTCAGTTTCCTCAACTGTTAAATAGAAATTCAATACTTATTCTACCTCCTACTTAGACTGTAAGGCCCAAGTGGGGAGAGGGACTGTATCCCACCTCTTTGTCTGGTGTCTACCCCAGCATTTACCATAGTGCTGGGCATATAGTCAGCACTTAACAAATACTACAGTTACTATTATTGTTATTGAGAAGGTGAAGCTGTTTTAATCTGTTCACCTCTGAGATCCATTGATGTTATCTGTTTTTGCCACTCCAGAATTAATCAATCAGTGGTATTTACTAAGTACCTACTCTTTGCAGAGCACTGTACTAAGCTCTTGGGGGAGTGTAATTTAACAGCATTGGTAAACACATTCCCTGGCCACACGGAATCTCCTTAAGACTCATCCTTCTGCATCTTTTACAATGGGCCACTGAAAAGCAACAAAATCTGTTCCTTTTTTTCCAAGGAGTGAAGCAGCGTGGCTCAGTGGAAAACAGCATGGGCTTTGGAGTCAGAGGTCATGGGTTCAAATTCCGGCTCTGCCAATTGTCTGCTGTGGGACTTTGGGCACACATCCCGACTCTGCCACTTAACTTCTCTGGGCCTCAGTTACCTCATCTGTAAAATGGGGATTAAGACTGTGAGCCCCCCATGGGACAACCTCATCACCTTGTAACCTCCCCAGCACTTAGAACAGTGCTTTGCACATAGTAAACTCTTAATAAATGCCATTATTATTATTATTAATGGCATTTGTTAAGTGCTTACTATGTGCAAGACAATCTCCTCACCGTGCCTCGTTCTCGCCTGTCCCGCCATCGACCCCCGGCCCACGTCATCCCCCGGGCCTGGAATGTCCTCCCTCTGCCCATCCGCCAAGCTAGCTCTCTTCCTCCCTTCAAGGCCCTACTGAGAGCTCACCTCCTCCAGGAGGCCTTCCCAGACTGAGCCCCTTCCTTCCTCTCCCCCTCGTCCCCCTCTCAATCCCCCCCATCTTACCTCCTTCCCTTCCCCACAGCACCTGTATATATGTATGTATGTTTGTACATATTTATTACTCTATTTATTTATCTTACTTGTACATATCTATTCTATTTATTTTATTTTGTTAGTGTGTTTGGTTTTGTTCTCTGTCTCCCCCTCCTAGACTGTGAGCCTGCTGTTGGGTAGGGACTGTCTCTATATGTTGCCGACTTGTGCTTCCCAAGCGCTTAGTACAGTGCTCTGCACACAGTAAGCGCTCAATAAATATGATTGATTGATTGATTGATTGCAAGGCACTATACTAAGCACTGGGGCAGACACAAACTAATCTGGTTGGACACAGTCCATATCCCACATGGGACTCTCAGTCTTAATCCCCATTTTAAAGACGAGGTAACTGAGGCACAGAGAAACAAAGTGACTTGCCCAAGATCACCCAGGAGACATGTGGCAGAGCCGGGATTAGAACCCAGGTCCTTCGGACTCCCAGGCCTGTGCTGTATCCACAGGGTCCCACTGCTTTTTCTTCCCCCCGGCTGCTCCGAATGGCCGACATTTCCACTCTGAAGAAACCCCTGGAGCGGACTCATCTCTGGATGCCGCCACCCCCGGCACGTTGCCTTGTCTTCAGACTTATGCCATAAAATTCCCACAGCCCACTTTGGTTTGGGCCATGAACATCGGCCTGGGAATCAGAAGGTGTGGGTTCTAATCCCGGCTCTGTCTGCTGTGTGGCCTTGGGCAAATCACTTCACTTCTCTGTGCCTCAGTGACCTCATCTGTAAAATGGTGATTGAGACTGTGAGCCCCTGTAAGCCCAGTGTGGGCAGGATTGTCTCTCTTTATTGCTGAATTGTACTTCTCAAGTGCTTTGTACAGTGTTCTGCACATAGTAAGCACTCAATAAATAAGATTGACTGAGTGAATGACAGGGACTGTGTCCAACCTGATTTGCCTGTATCCACTCCAGCGCTTAGTACAGTGCCTGGCACATAGGAAGCATTTAGCAAATGCCATTAAAAAAACCCCCCACAAAAAACACTTGCCCTCTCCACACCGAGCTTACAGCCTAGAGGAGATAAGCACTTTAGTGTATTCATTCATTCAATTGTACGTTCAATTATTTATCTCGACAATTCTGCGGGTAAACATTTTCATATCTGTCTCCATCATTAGAGTATCTTTTTGTATTTTCCTAAAGTTTATTAAAGAGCACTGTACTAAATGGCCTTCCAACAAATACTATTACACTTCCAAGTATGAACCTTTTCCCTATTAAGCTCAAACAGACATTGCAAAGTTATTAACACGGAAACACGTGTAGATAGTTTCAACCTGATTTAAATCCATCACAGACCACCAAAAATAATTAGCTCAAGGGGTAGATTATGCCTGTCATCAACTGTCCCTGAAATGTCCTGTTTGGGAATGACAATGACAATCTCTACCTGGGTCTGATTTGTGGGATTAAAGACAAACTCCAAAGCGTTAGAACAAAGGCATCGGAAAATGAACAGACTCAATAAAGCAACCTGTGAGGTTCTACAATATGTTGATTTATTTGTTCTAGAAAAATGTGCAGTAAAGAATAATAATAATGGCATTTATTAAGGGCTTACTATGTGCAAAGCACTGTTCTAAGCACTGGGTAAATGATTGGCAGGTGGCAATTCTCCAAGTACTGAAACACAAAAGCCACTTCTTATTGTCTACCTTAAAGGAACATCTCTTTTGTGGCTTCTTCGCTTTTTCAATCAAACGATGGTGTTTATTGAGCGCTTATTATAGCAGAGCACTGTATTAAGTGCCTGGGAAAGTACAGTATGATAGACTTGGCAGACACGTTCCCTGCCTGTGCCCTCTGGAAGAGCCTAAATTGACAAACTATTATCATTTGTACAGTGCTCTGCATACAGTAAGTGCTCAATAAATAAGATTGATTGACAATTAATTAATTTGTGGGGGACATTTGGTCTGGTCCAAATGGGAGGTTTTATAGACAGTGCCCGGCTGAACTCATTATTTCTCTTCTGCTCATGTTTCTCCTCCCTTGGAGAAGCAGCGTGGCTCAGTGGAAAGAGCCCGGGCTTTGGAGTCAGAGGTCAGGGGTTCAAATCCCGGCTCCGCCAACTGTCAGCTGGGTGACTTTGGGCAAGTCACTTAACTTCTCTGTGCCTCAGTGACCTCATCTGTAAAGTGGGGATTAACCCTGTGAGCCCCACGTGGGACAACCTGGTCACCTTGTAACCTCCCCAGCGCTTAGAACAGTGCTTTGCACATAGTAAGCGCTTAATAAATGCCATTATTATTATTTTTATTATTGTACTCTGTCTCTCTCAAATTTCTGAAATCCCATTTTGGTGGCTTCAAAGACTCCTGTCAGTTTTGATGGCAGGGAGATCACGATTATGAATCTAGTTGACATCTAAATCGAACTTGATTCCAGGCTACACCCTCAAGCATCGTGGGAGAGGTAAAATTGGTGGAGGGGTGGGGAAATGTAAATGACCCTTTTATTGAGCACTTAATGTATGCAAAGCACTGTAATAAGCACTTGGGAGAGTTCAGTACGCCAAGGCTGGAAGACACGTTCCCTGCCCACAAGGAGTTTTCAGTCTAGAGGTCCGTGTACTATCCTGCTGCCTCCTCTTATCTCTGAAGGGTCTTTTTGGAATCAGTCAATCTATCAGTAGTATGTACTGAGTGCTTACTCTGTGCCGGGCACTGTACTAAGCGCTTAGGAGAGTGCAATAGAGTTAGAAGACATGAAACGACTAGACTGGTGCTCTAGACTGTAAGTTCATTGTGGGCAGGGAATGTGTCCATTTATTCATTCATTCAATCATATTTATTGAGCGCTTACTGTGTAAAGAGCACTGTACTAAGCGCTTGTTTATTGTTATATTGTGCTCATCCAAGCTGTTAGAACAGTGCTCCGCACATCGTAAGCGCTCAATAAATACGATTGAATGAATGAATGAAAGATCCCCTATCTGGCTAGCAATTCCTACCTATCACTGACCCAAAGCAAGTCACAAAATAATCTACTCTTGCTTAAATTTTTCTTGTTTCTCTGCTCTGTTTCTCTAAAGGCAGGCCAAGAAAACGCGCCAGGAAATGAATTTTCAATTTATCCTTCTGACACACTCTCCATTTGGCTGGATCTGTCTACTCTTACAGAAGTGTCGGGCTCTGTAATTACCTAGATAATTTAAAGGTACTTCCTGTTTAGGAGCTAACAACCCAGTTAACGATCTCTTCAAGTTGCTGCTCTGCCCAATGATTCGAGAAGCACTTGGGTAGAATTAGAAGTTTTTTCTTCTTCCATCTGTCTTTTGGACTGAGCAGCCCAAGCTATCAACGTTCATTATGTGTGTCTGAAGGAAGCAGCCTGGCCTTTGGATAGAGCACGGGCCTCGGAATCAGAAGGACCTGGGTTCTAATCCCGGCTCTGCCAAGTGCTTGCTGTCACGGAACTCCTCTGTGCCTCAGTTTCCTCGACGGTAAAGTGGGGATTGCCGTTCTCCTTCTGACTTAGTCTGCGAGCCCCGGGAGGGATGCGGAAGCAGCATGGTGTAGTGGGTACAGCATGGACCTGGGAATCAGAAGGCGGTGGGTTCTAATCCCAGCTCCGTCAGTTAATAATAATAATGATGATGGCATTTGTTAAGCGCTTACTATGTGCAGAGCACTGTTCTAAGCGCTGGGGGGGATACAAGGTGATCAGGTTGTCCCATGGGGGGCTCACAGTCTTAATCTCCATTTTACAAATGAGGTCACTGAGGCACAGAGAAGTTAAGTAACTCACCCAAGGTCACACAGCCGACGTGGTGGAGCTGGGAATCGAACCCATCATCATCATCATCAATCGTATTTATTGAGCTCTTACTATGTGCAGAGCACTGTACTAAGCGCTTGGGAAGTACAAATTGGCAGCATATAGAGACAGTCCCTACCCAACAGTGGGCTCACAGTCTAAAAGAGGAAGACAGAGAACAAAACCAAACATACTAACAAAATAAAATAAATAGAACCCATGACCTCTGACTCCAAAGCCCATGCTCTTTCCACTGAGCCACGCTGCTGCTGTGTGGCCCTGGGCAAGTCGCTTCAGTTCTCTGGGCCTCAGTTACCTCCTCTGTAAAATGGGGATTGAGATCGCGAGCCCCACGTGGGACAGGGACAGCGTCCGACCCAATTTGCTTGTATCCACCCCAGTGCTCACTACAGTGCCTGGTGCATCGGAAGAGTTCAGCAAAGGCTATAACAATAATAATAATAATTATTATTATTATTATTATTACTGTTAAGGACTGTGTCCGACCAGGCAAACCAAGGATGGAGGTGGCAGCATCCAGAGATGAGTCTGCTCTCCAGACGTTTCCTCAGTTTGGAAATGTCATCCATAAAGAGCAGTTGGCCGGAAGGAAAAGCAGTGTGGCCTCAATCAATCAATCGTATTTACTGAGCGCTTACTGTGTGCAGAGCACTGTACTAAGCGCTTGAGAAGTACAAGTTGGCAACATATAGAGACAGTCCCTACCCAACAGTGGGCTCACAGTCTAGACGTCACAGTCACCGTCACAGTGGCCTTGTGGATAGAGCCTGGGCCTGGGAATCAGAAGGACCTGGATTCTAATCCTGCCTCCGCCACTTGTCAGTCATGTGACCTTGGGCAAGTCACTTCACTTCCCTCCCTGGGCCTCAGTTACCTCAACTGGAAAATGGGGATTAAAAAAAGCGAGCCCCATGTGGGACAGGGACTGTGTCTGACTTGATTAGCTTGTATCTCCCCCAGCTTTTAGAAAAGTGTTTGACACATAGTGAGTGCTTAACAAATAACATAAAAAAATGCTACAATCTGCCAACTGGTCACTACTGGAACCAGAGAAAAGATTAAGAAAGACATGAAGGGTTTTACAACATCCCTAACAAAAATAAGTGATATGGGTTCTAATAATAATAATAATAGCACTTATTAAGTGCTTACTATGTGCAAAGCACCGTTCTAAGTGCTGAGGAGGTTACAAGGTGATCAGGTTGTCTCACAGGGGGGCTCACAGTCTTAATCCCCATTTTCCAGATGAGGTAACTGAGGCCCAGATAAGTGAAGTGACTTGCCCAAAGTCACCCAGCTGACAATTGGCAGAGCTGGGATTCGAACCCATAACCTCTGACTCCAAAGCCCGGGCTCTTTCCACTGAGCCACGCTGCTGAAGAAATACCACAGTCATTATCGTGGGAGAGGGAAACAGGTTCAGCTTTGCCACGTGAGATGTCAGAGCACTACTGATGTCAGAGAAGAAGCGTGGCCTAGTTCATTCAATCATATTTATTGAGCGCTTACTGTGTGCAGAGCACTGTACTAAGCACTTAGAAAGTACTATTGAGCAATAGTACTCTAGCGGACAGAGCATTGGCCTGGGAATCAGAGGACCTGCATCCTAATCCCGGCTCTGCCAACTGCCGGCTGTCTGTACCTGATTACTATTCTATTTATTTTATTTTGTTAAAATGTTTTGTTTTGTTGTCTGTCTCCCCCTTCTAGACTGTGAGCCCGCTGTTGGGTAGGGACCGTTCCCATAAATTGCCAACTTGTACTTCCCAAGCTCTTAGTACAGTGCTCTGCACACAGTAAGCGCTCAATAAATAGGATTGAATGAATGAATGAATGAACTTGGGCAAGTCATTTCCCTTCTGTGTGCCTCAGTTACCTCATTGGAAAAATGGGGGTTAAAACTGTGAACCCATTATGGAACCCGGACTGTTTCCAACCTATCTTGTAGCTACTCCAATCCTTAATACAGTGTCTGGCACTTAGTAAAGACTTAACAAATGCCGTAAAAAAAACCCACCAAAAAACCCAAAAACCAAATACCATTAAAAAAATAATTAAGATTAAGGATGTCCCCTAGTTGTCCAAAGGTGTCCCTCCCAAATACCTTAAGATGGAATCGGAGAGCCACTAGGCCCTAATGGAATTGAGCTCCTTATATATTAGCAGCCGTTTCTAAGAACATTATCAGCCTAGAGAGACAACAACAAAAATCAGGAACATGAAACAACAGATGGTCGGGGACACCTCAAGCCTCTGATTGATATGCACAGGTGTCAACGAGGATCAATTTTGTCAGAAGATTTTATTCAGCAGATATCTTTTAATTCCCTGTTTATTCCTTAGCTAATCAATCATTTGCACGGTCAATGGCTGGTTTCTTTTTATTATAGCAAGTTCAATGTTTTTTCCATCAGACTGCACAACCTGGATTAGAACAAGCGTAACATTACCAGCCTGTCCACACAGCGTTTTAAGCTTTAATAAAGTAACTAAGTGGGGAGGGGGAAAAAAAAACCCAACACATTTTTCGCCAAGCATTTACTGTACGCATTGTACTGGATCGGTTATTTCCAGCAAGGTTTTTAACGTTAATTTGATCGCTTCATTGTCAGTTGCTGCTGAGTCTTCTGCGGAATTCTTTTCCCGAAACTGAGAGGCAGTTTCAGGAGTGCGTTTGCCTTGAAAAATTAAACACGAGATGAGGATGGCAATTATACAGGCCCCATCTCAGCAATTAGAAAATGAGCCACCATTTACCTCCAGAGGTAAATCAATAGCAGCCCAGATATTTTGGAGGATCAGAACTGTCATACGTTCGTATTTGCTCTCTGAACGTAGAGAAAAATATGGAATTGAATTGATCCTCCAATCAATCAGTAAATCAGTGGTATTTATTTAGTGCTTATTGTGTGCAGAACATTGTACTAAGCACTTGGGAGAGCACAAATATAACACAGTAATCACAACCCCTGCCTACAATAAGCTTACAGTCTAGAGGGGGAGACAGACATTAATATAAATAAATCAATTACGGATCTGGTCATAAGGGCTTTGGGGCTGGGGGTAGGGAGGGTGTAAATGAAAGGAGTAAATCACTCATTCATTCATTCAATCATATTTATTGAGCGCTTACTGTGTACGGAGCATTATACTAAGCATTTGGAAAGTACAACAGCAATTCAGCAAATCAGGGTTCCAGCTGATTTCCGGCAAGGTTTCTGCCAGAGATAGTCAGTCGATCGTATTTATTAAGTGCTAACTGTGTGCAGAGCACTGTACTAAATGCTTGGGAGAGTACAAAGTGCTTAGGACAGTGCTCTGCACACAGTAAGCGCTCAATAAATATGACTGATTGAATGAATGAGTGATTTACTCCCCTTATTTACTCCCTCCCTACCCACAGCCCCAAAGCCCTTATGACCAGATCCGTAATTGAATAAATGCATGAATGAAAATAACAGACACATTCCTTGCCCAGTACAAGCTTGCAGTCTAGAGGGAGAGCGATCTATTAATCAATCAATCAATCAATCGTATTTATTGAGCGCTTACTGTGTGCAGAGCACTGTACTAAGCGCTTGGGAAGTACAAGTTGGCACTGAATAAATAAAATAAAATAAAAATGAAATAGAAATAAATAAAATTACACATACGTACATCAGTGCTGCGAGGCTGGGAGGGGGGAAGAACAAAGGGAGCAAATCAGGGCGATGCAGAAGGGAGTGGGAAAAGAGGGAAGGAAGGCTCAGTCAGGGAAGGCCTCTTGGAGGAGATGTGCTTTCATTCATTCATTCAATTGTATTTATTGAGCGCTTACTGTGTGCAGAGCACTGTACTAAGCGCTTGGGAAGTACAAGTTGGCAACATATAGAGACGGTCCCTACCCAACAGTGGGCTCACAGAGCTTTGAAGTTGGGGAGAGCCAAAATTCTGAGCTGGCTGGGTAGCGGGGGGTCCTGGGTTTCTAGACTGTGAGCCCACTGTTGGGTAGGGACCGTCTCTATATGTTGCCAACTTGTACTTCCCAAGCGCTTAGCACAGTGCTCTGCACACAGTAAGTGCTCAATAAATACGATTGATTGATTGATTGATTGATTGATTGATTGATTGATCTGGCTTACGATATTCAAGCCCAGCAAGCTCCTCAAGTGAAAATTAAAGGCCCGCTTTTTCGGTTTTACTACTCAGAAGAGATTAGGATGGATAGCCATTTCTGAATTTGAAAGTCAAAAGAATCGAGGGATCTGAGGGAGGACGAGGAGGAAGCAGAGGAGGAAGGATCATAGAAGAAAAGGAAAATATGCTTATTCTCGGAAGATTTAAAAAAAACAGTTTGTAGGAATGGATCTGAGCCTCTTTCCTCAGGAGTTTCCTAGGCGCTGTTCAAGGTGCCTGATTCTCGGCTCCCACCAGAGGGCGGCCGGAGCCTACAAGTACAGAAGAGAGGGAAAGTTTTTCATTTTATTTTATTTTATTTTATTTTATTTTATTTTATTTTATTTTATTTTAATGTATTTTATTTTTAAATGGCATTTGTTAAGCACTTATTATGTGTCAGGCACTCTTCTAACCGAAGGGGCAGATACAAGACAATCGGGTTCCCGCATAGTACTCACTGTCTAAACTCCCATTTGACAGAGGAGGTAACTGAGGCCCAGAGAAGTGAAGTGACTTGCTCCAAGTCACACAGCAGGCGGAGCGGGGATTAGAACCCAGGTCCTTCTGACTGCAGGCCCGTGTCCTAGCCACTAGAACACAATATGGGTAGGGACCGTCTCTATATGTTGTCGACTTGTTCTTCCCAAGCGCTTAGTATAGTGCTCTGCACACAGTAAGCGCTCAATAAATACGATTGAATGAATGAATATAACAAATTTACAGACACATTTCTTGCCTTAACTTCTCTGTGCCTGTTACCTCACCCATAAAATGGGGATTAATAATGATGGCATTTATCAAGCGCTTACTATGTGCAAGGCACTGTTCTAAGGGCTGGGGAGGTTACAAGGTGATCAGGTTGTCCCACGGGGGGCTCACAGTCAATCCCCATTGTACAGATGAGGTAACTGAGGCCCAGAGAAGTTAAGTGACTTGCCCAAATTGTCACACAGCTGACAATTGGCGGAGCTGGGATTTGAACCCCTGACCACTGACTCCAAAGCCCGGGCTCTTTCCACTGAGCCACACTGCTTCTTAAGACTTTGAACCCAATGTGGGACAGGGAAGCGCTTAGTATTGTGCTCTGCACAGAGTAAGTGCTCAATAAATACCACGAATAATGGTATTTGTACAGCTACTGCTACTCTCGGGAAACAGAATGTGCTAGGTAAATACGATTGACTTAATGTCCGGTCATTAATGCTTAGTGCAGTGCTCTGCACAACAGTGAGCACTCAATAAATGTCACCGAATGATTGATTGGTTGGTAACTTACAACAGACACAACAATTATATTTGTTCAGCGCTAAGTGCTAAGCACAAGGGCCGAAGCAATCAGATTGGACACAGATTCTGTTTATTCATTCAGTCGTGTTTATTGAGCTCTTACTATGTGCAGAACACTGTACTAAGCGCTTGGGAAGTACAAGTCGGCAACATATAGAGACGATCCCTACCCAACAATGTAGCTCTCAGTCTAATGGGGTGGGTGAATAGATATTTCATCCCATTCTATCATCATCATTGTCACAAACATCAAAGATATTTATTGAGCGCTTACTGTGCTCAGAGCACTGCACTAGGCACTTGGGAGAGTACACTACCACAGGGTCGGTGGACATGTTTCCTGCCCGCAGTGAACTTACGGTCTAGCCAGGGGGACAGACGTTACTATAAATAAATAACTTATGAGACAAGGAAACTGAGGCCCATAGAAGTTGTGACTTGCTCAGGGTCACACGGTGGAAAGTGGTGAAGGCGGGACTAGAACCCAGGTCCTGCATACCATTCAGTCGGTCAGGCTCCGTCTCCTAGAAAATAACATGAAAAAGTAAAATCAACCCAAGAACAAGGGCAACCATAAAAATAGTAAGGGATGAGAAGCAGCATTGCCTAGTGGATAGAGCACAGGCTTGGGAGTCAGAAGGACCTGGGTTCTAATCCTGACTCTGTCACTTGTCTGCTGTGTGACCCGGGGCAAATCACTACACTTCTCTGGGCCTCAGTTACCTCATCTGTAAAGTGGGGATTGAGACTGCGAGCCCCGTGTGGGACAGGGACTGAGTCCAACCTGATTAGCTTATATCTACCACAGCGCTTAGAACAGCACCTCGCACATAGTAAGTGCTTAACAAAAACCGGAAAAAAAGAGCTTTAATATCCTATTAAAGGAATACTGTCAAAGTAAGCACTCAATAAATCCAATTGAGGATTTAGGATGCTTCTCTACGTCCCCGGCATTTCAAAGTCCTCCCCAGTAACTTTCAGCTTCGCTTTTCACTCTCTCACTGCTTCGGGCGGGAGAGGAGTTTGGATACTTCTACCTGCCGGAGCTGGAGAGGTGGGAGAGAGTCTAATGACGGATGAAATGTTGGAAGGAGAAGGAGGAGGAGAAAGAGGAACAGGAGGAGGGGGAGAAGGAGGAGACAGAAACTGCACTTGAAGGAGATTAACACACCCACCAGATGCTGGAGGAAGAATTGGATTCAATAAAAGGGTAATAAAAACTCACGGCAATACTGTGAGACGTTCCTAATTAATTGTGAAGGACTCTGCGGTTCCTGAATGAAAGGGATTATGTAAGCGGTATTAAGCTCGATATTAATATTGCTTCCATTTGATGGATACAGAAGGGATTAAAATGTGGAAATGAGTTGGCTTTGGTTTGAAAAATGCAGCCCCTGCGAGTTTCGTTACACAGTTTGAGAGTTGGAATAATTTGAAAGTTGGAAAAAGACAGCTTTTTTTATCCCTATTCTTCCTTGTAGGTAGTTTGGCTGTTTGGTTGGTGCTACACTTGCTAACACCTTTTATATCGTTGTCCTTTGGCCTATTAAAAACTTTCCTCCTCCCCCTCTCTGTCCCCCCCGCCTTACCTCCTTCCCTTCCCCATAGCACCTGTATATATGTATATATGTTTGTACATATTTATTACTCTATTTATTTATTTATTTATTTTACTTTTACATATCTATTCTATTTATTTTATTTTGTTAATGTGTTTGGTTTAGTTCTCTGTCTCCCCCTTCTAGACTGTGAGCCCACTGTTGGGTAGGGACCGTCTATATATGTTGCCAACTTGCACTTCCCAAGCGCTTAGTACAGTGCTCTGCACACAGTAAGTGCTCAATAAATACAATTGATTGATTGATTGATTGATTTCCCTAAAGAAAACTTTTGAGGAAATCTCTTTTCAACGTTTAGAGAATACACCTTATGGCCGTTTATGGTCTTCAAACTTTTTGCTAAATGCATCATACGTGAGTCTGCTCTCGAATGTGTCTATCGTTATAGTGTACTCTCACAAGCGCTTAGTAACAGTGCTCTGCACACAGTGAGTGGTCAATAAATACACACAGCTAAAAAATAAATACACACACAGCTGTCACACAGCTGACAGTTGGGGAGTCAGAGGTTGTGGGTTCAAATCCCGGCTCCGCCGCTTGTCAGCTGGGTGACCTTGGGTAAGTCACTTAACTTCTCTGAGCCTCAGTTCCCTCATCTGTGAAATGGGGATTAAGACTGTGAGCCCCACGTGGGGTAACCTGATCATCTTGTATCCCCCCCAGCACTTAGAACAGTGCTTTGCACATAGTAAGCGCTTAACAAATGCCATCATTATTATTATTATAGTAAGGACAGGCATTGTGTCCAACTCAGTTTGCCTGTATCCACCCCAGTACTTAGTACAGTGCCTGGCACACAGTAACTGCTTAACAAGTAAGCGCTCAATAAATACGATTGAATGAATGAACGAATGAATATCATTATTATTATTAACGTTCCTCTGCTTTTCCTCCCAGCTGAGGAAACACATAGCCGGAGAGGGGCCCTTTACAGAGATAAAGCTGGCAGTCAAAAGGGTAAGCAAAATCATCAAAGTGAAGGTTGATCCCATCTCTGATGATTTTACAGATTTCAGGCTTGACATGGTGATAACCTCCCCCCAAAAATCTAGTTTATCTGGAACAGCATTCTCTGTTCTAGGTCTTAGGGCAATCAATCAATCAATCAATCGCATTTATTGAGCGCTTACTGTGTGCAGAGCACTGTACTAAGCGCTTGGGAAGTACAGGTTGGCAACACATAGAGACAGTCCCTACCCAACAGCGGGCTCACAGTCTAGGGCACTGATTAGAGTGCGTAGTACGGTGCTTTGCAGGCAGTAAGCGCTCAATAAATATGATTGAATGAATGACATGCCAGGCAATACTTTAAGTGCTGGGGTAGATGCAAGATAATTGGGTTGGACACAATCCCTGTCCCACATGGGGCTCACAGGTCTAATCCTCATTTTACAGATGAGGGAACTGAGTCCCAGGGAAGTGATGTGACTCGCCCAAGGTCACACAGTAGACATGTGGCAGAGTCAGCATTAGAACCCAGGTCCTTGTGACCCTCAGGCCCGTGCTTATCTACTAGACCATGCGGCTTCTCTAATTCATTCATTCAATCATATTTATTGAACGCTTACTGCCTGCAAAGCACCGTACTATGCACTCTAATCAGTGCCCTAAGACCTAGAGCAGAGAATGCTGTTCCAGAGAAACTAGATTTTTGGGGGGTGGTTATCACCATGTCAAGCCTGAAATCTGTAAAATCATTAGAGATGGGATCAACCTTCACTTTGATGATTTTGCTTACCCTTTTGACTGCCAGCTTTATCTCTGTAAAATCATCCGAGATGGGATCAACCTTCACTTTGATGATTTTGCTTACCCTTTTGACTGCCAGCTTTATCTCTGTAAAGGGCCCCTCTCCAGCTATGTGTTTCCTCAGCTGGGAGGAAAAGCAGAGTAACATTAATAATAATAATGATATTAATTTGTTCGTTCATTCAATCGTATTTATTGAGCACTTTCTTGCTAAGCAGTTACTGTGTGCCAGGCACTGTACTAAGTACTGGGGTGGATACAGGCAAACCGAGTTGGACACAACGCCTGTCCTACACAGGGCTCTCAGTCTTAACCTCCATTTTACAGATGAGGTCACTGAGGCCCAGGGAGGTGAAGTGACTTTCCTAAGGTCATTCAGCGGACAGGTGGCGGAGCCAGGATTAGAACCCAGGTCCTTCTGACGCCCAGGCCTTCGTTCTATCCATTATTCCACGCTGCTCCTCTCAACACTGTGGTTGAGGGGGGTGACTTTGGGTATAAATTCGGGCGTGGGTGTCCAGGAAGCCAAGAGGCTGGCTGAGGAGAATGAGATCTTGTGAGGAAAGTGCGAGAGCTTGTATTTTTCATTAGGAACATCTCTAAGGAGGATGGGAGTGAGGGCAGCACCTTCGGCTCTCTCAATCAATCAATCGTATTTATTGAGCGCTTACTGTGTGCAGAACACTGTACTAAGCGCTTGGGAAGTACAAGTTGGCAACATATAGAGACAGTCCCTACCCAACAGTGGGCTCACAGTCTAAAAGACTCCTTCTTCCTCCTCGCTAGGTTTCCTGGGCCGTATTTCTTCCTGTGCACATCTCGTTTGATCCGTGGGAATGGCTTTGGAGTTCTGAAATCACACCTTTCCCTGGAGGCATTCCGATCAGATTGTCAACTCCAGGGGGAATTAACTAAGACGGCTTTTTCTCTGTGTTACAGACCGTCGCGAGTCGGTGGTTTCCAGTCAAAAAACTAAACCCGGCCCTGGAAGACATCGTCTCGACCGCTGGCTTCCATTAATGCTGACTTTGTGGACGGGTGGATTAAACTGTGGATTAAAACGGTGAGCCCCACCTGGGACAACCTGATCACCTTGTATCCCCCCAGCGCTTAGAACAGTGCTTTGTACATAGTAAGCACTTAACAAATGCCTTTATTATTATTATTATTATTATTAATACTAACAATGATTCTCTGAGCATCAGAGAATTATTGAAGGCCCGTCTCCTCCAAGAGGCCTTCCCTGACTAAGTCCTCCTTTCCTCTTCTCCCACTCTCTACTGCAACGCCCTGACTTGCTACTTTTATTCATCCCCCCCCCGCCTTCGAGTCCCACAGCACTTATGTCCACATCTGTAATTTATTTATTTCTCTTAACGTCTGTCTTCCGCTCTAAACTGTAAGCTCATCGTGGGCAGGGAATGTGTCTGTTTTGCATTATATTGTACTCTCCCATTTAATACAGTGCTCTTCACATAGTAAGCGCTCAATAAATACAATTGAGGATTTAGGATGCTTCTCTACATCCCTGGCATTTCAAAGTCCTCCCTAGTAGCTTTCAGCTTCATTTATGACGGACCATGAGATATGGGGTGGGAGCAGGAGATGGGGAGGGTCTTGGCCATCTTGGAAGAAGATATCACTCTATTATATTATATATTATATTATATTATATCATATATTATATTATATTATATTACATCATATCATACCATATCATATTACATCATATCATATATATTATATATTACATAACACATAATACATAAATATTACATTACATTACATTATATTATATCATATTATATTATGTCATATCATGTCATTTTATATTATATCATAACACCATATCATATATTATATTATATTGTATTATATTATCATATTATATTATATTATATCACACCATATCATATCATATCATATCATAGCATTTTATATTATTATGTATTATATAACATATGATACATGAGCTATATATTATATTATAAATTATATATTATAAATATTACTCTATTTATTTTACTTGCACATATTTATTCTATTTATTTTATTTTGTTAATACATTTTGTTTTGTTGTCTGTCTCCCCCTTCTAGCCTGTGAGCCCACCATCGGGTAGGGCCCGTCTCTATATGTTGACAGTTAGTACTTCCCAAGCGCTTAGTACAGCGCTCTGCTCACAGTAAGTGCTCAAGAAATACGATTGAATGAATGAATGAACACCGGAGTTCAGAAGCGAACCTCTAGCACAGATTCCTGAGAGAGGGTCTGCTTTTAATCAATCAATCAATCAATCGTATTTCTTGAGCGCTTACTGTGGGCAGAGCACTGTACTAAGCGCTTGGGAAGTACAAGTTGGCAACATCTAGAGACAGTCCCTACCCAACAGTGGGCTCACAGTCTAAAAGTCCCAAGTGCTTAGCGCAGTGCTCCGCACATGATAAGCAGTCACTGATTACTTGATTACTTGATACGGTTGATTGCTTTGACCGCAGCGAACCCGGAATGGATAGAATAGAGTTTCGTTTTGAACTTTTAAAAAACGAAACAAAACAAAAAGAAGAGAAGCAGCGTGGCTCAGTGGGAAGAGCCCGGGCTTTGGAGTCAGAGGTCATGGGTTCAAACCCCGGCTCTACCAATTGTCAGCTGTGTGACTTTGGGCAAGTCACTTCACTTCTCTGGGCCTCAGTTACCCCCTCTGTAAAATGGGGATTAAGACTGTGAGCCCCACGTGGGACAACCTGATCACCTTGTATCTACCCCAGTGCTTAGAACAGGGCTTGGCACATAGTAAGCGCTTCACAAATACCAACATTATTAAAAAGAACTCCACGAACTTAAGATCACCTTCATCGGAGTTTGATCAATTAACCCAGTTAATCGATTTGTCCCATCTCCACTGCACACAGGGTTTGAATTAGCTGCAACAGACCCCGAATGCCCACGGTAGCTTTAGCGTGGAATGCCGTTAATCATCATCATCATCATCAATCGTATTTATTGAGCGCTTACTATGTGCAGAGCACTGTACTAAGCGCTTGGGAAGTACAAATTGGCAACATATAGAGACAGTCCCTACCCAACAGTGGGCTCACAGTCTAAAAGGGGGAGACAGAGAACCAAACCAAACATACTAACAAAATAAAATAAATAGAATAGATATGTACAAGTAAAATAAATAGAGTAATAAATATGTACAAACATATATACATATACATGTATATACACGTATATGTACATGCTAATGACATTCTTCCCAGAGAAGGAGGAAAGGGGATTTGTTCTTGCCAGGAATAATGATGCCTGCTGCTCTTCTCGCTGTCTCAAAGTCTGTGGAAGTCGCAACTCAAAGTGACTTATCAAATGCCACAGAGACGCGGAGCAAATGTATTTTGAAGGATTTTACCTGCGGGGATTTGCTCTGAGCCCAATTAAGAACGGACAGGAAGGCCCGTGTCTTTGCACTGGACCCCGAGGAATTTAAGGCACCGCACAGGCCCGCCAATAAGTAAATCACCGGTACAGGGCTGAACCAGGATTTTATTAATTGATCCAGAAGCCGGATTTGGGAAACGCTCTCCTCAAAGCGCATGCAGCATGAAAGTCTCCTCTTTGTTTCTCCGAACTGTTGTGTGGCGGCAATAGCAGAGGCTGTATTTATCGAGCACAATCTCAATTATTGAATAAAGTGTGGGGGACTGTACTAAATGCTTCTGAAATACAATAGGAGCGTACGCTTTTATGGGAGAGGTGTGAAACTTTAGTTACTTCTAGGGCATTTCCTAGAATTTTAGGGCTATTTTATTTTACTTGTACATATCTATTTATTTTATTTTGTTAGTATGTTTGGTTTTGTTCTCTGTCTCCCCCTTTTAGACTGTGAGCCCACTGTTGGGTAGGGACTGTCTCTATATGTTGCCAACTTGGACTTCCCAAGCGCTTAGTCCAGTGCTCTGCACACAGTAAGCGCTCAATAAATACGATTGATTGATTGATTGATTGATTTCCTGAATTTCCAGGTCCTTGGGTGGTTAAGGACTCTCTCTTCTAGGTTCCCTGCTGAAGTCCTGTAGGCATCCGGGCATGTGCTGGTGGCTTGAGGGCTGAGGACCAGGGTTCTAATCCTGCCTCTGCCCCTTTTATTATTATTATTATCATGGCATTTGTTAAGTGCTTACTGTGTGCCAGGCACTGCACTAAATAATAATAATAATGATGGCATTTATTAAGCGCTTACTATGTGCAAAGCACTGTTCTAAGCGCTGTGGGGGTTACAAGGTGATCAGGTTGTCCCACAGGGGGCTCACAGTCTGAATCCCCATTTTACAGATGCGGTAACTGAGGCCCAGAGAAGTGAAGTGACTTGCCCAAAGTCACCCAGCTGACAACTGGCAGAGCCGGGATTCGAACCCATGACCTCTGACTCCAAAGCCCGGGCTCTTTCCCCTGAGCCACGCTGCTTCTCTACTGTACTAAATGCTTCTGAAATACAACAGGAGCGTATGCTTTTATGGGAGCGGTGTGAAACTTGAGTTACTTCTAGGGCATTTCCTAGAATTTTAGGGCTATTTTATTTTACTTGTACCTATCTATTTTGTTAGTATGTTTGGTTTTGTTCTTTGTCTCCCCCTTTCAGACTGTGAGCCCACTGTTGGGTAGGGACTGTCTCTATATCTTGCCAACTTGGACTTCCCAAGCGCTTAGTACAGCGCTCTGCATGCAGTAAGCGCTCAATAAATACGATTGAATGAATGAATGCTCTGCACGCAGTATGCGCTCAATAAATACGATTGAATGAATGACTTGTACTTCCCGAGCGCTTAGTACAGTGCTCTGCACGCAGGAGCATTCAATTAATACGATTGAATGAATGAATGACTTGTACTTCCCAAGCACTTAGTACAGCGCTCTGCACGCAGTAAGCGCTCACTAAATACGATTGAATGAATGAATGCTCTGCACGCAGTAAGCGCTGAATAAATACAATTGAATGAATGACTTGTACTTCCCAAGCGCTTAGTACAGTGCTCTGCACGCAGTAAGCATTCAATAAATACGATTGAATGAATGAATGACTTGTACTTCCCAAGCGCTTAGTACAGCGCTCTGCACGCAGTAAGCGCTCACTAAATACGATTGAATGAATGAATGCTCTGCATGCAGTAAGCGCTCAATAAATACGATTGAATGAATGACTTGTACTTCCCAAGCGCTTAGTACAGTGCTCTGCATGCAGGAGCATTCAATTAATACGATTGAATGAATGAATGACTTGTACTTCCCAAGCGCTTAGTACAGTGCTCTGCACGCAGTAAGCGCTCAATAAATACGATTGAATGAATGAATGCTCAGCACGCAGTATGCGCTCAATAAATACGATTGAATGAATGACTTGTACTTCCCGAGCGCTTAGTACAGTGCTCTGCACGCAGGAGCATTCAATTAATACGATTGAATGAATGAATGACTTGTACTTCCCAAGCGCTTAGTACAGTGCTCTGCACGCAGTAAGCGCTCAGTAAATACGGTTGAATGAATGAATGCTCTGCACGCAGTAAGCGCTCAATAAATATGGTTGAATGACCGAATGACTTGTACTTCCCAAGCGCTTAGTACAGTGCTCTGCACGCAGTAAACGCTCAATAAATACGATTGAATGAATGAATGATCTGCACGCAGTAAGCGCTCAATAAATACGATTGAATGAATGACTTGTACTTCCCAAGCGCTTAGTACAGTGCTCTTCACTCAGTAAGCGCTCAATAAATACGATTGAATGAATGAATGACTTGTACTTCCCAAGCGCTTAGTACAGCGCTTTGCACGCAGTAAGCGCTCAATAAATATGATTGAATGAATGAATGATCTGCACGCAGTAAGCGTTCAATAAATACGATTGAATGAATGAATGACTTGTACTTCCCAAGCGCTTAGTACAGCGCTCTGCACGCAGTAAGCGCTCAATAAATACGATTGAATGAATGAATGCTCTGCACGCAGTAAGCGCTCAAAAATACGATTGAATGAATGACTTGTCCTTCCCGAGCGCTTAGTAGAGTGCTCTGCACGCAGTAAGCGCTCAATAAATACGGTTGAATGAATGAATGACTTGTACTTCCCAAGCGCTTAGTACAGCGCTTTGCACGCAGTAAGCGCTCAATAGATTGAATGAATGAATGCTCTGCACGCAGTAAGTGCTCAATAAATACGATTGAATGAATTACTTGTACTTCCCAAGCGCTTACTACAGTGCTCTGCACACCATAAACGCTCCATAAACACGATTGAATGAATGAATGACTTGTACTCCCCAAGCGCCTAGTACAGTGCTCTGCACACAGTAAGCGCTCCATAAATACGATTGAATGAATGAATAACTTGTACTTCCCAAGCGCTTAGTACAGTGCTCTGCACGCAGTAAGTGCTCACTAAATACGATTGAATGAATGAATGCTCTGCACGCAGTAAGCGCTCAATAAATACGATTGAATGAATGACTTGTACTTCCCAAGCGCTTAGTACAGTGCTCTTCACTCAGTAAGTGCTCAATAAATACGATTGAATGAATGAATGACTTGTATTTCCCAAGCGCTTAGTACAGCACTTTGCACGCAGTAAGCGCTCAATACGATTGAATGAATGAATGCTCTGCACGCAGTAAGCGCTCAATAAATACGATTGAATGAATGAATAACTTGCACTTCCCAAGCGCTTAGTACAGTGCTCTGCACGCAGTAAGCGCTCAATAAAAAGGATTGAATGAATGAATGCTCTGCACGCAGTAAGCGCTCAATAAATACGATTGAATGAATGACTTCTACTTCCCAAGCGCTTAGTACAGTGCTCTTCACGCAGTAAGCGCTCAATAAATACGGTTTAATGAATGAATGACTTGTACTTCCCAAGCGCTTAGTACAGTGCTCTGCCCGTAGAAAGCGCTCAATAAATACGATTGAATGAATGACTAATACTTCCCAAGCGCTTAGTACAGCGCTCTGCACATAGTAAGCGCTCAATAAATACGATTGATGATGATTATTACTCTATTTATTTATTTTACTTGTACATATCAATTCTATTTATTTTATTTTGTTAGTATGTTTGGTTTTGTTCTCTGTCTCCCCCTTTTAGACTGTGAGCCCACCGTTGGGTAGGGACTGTCTCTCTATGTTGCCAATTTGTACTTCCCAAGCGCTTAGTACAGCGCTCTGCACATAGTAAGCGCTCAATAAATACGATTGATTGATTGATGATGATAAATACGACTGAATGAATGAATGCTGCGCACGCAGTAAGCGCCCCAGAAATACGGCTGAATGAATGAATGAATGCGTGGTCCTGGCGGCGCGCGGGCCCCGCCCCCCTCGGACCGTACCACTCCGGGGACTCCGCGGGGGGGTGCACCCTAAGCGCAAGAGGGAGGCGTCCCGCAGGGACAGGATTGAAGGGCCGATCTGATCGATTTAATGATCAATTCTATTATAAAAAAGGATCCTGATGGTATTTGGCTTCTGACTTTTCCTGCCCCTCAGGAAAACCCTCTTTTTTCAGCCGTCCCCCCCCGCGGGCGGCGGAACCATTTCCTCGTCCTCCGCAGCCGGACCGTACCATTAGCAGGTGCGCGGGGGGGGTGGGGTGGGAAATGAAACGGATTGAGCCGCGGAAAGCGAGGATTGAGGCCCTGGGGGTCGCAGTCCTGATGAAACGCAACGTTTAGCGGAGGGAGGAGAGGGGGGTTTGTCCGATGAGCGGCTCCGGCCGCGTTTGGTGGCGTCGGACCGCCGTCCGTCCCCCCCGCGCGCGCGCCTCGGTGGGTGAGTCCGGGGGTCGGCCGGCCCCCCCCCCCCCTCCTGCGGCTGTCGGCGCGCGGACGGCGAGCGGCGCGCGGACATGTCGGTGGCGTTCGCGGCCCCGAGGCAGCGCGGCAAGGGGGAGATCACGCCCGCCGCCATCCAGAAGGTGACGCCAATTGGGGCTGGGGAACGCGGGGCGCGCCATCCCCCCGCCCGGCGCTAGGGGGCAGGGCGCGCTCCCAACCGCCCCCCCCCCCCGGTCTGCGGCCCCGTCCGCGCAGGCGCACTGAGAGCGGCCGCCCACTGCGCCTGCGCGCGCGCCTACGTACGTTGGATACGTCCCGGCCCCGCCCCCCCTCCGGGCGGAATGGACTCGCCCGGCCCCGGCTCGCGGCCACGAGGACCCGCCCACTCGCCCGCCATTCGGGGGGTGTTTACTACAGCGCGGTTGGCCTTGTGGCCTACTATCATATTAAGCGCTTACTATGTGCAAAGCACTGTTCTAAGCGCTGGGGTTACTAGGTGATCTCACGGGGGGCTGACAGTCTTCATCCCCATTTTAATAATAATAATAATAAAGATGATGATGTGCCCAGCACTGTTCTAAACGCTGTGGAGGTTACTAGGTGATGAGGTGGTCCCACGTGGGGCTCACAGTCTTCATCCCCATTTTAATAATAATAAAATAATAATAATAATGATGGCATTTATTAAGCGCTTACTATGTGCAAAGAACTGTTCTAAGCGCTGGGGAGGTTACTAGGTGATCAGGTGGTCCAACGTGGGGCTCACAGTCTTCATCCCCATTTTGTTAATAATAATAACAATAATAATGGCATTTATTAAGCGCTTACTATGTGCAAAGCACTGTTCTAAGTGCTGGGGATGTTACTAGGTGATCAGGTGGCCCCACGGGGGGCTCACAGTCTTCATCCCCATTTTATTAATAATAATGATTATGATGGCATTTATTAAGCACTTACTGTGTACAAAGCACTGTTCTAAGCGCTGGGGAGATTACAAGGTGATCAGGTGGTCCCACGGGGGGCTCACAGTCTTAATCCCCATTTTGTTAATAATAATAACAATAATAATGGCATTTATTAAGCGCTTACTATGTACAAAGCACTGTTCTAAGTGCTGGGGAGGTTACCAGGTGATGATGGCATTTATTAAGCACTTACTATGTACAAAGCACTGTTCTAAGCACCGGGGAGGTTACTAGGTGATGAGGTGGTCCCATGGGGGTCTCACAGTCTTCATCCCCATTTTAATAATAATAATAATAATGATGGCATTTATTAAGCGCTTACTATGTGCAAAGCACTGTTCTAAGCGCTGGGGAGATTACAAGGTGATGAGGTGGTCTCACGTGGGGCTCACAGTCTTCATCCCCATTTTAATAATAATAATGATGATGGCATTTATTAAGCGCTTACTATCTACGAAGCACTGTTCTAAGCATTGGGGAGATTACAAGGTGATCAGGTGGTCCCACGTGGGGCTCACAGTCTTCATCTCCATTTTATTAATAATAATAATAATGGCATTTATTAAGCGCTTACTATGTACAAAGCACTGTTCTAAGCGCTGGGGAGGTTACTAGGTGATGAGGTTAATTAATCCCCTTCGTCCCCCTCTCCATCCCGCCCGCCTTACCTCCTTCCCTTCCCCACGGCACCTGTATATATGCATATATGTTTGTACATATTTATTACTCTATTTTACTTGTACATATCTATTCTATTTATTTTATTTTGTTAGTATTTTTGGTTTTGTTCTCTCTCTCCCCCATTTAGACTGTGAGCCCACTGTTGTGTAGGGACTGTCTCTATATGTTGCCAGCTTGTACTTCTCAAGCGCTTAGTACAGTGCTGTGCACACAGTAAGTGCTCAAGAAATACGATTGACTGATTGATTGATTAATTAAGCACTTACTATGTACACAGCATTGTTCTAAGCGCTGGGGAGGTTACTAGGTGATGAGGTGGTCCCACGGGGGGCTCACAGTCTTCATCCCCATCTTAATAATAATAATGATGATGATGGCATTTATTAAGCACTTACTATGTGCCAAGCACTGTTCTAAGTGCTGGGGGGATACAAGGTGATCAGGTGGTCCCACGTGGGGCTCACAGTCTTCATCCCCATTTTAATGATGATGTCAAAGGAGACCGCGTTGGGCTTTGATTTCGTTTCGTGAAACGCACGGTGCATGATTAGTGACAAATCATGGTTTGATTTCAATCAATCAGTCAATCAGTCATATTTATTGAGCGCTTGGCTTGGTTGGAAAACAAGGTGGGTAAGACGACGTCTTTCCCACCCTAGGATTCCGTCGCAAAACACTGCACCGCCAACACACGTCTCAGTCAAAGGAGACCGCGTTGGGCTTTGATTTCGTTTCTGTGAAATGCAAGGTGCATGATCAGTGACAAATCATGGTTTGACTTCAATCAATCAGTCAATCAATCGTATTTATTGAGCGCTTACTGTGTGCAGAGCACTGTACTAAGCGCTTGGGAAGTACAAGTTGGCAACATCTAGATACAGTCCCTACCCAACAGTGGGTTCACAGTCTAAAAGACTGACTTCCCTTTATAAAATAAAACACTGGGCTGGAAACTAAACGATCATCATCATCATCATCAATCGTATTTATTGAGCGCTTACTGTGTGCAGAGCACTGTACTAAGCGCTTGGGAAGTACAAGTTGGCAACATATCATCATCATCATCATCATCAATCGTATTTATTGAGCGCTTACTGTGTGCAGAGCACTGTACTAAGCGCTTGGGAAGTACAAGTTGGCAACATATAGAGACAGTCCCTACCCAACAGTGGGCTCACAGTCTAAAAGGGGGGATCAAGTCATGTATGCCCTTAATAACCCCAAGAAGGCATGGGTTGGTGATAATCGACATGAGAGGACTAAGTAATAGATAGCAGATTGTAAATTAGATTCCCCCCTGCTAGATTATAAACTCCGTGAGGATAGGGGTTGTGTTTATTTAGTCTGTTTTACTCTCCCAAGCGCTTAGTACAATTTTCTAGACTGCAAGCCCACTGTTGGGTAGGGACCGTCTCTATATGTTGCCAACTTGTACTTCCCAAGCGCTTAGTACAGTGCTCTGCACAAAGTAAGCGCTCAATAAATACGATTGATTGATTCCCAAGCGCTCTGCACACAGTAAGCGCTCAATAAATGCGATTGAATGAATGAATGAATATTCTGCGCAGAGCAAGTGCTCAGTGAATACCATGAATTTGAAAACTCGTGAACTTTCATGCTGAGTTATGTTTGCTACATGAAGAGCTCATTGCTTATTCTTATATTTTAAACCCTGAGGTCTCAGGCTCAGTGGAGTCAAAAGACCCATAAGACTGCTTCTTTGGTGCAGACTTTAAAAAGTATCTATTCATCGTTTGCAAATACCTTTTAAAGTCGGCACAAAGAATCAGTCTTTGGAAGAGAGGGGATGGAGAAGGTTTTAACAACTGTCCATTGCCTGTTTACCTCCAGTTTTTAAAAGGTAAGATAATTTATCCGTAGCTCAAAGCTTCGGTATAATTAGGCTTTAAAAAACGCCACCACCCATTCAACTCTGCTATATTTATGGTTTTTAAAGACTTGAAAGCTACCATTTCAGACATAAAACACAAATGAAAAGAATTGCAGATGGAGTCCCTTTTCCATGTATCATATGCGCATTTGTTTTTTTGATATGAGATTCTTTTGGGCCTGAGAATGATCTTTTTATAAGCACCCACATCAACGTCCGTCTAAAAATATTGCTAGCTGTCATTAATGTCAGACTTTTCCATTTCAGATGTTGGATGAAAACAACCACCTCATTCAGTGTATAATGGACTACCAGAATAAAGGCAAGACGTCAGAATGCTCTCAGTAAGATCTGAATTTTCTTTTTGCTACTGTCGTGTGAGAGTTAAACTTTTCTTTTAGGGAGGATCGAGGTTTTCGAAAGTGAGATTTCCAGAGTGTAACTGGCGGAGGGGATGATACAATTTAGAACATAGGGACCTGTTCACTGTAAAAAAATCAAGGCCACAGTGTATCTCCAAGTTTGTACGGTGACTAATCAGTGGAAAAGTTAGGCCGCTTTATAATCGAGGTTTTCCAACTGCGTTCTGAAGTTTTGCCAAGGACAATACGGAACGGCCGCACGCCCGTATTGTTTTTAAGGTAACGATTGGAGGATACTTGGGTGCGAATTTAGTAGCGCCCAAGTTTTGGGGAACGGTAATGATGCCCAAACGGAAGGGCGATTCTCCGGTGGCTCTGCCCAAAAGATAGCTTTAAAAATGTACCCAAGGGTAAAGAGTTTTGGGGGGAGAGGGGGACCAGGTGTTGAGGAGGTCCCCGGGTGGGAAACCGGCCATTTACCTGGTTGGAGAAGCAGCAGTTCCGTCTGGAGCCGGTGTGTCCCCTGATGGGGTCCGACGCTAGGCCCCGGACATATATTCATGTGGGATTTCAGTCTTCCGGGCCCAATCCGCCTCGGCCTCGGCTTCTGCCACCCGAGCGAGGTCGGCCAGGGTGGGAGGAGGGGGAAAAGCCAAGGCCCTGCTTCGGACCATCTCTATATGTTGCCGACTTGTTCTTCCCAAGCGCTCAGTACAGTGCTCTGCACACAGTAAGCGCTCCATAAATGCGCTTGAATGAATGAATGAGGGGGAACTTGGGCAAAGTGCCGCTTACTCTCGGCGCGACTTGACTCCCGTTCTGTCCACATCCCCTTCTAGGCTGTGAGCCCGTTGTTGGGGCCGTCTCTATATGTTGCCAACTTGGACTTCCCAAGCGCTTAGTTCAGTGCTCTGCCCACGGTAAGCACTCAATAAATACGATTGAATGACTAAATGAATGGGGGGAGTGATGACAAGAGTGGCCGTTTTGCCCCATCGAACAGCCTCCCTCCCTGGCACGGGCAGTGGGAAGCTTACACAGCTGCAATCATCAGCCCCCCCCACCACCCTTTCTTCTCTGTCAATCAGCCAGTCATTCGCATTTATCGAGCGCTTACTGTGTGCAGAGCACTGAACTGAGCGCTTGGGAGAGCACGGTATAACAATAGAGACATTCCCTGCCCGCAAAGAGCTTACAGTCTAGACGGGGAGACGGACGTTAAAATAAATCAATAAAGTTACGGATCCGGCCATAAGTGCTGAGGGGTGGGAAGTGGGGGATGAATAAAGAGAGCAAGTCAGGGCGATGCAGAAGGGAGTGGGAGAAGAGGAAAGGTGGGCTTAGTCATTCATTCAACTGTATTTATTGAGCACTTACTGTGTGTGCAGAGCACTGTGCTAAGCACTTGGAAAGTACAATTCAGCAGCAGATAGAGACAATCCCTACCCAACAACGGGCTCACAGTCTAGAAGGGGGAAAGACAGACAACAAAACAAAACAAGTACAATTGAAGAGGCATCAACAGCATCAGTATAAATGAATAGAATTATAGATCATCAATCGTATTTATTGAGCGCTTACTGTGTGCAGAGCACTGTACTAAGCGCTTAAATATATAGATATATTTAGATATATATTTAGATATAGATATATAGGTGTATATAGATATATACACCGCATTGTTGAAATAAATAGAATAATAAATATGTACTTATATGCACAAGTTCTGTGGGGCAGGGAGGGGGGTAGAGCAGAGGGAGGGAGTCGGGGCGATGGGGAGGGGAGGAGGAGCAGAGGAAAAGGGGGGCTTAGTCTGGGTTACCTCACCCCTGCTTGAATTCTTCCAGTCTTGGGGGATTTTTTTGGCATTGAGGAGAGCGGTGGCCGCCCGTGGTTTTCCAAACACCAGGCATTGTCCCTTGTCATTGTCACTTGTAGTAGGAGAGAAGGATTGCTCCTGGCTCCATTATGACCGCTCTTTGGAATTAGAACCCATTTGGGAAGGTGAAGCGTTAAGGTTGGGTTCTGGAAGGTTTGTTGCTCAACACTTGAGCACCACGCAAATGCCTGTGGGGAGAGCAATCGATCGATGGTATTTATTGAGCGCTTACTGTGTGCAGAGCACTGTATCGAGCGCTTGGGAGAGTATGGTACAACAGAGTCGGTAGGCATGTTCCCTGCCCACAGTGAGCTTGTGGTCTAGAGGGAGAGTCGGTGGAATCAATCAATCAATCGTATTTATTAAGCGCTTACTGTGTGCAGGGCACTGTACTAAGCGCTTGGGAAGTACAAGTTGGAAACATATAGAGACAGTCCCTACCCAACAGTGGGCTCACAGTCTAAAAGGTGGAAGACAGTGCCTTCCTTTTAAGCAGCGTACTGTCTCAAGGGGGAAAAGGGCGCCGCTACTTGTCTGTTGTGTGACCTTGGGCAAGTCACTTAACTTCTCTGAGCCCCAGTTACCTCATCTGTACAATGGAGATTAAGACCGTGAGCCCTTCGTGGGACATAGACTGTGTCTAACCTGCTTTGTCTTGTATCTCTCCCAGTGCTTAGAACGGTGCCTGGCACATAATGCTGAGCAACCACCTAAAGTTATCCTCTAGACTGTAAGCTAATTGTGGGCAGGGATGTGTGTGTTATATCGTTCATTCATTCATTCAATTGTATTTATTGAGCGCTTACTGTGCACAGAGCACTGTACTAAGCGCTTGGGAAGTACAAGTTGGCAACGTATAGAGACGGTCCCTACCCAACAACGAGCTCACGGTCTAGAGGGTGAGACAGACATTAAAACAAATACATAAAACAAGAAATTACTGCTAGATACAGATAGATACATATGTGCTGTAGTAAGCACTCAGTAAATATGATTGATTTAGCAGAAACCATAAAAAAGGACAGTCATAAAATTCATACATATGACAATCATAGAAAATAAAGTTCATAAATAACAAATCCAGAGATAAAGGCAAGGGAAGGAAATTCTGGAGTGAATGGAGGGACTGGAATCAGATAGGGAAATACTTGAGTGTCGAAGAAAGACCACATTTTGCAAAAGTTTATTTTGTTTTAATTTGTTTAGAGCCTCTTTTCTCCTAGTCCCTGTTGACCAGTCTTTTGAAGGTACTAATGTTTTTAATGCTGTTTCTTTAAATCGGTCTGCTGCTTATAAAAATGGGAGCAAGATTAAAGTTAGGACCCACCCCCTTGAAGTGGTCTCTGAGCAGTGAAAAGATTTTTCTGGGTTTCGAAGAAGGGTAATCTTTATTCCCCATAGCAACCCCTCGAGACTGAGCTTATTGTGGGCAGGGAATGTGTCTGTTTGTTGTTGTGTCGTACTCTTCCAAGCGCTTACAGTAAGCACTCAATAAACACGATTGAATGAATGAATGAAAGCCAGTGGTAGTCAAGCATTGGATGTCCTCTTTCCTCAAATCTCCGTGACCGATATGTTGTAACATTTTCTCCATCGGAATCAGGAGAGAGCAACTAACAGATTTTTTGCCGTTTTTTTAATCCTGCGCATGCCAGCCCAAGGAATATGTAATGCCAGGCTCAGGGGGCAGAGGGTCTTTGCTGCTGCAGCGGCGAACAGAGAAGGGGTGGGTTTTTACCCCTTCATTTCACCATCCCAGCAGGGTCTAGTAATGGGGTGCGGGTTCAAAATCCCCTTGCGGCCCTGGAAGGGGAAAGCAGAGTGACCACAAATGTCAAACTTCCATCTACTGTGGTTCCTTCTTTGGAAAGTAATAGTGAAACTTCCATCTACTGTGGTCTTCCTTCTTTAGAAAGTAATAGTGAAACCAGTGTCTTCCTGTTCCCTGAGAACTTGCGGTTTAATGGAAAAATGGAAAATTCTACTGATGCAGTGCTGATTCTAAAGAGCGTCTGTTCACTACTCTCCAAGATCATATTTGAGCTCGTTGTGGTCAGGGAATGCGTCTGATTTTATATTGTCCTCTCC
This sequence comes from Tachyglossus aculeatus, assembly GCF_015852505.1. Taxonomy (NCBI): domain Eukaryota; kingdom Metazoa; phylum Chordata; class Mammalia; order Monotremata; family Tachyglossidae; genus Tachyglossus; species Tachyglossus aculeatus. Next base: position 7,063,170 of record NC_052090.1, on the reverse strand, counting down.
CGAGCGCTTAGAAAAGTGTTTTGCGCACTGTAAACACTCAGTAAATACGACTGAATGACTTTATATAGGCGAGCGGGGAGAAATGCTTCATTTTTCCAAGAGACTTGTTTTCTTTCGCTAGGTATCAACAGATGTTACACACAAACCTGGTCTACCTGGCGACGATAGCAGACTCCAATCAGAACATGCAGTCGCTTTTACCAGCTGTAAGTACGGATAAAACCGGCAAGAGTTACAGGTACTCTTAGCCTGCCGAAGCAACAAAATGTTCGCTTTACCAGTGCAGTGTGTTTCTCAACTGAACGTGCTTTTTGTGTTGTTTCTCTTGCCCTCCGTTCCTCCGTTCTTTTTCTATGGCAGCCAGGCGCTATGCGTTGCCTAGTGGGTAGAGAGCCAGAAAACCTGGGTTCTAATCCCGGCTTTGCCTCTTGTTGTCTGTGTGGCCCTGGGCAAGTCACTTAACTTCTCTGTGCCTCATTTACCTCATCTGTAAAATGGGGATTAAGACCGTGAACACCGTGTGGGACAGGGACTGTGTCCAACCTCATTTGCTTATATCCACCCCAGCGCTTAGTAATAATAATAATAATAATAATGATGGCATTTATTAAGCGCTTACTATGTGCAAAGCACTGTTCTAAGCGCTGGGGAGGTTACAAGGTGATCAGGTCATCCCACGGGGGGCTCACAGTCTTCATCCCCATTTTACAGATGAGGTAACTGAGGCACAGAGAAGTTAAGTGACTTGCCCAAAGTCACACAGCTGACAATTGGCAGAGCTGGGATTTGAACCCGTTACCTCTGACTCCAAAGCCCGGGCTCTTTCCACTGAGCCATGCTGCTTCTCTTAGTAAGGCAGCAGTGGTAAACCACTTCCATATTTTTACCAAGAAAACTATGAGAAACAGCATGGCTCGGTGGAAAGAGCCCGGGCTTTGGAGTCAGGGGTCATGGGTTCAAATCCCAGCTCCGCCACTTAGCTGGGTGACTTTGGGCAAGTCACTTCACTTCTCTGGGCCTCAGTTACCTCATCTGTAAAATGGGGATTGTCTGTGAGCCCCACGTGGGACAACTTGATTGCCTTGTATCTACCCCAGCGCTTAGAACAGTGCTTTGCACATAGTAAGCATGTAAGAAATGCCATCATTATTATTAGTGAAACTTCCATCTACTGTGGTCTTCCTTCTTTAGAAAGGAAGAAATTACTTTCTTTAGAAAGTAATAGTGAAACCAGAGGCCAAAGTATCTTCCTGTTCCCTGAGAACTTGCGGTTTAATGGAAAAGTGGAAAATTCTACTGAAGCAGTGCTGATTCTAAAGTGCGTCTATTCACTACTTTCCAAGATCATATTTGAGCTCGTTGTGGTCAGGGAATGCATTATTATTATTATTATTATTGTTATTATTATTGTGGATGCACCACCAGAAGGATTGCAGATGGAGAGCGGGACGTTCTGGGAGAGATGTGTGCGTGGTGTCGCTATGAGTCGGAAACGACCCGACGGCATAAGACAAGTGGTATTTGGTAAGCACCTATTAGTGCCAAGCCCTGAACTAAGCGCTGGGCTAGATACGAGAATCAGGTCCCACATGGGGCTCACAGTCGAAGGAAGGGAGAACAGGTATAATAATAATAATGGTATTTGTTAAGCACTTGTTTTGTGCCAGACACTGTATTAAGCACCAGGGTGGTTACAAAGTCCCATTTCCTCAGCTCTTCCTCCCCTCTCCATCGTTCCGACTCACTCCTTTTGTCTACCCCCCTCCCTGCCCCACAGCACTTGTGTATATATGTACATATTTATAATTCTATTCATTTTTTATTAATGATATATCTATAATTCCATTTATAATGATTCTACTGATGCCTGTTTACCTGTTTTGATCTCCCCACTTGTAGACTGTGAGCCCATTGTGGGCTAGGACTATCTCTAGTGCTGAATCGTAGTTCCCAAGCGCCTAGTATAGTGCTGTGCACCCAGTAAGCGCTCAATAAATACCATTGAATGAATGAATGATCGTCCCCTGTGGGGCTTACAGTCTCAATCCCCATTTAACAGGTGAGGTAACAGGCACAGAGAAGGGAAGTGATTTGCCCCAAATGGGGTTTGAGGCTGTGAGACCCACTTAGGGCAGGGACTGTATCACACCGCAGATCTTTTAGACTGTGAGCCCACTGTTGGGTAGGGACTGTCTCTCTATGTTGCCAACTTGTACTTCCCAAGCGCTTAGTACAGTGCTCTGCACACAGTAAGCACTCAATAAGTACGATTTGATGATAAGTGGCGGAGCCGGGATTAGAATCCGCGTCCTCAGACTCCCGAGCCTGTGCTGTTGCCACAAGGTCGTGCTGCTTCTCCAGTCGAAGCAGTGAGAGATTTCTCGATTTTATTTTTTTTCAATGAGCTTGACTGGTGGCTAGCTGATGGAGAGTTGACTACAGAATTTACATTTTCTGTGGCGATAGCCAAATGGAAGAAGTCTTTTCCCGCCCGCCGGGCACATGCCCAACAGAGAAATTCCCAAGTATTAAGAAAGTCGGGGGGGTCACAGTTCGGTTCCTGAGGATGTAGGAATACAGACAGCATCGCCTGGCACGGTGCTGGGCACTTGGGTTCTTCCTTGCCAAGGAGGCTGGACTAGTAACCTGTGACTTCTAGACTGTGAGCCCACTGTTGGGGAGGGACCATCTCTATATGTTGCCAACTTGTACTTCCCAAGCGCTTAGTACAGTGCTCTGCACACAGTAAGCGCTCAATAAATACGATTGATTGATTGATTGACTATGAATCGCTGGACGTGATTGGTGGAATCAGGCTCCTTCTCACTAGGCTGCATCCACAGTTTCTGTCACCCATTCGCTGTTCCTGTGAGTGGTCCTCAATAAGTTATGGCGTGTATTAAGTGCCTATTAGGTGCCAAGGCCCTCTGAACAATGGGGCAGTTACAAGAGAAGCAGCGCGGCTCAGAGGAAAGAGCCCAGGCTTGGGAGTCAGAGGTCATGGGTTCGTATCCCGGCTCTGCTGCTTGTCAGCTGTGTGACTTCGGGCAAGTCACTTCACTTCTCTGTGCCTCAGTGACCTCATCTGTAAAATGGGGATGAAGACTGTAAGCCCCATGAGGGACAACCTGATCAGCTTATGTCCTCCCCAACGCTTAGAGCAGTGCTTTGCACATAGTAAGCACTTAACAAATGCCACCGTTATTAAGGTAATCAAGTCAGACACAGTCTCTGTCCCCCACTGAGCTCACAGTCTGACAGAGGAGGATTTAATTTCCATTTTACAGATGAGGTCCCGCCGCAGGGAAGTGGTAGAGCTGGGTCCTCTGATTCCCATGTCCATCCTCTGTCCACTTGGCCTCTATAATAATAATAATAATAGTGATATTAAGCGCTTACTTGTGCCAGGCAACGTACTAAGCGTTGGGGTGAATACAAGCAAATTGGGTTAGACACTGTCCTTGTCCCGCATGGGGCTCACAGACTTAATCCCCATTTGACAGATGAAGGAACTGAGGCCCAGAGAAGTGAAGTGACTTGCCCAAGGCCACACAGCAGACAAGTGGTGGAGCTCAGATTAGAGCCCCCGACCTATGTTCATACACTGCCCCTCTAGACTGTAAGGTCATTGTGGGCAGGAGATGTGTCTGCCAACTGTGCTGTATCGTAACTCTTCCAAGCGCTTAGTACAGTGCTCTTCTCATAGCTCTCAAAATCCTCCTAGTAAGCACTCAACCAATACTATTGATGATGGTGATAATGATGCTTTGCATACAGTTAGCGCTCAGTACATACCATTAATGATGAGGGTTGTAGCTCAGGATTCTTTCCCCGATAGTAATACTAGAATTCTAATTAAGTTTGTTAAATTGCTGGGGTATTTTCAGGACTAAGTTTATTGGCAGTAGTAAGTTTAGGCTGTCCCCGTTTTTAAGGAACTGCCAGTTCGATACTGCTCCATGAACAATTAGTTCCTTCTTTCTGTGAAGATCGATAACGTTTTTGGTTCACAAATTGGATCCAAGAGGATAAAGAACGGACATAGGAATAAGAACTTCCTTAATCAAACGTCACATTTTCTGTTCGGCTACATTTCCGGCTCTAATTGGCCTCCAGAAATCACTCTCCTGGCAACATCTACCTCCCCGAAGGCACTCTTAAGATCAAATAATAAAATAGTTATTTACTGAACTTGTGACATCCCCGATGTTGTACGTTTTGGGGTCTCATTGAACCGGAAGTTTGGGGTCCGAGAATCAGTCATTAAATTCCTCAGATTAAAGGATGAGAATATTCAGTTATTTCCACCTAATTTGCTATTAATTCACCAAAAGCCATGCAGAACGATGGGGATTGTTGTGTTTTTCCTCACTGTCCGCATCTCTTGCTTCTCCCATTCTTTCCCCTTCATTTTCTCTCCCTCCTCCATCCCTTTTCCTCTTCTCTCCTCCCCCCATCCTCCTCTCCTCGGTTTCCTTGAGAAGCAGCATGGTTCACTGGAAGGAGCCCGGGCTTTGGAGTTAGAGTTCATGGGTTCAAATCCCGGCTCCGCCAATTGTCAGCTATGTGACTTTGGGCAAGTCACTTAACTTCCCTGGGCCTCAGTTACCTCATCTGTAAAATGGGGGTTAAGACTGTGAGCCCCACATGGGACAACCTGATCACCTTGTAACCTCCCCAGTGCTTAGAACAGTGCTTTGCACTGTAAGTGCTTAATAAATGCCATTATTATTATTATTATTAATTATTATTATTATTATTATTATTATTATTATTGACCTTCCTTTTATCACCATGTGTCTCTCCTCTACCCTCTCTTTTTAATCACATCTTTTATTTCCCTTCCCCTGTCCCTTTCAGCTTGTTCTCCTTGTTTCCCATTTATCTTCCTCGCCCAATGCGCACATCCTCCCGGTATATGAATGCTTCCTGTGCCCGTTCCTATTCTGAATCAATCATTCGTATTTATTGAGCGCTTACTGTGTGCAGAGCACTGTACTAAGCACTGAATGCTTTGGAAAGTTCAGCAGGCACAAGAAATAGTTGTCTTGCCCTCTTTTTCCGGACTGAACTGATCACTCATTCAGCGGTATTCATTGAGCGCTCACTGTGTGCAGAGCGCTGTACTAAGCACTTGGGAGAGTACAGTGCAACAGAATTGGTAGACATGTTCCCTGCCTGCAGGGAGCTTACAATCTAGAGGTTGAACACATTCTGTTTGTAATCGATCAATCTATGGTATTGACCACTTACTGTGTGCACAGCTCTGTACTAAGCACTTGGGAGAGGGCAGTACAACAGAGTTGATAATCAGGTTAGACGTGGTCCCTGTCCCACAGAGCCTCCCTGTCTAAGTGGGAAAGAGAGCAGGTATTAAATCCCCATTTTACAGGTGAGGAAACGGAGACATAGAGAAGCTATAAGTGGCTTTCCCAAGGTCGCACAGCAGGCAAGTGGCAGACTTGCCTCCACTTCCCCAGACGGGCAGCGTGGCTGCTTTGGTGGCCGGGCCTGGCTACGCTGCTCTTGTGGAAAGCATTGTGACCTAGAGGATGGAGCACGGGCCTGGGTTCTAATCCTGGCCCCGTCGCTTGTCTGCTGGGTCACCTGGAGCAAAACACTTCGCCTCTCTGGGCCTCAGTTCCCTCAAAAATGAGGATTTAATACCAGTTCTCCTTCCTACTTCTACTTTGAGTCCGTTGGGGTGCCTGATTATCTTGTATCCACTGTTTAGTTGGTTTAGTTTAGTCATCCACTCATGTAGTTCAGTACTTGGCACATTAGAAGTGCTTACCAACTTGTACTTGTACCAACTTATGTTGCCAACTTGTACTTCCCAAGCCCTTAGTACAGTGCTCTGCACACAGTAAGCGCTCAATAAATTTGATTGATTGATTACCAAAAACCACAGTCATTTGGGCCAAGCTACCATGCGGTGGCACTTCATTCCTTTTTTTTTTTTGTTACGGTATTTGTAAAGCATGTACTACATGCCAGGGGTAGAGATGAGCAAATCGGGGTGGAAACAGTGCCTCTCCCACAAGGGGCTCACTGTCTTAATCCCCATTTTCCAGATGAGGTGGCTGAGGCCCTGAGAAGTGAAGTGACTGGCCCAAGGTCACCCAGCAGACAAGCTGAGATTAGTCCTTCTGACTCGATCCACTAGGCCTTGCTGCTTCTCTTCCTTTTGCTCAGTCTTTGCCAAAGAGCAGAGGGATCAGTCGGTCAGTGGTATTTATTGAGCGCTCACTTATGCAGAGGGGCTGGATGTTCGTTCTCTTTTGGGCCCTGGGCATTCTCAGGAAGGACATAGTGGTGTTTGGATCAGGCTCTAAACAGGACCTCTGATTTTCCCCCTAAGAGTCGGCACCTTCTCTTCTGCCTCTGAAGACTGCTGAGACGACAGTCAGGGCTTACGGCCGATAGCCCTAAAAAATCAAACCGTGCCAACATTTTGAGCTGGGAGGTTGGGGCCTTTCCATTCTCCAGACTTGGATTCTGGTCAATCAGTCATATTTCTTGAACGTTTGCACTGTACTAGGCGCTAGGGAGAGGACAGTACAACAGAATTAGCAGGCACGCCCCCTGCCCATGGCGAGTTTACCGTCTAAAGGGGGAGGCAGACATTAATATGAATGTCATTCATAAGATATAATTTAAAGATCTGTATATAAGTGCTATAGGGCTGCGGTTGGGATTCATTCATTCAGTTGTGGGTAAAACTTTGTAATTTCGCAGCGTGTTAATGAGAGCGGGTCTCTTTAGATGTGCCCGCTAATATAAGTCATTCATTCATTCGTATTTAACGAGCACTTACTGTGTGCAAAGCACTGTACTAAGCGCTTGGGAGAGTACACTATAACAAGAAACAGACACATTCCCTGCCAGCAATGAGCTTAGAGGGAGACAGACATTGATATGAGTAAATAAATGAATTACAGATAAATTAGATTGCTTATATTTACACACAACGTATGTGCGTAGAACAGTGCTTTGCACATAGTAAGCACTTAACAAATGCCATTATTATGTATATTTGCTTCAGCACAGAAGGTGTGGAATTAATAATGCATCATATATATATAATGAAGCAAACAAATCAGTTGACCTTCTTTCTGGTCTTCCAGTGACAATCTAACCAGGAGCCAATTAACAGAATAGCTTTTGGCTTTGCAGTCTAGCACTGTCCAAGATCGGCGATCACGTGCAACTAAAAGTCTTATGCCCTGTAAACCCTCCTGTTCAGCTCAGTGCTGTCCCAGTCTGGAGAACCATCAGTCATCATTAGTGATATTTATTGAATGCCTACTATGTACATTCTGTACTAAGCGCTGGGGAGAGTTGGCAGACGTTCCCCACCCACAAATTGACAGTCGAAACGGGGAGACAGGCATTAGTAGGAATAAAATTACAGATAGGGACATAAGTGGTGTCTGACATATACCAACCGCCCAAGGATACAGAGCCAATCAATCAATCTGTGGTATTTCTTGAGTTTTTACTGTGTGCAGAGCATATACTAAGCGCTTGGGAGAGTCCAGTACAATAAAGTCGACAGACATCTACCTGCCCATAATGAGCTTACGACCCGTATTCCGTGCACGAGAGAGATGCTAAATACCAAAAGCTACAGTAGCTTCTATCAGGGCTGTTTTCCGCGGCTTATTTTTTACATTTAAACTAATGGAAAATTGTGGGAGATGAAAATACGGAATTTTAAAGTTCAGTTGCTCATTGCTATCTACTTAAACAGCCTTTAATTGTACCAAAATGATAATTTTTAATCTGTTATTTTGGTGCCGCCTTGTGGCGACTACTTCAATAATAGTTCGAAATGCGGTGTTAAAGGAGGGGCGGAAAATGGTGGGTTTTTTATGCTTTCACGGTGAAACTCAAAATAGAAATGAACCTGATAGTTAAAAGTAGTTTGTGTAATGTTTAAATATTTAATTGAGGCAGTCTTTCTGTTAGTTGCTCTTCCACTCATTTATTCATTCAATCGTATTTATTGAGCGCTTACTGTGTGCCGAGCGCTGTACTAAGCGCTTGGGAAGTGCAAGTTGGCAACATATAGAGACGGTCCCTACCCAACAACGGGCTCACAGTCTAGAAGGGGGAGACAGCCAGCCAAACAGAACATGTAGACAGGTGTCAAAATCGTCAGAACAAATAGAATTAAAGCTATATGCACATGATTAACAAAATAAATAGAATCGTAAATATGTTAACTGTTCGAGCACGGCGACCTGTTGAATATGGAAGTTATTATTGATCCTAAGTTTGCACTGTTGCCTGGTGGCCATTTGGCTGTTGATTTAATTTTAATTGAAGTTTCTAGCTAAAATAAATGTTTATCTTTAATTGCTAAATTTAATTGGCATAAAGAATAAATCCCCCAAAGCATTTAACCGTTGTTGACTCTTCCAAACTCCCAAAGTCTTTTTAGCTGAACTGTGAGACTATATTCATAACTGGCGTTCACACCCAGAATGTCATTTATTTCGTTGTGGGCTGGGAACGTGCTGAGCCCACTGTTGGGTAGGGACCGTCTCTATATGTTGCCAACTTGTACTTCCCAAGCACTTAGTACAGTAAGCTGCACACAGTAAGCGCTCAATAAATACGATTGAATGAATGAATGAATGAACAGTTCTATTCCGTTGTACTCTTTCAAGTGCTTAGTACAATGTTGTGCACACAGTAAGTACTCAATAAATATGATTGAATGAATACATGCAATTGATCAATTTTTTTTTTTAAATGAAGATCCCTGACCATAAGGTTTCATTCTTTTCTTTCCTCCCTGTGAATATGGAAAAGAAATCTGGTAATTTGGATTCAGTTCAAATTTATTTTACTCAAAAAACAGCACCTGCTTTCATAGCACTCTGGACTCTAAGAGTATGAGCTCATTTCATAATCCAGTAACCTCTAGACTTATAGGCATGTGGTGGGCAGTCAACTCTGTCATATTCTCCCAAGCGCTTAGTACAGATCCCATCAGTTGATCTATAGTGTGCTTGATGTTGGAGCCAGTTCAAAACAACAAGCTGTCAGCAGCTTCCAGGGATGTTTTTGTTGTTGTAGATTCCCATTTTGCCCTTTTGGACTAAGGGACACCTCTTTGGTCTGCGCCTGTGGATAAAAGCTTTTAAAGCTCTAAACCTGCAAACGCTCTGAACCCTTCTTATGAAGAGGGAAGGGAGAAAAGTCGAGAAACGCTTCGGAAAAGCAGTGAGCTAGGTCGTTGGGAGTGAGGAGGGATAGGAGCAAATGGGCGGATGAATCACGGCTTCTCGTCATCGCAGCAAAATGGACGGAGAGAGGCGAGCCAAGATACAGGCCGTCCTCAACCTAAGAGGTTTCGAGCATAGGATGAAGCGCCCTGGGATTTCCATTTCCAATCCGTTTCTGCTTTCCAGTCGATCCATCAGTGGGTATTTACTGAGCGCTTGGGAGAGTTGGTAGAGAAGTTCTACCAACTTGGGAGAGACGGTAGAGAAGTTTGTAGATGGTAGAGAGATGGTGTTCTCTGCCCACTATGAGCCTACAGTGTAGAGGGGGGATATATAATAATAATAATAATGATGGTACTTGTTAAGTGCTTCCTATGTGCCAGGCACTCTACTAAGCGCTGGGATGAATATAAGCAAATTAGGTTGGGCACAGGCCCTGTCCCACATGGGACTCACAGTCTCAATCCCTATTTTACAGATGAGGTAACTGAGGCCCAGAGAAGTGAAGTGACTTGCCTGCTGTCACAAAGCAGAAAAGTGGCGGATTCAGGATTAGAGTCCTCCACCTTCTGACTTCCAGGGCCTTGCTCTATTTCAATACTAGCCATCCTTCCGCCCCTTTATGACGTCGGCTTTGGGGAGTGGTTTGTTCTGGAGGTGCAGGAGAGCCGTGCGGAAGTGGGGGAATACTTTTAAGACCCCAATTTTAAATTTTCAAAGGGAGAATGAGAGGCAAGGAGAGCGGAGCGGGAGAAGCCAGGGAGCAGAGAAGGAGGGTTTGTTTACCTGAAAATCCTAGGCAGACACCTATTTTATTTCCAGGGAATTATGTCTGATACTCTATGGCAGAACTGCTTTGATGCAACTTACGCACATTCTTGTAGCTCTATCTCTTATCTATAACTGAGTACCTAGTAGTGGAGAATTTGGATTAAAAAAATAGAATAGCCAACTTTGGATGAAGACAGATCCCCTAATTTCCAACCCTTGTTATGAGAAAATCTGTGTGGATTTTTAAGAGGTGTGTTTCAGGAACTAATTGTGTCCCAAGTCCTGGGACTGCCCGAATTAAGGTCGGGCAAAAGCAGAGATGAGCGTGATGGTGGGAGGGATGGAACAGGCTGTTTGGAGGCAGAAAAAGTTCCGGGAATGGAGACAGAAAGGATTTAAATTTGGCTTTTCTCCTTCTCCTCACGTTCCAAACCCTCCTAAAATCACATCTCCTTCAAGAGGCCTTCCCTGACTAAGCCTTCAATTCATTCATTCAGTCATATTTATTCAGTGCTTACTGTGTGCAGAGCACGGCACTAAGTGCTTGGGAGAGTACAGTACAACAATAAAAGGACACATTCCCTGTCCACAACGGGCTGACAGTCTAGAGCGGGGGAGACGGACATGAATACAAAATAAATAAAATTACAGATATGGACGTAAGGGCTGTGGGGCTGGGAGGGGGCTTTGGGTGGGGAGGAGGAAAAGAGAAGGAATTAGGTCTCCTGGGTGATCTTTTAGCCCTGAGAAGTGGGTGGGGGCAAAGCAGCTCATTAAGCCCCTTCCATCCACCCCCTAGTATGAAGCCAGGTGTTACAGAACCTCTTTCCTCCCCCTTTCCACTCCCCGTGTCACGTCAGTATTTTTCTTTCTGTCTCCTTTTGAACTCTCAAGGTTAGTCAGTTGTTTTGCTCACCATTTCATTAGGAAGCTTGCCAGAGGCAGCTGTCTCTGCGTCGACAGGGGTCTCTTTCCAGTCCATGGGGGGCAGTCGGCCCAAATTGGGGGCCCACTCCCCTTAAAACCCTGACAGGAAAAAAAATAAGTCTTTTTTTTCTCCTCTTATTTCACCCAAGCCTCCCGTGAGAATGTAAAGCAGTGGCAAAATATCCACGCTGGCCATCATTTTCTTAATCTTTTCTATGAATGTGCTTTTCTGGCCAAGACTCCACTATTGACAGGGGATTTTTCGTGAAATAAAGTGAGGGAGGACTTAGCGTGTCATAATAATTGTAATAACTGTGGCATTTGTTGAACCCTTACTATATGCCAAACACTGTTCTAAGAGCTGGGGTAGATACAAGATAGATTAGATTTTATTTACTTACGTTGATGTCTGTTTATTTGTATTGATGCCTGTCTCCCCTCTCTAGACTGTGAGCTTGTTGTGGTCAGGGATTGTCCCTCTTTATTGCTGTACTGTACTTTCCCAAGCGCTTAGTACAGTGCTCTGCACGCAGTAAGTGCTTAATAAATATGATTGAATGAAGGAATGACTGACACAGTTCCAGTCCCACATGAGGCTCACAGTCTTAATCCCCATGAAGGTCTTTTTTTTTCCCCCTCCAGTCAGTTTCCCCCTCATTTTAGATTAAAAAAAATGGTATATGTTAAATAGCTTCTAGGTGCCAGGCATTGTCATTCATTCATTCATTTATTCAATCGTGTTTATTGAGCACTTACTGTGTGCAAAGCACAGTCCTAAGCGCTGGGGTAAGATACCAGCTAATCAGGTTGGACACACTCCATGTCCACCTGGGGCTCACAGTCTTGATCCCCATTTTACAGATGAGGTAACTGAGGTACAGTGACTTGAAATGACTTGCCCATGGTCACCCAGGAGAAGAGTGGCGGAGCCCGGATTAGAACCCAGATCCTTCTGACTCCCAAGCCCGTGCTCTATCCGTTAGGCCACACTGTTAGTCGTGGTGGTCTTCTATAAAGGCTATCCTGCAGTGTGTGCGCTAGCCATTCCGTTATGTAAGGTTGAGGGAAATAGCCTGTCACCTGCAATTAATATGGAAACGAGTTAAACACATTAGGAGAAAAGTGAAAAATGCATTTGCGCTGCACTTCATGCCTCACTGTGGGTAAACGGTTGTGCCTTCTGCACCTATTAATCAATTATATTTATTGCACACTTATTGTGTGAAGAGCACTGTACTGAACACTTTTATGGGATTTGTGAGGTGCTTTTTACATCAAGCACTGTTCTTTCGTTCATTCATTCAGTTGTATTGAGCATTTATTGTGTGCAGAACACTGTACTTAAGTGCTTGGGAAAGTAGAGTATAAGAATTAAACAATAAACAGAGACATTCCGTGCCCACAACAGGTTCACAGTCTAGTGATGGGGAGGCAGACATCAATATAAATAAATAAAATTACAGAAATGGATATAAGTACTGTGGGGCTGGGAGAGGGGAAGAGCAAAGTGCTGGGATGGATTCAAGGTTATCAGGTTGGACGCAGTCCTTGGCCCACTTGGGGCTCCCAGTCTCCCATCTCCATTTTCCAGATGAGATAACTGAAGCACAGAGAAGTTAAGTGATTTGCCCAAGGTTACACATTAGACAAGTGGCTGAGCCTGGATTAGAACCCAGGTCTCCTGACATCTGTATATATGTTTGTACATATTTATTACTCTATTTATTTTACTTGTACATATCTATTCTTTTTATTTTGTTAATATGTTTGGTTTTGTTCTCTGTCTCCCCCTTCTAGGCTGTGAGCTCACTGTTGGGTAGAGACTGTCTCTATATGTTGCCAATTTGTACTTCCCAAGCACTTAGTACAGTGTTCTGCACACAGTAAGCGCTCAATAAATACGATTGATCTGGGCCCGGACTGTATCTGCTTGGCCACACCGCTTCCCTTGGGAGAGTATAATGCAACCAAATTGGTAGAGATGTCCCGTGGTTACAGTCTAGAGGGGGAGACAGGCATTAATATAAATAAGTAATTTATGGATGTGTGTTATGTGTATATATAATATATGCATATGTAAATCAAAAGATTTGTCTTTGGACAAGTCATTTAATTCCTCTGTGCCCTAGTTCCTTCATCTGCACAGTGAGGATGCCATCCCTAGTCTCCCTCCTATGTAGACTATGAGCTCCACACGGGACCTACTGATAATAATAATAATAATTTTGGTATTTGTTAAGCGCTTACTATGTGCAAAGCATTGTATCACCCCCAGAGCTCAGTACAGTTGCTGGCATGTAGTAGTCGCCTAGCCGCCAGCCTCATCACTATATTATTATTATTAATTGTATCGTACTGTATGCAAAGCACCATACTTAGTGATCGGGAGAGTACAGTATAACATCAAACACATCTGTGCCCACAATGAGCTCACAGTCTAGAGGGGGAGACAGACATTAATATAAATCAATAGATAAATAAGTAAATGACAGATATATACAGATCTATACATATGCTCTGTGGGGAAGGGAGAGAAGATGAATGAAGGAATAAGTATGAGCGGCGCAGAAGGAAGTGGGAGAAGAGAAACCTGTCCACATGATTTGTTGTCTATCTTCCCTTTCTAGACTGTGAGCCCGTGGTTGGGTAGGGACCGTCTCTATATGTTGCCAACTTGTACTTCCCAAGCGCTTAGTACAGTGCTCTGCCCACAGTAAGTTCTCAGTAAATACGATTGAATGAATGAATGAGAAGGGAAACCTGTCCACATGATTTGTTTTGTTGTCTGTCATCCCTTTCTAGACTGTGAGCCCGTGGTTGGGTAGGAACCGTCTCTATATGTTGCCAACTTGTACTTCCCAAGCGCTTAGTACAGTGCTCTGCCCACAGTAAGTGCTCAGTAAATACGATTGAATGAATGAATGAATGAGAAGAGGAAGGCTCAGTGAGAAGCAGCATGGTTTAGTGGCAAGATTCCGGGCTTGGGAGTCACAGGCCATGGGTTCTAATCACGGTTCTGCTACTTGTCAGCTGTGTGGCTTTGGGCAAATCACTTAACGCCTCTGTTACCTCATATGTCAAATGGGGATGAAGACTGAGCCCCGTGTGGGACAACCTGATTACCTTGTGCCTACCCCAGTGCTTAGAACGGTGCTTGGCACAGAGGAAGCGCCTAGCAAATGCCCTCATTATTGTTCCTCTTCATCGTCAGCGGTGCTTCTCACGTTGTCTGGTGTTTCCCCGCCCCGTGTCCTTTCAGCCCCCCAGCCAGAACATGGCCCTGGGATCCGGCGGGGTGAGCCAGGCGGGCCCGGCGGCGGCGGCGGCGGCGGCGACCCGCCCCCACAGCCTGCCCGCGGACGGGATGGGAGCCAGCGCTCTCCCCACCCCTCACATGCAGGCGCAGATGAACGGCCAGATGCCCGGTAAGTTTCCTCCCTCCAAGATGTTCGCGCTGGAGTTGCTTAGCAACCACAATGACACTCGTGAGGGGCGGGGAGGGCTACCAGGATGACACAACTGCTTCGACACTGTGGCAGCCACCGAGCCACGTGACCTATATTCAGTGTCTATCAGCCTGCCCTTGGGCTCTGGTAGCACTGAGACGCACAAACACCTACACAAAAACACACATCCCATTCCTCTGATGCCCAGTATGGGCTAAATTCGGCACAGCTGGCGTCAGGAACTTGCCAGAGAAGAAAAGCTCCATATCGGGGGTTTAATGGCTTCCACAGGATTTGCCGACATCGGCTGTGTGACGAGCTTCTCAATAATCAGTGCTCAGTACAGTACCTGCCCCATTTATTTCTAAGAAGCAGAGTGGCTTAGTGGAAAGAGCACGGGTTTGGGAGTCAGAGTTCGTGGGTTCTAATCCAGCTCTGCCACTTATCAGCTCTGTGACTTAATAATAATAATGACATTTATTAAGCACTTACTATGTGCCAAGCACTGTTCTAAGCGCTGGGGAGGTTACAAGGTGATCAGATTGTCCCATGGGGGGCTCACAGGCTTAATCCCCATTTTACAGATGAGGTCACTGAGGCCCCGAGAAGTGAAGTGACTTGCCCAAAGTCACACAGCTGACAATTGGCGGAGCCGGGATTTGAACCCATGACCTCTGAATCCAAAGCCCGGGCTCTTTCCATTGAGCCACACGGACTTGACACTTAAGTGAGAAGTCACTTAATTTCTCTGTGCCTCAGTTACCTCATCTGTAAAACAGGGATTAAGACTGTGAGCCTCACGTGGGACAACCTGATTGTCTTGTATCTACCCCAGCACTTAGAACAGTGCTGGGCACATAGTAAGCGCTTAACAAGTACCGTCCTTATTATTATTAAGTGCCGTCGAGTCATTTCCGATTCATCGCAACTCCATGGATGTGCTTTCTCCAGAACGTCCTGTCCTCTGCCATAATCCACAACCTTTCTAACGGTTCTTCCGTTATCGTTGTTATGGTCTCTGTCCATCTAGCTGCCTCTTCCTCATTTTCCCTGGACTTTCCTAGCATTAGCGTCTTTTCCAGGGAATTAGTCCGTCTGCCACGTAGTAAGCACTTAAACAGCATGGTGTGGTGGATGGAGCAAAGGCCTGGGGGTCAGGAGGTCCTGGGTTCTAAACCCGGCGCCGCCACTTGTCTGTTGTGTGACCTTGGACAAGTCACTTAACTTCTCTGGGCCTCAGTTACCTCATTGTAAAATGGGGATTGAAACTGTGAGCCCCAAGTGGGACAGGGACCGAGTCCAACCCAGTTTGGTTGTAACTTAGTATGGTTCCTGACACGTGGTAAGCGCTTAACAAATACCATAATTATTATTAACAAAAACCATAGTTAACTTAATAATCAGTATTGGGGATCATTCTGGCATAAACACAGGGGATTAAACATCCAAAGCAGCCTTGGCCGCTAGCTCAATATTCTGTTAATTCCCAGATCTGAGAGTCTTGTTTCAGTCAGGGCATTCAGGAATAAATGACTACAGTACCGCGTTGACAGCTAAATAGGAGATTTTTCTTTTTTTTTTTTTTCCTTCATTTCAAAACAAGATAAAAGTGCTGGAAAAGTAGAAAACTAAACAAGGAAAAGTAAGGTGGGAAACAGACTCAAGAGCCTGATTCTTCCAGTGCCGAAAGGCCTAGGGATAGAGCACGGGGCTGGGAGTCTGAAGGACCTGGGTTCTAATCCCAGCTCTGTACTTGCCTGCTGTGTGACCTCGGGCAAGTCACTTCACTTCTCTGGGCCTGTTACCTCATCTGTAAAAAAGACTGTGAGTCTCATGTGGGTCAGGGATGGTGTCCAACCTGATTTGCTTGTCTCACCCCAGCATTTAGTACAGTGCTTGGCATATAGTAAGCGCTTAACAAATGCCACTATTATTATTAGTCTTTTATTGAGCATGTACTATACTGGGAAAGTACACTACCACATAGACACATTCCCTGCCCACAACAGGCTTATTTATGATCTATCACAATCAATTGTCTTTATTTAGCATTTGCTGTGTGCAGAGCACTGTATTGGGAGAGTACGCTGTGTGACTTTGGGCAAGTCACTTCACTTCTCTGGGCCTCCGTTCCCTCATCTGGAAAATGGGGATGAAGACTGTGAGCCCCCCGTGGGACAACCTGATCACCTTGTAAACTCCCCAGTGCTTAGAACAGTGCTTTGCACATAGTAAGCGCTTTAATAAATGCCATCATTACTATTACCAGTCTTGACTATGGGAGGGAGAGTCGAGCAGAGGCCTACCCATTCCATTCCTAGCTCGGGCAGTGGCTAGCAAGTGGAAGGAAATCTGCTATAAATCAAAAGTCACCGGTGCTGGGCAGAAGTAGCACGGGAGAGAGTCGTCATCATCAATCGTATTTATTGAGCGCTTACTGTGTGCAGAGCACTGTACTAAGCGCTTGGGAAGTACAAATTGGCAACATATAGAGACAGTCCCTACCCAACAGTGGGCTCACAGTCTAAAAAGACGCTTCGAGCGAGTCGAAGGCAGAGGCTCAAATTTACCGCGCCGGAGGAGGCAATGGTAAACCACTTCTGTATTTTTACTAAGAAAACTCTGTGGTTCCACTACCGGAAGGTTTGCAGATGGAGGTGGGGCGTCCTGGGCGAGATGTGGGCGTCGCTGCGGGTCTGAGACGACTCGACGGCATAAGACAAGAGATGTGCTCCCTGAACTTTCCAAGTTTACAGTCTAGAGACCTGTAGACTCTATGGTCCTTGAGGACACCTCCTCCAGGAGGCCTTCCCAGACTGAGCCCCTTCCTTCCTTCTCCCCCTCGTCTCCCTCTCCATCCCCCCCATCTTACCTCCTTCCCTTCCCCACAGCACCTGTATATATGTATATATGTTTGTACATATTTATTACTCTATTTATTTTACTTGTACATATCTATTCTATTTATTTTATTTTGTTCGTATGTTTGGTTTTGTTCTCTGTCTCCCCCTTTTAGACTGTGGGCCCACTGTTGGGTAGGGACTGTCTCTATATGTTGCCAATTTGTGCTTCCCAAGTGCTTAGTACAGTGCTCTGCACATAGTAAGCGCTCAATAAATACGATTGATGATGATGATGACAAGGGATCGCATCGCCCAACTCTATTGCATTGTACTTCCCAACCGCTTAGTACAGTGCTCTGCACACAGCAGGCGCTCAGTAAGTACGTCTTACGGAGAAGCAGCATGGCCTAGTGGATAGAGCAAAGCCCTGGGAGTCAGGAGGTCATGGGTTCTAATCCTGGCTCTGCGACTTGTCTGCTGCATGACCTTGGGCAAGCCACTTCACTTCTATGTGCTCAGTTCCCTCATCTATAAAATGGGGATTAAGACTGATCCCCACATGGGACAGGGACCTGATTTGCTTGTGTCCACCCTGAGGCTTAGTGTAGTGCCTGACACACAGTAAGTGCTTAACAAGTACCATTACTAGAGAAGCAGCGTGGCTCAATGGAAAGAGCACGGGCTTGGGAATCAGAGGTCATGGGTTCAAATCCCGGCTCTGCCAGTTGTCAGCTGTGTGACCTTGGGCAAGTCACTTAACTTCTCTGGGCCTCAGTTACCTCATCTATAAAATGGGGATTAAGTCTGTGAGCCCCATGTGGGACAACCTGATGACCCTGTATCTACCCCAGCGCTTAGAACAGTGCTTTGCACATAGTAAGCGCTTAACAAATGCCATCATTATTATTATTATTGTTACCATTGATGGGGAAATAATAGTGATGATATTTGTTAAGTGCTTACTCTGTGCCAAGCACTGTAAGGAACTAAAGCCCCTCTCTCAGATGAGCAGTTGGTTTATTTATTGATTCTCTGCTTCCAAATGATTCCTTAGGGACGTCTCCTTCTCAGAGGAAAGTACTAGGCTTGATTGTAATAACTAATGGTGGTATTTGTTAAGCACTTACAGTATGCCAAGCCCTGGACTAAGCACTGGGGTAGATGCAAGATAATCTATTCTATTCTATTCTATTCTCCATCTACACCCACTCCCTTGGAGAACTCATTCGCTCCCATGGCTTCAACTATCACCTCTATGTATATGATACCCAAATCTCCATCTCCAGCCCTGGTCTCTCCCCACCCTCTAGAGTCGTGCATTTCCTCCTGCCTTCAAGACATCTCTACTTTGTTGTCTGCCCGTCACCTCAAGCTTAACAAATCCAAAACAGAACTCCTTATCTTCCCATCCAAACCCTGTCCTCCCCCTGACTTTTCCATCACTGTAGACCGCACTCACTGTAGACTGAACCACCATCCTTCCCGTCTCACAAGCTCGTAACCTTGGCATTATCCTTGACTCCTCTCTCTCATTCAACCCACGCATTCGTCATCACTAAATCCTGTCAGTTCTACCTTCACAACATCGCTAAAATCTGCCCCTTTCTCTCCATCCGCAACTGCTATCACATTAATCCAAGCACATATCTTAGCCCACCTTGATTATTGTATCAGCCTCCTTGCTGATCTCCCTGCCTCCTGTCTCTCCCAACTTAGTCCATATTTCACTCTGCTGCCCAGATCGTTTTCCTTCCAAAACAGTCAGGCCATGTTTCCCCACTCCTGAAGAAACTCCAGTGGTTGCCCATTCACCTCTGTATCACACAAAAACTCCTCACCATTGGCTTTAAAGCACTCAGTCACCTTGCCTCCTCCTACCTCACCTCTCTACTCTCTTTTACAATCCAGCCCACACAAAACCTTCTCACTGTACCTCGATCTCATTTATCTTGCCACCACCCTCTCACCCCATCCTGCTTCTGGCCTGGAATGCTCTCCATCCTCATATCACACAGGTAATTGCTCTCCCTCACTTCAAAGCCTCATTGAAGGCCTGTCTCCTCCAAGAAGCCTTCCCTGACTAGATCCTCCTTTCCTCTTCTCCCACTCCCTTTTGCGTCGCCCTGACTTGCTCCCTTCATTCGCCCTCCCTCCCAGGCCTATAGCATATATGGGTATATCTGTAATTTATTTATTCTTTTATGTATTTATTGTAATGCCTTTGTCTCCCTCTAGACTGTGAGCTCATTGTAGGCAGATTGTATCTGTTTATTGTTGCATTATTTAACTCCCAAGCGCTTAGTAAAGTGCTCTGCACGCAGTAAGCGCTCAATAAATACGATTGAATGAATGAATGCTTTGCACACAGTAAATGCTCAATAAATATGATTGAGTGAATGAATACAAAGGACGAGTTTACAGTCTGGAGTTTTTTTTTAATTTAAGTTTTGATATTAAGCGCTTTCTGGGTTTCAAACTCCGTTCTGAACGCTGGGGTAGATAGAGGTTTTTCAGGTGGGACATAATCCTTGTCCCCTGTGGGGCTCACAGTCTAATTAGGAGGGAGAACAGGGATTGAATCCTCATTTTGCTGAGAGGAAACTGCGGTCCAGGAAAATGAAGTGACGGGCCCGGCATCACACAGCCAACAAGTGGCAGAGACAGGATTAGAAGCCAAGTTCTCTGGCTTTCTGGCCTGTGCTTTTATCCACTAGGACCTGCGGCTTCCCAGCGGGATAAAGCAGGGATTGGGGGTCTGGTCACATGGGCAATGAGCTTTTGAAAAAGTGGCCCTTTGACCCCAGGAAAGCTGGGTCTTGGAAGACACTCGGTTCTCCTATAGTACAAGGGTTTTGTTCCTGACACGCGCTGATCTGTCAGACAGACACACGCTCCAACAGACACTTCCCAGTGTCCTAACGCCCTCCAGTCCAGATTGCTGTCCGAAAGCAGGCACTCTGCAAGAGCCAAGCGAGTGTGGCAGTTTGTCACCTGGGAAGAGTCAGTTGTCATTTGGGGTGTTCCCTTTAATTACGTCCGTCGTTTCCCCGTGAGTGTCATAAGGGCCTTTGTTTTGTTGTCTGTCTCCCCCTTCTAGACTGTGAGCCCATTGTTGGGTAGGGACCGTCTCTATACGTTGCCAACTTGTACTTCCCAAGCGCTTAGTACAGTGCTCTGAACACAGTAAGCACTCAATAAATATGATTGAATGAATGAATGAAAAGAACAATAACCGCACATCATCTCTTATTCCATTAGACAAATCCGTCAAAAGGCACCGTGACCCTATGCGATGACCGCGCCACTTTTTTTGTGGAGGGATTCTGCGACTTGAGATCTTAAGCTATCCCGTTGCTCTTTATTGTTCTTCCAAGGGCCCAACCACATGCCTATGCAGGGACCCGGACCGAATCAACTGAATTTGACCAACAGTTCCATGAACATGCCGCCCGGGAGCCACGGGTCCATGGGGGGTTATAACCACTCGGTGCCATCCTCTCAGAGCATGCCGGTGCAGAACCAGATGACCATGAGCCAGGGGCAACCGATGGGCAACTACGGGCCAAGACCAAACATGAACATGCAGCCGAACCAAGGTAAATGCTCCCTCTTCCCCCCGCACCCCCTCAGAACAAAACAAAGTGAAACTCCTCTAGCTTCTTGGGTAGAATCAAAGCTGGATCGCCGTCAATGCTTTTTTGTCCTCAGGAATGATGATGGTATTTAATAATAAATACCAAATAAATAAATGATGGCATTTATTAAGCACTTACTATGTGCAAAGCACTGTTCTAAGCGCTGGGGAGTTTACTAGGTGATCAGGTTGTCCCACGGGGGGCTTCACAGTCTTAATCCCCATTTTACAGATAAGGGAACTGAGGCCCAGAGAAGTGAAATGACTTGCCCAAAGTCCCACAGCTGACAAGTGGCGGAGCCGGGATTTGAACCCATGACCTCTGACTCCAAAGCCCGGGCTCTTTCCACTGAGCCACGCTGCTTCAAGTGCTTCCTAGGTGCCAGGCACCTTACTAAGCACTGGGTGGATACAAGCAAATCGAGTTGGACGTAGTCCCTGTCCCACGTGGGGCTCACAGTCTCAAACCCCATTTGACAGATGAGGGAACTGAGGCCCAGAGAAGTGACTTGCCCAAGAACGCACAGCAGACAAGAGGCAGAACCGGGATTAGAACCCATGACTTCCTTACTCCCAAATCTGTACTCTAACCACTACTCCGTGGTGCTTAATACCCACGTAACAATAATAATAATAATAATTATGTTATTTGTTAAATGCTAACTATCTGCCAAGCACTGTTTTAAGCACTGGGATCGATACAAGTTAGTCAGGGTGGACACAGTCCCTGTCCCACGTGAGGCTCTCACACTCTTAAAATCGTAAGATCCTGTGGGCAGGGATCGTGACTATCCTTTCTAATGTACTATATTTACTGTTTGCTGTAGCCTCTCAGCCCTTATTCATTCAGTCATATTGAGCGCTTACTATGTGCAAAACATTGTACTAAGCGCTTGGGAGAGTACTGATCAGTTGTAATTCCCATTTTGCAGATGAGGTCACTGAGGCACAGAGAAGTGAAGTGATTTGCCCAAGGTCATACAGCAGACAAGTAGCAGAGCCGGGATTAGAGCCCACGTCCTTTTGACTCCCAAGCCCTGCAGTTGCCACTAAGCCATGCTGCTTTCATTGGCCCAATTCCTCCCTATTCCCTTCTCCCTCCCCAAAAGGGCTTTCATGAAATTGACTAAAGCGACCTAGCTTTATTCATACTTTAATTTTTAAGGATCCTGTAGCTGTCATGAATGACATCTTCCAAGTGTCTGTTAAACCTGGAATTTCGTGCTTGCAGTTGGGATTTTTAAAGCAGGATTCCTCTACTCCCCCACTGTCAACTTCGATTGAACCAATTTAAGTATTAATCATCCAAATGGAACAAAACGATCTCCAATTACATAAAAAAGTCTCTCGGGAGTATTTCACATGTGGCTTAAAATCCACTGCAGAGAGATGAAACCTACGAGTAGTTAGCAAGGTGGTCAAGGTGACCCTTAAAATCTGATGCTTCAGTGTGGGGTAAAAATGAGCTGTTTCTTTACATCTCTGACTCTTCTGTCACTCATTTCTTACCCCAGGGTCACAGTGATAGCTCTTTCATCCCCCCCCCGCCCCCCCTTTAGATTGTAAGCTCGTTGTGGACAGGGAATGTGGCTGAAAAGGGTGTCGTGCGATAAGTTGGAATAAATGCCATTATTATTATTATTATTATTATATGAGACACAATGAGAAGGTTGGCTTGGGAGGAGTGAAAGCATCGTAGTTTTGCATCAAAACAGAGCCCTCACCGACAGCCAGGAAGACATTTCTTCAAGATACGTCTCACAAATACCTAATGCTTCTGTTTTCAGGGCTTCATTACCATACAGGCCGTACCACGGCACGCACACACACAATCTTAAAGAATCAACACTGATTAGTTGTGTTTTGAGTTCCTTTTTTGAATGAGACTTCACGGAGAGAGATCAAAAGTGTCTTGCTCTAGGAGAGCCATCCCAGCCCGTTCTCTCTGGCTGCTGGCTTGATCCTGAATGATATTGAGAAAGATATCTAGGGGAGGGAGAGAGACAAAGAAGGATAGAGGTGTGGTAATTGAGATCATTGGGAATGAAACTGCTGACAGTCCCAAAAGATAGAGGAGAAGTGATAGGGAGTTTTCTACCAAGGGACTTTGTCTTGAATTATTTTCTCCTTTTGAACAAAGATTAAAATGTTTTTGGGGGGCGTTTTTGTTCTACCCCCCCCCCCAATTTTTTTTTTTTGCTGTTCATTCTGTCTTTAGACTTTCTTTTTCTCCCCACCCACCCCAGTTTGTCTTCATTTTAGATGGAAATTGCAGTCTGTGTAGACCTTTTTGGTTAAGAAGAGACCATTAGATTAAATCACTGATGGTTCTGGGGAAAGAAAGCAAGGCTAGGGTGGTATTGTACACTTATCCCTCTGGAAACAAATCGACCCGTTGCATCGGAGTGATTGGTCACTCATGTCTGAATGTGGCCGGGTGATATTTGCCTGTATTCTTTATTCACTGGCCAATAGATCACAACTCATATTTAACTGCAATTTTAAGAAAATGAATGCTTCCATGAAACGCTGCCACTGACTTAGTATCTAGGTATATTCACACATGTTCCATAATTATTCATTCAGTCATTTATTGAGCACTTACTGTGTGCAGAACACTACTAAGCGCTTGGGAGAGTACAATATAATAAACAGACATATTCCCTGCCCACAACGAGCTTTACAGAGTAGATGGCGGAGACCGACATTGATACAAATAATTACAGATACGTATATAAGTGCTTTGGGGCTGGGAGTGGAGAAGAACAAAGGGAGCAAGCACTTACTCTGCATCATGCACTGTTGTAAGTGCTGGAATAGGGACAAGTTCCATAATTAATGGTAGCTATTTATTATTTGTTTATGTTAATGTCGGTTTCTCCCTCTAGACTGGAAGCGCGTTGTGGGTAGGGAACATGTCTGCTGACTCTGTTGTATTCTCCCAAGGGCTTAGTACAGTGTTCTGCATACAGTAGGTGCTCAATAAATTCATTCATTCAGTCGTATTTATTGAGGGCTTACTGTGTGCGGAGCATCGTACTAAGTGCCTGGGAGAGGACAGTATAACAATATAACAGACATATTCCCTGCCCAGATCAATGGTGAGTCTGACATTAGTATAAATAAATCAGTTATGGATATGGATGTAAGTGCCGTGGGGCTGAGAGGGGGGATGAATAAAGGGAGCAAGTCAGGGCGACGCAGAAGGGAGTGGAAGAAGAGGCAAGGAGAATGAGAAGGAAGTGGACGTGTAAATGGGAGCGGTATCCCCCATATATGAACCAAATACCTAGCAACCCTCTTTAAAAACCCATGAACCAAAGAAGCAACAACGTGCGAATCGTGAAAATGTTTGCTCTGCTGAACAGGTGGGTGGGACCCCCCCAAATGAAGGGGTGGATCTGAGCTGGGCCAGGCGCCCCACCAACTAGCAATAATAATAATAATAATAATAATAATTGTAGTATTTGTTACGTGCTTACAATGTGGCAGCCATTGTACTAAGCACTGGGGTGGATACAAGCAAATCATCAATCGTATTTATTGAGCGCTTACTATGTGCAGAGCACTGTACTATCAGGTTGGACACAGTCCCTGTCCCACTTGAGGCTCACAGTCTCAATCCCCATTTTACAGCTGAGGAAACTGAGGCACAGAGAAGTGAAGTGACTTGTCCAAGGTCACACGGCAGACGTGTCACTTCCAAGACGCTCACATTAGAGTTGTAAGTTTGTGGATTATCGCGCTTCAGGCCATCTTTGGGTAAAATGAACGTTGGCTTGGGGATGAGAAGCGGCATAGCGTAGTGGGGAGAGCACAGGCCCAGGAGTCAGAAAGTCATGGGTTCTAATCCTGGCTCCACCATTTGTCTGCTGTGTAAACTTGGGCCAGTCACTACACTCCTGGGCCTCAGTTCCCTCATCTGTCAAATGGGTATTAAGACTGTGAGCACCGTGTGGAACAGGGACTGTGTCCAACCCGATTTGCTTGTATTCCCGCCTAGCGCTCACTACAGTGCCTGGCACATAGTAAATGCACAACAAATTTAGTACAATGCTGTGCACACACTAAGCGCTCAATAAATACGATTGAATGAATGAACAAGTACCAGAGTGATCGTTATCATTCCACACACAAGCACTCAATAAATTCAGTTGAGTGAACGATTGCGATATCCCATTTGGAGACGAGACTTCACCATGGTGTTTTCTAGGGATGGATAAAAAGCCTGTCGAGACCGTCTCCCAGGCGCTCACCGCAGCGCCCCGGGAGCGCTCAGTAAATGGACCCCGCTGACTGGCGGCTGGCTGTGATTGTGTCTCCCCAGGCCCGATGATGCATCAACCTCCTCCTGCGCAGCAGTACAGCATGGCCCAGGGCGGAGGCCAGCATTACCAAGGCCAGCAGCCGCCCATGGGCATGATGAGCCAAGTCAACCAAGGAAATCACATGATTGGGCAGAGGCAGATGCCCCCTTACCGGGCACCCCAGCAAGGTAAGGCGATGCCCCCCCGGGACCTCGGTTTCAAATGTTCAGTCGCGTCGGTGAGTCCCAAGAGCCAGAAAGGCTTCTCGACGGGGGTCTCTCAACCAGTTTCCCCCTCAGAAGCAGCACGGCCTAATGGAAAGAGCCCCCAGGTCGGGAGTCGGAGCACCTGGGGTCTCGTCCTGCCTCTGAGGTGACCCTGGGCGAGTCACTTAGCTTCTCTGGGCCTCAGTGACCTCATCTGGAAAATGGGGATTAAATGCCTTCTGTCCCTCCGCGGCTTAAGACTCTGAGCCCCAAGTAGGACAGGGACTTTGTCCTACTAGGACAAAGTAGATTACAGGTTCTCTGGATTTCCCATTCATATGCCATATTCTGAAGTGAAGCCTTTAATAGAGACTGTCTACAGCACCGGGGTTCACAATATTGATGCTTCTAATGGTGAATTCGCTTTAGCCGTTTATGTCCACGCTTATCCCAGAAACGTACTATCTGTACGGATCTACGTGGCCTCCCTCGCACGGAACAGATAAATGTTCCGCGGATAGAGAAGCAGCGTGGCTCAGTCGAAAGAGCCCGGGCTTGGGAGTCAGAGGTCATGGGTTCTAATCCCGGCTCCGCCACGTCTGCTGTGTGACCTTGGGCAAGTCACTTAACTTCTCTGAGCCTTAGTTGCCTCATCTGTAAAATGGAGATTGACTGAGAGCCCCACATGGGACAACTTGATCACCTTGTATCCACCCCAGCGCTTAGAACAGTGCTTTGCACATAGTAAGCGCTTAACAAATGCCATCATTACTATTAACCCGATGATCTTGAATCTGCCCCGGTGCTTAGTATAGAGCTTCGCGTGTAGTATGTGCTTAATAAATATCCAAGTTGTTATTCTGTTACCATTACCTTGATAGAAAAGCTTGTTTACAATAACAGTTATTATTAAGTGCTTACTATACACCAGGCACTGTAGTAAACACCAGGGTGGATACAAGCAAATCGGGTTGGACACAGTCCCTGCCCCAAATGGGGCTCACAGTCTCATTCCCCGTTTTACAGATGAGGTAACTGAAGCCCAGAGAAGCGAAGTGACTTGCCCAACATCACAGAGCAGGCATGTGAAAGAGCTGAGATTAGAACCCAGGTCCTCTAACTCCCAAGCCCGTGCTCTTCCCTCTGAGCTGCGCTGCTTTTCATATGTTCTTGAAATTGACTTTAGTGAACCTGGGGCCAAGTGAAGACATACTACTGTTTTTGCGTTTGGTGGGTGTACAGAAATGAAAGAGCGAAATGCCCAAACAGGAGGTGGGACCCGCCCCTTGACAAATGTTTTTTTTTTTGCGGTCGGGACTCAGAATCTTTTAAAATCTATTTGAATGTCTGCCTCTCCCTGTAGACTGTAAGGTCTTTGTGGGCAAGGATCACGTCGACCAACTCTGTTGTGTTGTACTTGCCCAAGCACTTAGTCCAGTGTTCTGCACACAGTAAGCACTCAGTAAATACTATTGATTAATTTTTATTCTATTTTCCCAAGCGCTTAGTTCAGTGCTCTGCACACAGTAAGCACTCAAATCCCATTGATAAGCTGATATTTTATTTTCCCAAGCGCTTAGTCCAGTGCTCGGCGCACATTCAGTGCCCAACCAGTACCATTGATTGATATTTTATTGTACCTTCTCATGGGCTTAGTCCAGTGCTCTGCATGCACTACGGGCTCAATCAATACCGTTGATTGATTGATAGTATATTGTAGTTTCCCAAGGGCTTAGTCCAGTGTTCTGCACACAGTAAATGTTCAGTCAGTACCACTGATTGGTAATATGTTGTCCCAAGTGCTTAGTCCAGTGCTCTCCACATAGTAAGTGCTCAGGAAATAGGATTGATTGATTGATAGATATATAGTCCTCTCCCAAGCTCTTAGTCCAGTGCTGTGCACAGAGGAAGTGCTCTTTCAGTACCATTGTTGGGTTGATAGTTGTATTTATCGAGCGCTCAACCGTGTGCAGAGCTCTGCATGAAGCGCTTGGGAGAGTACGCTATAACAATATAACAGACACATTCCCTACCCATAAGGAGCTTACAATCCAGAGGACGAGCTGGCAGTCTAGCATACCTGGCTTTCCCAAGCGCTTAGCCCAGTGCTCCGCACACACCCCACCAACACCACGGACAAATCTCCCGCCAGGCCTTGGATAATGGAGAGACAGCGTTGACCCGTTGCCTGTGTTTGGTTTTCCAGGCCCTCCGCCCCAGCAGTATTCCGGCCAGGAGGATTATTACGGGGACCAGTATAACCACAGCGGAGGACAAGGCCCTCCGGATGGCGTGAGCCAGCAATATTACGCCGACGGTAAAATCTCTCCTCACGTTCACTCTCCTGCTCTCTCCACAGGCCCAGTATCAGGGTAGACAGTCTGCAGGAAACGCTGGTTTATGGGATGGGAAAGAACAAACCAACAAATAAACAAATGAAGCAGGCCGCCTTAGCAGTTACAGGTCACTTTTATCTTTGCCAAATCTTCTTAGTTTGGGACGTGGCTATGTAATTGGTGACCCAAATTTGCCACGATATACTAGGAGGAGATTTGGTGTCTTAGCCCCTCATGAGCACCTTTGGAGAGCCAGAAGAATTCTTCCTTTGCGCTTGGATCTGTGACCCCGCCATTTGATTTCCATCCCCACCTTCAGCCCCACAGCACTTACTCGATAAATTATGTTATAAATGATTTATTTTTATTTAGCGCTTAGTATAGTGCTCTGCACACAGTAAGCGCTCAATAAATGTGATTGAATGAATTTACGTCCGTCTCCCTCAGACTGTGAGCTTGTCGTGGGCAGGGAACATGCCTACCCACTCTTTCATATCGTACTCTCCCAAGCACTTAGTACAGTGCTCTGCACGCACTACATGCTCAGTAAATACCACTGATAGATGATGATGATGATGATGGTAAATGACTCAAAGAGGGTCCCAGACTGGGTTGCAAATTTGTCGATAGTGAAAGTAGTCACATTTTCCGTGCTTTGTTTGCAACAGTGGAGAACAGTTTCTAAGTTATTTCAAAACTTAAAGTGGGGCGCTGCGATAGCAGGCGTATTGGCTGAAGTGCAGGTGTCGTGAAATCCTTTCATCGTGGGAATTTTTGACTTGTCTCAAGAAATTCTTCTCGCCTCTTCCTGGTGAAAACCTAAGAATTGTGCAGTCAGATCTCTGCACGGAGCAGATGTGCACAGGAATTGGGGAGGAAAGGTGGGAATGAGAATTTCTCGCCAATTTGGCGAGAAAAATGGGTCGAGCCACTTATTCGTGTAGTAAGAACGTTGGTGTCAACGTTCGTCGTCGAAGCTGTGCCCACACAAATGGAAGGAAGGGCACAGTTGAGCTGCTGGAAATCCAGGTTGTTTTCACAGAAAATAGAGATAAAAATATAAGTTGCCTTTTGAATCCCTCAGCAGGGTTTTGGTGAGTGTGAAATATATTCAGTTAACGGCCTCAACTCTCCGCCTTTGCCTGGGCAACTTTAGTTTTCATGAATTTTCCTCGGCATTATGAATAAGTTAAAAAATAGGTGGAAGAACAAGGGCAGGGATTTTTAACAAGTCAGAATGATAGTTGAATCGTACATTGACTTCTCAAATGTTGAATTAGTTGAGTTGGGCCTTGCTTAATTCAGCCTCTTGATTGTTTTCACTTCTGTATGAATAAAGTCAAAATGTCTTTTGCCGCTCACTTCTGGACTGCCGAATCTCCTATTTCCATGTATTTGTTCAAAGTAGAAGTTTAGTTTTTGATTGGACGACTGTTCGAACTTTAAAATGACAAAAGATGATTGATTTTAGTGTCTACCTTTAAAGACTGTTGATTGGAATTGTATCTCCAGTTAGATGTACCTTAATAGATGTGCCTGACATTTACACGGATCATTTATTCCATTAACTTCTGCAAGTAATTTTGTTAAGTAGCATTGAATTATAATGTCCAGATATTTATACCAAAAGCCACATAGGTGCTTTGGGAAGTGGTTTTTTCGCAACTTTGGAAGAGATCATACACTAAGTATAACATTTATTCTTAACTACCTCCCTCCTTCCTTATTTAGGAATTCTATTAAAATTTTAAAACAGGTTCTAGCAAATTGAAAGCCTGTTTCCTGCTGTATGTTCTTATAGGAGTGCAGGAGTAGTATTTTGAACTAGATTCCACACGTCTTGCAGGATAAATACATTGTGTCTTAAAACAACAAACAGGTAGAGTATTTCTCATGGTTTTAGGTGACTGAATTGGTGAAGTGTGCTCCGTTTTTGGAAAACTGATTTTTCTGAATTTTTTTAATAATCTTGACATAAATTATTTTTGAAAGCATTCTAAAATTGTTGGTCCACCACTTTCAGACTGTAACATTTATTTGGGTAAATGAAATGTACATTTATCTCTGTTTCTTTCAAGGAAAAAAAATTTTTGAGTTCTATTATATTTTGCCCTGTTTTTAGCATATGCTCTGGATTTGAAGATCAGCAGAACAGGTGTTAGACAAAATATGATAATTGCTTCCTTTGTTCATTCTAATTCAATTCAGGTTATTTACATGTGAAAGGACTGAATGCTTTCATTTTCTTTCTTTATTTTTTATGGAAGGTAAAGTTTTCTCCCAATGCGGCTTGTCAGAGGGCTAAGCCTCTGCCTTTACTGTGATGTTTTTAAAACGATTGCATTTTGCTTTTTTAAAAAATAATAATAATCGCACATTGGTAAATATTTAGTTGGTGCGATTCTTCTTCATGTATTTCTAGGGTACATCTTTTCTGAAAGTTGAACTATATTTAGGGTTTGCACTCAGTGGCCATTAACGTTTCTTCCTGTCTCTTGTCGAATTGATGTAGGTCATAATGGTTACGCTTATCAGCAACCGTCGTATCCTGAACAAGGCTACGATAGGCCTTATGAGGATTCCTCACAACATTACTACGAAGGAGGTATCTATATACCTTCACACACATACATATACCCATATCTATATACATATATATATATATTTATATATATATCCATCCCTTTCCCCTCAGGATTGAAAACTCTTGCACAAGACAACTTATATCCACCCCCATAGGTGTTTTAGTTGCTGGCTGGCTTAAAAGTTACAGGAAACCCAAAGCATATCAAATAATTTCCTTGCCAGTACTCACCAGTCCCTCAAATATGTAACCCTAATTTGCCTTTCCTAACAATAGTAAAACATTGAAATATTTTCTCCCCCAGGCCCTCCCGTAATAGAAATTTTCCATTTGGACATAAATCCGTTGATTCAGTTTTTTTTTCCCCCTCTGTGTGTGTTCATACATATAATTTCATATATAAATAATAGCGCCTTTAGGAAACAGCTTGCTGATCTTGTGTAGCTAGTGTGTGCTCTCGTAGCTGTCTTTAATTTTGTCTTTTTTATTTTATTTAGCATAGTCCCGATCTTTTGACTGTGGTGTTCCAGTAAATAGTAATGCTCGTATGGCAGAGACTCTGAAAACGCTGCAGTTGAACCTTGCAAAATTGGCTTTAAACCGCAGTGTGTTTGGCCGAAATCCTTCTGTTTGGTTTGAGTTTCCTTTTGTTTGGTGAACTTTTGGAAATGAAAGATCGCCTTTTCATTTTTGTTCTCGTGTCGTTGGCTGTGCATCTTAGGAGGGAAGGTGGGTTGCAGACCAGTGTTCTCAGTGGCTTTTCTCTCTCTCTCTCTCTCTCTCTCTGTCTCTCTCTATCTCATTCCTCCCTTCATCGCCCTGCAGGGAATTCCCAGTACGGACAGCAGCAGGATGCGTACCAAGGCCCCCCTCAGCAGCAGGGATACCCACCGCAGCAGCAGCAGTATTCCGCTCAGCAGGGCTACCCCGGCCAGCAGCAGGGCTACGGTAAGGACCCGAGCGCGGTGTGACCTAGCGGCCAGACTCCGGGCCCGGGAGTCAGAAGACCCGGGTTCTAATCCCAGCCCTGCCAGTTGTCTGCTGTGAGGCCTGGTTTCCTCACCTGTAAAGTGGGGATTAAGACGGTGAAGCTCCGCTTGGAGCAGGGACTGTGTCCGACCTGACAACCTTGTATCTGCCCCAGTGCTGATAAGCGTTCAGGAGATGTTTCCCCAGCCCTCAAGAAACTCCAGTGGCTGCCCATCCACCTCCACATCAAACAAAAGTTTCTCTCAGTTGGTTTTAAAGCACTCAATCACCTTGGGCCCTCCTACCTCACCTCTCTACTCTCCTACTACAACCCAGCCCTCACACTTTGCTCCTCTAATAATAATAATGGTATTTGTTAAGCGCCTACTACGTGCAAAGCACTGTTCTAAGCACTGGGGTGGAGTGGTACAGGGTAATCAGGTTGTCCCACGTGGGGCTCACAGTCTCAATCCCCATTTTACAGATGAGGGACCTGAGGCACAGAGAAGTTGTGACTTGCCCCAAATCACACAGCCGATAAGTGGCGGAGCCGAGGTTTGAACTCATGACCTCTGACTCCCAAGCCCGGGCTCTTTCCACTGAGCCACGCTGCTTCTCTAATGCCAACCTTCTCACTGTGCCATGATCTCGCCTGTCTTGCCTCCGACCCCTCGCCCACTCCCTGCCTTTAGCCTGGAATACCCTCCCTCCTCAAATCCGACAATGACTCTCTCCCCCTTCAAAGCCTTATTAAAGGCACATCTCCTCCAAGAGGCCTTCCCTGACTGAGCCCTCCTTTCCTTTTCTCCCACTCTCTTCTGCATCTCTTTATACATCGCCCCTCCCAGCCCCACAGCACACGTACATAACTGTAATTTATTTATTTACATTATTGTCCTCCCCCCCTAAGACTGTAGGTTCATTGTGAGAAGGGACTGTGTCTGTTTACTGTTATATTGTACTCTTCCAAGTGCTTAGTACAGTGCTCAGCACACAATAAGCACGCAGTAAATGCAATTGAATTGATTGAAGTGCTTAACAACAAAAAAAAAGAGCATAGTTCTGGCTTCACATCCAAGGGGCCACAATGGAAATCTAAAGGAGACACTGGATGTTGTCCAAACCATGACTAACTGGGCAGGTTTCTGCTGGACCTTCCCGTGCTTGTGGGAGGCTGCGGAGCTGGTAGCTGCCTCTGCTTGTCACCTCCTCTTCTTTGTTCTCTCTCTCTGTTTTTCTTTTAAAGGGTATTTGTTGAGCACTTAAACTGTGTGCCAATCACTGTACTAAACGCTGGGGTAGCTAAAAGGTAATCATGTTCCACATGGGGCGCACAGCCTAAGCAGCCTGGAAGAAAGGTATTGCATCGCCATTTTGCCGATGAGAGAACTGAGGAACAGAGAAGGGATGTGACTTGCCCACGGTCAAACAGCGGACAGGTGGCGGGGCCGGGATTAGAACCCGAGTCCTCTGGCTCCCAGGCCATGCTGTTCCCCACGCTGCTTGCTCTCTCCCGCTCTCCTCCCTCCCCTCCCATCCCTTCCCCTGTCTTTCCCACCTCTTCCCTCTCCTCAGCACTTGGGAGTAATTTCCTCTTCCCACTCATCGGTACTCTTCCCTTCAGAAAAACAAAGAATGTGTTGCTGTCCAGGTTTCAAGATGGAGGAATGTTGAAGGTTGGGCTGTGGGATGGGTTGGGGCGGGGAGTATGTGTGTTGTGTGTTTGTGTGTGTGTATGTGTGTGACTGCACAGGTAGGTGTAAACCCTGTATATTTTTCCTGAGTGCGGTGGGTTGCTGTCTGTTGAGCTCGACACTAAGCATGTGTGAAGCCTTTTAGTGCCGTCTGCCCCCTTCCCTCTGACGTCACCTTCATTATTATTATTATTATTATTATTATTCACTAATAATAATAATAATGATGCTATTTGTTAAGCGATTCCTCTGTGCAAAGCGCTGTTCCAAGCGCTGGGGTGGTTGGAAGGTCATCAGGTTGTCCCACGGGGGGCTCACAGTCTTCCTGTATATATGTTTGTACATATTTATTACTCTATTTATTTTACTTGTACATATCTATTCTATTTATTTTATTTTGTTAATATGTTTTGTTTTGTTGTCTGTCTCCCCCTTCTAGACTGTGGGCCCGCTGTTGGGTAGGGACTGTCTCTATATGTTGCCAGCTTGGACTTCCCAAGCGCATAGTACAGTGCTCTGCACACAGTAAGCGCTCAATAAATACGATTGATTGATTGATTGATTGATTGATTGATTTTAGGTCTCTGTACACTCCCTTGCCAGTTCACACATTTGCGTGGCAACTCTTTTGCATTTCTGGTGACCCAAGGTGTCTTCCGGGAATAGGAACTCTGGATAATTGACATTCAGAACTTCCGATCTTGGGTTGCGGGGTTCTGGTCCCCCTCCAAGATCCAACAGGGATTGCGGCAGCGCCCGACGGATCTATCTCCCCCTCCAAATCCCCACCTCCAGCCCCTTGTCGTGTGGCGGGTGGGAGAAGGCGATATAGGACGGGGGGTTTGGGGGCTGGGGAGGGCGTTCTAACTAACTTGCCAGAAATCCTCATCTCCCTTCTTAACTGCCAAATAAGTGGGGGGCTCAAAACAGATTCACGGGCCAAAGGCTCGGCAGGCGGAGAGTTTGTAGTCATTTAAAATTCTTGTCTATTTAGAAAAACGTGACCTGTGATTTCATTATTACATAAGTGTGGAGCGGTTTTGTGGTGTGCTGGAAAACTTCTTTAATGGAGCACCCCAAAGCCCAGAAAGGAAGCAAAAATCATTGGTTCAGAAAAGGTATTAAGGTAATGAGGGAGGTAAAATAAAATTGGGTAATTTGTATCAAATTGAGAAGCAGCATGGTCTAGTGGATAGAGCATGAGCCTGGGGGCCAGAAGAACCTGGGTTCTAATCCCGAGCCCACCGCTTATCTGCTGTTTGACCGTGGGCAAGTCACTTCACTTCTCTGGGCCTCAATTACCTCATCTTAAATGGGGATTAAGATCGTGAGCCTCACATGGGACATGAACTGTGTCCAACCTTGTATCTACCCCAGCACTTAGTGCAGTACCTGGCACATAGTAAGCTCTTAAGAAATACCATTTAAAAAAAATCTGATTCAGAAAAGGTATTAAGGTAGTAAGGGACTTAAAACTGTGTTATTTGTATCAAATTTTTATGCATGCTGATAAAATAATCCAAGAGTAGGCCTGTTTTGCCTTTCTTAGAGACCTTAAAAGGCCTGACACTTTTTTTTTATGGTGCTTGTTAAGTGCTCACTTTATACTAGCCACTGTACTAAACGCTGGGATGGATGCAAACTAATCAGGTTGGACCCAGTCCCTGTCAGGAACAGGGGACTCACAGTCTTAATCCCCACATTAAAGATGAGGTAACTGAGGCCCAGAGAAGTGAAGTGACTTGCCCAGAGGAGGATGGAGCCGGGATGAATTGACTTGCCCAGAGGAGGATGGAGCCGGGATTAGAACCAGATCCTTTTCTCCCTCCAATTGGCCTTGGAGAAAGTTGAAGTTTTAATATTTAGCCGATAGAGAGAGTTTAAGGGTCTACTGTGTGCAGATCGCTGTACAAAGCGCTTTGGCGGTCCTGTAGATCTCTCAAAGAACAGGAAGACGCGATGCTGGTAAAGCTGACATTCCTAACTTTGCACACGAGATCTTGGATGGCTGAAGGGCTGGAAGCCAAGCGGTTCCCTTCTCGGATGCCCATGGACAAATCATTCTCGTCCAGGGGGAATAAAGTTTTGCCTGCTGAGGGCCATGGCTCCTGGCTGAAGGAATCAGAGTTCTAATTGGGGTCCTGAGTTCTAATTCTGGCTCCACCACTTACCTGCTGTGTGACCTTGCTCATGTCACTTCATTTCTCTGGGCCTCAGTTCCTTCATCCGCAAAATGAAGGTTCAATACCAATCCTCCCGCCCACTTAAATAGTGGCACTTGTTAAGCGCTTCCTATGTGCCAAGCACTGTACTAAGCACTGAAATAGACAGAAGATTATCAGGTCAGACACAGTCCCTATCCCTCAGGGGGCTCACAGTCCAAGAGGAAGGGGAACAGGTATTTTATCCCCATTTTACAGATGAGGAAACCGAGGTCCAGCGAAGTGAAGTGACTTGCTCAGGGTCACCAGCAGACAAGTGGCGGAGCTGGGATTAAAACCGAGGTCCTCCGACTCCTGGATCCGTGCTCTTTCCGCTCGATCAAGCTGATTCCCTGTCCCTGTCACTTAAGACTTGTGATCCCCATGTGGGACGGAAACTCTGTCCAACCTGATTACCTTGTATCTACCCCTGCGCTCAGTACAGTGCGTGGCACATTGTAGGCACTTGACAAATTGCGTCTTTCTTGTCTGTCCTGAGTGATTTAGCCTTCTCCTATCTAGAGATGAGGTGGAGTCCTGGTGGACATTCAGAATCGATGCCTGCTTCATCTGTGTGTTTAGGGGTCTGTTTCCATTCTTGCACCTGGGCCTCTGGCTTCTCATCGTTGCCACCACATACAGTAGCAAGGGAGTTGGATTTTTTTTAGCAAGGGGCCCGCTAGTTAAATAATAGTGATAGTAACGGTAGGATTTATTAAGCATTCATTCATTCATTCAATCGTATTTATTGAGCGCTTACCCAGGCCTGTTTTGCTTGAACGTACACGGCGTTTTGTAAGATATTCTTCGTTGTCTGTTAATCCTTGTGCAGGTCCTTCTCAAAGTGGCCCAGGTCCGCAGTACCCCAATTACCCGCAGGGACAAGGCCAGCAATATGGGGGCTACCGGCCCGCCCAGCCCGGACCCCCGCAGCCACCCCAGCAGAGGCCTTACGGATACGACCAGGTAACGCGTCTCTGGCAGAAGCGTTCGGCGCGATCGTGCCTCGATTCCTCCGATACAGCTAGGCTGTCAGCTCCTCCAGGGCAGGGAACGTGCCTCTTAACTCAGACATAGTCTCCAAAGCGCTTAGTAAAGTGTTTCACACAGATCAAGAGTGGAAACAAAGCCCTCGATTGATGGATGGATTGATTGATTTATCGCGTCGCACTCAGGAGCGAATTCTCAGGCTCGTTTTCCCTCCCACCGGTTCATGCTGTTTAATCTTGCCATTTTAGGATTTGTCAAAATGACCCAATTTCAGCCCTGTTCTCCACCAACCCCTTTATCGAAGTCTCAAAAAAGCAGAAAAACCATCCACCGGGATGGGTGTTAGAGAGGACTGCAGTGGTAAAAGGAAAAGCCACCAGAGGGGAAACAGAGGGTTTGAATAATCTTCCCACTGCTTAATCGGCCCTAGAATGATTACGCATACGATATTCAAAAACCAAAATGCTAATAGAAAATAGCTGTTTCCCTGCATTTACTGGTACTTAACGCTTAATGCAAAGCTTGGCACATAGAAGGCGCTGAACAAATCCCATTCACATTAATTTAGTAGAAAGGCAGCCTGGCCCAGTGGAAAGAGCACGGGTTTAGGAGTCAGAGGACCTGGGTTCCAATCTCGGTTCTAGCCCCTTCCTGCTGTGTGACCTCGGGCGAGTCACTTAACATCTGTGCCTCAGTTGTTATTTTTTTAATGGCATTTATTAAGCGCTTACTATGTGCAAAGCACTGTTCTAAGCACTGGGGGGGATACAGGGTGATCAGGTTGTCCCACGTGGGGCTCACAGTCTTAACCCCCAATTTACAGATGATGTAACTGAGGCACAGAGAAGTTAACTGACTTGCCCAACGTCACACAGCTGACAAGGGGCAGAGCCAGGATTTGAACCCACAACCTCTGACTCCAAAGCCCGGGCTCTTTCTGCTGAGCCACGCTTGTCTGGAAAATGGGGATTAATTCCTACTCCCTCCTCTGAGCCCCATATGGGACAGGAACTGTGTTGGACTAGATTAACTTGTATCTACCCCAGCACATAATTCACTGCTGGCACATAGTAAGCACTTAACAAGTGCCATTAAAAAAAAGGCCTTCCCACTATTGGACAGTTTATCCTAATCATCCAGATACATCCTCTAGATGCTAAACTCATTGTGGCCTGGGAATATATCTGTTATTATATTGTACGCTCCCAAGTGCTTAGTTCAGTGCTCTGCACACAGTAAGCGCTCAGTAAATAAGATCAAATGAAGGAATGAGTAATTCCCAGTGTGGGATAAATTGGCCATCTCCTTAGGTATGTTCAACTGCCTTTATTTATTTATTTTTTTTGGCATTTGTTAGAGACTTACTCTTTGCCAGCCAATGTACTAAGCGCCAGGGTGGCTACAAACCATTCAGGTTGGACACAGTCCATATCCCACATGGGGCTCACAGTCTTAACCCCTGTTTTATGGATGAGGTAACTAAGGCCCAGGGAAGTTTGCCCAGGGAGACACAGCAGATGCATGGCGGAGTCAGGATTCGAACCTAGGTCCTTCTGGCTCCCAGCCCCGGGCTCTATCCACTAGGCCAACCTTCTTACCCCTTGAGTCCAACCTGAGGGCCAGTTGGAGGAGGAAGGGCAGGCAAGCCATGGACACTCTGCCCATTCCAGCCCTCCACTTGTCCCACAGTCGGGATGAGCCAGTTTTGATGGCACCAGTTTTGATTCCGCCCCAGTTAGATTGAATAATCAGTTCTTGACCAGACTTGGCAGAAATGCCTTTTTATGGGGTTTTATACTCACCAGGCACCATACTAAGCACCGGGGCAGGTACAAGCTAATCAAATTGGGCCCAGTCCATGGCCCTCATGGGGCTCACAGGCTCAGTCCTCATTTTCCAGATGAGGTAACTGAGGCACAGAGCAGTGAAGTGACTCACCCCAGGTCACATAGTAGACAAGGGCGGAGCCGGGATTGGAAGCCAGGCCCTCTGACTCCGTAGCCCGGGCTTTTCCCACTAGGCCACGCCGCTACTCATTTTCCCATGTTTCGGGAGACTTGGGATTTCTTCTGGACGAAAGGGTACCTGCGATCCTTTTTTAATGAAATGGTATTGATTGTGTCCATTTAATTATTTGGACTTGGAGCAAATCACTTCCAATCTAATACCTTCCAACATAGAACCTTTTAGGGAAAACCAAGTGGTTTGAAGAAAAGGAAATATATTTACATTAACGAAAATATTAAAGGAAAACATGACTTGCCATTCCCAGCACTCCACTGTAACTCATAACAGGGGAAGATTGTTATCACACGTCTCTAGACCGTAAGCTCCTTGCGGGCAAGGAACGTGCCCACCAGCTCTGCTGCTTGGAGTCTTCCAAGTATTTAATATAGTGCTCCGCACACAGTAAATGCTCAATACGTTAGAGAAGTAGCGTGGCTCAGTGGAAAGAGCCCAGGCTTTGGAGTCAGAGGTCATGGGTTCGAATCCTGCCTCCCCCAATTGTCAGCTGTGTGACTTTGGGCAAGTCACTTCACTTCTCTGTGCCTCAGTTACCTCATCTGTAAAATGGGGTTGAAGACTGTGAGTCCCCCATGGGACCACCTGATCACCCTGTAACCTCCCCAGCTCTTAGAACAGTGCTTTGCACATAGTAAGCGCTTAATAAATGCCATCATTATTATATTATTATTAATACGTACCACTGATTGATGGTTTCTACAGTATTTGGGCTAAGTCCTAAGACTCCATCAGCCTGCAGAATTTTTTCCCAGCCTTATACCTTTTAGGTATCCGAGCAGTTGCGATGATCTGTGATGTGAGCCCACTGTTGGGTAGGGACTGTCTCTATATGTTGCCAACTAGTACTTCCCAAACACTTAGTACAGTGCTCTGCACACAGTAAGCGCTCAATAAATACGATTGATTGATTGATTGATTGATGATCACAAGCATCGGGAAACTAAAAATGCCGAGTTCTAGAGCCAGAGTTTTGAGAATTTTAGGACTGTAAGTCCGCCTCATTTAGGCCTTAGCTCTGTGGGTCTGCATTAATGTCTATACTAAACGCATACAATTCCCACTCCATTTTTTTTTTCAAATGTTTACAGTATAATTAGCGTGGCTATCCGTGGTTATAACTACATGAAATAAAATTACCTCTCTTCCCCCGGCCACCACCACCACCAAATTCTTGTTAGGGATTTTGTAATGATTAGCGGTGAACACCACTGTATATTATTGGGCTGTTATTCCCGTTGCTGCCGTGACTCTCCTGTCCAACCCTCCCAAGGACAGGCTAACATAGCTCCCCAAGGTGTAATAGGAAAAGTAATTTCCTCTGCCTCCTTCTTTATTTTCTGCCTCAGGCAGAGAGTCCCTTCCCGTGGACACAGTGGAGATCTGGGCTCCTGCGCCTCCCTGCTCCCCTTTTACCCCTTCTTTGGGCCTCAGTTTCCTCATCTGTAAAATGGGGCTTTGATGCCCGTCCTCCCTACTGCTTAGACTGCAGATCCCATGTGGGACAGGGAAGATGTACAACCCGGTTCGCTTGTGCCTATTGCAGCGCTTCGTAATAGTAATGGCACTTGTTAAGCACTTACTGTGTGCCAAGCACTGTTCTAAACACAAGTTAATCAGGTTGGACACAGTTGGTGTCCCACGTGAGACTCACGATCCTCCTCCCCATTTTACAGATGAGGTAGCTAGGCCCAGAGAAGTGAAGCGACTTGCCCAAGGTCACACAGCAGACATGTGGCAGAGCCGGGATTCGAACCCACGTCCTTCTGACTCATAGTAAGCGCTTAACAAATAGCCGTTGGAAACAAAGAAACCCAAAAAACTTTCACCATAATTTTCCAAAAAGGAGAATGCTTTTTCTAGATTCTATTTAACCATTCAAATGGTCCGTACAAGTCCAAAATGGCAGAACCGATTGGACCGTATGCTTTTGGTATTCCTGCACACATTAGGTGTTTTGGCCTTTTGAGTTGCCTTTCAAATTACAAAAACAAACAAACAAAAAAACAAGCTGAATTTTCAGGCTGATAGGGTGTGTGAAATATAGGCTTGTGTCCAATTGTACACCCTTAGACATACTTGAAGAACTCATTGAGCTTTGATTTTAATTAATTTAGCTCCATCTTTACTGCAAAATTAAAATGTGAAATCATTAAAGTAATTAAAAAGAATCTCTGCTTTTAACACGTAAGTGCCTTCTTTCACACTCCATATATTGGGGACCATAGGCTACGTTACAGGCCGAGTGGCAATATCAGCGATAGGCCTTGATTTCACCGTGAAATGGCCATTTTTCCTTTTGAATAATGCCGCTGCGATGAACTCTTCATGAAGCCATTTCCTCACGTAGTGTGAGCAGTTCTGAGAGTACTTCCACAGTGTTTTCTTTCTCTCGTAAAATCTCCGGTCTTACCTGTAACTTCGTAAGCCGTAGATAACACCCCTGAAAAGAATATTTTCCAAAATGGAGCGTCAAGTTTTCACGATCAGTTGTGACCCACTGACAATCGAATGGACTGCCAGAATAAGTTCTGGGAGCGACGGCCACGGTGTAACTTGACGGATCGTTTTCCGTGAAGGAAGTCTGTAGTAGCGATCTGCCATTTTGAACCCTTCCTACCTTCAGACGATGATCCGATTCTGTTTCGATGTTTTGGGTGTTTTTTAGGGTCAGTACGGAAATTACCAGCAGTGAAAAAGAACTTACATTCCAGTAGCCAGAATCTATCAGCAGCAGCCATATCGTCACCTCAGCACTGTGGACAACCCCCTATGAAGAAAACCTTCCATTCCATCTGGTCTTTGGGAAGACAAACAACAACAAAAAAAAAAAGAAAAAAAAAGCTTGTGAATAAACGGCTGTTTTTCGGTAAGCAGCTTCGATGAGCTAGTTCTAAAAGGCTACCCACCGTCTCTCCAGAATACTCCGATTTCACTCTCCACTCTAGATGGCATCCTTGGACAGAAAATACCGCGCCGGAACAACCCATTTGCAATGATTTCCGAACCGTGTCTCAAATGGACGGTTGCAGGCTGAAAGGTGTGAACGGCTTTGTATGTTTATGAAGGTTATGGGAATTTCATATTTTTCCACAGATTCTTTTGTAAGGGGCAAGGGGAAAGGCACACTTTTTACAGCAGCAATATTTTGTATAACCGTGTTCCGTTCAGGCAGCGAATATGCAAGGCAGTGCGTATTTCACCGGGCAGGTCGAGAGCCCTTCCGTCG
Source organism: Tachyglossus aculeatus (assembly GCF_015852505.1). Classification (NCBI taxonomy): domain Eukaryota; kingdom Metazoa; phylum Chordata; class Mammalia; order Monotremata; family Tachyglossidae; genus Tachyglossus; species Tachyglossus aculeatus. Next base: position 7,021,775 of record NC_052090.1, on the reverse strand, counting down.
ATGCGGATCGGGGTGTGGTAAATGGGGATGCCGGGGTGCCCCATAAGGAGAGAGGCAGAAAGGAAGCAGACCCCAGGCCCACCTGTAGGTCCTCGGGCTGGAAATGTCGACTCCTCCGTCCCCGTCAGATCGATAAACGCGGGGCGGTGCCGTCTTGAACATAAGAATACTTTTTTTTTTTTAAAAAAAAAGAAGCTTTCCTGTTTTTTGGAGAAAAGCATTTTTGTACAAAGGGTTTATTATAAAGTTTAGAAAGGGCGGTCCTGAGAACCGCCTCCGGGCGGGAGCTCCGACAGCGTCCTCACAACTTGCCCTCCGCGGAACCGGCCCCGTCCCTCCTACAGCAATAACCAAAACCGGAGGTCTCCTTTTCGCCCCGTTGGAATAAGCGAGGACTCACGTAAACAACGTCCGGACGTTGTTAGCTGTTACTGGCCGAAGAATCTGGGCCTAACAAAATAGCGTAGACTTTGGAAACCTTTATCTCAACTTTCTTACCTGGGAGTGATTTCTTTAAGAGGGGGAATTTTTTTTTTTCTTTTTTCCCTACCCGATGCGTTTTCCCACCGGTTCCGGGACGGATGATAAGAAGACGTGGAGCGGTTAGGTCCGGTCCGGGCTTAGGCGGTGAACCCCGTTCATGCGGAGGGGGTGGGGTGGCTGATGGCCGCCGACCTCTGTCCCGGTGCCCGGGGACAGCTACAGCGTGAGGCGACCCGAGTCAGAGGTTGGCAGCCAGACGTGGTCCGGAGATAGGACCGCAGGCACGTGGACGTCCTCGACGGCAATCGGTACGGGAGGACGGAGTGAGAAACCCAAACCGGCCCACCGATAAACTAGCCGGGCCAAGCGGCCTCTGCCTCGGGAGCGGGATCGATTATTTGGCATCCAAGGAGGCCTTTGCCCTTCTAACAGGAAAGAAACCGATGTCAAGCGTATAGCATCCGGACCAGTTCAGTCTACACTTCGGAGGAGCCGCGTCAATTCGCCCGTTGTTTTGTAAGGGGAGGACAATTTTCTTTTGAGTGAAGTTGGTCAGTCGAAAATGCACATCAAGGAGTGAACAGATAAAGCAGGGAACATCACATTAGTGTGATTGAAATGCCAGTAGGTTCCGTGCCAATTTCCCACCACTGTGTACTTCATTGCTATTTAAAACTGTATCAACTCTAACGGAAGAATAAATTATTTGTGATTTTAATTTTCTCATTTGTTTCTTTAAATTAGATCTCTCTCGCTCTCCTGTCCCATCTGGAGATTTGGCTGAGGGTTTTGTGGTGGTGTTTTTTTTCTTTCTTCCTTTTTTTTTTTCCCCCTTCAACAAAGTCAGTCCAGTCTAGGCAAACCGTATTTGTATTCTAGGACTTTATCAAAATTCTCTTGCCATGCCCAAGTTAATTAGAATTAACTGCTCAGTAATCAGCGTGTTGTGTAGGCTGTTTGTTACAAAATTCCTCCTCTGAAAATGAGGTCCATGAGGCTATAATCAAGATGACTGAATTAGATAAATGAGTTGAGGAGACAAAAAAAAAAAAAGATGTGAACCCAACCTGGTGCAGATATGTTATCTCATTTGAAATAAGCTCAACTGACATTAAGAAATAATTTGTCTTGCCAACCCATCTTCTGTTGTCTTATTCTCCTTTTAATGGAAACTAAAATTGCAATTTTAATAAGCAGAATTTCCTCAAGGACTTCCTTCCTGGAGACTAGTGCATTTGCAAGGTTTAATTGTTTTATAACGGTCCTATTTCGTAAAAGTTTTTAATTGGTGGTGACAAAAATTACCTTATTCCTTTGATACCTAGTTAGAAGAATAACTTAAGCGGTAGCTTCCCACCGAAGTTGGTATTCCCATCTAGATTAGAGACGCTGAAAATGAAAATTTCATTTTATCCTAATAGGTTTCACGATGAAGGACAAATGTCATTCCATTCCTTAATAAATCTATACACCAAGTCAGGAAGGAAGAGCAAGACGACTGTCTGATGGAGAATGCAAATTGGTGATTGATCAACACTTAAAAAATGAAGTGCCCCTGTCTTTGTAATTGAGAATTGAGTTAGTTACTGCTCAGCAACAGCAGCTAAAATGATTATCCTTACCCCGACGGTTGGATTTTCTTCAAAACCTGGTGGAAACCATCTCAGTCTGGCCACCTAATGGAAATAAGTCAGGGGAATGCATAAGGGGGATTTTTCTGCCAAAGCGTGTAGATGGATGGATAGGCTGGTTGCTTCCGGGGGCTCTGGAATATGGCTACTTTTCAAAAGAGGAATCATTGAAACTTGCTTTTTTTTCATAAGAGAAGAAAACCAGGGAGAGATTTCCAATGGCCGAACGTATCCATTATTGAATCCTAGGAGTTTTTGTGTTTCTTTTCCAATGCTCTACTAATAAAGAACACTATTTTCTCCAAAGCAGCCCAAATGGATATTCCTTTTACGTTCCGTTCTGAATGGATGTGCCTCAACCTAAGAAATGAAGCATCTCGACAGTGAACATAAATCTCTTTGATTTTGTCTCATAAATCTGAGCCTTGTAAACGTCCTAAGTGGCTGTAGTTTTTGAAAAAAGAAAAAAGTTTTTTTTTAGATGTCAGCTGCTTGACTTGGCTGTTGGTAGATTCAGTTATAAAAGCAAGGGTGCGTGTGTCACCTGTGTGCATGGGTGCTTTTTTGTTGTCGGGGACGTTTTTATGTTTCCTAAAAATTAATTTTACCCAGCCTGAAATCAAATTTTCCCTCACATCAAAAGAACTTGTCTTTTTTGGCCCTGCTTGGGCAGCACGTTGGCACCGAAGGGGTGCTTTAAAGAAAAAGACAAGCCGCCGAGACAAGTTGAGTGGTGGGTGAGGTCAGTTTTTTTTTCATGTTGTGCTAAATCAGAGTTCACCGAGCCCCTTCTTTTTGCTTCTCGGTAAATCTCGAGCCAGAGGAGAGTTTTAGAGATTTGCAAGCACATTGTTTTACTCTCTCCTGTTTCCTGGTACTCTGCCCAAAGCCCTTAAACCCGGAGCCGGTTCCTCATCCAGAAGGCGTAAACCGGTGAAATCAATTCCTAGGAATCTCGAGAAGGAAACCAGTGGCCGTCTCTAGCCTTGGGTTGCCGTTGCCCCACTTCCACCCCCATCCCACCGTGCCAAGGGACACCAGGAGATCACGTGGTGGTCTTCCAGTGACCCCTGTCTCTGATCAGTCCCTACTGTGGTCCCCTCAACCAACCAATCAATCCTTGATATTTATTGATATCTAATCTCCTCACCGTACCTCGTTCTCTCCTGTCCCGCCATCGACCCCCGGCCCACGTCATCCCCCTGGCCTGGAATGCCCTCCCTCTGCCCATCCGCCAAGCCAGCTCTCTTCCTCCCTTCAAGGCCCTGCTGAGAGCTCACCTCCTCCAGGAGGCCTTCCCAGACTGAGCCCCTTCCTTCCTCTCCCCCTCGTCCCCCTCTCCATCCCCCCCATCTTACCTCCTTCCCTTCCCCACAGCACCTGTATATATGTATATATGTTTGTACATATTTATTACTCTATTTTACTTGTATATATCTATTCTTTTTATTTTATTTTGTTAGTATGTTTGGTTTTGTTCTCTGTCTCCCCCTTTTAGACTGTGAGCCCACTGTTGAGTAGGGACTGTCTCTATATGTTGCCAATTTGTACTTCCCAAGCGTTTAGTACAGTGCTCTGCACATAGTAAGCGCTCAATAAATACGATTGATGATGATGATGATGATGATTGAGCACTGACCGTGTGCAGAGCACCGTACTGAGGGCTTGGGAGAGTCTGATAGAACAGAGTTGGTAGGCACGTTCCTGCCCACCCACAACTTGCTTACAATCCAGAGAGAGCTTACAGTCTAGAGGCTGTAGTCTTAGAACAGTGCCCAGCACTTAGAACAGTGCTCAGCGCTTAGAACGGTGCTTTGCACATAGTAAGCGCTTAATAAATGCCATTATTATTATCGTCTCATTTAGGGTTATCCCTTCAGCTGGCCGCTTCTGTCAGACAACCTTGGTAACTTGGGGGCTCTGTGGGGTCCAGAGCTCTTCCCTTTAACTGGAGTGAAATCGTCTAAATGTAGGTTGTGTGGCAAATAATAATAATAATGATGGTATTTGTTAAGCGCTTAGTATGTGCCAAGCACTGTTCTAAGCACTGGGGGAGATACAAGGTGATCAGGTTGTCCCACGTGGGGCTCACAGTCTTTTTAGACTGTGAACCCACTGTTGGGTAGGGACTGTCTCTATATGTTGCCAACTTGTACTTCCCAAGCGCTTAGTACAGTGCTCTGCACACAGTAAGTGCTCAATAAATGCGATTGATTGATTAATCCCCATTTTACAGATGAGGTAACTGAGGCACAGTGAAGTGACTTGCCTAAGGTCACACAGCCGACAAGTGGTGGAGCCGGGATTAGAACCCATGACCCCTGACTCCCAAGCCTGGGCTCTTTCCATTGTCACGTGGCTTCTCTATCAAGCACGTAGTACAGTGCTCTGCGCACAGTGAGCATTTAATAAATAAGGTTTAATTGAAATCATGAATCCTGGCTTGGCTGATCAAGGGGTCGGGGCAGTTTTTGCAAAGACAGTGTGGATGTGAATCCTAAAATCTAGAGAAGCTCTCTCAGTCCGATCTGAACCGTCCCCAAAGACCAGTTTATAACAAAATCTGTAATACACACCAAACAGTTTCCTATTTTTTTTTTTCAGCTGTAGGGGTGCTTTGTATTTACCGATTTTGGAACACAGGCTACCTTTAACATTGGGCATATTTTCTGATTGCTCATAATGTTTATTGTTCAACATGATAAGAAGCAAAACCACTCATTTAATTGTATTGAGCACTTGCTGTGTGCAGAGCACTGTATTAAGCACTTGGGAGAGCACAAAACAACAATAAGCAGACACATTCCCTGCCCTCAACAAGTTTACAGCTTAGAATGAAAAGCAGCATTGCTTTATTTGATAGAGCACAGGCCTGGGAGCCAGAGGTCGTGGGTTCTAATCCCGCTCCACCAGTGGTCAGCTGTGTGACTTTGGGCAAGTCGCTTAACTTCTCTGTGCCCCAGTTACCTTATCTGTAAAATGGGGATGAGGACTGTGAGCCCCGTGTGGGACAACCTGATTTCCTTGTATCTCCCCCAGTGCTTAGAACAGTGCTTGGCACATAGTGCTCAACAAATACCATTATTATTATTATTAATCCTGGCCCTGCTGCGTGTCTTCTGTGTCACCTTGGACAAGTCACTTCACTTCTCTGTGCCTCAGTTACCTCCTTTGGAAAATGGGGATTAAAACTGAGCCCCATGTGACACAACCTGATTTCCTTGTATCTCCCCCAGTGCTTAGAACAGTGCTTGGCACATAGTGCTCAACAAATACCATTATTATTATTATTATTATTATTAATCCTGGCCCTGCTGCTTGTCTTCTGTGTCACCTTGGACAAGTCACTTCACTTCTCTGTGCCTCAGTTACCTCCTTTGGAAAATGGGGATGAAGACTGTGAGCCCCATGTGGGACAACCTGATTTCCTTGTATCTCCCCCAGTGCTTAGAACAGTGCTTGGCACATAGTGCTCAAAAAATACCATTATTATTATTATTTTTTTTATTATTAATCCTGGCCCTGCTGCTTGTCTTCTGTGTCACCTTGGACAAGTCACTTCTCTGTGCCTCAGTTACTTCCTTTGGAAAATGGGGATTAAGACTGTGAGCCCCATGTGTTTAACCTGGTCAGCTAATGTCTAACCCAGTGCTTAGTTCAGTGCCTGGCACTTAACAGATACCATTTAAAACCCCCCAAAAACAAGACAAAAACTCCCAACCCCATGAGGTGTAGGCCAGCATCTCCAGAAGTACTGCTATCCAGGTTACTCCCCTAGTTTCAACCTGGATCTCTAAAGCTTAGGGCTTTTTTAAATCCGCCGTCCTGGGAATTGTACCGGAGAATGATTTATTGAACCTGGCAGTATTTCTTTATTTATAAAAATGCACCCATCATCCACAGGCTTTTTGGCGTGTGTTCAAATATAAACATCACAATTAAACAAAATTGGCCCCAGAAACTGATCCTGGTGGAGGGGAAAAGCCACAGTGAAATGGTACGTTTTACACCATGCCATGAATATTTGCAGACTGGGTTCCGAGTGGCAGGAATTCTTTAGACAAGGGCCCCTTTGTCTCTAACTCTCTGTCTTCTGATGTCCTTGATTTTACAGTCCATTTTCTTTGCTGCGGTGAATCCTGGATAAAAGTTCCTGCTAAAATGTACAATTTTCCCATCGTGTTTCCCTTCTCTGTAACTTCCTGGTTGTGACTCCTGCTTTTTGGGGGTTTTCATCCTCACTGTTGCATACTGGTTTCGGGATGATATCTTTGGCATCCTTTTATAGTTCATTTGTGCTATTTTTCCTTTGGGTATGCTAATAAAGCTGGAAACCAGTGGTTGACTTCCACCCCGAAGTTGTCACAGACACGCTCCTTGTTATGTCTTACGAGATGAGAATTGGTTTCTCTCTGTTACCTTCGGTTGTGAATCCCATGTTGTGGAAATTGAGAGACAGTGTAGCAAGAGAAGCAGTGTGGCCTAGTGGATGGAGCACGGGCCGGGGAATCTGAAGCACCTAGGTTCTCAGTTCCCTCATCTGTAAAATGGGGACTGTTTCCAACCCGATTAGCTTGTATCTACCCCAGCGCTTCGAACAGTGCCTGACACACAGTAAGCGTTTAAACAACAGTGCTCTGCACACAGTAAGTGCTCAATCAATACGATTGAATGAAATGCAGTAAAAAAAAAATTAACGGCTGATAATGGCAGCCATCCCTGCAGCACTTCACAGTCAAGGATGTGCTTGACTAACCAGTGTTTAGCACTTAGTACTACTACTAATAATAATCGTGGTATTTGTTAAGTACTTACTGTGTGCTATTGCAGTGCCTTGTAAGCACTGAACAAATACAGTAAAAAGCAAAGAAAGATGCTTGATTTTCAGTGACTGGGAAGTGGCAATTCTGGTCTTTTTTAAAGTTATGCTTGAAACAGTTTGGGTTTTATGCTGGTGAATTTCCAGGCCAGGTCACTCAAACTGAAAGATTTGACTCGGAGTCAAACAGGAGAGATTGAGATCCTGGTCCATTAGCCTTTATGAGGAATGCTGAATTTGGGTGTTGGGGAAGGCAAGTGAAATTGGGTTTATCTAATCCGCATTGGTGCTGGTTGGATTTTCTCCACTGAGAAGCTCCTGATCAGCCAATCTATGGTATTATTTATTGAGTGCTTACTCTGTACGAAGTGCTGTAATAAGCACTTGGGAGCTTTCAGTGTAGTTGGTAGACACGTTCCCCGCTCACAAAGAGCTTACGGTCTAGTGGGGAGACAGACATTATTATCATCATCATCGATGGTATTTATCGAGTGCTTTCTGTTAGCAGAGCACTGTACTAAGCGATTGAGAGAGAGATCAATATAATAGACATGTTCCCTGCCCACAGTGAGCATACAGTCTTGAGGGAGTGGGTAGAAACATTAATATCACCATCATCAATGGTATTTATCGAGCGCTTAATGTGAGCAGAGTACTGTACTAAGTGCTTGGGAGAGTACAATACATCAGAGTTGGTAGGCACACTTCTTGCCCACAGCGATCTTAGTTAGTTGTATTTATTGAGTGCTTACTGTGTGCAGAGCACTGTGCTAAGGGCTTGGGAGAGTACAATATAGCAGACATGTTCCCTGCCCACAAAAAGCTGAAAGTCTAGAGGGGGAGACATTGATATAAATGAATAAATTATGGATGGCTTTGAAACATTCTACTCTTCCATCCAAGTCGGTCTTTTTTTGGAAAGTCCCTTGGGAAGATTCCCTCTCCAATAATAATAGTAATAATAATAATTATAGTATTTATTATGTACTTACTATGTGCCGGGCACTGTACTAAGGGCTGGGGTGGATACAAGCAGTTTGGGTTGGACACAGTCCCTGTCCCCGTGGGCCTCACGGTCTCAATCCCCCTTTTACAGATGAGGTAACTGAGGCCCAGAGAAGTGGAGTGACTTGCAGAGAAGTGGAGTCACACGGCAGACAAGTGGCAGAGCCAGGATTAGAACTCATGACTTTCTGAATCCCAGGTCCGGCCTCTGTCCACTCTGCCATGCTGCTTCTCCAAGCTCTTGTGGACCCAGTGATGGGCAACAGGAATAATGTTGAAAGGCATTTGGCTGTGTTGGGAATTCTGTTCCCCCAACTGTCATATCCACGGAGGCCGGTGTAGACTATAAGCTCGTTGTGGGCAAGGAATATGCCATATTATCATACTGGACTCTCCCAAAGGCTTAGTACAGTGCTCTGCGTACAATAAGTTCAAATGACTGACTTGCCACTAACTCAGTTGTATTGTACTCTCCCAAGTGCTTAGGAAAGTGGTCTGCACCCAATCAGTGCTCAGTAAATATTATTGATTGATCGATTACTCTCTGAATACTGTGCTCTGCACACAGTAAGAGCTCGATAAATGCCATTGAGCGCTTAGTACAGTGTTCTGCACACAGTAAGTACTTAATAAACACAACTGAATGAATGACTGATCGCTGCCCCAAAGACCCGGCAAGGAATGTGTCTGCCAAGTCTGTTTATGTTGTAATGTGCTCTCCCAAGCACTTAGTACAGTGCTCTGCACATAGTAAGCACTCTATAATAATAATAATAATAATGGCATTTATTAAGCGCTTACTATGTGCAAAGCACTGTTCTAAGAAGTACCATTGATAGTTGCCCCATAGACTCAGCAGCGAATGTGTCTATCCCCTCTGTTTTATTGTACTCTCCCAAGTGCTTAGTACAGATGCCCTGCACAGTAAGCCCTCAATAAATACCATCGATCGATCAATTGATTGATAGGCTCTGGAGGTCACCCGGAGCAAACTACTGGCCTGGTTTTCCAACTGGTGTCTCCTCTCCTCCGACGAATTAAACTGCCCCAGGGAAACCCACGCCTTACTTCTTGGTACCTTAAGAGCAGAGAAGTGTATCACGACTTCCTTTCCTCGACACGGGCATCTTTCTCTCCATAGAAATCCGATTTCCTGTTCATTAACTTTCTGTTTTCCTCTCTTCCCCAAGATCGGGTTTCACAGCAAGGCTTCATACTTCAAGCTCTACAAGCTCATCCCTCATTCCCACATAAACACAACCATTTTGAAAACATGAACTGATATTAATTATCCCCCTGGCACCAAAAGTCAGGATTTCCTGATGCGGCACTGCTAATGTAAAATGCATTAGTGCCATCGCTGGCTCCAAGGGTTATACACTCTAAATAAACACAGCAATGTTTTTCTTTATTCACGACTCAGGCTATTTCCCCCTCGCTAGCCTCCCCTCCCCCCGCCGCTCCCCGCCACCCCCAAAGCATCCTGAGTTTTTAATAAGTTATAAATGTATTTTCCTGGGGAGAAATTGAATTTCAAGCTGCAGATCGATGACATTTAACCCATTTTTGTTCCTCCAGATGAAATCTGCGTACGTATCTATTCTGATGGGTCTACGGCAGTCTGGTGTTTATGAGTTCCACGCCTTTGGGATGAGTCTGGGTTGGGACGTCCTATTTTCGTGTGCCTTGGGTACATGTTCTCTGAGCTGGCCTGGAGCAGTATTCGTCCACTGTTGGGTAGGGACTGTCTCTATATGTTGCCAACTTGTACTTCCCAAGCGCTTAGTACAGTGCTCTGCACACAGTAAGCGCTCAATAAATAGGATTGATGTTTCAATGTCTTCCGTTTTATACGAAGCACTGAATTCAAGTCTTGTGGGGCTCTTCGAGGGCTACTGGACTCTATCGTACTCTTGTAAGCGCTTAATACAGTGCTCTGCCCACAGTAAGCAGCCCATCGATGCCAGTCTTTTAGACTGTGAGCTCACTGTTGGGTCGGGACTATCTCTATATGTTGCCGACTTGTACTTCCCAAGCGCTTAGTACAGTGCTCTGCACACAGTAAGTGCTCAATAAATATGATTGATTGATTGATTGATTGACTGTTCTCTTGCTATTGAGCTTCATGACGCAAGGGTGAGTGAAACTCTTTCGCTTGAAGGTTCTACTACTGCTTGGGAAGGTGTGAGGTAGGGCTTGGTATCTATTTATTTATTTTTTAGCGGTATTTGTTCAGTGCTTACTGTGTGCCAGGCACCGTTCTAAGAAGTGGGGTAGATACAAGTTAATCTGGTTGGACACAGTCCCTGTCCCACATGGGGCTCACAGTCTTAATCCCCATTTTACAGAGGAGGTAACTGAGGCTCAGAGAAGTGAAGCGACTTGCCCAAGGTCACCCAGCAGAATAATCGCAGTGCCTGGATTAGAACTCAGGTTCTTCGGACTCCCAGGCTCGTGCTGTATCCACTAGGCCATGCTGCTTCTCTGTGCTAAGCACTGTACTAAGCACTTGGGAGAGTACACTACGAAAGAGTTGGTAGCCATATTCCCTACCCACAACAACCTTATAGTCTAGAAATCCCTCGAGACCCCCACGTCGGCTCTTCCTTTGGCTGGTCCAAGCAAATCTTCAGATCTTAGAGAAGCAGCGTGGCTCAGTGGAAAGAGCCCGGGCTTTGGAGTCAGAGGTCGTGGGTTGAGATCTCGGCTCCGCCACTTGTCAGTTGTGTGTCTTTGGGCGAGTCACTTAACTTCTCTGTGCCTCAGTTCCCTCATTTGTAAAATGGGGATTAAGACTGTGAGCCCCACTTGGGATGACCTGGTCACCTTGTACTCTCCCCAGCGCTTAGAACAGTGCTTTGCACATAGTAAGTGCTTAATAAATGCCATTATTGTTATTATTATTATTATTATGGTTTCTCTCTGTTGAAATCATCCGGTCTCTTTCAGAATATTTTATAAATTAGATTTTGTGGTTCAGTTGACGGTTCATAATGTCTGTCTCCCGCTCTAGATGCCACTGATGGACTGTTTGTTCTCTTGCTACTGAGCTTCATGACGCCAGGGTGAGTGAAACTCTTTGGCTTGAAGGTTCTACTACTTCTTGGGAAGGTGTGAGGTAGGGCTTGCTATCTATTTATTTATTTTTTAGTGGTATTTGTTCAGCACTTACTGTGTGCCAGGCACTCTGTGGACAGGGAACATGTCTGTCGACTGTCGTATTATACTCTCTCAAATGTTTAACACACTGCTCTGCACACTGTTCGCACCCCTCCTCGTGGTCTGTTGCCCCTAGCAGAGGTAGAATGTGGATTAAAAAAATGATGGTATTTATGTACTTACTGTATGTCAAGCACTGGGTAGATACAAGGTAATCAGGTTGGACACAGTCCCTGTCCCACATGAGGCTCACAGTCTCAAACCCCATTTTACATATGAGGTAACTGAGGCCCAGAAAAGTAAAGTGACTTGCCCAAAGTCACACAGCAGGCAAGTGGCGGAGCCAGGATTAGAACCCGGTTCCTTCTGCCTCCCAGTGCTCTATCCACTAGGCCATGCTTCTTCCCAAGAAGCAATCAGTGATTGATCTGTCCCAATAATTCCCAATCCTAACTGTTCTTAGGCTCCCAGGAGTATAAAGTCTGGCTCAGATGTGGTATAATTTATGTTCTCATACTCTTATGCAGTTCAGAAGAAAGCGTGTATCACAGGAGAGGAATATTCATTCAGTAGTATTTATGGAGCGCTTACTGTGGGCAAAGCACTGAACTAAGCCCTTGGGAGAATACAAATTTCAGAGAACAACACTGTTCTAAAGCTTGCCTTTGCACTGTGGTGTTGTGACTTTCTGGATCTCTCCCCCACTGAAGCATTTTCCCAAAGGATGTTCTCAAACCCACCTCATTTCCTTCTAAAAACACCTGGGGAAGTAGATGTTTTTACAATGCTTTTAAATGGCCTCCAGACCTTGCTGCTTCACCTTGAACCTTTATGTTCATTTCGCCTGGCATTTCTCAACCTAATCCGGCCCAGAGAAGAGTTCAACCCTGGCTCTACCACATGCTGAATGAAACGGACAAATAGCGGCATTGGTTTTGCTTTCTTCAAATGTATAGTACTGCAATTTATTTATTTATTGGAAATAATAAATACTTACAAATATTTACAAATAAATAAATATAATAAATAAAGATGTAGAGCATCTGCTGCTGAAAAGGTCCTCGAGAGGTCATTTGGGCCAGTCTTCTGCCTCCGTTACCGTCCACAAGTGTATATATATTGAGGCTTTTCCAGGGCCAGAGCATTATCTATTTATTAATAGAAATAAATAATAATTTATTTATTTCTATTAATGTCTGACTCCCCATCTACACTGTATACTCATTATGGGTAGGGAATGTGTCTGTTTATTATTCTGTTGTTCTCTCAGAAGTGCTTAGTACAGTGCTCTGCATACAGTAAGTGCTCCATAAATACGACCGAGTGAATGAATTAATGAAAGTGTTCCACCCACAGTGGACGCTCAATAAATATGACTGATTGATTGATTCCCAATAGTCATCCTGACTCTCAAACAAGACTCCCCTTTTCCTCCCACCCCCTCAAATATTGTGCATGGATCCAGCGTGGCTCAGGGGAAAGAGCACGGGCTTGGGAGTCAGAGGCCCTGGGTTCAAATCCCACCTCTGCCACTTGTCAGCTGTGTGACTTTGGGCAAGTCACTTAACTTCTCTGTGCCTCAGTTCCTCACCTGTAAAGTGGGGAATAAGACTGTGAGCCCCACATGGGACAACCTGATTACCTTGTATCCTCCCCAGTGCTTAGAAAAGTGCTTTGCACATAATAAGCAATTAACAAATACCAAAATTATTATTATTATCTACAGCAGGGAAAAAGGAGAGTCAACTCTTGCCTTCAGTTTTCAGAATACTCTGTCAAGCCGGTATGAAAGGTTGCAAGTAACTGCTCCCCCAGAGACTGCTCCTGGGGATCCTCTTAGCTTTTTCCACCCAAACCAGGTTAGCGTCCTTACCTAATTTTAAAATCCCCAAGATCCTGCCCTTCCGCAAAAATCGATGCTATCGTTCCCGCTTGGTAATCCGAGCGTCTCCTCCGGCCCGTCTCAGGCCTAATCCTGCAGGAGTTTGGTTCCTTAGACTCCATTGTCATAATTTATTAACTCGATAAAATCTGCTGACTCCTCTTGGAAAATATTGTGATTTTATTTCCCATTTCCTGCAGGTCTCTCTCCTGCATATTTACATGAGAATGGAGGCTTTGTTTGGTAAAGAGAGTTTATCTGAGCCTGCTGTTTACCCGGTTCCCAGTCTCAATCCTGTCTGAGAGGGACTTGGCTCAGTTTAGGCATTTTAAGGCTGTGCCAGTATTGAATAATTCTCCCCCATTTTACGGGAGAGGAGAACAACTCAGGGTCAGTTTGACACTCATCCAATTTAGAAGTAGAATTCAATTCCTTTGGGCTCCTTGGGCCCCTATCTAAAATCCAGTGAGAAGTAGCCTCTTCGGGCAGAATGGTCAGATGAAATTATAATAATAACAATGATGATAATCGTCGTATTTGTCAAGGGCTTACTATGTGCTGGGCACTGTACTAAGTGCAGGGATGGAAACAAGCTAATCAGGTTTGACACAGTCTCTTGTCGCCCGAGGGGCTCACAGGCTTAATCCCCATTTTGCACATGAGGTAACTGTGGTACAGAGGTCACACAGTAGACAAGTGGCAGGGCTGGTATTAAAACCTTCGTCCTTCTGTCTCTCAGGCCTGCGCGCTATCCATTGGGCCACACCACTTCTCAGTTATAGAGCATCTGCTGCTGAAAAGGTCCTCGAGAGGTCATTTGGGCCAGTCTTCTGCCTCCGTTACCATCCACAAGTGTATATATTGAGGCTTTTCCAGGGCCAGAGCATTATCAAAAGCCCTCTGGAAAATGCACTCAAACTGAAACCAAGAGACATCAGCTCTTCTTTCGAGAGTACAATTTACGAGGGAAGGTATGTGGAGACAAATGGCCAAGAATGATCAATCAGTGGTAATTATTAAGCACACATGTTGTCCAGAGCACTGCATTATGCAGCAACCCATAGTGATGCCATGGACGCATTTCTCTCAGAATGTCCCTCCTCCATCTGCAATGGTTCTGGTTGTGTATCCGTAGAGTTAAGCTCTTGGGAGAGTACTGTAAAACAATATAACAGACACACTCCCTGCAAATATACATAGGAAGAGGTAAAAGTAAGTTTAATGATGATGGTATTTGGTAAGCACTTACTATGTGCCAAGCGCTGGTCTAAGCTCTGGGGTAGATACAAGCTTATCAGGTCTGATGCAGCCCCTGTCTCACTCTGGGCTCTGTCCTAATCCCCGTTTTACAGATGAGGTAACTAAGGCCCAGAGAAGTGAAGTGACTTGGCCAAGGTCACCCATCAGACAAGTGGCGAAGCTGGGATTAGAACCCAGGTCCTCTTGGCTCCCAGACACGTGCTCTACCCACTACGACACGCTGCTTCTCACTATGCCACGCAGCTTCTCACTTGGCCATGCTGCTTAGTTACAAATGATAAAAAGAGGCAATTAAATAAGTAGATAACAAATAAAAATATATAAGCATGAATGCTGAGGTGGTAGTGGATGGGAGCACACAACCAGGAAACAGTCGGGGTTAATCAGAGGAGATGACTTTTTAGGAGGGCTTTAGAGGTGGAGTGGGTGGTTTAGGGTAACGTCTGTCTCCCTCTCTAGACTATCAGCTCATTATGGGCAGGGAACGTGTCTGCTGATTCTGTTGGATTGTACTCTCCCAAGCGCTTAATACAGTGTACTGAACGTATTAAGTGCTCAGTGAATACCAGTGGTTGATCAATTGATTGTGGTTCGACGGGTTTGAAGAAGGAGGGAGTTCCACATGGGAGTTTTAGACTGTGAGCCCACTGTTGGGTAGGGACTGTCTCTATGTGTTGCCAACTTGTACTTCCCAAGCGCTTAGTACAGTGCTCTGCACACAGTAAGCGCTCAATAAATACGATTGATGATGATGATGATGAGTCAGAGAGTGAAGTACGGTTCGAAGGTTCATTCATTCAATCGTATTTATTAATAATGATGGCATTTAGTAAGCGCTTACTATGTGCCAAGCACTGTTCTAAGCACTGGAAAGGATACAAGGTGATCAGGTTGTCCCACTTGGGGCTCACACTCTTAATCCCCATTTTACAGATGAGGTAACCGAGGCCCAGAGAAGTGAAGTGACTTGCCCAAAGTCACACAGCTGACAATTGGTGGAGCCGGGATTTGAACCCATGACCTCGGACTCCAAAGCCCATCCTGTTTCTAATGAGCCACGCTGCTTCTCTCATTTATTGAGTGCTTACTGTGTGCAGAGCTTGGGAGGTTGGCTTGAGAGCATTGAAGAGGGCGATCAGGGTAGGGGGTGGGAGTGGGAAAGGGGAGGATGGTTTATTTATTTTAATGTCGGTCTCCCCTTGTAGTTTATAAGCTCCCTGTGGGCTGGAATTGTCTCTCTTTTTGCTCTCCCAAGTGCTTAGCCCAGTGCTCCTCGCAGAGTAAATGCTCAACAAATACAATCGATTGATGGATCATTTATTTCTTTCATCTCTCCACAGACTCTCCAGTCCTTCATCTTTGTTCCTAATGGACACGGAGAAGACTGGCCGGAAGATCCTCTTCATAAATTCTCCTCATAAACTTAATTAAAGACAATTAATCACCCCTTAGCTTTCTCTTCTCCTGGCTAAACAGCCCCGATTCATTTAACCTTCCCTTACAGAACCATTCCTCTACTTCTTTTATTGTTCTTCAGATCCTCCCTGGTTTCTTGGAGACCCAAATTGGACCCAGAACTCTAATAAGGAGCTGGCCAACTGAGAGCATAATGTAAGTAACCCATCTCCCACTTGTATTATTCCTGTCTCTATGTCCTAGTGAAACATGGTAAGTTGGGTTCTTGAAGAAATCGTGTTATAGGTTAGAGGGTAGACTGATATTTTTCAATAATAATAATGGTATTTGTTAAGTGCTTCCTATGTTCCAAGCACTGTTCTAAGCGCTGGGGGAAGATACAAGGTAATCAGGTTGCTCCATGTGGGGTTCACAGTCTTAATTCCCATTTTACAGATGAGGTAACTGAGGCACAGAGAAGTTGAGTGACTTGCCCAAAGTCACACAGCTGATAAGCGATGGAGCCGGGATTGGAACTCATGACCTCTGACTCCCAAGCCCAAGCTTTTTCCACTAAGCCACGCTGCTTCTCTATTACAATACAAACTCCTGAAAACTCCTCTATTACTGTTATACCCACCCATAGCAAAATATAATGATAATACAGTATCAGTCAACCAATGGCATTTATTGAGCACTTACAATGTGCAGAGCACTGTACTAAGTGCCTTCAGCGACTAATAATCCAGTATAGGGAAAAATACTCAAGGGAAAGATTGTTCCTGGTGGAACAGAAGTTTCCCAAATCGAATTTTTTCAGAGAAGCAGCATGGCTTAGTGGAAGGAGCATGGGCTTGGGAGTCAGAGGTTGTGGGTTCTAATCCCTGCTCTGCCACTTGTCAACTGGGTGACTTTGGGTAAGTCACTTCACTTCGCTGTGTCTCAGTTACCTCATCTGTAAAATGGGGATTAAGACTGTGAGCCCCATGTGGGACAACCTGATAACCTTGTATCTGCCCCAGCGCTTAGAACAGTGCGTGACACATAGGAAGAGCTTAACAAATACCATTATTATTATTATTATTATTAATTTTCCATGTTTCCTTCAAAAACAATAGGGAAGCAGCATGGCCTACTGAAAAGAGAACAGGCCTGGGAGTGAGAGGACCTGGGTTCTACTCCCAGATCCGCCACTTCTCTGTTATGTGATTTGGAGCAAGTCACTTAACTTCTCTGTGCCTCAGTTATCTCATCTGTAAAAGGGGGATTAAATCCTCTCTCCTGTCTAGACTGTGAGCCCCATGTGGGACAGAGACTATGTCCAACTTCACTGTTGTGTACCTACCCCAGAGCTTAATCAGACTGTTAGTCATATTTATTGAGTGGAAGAGGAAAATATAACAATAAACAGAAACAACCCTGCCCATAAAGCACTTACAGTCTAGCCTACAGTGCCTGGCATCTAGCAGGAGCTTAACAGGTACCCCAAAAAATGTTGGTAACTGAACAGGACAGAACATAATTAGGTAGGGCAAAGCAACTCATATTCACCTATGAAATTTAATACCATTCATGCTACTTTCTAACCCTGCTGTTTCCATTACCTTTAGGAATCTCAAAATAATGTGCCTTTTGGCTATTTGTTGGAGAACAGATGCAAAAATAATCAGCATCAAAGAATGAACTTGATCTGTCTTGGGTAATGCAGACTTTTAAAGGATGTCTCAGATTCAGAAATCTTTAAAAAAGTTTCCCTCCCAATCCTACTAGAAGCAAGATGGAAATACTGCCCAGAGATTTTTGAAGACCTCTTAAACCGATTCCCCAGAATACTGAGGAAAATGGAAGGGCATTTTCCTCAGAGAAACAGACTCTTTCCCTACCCACGATGAGCTTACAGTCTGGAGGGGAAGGAAAGCACAAAGCCATCTGCCTGGGCCTCTTGAAAGCAACAATCCCATCTTCCCGACTCCCTTTCAAACGATGCCTTCAGGAGCCAACTCTCCCTGCTCCGGTGAGATCTTGAAAGGCTTTTAATCATCGAGTATTGATAGCTGCTGTTTGGCATTTGGGCGAATACCAATTAGAGAGGTGGGCAGACCCCAGGAACCGGGAAGAGAAAACAGTGGGGGGACTGGTGAGGGTTGTTGTTTTGGTGAGGGTTTGCCAAAAAAATCAGCCAGAATCACTTACAGCAGTGATGCACTTTAGGTCAAACTTTAGGTGGGGTGGGCGGTCTAATGAGATAACAGACTGGATCTGTAGGGTAGAATTTAGGGACCACCAGAAAAGCATTCACTCGCTCACAAAAGGGTTTCCCTTTATAGCTGACAGTAGCGAAATCTTAATTTGTCCTGTGTTTCACTGAATCCAGCAGCTTCCTTTTGAATATTATAATTCCGTTTCCGTGTTCTCTTCTGCTGTCTCCATAGGAGAGGCTGTGTGGAGTACTAGTTGAGTCGAGCCCCGGCAGAAGATTTAGCGAATATGAAAGAGAAAGTCTGACAGGGTATCCACCATTAATCAATCAATCAGTGGTATTTATTGAGTACTTACTGTGTGTGGAGCACTATACTAAGTGCTTGGGAGAGTACAGGAAGTATGGACAGGTAGAAAGAGCACAGTTCCAGATGCTTGGAGACAATGGTGTAGAATGTAATTTGTTTTCTATTTTCTCCCCTTCCTGGCAATGCCCAAGTCAGAAGCAGGTGTGGCGAGACTTGACTGACTAGACTGGGGTAGAGGAAATCCTTGAGAATAAGCCCGCATCGCCTTAAGAGGGCTGAGGATACCACATGGAATTGCTTAGAAAATGTGATGAGATAAATTCCACAGAGGTTCAGGACACGAAGTGCCAATAGATAGGAGGGTGGGAATTGGATGAGAGCAAGGTTCACTTTGGGGAGGAAAAAATTAAATTGAGACAACGAAGAAATGTATTAACTAAAATTGTGTTTGATTTGCTGCAGAGATCTCTACCTCTTTTGGTACTCAAGAGAAGGCCACCCTGGGGATTGGAAAAACCTTCAAGACTTTTCCTGAGCTGATAGCTTCCCAGAGTGAGGGAAAGGGTTCAGAAGAGGAAAGTAACAGAAACCCCTTAATTAGCAGCGAGAGTCTCACATTCGAGTTTGAGGGGATGGAGCAGCAATTGAAAGGAGCTATCCGATTTTGGCTTTGAGAAGACCCACCGAAGAAATTAATGCAAAACAAAAGGCAGAATCAGCTCTGGTGGCCACATCCTCCCATGAGGGGAGAGACTCTTGAGCTCCAAGATGAAAATGGAAATTTGACAACCTGAGCCTTGCGGAAAATTTCCTGGGAATTCAGCTTTTTGGTGTATTGCTTACTCAAATCATTTATGGGTTTGAGATCATAGAAAAGCACGGCAACACAGACATTGGTAAGTGAAAATAGAACCAACTTTATATAATCCAATTGAACCTAATCAAGGAGGAAGTTGATGAAGAGACTTTATCTCTCTCTCTCTCTCTCTGTGGTCTTTAGAGGCTTTCTACAGAACGAAGCACATCTTGGCCTCCTGAAAAGTTTCAAATGGTGTTTGACAATCCAATAAATGAGGTGATTAATCTGACTTTGCCAAATCATTCAATCATTTTGTACCCTGTCAAACGCAGTGGAATGGTCCCTGAATGACTGCTTCTTCTTTCCAGAGATCATTAAAGAAAATATGGCCATGGGGACGGTGCCATTTTTCCATCTGCCTTGGTGCCCGGGCTCCGATTGGAGAAGCTTGGAGTGAAGACTGACAGTGCTGGAGAATGAGCACATGGTTTTAGGAAAGTTTGTGAGCTACTCTGAAGGAAGAGAAATGACTGAGTGGGGAGAACCTTAAAGGGTCATTTTCAGCTACAAAGAGTTGCCCTCCCTGTGAAGGCTACCAGATCCAAACCGATTAAAGCCGGACACAAGAAGGAAGGAAGCGCTGTGGTGATTGTTGGAGAGGAGCCGGAAGAAGGATGGAAAACTTCATTGGTCCGGGCTGCCAAATTGGAACAGGTTGTGAGATCAGGGGAGACATATGTCAGGTTGGGGGAGAAAAGCCATTCATCGTCCTGGCAATTCAGGTGCGGAAAGATCAGTCTAAGGGCTAAATTGAAAATGTACAACATCGATATCTCGTCAAGAGGGCTGGGGATGGTGGAGTGAAGGCAGCTCAGCCAAAAAAAAGAGATTAAATCCTTCAGACAAGGGGTTGTTTGTGAAGAATTCTTGGAGGTTGCCAGAGTGGAGTGTGACTTTTGGGGACAGGTGCTCATTTTCTAAGACAAAGATTTGATTGATGGCGGGTGGAGAGCAGATGAAATAAAGCCAGTAGGAGACCCCGCTAGTGAATGAGCTGGAGGATAAACAGTCTGGGCAAAGACTGAACTCTGGAGGACTGGAGATTCATTCATTCAATCGTACTTATTGAGCGCTAACTGTGTGCCAAGCACTGTACTAAGCGCTTGGGAGAGTATGACAGAACAACAGACACATTCCTGCCTCAGTGAGCTCAGAGTCTAGAGGTGAATGATGAAAAAAGCCTTCAGTGAGCTGGAAGCAGGAAAGAGACAGAGACAGATATGTCGGTAGGCCCCGATCTTAGTTTGGCAAATCTTCATGAGGCGTGAAGCCTTTCTGAAGGGTGGACATGGAAGCAGGGTGATTGATTTCCTAAGAAGCAGCGTGACCTAATGGTTAGAGCTCGGTCCTGGGAGTCAGAAGGACCTGGGGTCTAACCCCGGCTCCGCCACTTGACCGCTGTGTGAATTTGGGAAAGTCACTTCACTTCTCTGTGCCTCGGTTACAGGGATTGAGACTGGGATCCTCGTGTGGGACATGGACTGTGTCCAAACTGATTAGCTTCTAACTACCCCAGTGCTTAGTGCAGTGCTTGGCGCATAGTTAGCGCTTAACAAGTACCTTAAAAAAATCGTTTGTGTTCATTTAAATTGAGGGCATGGTTTATACTGCATTGTATATTTCGATTATCTTTCATTTAAGGTGTTTCTTGGGGGTCTGACTATCATCTCTTCTAGACTGTGAGCCCGCTGTTGGGTAGGGACTGTCTCTATGTGTTGCCGACTTGTACTTCCCAAGCGCTTAGTACAGTGCTCTGCACACAGTAAGCGCTCAATAAATACAATTGATTGATTGATCTCTTTGACTATAAGCTCCTCTAGACGGTAAGCTCGTTGTGAGCAGGGAATATAATACAGTATTATATTGTACTCTCCCAAGCACTTAGTACAGTGTTCTGCCCACAGTAAACACTCAATAAATACCACTGATTGACTGATGGATCCCCAAGATGCATTGCTCAAGAAGACAGATGAATTACTATTACTATTACTATTATTATGATGTGTAGTATTTGTTAAGTGCTTAATATGTGCCAATGATTGTGCTAAGTGCTGGGAAAGATACAAGATAACCATGTCTGATACAGTCTCTATCCCACCTGAGGCTCACAGTCCAAGGGGGAGATAAAATAGGCATTGAATTCTCATTTTTGCAGTTGGAGAAATTGAGAGAAGTTAGGTGATTTCCCCAAGGTCCCACAGCAGGCAAGTGGCAGAACTGGGACTAGAACCTTGGTCTCCAGCCTGTCAGGCCCGTGCTTTTTCCACTACACTGTGCCGCATCTCCTGTTATTATTATTATTATGGTGGGGTGCACTGTTATTGCGACAGGGTGTCCTTGAATTCTCCCTTTCCGCCTTCCCATTTTCTCCTCTGTCTTTTTAAAACTACTCCCGGGACTGTCAAATCCAACCAATCTCTGGAAAGAATCCAGACCCGCAAATTTCTCTTGGCGGTGACAACCAAGACGGTAGTAACTTATCAGAAATAGGCCCGCTGATTCATTTTTTCTCCCTTACAGTTTAAGATTCGAACCTGCCCGCCCAATCATTGATTAGGATGAGTTTAATTTCTTTCCGTCTTTCAGTGGAGGATCCTGGAATTGCTTTTTATTTGGGGATCAATTTGAAGGGAGCGCAACAGAAATCTCAGTCCATAATGTTGGGTTTCTCAGCACACAGCACTAGTTTAGCTTCTAATTTAGTCTCGGGTGACTTCGTGGTATTGCTTAATTATAACAGTTGCTAACTCTATCCTCTAAAATATATCACCGGCAGCTAAACATCTGCAGGGTTTTAAGTCAGGGAGGGTGCCAAGCAAAACCTTCACGTTTTGCATTATTTTGCCTTTATTGGTTTTTAATACATTTATGTAATAAGCAGGCTGAGTAACTCAATGCTGAACCACGTGGCAAGGGTAATCAAATATAGGATATGAAGTTGTGAGAATACCCATTTTGGGGCAGGGAATTTGGGCCTCAGGAGATTTAGGGGCCATGAGGGGATGTGCACAATTAACATTAACTTTTCAGGGACCGGATAGAAGTGGAAAGATTTCTTCTTACAGCAAGAGCTCTCCCTCTTGCTTGATAGCTTAACAAGCGCTTGGTACAGTGCTCTGCACACAGTAAGCGCTCAATAAATACGATTGAATGATAATAATAACAATAACAGTAACGATGATGGTATTTATTACGTGCTTACTATGTGTTAAGCTCTGGGGTAGATACGAGCTAATCAAACTGGACACAGTCCCTGTCCCACATGGGGCTCAAAGTCTTAGCCCCCATTTTACAGAGGCTCAGAGAAGTGAAGTGACTCACCCAAGGCCACCCAGCAGACCAGTGGCAGAGCTGGGATTAGAACCCACATCCTTCCGACTCCCAGGATCATTCTCCTTAGACTGTGTGCCCCATGTGGGTAGGGATTGTGTCCAACCTATTAATTGGTATCCACCTCAGTGCTTAGAAAAGTGCCTGACACATAGCAATCGCTTAACTGAGACCGTAATTAATTAATTCATTAAGGGTCCACTGTAGACCCCACAAAAATGGACTGAAAGGCTGGAAAGGAATCCAGATCTCTAGTGATGACAAACAGACTGTAAGCCCACGGTGGGCAGGGAATGTGTCTATGAATTCTTTTATAACTGTACTCTCCCAAGCACTTAGTAGAGTGCTCCATATACGGTAAGTGCTCGATAAATACCACTGATTGATTGATCCAAATGACAACTGTTGATTCCATTTTTTAAGCCAGTTTTGGTTAGCAGACTTGGGCTTGACAGTGTCTTGGTTCTGTCAGAAGCAAAAGCAAATTGGAAGGCGATCAGGTATATGTAGTACAGTGCTAAGCACTTAGTACAGTGCTCTGCACACAGTAAGTGCTCAATAAATACAATTGATTGATTGATTGATTGATTGATATGTATATATATGTCCTGAGAAGCAGCGTGGCTCAGTGGAGAAGAGCCTGGCTTTGGAGTCAGAGGTCATGGGTTCAAATCCCGGCTCCGCCAAATGTCAGCTATGTGACTTTAGGCAAGTCACTTAACTTCTCTTGGCCTCAGTTACCTCATCTGTAAAATGGGGATGAAGACTGTGAGCCCCCTGTGGGACAACCTGATCACCTTGTAACCTTCCCAGCGCTTAGAACAGTGCTTTGCACATAGTAAGCACTTAATAAATGCCATTATTATTATTATTATTATTATTATTATTATTATTATTATTATTATATGTACCTGATGGATAGAATGTGGGCCTAGGAGCCATAGCAACCTGGATTCTAGTCCCGGCTCTGCCACTTGTCTGCTGTGTGACTTAGGCAAGTCACTTCACTTCTCTGGGCCTCAGTTACCTCCTCTGTAAAATGGGGATTAAGACTGTGAACCCCATGTGGGTTAGGGACTGTGTCCAACCCGATTTGCTTGTATCTACCCCAGTGCTTAGTACAGTGCGTGGTACATAGTAAGCGCTTAGCAGCGTGGCTCAGTGAAAAGATCGCGGATTTGGGAGTCAGAGGTCATGGGTTCTAATCCCAACTCTGCCGCTTCTCAGCTGTGTGACTTTGGGCAAGTCACTTAACTTCTCTGGGCCTCACTAACCTCAACTGTAAAATGAGGATTAAGACTGTGAGCCCCACCTGGGACAACCTGATTACTTTGTATGTACCCCAGTGCTTAGTACAGTTCCTGGAACATAGTAAGCACTTAACAAATACCATTAAAAAAAAGGTAAGTGACTTGCCCAAGGTCACACAACAGACAAGTGGCAAAGCTGGTGGGATTAAAACCCAGGTCCTTTGACTCTCAGGTCTGTCCTCTTTCCACTGGGCCTCGTTGCTTCTAGCACACAATATCAACACCTGTTATTACCACCCAATTTGGCTGGCCTGTTGCCAGGGAATTAAGGGATATTCATCCAACAGAATGAGCCTGTTAGGATTTGGGACAGGATACAGACGAGACGTTGGAAGAAACAGCTTGAATATATGTTGTGTATCAATCAATCAATCAATCGTATTTATTGAGCGCTTACTGTGTGCAGAGCACTGTACTAAGCGCTTGGGAAGTACAAGTTGGGAGCTTGTATGTGAGCATCTGTACGTGGGGTCAGAAACTGAATCCTGCAGTGTGGGTTTTTCTTATTAATTTGAATTTTGTGAGGAGGGGTGTGGGAGAGCTGGGTATATTTGTCAGTGGATAACTGGCTTCAGGAGGGTAATCCATAATCACCTTTCATTCATTCATTCATTCATTCATTCGCATTTATTGAGCACTTACTTTGTGCAGAGCACTGAACTAAGCGTTTGGGAGAGTACAATACAACAATAAACAGACGCATTCCCTGCCCACAGCAAACTTATAGTCCAGACATCTGAATTTATATCCCACAACTGCCGCTTCAGCCCCTCTACACCACCAAAGAACTTAAGCTAACACAACCTTCTTAGTATGTTCATAATGTTCATAATTTATATAGTCCTTTACTCCCCCACCTGTAATTTACTTATCATCCCTCCCGCTGCCCCCACGAGTTAGACTGTAAGAGGCAGCGTGGCCTAATGGAAAAAGCGGGAGTTTGGGAGCCAGAGATCCTGGGTTCTACTTCTGATTGGTTTGCTGTGTAACCTTGGGCCAGTCACTTAACTTCTCTGTGCCTCAGTTCCGTCATCTGTTAAATGGGGATTAAATACGCGCTCTCAGCTCCCTGGACTGTGAGCCCCATGGGGACGGGGACTGTGTCTGCCCTGATTATGTTGTATCTACCCCAGTGCTCAGTTCGAGTCGTTATTGAGTAAGCGCTTAATAAATGCCATTGTTATTAAGCTTGAGAAACAGTATGGCCTAGTGGGTAGTGTACTTTCCTGGAAGTCAGAAGGACCTGGGTTCTAATCCCAGATCTGCCACTTTGCTGTGTGATCTTGGGCAACTCACTTCACTTCTCTGTGTCTCAGTTACCTCATCTGTAAAATGGGGATTAAGACTGTGAGCTCCGTGTGGGACATGGATTGTGTCCAACTTGATTAACTTGTGTCTGTTCCAGCAGTTAGTACAGTGTCTGGTACAAAGAAATACCATTAAAAAAAAGCTCCATGAGGGCATTGACTGTGTATTCTCTTTTGTACTCTCCCTAAAGGTTAGTACAATGCTTTGCACACAGCAAGAGTTCAATGAATACTATTTGTTGATTGATTAACCTGGTGATTAAATATTGAAAGTAACTTCTGTTATCATCATCATCATCATCATCAATCGTATTTATTGAGCGCTTACTGTGTGCAGAGCACTGTACTAAGCGCTTGGGAAGTACAAATTGGCAACATATAGAGACAGTCCTTACCTAACAGTGGGCTCACAGTCTAAAAGGGGGAGACAGAGAACAAAACCAAACATACTAACAAAATAAAATAAATAGAACAGATATGTACAAGTAAAATAAATAAATAAATAAATAGAGTAATAAATATGTACAGTTATCAGATAACTGTTTTTCACAACCTCAAAAATTTACTGAGAATTGGAATGAGTCTTTTGATATTGGGTTCTTTCTTCAGTCAAAGTTAGCCTTGTTGAAAGAGAAAGGGAAAGTAAGCCCTAATCATTTGAAAAGAAACCACAGGCTACCTTTGGCCATCGACACCTTCCAAACACACAAGCTTCAAACTTTCTAGATGACTCCTCTTCCTCATGGAATAGAATCTGGGTAAATGTAGCAAAAAGCAAAGAAAAGTACCAAATATAAAATAAATAGCCAATTAAAAGAATCACTTCCAAGCAAACCCTGCAGGGATCTGGTAAAAATTAAGCAGAGGCAGATGAAACTCTAAAATAATACCATAGAGAGAGGAAGAAGGGGATATTACTGGCCAGCAGGCAGGCCGCTGAAATAAAATTGTGAAAGTCGCACATCGAAGCCAACTTAGCACAATCCTCCTCCACCCCCGGGGGCCTTAATAGAGATCTGAGCTAATCCGATAACGTTGCCGCCAAGAAGGTGGACGTGTCAATTTGGTCTCTCCTCAGATTCCTCACCTCCACTGGAGAGGTTTCTTTTCAAGCCAAGTCATCCGTTGAAGTGGATATGGAGGTTCTCTCTTTGACTTTCTTCCCCACTATACGTCCAGTAGCCAAACACCTCCCAGGTAGTGGAGGGAAGTAGAGAAGCAGGGTGTCTAGTGGGTAGAGCAGGGGCCTGAGAGTGAGAAGGACCTGGGTTCTAATCCCAGCTCTGCCACTGGTCTGCTGTGTGACCTTGGACAAGTCACTTCACTTCCTCTCAGTAGGGCCGTGAAGGGAGGAAGAGAGCTAGCTTGGCGGATCAGCACCTGTATATTTGTATATATTCATTACTCTATTTATTTATTTATTTTACTTGTACGTATCTATTCTATTTATTTTATTTTGTTAGTATGCTTGGTTTTGTTCTCTGTCTCCCCATTTTAGACTGTGAGCCCACTGTTGGGTAGGGACTGCCTCTATATGTTGCCAATTTGTACTTCCCAAGCGCTTAGTACAGTGCTCTGCACATAGTAAGCGCTCAATAAATACGATTGATGATGATGATGTACAGAGCACTGTACAAAGTGCTTGGGAGAGTACAGTATAACAATATAACAGACACATTCTCTGCTCAGAACAAACTGAACAAATATAACACTATTACGTGCGCAGGGAGGTGGATGGGTAATGGAGTATCTGCTTTTCTCTATTATGTTTGTTACCCATCATCCCCCAGTGCCAACAATGCCTCATCTTACACAGCTTGAGAGTGACAATAATGATAATAACTTGTTTTCCCAATGAGCTTTCAAGCAATCAATCAGTCAATCAACCACATTTACTGAATGCTTACAGTTGCCAAGCACTGTATAATTGCTTGGGAGAATACAACGGAGTTGCTAGACATGTTCCCTGCCCACAGAGAGCTTATAGCTAGAGGACTGTAACAGTTTATCACGGTCAAACATGCTTCTGGGTGATCATCAAGTCACTTAACCCCTTAAGCTACATTTCTCCATATGCAGGCGAGCTAATTTCCTTCTACTTCAAGCTTATTAAAGGAACAAAGGAGAAAGCCGATACATGTGGTATTTGAAGATGATTTAGTTGGCCCAGGTGACCTTTCTGAATGTTCAATACCAATTCATAGAGGTCACTTGTCCTGAACCTTGGTGAATCCAGCATCTAAACCGTAAACTCGTGTTTGGCGGGAAACGTTTTGGCTATATTGGCATATTGTACCCTCCCAAGCGCTTAGTACAGAGCGCTACACACAGTAAGTGCTTAATA
Source organism: Tachyglossus aculeatus (assembly GCF_015852505.1). NCBI lineage: Eukaryota > Metazoa > Chordata > Mammalia > Monotremata > Tachyglossidae > Tachyglossus > Tachyglossus aculeatus. The sequence continues at coordinate 6,994,484 of NC_052090.1, read as the reverse complement.
AATCCGATTGATTGGTCGATCCACATAGCCTGATGGTATCCATAGCCCTCTCAGATAATGATAGCATCTCCCCCTGAAACCTCAGGCCTGAAGACTGGCACCAGGGAACTGATTAGTTGTGCTAGTGGTTTGAGCAAGGTGATCTCGGTCTTTGCCCCCGCCAGATGCTAAGACTCTGCGCTAGACTGTGAGCTCCTCTAGACTGTGAGCTCATTGTGGGTATTTATTGAGTGCTTCTCTGGGTATTTACTGAGTGCTTCTCATGTGCAAAGCACTGTACTAAGTGCTTGGGAGAGTTCAATACAGTAATAAACAGACACAGTCCCTGCCCACAGCAGTGACGATGGTGATGGTGATGGAAGGAGTAGGGTAAGCCATTCACAGGGGTGGGACTCAGGTGAAGAAAACAGCTTTCTGATTTCGTGTGGGCCAACTTGTACTTCTCAAGTGCTCAGTACAGTGCTCACAGTAAGTGCTCCATAAATGCCACTGATTGATTGAGTGATTCTTGCTGGCCAGTAGGCCCCATTTTGAGGACACTAACTGGATTCATTCACTCATTCAATCGTATTTATTGAGCCCTTATTGTGTGCAGAGCACTTTATTAAGTGCTTGGGAAGTACAAGTTGGCCCACACGAAATCAGAAAGCTGTCTTCTCTACTTGAATCCCCCACCCCGTGAATGGCTTACCCTACTTCTTCCATCACCATCACCATCGTCATTGTTGTGGGCAGGGACTGTGTCTGTTGATTACTATATTGTACTCTCCCAAGTGCTTAATACAGTGCTTTGCACGTACTCAATCAATATGATTGAATGAAAGAATGAGTCATCATCATCAATGATATTTATTGAGAACTTACTCTGTGAAGAGCACAGTACTAAGCACTCGGGAGAGTGCAGTGCTACAGAGTTGGCGGACATGTTCCCTGCCCACAACAGGGATTAAGACTGTGAGCCCCATGTGGGACAGGGACCATGACCAACCTGATTAGGTTGTATCTAACTCAGTGCTTAGGACAGTGCTTGACACATAATAAGCTCTTAACAAACACACCTACCATACTTAAAAGAGGCAGCGTGGCATAGTGGAAGAACACCAGTCTGGAAGTCAGAAGACCCAGGTTCGCACCTAAGCTCTGCTCCCAGCCTGCTGTGTGACAGTGGGCAAGCTTCTTAACGTCTCTGAGCCTCAGTTACTTCATTTGCAAAATGGGGTCATAATACTCCTCTTTCTCAACCTCGCAGGGTTGTTTAGAGGAGAAAATGAGATCAACAATGTGATAGGGGTTTAGGAATGAATGCATTATACAAACCTAAAGTATTATTACCCTCTTTCAGCTCACGCTCCAAATTAATGTGAGCCCACTGTTGGGTAGGGACTGTCTCTATATGTTGCCAACTTGTACTTCCCAAGTGCATAGTACAGTGCTCTGCACACAGTAAGTACTCAATAAATACGATTGATTGATTGATTGGACTTTAAGCTTGTTTTCTACAAACTCTGTTACAGTGTACTCCCCCAAGAGCTTAGTACAGTGCTCTGTAGACTGTAAGCACTCAATAAATACAACTGATTGATTGGTACCTTTTGCCTAGGGACTCCTTCAAAGCAGCCCTTGTGGGTTCTTTCAGAAAGGCTCCCTTTCATAGATTTTTGAGGTCTCTTCCTAAGCACATCTAGTGGAATGACTCTCTGGAACTACACGGGTTGTCTTTATCCCCCTATGTTTTTAAGAGTATGAAATATTCAGAGGGCAAAATGTGGCAGCATTCTCGTTGCTATAGAAACTCTTTACTTCAAATTTTCGGTTGACTTTTCCAACCTTAACCTTGCAGTAAAGAGCATTTGGGCATTTTAAAAGTATTTATAGTCCATCTCCATTTTCATATACTCGCTGTGCAGAAATATCACATAAAGAAGCAATTTGTCCTTTATATTCAGAATCCTGTTTATATATGCCCCCCCTCATCAATATTTACAAATCTCAATATATCGTGTGTATGGGAATAAAAGTTCAAATGCTCGAGTTTAGTTACTGTTGCTATAGAGACGTTTTTTTCCAGACATCTACATGCCCGGGGCATTTATCTCACTTTGTTCTGGTTAATGGAGAGGTATAAAGTGAGGAATTGTGGCGTTAATGCGAAGAGGAGGAGGGGTGGAGGGTTGGGGATGGGAGGACCTGATCTAGGAGGGGGAATCTTGGAAGGTGATGATAAAACATCACCTTCGACATTACATATTGAGGGCTTACTGTGTTGTAGAGCAGTCAATGGTATTTATTGAGCTCTCACTATGTGTGGAGCACTGTATGGCGCGCTTGGGAGATTACAAAACAACAGAATTAGCAGAAACACTCCCTGCTTGTAATGAATTTGTACTGTGCTAAGCACTCGAGTGAGTAATGATGATGATTATAGCGTTTGTTAAGTGCTTACTATGTGACAGGGCTCTTCCCACCGAGCCATGCTGCTTCTTGATCCAAGGTGATCAAGAAGTAACCAACCTAGGGTTTTTTGCGTATGTGAGGGAATGAATGAGAGAGAGAGAGAGATCTATAATTCTATTTATTCTGATAGTATTGACACCTGTCTATATGTTTTGTGTTGTTGTCTCCCCCTTCTAGACTATGAGCCCGTTGTTGGGTAGGGATTGTCTCTATCTGTTGCCGATTTGTACTTTCCAAGCGCTTAGTACAGTGCTGTGCACACAGTAAGCACTCAATAAACGCGATTGAATGAATGAATGAATGACAGGCACTGTACTAAGATAGTTGGTAGACACATTCCCTGCCTCACCATGAACTTCCAATCTAGAGGCGGAGTTTCCAGTCAAGAGGAGAAGCTTCCAGTCTAGAGGAGGAGTTTCCAGTCTGGAGGAAGGGACAGCTCTTGTTTCAGAAGTGAATACACAGCAACCAGGCTGGCCAGGGTTAAATGTACCATCCTTCCCATAGTGTCTGAGGAATCGGGTCTCAGATGAAGTTTTGGACGTTACAGCTCTCAGAAGCGCAGTGAAGACTTTGTCACCAGGAGACCAGGCTGTTCTCTTCCTCCACCTCAATAATAAACTTAAATAAAATTAATCTCTTAGGAAGTGTCTCTCCTTGAAGAGTAGATTTTTACTGCGGTGCAGAGGAAGGGGCTGTTTGGCTAACACAGATGCCATTATTGTTAGGATGAGATATGTGCATTAAACTCTTTCACACTGAGACCAAAATTTACCCCCTAGGATATAATAAGTTGATTTTTTTTCTTCCTCTGGTTTTTTTTAAATGCAAAAGGAAATTATAATAAATAAATAAAAAAACATAAATAGCTGGTGACAATCTAGCCCCAGTTGGCCTTTTAGTTTGGCAAAAACTGTCAAGTAGACATAAGGAGCACGTTTCCGCTGGTTTCTCCACGGCTGGTCTTGCTTCCCCCATTACCATCAATTCCTGCTCTCCAAAGATTTTCTCTGGAACGGCGAACAGTTAGCGGAAGAAATATTGAATAGCTGTCTCGGAAAAGCAATCGTGGCCTTCCTCACCAGACCGGCTGTGGATGGACACATAAAATCCGGCTCTCCTGGCTTCTCTGTGCATCTCCGTCCCTAACTCTTCCCCTTCCCTTTTCCAAGCGAACAGATTAATATTCAAATGATGGTAATGGCGCTCAAGGGCCGCGGAGTTTTCTGCAGCAAATCAATCCACAGAACGTGGCTAATTGCTCCCATTCGCCCGGGGTAGCTGAAAAATTTCCATGGTGGTCAGTCCAGAGAAGCTGGCTGGTCACTCTGCCATTGATCTGTCTTGTCTCTGTCCTCTTTCTGCCCCTTTAGAGGCTCCTGTGGGAAAAGCAGCGTGGCCTAGTGGAAAGAGCCCGGGCCTGGGAGTCGGAGGATCTGGGTTCTAATCCCGGTTCCTCCACTTCTCCGTGCCTCAATGTGCAAAATGGTGATTCCCCCCTACTTAGATAGCAAGCCCCATGTGGGACCTCTCATTCAATCATATTTATTGAGCGCTTACTGTGTGCGGAGCACTGTACTAAGTGATTGGGAAAGTAGAATAGAACAATAATACAGTGCTCTGCACACGGTAAGTGCTCAATAAATACGATTGATGATGATGAACAATAAACGGACATATTCCCTGCCCACAGCGAGCTTACAGTCTAGAAAAATTATCTTGTAAACACCTGATTATCTTGAATCTACCCCCAGTGATTAGTGCAGTACTTGGCACATAGTAAGCGCTTAACAAATACCACAATAATTATTATTTCTGGAATGATTTGGCCAGCTTTCTCCATTCTTTTCATTGGCCTCTCCTCCTCTAGAGAGCTCACAAAAGTGAGGGAAATGTTCCGTCTCTTTGCTCCACTGACATACGCCTCAGAGGGGCCATCAATCTTCCCCTCCAACGTGCTTACTGAGTGCCTGCTGGGTGCGGAGCACTGTACTAGACTGTAAGCTTGTCTCTGGACAGTAAACTCGTTATGGGTAGGGAATGTGTCTGCTAATTCTGTTGTACTGAACTCACCCAAATGCACAGAGAAGCAGCGTCGCTTTGGATAGAGCACTGGCTTGGGAAGCAGAAGGAATTGGGTTCTAATCCCGGCTCTGCCACATGTCGGCTGTTTGACCTTGGGCAAGTCACATAACTTCTCTGGGCCTCAGTTACTTCATCTGTAAAATGTGAGCCTCATGTGGGATTATATCCAACCTGATTAACTTGTATCTACCCCAGTGCTTGAAACAGTGCTTGACACATGGTAAGTGTTTAACAGGAACTATTATTATTATTATTATTATTATTATTATTATTATTATTATTACAGTGCTCTGCACATAGTAAATGCTCAATAAATATGATTGTACTAAGTTCTATGCCTAGTGGATAGAACCTGAGCCTGGGAATCAGAAGGACCAGGGTTCTAATCCCAGCTCTGCCACTTATCTGCTGTGTGACCTTGGGCAAGTCACTTAACTTCTCGGAGCCTCAGTTACCTCATCTGTAAAATGGGGATGATGACTGTGAGCCCCACGCGGGACAACCCGATCACCTTGTATCCCCCCCCAGCGCTTAGAACAGTGCTTTGCACATAGTAAGCGCTTAACAACTGCCATCATCATCTCATCACTTTTCTGTTGCCTTAGTTACCTCATCTGAAAAATGGGGATCTAAGTGCTTGGATGAGTATGGTGAGAAGGTAAACACAATCCCTGCCCTCTAGAAAGTGACAATCTAGTGGAGCCTGGGTTTCTAGCCTATAAACTAGGGTAGCTATTTGCTCAGTTTTTTATATTGGCCAATCAGGTTTTCAGTACTGAGAAAGCACTGCATTTTTCACTTTGCTACAGCTTCTGCTTCTGAGTTCCCCAGCTCAGAAACAGTGCCCGTGTTTATAGGAAACTGGAAGTGTGATGCAACAACTCTGGATGAGGAAAGGGGTCGTGGGTGATCCCGGGAGACCTGAACTAAGCTCTGCAGATTTCCTCAAATAACCTTTTCATGCGTTCTTATGTTTTTAAGTTCTTATGTCACGTAACCTACAGAACGAACGCTGATTGTTTCCCGATATTCTCTAATGCCACCAGTGTCTACTGGGCATGCCCTTCTATGTCCAACCTATTTATCTTCTATCTACCCCAGCGCTTAGGACAGTGCTTGGCACCTCGTAAGCGCTTAACAAATACTATTATTATTTTTAATAATGGTATTTATTGGGCACTTACTGTGTGCAGAGCCCTGTTGGGAAAGTAGAATTCAACAGGGTTGGTAGGCAAATAAAAAACTGGCACTTTCTCTTTGGGGTCTAGGGATAAAAATAATAATTGTAATAGTATTTCTAAAGGGTTTGCTATGTGCTAGTCACCGTTCTTAGCCCTGGGGTGGATACAGGCAAATCAGGTTGGGCACTCTTCATGTCCCACATAGGGCTCACAGTCTTAGATCCCCATTTTTCAGATGAGGTAACTAAGGCAACAGAAGAGTGATGTGACTTGCCCAAGGTCGCACAGCAGACAAGTGGCAGAGCTGGAATTAGAACCCAGGTCCTTCTGACTTTCAGGCTCGGGTTCTATCCGCTAGGCAACTCTACTTCTCTAAACAGGATCATCTGGGATCAGGGAGTGGGTGGGGTTGGGAAAAGAAAAACCATGACAGAGATTAAGATAAAGATCTTCTTCAAGCGGATATTTCTTGGATATGGGGAAAAACTCCTTTCTGAATGACCGGTGGTGTCTTCTGCTTTTTCCCCTTCCATTGGTCATCCCATGGGTCCCCATTTCATGCCTCAGTCATCAAGCTGGAAACAACATCTTTAGTTTGGTTGGATTTCCTTTTTGAGTCAGTCTTTGAAGTGAGCAGTGGGGCCAAATGATTGCATTTGGGTGTTGGTGGCAGTGGAGACGCACTGAAGAGTGATGAGACCCATTTCTGAAGAGAAGCAGGGTGGCCTAGTGGATAGAGCATGGGCCTGGCAGTCAGAAGGACCTGGGTTCTAATCCTGACTCTATCACTTGCCTGCTGTGTGACCTTGGACAAATCACTTCATTCTCTGTGCCTCAGTTACCTCCTCTGTAAAATGGGGATTAAGACTGCAAGCCTCCTTTGGGACAGGGACTGTGTGCAACCCAATTTGCTTGTATTCACCCCAGTGCTTAGTTCAGTGCCTGGCACATAGTAAGCGCTTAACAGATACCACAATTATTATTATTATTATCACCTACATTAGAGCTTAGTACAGTGCCTGGCACATAGTAAGCACTTAACAAATGCCACAATTATTACTATTTTTATCATCTACACTAGAGCTTAGTACAGTGCCTGGCACATAGTAAGCACTTAACAAATACCATAAAAAAAGAGCCTTTGGGAGATCTGTAGTGTGCATGTTCAATTAATTAATCAAACAATGGTTTTATTGAGCACTTACTGTGTGCAGAGTACTGTACTATGGGGTTGGGAGTGTACATACAGTACAACAGAGTTTACAACCTAACTGGGAAGATAGATATTAAAACAGATTATGGACATTTACATAAGTGCCATGGGACTGAGGGTGAGATGAATATCAAATACTTAAAAAGTACAGATCCATGTGCAGACTCATTGATTCAATCAATCAATGATATTTATTGAGCACTTACCATGTGCAGAGCACCGTACTAAGTGTTTGGGAGTATACATGCAATGCTACAGAGTTGGAAGACACTTTCTCTTCCCACAAGGAATCAGTCTAGAGGGGGAAATAAATATTAGTATTAATAAATTACGGCTATGGGAATAAGTTCTGTGGGGCTGAGGGTGAGGTGAATACCAAGTGCTTAAAGGGTACAGATCTAAGTTCATAGGTGACCCACTGACTGATTCAATCAATGGTATAGACTGAGTATTGTATTTGTTAAACACTTACTATGTAACGAGCACTGTGACAATAATAATTGAGGTATTTGCTAAGCGCTTACTAGGTGCCAGGCACTGTTCTAAGCACTGGAGTAGATGCAATATAATTGGGATGGACAGAGTTCCTGTCCCACAGTCTAAATAGGAGGAGAACCGAGGTGCAGAGAAGTTAATTGATTTGCCCAAGGTGACACAGAAGACAAGTGGCAGAGCAGGGATTAGAACCCAGGTCCTTCTGACACCCAAGCCCGGGCTCTATCCACTGGGCCAGGCTGCTTCTCTACTTCTAACTATGCTAATCACTGGGGTAGATAGAAGATAATGAGGCCTGTCACCGTCCTAGACTCACATGGGGCTCACAGTCTAAGTAAAATGCAATATCAAATAGAACCCATTTCATGGAATTCCTTAGTGTCTTAATGACGCTAATGATGGTTCATACGTTAGCTGGCTGACAAATGGAGTTTTTAGATCCTATCTGTAAATTATTTTAATATAATCTCTCCCCATCCCCAACATGTGCTCAATTGTAAATTTTGTGAAGGCCAGAACTGAGCCTATTAAATCCATCGCATCCCCACTAGTGCTTAATACAGTGCTCTACCCAATACAATATATATACCCAATGCATAATAATAATAATGATGGCATTTGTTAAGCCCTTACTATGAGCAAAGCACTGTTCTGAGTGCTGGGGAGGATGCAGGTTGATCAGGTTGTCCCTTGTGGGGCTCACAGTCTTCATCCCCATTTGCCAGATGAGGTAACTGAGGCACAGAGAAGTTAAGTGACTTGCCCAAAGTCACACAGCTGACAATTGGCGGAGCTGGGATTTGAACTTATGACATCTGACTCCAAAGCCCATGCTCTTTCCACTGAGCAACGCTGCTTCTGATTGACTGATTTGATTTATAGAACCTCCAGCCAAAAAACCCTCATGGGGTGACTCAGAAGCCTGAAGTTGAGCTGATGGAGACAGGGCATTTTTGCAGTGAACTAATAATAATAATAGTAATAATAATAATAATGGTATTTCCTAAGTGTTTACTGTGTGTCAAGCACTGTTGTAGGTACAAACTGATCAGGTGGAACACAATCCCTGTCCCACATGGGGCTCACAGTCTTAACCCCCATTTTACAGAAGAGGTAACTAACAGAGAAATTAAGTGACCTGCCCATGGTCACACAGCAGACAAGCGGCAGAGTCAGGATTAGAACCCAAGTCCTTCTGACTCCCAAGCCCTTGCTTTATCTACTAGGCCATACTTCATCTGTTCTTGAGCAGTCAGGAGCACTTCTGATGGACAGCTGTTGCCTAGGGATGGATAGGGGATGGAAAGAAGCATCACCTGATGTCCTTTATTGAATTTGGAATTTGAAACTTCCGAATGGACTTCCCTTAAAGAGAGATTGAACCTGCAGAGAGTTAACGTATTAAGAGAAACAGCCTGCTAATGCAGCAATGACTTTGCTGACAAACTGTCCTAAGTACCGACAAGATGAGGTTTCTCCGAGGAGAGAGAGATGAAAACCCCTCACCAAACCTAAGTACCTAAACTCCCATTCTGGGGAAATGATCGCTAGATGTTTTACAGTCACTGGGAGAATACAAACAGAAGTTAACGTGCTGTAGGATATTACATGGGCTCTCCTGGATTCAGTCCAAGAAGTGTAAGCAGGGCCTGAGAGGCGCTGGGTGATTCTGGCATTGTTTTTTTGTGTGTTTTTTTTTTTAACTCGAGTGGAGAACATAAGCTGATACTTTGGAACTGTGTGGTTAAAAATAAATTTGAGAATCTGCATTAGGGCTAATGGTCCATACAGGTTTGGCCCAAAGAAGAGGGAGAAGTCCTGGAAGATGTGGAGCCAGGAAAGAGGAAAACATTGGGAAGATAGAGGGAAAAGTTTGATCCGTCCTTCCCATTGAGGATGGATGTCCAGAAGGATCTGACCGGTGCGTACCTCCCCTAAGAGAGTTGGATTCTTGGCGGGCTGGATGTGGATCTGATGACCATCAGCACTATGCAGGGTCTTAGATGCTTATTAATAAAGATAATAATAATAATTGTGGTATTTGTTAAGTGCTTACTATGTGCACTGTTCTAAGCACTGAGGTAGATACAAGCTAATCAGGTTGGACACAGTCTCTGTCCCACATGGAGCTCACAGTCTCAATCTTCATTTTACAGGTGAGGTAACTGAGGCACAGAGAAATGAAGTGATTTGCCCACACACAGGTAAGTGGGGGAGCAGGGATTAGAACCCAGGTCTTCTGACTTCCAGGCCTGAATTCTACCCACTAGGCTAATGATGATCATGATGATGATGGCATTTGTTAAGTGCTTACTATGTGCACTGTTCTAAGCACTGGGGGGGATGCAAGAAAGAGAGAGATCAGGGCTGGAGATGTAGATTTGGGAATCATCCACATCGAGGTGGTAGTTGAAGCCATGGGAGTGAATGAGTTCTCTGTAGGTGTAGAATAGGAGAAGACTCAGAATTAAGCTTTGAAGGATCCCATAGTTAGTGGATGGGAGGTGGATGAGGAGCCTGCACTGCCAGAGAGCTAGAACCAGGAGAGGATAGTGTCAGTGAAGCCAAGGTTGGATAATGTTTCCAGGAGGAGGGGGTGGTCAACCGCATCGAAGGCAGCCGAGAAGTTGAGGAGGATTAACTGGAGTAGAGGCTATTGGATTTGGCAAAAAATAGATTGCTGGTGATCCTTGAAAGAGCAGTTCCAATGGAGTGTAGGGGACAGAAGCCAGATTGGATCAGGTAGAGAGTAGAAGGGCAGGAAATGGAGGCAGTGGGTATAAACAACTAGCTTTAGGAGTTTGAGAGGAATGGTAGGAGGAAACTTGGGGTAGTGATGATGATGCTTTGGCATCAAGGGAGGGTTTTTTTTGGGAAAGGGTGGAGAAGGAGGGGTGGATTTCAGAGACGTCGAGAGGGAAGAACCAACAGGATTTAGTGACAGCCTGAATATGCCAAAGGAATATTCCCTTCCCAAGTCTGAAAGACCGCAGTCCTTCCCATATTCAAAGCCGTATTTCATGGGATGGTAGGGGCTATCACCCCCACAGCTTTATGACTAGAGTCCCAAGCAAGCTTATCCCAGATCTCTGAAAGGAACTGAGACTTTTTAGTCAGTGCTGAAAATATCCAAAAATGGTGATTCCCCAATTAGCTCTTTGAAGTCTGTCTCTGCCCAATCAATTAGTGTATCAGTGGTATTAACACTCCTTCTCCTGACTGTCTCATCGGTAAAGACAGCACCAACATACATATTTATTACTCTATTTATTTTACTTGTACATATTTATTCTATTTATTTTATTTTGTTAATATGTTTTGTGTTGTTGTCTGTCTCCCCCTTCTAGACTGTGAGGCCGCTGTTGGGTAGGGACCGTCTCCATATGTTGCCAACTTGTACTTCCCAAGCACTTAGTACGGTGCTCTGCACACAGTAAGCGCTCAATAAATATGATTGAATGAATGAATGAATGAATGGATACAAGGTTATCAAGTTGTCCCACGTGGGGCTCACAGTCTTAATCCCCATTTTACAGATGAGGGAACTGAGGCTAAGAGAAGTTAAGTGACTTGCCCAAGGTCACACAGCAGACATGCGGCGGAGCTCTCCTTCCTTGGGGAGTTGCTGGAAAAAGACCCCTGACCCAGAAACAGCATGACATAGTGGAAAGAACATGGGCCTGGGACTCAGACAGCCATGGGTTCTAATTTCGGCTCAGCCACTCCTCTGCTGTGTGACCTTGGGAAGTCACTTCTCTGGGCCTCAGTTACTTCATCTGTAAAATGGGGTTTGAGACGGTGAGCCCTGCCTGGGACAGGGACTTTGTCCAACCCGATTTGCTCGTATCCACCCCATAGAAAGCGCTTAACAAGTACCACAGTTATTATTATTCTTACTAGACTGCCTCTACTAGTAATACCGATTAAGCACTTACCAAGTGCAGGGCGCTGTATTAAGCGCCCGGTCGACGTGATCAAGTCTGAGTGATCGATTGTGCTTCCAGCATCCTGCAGGTTATGAAACTTGTCACTGCTAGAACGATTCATCTTGACTCAGGTGGCTGTTTTAACTGCCAAGAGGTGCTGCCTTGTGGTTGGAGCCAGGGCCTGGGACTCAGAGGACCTGGATTCTAATCCTGGCTCCTCCACTTGTCTGCTCTGTGACTTTGGACAAATCACTTCACTTCTCTGTGCCTCAGTGACCTCATCTGTAAAATGAGGATTGAGACTGTGAGGCCCGTACGGCACATGGACTGTGTCCAACCTGATCAGCTTATATCTACCCCAGTGCTTAGTACAGTGAACAGGGCTTTGCACATAGTAAGCGCTTAATAAATGCCATTATAATTATTATTATTATTATTGCACATAGTAAGTGCTTAACAAATGCCATCATTCAATCAATAAATAAAGCAGGAAGGGCTTCAAGACATGAAGGGAAGCAGAGAGAACTCCGCTAGGGGCCTGAGAATGAAGAATCTCAGATGCTGCGGTCTCCTCCTGTCTACTAGAATAATATAACGACCGTGGGACCGAGAAGCAATTTAATTATGTTTGGGGACTTTTTTTATCTTCAGAATTAAAGATCATTTTAATTTTATATCCTCCTCTTTCTCCTCTTACCCGGTCTTTTTGATTTTATCATTCTTGTTTGGGAATAGTAAGATAATTCTAGCATTTCTTATTTGGAATCTTCAGACAGAGAATTCTTTAATTGATCATTATAATTAAGCACACAGGCTCAAGTTCCCGAGTTGTATTTTCTGGATGCTGGAATCCTAAATTATTCATTTCACCGATTGTTTTCTTGTAGTCTTTTCTGAAAAATTTCACCCACCCTTTATGCTTTTGTAGAAAAAGAAGTCATTATAAACATAAAACAGGGTTGTGACTAAGGAGCTTAAAAAGTTTTGGACTGTTTGATGCTCTTGTGTCTTTCCCAGATATCAATTTTCTCCCACAGGCTCTTGAATTTATTGTCTCTAAGCCTTGATGTACCCCTGCAAACGCCTACCATTGCTTCTTAGACCTCAGCCTCTTAACTAAAGCCACCTATCGATAGATTCCTTTTTTAGTGAAGTCGCAAATCAATATATTAAAGATTAGTTCAGTATGTCAGCTTTCCCTAAGCATTGTGGGAGTCGTTTGCTACTTTAGATGACTGCGGCGGCCTCACACGTAGTGATAACAAAGCCGAAAGGCCCACACGGTTTACTTGATGGCATTTCCCCTTGGGCAGTAGTTTTAAAAGTCACCTTTTAGTCCATTTCTGGGATCTGGAACATTTTTAGTCAAGGGAAGAAGTGAGGCCATTTTTTTAAAAAAGAATGGTATTTGTTAAATGCTTACTATGTGCCAGGCACTCTACTAAGCGCTGGGGTAGATCAGTCAATCGATCAATAGTATTTATTGAGCACTTACTGAGTGCAGAGCACTGTACTAAGTCAGAGAATACGATTCAACAGAGTTGGCAGGCATGTACCCTGTCCACAATGAGCTTATAGTCTAGAGGGGGAGACATTAATATAAATAAATGTTATAGATTTGTGCGTAAGTGCTAAGGGGCTGAAGGTGGGGTGAATAATAATAATAATAATAATAATAATGATGATGGCATTTATTAAGCGCTTACTATGTGCAGAGCACTGTTCTAAGCTCTGGGGGGATAGAAGGTGATCAAGTTGTCCCATGTGGGGCTCACAGTCTTAATCCCCATTTTACAGATGAGGGAACTGAGGCGCAGAGAAGTTAAGTGACTTGCCCGAGGTCACACAGCAGACATGTGGTGGAGTCGGGATTCGAACCCATGACCTCTGACTCCAAAGCCCGGGCTTTTTCCACTGAGCCACGCTGCTTCTCGAATATATCAAGTGCCCAAAGGTTACAGAGTCAAGTGCATAGACACTCCATACCTCTTGTCCAAGGAAAATGAAAATAAAAACTGTGGCATTTGTTATACATGTGCCAAGCACTGGAGTGGACACAAGGTCATTAGAGCAGAGAGAATCTCCCTCCCACATGGGATTCACAGTCCAAGAAGGAGGGAAAACAAGTATTGCATTCCATTTTACAGATGAAGAAACTGAGGCCCAGACAAGTGAAGTGACTCGCCCAAGGTCACACAGCAGACAGGTGGCAGAGCCGGGATTAGAACCCAGGTCCTTCTGACTCCCAAGCGTGTGCTCAATCCACTAGGCCAAGCTGTTTCCTGTTTGTCCTTACAACCTAACCACCTCAAAGAAAATCAAAACATTCCCAGTGCAGCTTTAACTGCTCAATAGCCATCTCTGACTGCTTTTGGCAGAAAGGTAGAACTTGTTCCATGCAATTTTTTTTAGACACTACCTCCCCCCGGCTCTGCTGCAGAAAAAGCCGCAGATCTACCACCCCAGTGATATTTATTGAGCACTTACTATGGGCAGAGCACTGTACGAACCGCTTGGGAGATCGCAATAGAGACAAAGCAGAATTGCAGCCCTTCGAAAACAAGCTGCCTCTAAGTGCTTCCTCCACCTTCTTTAGTCAGGGAATCTGCAGTCTCTTGGGCTTTGTCCTTCAGATCCTCCACTTTGCTGTCCATTGGGGGCTTGCATTTTCCAGAAGAAAGGACGGATGGTGGATCTGCAGAGAAGCTTGGCACCCTGAGATGGGCTGGGGGTCACATACTGTGGCGGGAAGCCACACGTCAGCTTGCAGCTTGGGCAGTGGCTAGCGAGTGGAAGGCAACCTGCTACAAGTTAAGTCAAATCTCCCCTGTGCCGGGCAGCAGCGGTGTGGGAGGGAGTTGAGGGCGGAGACTCAGGTTTACTGCGCGGAAGGAGGCAATGTTAAGCCACTTCCAGATTTTTACCAAGAAAACTCTATGAATGCACTACCAGAACAATTGCAGATGGAGGTGGGGCCTTCTGGGAGAGATGTGTCCATGGCATCGCTACGGGTCAGACACGACTCGACAGCGTAAGACAACAACAACAACTCTCCCAAGGGCTCTGTGCACGGTAAGCACTCAATAAATACAAATGACTGATTGAGTGACTGACTAAGCAGTTGGGAATAGTGCAATATAACAGAGTTGGTAGTCACGTTCTACTCTATGTCACCCAGGATCTGCTTTGGTTTATGAGACAGTCTCAGGGCAACAAATGATGTGTTCATAACACAAAACTGGACCCCTTCTATGCCTTGGTAGTGCCTACAATTTTGGCAGCCAAGGATAACGCATCCCTTTCTATGACGATGTGGGTTGGCTATATTAGTACTACCTTGGATTTCATCAATCTTATCTCTTGGAATCGGTACAGCCAATTTACTCTAATATTGTGCAGTTCGCTCCCGCTAGTTTTCACATGGATTTTCATTCCTCAGAGGTCCGTTCAGGGATCCGAGCTGTTTACTCTTTAGATCTTCCCGTTAACATCACACTCATTGTGGCGCGCTCCTTCCTCGACTGAGGGTTTTACAATTCAAAACCTCATTACTTTTTATAGAGCCACATTTGGAAACCCTATCCCCCAATTGTCTGAAATTGCCTTTATTTTTACTTAAGAGCATTTAGAGATTGGATCAGAACTATTTTTGTGGAGATGATAAAGAATGGAGAAGCCCCAGAAAGAGGGAAGGTGGAAAAGGCACGGACACCTGAGTGGAATTTCAAGGGTCGGGCTCCACAGCAAAGCGGAACCCTCTTGTTTAAGATGAATTAAGTATTCATCTCTTCCATTCGTTTTAGAAAATATGGTCAGAAAGAATTCATTACAGCCGGGCTGACAATGAACTCCTAAAATTTCTGTTACCAAAAACTCCAAGCCAACCCAAACGACGGGGTACCAGAGGGTTAAAATAGCTACAAGACCAAAATTCCTTCTGTTCCACCTAGGCACTGAAAGAATTTCCATTAACCAAGAGGAATTAACCCTTGCCAAGGAGATCCTGGAAACTGCTAATGTATGATGTGTATGTACAGACCCATTGGTGTGAAAAACAAACGCTCTTCTTCCAAAAAGGCATAAAACTGAATTAATAATCCATATAATTTACTCCCACTACCACATAAAAGATTTATTTCAACATTTTAAGCTTGCAGAATACTTTGGGTTGGCAAAAGAAATAAGCAGTCTGGAGTTTTACACCCCAAATTGGAATTTGATTGAACCCAATGTTTTAAAACCCAACAAGCCACCGGAGGAAGAGCTGGCTGGATTTCTCCGGGAGGAAAGCTGAATGATCTCCTCTTGGCCTTTAAGCCTGTCATATACACTCCCTTCGGACAGTGAGTCTGACCGAAGCCAGCAGGCCCAGTGGCGTAGTTCAACTAGGAGTCAAAGGCCAAAAGTTAACCAACAAGACTAAACGGCAAACGTAGTTAAGAAAGCCGGGCCTCTTTCCGGCCTGGAAAGTGGGGTCTGTCACACAGATGAAAGCCACTGCCTCCATTTTCTCTCTTCCTCGTTGCCCCCCTCTCCACAGAGAGCGCGAAGTGACTTTCCTCAGAGGTCAGGGAGGGCAAAGCGGATTTGTATATCCCCAGTTTAGCTTTTATTTTGCTCCATCAGGCTATTAGCGTCCACGGTCAGGTAAACACATGCTTTTTCCTGCTGCTTTGTGAGCCGTGGCTGTTGGGTCTTCTCCGCTCCCAGGTTCCTACTTTTGAGTCTGGTCTAATGCAGAAAAGAGGATTAACCTTCAAGCGGGTCCCAAGGCAGACTGCCTTCTGAGCCCCCTCCCCTCACTTCACATCTTGCCCAATCTCCCCTTCCTCCCCAGCCCTCGTGGGGGAATAGAGCCAGGCCTCCTTTTTGGCAGTTGAAGACTTTTTGATGGTCTGTTGCATCCTGCCATTCAATATGGATCACGTGTCCTTCCAAGCAGCTCCCGCTCCGGCAATGAGATGATGGCATTCAGATGGGTAATTGGTTGAAATTTGCATAATCTACCCGGTGCCTTCTATTTTGTCCCACCTGATTCCATCACGATTCGACGGGGATCTGGGGCAGGATAGCCATGGACTCTCGTATATTCCCTTTCTGGATTGGATGAGTTCTTCCGGTCCTCCTCACCTTGCTCTCCACCTTTCCGCACTGTGAAGACAGTGCTCACCAAGAGCTTTCAATTTCAGGGGATCAGGCAGGCAGAAGTCTGGTCCAACATTTGAAGGTGTAGTCTATCAATAAGGCCCCTTCAATGAGCAATCAATGAACCGATCATTTATTGAACACATACTGTATTGAGATCATTGAGCACGTGCTATATGCAGAGCACTGTACAAAACGCTTGGAAGAGGGCAGTAACACATACTGTATTGAGATCATTGAGCATGTGCTATATGCAGACCACTGTACTAAACGCTTGGAAGAGGGCGATACAACAGAGTTGGCAGACACAGTAAGCTCATTGTGGGTAGGGAATGTGTCTGTTTATTGTTCTATTGTACTCTCTCAAGCACTTGGTACAGTGCTCTGCACACAGTAAATGCTCAATAAATGTGATTGAATAGATACGATTGAATGAATTCCCTGCTCACGAAGAGCTTACAGGCTAAAGCTTGTGCATATATGTACATATCTATAATTCTATGTATTTCTATTAATGCCTGTTTACTTGTTTTGATGTGTATATAGCTATAATTCTATGTATTTATATTGATGCTATTGATGCCTGTTTACTTGTTCTGATGTCTGTTTTCCCCCCTTCTAGACTGTGAGCCCGTTGTGGGCAGGGGCCGTCTCTCTTTGTTGCTAAACTGTACTTTCCAAGTGCTTGATACAGTGCTCTGCACACAGTAAGTGCTCAATAAGTATGACTGACTGAATGAATGACTGATTGAATGAATGAATAAAGGGCAAAGGTGCTTGATTAAAACCCAAGGAGAAATGGTTATATTTGTAGGTAAATCCAGTCTTCCCTATGCAGTGTTTCATTCACTATGACAGACTCATCATCCGTTTTGCCTGGATATTTTTCCATTCTCCTTTTCTCCTTCCCTCTCACCCTCGGTTCTCTCCTCCCTTTCCCCCACCTTTTGTCTCCCTTTCCCTTATTTACACTGTGTTTTATTCTTATTTCTCTAGCTATCAACCCCTTATGCACACCCTCTCTCCGGCCTGTAAGCTCCTTGTGGGAAGGGAATGTATCTGTTTATTGTTATATTGTACTCTCCTAAGCTCTTAGTACAGTGCTCTGCATACAGTAAGCACTCAATAAATGCGCTTGACTAACTGACTGCTTGGGACTCCTTCCTGATTCATATCTGAAGGCACACAGCTCTCCTCATCAAAGCCCTTCTGAGATCACAGTCCTGGAGGAGGGCTTCCTTGACTCACTTCTAATCTCCCATTTTATGCACATATCTTACCTTCTCTTATCACTCCACCTCTCTGTATTTCTTTAGCCCTCTGTCTTCCCCACTAGACTGTAAACTCCTTTAAGGCAGGGACTGCGACTTTTAACTCTTTTATACTCTCCCAAATACAGAGCTCTGTGCACAGTGGGCATTCAATGAATGTCACTGATTGATCGATCGATTGATTAAAGAGAAACTAAGCAGGGCTCCTGTCTGCTTTCTATTTATCCAGGACCTATCCAGATGAAAAGGGCTTTCAATTTAGAGGGGTGAAACCCATCTGACTCATCACAGGACACAATCTCAGAAAGGTCAGTCAACCCAGCTGCCACTACAGCTTAAGACCAACACGGATGTATGTTCATATCACTGGCATCGAGTGGCTCAGAACTGAAACCATAAGGGAAAATTTCTTTATTTATCGAGCACTTACTGTTTGGTTCAGTTATATCATATTTATTAAGCGCTTACTGTGTGCAGAGCACTATACTAAGCACTTGGGATAATGCAATACACCAATTAACAGAGTACTGCACTTAAGGTTTAGTATGTGCAGCTCACTGTACATTGGGCCAGCACTGAAAAGTTTAGAAATAAGATCTGGACTTTCTTAAATTTAAATTGTGTTTTCCCTCGCCTTCCCTCGACTTACTGGGTCTCCTCTCCTAACATTCAACTGTAACCACCCAGGAACCTGCTCTTTGGAATCCAAACCATCATCTGGTTATTCATGCAAAGCACTGAAAAGTGGTTTCTCTTGACAATATCTTCATTTCCCCATCGGCTTGCAAAGGGAAACCTCAGCGTTCAAGGCAAAGTGGACAGTAACTGGAAAACGATGGAAATTCATTCATTCATTCACTCATATTTATTGAACCCTTATTGTGTGCAGAGCACTGTACTAAGTGCTTGGGAGTGTACAATATACCAATATAAACGACATATTACCGAATGCAACTCAAGACCAGAATGAGACTCCCTCCTAATGCTGGCATCAATGTGATTAGTGGATGGCACCCATCGATGGCTCCAAAACAAGTATTTTGACATTTTTCCAGGCTAACGTCGGCCTTGGCCATTGAACTTTTTTTTTAATGCTATTTGTTAAGCGCTCACTCTATGCGCCAGACACTGTATTAAGTGCTAGGATATATAAAAGCTAATCAGGTTAGACACAGTCCACGTCTCACATAAGGCTCACAGACTTAATCCTCATTGTACAGATGAGGTCACTGAGGGGCTGAGAAGGGAAGTGACTTACCCAAAGTCACACAACAGACAAGAGGCGGAGCCGGGATAAGAATCCAGGTATTTGTGACTCTCGGGTCTGTGATCTTTCCACTAGGCCACACTATTTCTCAGCATGAGGCAGTTAATCTTAATTTTAGGTCAAGATCCTGAACCATTAGAAGCGTCATTTTGAAGGAGAGCCAACATTCTTATATTCCTTATGCCCTTAGACATTGCTTCTAACGGAGATTTTCTAATAACGTCCTCCTCTTGTAAAGATTATGGGAAGCTGCGTGGACTAGCGGATAAACCACGGGCTCAGGAGGCAAAGGACCTGGGTTCTAATCCCAGCTCCACCGCTTGTCTGCTGTGCAACCTAGGTCAAGTCACTTAACTTCTCCGAGCCTCAGTTACCTCTTCTGTAAAATGAGGATTAAGGCTGTAAGCACCTTGTCGGACATGGACTGTGTCCAACCTGATCAGCTTGGATCTACCCCATGGTTTAGTACAGTGCCTGTCACATAATAAGTGCTTGGCAAATACCATAAAAAATATCATTGATCGATTGGCCTGGGAAATCCATAAACAACCTTCTTCATACAATGTATTTAGGCAAATAACCTTCAGTGCTTGTTCCTGCATGGGAATACTAGAGAAACACTGTGTCCAAGGGGAAAGCACATGGACCTGGGAGTTGAAGGTCCTAAATTCTAATCCCAGGTATGCCACTTTCATGTTGTGTGACCTTGGGCAAGTCACTTGATTTCTCTGTGTCTTTATATAAAATGGGGATTCAAAACTTTTTCTCCCTCTCACTCCTCCAAGAGACCTTCCCAGACTAAGCCCCACCTTTCCTCATCTCCCACTTCCTTCTGCATCACCCTGATTTGTTCCCTTTGCTCTTCCCCCTTTGCAGCCCCACAGCACTTATGTACATATCTGTGATTTTACTTATTTGTATTGATGACTGCCTGTCTCCCCCCAACCCTCCCTGGGCCCAGATTGTTGTGGGCAGGGAATGTGTCTGTTTAATGTTGTAGAGTAATCTCCCAAGTGCTTAGTTCAGTGCTCTGCATGCAGTAAGTGCTCAGTAAATATGGAATGTATACTCAGACTGAAAGCCTGACTAGCACTTAGTATGGCCCTTGGCATATAGTTAGCATTTAACAAAGACTACAATTATTAAAGTTTCCCAAGGGGGTGTGCACTCTTTAGATGGGATGAAGTATTTCAGAAGATCTCTATTCAAACATCTAATGGTGAGATGGGTTCTTAACCAAATGTTTCAATGGGAAATTGTTAGTTGGATGCCTGGCAGGGTTAAAAATACCAAACATTCTCCTGAGAATTCAGAAATAATCTAGAGAACTCAGTGGCCCAACTTCTGAACCAGATAATTCACTTGTCTCAAGAGAATCTGGAGGGATAAAAATGAGATCGAGAGTGCTCACGGTTTTCTCTGTAGGGCAATTTCCCAGAGTGTGAGGTCTGAGAGAATGATCGGGAATAATAGTCACCCGATCCTCAAGACTCCTTCCCTGCTTCTGGTCATTTTTCTCTGGTCGGCATTCACAATGCAATCCTATCACGGCACAGAATTGTCCAGTGGAAAGAACAGAGGGCTGGGCGCCAGAGGACATGGGTTCTAATCCTGGTTCTGCCACCTGCCAGCTGTGTGACCTTGGACACTTCACTGCTCTCTACCTCATTTTCCTTGTCTGTAAAATCAGGGTTCTCCCTCCTACCTAGACTGTGAGGCCCATGAAGGACAGGGACTGTGGCTCACCTAATTACCTTGTATCAACCCCAGTGCTTTGTACAGTGCGTGGCACATACCTTGAACATTCCCGGCCACGCCGAGATGGGTTTCACCCCAGGGAGTTTCACCCCCATCGGTATCCTCACTTTTCTCTCTCCCTTCTAGAGTGGGTAACGTTTCAAACGGTTCACTCTGGGGTTGTGCATCTCAAGCCAAAAGGTTGTGATTTCCCGAAAAGAATTACAAAAGGTCCATAAAGTTCCTTTCTGCCTGAAAGAAAAACAAAACAGAAGCATCTGCCAGGATAGAAAGCATGTTGCCAGCTGAGTAAAACAGCAGGAGGACCTGCTGTTGACCAGATTTAGCCATATCCATGCAGGTGCCACAACAATTAATAAGAATTACTATTTACATTTTTTTTTAGAGATTTGGGAGGCTTGGGGATAATGCAGACAGCCTATCACTCATAAAAAGGAAATAAATTTGACAGTGATTTTAGGGGAAAAGAACTCAATTCTCTGGTAACCCTCAACCATTCTTTCAGTGTTGCGTTGCAGATTTGCAAGAAAAAGCAATGCAGAGATAAAGGGGGTGGGGGGAGAGGAGAGAAAGAGAAAGAGAGAGAGGGAGTGAGAGAGAGAAGGGGAGAGAGAGTGAGAGAGAGAGAGAGGATCCCGGTGAAGCTTATGTCTGGTGTTTAATTAAACCACAATATGTTGTAAAATCAATTAAACACCAGTGAAATTACAAGGAACATCAAGTGTGGATTGGGATGTTTTAAAATGATGGATTCACGAGCTTATAATAGCTAGACAAACGGAAAATCTTCCAACCCCACCGTTTTCATTTTGCCCTGAAAGCACCCCTAGGTGAGTTAAAGGAGAAATGTCAGACAATTTTAAGGGAACTGTGTCCGCTTAGAAATTTCCCTTCCAAGATTTATCTAATTACTACATACTGTACCTCACATTAGAAACATCTTAGGTGTGTTTCCAATTTAAAGGCTTACAATTTTACAGTTTGGGGCCTCATTATCATTATTTTTGGTTTACAGAGGCCGTGGTTGTGATTATGATTACATGATCTGTCTATCTGGTTGTCGATAGATATGTAGAGCTAGCTCTCAGATGATGTATCCATTGCCTATAACCCGGACCGTATCCCTTCCCAAAGGTAGTGCCTAGTGTTTTTCTTCTGGTGGCCAATTGCCGGCATGACCCTTCTCAATATTATTTATATTTATAAATATATATAGGTATTTAAGTGCTATGTACCAAGTGTTGTTCCAAGTAATGGGGTAGATACATTAATCAGGTTGGACACTGTCTCTGTCTCATGTGGGGTTCACAATCGAAGTAGGAGGGAGTAGGATTTAATCTGCATTTTACAGATGATCTAATTGAGGCACAGAGGAGTTAAATGATTTGCCCAAGGTCACACAGCATACATGTGGCAAAGTTGAGTTTAGAACCCAAGTCCCTGTGACTCCTATCCCCTTGGTCTTTCTACTAAGGCCACATTGTTTCTCATGAGCTCTCCTGGGACAGTTGGGATAGCTCCGTGGAGGTTGACACTTCTTCCTCAGCCCATGGTCAGTCAGTTGGACAGATGAAGCCATTCTCTGCTTGGGTTGGAAGTCTGGGAGAAAAGACAACAGTATCCTACAATTCTCCTGAATAAACTCGTCTCTGAACTGTATTTTAGTTTTCCGACATATCAAAGGGGCTTGAGGATAACCACTGAACACTTTGGGGTCACAGAGGGGAATGGATTGAGAAAATTTTCATAAGCCAATCGGCTCAATGAGAAGAGGTGCAATTTTTGCTTTTAAATGGTATTGGTTAAACACTCACTGGGTGCCAGGAACTGTACTAAACACTGGAGTAGATGCAAGCTAGCCAGTTTGGACAAAGTCCATGTCTCTCACGGGACTCACAGTCTTAATCCCCATCTTACAGATGTGATAACTGAGGCCAGAGAAGTGAAATGACTCGCCCAAGGTGCCACAGCAGACAAATCGCGGAGCCAGAATTAGAAGCCAGGTCCTTCTGACTCTCAGGTCTGTGCTCCATCCACTAGGCAACACTGCTTCTCTAAGAAAACAAGCTTTCTGGGAGTTTGATTGCGAAGAGAACGAAAGCAATGATCCTTGTTTCTGAACAAATCCCTTGAAAGAGGTGCCAATCATTTGGAGAGATTCTAAAATTCACCTGTGGGGGTTGGTTACTCAGGCACCTGGAATTCAAACTTGGGAACTTTCCTGAGGTGACTTAAGATTGATCTTTTCTCCTCTTAGTCAAGGAGAGTTTCTCTCCACCTCACCCCACAGCTCTCTCCACAGGAATCAGAAGCCAAGATCAGCAGGAAGTATCTCAGCATGCTTTCTTCCTGGGGCAAAGGAGGTTCCAATGAAAGAACATGTCTGAGTTGACCAGTAAAAAGAGAAAGCAGATTTGCCTCTGTGTATATGCCTAAGCAAACAAAAACACCTATAGATCCCCGGGGCAAAACAATACTCTTTATGGACTTACATCCAGTATATAAATGCCAGTTCTGCTTCATCTTCTCTGAAGAGTCAATAGCATCCAGAGGGAGTAAGACCACTGACAGGGTGATCGATGGATTTCTGGAGTCTCTCCTGTATCTACCTCAATCAATGGTATTTATTGAGTGCTTTCTGTGTGCAGAGCACTGTACTAAATGCTTGGGAGAGTACATTACAACAAAGTTGGTAGTTCTGATTCCTGACCTCAAGGAACATAGAGGAATGAAGTCCTGAGAAGATGTACTTTCACCACATGTCCCCATCCTTATTGAAGGGCTGGTGAATCGTAATAATAATAATAATAATAGTTATGGTACTTGTTAAGCACTTAGTATGTACCAAGCACTGTTCTAAGCACTGGGGTAGATACAAGGTAATCAGGTTGGACACGGTCCCTGTCCCACATGCGGTTCACAGTCTTAATCCCCATTTTCCAAATGAGGTAATTGAGGACCAGAGAAATTAAGTGACTTGCCCAAGGCCACACAGCGGACAAGTGGCGGGGCCAGAATTAGAACTCATGTCCCCTGATTCCCAAGCCCTTGCTGTTGCCACTAGGCCATGCTGCTTCTCGTCATAGTGAGAGAGGCCCAGCATTGTGTTGATTCATGATAACTCATCCCACCACTTCAGCCCCTGAGAAAGAAGCAGGATAGTTCAGTCACGATCCTCTCCCCTCTCTGACATTATCAGAATAACTTACGCTCATGACCAGCCAGGAGCAACCTAGTGTTTGAGGTAATTAAGCCAAAAATTTAGGTAAAAACAAAGCACCATTGTTTGAGGGCAACATAGAAATCTGTGTTCAAAGCTGCTTGGATTTTATTTCTTTAAAAGCATGTGTATCTGTGGGTGAGTGAGTGAGTGTGTGTGTGTGTTCTTTAAGGTAAATGAGCGTGACTGCAGACAGATATATTATTACTTTATACTCCCCAGTGAATATTACTCAGACAGGCAATATACACTTGATAAAGATATGAGCACAGTGTTGGGGTAAGGGTTGATTTATAGAAAGTAGAGGTGTTTGATGGGCTTGTAAAATTCCCAATCATGTGACAAGTCAGGCTGGAAATGGGGTGATATTGGGGAACTGGGAAAAGAAGGGCTTGGTGGTTCCCCCAGGGCAGAGGCTGCATTTATTCTTCTCTTTTCCAATCTTTAAGCCCAGGGCTGGCAGTCAGGAAGGGATAGAATCATCATCTTACTATGCTTCTGTGCTGAAGTGGTATTTGTTAAGCACTTTTACTGTGCACCAAGAATTGTTCTAAGTGCTGAGGTAGATACAAGTGAATCAGGTTGGACACAGTCCCTGTCCCACATGGGACTCACAGCCTTCACCCCCTTTTTACAGATGAGATAACTGAGGCACAGAGAAATGAAACGACTTGCCTGAGAACACAGAGCAGACATGTGGCAGAGCTGGGATTAGAAACCATGTCCTCTGATTCCCAGGCCTCTTACTTCCCCAAATTGCAGGGCTGTTTAATAGTAATAATAATAATAATATTTGTTAAGTACTTACTATGAGTCAAGGACTGTACTAAGTGCTAAAGTAGATAGAAGATAATCAGATGGGACACATTCCCTATCCCACACAGGATTTACAGTCTAAAGGGGAGAGAGAACAGGTATTGAATCCCCATTTTACAGATGAGGAAACTGAGGGATGGAGAAGTTAAGTGACACCCAACAGGCAAGTGAGGTAGCCTGAGAAGCAGTGTGGCTCAGTGGAAAGAGCACGGGCTTTGGGGTCAGAGGTCAGGGGTTCAAATCCCGGCTCTGCCAACTGTCAGCTGTGTGACTTTGGGCAAGTCACTTAACTTCTCTGTGCCTCAGTTACCTCATCTGTAAAATGGGGATTAAGACTGTGAGCCCCCCGTGGGACAACCTGATCACCTTGTAACCTCCCCAGCACTTAGAACACTGCTTTGCACATAGTAAGTGCTTAATAAATGCCATTATTATTATTAGTAGTAGTAGGGAATAGAAGCCATGTCTTCTGATACCCAGGCCTGTACTCTGTCGACTAGGCCATGCTACATCTTCATTATTTGAGGGCTCAGGGCATTTTGGTGAACAGTACCATTCACTCAATAGATCAGTGGTATTTATTAAACACTTCATCCATTCATTCAATCATATTCACTGAGCACTTATTGTGTGCAGAGCACTGTATTAAGCATCTGGGAAAGTACAATACAACAATAAACAGTGACATTCCCTGCCCACAACAAGCTTACAGTCTAGAGGGTGGAGACAGACCTTAATATAAATAAATTAAGTTACAGATAGGTACATCAGTGCTGTGGGGCTGGGAGAAGGGAAGAGCAAATGGAGCAAGTCAGGGCAATGCAGAAGGGAGGGGGAGAGGAGGAAAAATGGGATTTAGTCTGGGAAGGCCTCTTGGATGAGATGGGCCTTCAGTAAGACTTTGAAGCAGAGGGGGGGATTAACTGTCGGATTTGAGGAGGAAGGGTTTTCCAGGCCAGAAACAGAATGTGGGCTAGGGTTTGGCACTGAGAAAGTTGAGATGGAGGCAGTGAGAAGGTTAGCACAAGAGGAGTGAACTGTGCAGGCTGGATGTAGAAGGAGAGAAGCAAGGTGAGGTAGGAGGGGGCAAGGTGAAGAGCAGTGAACTAAGTGCTTGGGAGAATACAATATAATACAGTCAGTAGACACAGTCCCTGCTCACAAAGAATTTACAGTCTAGTGGACTACATTCAATAGCCCGCCCTTCAAGATATCCTTTATTTTTACTTTCCTTCCTGGGTAAAGGACAACGTGGATCCCTCAAACACCACTTATGGTAGGAAAGCTCACTTGACTTCTGCCAGGAATACTCACCTAAGTTTGATTTTCTGTTTATGAAAATTAACATGCTTCATGATTTGTCCCTGCCCAGTAATAATAATAATAATAATGTTGGTATTTGTTAAATGCTTACCATATGCCAAGCACTGTTCTAAGCACTGGGGTGGATACAAGGGAATCAGTATGTCCCATGTGGGACTCACAGTCTTCATCCCCATTTTACAGATGAGGTAACTGAGGCACAGAGAAGTGATGTGACTTGCCCAAAGTCACACAGCTGACAAGTGTTAGAGCTGGGATTTGCACCCATGACCTCTGACTCCCAAGCTCGGGCTCTTTCCACTGAGCCATCATATTTATTGAGCATTTACTATGTGCAGAGCACTGTACTAAGTGCTTGGGAGAGCATAATGCAACAGAATTAGCAGATTGTTCCCTGCCCATAACTAATTTACAGTCTAGAAGTGGAGACACGCAGAAAGCTGATGTAATTTTGCTCACTCCTCACCAAATCTAATCTGCGAATGATGAAGTAAGCTAACAACTGTGGGTGGTGTGACCTTTAAATGATATTATGCTGCTGATAGGCTAACCTATATATTCTGAATGCCTTATATTTAGGTGGTGAAATGTTTTGAAGACGGTTTTTCTTTTCACTATGTAAAAGTGCACCAAGTATCCAGATTCCACCTCTTGGTTGGTCAATTAATCATCAAGAATGATTAACCTATTTTAAAAAATGGATATTATTATATTTGTTCAACACTTACTATTTGTCAAACACTGTCCATTTTTATCAGCTGAGAACTACATGGTGTCTAAGCCTTTTACAAGAGCTGTTTGTGCAGAATAAGCCTGGGTGTCAACAGTGGGATGGATGGCAGTGCTTGATTTTCATTTCTGATTTTTTTGTCTTTGAAGCACTCACCAATGGCCAAAGTCCTCTGAGCTCACAGGGAAAACCCAGCCAAAGGACCAAATGAAATGAAAGCCCAACTGTTATTATTCAGCAGACTCTACCCTATGCTCAATTGAAGAAAAAATGACTGATTCCTGAATACTTACTCATCAGGATTTGTCAGAATAAAATACACGCTCCTGACCGTGACAAAGCATGAATGAGGGTTTAATGGCCCCTTGATGGGGAATGAATGCCAAAGCAAAGACCTACCTGTTGTGGAGGGGCTTCTCTCTGCCTCTGTTTCCCCAAGATTTACATGCAAGGGCTCAGCTGGTCTGAAGTTCCCTAAGGGAGGGAAATCCATGTAGTGAAAAGAGCTATGGTTGGAAACAGAGTGACCTGAGCTTGAGTCCTGTTGTCCAGGCCCTGTTTGATGAGGCTCCTCTCAGACCATCTTTCTTTTTTTTATTTTTAGGGGTATTTATTAAGTGTTTACTATATGCCAGGATCTGTACTAAGTGCTGGGGTGGATACAAGATAATTAGGTTGGATTCGGTCCCTGTCTCATATGGGACTCAAGGTCTTAATCCCCATTTTTTACAGCTGAGATAACCGAGTTCCGAAGAAGTGAAGTGACTTGCCCAAGGTCACACAGTGGACAAGTGGACGAGCAGGTTCTTCTGATTCCCAGGTCCCTGCTCTATCCATTGGGAACACTGCTTCAAAAGATGATGTGTTAAGAAAGGAGAGAAGACCCATTTGAAGACTTCAATCTCTTTCCCATAATCCCCATAATGGGCTATTTACAAATTGCTGGATTTCTATGTTGTAAATGAAATGAATTTGAATGGCTGAAGAGCATATTGGTGCCAGGCTGACCCTACTGAAACCTGCAAACTTTGATGTAGGCTATTAGTAGATAAATAGCATAGCCTAGTGGAAAGAGCACCTGCTTCATGCTCAGAGGACCTGGGTTCTAATTCCTGTTCCACCACTTAGCTGATATGGAATCTTGTCCCTTCACTTCTCTGTGCCTCAATTCCCTCATCTGAAAAATGGGCCTTCAATATCTATTATCCCTCCTACTTAGATTGTGAGCCCCGTGTGGGACCTAATTAATAATAATAATAATGGCATTTATTAAGTGTTTACTATGTGCAAAGCACTGTTCTAAGCACTGGGGAGGGTACAAGGTGATCAGGTTGTCCCACAGGGGGCTTACAGTCTTAATCTCCATTTTATAAATGAGGTAACTGAGGCACAGAGAGAAGTGACTTGCTCAAAGTCACATGGCTGACAACTGGCAGAGCTGGGATTCGAACCCATGACCTCTGACTCCAAAGCCCGTGCTCTTTCCACCAAGCCACGCTGCTTCATTATTCATAATTACCTTGTATCTACCCCGATGCTTGACCCAGAATAAGTGCTTAAGAAATGCCATAATTATTATTTATTATTATAAGTAGATGGTGTTATTTTAGACCCATACACTTCAGAATGTATTCTGGATTTGCACTGTCTGGGGATAAAAGCTATTTCAGCAGTGCTGAGTGAGTTCCTTTCAAGCAGAATGAATCGGATCCTGAATTGGAGCCAACAAATCGAATCGTTCTTATCGGTGTCATCTCTCAAACCGAGGGACCAGGATTTTAGCTCATTTAATCACCCACCTGTTGGCTTTAGCGGCAAATGAAATAATAAAGAAGCAGCATGGCTCAGTTGAAAGAGCACGGGATTTGGAGTCAGAGGTTATGGGTTCAAATCCTGACTCCGCCAACTGTCAGCTGTGTGACTTTGGGCAAATCACTTAACTTCTCTGTGCCTCAGTTACTTCATCTGTGAAATAGAGATCAAAACTGTGAGCCCCCCGTGGGACAACCTGATCACCTTGCAGTGCTTAGAACAGTGCTTTGCACATAGTAAGCGCTTAACAAATACCATCATCATCATCAATTATGGTATTTGTTAAGCGCTTACTATGTGCCAAGCATTGTTTTAAGCACTGGATAGGTCGCTTGTTGACAACCTTGATGATCTTTTGGGTCGGTAGCTCATTTGGAAGTGAGTAAGTTTGTGCTGGCTATAAAAAGGTGGGAGAGAGAGGGTGAGAAAGAAAGAGAAAGAGATTATTGAGCATTTACCACAGTAAGTGTGCAGTTATTTGTTGAGCACAGCTGTGTGCAGAGCATTCATTTAATCATATTGTTTGTGTGATTACTATACTAAGCGCTTGGGAGAGTGCAATTTAGCAATAAATAGACACATTCCCTGCCCTTAAGGAGTTTATGACATGTTGGATATGAAGGGTGAGGGAATTCTGGGAAGGAGGAGAGGAGCGAGAGAGGTCAAAGGCAGGAGAGATGAGAATGGGTTAAAGTGAATGGGCTGGCGTTAAAGGAGCCAAGTGAGCAGGCTGAGTTGTGACGAGAGAGGACAAGGATAAGGAAGGAGGGAGCTGACTGAATGTCTTGAAGATGACGGTAAGGAGTTTTTGCTTGGTGCTGAGATGGATGGTCAGCCATCGGAGACTTTTGAGGAGTGGATATCATGTTCACAGAATAATTTTTTAGAGAAATGATCAGGGCAGCAAGGCAAAATATGAACTGGAGAGAGGAAAACTATAAGGTGCCCTCTGTTTTTTCTTGAAGCACTTTCACATCAGTGACCTCCTTTCGCCCTTACAGCATTCCTTCGTTTAGGGAGAAGCAAGTATTGTAATCTCCATTTTATGGAGGAGGAAAGTGAGGCCCAGAGAGGTTACGTGACTTGCCCAAAGTCAAATAGCACAGGCCAGTGACAGAGTGAGGTCTAGAACCAAGGTCTTGTGACTCCCAAATTCTTTCCACTGGAGTGGGTTTGTCCAGAGGAACCAGATTCTCTTTGTCCCTCTGGTAATCAGCTCCGTGGTGGTGTCAGAATGCAGAGTTTTCACTCCCAGATCAGGGCTTAGTCTATTGTTCCGTCCATTTGAATTTACTACCAGAAGCCTCGAAGAGGATTTTGAAGAAAGTAAAAAGTGAATTCCTCTAAAACTGAAATGCCTGCAGTCCACTTAGACCTGGGAATTCCTTGGAGACAACTGTAAAATCACTGGAAGAAAGATGCGGAGCAGGAAAGAGATAAAGCCTCTGGCAACCCACAACTATTAAACCCAGAAAATTGTTGGCAGGACTTAGGACGTTTCTGAACCAAGGATTTAGTACAGTGCTCTGTTCACAGTAAGTGCTCAATAAATACCCTTGATTGATTGATTGATCTTCATGGATCTTTAGGGCAACTGAACTCCCAACCACCTGCCATCCATGTTGAAATAACAATTGACTCATGGTCAGTGATCTTTTTTGGAATGTTTCATTCCTGTGAGGCTTAGAAAATTGACACGGTTAAGGGTGAAACTTTAAACTGTTCAGGAAGTAGATCTTGAGAGAAGTAGCATGGCCTGGAAGTCAGAGGACCTGAGTTCTAATCCCAGTTCTGCCACTGCCCTGCTGTGTAACCTTGGGCATGTCACTTAACTTCTCTGTGCCTCAGTTTCCTCATATGTAAAATGGGGATTCAATACCTATTCTTCTAACAACATAAATGGTGAGGCTTCTGAAGGTCAGACACTCTATTCATGCCACTTATCCTGTATCTACCCCAGTGCTCAGCACAGTGTTTGGCACACAGTCAGTACTTAACAAATACCACCATTATTATTATAATATCTGATATGCCCCTGGCGCCTTTAATTTTTACTGTGCGTGAGTGATCGGGGTAGCGAATTAAAGATTTATTGTCTGGGAATTCTTGGATCACCACCTAAAGTAGGTCTGCTCACTTTATTCCACAATGCTTGGAGGTTTTCCAGGCACTGAGCTTTCTAACTCATTCAGAGCCAGAGTTAAGGCATTAATTGGTTAATGCTCTCGCGATTCGTTTTCCATGACAGATTTTCCTAAGGAAGACGATATAGATGTAGCTATTTTATTGTTGAATCTTGGCAAACTATCACAAGCTGGTGATACCTTTTCAAATTTAGGGGCCCACAAAGCAGCCCCTCTACCTAAGCTGATAAAGCTAGGGAGAACAAATACATTTCTCCAAGTGGAAGTCTAATGAATGATGTGTTCCAAAGCACCAATGAAAATAAAAATGTCCAGGCTGAACAGACCGTGGAGAGACTCAGATCTAACACAACAAAGCGAAGAGGCGTTTTCAACTTCAGAAACTTCAGAATAAATAGACTATTACTGATCTGAACTTCCCCAAGGATAGAAAACGGATGCACTTAGACTCAATTTTAAAATTAATTCCAAGTCCAGGGAGTGGAATACATAATATCTGTAATAATTTCCATGTGAATCCCAAGGATATTAAACATTAAATCTGGCTGAGATTTCACATTATAGGAATTATCGAAAGCATGCCATTAGCAAGCATTGTTCAGCAACTTACTATATCCAAAGTTGCCGGGAATAAAACAAATACACCAGTGGAACAATCCACTTATTTGCAGGCGGGACCATACTATCAAATTGGAAAACAATTTGGTACTATGACACACAATCTTCTCCCTCACCCATCTGGTCTTGCCTTCCTCGACAATTGCTCAAATCCATGATCAACAAGGCAATTGTTGATCAATTAATAGAATCAATTAATCAGTCAGTGGTATTCACTGAGCAATTACTGTGTGCTGAGCACTGTATTAAGTGCTTGGGAGAGTACAATAAGATTAGCAGATACAACTCCTGCCCTCAAGGAACTTAACGTTTAGTCAGGGAGACAGACACTAAAATAAACTACAGGCTGGAAGAAGTAATGGAGCAGGTGAGATTCATACATGCATGCTTTGGGAGGATGAAAATGCTTCGGTGGCATGTATTTACCTATACAAACTGAGAATATTATCCATTAATGGGGAAGGCTTCTGGAGGAGATGTGATTTCAGAAGGGCTTTGAAGAGAGTGAGAGCTGAGTTCTGTCGGATTGCAAGAGGTCAGAGGTGGAAGAGATAAGAACGAAGCGCAGTGAATAAGTTTGACAGAAGCAAAGTGTGTGTGCTAGGGTGTACTGGGAGAAAAGGATGGAGACTGTAAGCTCCTTGTGGGCAGGGAACCTGTCTACCAACTTTCATATTGAACTCTTCCAAATGCTTAGTACAGTGCTCTGCATGCAGTAAGCCCTCAATAAATACCATCGACTGATCAAATGATTGAGAAGTAGGAGGGAGAGAGCTGATTAAGTGCCTTAAAGCCAAAAATCTGGAGTGCCTGCTTGATGCTGAGAGGACTAGAAAACTGCTAACGTATTTATTTTGAGTCAACAGGGTTTCTTGATAAGGTAGCCTACTTCTGTTTCATCAGAAGTAAAATGGATGTGTCAAACCACTCCCGTGACTCCACCTGACAAACCATAACCCTTCACCTCTTTGCTCTCTCCTGTAAAATTTCTCTTCCTTTTCTCCCACTCATGGCTTTGAAAATTGTTTCTCCATTTCTCCACATCTCCCCCACCCCTCCATCCCCCCCGCACCCCTGGAGCTAGTGTCATAAAGGAGACTAGAGTCATAAAGTGAAAACCGATGTGGTGGAAAGCTGAAACAAGATGTCAATTTAGAAATGTTACATGTGCTGTTTGTCGGCTCTTATAACGTTTCTAAATTTACACCGTGTTTTGTTGAGCTATCCCAGCCAAGGATTTCCTGTTGTTCGTTTTCTATTCTGAGTTCACTCAATCGTTTGCTTCTGACACGTTATTTAAAAAGGACAAAGGAAGAAAAAGCAGTTTTCTCTCTTGTGTTCATCCTTATGCCACTCCTGGGGCGAGTTCACTTCCAGGTTTCTGGGGTCACTCAAGGAACCCCACCGTGTGGGTTATTGTGTTGTAATGTGCTCACAAACCGCATCTGAAAAAAGAAACTCTACAGGAATCTTGGATTTTTATTAAAAAAAGTTTTCTTTTATTTATTTTTTATAGTATTTGTTAAGCGCCTACTATTTACCAGGCACCGCTAAGCGCTGGGGTAGATACAAGATAATCAGGTTGGAAACAGTCCCTATCCCCATTTTACAGATGAAGTAACTGAGGCTCAGAGAAGTGAAGTGACTTGCCCAAGATCACACAGCAGGCACGTGACGGAGCCAGGATTGGAACGAGGTCCTTCTGACTCCCAGGCTGTGCTCTATCCACTGGGCCACATTGCTTGATTTCATTTTTCTGAATGCCACCCCTCTCTCCTCCCACACCCACCTCATCCCACCCTAAAATTTGCTCCTCTAAACCCAATCAATGAACGAATCAATACTATTGATTGAGCACTTTCTATATGCTGAGCACCGTAATAAGCACTTGGGAGACTATAATAGAGTCAGTGGGTATGATCCCTACCCTCAGAGAGTTTGCAGTCTAGATACGGGAACACTCATGAGGAAAGCAGAGAGAACAATTTGAAAGCATATTTTCTTCAGACTGTAAGTTCACTGTGTGCATGAAACGTGTCTACCAGCTCCGATATAGTGTACTATCTTAAGTGCTTAGTACAGTGCTGTGCACATAATAAGCACTCAATAAATACCATTGATTGAGTCAAAAAGTGGAAAAACTGTCCACCGCTGTTCCCCAAAAGTTTTTGTCTGTCTTTTCCCAGGGAACTTATCATGCAAACACATGGGAGAGGGGAGGAAACTCTGGATAAAATGACTTCTGGTCTTTCAATGGAAACCCCTGGAACTTTAAAGCTCTCCTAACTGGCTGCCAGACTCTGCCTTAAATTTCTAACCCCATTAAACTTGCCCAGGTCACATCTACACACTTCTTTATGGTGTTTGTTAAGCACTTATTACGTGCCTGGTACTATACTAAGGCTAGATACAAGTTAATTAGGTTGGACACAGTCCCCGTCCCATAAGGGGCTCACAGCCTAAGTAGAAAGAACAGGAGAACTGAGGCATAGTGAAATTAATTGACTTGCCCAAGGTCACACAGCTAGTCCACATCCCATAAACGGCTCACGGTCTTAAACTCCATTTTGCAGGTGAGGTGACTGAGGCATAGAGATAATAATAATAATAATAATAATGTAATAATAATGGCATTTGTTAAGTGCTTACTATGTGCAAAACACTGTTCTAAGTGCTGGGGAGGATACAAGGTGATCAGATTGCCCCATGTGGGGCTCACAGTCTTCATCCCCATTTTCCAGATGAGGTAACTGAAGCACAGAGCAGTTAAGTGACTTGCCCAAAGTCACACAGCTGACAATTGGCGGAGCCCGGATTTTGCACCCATGACCTCTGACTCACAAGCATGTGCTCTTTCCATTGAGCCACGCTGCTTTAGAGATGTGAAGTGACTTGCCCAAGGTCACACAGCAGACAAGTAGTGGAGCCAGCATTAGAACCATTGTCCTTTCCCAAGTGCTCTGCCACAGTAAGTACTCAATAAATATGATTGAATGAATAAGTGAGCTCAGGTCCTCTGATTTCCAGGTCCCGTGCTCTTTCCACAAAGCCACACTGCTTCTCAGTGCCAGACTAACCTTGCTGTGGTCAGGGAATGTGTCTGCTTATTGTTATATTGGACTCTCCCCACTTAGTGGTAGTAATAATAATAATAATAATAATAATAATAATAATAATAGCATTTGTTAAGTGCTTACTATGCACAAAGCACTGTTCTAAGCTCTGGGGAGGATACAAGGTAATCAGATTGTCCCCTTGGGGCTCACAGTCTTAATCCCCATTTTACAGATGAGGGAACTGAGGCACAGAGAAGTCAAGTGACTTACCCAAAGTCACACAGCTGACAAGTGGCGGAGTTGGGATTTGAGTCACAACCTTTAGCATGGCTCAGTGGAAAGAGCCCGGGCTTGGGAGTCAGAGGCCATGGGTTCAGTGCTCTGCACAAAGTGAGTGCTCAGTAAATACGATTGACAGCTTCACATCAGTGCAAAGGATCTGCTTTGCACATAGTAAGCACTTAATAAATGCCATTATTATTATTATTATTATTATTATTATTATTATTATTATTATCTGCCTTACTCGTCTTCTTGACACGCTGCATAAATTCAGGCCACACGGTATTCAGTAGCTGGCAGGTCAGGCCAGAAGAGCCCTTGCTCTGTAGAACATTTCTCCCATTGGCTCTGTGGCAGAAGGGGAGGATTTTGAGCAACTGAGCCCATTCTAGAAGTTTCCATCTAGCTGGAAGCCCTTTGCAACAGGAGAAAGAGTGACCTAATTAAATGTGCACAGACCCGAGAGTCAGAGAAACTGGGTTCTAATCCTGACTTTTCCAATTGTTTGCTGTGTGAACCTGGATAAATCACTTTACTTCTTTGGGCCTCGGTTTCCTCATCTGTAAATTGGAGAGTCAGTACCTGTTTTCCTCCATCCTTAGACTGTGAGTTCCATCAGTATCTTGTTTCTACCCCATTTTTTGGCACATAGGAAGCACTTAACAGATACCACAAAGATTATTATGGTTTCTGCTAATTTATCTTTAGGCTTGGTTGCTTCCCCCTTATTATTATTAAGTGCTGTCCAATTGTTTCTGATTCATAGTGACTCCATCTATGTAATTTCTCCATAAGTCCTTTCCTCTGACATATCCACAATACTCCACTATTGTTGTTATGATTTCTACCCATCTAGCTGCTGGTCTGCCTCTTCCATGTTTTCCCTGGATTTTTCTTAGCATTAGTATCTTCTCCAAAGAATTAGTTCTCCTGATTAATGTGTCCAAAATATGCTAATCTAAGTTGAGTCATTTGGCCTTCCAAAGACCACTTTGGTTTAATTTGCTCCAAAATCCATTTGTTTGTTTTTCGGGCAGTCCGTGGTATTTGCAAAAGCCTCCTCCAACACCACATTTAAAAAAAATCAATGTTCTTTCTACCCTGTTTTTTTTCACTGTCCAGCTTTTGGATCCATACATTGTCACTGGAAACACCATAGAGCTGACGATTTGTATTTTTGAGGCAATTATTGCGTCAGTACATTTCTTGACTTTTTCCAGGCTCTTCATCGCAAGTCTTCCTAACATTAATCTTCAGAGTATTTTTTGGCTACTAGTTCCTTTATTATTGATTATCGATCCCAGGAGAGAACCTGTACCTTATTTTAGTGTCTGTCTCCCTGCTAGATTGTAATCAATCAATGGTATTTATTAAAAGCTTACTACGTGTAGAGTACTGTATTAAGTGCTTGGGAGAGTACAATACAACAGAGTTGGCAGATACATTCCTTGACAACAACTGAGCTCCTTGCCACTAAGGATTGCATCTGCTGTACTCTACAAGCATTTAGTAGAGTGCTCTGTGCATAGTACGAGCTCAATAAATAAATGTTGATTGATTGATTGATTGATTAAGATTGCCCCCCATCATCTGCCCAAAGGGACTTGCTTCTTTCAGGAGAAGAGTCGAAGCAGTGTTGTCTCCTGGAAAGAGCACAGGCCTGGTGGTCAGAGGACCTGAGTTCTAATCCTGGCTCTTCTATTTGACTGCTGTGGTCTTGGGCAAGCCCACTTCACTTCCCTCTGCCTCAGTTACCTCATCTTTAAAATAGGGATTAAGACTGTGGGCCCCATGTGGGACAGGGACTGCATCCAATCCAATGATTTTGTATGTACCTCAGCACTTAGTACAGAGCCTGGCACATTGTTAGTGCTTAACAAATAACATGATTAGGATTATTATGAATCATTCATTGATTTATCAGGAAGAAGTGGCCTGCTCAACCTTTTGGTCTCTCTTCTCT
Organism: Tachyglossus aculeatus; assembly: GCF_015852505.1. NCBI lineage: Eukaryota > Metazoa > Chordata > Mammalia > Monotremata > Tachyglossidae > Tachyglossus > Tachyglossus aculeatus. Next base: position 6,957,725 of record NC_052090.1, on the reverse strand, counting down.
GGCCCGTTCAGTGATTATTATTTGAGATGACTGTTCAATCTGGGGTTTCCTCATTTTTACTCATGTACTAAGGCTAATAATAATAACACTATTTGTTAAGCATTTGCAATGCATCAAGGATTGGGGCAGATACAAGATAATAAGGTCAGGCACAATCCCTGTTGCACATGAGGCTTACAGTTTGATGGGGGAGAACGGATATCGAATCCCCATTTTACAGATGAAGAACCTGAGGCCCAGAGAAGTTGTGTGACTTTACCAGGATCACAAAGTAGACAAATGATAGATTCAAACTCAGGCCCAGTGACTCCTAGTCCCATGCTCTATCTGCTAAGGCATGCTGCTTCCCAAGCCCAAACTTGTTTTGTACATGGGTGGTCTTTGTCTAGATTCTGTTTCTCAGCTTGAATTCAGATCTGTCTAGATATCTAGACTTTTTCCTGACAGAATTTTCAACCAAAGGATAGACCTGTGAGCTTCTGTGTAGAGAAGAGAGTTTCTTAAGTAGGAGGATTTAGGTCAATATAGGTAACAGTTGGAAATTGTCATCACCTTAGTGTCTGATTGTCTGGCTACTCAATCTTCCATCAGCTCTTCCAAACTTTTAATCTCTTACTGAAGTCTCTAGTTGCTTCTATACTCTCCCTGACTCTTCATTGCTATTTTGTTGGAAACTTCCCCAACTTTCTCCATTATCTCTTCACCAACTCTACTTCCCCCCACAATCTTTTTCCTGCTTCCCTGGTTTTTTCTATGGCATTTGTTTTGTTTGTTTGTTTTCAAGGTATTTGTTAAGCATTTACTGGGCCAGGCACTGTACTAAGCAATGAGGTAGATACAAGCTACTCAGGTTGGACATAGCCCCTGTCCCACAGAGGGCTCACACTCTTAATCCCCATTTTACAGATGAGGTAACTGAGGCCCAAAGAAGTGAAATGACTTGTCCAGTGACACCCAGCAGGCTAGTGGTGGAGCCAGATTTAGAGCACAGGTTCGTCTTCCTCCTAGGCCTGGGCTCTAACCACTAGTTCACACTGTTTCTCAAGCACTTATTATATGCCAAGCCCTGATAAAACGTATTCAAGTTGGACACAGTCCATGTTCCTCATGGAGCTCACTGAAGCACAGAGAAGTGAAGTGACATGCCCAAAGTCACTCAGCAGACAAGTGGCTGAGTCAGGATCAGAACCCAGCTCAGCCGATTCCCAGGCCAGTGCTTTAAGCTCTAGGTCACACTGCTTCTCAGTTAACTTGATTGCTTAATTTCCACTATGTCTAACTGGTGTAGTTAGATACACCCATGTTTCTACATCTATGGTTTTCGATGAAAATGTGTTCAAATTATATATTCAATGATTTCTTTTGCTGATTCTGTGAATATTTTTATGTGTCTCTCCCATCAGAGCAGAAGCTTCTTGGAGTCAGGGAATATGCCACTGCTTGCTTTGTATTCCTGAGAGCTTTATTATATATAATAATAATTGGGGTATTTGTTAAGTGCACCCTATGCACCAATTCCTGTGGTAGATTCGATCATATCAGACCTGATCCCTGTCCCACATGGGGCTCACAGTCTAGGAGGGAAGGAGAAATGGTATTGCATTCCCGTTTTACAGATGAGGAAACTGAGGTACGGAGAGGCTAAGTGATTTGCCCAAGATCACACAGCAGGCAACAGGAGGAACTCCTAATTGCCAATAATACTACTACTATGCCATTGATGAATTGATGTGGAAGACCTGCCTCCTTGCTACCCTCATCCTGAGGAGCAGGAAGTTGGGTGAAGGCTTCGGGGAGGGTCCAGGAATTCCTCACAACTGGAGTTCCTGAGTATGGGAGGAGGGGGGAATGAAGGGAGGGGATGGAGACATTGCTGTGCTTCCTCCTCCTCCTCTTTTTCTTGCCGACCAAGCCATGAAGCACCCGGGGAACCTGGGTGCTAATCCTGACTCGATCAGTTTTTTTTAAAAAATGGTCTTTGTAAAGTACCTACTATGTGCCAGGCACTGAACTAAGCTCTGAGGTAGATACAAGCTAATCAGGTTGATCACGGTTCATGTCCACATTTTGTCACCTATCTACATGTTTTGTTTTGTTGTCTGTCTCCCCCTTCTAGACTGTGAGCTGTTGTTGGGTAGGGACCGTCTCCATATGTTGCCAACTTGTACTTCCCAAGGGCTTAGTACAGTGCTCTGTGCACAGTAAGTCCTCAATAAATACAATTGAATGAATGAATGAGTGTCCCATATGGAGCTCACAGTATTAATCCCCATTTTACAGATGAGGTAACTGAGGCACAGAGGAGTTAAGTGACTTCCACAAGATCTCACAGCAGACAAGTGGCATAATCAGCCTGAAGAACCCAGGCCCTTCTGACTGACAGGCCTGGGTTCTTTCCATTATTCCACGGTACTTCTCAATAATACAGTAAAGTAGAACACAATGCAATAGAGTTTTTAAGCATGACTCAATCAAACTTAGGCCCTTGAGGAGTTTATGAGATAGTGGGGGAGACAGACATGAAAATAAGTTACAGATAGAGGAAGCGCAAGAGTATAAAGTCATGGGACTGGGGGTGGGTGAGTATAATAATAGTGGTATTTGTTAAGGGCTCGTTATGTGCCAAACACTGTACTAACGACTGGGTTAGATAAAAGATAATCGGGTCCCACATGGGGATCATAGTCTAAGGAGGGAGAACAGGAATTGAATCCTCATTTGGCAGATGAAGGAACTGAGGCACAGAGAAGTTGTTTCCTACCCTAAGTCACAGAGCACGGAAATGACGCAGATAGGATTAGAGCCCAGGGTTTCTGACTCCGTGGCCCGGACTCTTCCCACTAGACCACGCTGTTTTGCTTAAAGTATACAGCTCACATTGTGTCCCAGAAACCTTTTTGAACATTAGCCAAGTTGCTGGTAAAGAGAAGCAAACCTTCTGCAATACTAGAATGAGAGGAGGAGTCAGCGTAGCCCTCGGGTTTGACATTTTCCTCTGGATAAATGTTGATATGAAAATCGATAATGCATTTTGTCAGGTCTGTAGTTCAGATTTATCTACAACATTCACATGATGTTCTTTCTTTCACTTGGGGATGGCAGGAAGATGGGTGGGTGAGGTCGAGAGGCGGAGACTCTGGTTTGAAGTATTGCTTCCAGCCTCCTAATAAGAAAGAGCAGGGGCCTGGGAATCAGAGGAATCAGGTTCTAATATTGTCCCTGCCACCTGCCCGTTGTGTGACCTTGGGCAAGTCAGTTACCTTCACTATGCCGCAGCTTCTTCATCTGTAAAATGGGGATTCAATACCTGTTCTCCCTCCTACTTCGATGTGAGCCCCAAGTGAGGCAGGGACTGAGTAGCACTCGATTAACCTCAGCGTTTAGAACAGTGCTTGATACATATTTAGCACTTAACAAATACCATAGGAAGTCCTTGACTTTGTGCCTCAGTTCCCTCATCTGTAAAGTGGGGATTCAATACTTGCTCTCCCTCCTAATTAGATTGTGAGCCCCATGTAGAACCTGATTATCTTGTATCTACCCCCAGTGCTTAGTACAGTGCTTGGCACAAAGTCAACACTTAAAAAATACCAAAATTGTTATTTTATTATCAAGGAGACAGATGTAATAACAGTAATGGTATTTGTTAAGCACTTACTGTGTGCCAGGCACAGTACTAAACACTGGGGTGGATACAAGCAAATTGTGTTGGATACAGTCCCTGTCCCACATGGGGCTCACAGTCTCAATCCCCATTTTACAGATGGGGTAACTAAGGCCCAGAGAAGCCAAGTGGCTTGGCCAAGGTCACACAGCAGACAAATGGCAGACCGGGATAAAAACTGACTCTCAGGCCTGTGGTCTATCCACTATACCATGCTGCTTCTCTGACTGCTAGTTGACTGAAGACTGATTCCTGTCATTCTCTTTAGTGGCTCTGCAATAAATAATTGTTGTACATGCTCCAGTTAAAACTAGGAGTGCTTTTCTTTCCAGCTCTTTAAACATTTTTTCCCGGGAAACCACATAGTCGTGCAGAGAGGTAGAAGAACATACAGAGGGGTGGTTCTTTGCCAGGAATTGACGTTCTGCCTGCTTCCCATTTGTTCAGCTCATTAGAGTTGATTTCACCGAGTTCTGCAAAAAAAACAAACAAAACACTAATACTGTGTTCAAAAACAAGCAAAGAAGTCAGAGGCTCAGGGAGATAAAGACAAGCTTCACTAATGAGTCCCCAACTGATTAAAAGTAAATACGTTTCTATTCAGAGAAAAGTGCAAGTAACGTTTGTGGCAATGGACTGTTTAACTTGAACAAAAGGAAAGTTCCCTTCACATTTGTTAGAGGAGGGCAGTACCAGCGAGGCTAATTGCTTCCTAGGTGCCCAAACGACCTTGCCTGTGATATAAGACGTTCCTAGAAATACTTGGAAATAACGATATGATCCCCGTCTTGGCAAAGAGTTCATTGAATAGGGACCTTATCTTTATTCATCCCCTTCATCCCAGCTTTGCGGGAACATTTCATGAAGGAATTGAGTCCTCAACTTTTAATGATGATAACTGTGGTATTTGTTAAGGGCTTATTATGTACTAAACTCTGGGGAAGATTCAGGATAGCGTAGACTGTAAACGGCAAGCTCCATGTGGCCAGGAAATGTATCTGCCAACTCCGCTTAGTACAGTGCCTGGCACATAGTAAGAGCTTAACAAATACCATCGTTATTACTCCCTCTCCCTAGTGCTTAGTGCTTTACTCCGCACACTCTAAGTGCTTCAGTAAATAGGACCGATTAATTGTTTGATAATCAGATCAGACACAGTCCTGGTCCCACAGTGAGGTGTCCAGTATAAGGGTTAGAGAGAACAGGTGTTTGATTCATTTTACTGATGAGGAAACTGAGGCACAGAAAGTATTTATCATGGTCTAGTGGATAGAACTGATGAAACTGAGGCAAAGACAGCATTTATCATGGTCTAGTGGATAGAACTGATGAGGAAACTGAGGCAAAGACAGCATTTATCATGGTCTAGTGGATAGAACTGATGAGGAAACTGAGGCACAAAAAGTATTTATCATGTTCTGGTGGATAGACCTGGGGGTTGGGAGTCTGAAGGATCTGGGCTCTAGTCTCCACTCTGCCACTTGTCTGCTGTGTGACCTTGGGCAAGTAACTTAACTTCATTGTGCCTCAGTTACTTAAGTTACTTCAGTTAACTTAAAACAGTGTGTGGCATACAGTAAGCGCATAACAAGTACCATAATTATTATTACTACTAATAATAATGCTAATAATAATAACTTGATTTATTTATGTCATTATCTGTCTCTCCCCCTCTAGATTGCAAGCTCATTGTGGGCAAAGAACATGTCTACCAACTCTGTTGTATTGTACTCTCCCAAGGGCTTAGTATAGTGCTCTGCACATGGTAAGCAGTCAATAAATATCATTGATGATCATAACAAATGCAATCCCACTACTAATTACTATTATTAATTCTGTCAACTGGCTTGAAAATGCTCGTTAGGTTTTCCTGCTAGACTTTTAGTTTTCCCACTCCTCAGAGTGACAAACTGCATTGGCGTGATTTTTTTTTATGGTATTTGTTAAGCACTTACTATGTGCTAGGCATTGTACTGAATGCTGGGGTAGGTACAAACTAATCAAATTGGACACAATCCACGTCCCACGTGGTGCTCACACTCTTAATCTCCATTTTCCAGATGAGGTAACTGAGGCTCAGAGAAGTTATTATTACCCCTGTCCATGCCCGTTGACCCCGGGCCCACTCCCTTCCCCTGGCTTGGAATGCCCTCCGTCCACACATCCGCCAAACTAGCTCTCTTCCTCCCTTCAAAGCCCTACTGAGAGCTCACCTCCTCCAGGAGGCCTTCCCAGATTGAGCCCCCTTTTTCCTCTCCTCCTCCCCATCCCCCCTGCCCTACCTCCTTCCCCTCCCCACAGCACCTGTATATATTTGTACAGATTTATTACTCTATTTATTTTATTTGTTCATATTTACTATTCTATTTATTTTGTTAATGATGTGCATATAGCTATAATTCTATTTGTTCTGACGATTTTGACACCTGCTTACGTTTTGTTTTGTTTTCTGTCTCCCCCTTCTAGACTGTGAGCCCATTGTTAGGTAGGGACCGTTTCTATATGTTGCCGACTTGTACTTCCCGAGCACTTAGTGCAGTGCTCTGCACACAGTAAGTGCTCAATAAATGCAATTGAATGAATGAATGAATGAGTATTGTTATTAGTAATAATAATAATAATTCTGGTACTTGTTAAGCACTTGCTATGTGCCACGCACTATTTTTAGTTAACTGAAGTGACTTAGGTAACTGAGGCACAGAGAAATTAAATGACTTGCCCAAGGTCACACAGCAGACAAGTGGCAGAGCCAGAATTAGAACTCAGATCCTTCTGATTCCCTCTTTCCTCTAGGCCACGCTGCTTCTCACTGATTTATTTTTGACCCAAATCCAGTCTAAACCTCATATACACACCCCCATAATTGGTCCATTCGACAGGATTGCTTCAGTGAGCCTCCGGCCTTCCACCACCCAGCCTGACTGAAGCCATATGGAGCTGAAGCTCTTCAGCCCATCCGTGGCTCCCTCAGTCACCTCATCAGCTCCCACTTCTCCTATACAGCTGGCCGGGATCGAGTGGCTGAAATAGCCTGGAAGCTTTTCCCAGTGGAGCCAATTTCCAGCCCCCCGAAGAGGCACCACCATCACCGCAAGAAACGGAGTTCAGCGGTCGCGTTATACATGAGACTGGAACCGAAAGGCATTTTGACTACTGCCCTGATGGCAGCGTTTTAACAGGATGACGAGCAGGGGCTTTACCCATGGAGCTTTCCCGATGAGACAGACTCTCCAAGCTAATTGAGGTTGATGGGGGATTTTGTCTGTGGGATGAGATGGGGCCCTCAGCTACTGAATCTGCTGGAGTTTGGGGGCTAATGGAGGGTTTCACTGAGAAGTGTCTAGGAAAGTCACAGCTGTTATGACTCCAACTCTTCCCTAGATAATGGAGAGCTTATACACCATAGGATGCTGCTATCGAGACAGCTGTTTTACACCAGTCAGAAACTTATGACTAAGATTCGTTAATGAGGGCTGGGGGGAGTGGAAAAAACGATCAACACAATCACGATGAACGGAAATGCCAATCATTCACAGAAGTGGAGAACCCCAAGCCACAAACTGACCTCGGCATTAGCGCCTTGCTTGATGGAAACCCAACAGAAATGTCATAGCCGTTGGCTTTGCCCAAGGCAGGATTCTCACTGAAACCATTTATTTTGCCCGTTCATTATGGTTACAGAATCCTAGGGTGGATGAATTTAAACCAGAAATGCAGGACATGCTTTCCTAGTCTTCAGATCCAAAACATGTCTTCCTCTAGGTGGGTCCCCCTGTAGACTGTAAGACTCCCCTCTAGAATGGGAGCTACTCCTCCAGACTCTGAGCTCCCCCTTTAGATGGTAAGCACTCCCTCTAGAACGTGAGCTACTCCTCTAGACCGTAATGTCCCCTTCTACACTGCAAGCTACTCCTCTAGTCTATAAATTCAACCTCTAGACTGCAAGCTCACCCTCTAGACTGTAAATTCCTCCTCTGGACCATAATCTCTCCCTCTAGGCTGTAAACAACTCCTCTAGGCTGTAAGCTACTCCTCTAGACTGCAAGCTCACCCTCTAGAATGTACATTCCTCCTTTAGGCTGTAATCTCTCCCTTTAGTCTGTAAACTACTCCTCTAGACTACAAGCTACCCTTCTAGTGTGTAAGCTACTCTTCTATATGGTAAGTACCCCCTCTAGGATATAGACTCCTCCTCTAGACTGTGAGTTCCTTGTGGGCATGGAACATGTCGACTCTGTTACATTGGACTCTCCCAAGCGCTTAGTACAGTGCTCTGCACATAGTAAGTGCACAATAAATACCAATGATCTGTTACCTAGAGGAGTAGCATAAGCTGTCCTCTCGTGGAACCTTGAGGCAGAATACCCCAGCCATTTGTTTCCCCCATCTTCACCATAGAATCTATCAGTGATATTTACTGAGGCTTTACTGTGCAGAGCACTGAACTAAGGTCTTGGGAGAGTACAGCACAACAATATAACGGACACATTCCCTGCCCACAACAAGCTTACAGTGTAGAAAGGGGAGTTCCTTTGTGGGGGGAAATGGGGCATAATAATAATAATAATAACTGCGGTATTTGTCAAGCATGTACTAAACACAGGGGCGGGTACAAGCAAATCGGGCTGGAGACAGTCCCTGTCCCACATAGGATCCACAGTACCCTATTTTACAGGAAGAGGAGCCACAGAGAAGTTAACTGACTTGCCCACGGTCACACAGCAGACAAGCGGCAGAGGTGGCATTTGAACCCAGGTCTTCCTGACTCCTGGGTTTTGTATGAGTTCCTGCCCTATTGGAATCCCCTATGGGTAAAAGTGGGCTTGGATCACGTGGGTTGTCATTGGTGATAGTTTCCTTCTTGCCGGCCATGGAGGACATCAGGCAGATCGTAGCTCGTGGTCCTCAGAGCTCACCAAGCTCCACAGTGGATTCCATCCAAATTTAACCCCGCCTTTAGGACTGTGCCTTTAGTCACCGATATAGAAGCTGCCCCTTATGTGGAGGCCACTCTTTTCTGACACTGGCCAAGTGCCTTCTTTGACTTGTAAGGCTTGGAGAATAGAATGTTTTTGGCATTTTTGTGGGATATGATCTCTCCAGAGTTTGGACAAATAGAACATTTCGTTTGCCCAGTGTAGAAACAGCCCTGTGATCCCTTTCCGTGTTTAAGGACCTGACTGATTTTCTCCATCCGTCAGCCAGCTGGAATTTGGGGGCCGGAAAATTCTCCCCTCTCAGGACCGAACCTGGAGAGTTTTCAGTACTCTATCAGCTTCGACTACAGGAAGGAGTTGAGCAGGGGCATGCTCATTCCATTCCTAGCCTGGGCAATCTGCTGCAAGTCAAAACTCACCTGTGCTGGGCAGCAGTGGAGAGAGAGAGAGAGCAGGGAGAGAGTCGAGGGTGGAGACTCAAGCTAACTGCTCCAAAGGAAGAAAACTAAGGACACACTACCAGAACGATTGCAGATGGAGGTGGGGCGTTCTGGGAGAGATGTGCTCGTGGAGTCACCTTGGGTTGGAAACAACTCGAAAACAAAAAACAAGACAAGATATTCATTCAATCATGTTTATTGAGCACTTACTGTGTGCAGAGCACTGCACTAATGGCTTGGGAGAGGATACTATAACAATACTGCCCAGAGCAGCTAGATTCAGAGCCAGTCAGTCCGTCAATCATATTTATTGAGCGCTCATTGTGTGAAGAGCACTTGGGAGAGTGCAATACAACAATATAACAGACACATTCTCTGCTCACAATAAGCTTATTCATTCATTCAATTGTATTTAGTGAGTGCTTACTGTACTGTCCCAAGACCTTAGTTCAGTATATATCTATTCTATTTATTTTATTTTGTTAATATGTTTGGTTTTGTTCTCTGTCTCCCCCTTTTAGACTGTGAGCCCACTGTTGGGTAGGGACTGTCTCTATATGTTGCCAACTTGTACTTCCCAAGCACTTAGTACAGTGCTCTGCACACAATAAGTGCTCAATAAATATGACTGATTGATTGATTGGGAAGTACAAGTCAGCAACCTCTAGAGATGGTCCCTACCCAACAATGGGCTCACAGTCTAGAAGGGGGTCAGAGAAGCACATGGGTCAGAGGCATGAAGCCCTTTTGCTGACTAGCATTTTTAGTGTGCTTCCTGGCACTTGGGCCAGGAAGATCCAAGTGGGTACCATCAAAACTTGGAAGACTCAAATCTGGGGTTCATGACACGAAGCCACTACCCCCCTTTTGCTGACACCCAAATTTTAAAATTATTATCCCTGGTGCCCAGGCCATAAAGACCCAAATGGCAAGACTCAAATCTGGGGTTCATGGCACGAAGCCATTCCCCCCTTTTGCTGGCACCCCTATCTTTGACCTAGAGAGGGAGACAGGAATTACTATAAATACACAAATAAATAACAACCACTGCAGCAAAAAGGATGAGTTTGGGCCCTTAACTTCAGTCTAAATCAGTCAGTGGTCTTGATGGTCAAGCACTTAATAAAGTACTCTGCAGATAGTAAGTGCTCAATAAATAGGCCTTCCCAGACTGAGCCCCCCCTTTCCTCTGCTCCCCCTCCCCATCAACCCAACTTGCTCCCTTTGCTCCACCCCCCCAAAGCACTTGTGTATATATGTACACATTTCTAATTGTATTTATATTAATGATGTGTATATATCTATAATTTGATGTATTTATATTGATGCTATTGATGCCCGTTTACTTGTTTTGATACCTGTCTCTCCCCTGGTAGACTGTGAGCTCGTTGTGGGCAGGGATTGTCTTTATTTGTTGCTGAATTCTACTTTCCAAGCACTTAGTACAGTGTTCTGCACCGAGTAAGCGCTCAATAAATACGATTGAAGGAATTAATGAAATACCACTGGTTGATCGATCGATTGATTGATTAAGCGCTTACAGGATGCAGGGCACTCTACTAAGCTCTTGGGAGAATACAAGGCAACAGAATTGGTAGACAAAATCCCTGCCCATAAGGAGTTTAGAGCCTGCAGGGGGAGACAGATATTAAAATATATTGCAGATCTGGGAGAGTGTAAGAGTATTTCCGTAAGTGCTATGGGGCTGGGGTGAGTAACAAAATGTTTAAGGGATGTATGTTTTAAGCATGCAGGTGATGCCATTCTCTCCACCACTTTTCATGGGTGGCACAAGCATAAATATACCCATCAAAGAACAGGTGACAGCCTTCTTGCTCAATTTCCAGGTTGTGGAGATTAAGGGGATGAGTTGACTGTCTCAAATACGAGAAACAGCATGGCCTTGTGGAAAGAGCACGCTCCTGGGAGTCAGATGGACCTGGATTCTAATCTTGGCTCCACCACCTGTCTGCTGTGTGATCATGGGCAAGTCACTTCACTTCTCAGTGCCTCAGTTACCTCATCTGTAAAATGAGGATTACAACGGTGAACCCTCTGTGGGACAGGGGCTGGGTCCAACTGATTAGCTTGCATCTGCCCTAGTGCTTAGTACAGTGTCTTGCACTTAGTAAGCGCTTAGCAAATACCTTTAAAAATAATAACTTCCCTGATTGAGCTTCCAAAACCCACCTGATAGTGACCAGCCTAGGTGTTCTGCTTATCAACACAAAGTCACCCAAGGGATTTTAATGGAGTCTCCAGACTGCAAGCTCATTGTGGGCAGGGAATGCATCTGTTCGGTTGTTATATGGTGCTCTCCCAAGTGCTTCGTACAGTGCTCTGCACACAGTAAGTGCTCAACAATAGAAGTGCTCAATTAGAGAAGCAGCTTGGCTCAGTGGAAAGAGCCCGGGCTTGGGAGCCAGAGGTCATGGATTCTAATCCCGGCTCCGCCACTTGTCAGCTGTGTGGCCTTGGGCAAGTCACTTAACTTCTCTGGGCCTCAGTTACCTCATTTGTAAAATGGGGATTAATACTGTGAGCCCCACGTGGGACAACCTGATCACCTTTTATCCACCCCCAGCGCTTAGAATGGTGCTTTGCACGTAGTAAGCGCTTTACAAATGCCATCGTTATTATTAATAAATACCAATGACTGACTGAATCAAGCTTCACTCCTTCCATCCTTGTCCCTGCGGGTGAAGAGAAGAGGCGCCATGGGAAGGTTAAACTAGCAACCCTCTTATAGAGCCACGGTTGCCTGTGTTCCGAGTAAAGCTTTCAAGTTTCCGGGCAGCTTGAATCTCTCTCTAGACAAAATCGGGTGCAAAGAGAACACAGCTTTTCTGCTCTTGCTGTGCAATATTCTTCGTCTACATTATGAGTCACTGTGCCCATGGTAATAGCCCGTCATGGCTGCTGCTGCTGGCGGATGTGTGGGTCTGTGTGCGTGAGTGCGTTTCTGTGTGCGTTTCTCTTTGAGAGATGACAGTTCCCAAGTGAAAGGACATTTCAGCTCTGATAAAAACTTTCCTTCTATTGTCTGAGTTCCGTGTTTATTTTCTGGCAAACCCCACCGCTCCCGGAGCATCGCATGCCGAAGAAGCACATTTTCCATTTCTCGTATTGGAGAAGTGCACTTGCAGTCTTTGGGGGGTTTTCCTCACTAGTATCGCCTGAAGCAAATACCACAGCCCAATAGCAATTTAATATTGTAATCAGGGAGCAAACTGTGCCGTTTTGGCACATTGTGATAATTATTAACTACATCTATTAGTGTGACGATTCCAGTAACTAATATTTACAAAAGGTTCCCCACATAGGGGAGACCTTGGCGAGGAACAGACATTTGAGCTATTCCTGAGGACCTTTGAGCCACTGTTCATGTTCACTGTTTAAAGATAAAACATCAATACCGAGAAATCAGACTTCAAACGGCCTATTTCATGAATAATAAATTCTCAGGGTGTAAACCTAGGCCGAGCTGATGAACAGTTGGTGAATTTATGGGAAAGTTTTCCTCAGGAAAAAAAAAACACAATCCTGAGAAGTAAAAAAACAAAATCCCCAGAAAATAAAGCAGAAAGGAAATACCATCTAATGGGTATCATCCAAGAAAAGGTAGAATGATGTACCATCCTGCTGCAGGTGAGAAGATGGGGCAAGGAATTGTGGATAGATTTGGGTAGCCTGTCCCACACTAGGTAATACTGACTAGGTATTAGTCAGTAAATCAATTGGTTGTATTTATTAAGTGCTTACCATATGCAGAGCTTTGTATGAAGTGCTTGGAAGAGTACTATACAACAAAGTTATCAGATTCATTCCCCGCCTATAACCAGTCTAGAGGTTAGTTACAAGCTAATCAGGATGGACACAGTCTATGTCCCACACAGGGCTCACCACCTTAATCCCCATTTTCCAGATGAGGTAACTGAGGCTCAGAGAAGCAAACTGACTTGCCCAAGGTCACACGACAGAGAAGAGGTGGAGCTGGAATTGGAAGACAGATCCTTCTGACTGCCAGGTCTGTATTTTAACTCTCCTTCCTCCTCTAGACTGTAAGCTCCCTGTAGGTAAAGATCATGTCTAAGACCCTCTTGCAGTGTACTCTTCCAAGTGCTTAAGAAAGTGCTCTGCACTCAGTAAGCGCTCAATAAATACCATTGATGATGATGATAATGATGATAGTGATGATTGATTGATTGATGAGGATTCCCACTCGGGAGGAGAACTCCGGCATCATTTCCTGGCCTAAGTTGAATTCCTCCTAGGACAGTTGGTACGACCCATTAAATACCCACAACCTATACATCATATATGTATAATTAATAATTATGGTATTTGTTAAGCACTTACTATGTGCCAGGCACTGTATTCATTCATTCATTCAATCGTATTTATTGAGCGCTTACTGTGTGCAGAGCACTGTACTAAGCATTTGAGAAGTATACTGTACTAAGTGCTAGGGTGGTTACAAGCAAATCGGGTGGTACACAGTTCTGTCCCACGTGAGGCTCACCATCTCAGTCCCTGCAGATGTGGTAACCGAGGCCCAGAGAAGTGAAGTGACTCACCCAGGGTCACCCAGCAGAGAAGTGGCAGAGCCGGGATTAGAACTCATGACCTTTTGGCTCCCAGGCCCGGGCTCTGTCCACTAGGCCATGCTGCTTTAGAGCTATACTTGGAGAGAGAGACTTTCTGCCCTTAGACTAGAAGAGCTATGAAGGGGTTGCTCCCAGAAGCACAGATGGGGAGGAGCGTGCGTCAGAGAATAAACCAGCAGTCGGTAGTGCTCCGACCCTGTCGAAACACAGCTCCCTTGGCATCCGTGCTGGTGTGCCTGGAAAAATGACTGGGGTGGCACCCTTGGGCATAGGCTGGCAGCTGCCTCCTCTCTTTGTGCATTTTGAGGATTACCATGCTGATTTCAACATTTCAATTGTTTCCTCAGGGCTCAGGAACCTTTGGGGAAAGCCATTAACCAAGCTAACTCTTCCCATTCCTTGGTTTTCTGCAAGGTCCAAAATGGATTGGGCTACTTTGGAGGAAACTGACCTAAACACGGAACAAAAATCAACACGCACCTCTATATGCACAACAAAGAGTGGTCATATTAATGACTCCTCAGTCTCTTTAAAGCACTGATTGGTTTCTGGTTTATGGCCAGTTTATTATCCATGAATTATAACAATAATACATCCAAGCCAGTGCCTCTCAGATGTCATTTATTCTTTTATTTGTGCTTGGCATAGAGTAAGTGCTTGACAAATACCACAATTCTTCTTCTTCTTCTTCTTCTTCTTCTTCTTCTTCTTCTTCTTCTTCTTCTTCTTCTTCCTCTTCTTCTTCTTCTTCTTCTTCTTCTTCTTCTTCTTCTTCTTCTTCTTCTTCTTCTTCTTCTTCTTCTTCTTCTTCTTTCTTCTTCTTCTTCTTCTTCTTCTTCTTCTTCTTCTTCTTTCTTCTTCTTCTTCTTCTTCTTCTTCCTCTTCTTCTTCCTCTTCTTCTTCCTCTTCCTCTTCCTCTTCTTCTTCTTCTTCTTCTAACCCAAGTGTGCTGGGATGAGGTTGGAGTCGAAGATTCAGGTTTGAGGATGATATTCCTGAGAGTGAAATTTTATTAGCCTGTGCAGGCGGGGTGGCAGATAAAAAGACTGTGTGTGTGGAAAGATTTCTATTTGCTGCGTCGTTGCAATTATTACCCATTGGTTGTTGGTGCTGCTTTCTTCTTGAGGTTTCTGTTCCAGGACTGTAAGCTCATTGTGGGCAGGGAAGATGTCCACCAACTCTGTTATATTATATTTATTCATTTATTCAGTCATATTTGTTGAGCACTTACTATGTGCAAAGCACTGTACTGGCGCTCAGGAGAGTGCACTTTAGTAAATTCCTTGCCCACAGTGAGCTTGTACTCTTCCCAATGCTTAGTATAGTGCACTGCACACAGTAAGTGCTCAATAAATACCATAAATTGATTTTTTTGTCACCCCCTTTCCAATCGTTGTATGCTAGGCTGGCCATTCTTCAGCTGCCATCTGCCAGCTGCCTAGATTTTACCGTGTACATCATACTGTACATACACCTTACTTCATTTTAAATAGTAGATAATTGAATTTCCAAGTAATGCAATTACAAGCATGTTTTTACTGTACTTGGGGATAAAGCAACTTTTGTACCAAAGCTGCTTTTTAATAAACACAAAGGCTTCAGGTGTCCTGCATGATTTTACAAATGCAGTGTTATTCTAGGAATTATTATATGCATATAGCTCTTCGTGCTACTAATGATAATTGTGGTATTAAGTACTTACTATGTGCCAAGCTCTTTACTACAAGCCCTGGAGTAGATACCAGGTAATCAATTTCCAAATGTGGCTCACAGTCTTAGTACAAGAGAGAACAGATATTGACTCCCCACTTTGGAGATGAGGAAACTGAGGCACCGAGAAGTAAAGATACTCGATCCTGGTCACCCAGCAGCTGAGCTGGGATTAGAACACAAGTCCTCTGTCTCCCATATTGGTGCATATCTGTCATACTGCTTCACGCTACTTGCAGAAGACATTGGCCATGATGAAATTCATCTGTGGGGACACGTGTGCCTAGAAGACCCGGGTGGGAAATACAATTTGACCCCATCATGTACACGTGAAGGTTTTCCCTTTTTGTGTCATCATGATAAATATATGCATGGACTGACGCTGCTTTCACTTTTGCCTCCTTGTCTGTCTATCTTCATGCAGTTGATACCCAGTTTGCAGCTGGAATTTAGTATTTTCCAAGGCTTTGCTTCTTATTATCCTTAAAACATTTCCTCTGCCCTCCTTCCTGTCCTGATTCCCATCACTCTCCAGTGACTTTTTGGGTATCCTGAGGCTGAATCATTTTCCTCATGTATCCCGTCCAATGCAATTATGTTAAGGGAAGCATCACTAGCAGACTAGTGCTAGCAGACTGACTTGATTCTGACACTTCATGATTAGGGATCCTCTCTTTTTTTTTTTATTTTAGGGTATTTGTTAAGCACCAGGCACTGTAGTAAGCTCTGGTTTAGATACCATCTTGCCATCAATCAATCAATTGCATTTATTGAGGGCTTGCTGTTCAGATTTGAGGATGACATTTTTGAGTGTGAGAGTTTACTGTGTGCACTAAGCACTATATGTACTAAGCTCTTGGTAGAGTACAATTTAAAAATATAATGGACACATTCCCTGCCCACAGTGAGCTTATAGTCTAGAAGGGGAGTTGGACATTAATATAAATAAATAATTTATGGATATGTACCTAAAGGCTGTGGGGGGCTGAGGTGGGGGTGAATAAAAGGGGCAAATCAGGGTGATGCAGAAGAGGAAAGGAGGGCTTAGTCAGGGAAGGCCTCAGAGGAGATGTGCCTTCAATAAGGCTTTGAAGTGGGGGAGAGTAAGAGATGAAGAGGGAGATCATCCTGGAATTGAGGCAGGATGTGGGCAAGAGGTCAGTGGTGAGATAGAAGAGATCAAGTTAAAGCAGGTAGATAGGCATTAGAGGAGCCAAGTGTGAGGGAAATTGTAATAGGAAATCAGGGAGGTAAGGTAGGAGGGGGCAAGTTTACCAAGTGCTCTAAAGCCAATGGTAAGGAGTTTCTGTTTGATGCAGACGTGGATGGGTAACCACTGCATGTTCTTGAAGAGTGGGGAAACATGGTCTGAATGTTTTTGGAGGAAAAATGATTCGGGCAACAGAATGGAGTATGGACTGGAGTGGGGAGAGACAGGGGGCAGGGAGGTCAACAAGGAGGCTGATACAATAATCAAGACAGGATAGGACAAGTGCTTGTATCAATGTGGTAGCAGTTTAGACGGAGAGGAAGAGGTGGATACAATTCTCATCGTCTATTGTTGTGTCATTAGTCAGTGCTCTAATGTCGACTGAAATGCCCTCAGAATCACCAATTAATCGATGGTATAGAGAGGCAGCATGGTGCAGTGGATAGAGCACAGGGCTGGGAGCCAGAAGGTCATAGGTTCTAATCCCAGCCCTGCCACTTGTCTGCTGTGTGACTTGGGGTAAGCCATTTCATTTCTCTGCGCCTCAGTTACTCATCTGTAAAATTCAGGGATTCAGTTTCCGTTCTCCCTCCTATTTAGACTGTGAGTCCCATGTGGGACAGTGACTGTATCTGGCCTGATTAAGTTGTATCTACCCCAGCGCTTAGAACAGTGCTTGATGCCTAATAAGTGCTCATTCATAATAAAGCATGATCCCTGACCTCAGGGAACTTAAAATCCAATAGGGGAGAACGACAGACTGAAATCATTTACTAATAGTGAGAGTGGGAGGAGAAACAAAGACACAACTGGTATCAAATCATTGAGACCAGGAAAGCTAGGAAAGCTGAATTCTCAAGGGGATATGCAGATAAGGCTCAGAGATGAAAAACTTGGGTTATACACATTTCAATGGATAAACTTAGAAACTCAAAGGAAACCACATGCTATTCCGCAGGCACCAAATGTAAAAGTGTAACACAGATTTAAAAGAGAAAGGGAGAGGGCTGACTGGTTTGGATCCACTGAAGTAAGTAGTGGCTTGGATGTCTACATTTAAGGCACAAGACTATTTTATAAGTTTTCGTGTGACTCGTTTGAAGCCATGGAAATGTAGCACCGACTTAGCTCACTATTTTATCAATCAAGCAATAACATTTTTTGAGTGCTTACTGTGTGCAGGGTACTGTACTAAGATCTTAGGGGAGTAATAATAATAATAATGATTATCTGTTGTATTTGTTAAGTGCTAGGCACTATTCCAAGCTCTGGGGTAGATGCAAGATAATGGGGTTGGATACAGTCCCTTTCCCACATAGGGCTCACAGTCTTTATCCATTTTACAGATGAGAGAATCGGGGCACTGAGAAGTAAAGTGATTTGCCTAAGGTCACCCAGCAGACAAGGGACGGAGCCAGGATTAGAACTCAGGTCTTCTCTTTCCCCCTTAGGTGGGAGTTCCCCCAAATTCCCCCCTCACCTCTCCACTTTCAATTCTCTCATTCTTCCCAGCTTTCTGTCAAGAAATCTCCTTCCTGCTTTCAAATTCTAGCTCTCTCCTCAAAATCAAAATCAAATTCAAAATCACCTCAACCCCGCTCATCAACCAGAAAGAGAAAACAGAAACTAAAGACCATCACTTCAAGTATGCCATCTATCAATCAATCCATGGTAACTTTTTTTCTCCCAGGTTACACCTTTCCTATTTTCGGACCGATTTGCTATTTTACACTCCCTGCTTCTCATTGAGGTTTTGCACATGTCCTTAGACAGACCACATTATTCGAGCACTTCTACAGCCTAATAATAATAATTGTGAAATTTGTTAAGTGCTCACTCTGTGTCAATCACTGGTCTAAGCGCTGAGGTAGATACCAGATAATCAGGCCCCACACGAGGAAGCAGCATGGCCTGGAGGATATAGCATGGCTGGGAGTCAGAGGACCTGAGTTCTAAGCCCAGCTCCACCACTTGTCTGCTGTGTGACCTTGGGTGAGTCACTTCACTTCTCTGGGCCTCAGTTTCTTCATTTTAAAAATGGGGATTCAATCCCTATTCTCTCTCTTACTTAGACTGTGAGCCTCTTGTGAGACAGGGACTGTTCTTTACTGATTAACATGTATCTACCTCAGTGCTTAGAACAGTACTTGATCCATGATAAGCGCTTAACAGATACCGGTAAAAAAAAGAAGTGGCCCTGGACCCTAAGGAAGCACTAAGAAAGCCTCCCAGACTTTGCACTTTTTAGATGTCCTGAATCTGGCAGTGTTGAGGCCTGTTTTTTCCTGTCATGCTCTGGGTTGCCGTTCTCAAGTTTCCTCATATTTTTCTCATGACCGTGGGCATCAGCCCCTACTCCAGCTGTTCCTCTGGTTGGAAGCTTTGCCTTTTGGATCATAAAACGATCCTCTATAGAATTCAGGAATTCCTCGACACTCTCCAATTATCTGAGACCTTCCATAACTAAGCCCTCTTTTCTCCCACTCTCTTCTGTGTCAGCCTGACTCTCTCCCTTTATTTACCCCCTCTCCCAGCCTTGCAGCACTTATGTCTAAATCTGTAATTTATTTATTTATATTCATGTCTGTCTCCTCCTGTAGACTGTAAGCTCCTTGTGGATAGGGAATGGGTCTCTTATATTGTACTCCCCCAAGAGCTTAGTACAGTGCTCTGCACACAGTAAACCCTCAATGAATATAACTGACTGATTTACTGACTGTCATCCCAAATAAATCTGGAAGTGAGGGAGGTGTGTATGGGGGGGAAGAGGTCTCCTAAGAATGGCATTTGGATCCAGAACCATTCACAGCAGGCCCCAGGGTTCCTCCCTTAGATTTAAAAATCTAATGCTTCACCAACTCTAATATTCCATTGTTACACTGTATCTCCTTATTGCCCTAAAGTCCTCTGGATGTGTTCTTCCACTTCTGGTTTCTCTTTCGCTGCCTCGAGCAGATTTTTATCCCCTCAATCGGATATTGCTGTCATAAGAATCAACCACCAGATTTCACTGCTGCCCTAGGTCATACAATGGAAGAATCAGAATCATGCATGAATGAGTCAGGGCATCGGGCTCTCTGGGTTAATTTTCTCTGGTCACAGACCTGGTCCCGTGGAGCTTTTCCTTTAGTTTAGTATTATTTGTGGCAGTGGAAATGTCTGTCAGATTTGTCTGGGTGAAATCCAACCTCTCCATAGCAAATCTCACACCCCCTGCCAGTTTTGAGCTTACGAGGTTGGCGCCCATCTGCTAGACCGGACCAGCCATCTCTTATCCCAGAAGGCATTCCAGAGACATTCCCATGCTCTGGGAATCTCACATCCCATCTCTGTTCCACCGGCATGACACTGGCTTCTCTCCAACATCACTCTTCTCCGTTTTTCAAGTACCCATATTCTTCCTCCATTCCTCTCGTAACAAGCAAAAGAATGAATGTTTTCCATTGGAATCTCGAGTTGCTGTTTGACAAATGACATTGGATAAAGGCTCCATGCCTCACTATCATTTTGGTCAATTCAAGCCCAGTTCCAGTAATGAGGTCCGTCTGACTCTCATGCTTGTGATCTTTCCACTCGGCCACTATGCCTCTAAAATCACAGCATATACAGCTAAAACTGTGGAACACTTTTTTTTAATGGTATTTGTTAAGTGCTTACTAGGTGCCAAGTACTGTACTAAGCGCTGGAGTAGATACAAGCTAATCAGGTTGGATGCAGTCCATGTCCCACGTGGGGCTCACAGTTTTAATCCCCATTTTACAGATGTCTTAACTGAGGCACAGAGAAGTCAAGTGACTTGCCCAAGATCACACAACAGACAAGTGGCAGAGAAGAATTAGAACCCAAGTCCTTCTATCTCCCAGGCCCGTGCTCTAGTCGCTAAGCAACACTGCTACTATTCCTGGAAGACAACACAGCATGGCAACTTCTCTTTAGAAGAACATTTCCAATGTAATGGCAGGTACGATAAATCTATTATATGGAGGTGATTGCGTGATTTTCGTCAATATTTGTCTCCTGCACATTTAGAACCTTGTTTAAAAACGATTCCAAACTATCTATTTTTGTTCCAGGGTTGTTTTTTTTTTTTGTTGTTGTTCTAAAAATTATTCCCAGAGAGGGGTCTGAGATGGAATAAATAAGATGCCCGTGTATCAGTTTTCCCAGTGGGATATCACTTCCAGATCCTGTGTGAAGTTCTTGTAGTTCAATCCCCTTCCGAACATTTAGCATCTGAAATGAATGGTTCGTGGTATTTCACCTGCGATTTGTATGTGGGGATAATTCTATTTATTCGGCGACTACATTTGCAACTGATTAAACCCGCCTGTCCTGGAAGGTAGCTGTTACCAGATCCTTTCTGTGGAGATTCCACCAACAGCATGGGAATTTGGTGAATTCCTTTCGCAGAGGGGTAAAGGGAGAACAGGGATTTAATCCCCATTTCACAAAGGAGGAAACCGAGACACAGAGAAGTGAAGGGATTTGTGCAAGGTCACTCAGCAGGCAAGTGGCACAGTCGAGATTAGAATTCAGTCTCCTGACGCTCAGTCCCCTGCTCTTTCCTCTAGGCCAGAATGCTCGTCTTTATTAAAGAAAAAAAGCCGGTGCCCCGGAATAGCTAACCGCAGACGGCCGAGATTGTGGGCCCAGTTTGGATGTGAGGGGCATTCCTCCAACTCGGCTTAGAAGCTTTGATTCCATTTTTTTTAAACCATTTTTTGGCTGGAGGAGAGGAGGCTCTTCAGGATGGAGAGATTTCAGAGTAAGCCAGTCCCTGTGGCCCTGGGCTTTGTTTCTGTCGGGGCAAGTGGCTCGGGCCTGCCAAGACCAGCTGGTTCTGAGCTGGTGAGCCCGGTGAGTGGTGATCCAGGGCCACTTCTGAGGTAACGGGGGGAGCAGAATCCGTTGAGGCCACTTCGGAGGGCTGGGCTTCTGTAACCTGGTGAAGAGAGGCTGACCTGTCCCCTGGGCCCGGCCTCTGACAGGAATCTGAGCATCCCTAGTAATATCCTGGCCTAGTGGATATAGTCCGGGCCTGCGAGTCAGAAGAACCTGGGTTCTAATCCTGGTTCCATCACTTGTCTACTGTGGGACAAGTCATTTCACTTCTCTGTGCCTCAGGTACCTCATCTGTCAAATGCATACTAAGATTGTGAGCCTCATGTGGGACAGGGACTGTGTCCAACCTGATATGCTTGTATCTACCCCAGTGCTTAGTACAGTGCCAGGCACATAGTAAGCACTAACAAATGCCGCAGTTATTACTATTATTATTATTATATCTTCTATTAGCAACCCCTTGTTTCCACTGCAAAGAATAATAATAATAATAATAATGATGGCATTTATTAAGCACTTACTATGTGCAAAGCACTGTTCTAAGCACTGGGGAGGTTGCAAGGTGATCAGGTTGTCCCACGGGGGGCTCACAGTCTTAATCCCCATTTTCCAGATGAGGTAACTGAGGCAAATGTGGCCTTGGCCACATCCCCCACCCCCTCAACAGAACGCACAAGCCTGTTTGTTAATATAATATTTGTTATGTGCACACTATGTGTCAAACAGTGTTCTAAGCACTGGGATAGGTAAAAGTTAATCAGGTTGGGCACAGTCTCTGTCCCACGTGTGGCTCACATCTAAGAAGGAGGGAGAACAAGTATTTAATCCCCCTTTTACAGTTGAGGAAATTGAGGCCCAGAGAAGTGAAGTGACATACCTAAGGTCACCCAGCAAGCAATTGGCAAAGCAGGGATTAGAACCCGGGTCCTTCTGGCTTCCAGGCCTGTACTCTCTCCACTAGGGCCACGCTACTTCCTGCTTGGCCACATTGAGGCCCTACTTGTCCGAGGAGTTTGTTGTGGTTTTGAAGTTTTATTGTTTATTGTTGTTTTGTATTCTTCCAAGCGCTTAGTACAGTGCTCTGCACACAGTAAATGCTCAATAAATACAATTGAATGAATTCTCCATCTCTTTAGCAGGCTTCTCCTCTGCCTCTAGACTGTAAGGGATTCTGGGAATTTGGGGGGGGAATCAGGGGAGGAATTCAGTGCCTGAACAAAATACGGAAGAAAACCCAGCACTTCTATCCCATTTCCCTAGACTTCTGACGTGTGAAGTGTCTAATTAGCAGAATTCCCTCCAGTTTCTTTTTTTAGTGGGGAATCTGAAAGCAGCTTTTCTTGGCAGGGAGGATTGAGGCCTCACCCTACACTTCCCAGCCTCGTTGAGCTCGTGGCGTTGGCAGTGGGCCCCAAGATAAGAACAGCAGCAGGTTGGATGGCTCCTTCTTTCTGCTAATGGACACCGGTTGTCTTGATTAGTCAATTTCTGGGGTGGTTGGAAGGTGGGTGCCACGATGAACACTCCCTGCCCTAAAAGAGAAGCGGCATAGCCTAGTAGTTACAGCACAGGGCTGGGAGTCAGAAGGACCTGAGTTCTCATCCTGGCTCTGCTGCTTGTCTGCTGTGTGACCTTGGGCAAGTCACTTCATCTCTCTGGGCCTCAGTTACCCCATCTGTAAAATGGGGATTAAGACGGTGAGCCCCATGTGCACCTACCCCCGCTCTTAGTACAGTGCCTGGCACATAGCAAGTGCTTAACAAATACCACCATTAATTTTCATTATTATTATTGCTCATCATCATCCTCATCAGTTGTATTCAGTGAGTGCTGTGTGCAGAGCACTGTACTAAGCACTTGGGAAGTACAAATCAGCAACATATAAAGACGGTCCCTACCCAACAACTGGCTCACAGTCTAGAAGTTTGTTGGTAGACTCTTTTCAGTGCTTACTCTGAATAATAATGAAAATGGTGTTAAGTGCTTCCAGCGTGCCAAACACTGCACTAAGCACTAGGATAGATACCAGTTAATGAGGTTGGGCACAGTCCCTGTCTCACATGGGGCTCTCAGTAAGCACTCAATAAATACGATTGAATGAATGAATGAATGAATATTGGACACCCATTTTACCAGAGACAACTAAACCCAGCAGAGAAGTCAAATGACTTATCCAAGGTAACACAGCAGTCAAGCAGCAGAGGAGGGGCTAGAACCCAAGTCCTCTAACTCCCAGTCCTGAGCTCTCCACTAGACCACGCTGCTTCTCAACCTGCTTCTAAAAACTTACTGTTGACATGACATTTGATTCTCCCTTCCTGGTATATTTATGCCGGCTTGGTCATTACTCAGATTTACTAATGTGCCAACGGGGGGGTCTGAATATGTTTTTAAATATCTGGCTGATAAATATTCCACCAGTTTCACCTCTACCCAGCTGTGTAAGTGATTTGTGTAAGAGGGAAGATTCCCCTGTTTAAATGAAAGTGTGCAGATTGCATTGCAAAGTGTCCCCCATCAACATCTCATTACCACCCGACAATGCGCTAAGTGCATTTCTGTTGCTGAAATAAATAAGTCATATTAAGACACCTGTATGTGCGTTCTTTTTTCTCCCCTATTACTCTGCCCTCTGCTCTTCTCAGCAACACTCCCTTATGTGAGCCCGTTGTTGGGTAGGGATTGTCTCTATCTGTTGCTGGATTGTACTTTCCAAGCGCTCAGTACAGTACTCTGCACACAGTAAGTGCTCAATAAATACGATTGAATGAATGAATTTGTCTGAGAGACTGAAGACCTGGGCTCTAATCCTGGCTCTGCTACCTACCTGCTGTGTGACCTTGGACAAGTCATGTGACTTCTCTGTGCCTCTTTTATCTCACCTGTGCAATGGGGATAGAATATCTGTTCTCCCTTCCTCTTAGATTGTGAGCCCTGAGTGGGACACGGAGGGTGTCCGACCTGTTTGTGTTACATTGAGAGACAGTGTGGTCTAGTCAAAAGAGCCCAGTTCTGGGAGTCAGAGGACCTGGGTTCTAATTCTGGCTCTGCCACTTGTTTGCTATGTGACCTTGCACAAGTCACTTCACTTCGCCTCATTTTCCTCATCTGTAAAATGGGGATTCAATCCTACTCCCTCCTACCTAGACTGTGAGCCCCATGTGGGACAGGGATTGTGTCCAACCTGATTAACTTGGCTCTACCTCAGTACTTAAAACAGTGCTTGGCACATAGGAAGTACTTAAATATCATTATTATTATTATTTTTATCATCATTATCATCATCTGCCCCACCATTTCATACATAGCAAGTGCTTAACAAATACAAGTATTATTGTTATTAGTGTTATTATTCCATGCTCATCTGCCCTTACCAACTATTCCAGACCTTTAACTCCCTCTTAAAATCAGTCAGTCAGTGGTATTTATTGAGCACTTATTGTGTGCAGAGCACTGTACTAAGCACTTGGGAAAGCACCATATAACAATATAACAGACTACAGTCTAGAGGGAGAGACAGACCTTAATAAGTACATAATTTACAGATATAATTACAGATTGAAATCAGTAGCTGACCTTGCTAACTACGAGAAGCAGCGTGGCTCAGTGGAAAGAGCCCGGGTTTTGGAGTCAGAGGTCATGGGTTCTAATCCCAGCTCTGCCACATATCTGCTGTGTGACCTTGGGCAAGTCACTTAACTTCTCTAAGCCTCAGTTACCTCATCTGTAAAATGGGGATTAAGACTGTGAGCCCCACGTGGGACAACCCCCCAGTGCTTAGAACAGTGCTTGGCAGAAAGTAAGCACTTAACAAATGCCATCATTATTATTGCTTTGTGGACAAAATCATGACCATGAGGACTGAAACCTCCCGAACCTTCCCCTTACCTCCCTAACTTCCTCCCATCCCGTATCCACTCTCTCTCATTCATTCACTCATTCAATTGTATTTATTGAGCACTCACTGTGGGCAAAGCACCATACTAAGCTCTTGGGAGAGTATGATATAATCAGACACATCCTTCCCAGCCATCTCTTAAGAAGCGATCTCCTGCCCACTTTATAAAAACACTTGACCCCCGTCTTCTTCTCTCCCTGGTCTCTGATCTGATCTCTGCTCTCAAGGATTTCATTAGAATATAGTTGGGGAGATAGACAGGCTCGGGAGCAGATAGTAACACAGAGCTGCATTGAAATAGCAGGAGAATTGAATCCTGAAAGACAGAGAACAAATACATCGACAGAAACATACTCGAATTAAGGCGGACACAACCTGGGGTGAAAATTAATCAGGAAATGACTGCAGCAGGAGCTAAGACTTCAGGAAGGGTTTGAATCTGGGGTGAGCTGTAGTCTGAGAACCTGGAAGGGAGAGAGAGGCAGGGAACAATGGAACTGTAGCCGGTCTTCTGAGGAGATAGATGAACAATCTGTTCCTTCCCTCAGAATTTCCCACAGTGCCTCTGTGATGAGCGGAGGAGCAAATTGTTCATTTGACAGATTGGGCAGTCTGAGGTTTGGGGTCGTCCAGTGCCCAGATGCCAAATTCTCCATAAGCAGTGTGGTGATGGCAAGGGGACAGAGATTTTAATGCAGGGATGAGGATTAAGGAGAGGTTGACCTAGTGGATAGAGCACGGGCCTGGGAATCAGCAGGACCTGGTTCTACTCTCGGCTCTGCCACTTGTCTGCTGCATGACTTTAAGCAAATCACTTCTCTTCTCTGTGCCTCAGTTACCTCACCTGTAAAATGGGATTAAGACTGTGAGCCCAATAAGGGACATGGACTGTGTCCAACCTAATTAGCTTGTACCCACCCCAGAGCTTAGTACAGTGTCTAGCACATAGTAAGCACTCAACAAATAGTCAAAAAAGTGTCAAGACCCACAAGCTTGGGTCTTTTCAGGTCTGACAACTCTCAGCACTTTCCAGAGTAATTGTGGGAGCCTTTCTCAAGGCGTAGTGGGCAGTGGGTGCTTTATTGAGGGGTCACCTTTGGTCCTGGAGTAGAGGTAACACTCTCATCTTTAATACTCCAGGAAAGCACGGTCTCCTATGGGCTCCCCTATCTAAACAGGTGCAGCTACATTTGGGGGTGTATTCAGTCAAAATATTCAGCTTTTTTATGGTATTTGTTAAGTGCTTACTATGGTGTCAAAACACTGCTCTAAATGCTGGGGTAGGTACATGTTAGTTAGGTCAGACGAAGTCCCAGTACCTCATGAGGCTCAATGTCTAAGTAGGTGGGAGAACAGGTTTTTAATCCCCATTTTAGAGTTGAGGAGACTGAGGCATAGAGAAATTAAGTGACTGGTCCACCAGAAGCAATTGGCAGAGCCAGAATGAGAACCCAGGTCCTCTGACGCCCAGGCCCTTGATCTTTCCAGAGGGCCACGCTGCTTCTCCAGTTTCTGTTGAGGGTTCCTACCCTGGAAGAAAAGAGCTTAAAACCCTAATCATGTACAGAATGAAAGGCTGGAGATCTCTCAGGAAAAGCAACAATAATAATAACATACTAAATCAGAAGGAACCTGGGTTCTAATCCCTGTTCCGCCGCTTGTCCGCTGCGTGACCTTGGGCAAATCACTTCACTTCTCTGTGCCTCAGTTACCTGATCTGTAAAGTGGGGATTGAGACTGTGAGCCCCATGTGGGGCAGGGATTGTGTCTAACCTAATTAGCTTGTATCTACCTCAGCACTTAGAACAGTTCCTGGCACATAGTAAGCGCTTAACAAATACCATAAAAATGATAATGATAATAATGTATTTGTTAAGCATCTTGCCTCTGATGGGAGGCATTTTTAAAGACAGAGTTGCAGGAGCGCAGCAGGTTGGGGGTAGAAGTCTTTGTATGGCTCTTCCTCCCAGCTTTAGGCCACTCTAACCTGGCCATACTCATCACTCAGTCAAACTGTTCCCCGTATCCCCAGCCGCGTCCCTTCAAAGCAAAAATCAGGTCACATTCTGAAAAGATTCCAGTCTGTGATGGCAGCCACGAGAATAGGTATAGTGGAGAAACATGGACTTCGCAGCGATTCATTTTCCCAGTTTGGGAATCTTGACCATCCACGAGGTTCTGTGAATCTGTGCTAACCCTTCCCTTCTGGCCACTTGTATTTCACAGGCCTGAGCCTCACTGTCCTGAATGTGACAGCCCCAGGAGCTCGCTGAAGGGAAGAGGAGAGAGGAAAGGGATTTCACTGGGCAGGTAAAATGATCACAGGGAGCTGAAGAAAGGGAGGTAAAGGATTTATCTGGCTGTGACATGGTAAACGAAACCCACTGATAAGTCAAACAGTTATTACTTTTTCTGCTTTGTGGTTTACATTCTGAGGTAACGGACTGTTGAGGCAGAAGGTACAAGCTGAGCAGCAGTGTTGCCTAGTGGATAAAGCACAGGCCTGGGAGCCAGATGACCTGGGTTTTAATCCTGGCTCTGCCACTTGCCTGCTGTGTGACCTTGGGCAAGTCACTTCACTTCTCTGTGACTCAGTTTCCTCATCTGTAAAAAGGGGATTCAGTACCTGTTCTTCCTACTTAGACTGTGGTAAGAGGTTGGGGAGGAGGGTCAACCTGATTTTCTTGTATCTACCCCAGGGCTTAGAACTGTGATCAACATATAGTAAGCACTTATCAAATATAATAATAATAATGATGGCATTTGTTAAGCACTTACTATGTGCCAAGCACTGTTCTAAGCACTGGGGGGATACAAGGTAATCAGGTTGTCCCACATGGGGCTCACAGTCTTAATCCCCATTTTTCAGATGAGGTAACTGAGGCACAGAGAATATAATAATGATCTTCTAAAAGGACTGTGTCCCCTGTAGATTTTCAGCTCTTTTTTTTTTGGAATGGTACGTGTTTAGTGCTTACTATGTGCCAGGCATTGTACTAAACACTGGAATAGATACAAGCTAATGAGTTTGGACTCATGGGAACCACATGGGACTCAGTCTTAATCCCCATTTTACAGATAAAGTAACTGAGGCACAGAGAAGTGAAGTTACTTGCCCAAGGTCACACAGCAGACAAGTGACAGGGCCAGAATTTGAACCCAGGTCCTTCTGACTCCCAGGCTAATGTGCTCTCTACTAGGCCAAACTGCTCTCATTGTGGGCAGTGAATCTATCTGCCAATTCTGTTGAATAGTTCCCTTACAAGAGCTCAGTATAGTGCTCTGCACATAGGAAGCACTCAATAAATACCATTGATAATGATGATTAACTTATATCTACCCAAGAGCTGAGAATGGTACTCAGCTCATAGCAAGCACCATAATTATTATTTTATGGTTACTGTTATCTTTAGCCTCTCTTTCTCCTCTGCCTCCTCCCTTCTGCCTTCATTCATTCATTGAATTGTACTGAGTGCCTAGTATGTGTAGGGTTCTGAACTGAGTGCTTGGAAGAGAACTACGCAACAATAAACAGATACATCCCCTGTCCACAACAAGCTTACAGTCTGGAGGGGGAAAGGCAGACATAATATATATAAATAAATTGCAGGTGTATACATAAGCGCTGTGAGGTTGGAAGGGAAGAAGAAAAAAGGGAGTCAGTCAGGGCAAAGCAGAAGGGAGTGGGAGAAGAGGAAAGGGGATTTTTGTCAGGGAAGGCCTCTTGGAGGAGATGTGCCTTCAGTAAGGCTTTGCGGGGGGAGACAGTAATTGTCTGTCAGATTTGAGGAGGGAGGGCCTTTCAATAAGCTTGTTTCTCACATATGGAAAAAGCACCCCTCAGCCCCATCACACACTCCAGCTGTTGCTTCCTCCTCACCTCTCCAAACTCCTTGATTGGGCTATATACACCTGTTCCCTCCACTTCTTTTCCACTGCAACAGCCTATTTATCAATCTCCATGTTTCAAATCTCTCCTCTCTTGAGGCTGTCAGATCATTTGGCCTTTAAGATCTTAGTGGGCAGGGCAGGGATTGTGTCTACCCACTGTGTGTATTGTATTCTTCCAAGTGCCTTGTACAGTGCTCTACACGTAGTAAGTGTTCAATAAATACAACTGATTGATTTTTCTTCACAGGTGTTTGGTCATCACTTTCTCCATCAACTTAACAGCTGCTACTTTCAGTTTCCTTGACAAACCTAACAGCTTACAGGTCCTGGGCCGGAAAGGTAGACCCGGTAAGTGGCTTTAGCTGTCTACATCATTTCTGTCCTTTGTCAGGGCTGTATTCATTTTTGACAGTTCAGACACTTGCTCACATAAATTCTCTGGTAAAATCAAGTATGTTAGTAGGTGGTGAAAGGCTTAAATCAATTTCAGTGAATTGGTTCACTTTTTTTGTTTCCTCACCACTGATTTTTTTAATGGTGTTTGTTAAGCACTTCATTTTGTGTCAGGCACCGTACTAAGCACTGGGTTAGATTAAGATAATCGGGTTGTCCCCCAAGGGGCTCAGAGTCTTAATCCCCACTTTCCAAATGATGTAACTGAGGCACAGAGAAGTGACTCACCCAAGGTCACACAGCTGAAACACAGCCGAGCTGGGATTAGAACCCAGGACCTCTGATTCCCAAGCCTGTGCTTTTTCCAGTAAGTCAGGCTCCTTCTCAGTGTAACATTTCCATCACTGCCAGAGGAAAGGAAAGTCTATATTAGGCAAATGAGAAATGAACATGTTGCGGTGTCCTTGTTAATGCAGCTGATTCTCTTCCAAAAATCTTGTAATGAAATGTATCCTTGCAATAACCACAAATGGTAGCGGTAATTCTCGGAATGACTAATATGACAAATTCCTACCTAAGATCAAAAATTAGACAATCTGACATCAGTATTAATGGAATGTAACCCTCGCTAGATAATAAGTTCTTTGACAGCAGGGATTTGGTCTACTTTTCCAAGTGTTCAATTTGGTGCTCTGCGTACAGTAAGTGTTCAATAAATACTCTTGATTTCTTGATTGAATGCAAGCTTGTTGCAGGCAGGGTACATGCCTACCAAGTCCGTTGTATTGGGCTTTCCCAAGAACTTAGTATAGTGTGCTGTACATAGTATTATTATCACTATTAAGTGCCTTCCAGTCATTTCCGATTCATAGTGACTCCATGGATACACTTTCTCCAGAACGTCCTGTCCTCTGCCATAATCCAACACCTTTCTAATGGTCCTTCCGTTGTCATTGTCATGGTATCTATCCACCTAGAGTCTGGTCTGCCCCTTCCATGTTTTAAGCACTCAATAAATACCATTGAGCGATCGATTGCTGTTCCGATATTGGTATTAAAAGGCTTGAGTCTCTGTTCCCTCATTTGAAAAATATTGATCCAAGTCCCATCATCTCTCTAACTCCCAGTTTGATTTGTTTGTTGGTAGATATTTTGGGCTTACTGGATAAACCCTGAGTAGAAATACAAGGTATTTGTTCACTTTTGTCATATTTATTTTTTGAAATGAGAATGATTGCTTCGGTCATGAAGCAGCGTGGCTTAATGGAAAGAGCACGGACTGGGGAGTCAGAGGATGTGGTTTCTAATCCTGGCTCCAGCATTTGTTTGCTGTGTGACCATGGGCAAGCTACTTAACTTCTCTGTGCCTCAGTTACCTCATCTGTAAAATGGGGATTCAGACTGTGAGCCCCACGTGGGACAACCTGATTACCTTGTATCTACCCCAGATCTTTAAACAGTGCTTGGCACGTGTGACCTTAATAATGCTTTGAAGGTGGAGACTAATGCTTTGAAGGTGAAGGTGGCCTACTAAATCACATTTCCTCCAGGAAAACTTCCTTGATAAATCACCCACCTTCTTTTTATGGTATTTGTTAAGCGTTTATGATGTGTCAAACACTGATCTAAGCTCTGGGGTAGGTACAAATTAATTACGTCAGACCCAGTCCCTGTCCTGCTTGGGGCTTGCAGTCTGAGCAGGTGGAAGAACAGGGATCCCCATTTTACAGTTGAGGAAATGGAGCCACAGAAAAGTGAAATGACTTGCCCAGTGTCACACAGCAAGCAATTGGCAGATCCGGTATTAAAATCCAGGTCCTCTAACTTCCAGGCCCATCTTTCCATCTTATTTCCCCATCTCCTGCACTTCCACATTACATAAGCATTTGATTTCTTTCCTTCACTGGTACCACTCAGGTATATATCTATATTTGGTTGCTCCTACCTACTTGTCATTTATTTTAATGTCTATCTTCCCTCCTAGATTGTAAACTCCTTAAGGTCAGGGGTTAGGTCTACTAACTCTATTATATTCCCCCAAGTGCTTAACAAGTGCTCTGCACAGAGTATATGTTCAGTAAAGAAGCAGCATGACCTAGCAGATAGAGCACGGGCCCAAGTTCAGAAGAACTGAGTGTCTAATCCCAGGTCTGCCACTTCTGCTGTGCCCCAGTGACCTCATCTGTAAAATGGGGATTTCAAGACTGTGAGCCCCATGTGGGACTTGGACTGAATCCAGTCTGATTAACTCATGTTTTCCCCAGCCCTTAGTAAGCCCTTAACAAATACAATAAAAACAAAATTATTATTATTATTATCATTAATAATAATAGTACTTGTTAAGCACTAACTATGTGCCAATCACTGTTCTAAGCACTGGGGTAGATACAAAGTAGTCAAGTTGGACACAGTCCCTGTCCCGCTTAGGGTTCACACTCTTAATCCCCATTTTACAGATGGTGTAACCGAGGCCCAGAGAACTGAAGTGACTTGCCTAAGGTCACACAGCAGACACATGGCGGAGCCGGGATTAGAACCCATGACCTTCTGGCTCCCGGGCCCATGCTCTGTCCACTAAGCCAAGCTGATTTTGCTGGATTGATTGAGAGAACCACTCAATTTAGTGTGAACAAATGTCCACTTGCTTGTTCCTCGATACTGCCCTGCGGTTCAGGTCGCTTATGAGTAATTTCTGAACTTTCCTACAAGGAGGCCAGCTCTTCTTCTGTAGTGAATATTTCTTAAATGGAGTGAGGGAGTGGGGAGTGGAGGCTTAAAGAGCTAGTGAAAAGGAAGCCCGGTTGGTGGACTGAAACAGGAAGTCGGAAGCAGCCTCTCTTGCACTATTCCCTCAAGCAATGATTAAAGTAGAAGCAGGTAGTCAGTCACGTGCCTGGGCCGAAGTGTATAAACTGGGTATCACACTGCTCTGAGAACAGTTGCTATGGTAACCCAGACAGAGATGGAACAGCAGTAAAGGAAAGATGCCCTGAAAGCAAATGTTATTGATTAAATGAGAATTTCTTTTTTTATTATTTTAGGTTGGGGGTGGCGGGGGGCGGGGGCAGGTGAACCAGTCGTAAAGAACAAATGGAAAGCATTGCTTGCTTCACGGGACCCGGATGTTTACTGATTACGGAGGGTGTTGTTCGAGTTGGACTTTTTGGTTGTATTAATAATACATTTCTTTAAAACAGGGGAGCTACGTGTTGCTCAAAGACCTCGAGTTGGACTTCTGCGAGAGGGGGTTTAATTTTGAATTCCCCCAGCATGTGGTCTTAGTAATCATGATGGTATTTTTTAGGTGCTTATTATGTGGTAAGCACACAGGAAAATTGTATTGGACCTGCACGGGGCTCACAGTCTAAGAGGGAGGGAGGAAAAGGTATTTTGTCCCCGTTTTATATTATTATTATTATTATTGTACTTGTTAAGTGCTTACTATGTGCCACACACTGCTCTAAGCACTGGAGTAGATAAATGTTAATCAGGTTGATATTTGTTAAGCGCTTACTACATGCCAAACACTGTTCTAAGTGCTGGAATGGTTACAAGGTTATTAGGTTGTCCCACTTGGGGCTCACAGTCTTGATCCCCATTTTACAGATGAGGTAACTGAGGCCCAGAGAAATGAAACGACTTGCCCAAAGTCACACAGCTGACAAGTGGCGGAGCTGGGATTAGAACCCATGACCTCTGACTCCCAAGCCCGGGCTCTTTCCACTAAGCCATGCTACGTAGTCCCTGTTGCACATGGGGCTCACACTCTACAGCTCCATCTCACAGATAAGGTAACCGAGGCCCAGAAAAGTTAAGTGGCTTTGCCGAAGATCACACAGCAGACAAGTGGCCTTTGCGGGAGTAGAACCCACATCTCCCGGCTCCCAGTACTGTGCTCTCCCCATTGGACCACACTGCCTTCCACATTGCCATTGTGAGCCCTTCGAGGGACAGGCTCCGTGTCAAATTCCCACCTGCACTCTTCCCAGGGCTTAGTAGAGGCATGGTGCATAGTAAGCTACTACTACTACTGCCTTATTTCTGACTTGCCTTACAGTTAACGCCACTTTTGTTGGTTCCCAGATAACTCCGGAATCAATCTTTGGGTAGTGTTATCCACAGGTAGGGGGCAAAATAAGTTAACCGGTGTAAATCGGCCGCAGGGTTCGAGAACCCAAGGTGGTGGCGCAGATAGGAAAATGACTTGGAGACATGAGTTCAGATACAGCAGTAGAGGTAGGAAAGCTAACTGCTCACCTGTTCATCTCCCGAGAGGTACGTGTGACTAACAGCCCCAATTCCAGCCGCTTCTTCCCTTTTCTTTGGTTCCCCATCAGAGCTACACAAAGGATTCCCCGGAGCACGAAACTTTGGTGCCCTGTTGTCAGGAGATGTTATCAGGAGACATGGCCCACACAGGATGGGGTCGTCTCGAACAGGGCGTAGCCACTTTGATCAGTGTCAGCCCTCCTCGATTACAGGATCTTCCACGAGACGGGCACCTATTCCTCACACATCCCTGTCGTTGAGCCTTGTACACAATGGAGTCGGTTATGCTAAGCCTTTAGGGAAAATGCAGTCAATGCTGCTTCTTCATACTGGAGTGTGCGGTTAGGGTGGACAACAATAGTGAGAGACATCGTGATTCTCTGCCAGTGGCTGTTTTTCTCCTCAGTAATGGAGGGAAGTGTATACCATCCTCCTCTGCCTCCTCCTCATTCTCATAACAATAATAATGATAATGGCAACAACAACAATACTATTTGTTAAGTGTTTACTAATTTAAAACACTAGGGTAGATACAAGATAGGTTCCAACTGGGGCTCACAGTCTCAGAAGGAGGGAGAATAGGGGTTAA
This sequence comes from Tachyglossus aculeatus, assembly GCF_015852505.1. NCBI lineage: Eukaryota > Metazoa > Chordata > Mammalia > Monotremata > Tachyglossidae > Tachyglossus > Tachyglossus aculeatus. The sequence goes on along the minus strand of NC_052090.1, from coordinate 6,923,275 downwards.
ACCCCCATTTGGCAGATGAGGGAACTGAGGCACAGAGAAGTTAAGTGACATGCCTCGGGTCTCAAAGCAGATAAGCAGCGGAGTTGGGATTAGAACCTAAATCCTCTGACTCCCAGACTGGGGCTCTTTCCACTAGGCCATGCCACTTCTCAAAAAGTGAGGGAAACATTCTTAATTAGAAAGCCACTGTGAAGTGGGTGGGCAAAATAAAGGCTAACAATGAAAAATTTTTTGAGGAAACAATAGAAACAATCCCACCAAGGCCCCTGAAGAGTTAGCTGCTCTGAAGGGAGAATTTGGGCCAATAGAACCAGGAAAACACGCTCCATCGATGTCGACCAGAGAACCCAGAGAGCTTGGCAGGATAACGTTTTTGTGTTTTGTCTTTTTTTGAGGAATCGGGGCTCTGATATCTGTTCTCTTTAGCTCGTCAACATGGCTAGGTGGTCACCATAACCTTCCGAAGTCACCGAGGTAGCCACTTTCCTTTGTCCCCTCGCCTTTCTCTCATAGAAAAGCAGCACGGTACGACACAGCCCTCCACCAACAGATCTGTTGCTAAAGGAATTCATGCATCTTGCATCTTGAAGATGCATTATTAATGCCTGGACAAATCACATCAGGTGAAGCCCAGCGAGTCCCTGGCACTGACAAAAAGGGAACAAAGGCGGGTTGTACAAGAGAGCGGAGGATGAGACAAATTATAACAGCTGGGAGTTCCTTGTACGGGAGATGGAGGGAAAAAAAACAGAAATATTAAAACTGTGAACACCGAAAGCAACTCTGTATTTTTACCGTGAAGCAGATTGAGGGTGGGGCAATGAGCCCCAAACTGCTTCGACTGGGCATCTACATCAATAATATTAATAATAAGAATTGGGGCATTTCTTAACCATTTACTATATGCCTAGCCCTGGATTAGTTGCAAGCTAGCCAGACTGGACATGGATCCCTTTCCCACCTCCCTGACCCAGGGGCTCCTTTGGAGAATGAAGAACAGGTATATAATCCCCATTTTAGAGATGAGAAAACTGAGGCCCAGAGAAGAATGATAATAATAATTATTATTATTGTATTTGGTAAGCGCTTACCAAAAGCACTTTAAGCATTGGGGTAGATACAAACAAATCACATTGGATACAATCCTTGCCCCACAAGAGACTCACAGTCTTCACCCCCGTTTTACAGATGAGGTCACTGAAGCACAGAGAAGCGAAAAGACTTGTCCCAGGTCATTCAGCAGATTTGTGGTGGAGCTGGGATGGGAACCCAGGAACTTCTGATTCCCCGGGCCATCCTATTGGAAAGAGCATGGTCTGGGGAGTCAGAGGATGTGGGTTCTAATCCTGCCTCCACCCTTGTCTGCTGTATGACATTGAGCAAGACACTTAACTTCTCTGTACCTCAGTTACCTCATCTGTAAAATGGGGATTAAAACCATGAGGCCCATGTGGGAAAGGGACAGTGCCCAACCTGATTACCTTGTACCTACCACAGTGCTTAAAGCGGTGCTTGGCACATAGTAAGCGCTGAAGAAATACCATAATTATGAATTATGATTATTAGACCACGCTGCCTCGCAAAAAGTTAAATAACTTGCCCAAAGTCACACCACAGCTGAGGCAGGGAGCTGGCTTTAGAACCCACCCGCTGACTCTCTGTCCTTGAGACCACACTGCTTCATGGAGCTGGCCCTCTTGAATTTCACCCCCAAAGGAGCTGGCTCACCATCGAGCAAATTATTTCCAAAGCAGAACCTGATGGTCTTGGGCTCTGAAATGGAGCAGAAAGGACGGGTTTGCTAATGCAGACTGTCATCGGCTATTCAGGTGAAAGAGACCATGACTGCTTCTGGAGAATTCAGCTGGACAAATACCCCTATTATTATTAATAATAATAATTCTGCCGCTCACTCCAGGGGGAGAGAGTCTCTGGGGAGGAGGTGAGCTGAACCAGCTGCCTGATTATCTCACATGGACCAACATGGAGCTCCGATAACACAGTGTTCAGCAGAGATTTTTGTTGCCAATAATTGATTCTTCCTCCTAGACGCTAACAGATCTTTCCTCTATCCAACCTGAGTGATTTGAGAGAGATAAATATTGAGTTTATTTCAAATGGATTCGAAAATGCCGCGAGCAACTCAATCGCTTCGCTCCACTGATCTATGGCTGTCCTAATTCCCACTTGCCCCTAATGATGCCCAAGATGGTTGAGCCCTGATGAATATTTTTCGTGCAGGCGCGCGCGCTTGTGTGTGTGTTTGTTTTAAATTGCGTGCGGCAGCCAAAGTTTCTTTCACATTAAAAAGGGGCATTGCTCCAAGCACACTTCTGTGTAATCAGTTTGTTAAATAAGAATTCTTTTGGCATCTTGAAAGAAATGACATTCTGTTTAAACACGTTACCTGCTGATCGGTTGAAGAATCAGGCCAGTGGTTGGCCTGTCCGTGTGAGTATGGAATGGGGCAGAGCTGGAATGGACTATTTTCTCGTCATGTTGGGTAATGCGATCTAGATTTTTCTGTTCAAAGAATCACTCTCCCCCCACACACTCACCAACCAACCTGAAACCACCTAATTATATTTTCATAATCATGATTAAAAACCATCTAAATGAGCCTACTTGATGTACTCAAAGAGTTTGTTGATTGCTTTTTGATGTGTATTAGGGCTTTAAGGGGAACCACATCAAATGATACACTTCACAATGAAATAAGGAAAATAAAACCTCTAATATGCACACTCACTCTGGAAAAAATACATATATAATTTACATTTGGCTAATTATGCCACATCAAAACCAAATCTATTACCATGAAATCTTTCTGAAAAGTCAGATGGCCTACAGGACTGGTTCATTCATTTCCACTTTCTATTCTGTTTCTCTTTTCATTTTGTTGTTTTTTTTTCCCTGTTGCTATCGATTCCACCTTCTATGGAGGCAATTCAGTCTTTCGGAGTATCAAAGCCTCAAAGTGTTTTTCCACATTCAGGGAGAGCTCTGTTAGATTAGGATCTGAATTTCAGAATTACACTTTCTGACAGGAACCACATGTGCATGTTTTTTTGTCCTCTCTGGATATCTGTTCCTTTTTGACAATGGATGGATTGTAGACTGTAGACTGTGAGGTCATTATGGACAGGGAATGTTTCTGCCAACTCTGTTGTGCTCTCCCAAGCATTTAGTACAGTGCCTCTGCACATAATAAGTGTATGGTAAATGCTATCGATAATGATGATGGATTCTGGGGCACTTTCAAAGAAAGGAAAGGTGGTAGCTCACCACAGACTGAGTTTCAAAGGAGACAGAAAAAGCAAGGTCCTCCTCCCTTAACCCCCAGAGGGGAATATCAGATTTTCAGCGTCTTATTTTTCCTTGTACTTCCAGCCAATCCATAGTTTCGACCGTAATTTCATCTGCAGCGGAAGGGCTTTGTGGTGGTTTTCCAGAAGAGTCTTTCTTATCATGCACTGCTCGAGCAGCTCTGGGCTACATGACAGGGTTGTCCATTCCTGGCCAGGACCGCATGGATTGAGCGTCAATTTCTCTGAACGCTCTGATGGATATCGGGGCAGACTTCTACAATAAGGTATGGCCGTTCTCCGGGTATGACCTAGAGTGAGGTAATGCCATCCTGAGATGAGAGAACTGAAGCACCGGAGGAAAGTTAATTAATCAATAAAGCTGGTGGAAAGGAGTTTCTGTTTGATGCATGGGTGGATGGGCAACCACTGGCGGTTCTGGAAGAGTGGGAAGCTATAGGCCGAATAGTTCTGTAGAAAAATGATTCCGACAGCAAAGTCAAGTATGGGCTTGGGTGGGGAGAGACAGGAGGTAGGGAGGCCAGCGAGGAGGCAGATGCAGTAATTAAGGCAGTACTCAAGAAGTCATTACATGTATCCCAGTGTTTGCACGGTTACTGCTTTTTCCAGTTAATCCTGCCTGCATTCCAGCTGACAGACCCAGGGCTCCAATATCACCACCGTCATCATCATCAATGGTACTTATTGTTTACTTTTTTCCTAATGGTATTTGTTAAGCGCTTACCAAGCAGCATGGCTCAGTGGAAAGAGCCCGGGCTTTGGAGTCAGAGGTCGTGGGTTCAAATCCCAGCTCCACTACTTATCAGCTGTGTGACTTTGGGCAAGTCACTTAACTTCTCTGGGCCTCAGGTACCTCATCTGTAAAAAGGGGATGAAGACTGTGAGCCTGCTGTGGGACAACCTGATCACCATGTTAATCTCCCCAGCGCTTAGAACAGTGCTTTGCACATAGTAAGCGCTTAATAAATGCTATCATTATTATTATTATTACCAAGTACTATACTGTATTAAGTTAATCAGGTAGGACACAGTCCATGTCCCACATGGGGCTCACAGTCTTAACCCGCATTTTACAGATGAGGTAACTGAGGCACAGAGAAACTAAGTGATTTGCCCAAGGTCACCCAGCAGACAAGTGGAGGAGGTGGGATTAGAACCCAGGCCCTTCTGATTTCTGGGCCCACTAGGCCACATACAGGACTGTGCTAAGTGCTTGGTAGAGTGCCAGGCAATAGATATGAAGTGCTTGGTAGAGTACCAAGCAAAAGATATGAATTTAAACAGAAAATGGGACGTTTTGCAGGTCTGCCAAGTTATCTTGGGGCCCAGGAGTTTAGAAACCTGTGAATTTTAGGTCAAGGTACTGCCTGCCCATTTACTCAATCAATGGTATTTACTGAGTCTTCACTGTGTGCAGAACGCTGTACTAAATGCTTGGAAGAATACAACAGAGAAAGTGGACATGGTCCCTGGCCTCAAGGAACGTACAGTCTAAGAGCATTAAAATAAATTAAAATTAGAGGAAGGGTACACCTAACTGCTGATCAGTCCATCAACTGATGGTATTTATTGAGTGCTTACTGTGTGCAGAGCATTGTATTAAATGCTTGGAAGAGTCCGATATGACACATTGAGAAGATACGGTCCCTGGTCTCAAGGAACTTACAGTCTATAGGGGGAGGTGAACATTAAAATAAATTACAGGTAGAGGAAGGGTACACCTAACTGCTGATCCATCCATCAGTCAGTGGTATTTATTGAGCACTTGCTGTGTGCAGAGCACTGTAATATTCATTCATTCATAATAATGGCATTTGTTAAGCGCTTACTATGTGCCAAGCACTGTACTAAATGCTTGGGAGAGTACGATACAACAGACTTGGTAGACACGCTCCCTCCTGATGTCATAAAGATGGTTTGGGGGCCAGAGCATCAGACTTGAACAAGTCCGTCAGTCAATCAATCATATTTATAGAGCACTTACTTTTGCAGAGCACTGTTCTAAGCCCTTGGAGAAGTACAATATAACAATAAACAGTCACATTCCTTGCCCGCAACAAGCTTACAGTCTAGAGATACATTAATATAAATCTGCATGTGAGTTAGAATCAAATTCCAGGGTCCCATGGAGCAACCTTTAAATCTTCAATCCACTGAGCGTTTCCTTCTCCGGGCTACATGCCCTTAGGGAAATTTTCTCCTGGAAGTCTACCATGACTCTCACTGTAATGATCATAAGCAACCAAGTTTGGTAATGTAAGCAACCTCCTGGCATCAAAGCAACTCTCCCCTCACACAGCTCTGCTGGCTGCAACATGGAGAGAAAATGAACCACGGCAAGATTAGCAATCAGTTGCAGAATGGAGAGCTGAAATTAGGACACTGAAAGCGATCAATCAATCAATCAATTGATGGTACTTTTTAAATGCTTACTATGTACACAGCACTGTACTAAGTGCTTGGGGGAGCACAACATGACAGAATTAGCAGACATGTTCAGGATAGAGGAAGTATTTTAAGGACATGGTAAAATGAAGGTGCAGACCACTGTTTTAGCTGAAAACTGTGTCAGTTTTTTTTAAAATGGCATTTATTTAGTGCTTACTATGTGCAAAGCACTGTTCTAAGCGCTGGGGAGGTTACAAGGTGATCAGGTTGTCCCACGGGGGGCTTCTGGAGATATTGGAAAGAGGTTGGGCCTGGGAATCAGAGGATGTGGGTTCTATTCCTGGCTCCACCACTCGTCAGCTGTGTGATCTGAAATTAATTTCTCCTTGCCTCAGTTCCCTCATCTGTAAAGTGGGGATTCAATGCCTGTTCTCACTCCTACTTAGCCTGAGAGCCCCATGCAGGACCTGATTATCCTCTATCTATCCAGAGCTTAGTATAGTGCTTGGCATACAATAAGCATTTAATTAATACCACAATTATTGCGGTGGAAGGAGATCAAGAAAGGAGCAACCTTTTTTGAGCAAATGCTTCATCAAGAATTAGAGATGAGGAGTCAAAGGAGGAAACATCACACATAACAACGCATCAAGGGATAATCTTTTTGTTGGCCCAATTTGTCCGGGGCTGTGGATCCCACAGTAGCCTTTTCAGCCCGCCACACACACTCAAAAAGGACAAAGGACAACGTTATCTCTATCTACCTACAATTATTATCATCGTTTTGCATTTCCTTACAGCCATTTCCCTTGGGAACGGACAAAAACAATAGGGAGATGGGCTAAAATATCATTTTCTCTCATTCCAAGAGATTCCTCTTCATTTTTGGCTGGAGGGGCCGAGGAGAGACACCATATTGACTCATCACCTCTTCTGCTGGCTGAAGAATTGTTTGCTTTCCATGGATTTAGGCTTCCAAGCCTTCTTGCCCTTTCTGCTCGATAGGTCACTTTCCCCGGGAGTCCCACTCCCACTATCCACTTGTTTCTAAACAGAACTCTTAGTTGCTCGAGGCAGTTAGTCATATTTTCCTCTGGATTTTCAGAGCTGTGGTTGAGGGTTTTTGGTTTTGTTTTTTTCCTGTAGGGGGTGGGAGGGCTCTGGGGGAGAATTGCTGCTCATAATGTAATTTGTTTTCTGAGATTTGCATTTAGAAATTTATTCATTTTTACAAAACTCGAAGAAAATGAAAAAGCTGTACTGTTTTCCCTCAACCCCGGCCTTGACCTTTCCCACCTTAGAGATATAGAACTAACTTCTGCCTGGCAGCTCCAGAAAGAATCACAACAACACAAGGTCTCTCACTAGAGTTTCAGCAGATTTTCCCATTATGCACTGCAAGAAATAACAGCCCGTGGTGGAGAGCATCTGAGGAAGAACACTTACAGAGCGGAGCACTGGCAGGTGGGATTGATAATATTGATGGATGTCATCACCGTAACAACCAATTACATTGGGAAAGGAATCAAGAAGCTGGAATCTTGACTGTTAGAGGAGAGTGTAACCAGATATTTTTTGCTTTTTAATCCTTTTGCCCCCTTAATGTGTCTCATGTAATTTCAGGGACGAGAATCAAATCCGTTCGCTAGAACAATTCAATTACTCAGACACGGTGATTTCCTTCAAAGGCATTGTTGGGTCTAATAGTCATGGCAGGCAGATCTGCAGATATGTTTCAAGGAAGGAAAGAAGTGGAAACACTGATATTTCACCTCAGCTATGTTGGCAGGTGGTTTTTTTTTAATGGTAATTGTTAAGTGCTTGATACGTGCCAGATGCTGTACTAAGCACTGAGGTAGATAAAATATAATCAGGACGGACACAGTCCTGCTGTCACATGGAGCTCAGAGACAAAATGGGAGGGAGAACTCGTATTGAAGATATGCGGGCGGGCCTTAGGTATGCTAAAATTTCCCCAACCGGCATAACCTTCAATCATTTAATCAGTCAGTAGTGTTTACTGCGCTCCTATGTTGTGCTGAGCACTACTTCTAGACTGTGAGCCCATTGTTGGGAAAGGACTGTCTCTATATGTTGCCAACTTGTACTTCCCAAGCTCTTAGTACAGTGCTCTGCATGCAGCAAGCGCTCAATAAATATGATTGAATGAATTGAATGAATGCACTAAGCTCTTGAGAGGGCACAGTAGCCTCTCATAGTAGACACACCCCTGCCCACAAGGAGCTTGTGACCTTCTCAATATAGTCCTCATGGTTTCTGCTGCTGATTTTTTAATGATAGGGCATCCTTGACAATAGCGATCACCTCTTTTAACATATGCCTTTCATTGTGAATGGGTCTTCCACTAGCATTTTAATAAATGTTTAATGATTCTTTCAATAAGAGGCCCGGTTGGACAGAACACACCCTTGTCTAATAACAGCACTTAGACATAGTGAATTTTTTAGATTGCACTTAAATACCCACAGCGGTGGCCTGATATTTGGGAACATCCTCTCAGGTTGATCTGAGTGGCCCCACTGCAGTGAATGAGGGTCTCGCTTTTTGATGTTGCAGAGACGGGACATTATCAGAAGACAGAATGGAAGAGAAGGACAGAATCGTCATTTTGATTTTATTCATTTATATTAGTGTCTCTAGGCTGGCAGCTCGTTGTGGGCAGGGAATGTGACTGCCAACTCTGTTATATGGTACTCTCCCATGCTCTTCATACAGTGCTCTGCACATAGTAAGCGCTCAGTAAACACCATCGATGATGATGCTTTGCAGACAGTTAACACAATAACTCCAATTGATTGATTGATTGATGCCTGTAAGTCTTTGGATCTGATGCCATTCAAGGTTTTGGGTTCAAACCTTGGTCTATCACTGCAGTGCAGTGGGACGAGGACTGAATTAATTAAAAAATGTAGTCATATGGAGGAGGTGAGAAACTGACATATTTGGCAAATACCCAAGGTGAAAATATAAAGTCTGATGAACTGAGAGGCAGAGTCCTTAGTTTGATTCTATTCATTTATATTAACATAGGCTACAAGCAACGTGGCTTAGTGGAAAGAGCCTGGGTTTGGGAGTCAGAGGTGATGGGTTTTAATCCTGACTCTGCCACTTGTCAGCCATGTGACTTCGGGCAAGTCACTTAACTTCTCTGTACCTCAGTTCCCTCATCTGTATAATGTGGATTAAGATTGTGAGGCCCCATGCGGAACAACCTGATAATCTTGTATCTATCCCAGTACTTAGAACAGTGCTTGGCACATAGTAAGCACTTAACAAATACCATTATTATTATTATTATTACAAGTTCGTTGTTGGCAGGGAATAAGCCTACCAACTCTGCTATATGGGGCTCTCCCATATGCTTAGTACAGTGCTCAACAAATAGCAAGTGCTCTTTAAATACCACTGATGATGATGATGATCCCTTGCATACAGAAAGTAGCTAAAGAAATATGATTAATTCTTTGATGGCTTGATTGAAGGCAGTAGGTACTGAATCCACTGCCACTCAAGGTCTTGGGCTCAGACCTTGGTCTGACACTGCCATGCAGTGTGGCGAGGCCTGAAGTAAATAAAAGTGCAGTCATATGGTTAAGATAAGAAACTAACATCTCTGAATACCCAGGTGAAAGTGTAAAGCCCTACGGCCCATTTCCCCAAATTATAGGGTGAGGCATGGCCAGCATTTTCAGGTTTTGATGAAAATATGCTCTAATGTCTCAACTGGATGAAGTGTTGCTTAACGGGTGATTGTGATTGTCATTTCTTCACAACGGCTGTGTTCATATGTGGGCCAAGGAAGCGGGATAGTTAAAGACAATAGCTAAATAGATCATTCACCTGCTACATAAATGGAAAAGAGGAGTTTTAGTGGGATGTCTGGTTATTTCCATTAGAATTTAGGGCCTAATGCCTAGAGCACAGGCCTTGGAGTCAGAGGACCTGGGTTCAAATCCTGCCTCTACCAAACTGCTACCACGTTACTGCAGTCATTCACCTTGACTACTATATCAGCCCTCTTGCTGACTTCCAAGCCTCCTATCTCTTCCCACTCCAGTTCATACTTTGCTGCCCGGATCATTTTTCTACAGAAATGTGCAGGACATGTTTCCCTACTAGAGCCCAGGCTTTGGAGTCAGACGTCATGGGTTCAAATCCTGACTCCGCCACTTGTCAGCTGTGTGACTTTGGGCAAATCACTTAACTATTCTGGGCCTCAGTTACCTCATCTGTAAAATGGGGATTTAGTCTGTGAGCCCCAAGTGGGACAACTTCATTACCTTGTTTCTACCCCAGCAGTTAGAACAGTGCTTTGCGCATAGTAAGTACTTAATAAATGCCATCATTATTATTGTTATTACTCCTCAAGAAACTCCAGTGGTTGCCCATTCACCTCCTCATCGAACAAAAACTCCTCACCTTTGGCTTTAAAGCACTCAATTATCTTGTCCCCTTCTACTGCCCCTTGCTACTCTTCTACTACAACCCAGCCCACACACTTTGTTCCTCTGATGCTAGCCTTATCACTGTACCTCAATCGCATCCATCTCACTGCCGACCCCTCACCCACATCTTCCCTCCAGCCTAGAATGCCCTTTCTCCTCAAATCCGAAAGAAAATTCCTCTCCCCGCCCCTCAAAGCCTTTTTGAAAGGATATCTCCTCCAAGAGGCCTCCCTGGACTAAGCCCCTTTCTTCTTCTCCCACTCCCTTCTGTTTTGCATTGACTTTTGTATATCCCCCCTTCCAGCCCTGCAGCATTTATGTACATATCTGCAATTAATTAATTTATTAATAATGTCTGACTCCCCTTCTAGACTGTAAGCTGGTTATGGGCAGTAAATGTGCCTGCTTATTGTACTCTCCCAAGTGCTCTGCATACAGTAAGTACTCAATAATATGATTGAATGAATGAAGTATGATCCTGGGCAAGTCAATTAACTTCTCAATCCCTTGGTTACCTCATCTGTAAAATAGGGATTAAATCCTCCTCCCTCCATTTTAAAACATGAGCCCCATGTGGGAGAGGGACTGTGTCCAACCTGATAAACTTATATCTAGGCCAGCTTTTAGAAGAGTGCTTGTCACAAAGTAAGTGCTTAACAAATACCATTAAAAAAATCAACTCTTCAGATTAGCTACTTCCACTGAGAATGATTGATACCAAGCAGCTGCCTCCATTGAACAAATTCATTCATTCATTCAGTAGGTCATATTTATTGAGTGCTTACTGTGTACAGAGGACTGTACTAAATGCTTGGAAAGTGCAGTTCAGCAACAGATAGTGACAATCCCTGCCCACAATGGGCTCACAGTCTAGTATAGGCATCAAAACAAGGTATCAATAGCATCAATATAAATAAATAGAATTATAGTATATACACATCATTAATATAAATAAATAGAATTATAAATATGTACATATATACCTAAGTGCTGTGGGGCGGGGAAAGGGGTAGAGCAAAGGGAGGGAGTCAGGATGATGGGGATGGGAGGGAGAGCAGAGGAAAAGGGGGGCTTAATCTGGGAAGGCCTCCTGGAGGAGGTGAGCCTTCAGTAGGGCTTTGAAGGGGGGAAATGTGATTTCAACTCTTCACCTCAATTCACCCATGAAGTCATAGCATGTCTGCTGCTAGTTGTAGTAGTAACTTATTAAACACCTACTCTGTGCTAAGCACTGTACTAAACACTAGGAAAGAATCCACAAGTGGGAAAAAGACATGGTCTCTGTCCCTCGGGGAGGACTCACAGTCTAAAAACACAATCTCTTCTAGTGCCTTGGAGGGATCTTATTAAAGTGCCATTGAAGTCTTTACTCATTTTCCGATTCATAAACATAGCTGGATAGATTCCAGTTTTTATTAAACTGGACAGGTATGGGCCCATTTTTGAGGGGAGAGTGGGGGAAATATGTCCTTTGGGCTTTGAAGGGGACAAGCGAGTAGTTGTTGACCAGTTGGTTTATCTGAACAGAAAATGTGCATTATTTAACAATCAGCATGTGATGAGTTCTAAATTTTTAACCTGCTCACAGACCCGCTTCATGTCCTGAGGCTGAGTTTCAATGGAACAGAAATCAAGGTTTGATAACTCAGCTACTAGGCACATACAGAAACTACATTTTCTTGGCATTTTCACGATGATTCAGTTCTATTTGTCTCAGTGAAGAAAGTTGATTTTTGCATTTTGAAGAACCTGACTGCAGGTCATGAACAAATTGTAGCAGAGACTCTTGGGGTAGTGAAAGGCTTCGTTCTTTTTTGAGCATTTCCCCACTATATCTCTGAACCATTAATTCTTTTGTAGATTTCTGCACCTTGACCCATTCCCTTCAGTAATTCATTTAAGGTTCATTCACTTTGTTCACCATACCTCCCTCTAGACTGTAAGCTTTTTTTATGGTTTTTGTGAAGCATTTATAAGGTTCCAGGCACTGTACTAAGTGCTGGGTTGGAATTGAGTTAATCAGGTTGGACACAGTCCCTGTCCCACATGGGGCTCGCTGTATTAATCCCCATTTTACAGATGAGGTAACTGAGGGACAGAGAAGTTAAGTGACTTGCCCTAGGTCACACAGGAGACAAGTTGTGGACCTGGGACTAGAAACCAGGTCCTTCTAACTCTATCCTCGAGGCCAGGCTGCTTCTCGTTAGGGGAAGAAAATATCTCTAACAAGTCTGTTGTATTGTCCTCTTCCAAGCAGTTAGTACAGTGCTCTGCACACAATAGGTGCTCAATAAATGCCATTGATTGATAATTAATTGATCGATAGACCCATAATGTTCTGTCTTGTCGGTGCGCCACAGATGGGTGTGCCAGAGATGGCCAGGGTTGAATTCATAGCATCATTTTGAAATCATTTCCTAGCAACAAGGTTGAAGATATAGAAGACTGGAAAGTAAGAATTTGGGAACTTGGCCAGGCAATCATAGTCTTAAGCAAGTTGATTTAACTTTGGACATCCAATGTTCTTTTCCCTAAGTAAGAGGGAATAACTCTAGCATGAAAACATAAGAAATGCCATCCCCCTCTAGACCTTGGGGCAGGGAACGTGTCTACCAACTCTGTTGTAATAATAATAATAATAATAACAACAACAATAATAATAACAATAATAATAATAATAATAATAATAATAATAATATTCATTAAGTGCTTTTAATGTGCCAGGCACTAGGGTAGATACAAGATAATCAGGATAGACACAGTCCATGTCCCTTATGGGGCTCATGGTCTTAATTCCATTTACAGATGAGGGAACTGAAGCCTAGATAATTTAAGTGACTTGCCCAAGTATACACAGCAGACAAGAGGCAAAGCTGGGATTAGAACCCAGGTCCTTTTGACTCCCAAGCCCATGATCTATCCACTAGGCCATGCTGCTTCTCTCCCAAGCTCCTAGTGCAGTGCTCCGCACACAGAACACACTCAATAAATACCATTGATTGATTGACTGATTGATCCAGGCCAGTAATCTGTCTCAAATCATGGCAATAAGGGATGTATAGGGAAAAAATACAATAGCTGCCTATTCTCAAAGGAGGTTAATATCCCTGACTTTTCTCGTATTACTCCATTGTGAACTTATCTTCCATAAATCTATTTAAACTCTCCTTAAACCTTTTGAAACATCCCTATACTTTTCCCACTAATAATGCAAAAATCAATCGGCTATGATTTTACCCAATCTTTTCTTGAACTTACTGATGTTTTCTGCCTCCATAACTTCCTGTTTCGATGAATTTCTTATCTATTCTAGCTACTGCTTCTTTTTTCCTTTTACTGTTTGAACTTGTCTTCTTCAGCCTTTTTTTGAATGGTATTAGTTAAGCACTTACTAAGTGCCAGGCACTGTACTAAGGACAGGGTAGATACAAGCTAATCAGGTTAGACACAGTCCCTGTCCCACATGGGACTCACAGTCTTCATCCCCTTTTGACAGATGTGGTAACTGAGGCACAGAGAATAAATCAGTTAAATTTCTTGAGTGCTTACTTTGTGCAGAGCAATGTACTGTAAGCCCACAGCGGACTTACATCTTAGAGGGGGAGACAAACATTAATATAAATTAATAAATTATGGATATGCACATAACTGTAGGGCTGAGGGAGGGGTGAATAAGGGGTGCAAATCCAACTGCAAGGGGGACACAAGAGAGAGATTGACAAGGGGAAATGAGAGCTGAGTCAGGGAAGGCCTCCAGGAGGAGATGTGCTTTCAATAAAGCTTTGAAGGTGGGGAGAGTGATCTTCTGTTGGATATGAAGAGGGAGTGTGTTTCAGGGCAGAGGCAGGATGATGGCGAGAGGTCAGTGGCGAGATACATGAGATCAAAGAGAAACAGCATGGCTCAATGGAAAGAGCACGGGCTTTGGAGTCAGAGGTCATGGGTTCGAATCCCAGCTTCGCCACATGTCTGCTGTGTGACATTGGGCAAGTCACTTAACTTCTCTGAGCCTCAGTTACCTCATCTGTAAAATGGGGATTAAGACTGTGAGCCCCATGTGGGACAACCTGATCACCTTGAATCCCCCCAGCAATTAGAACAGTGCTTTGCACATAGTAAGCGTTTAACAAATGCCATTATTATTATTATTATTATCAAAGTATGGTGATTAGGTTGGCATTAGAGAAGCGAAGCGTGAGAGCTGGGTTGTAGTAAGAGAACACTGAGGTGAGGTAGGAGGAGGCAAGATGACCGAGTGCTTTAAAGCCAGTGGTGAGGAGTTTCTGTCTGATGCAGAGGTGGATGGGCAACCACTGGAGCTTTGGGAGGAGTGGGGAAACGTGGACTGAAATTTCTGTAGAAAAATGATCTGGGTGAAGTATGGACTGGAGTAAGGAGAGACAGGAGGCAGGGAGGTCAGCAAGGAGGCTGATGCAGTAATGAAAGCGGGATAGGAAAGTGACTCGTTCATGCAGCAGACAAGTGGTACAGCAGGGATATGAACCCAGGTCCTTCTGACTTCCTACCTACTAGGCCATGCTGTTTCTCTTCAAAGTGGATGCAGAAGTCTTGGGGTTTGGGTTTAGAGGGAATCCACATACTCTGTTCATTTGGTTCACACCTTTCCTGATTTTATAAACTTTACTTATATGCTCACCCAAATCAGCTTCTTTACAGGTGGGAGTCCTAAAATTTTGAATTTCACTTCATAAGGAACCCTCTCCTTGCCTCAGATCATTTTGCTGCCCTTCTCTGTATTTTCTCCAGCTATTCTGCATCCTTAGTAAAAATGAACACCCAAAACTGAATTTGGTCTAGACTTACTATACTTTTATAGTGGAAAAACTAGGCCTTCCTTTTTTTCTGTTTCCTTTCTGACGATAGCCAGGTTTCCGCTGCCCTTTTGGTTGTCCTTTAGCCAATTCATCCAAGGGCCTGCTAGGCATTGATACTGAGCTCTCTTTCTTGATTTATAAGAGAGGCAGCATGATGTAGTGGAGTCAGAAGGTCATGGGTTCTAATTTCGGCTCCACCACTTGTCTGAGGAGAGACCTTGGGCAAGTCACTTCACTTCTCTGGGCCTCAGTCACCTCATCTGTAAAATGGGGAGTGAGACAGTGAGCCCCTTGAGGGACAGGGACTGTGACCAACTCAATTTGCTTGAATCCACCCCAGCACTTAATACTGTGTGTGGCACATAGTAAGAGCTTAACAAATACCATTGTTATTGTTGTTATTATTATTATTAAGAGAGTGCAGAACACATTGTCTGGAACATCGATTGAAAATGACTGTGAAAGACTCCATGTTTAGAGAGCTGGTCAAAGCCGTGCAGTGAATCGGAAGCGGTGTGGCTTAGTGGAAAGAGCGCAGGCCTGGGAATCAGAGGACCTGGGTTCTAATTCCAACTCCACCACTAATATGCTGTGTAAACATAGGCAAGTCACTTCACTTCTCTGTGCCTCAGTTCCCTTGTCTGTAAAACTGAGATTGACTGGTAGCCTCTCGTGGGACATGGACTGTGTCCAGCCTGATTATCCTGAATCCCAGAACTCAGTATAGTGTCTGGCATATAGTAAGTGCTTCACAAATGCCATAAAAAAATTGAGAATGAAAATCAGAGGAGTGGTATGTTGGTCTGATAGGCATTAAGCCCCATTTTAGTGCCAAACTGAAAGAGTATGCTGCCTTTAGAGCCAGGCTATCAATCAATGGTATTTATTGAGTGCTCACTGTGTGCAGAAAATTGTACGAAGCACTTAGGAGAGTACAATATAACAACGTAACAGAGCTGGTAATCTGTCCTCCAAGCCAAGCTGCAAAAAGACTCCATCAAACCATTGAGAAACAGTGTGGCCTAATGGAAGGACTACAGTCATGAGAGTTCAGAGACCTGGGTTCTAATTCTGGCTCTGTCACTTGTCTGCTGTGTAACCTAGGGCAAATCATGAACTCACCTGGGCCTTGGTTTCCTCATCCTTAAAATAATAATAATAACAATAATAATAATAATAATAATAATAATAATAATAATAATAATAATAATAATAATGGCATTTGTTAAGCACTTACTATGTGCAAAGCATTGTTCTAAGCTCTTGGGGGATACAAGGTGATCAGGTTGTCCCATGTGGGGCTCACAGTCTTTAATCCCGATTTTACAGATGAGGTAACTGAGGCACAGAGAAGTTAAGTGACTTATCCAAGGTAAGTATTAAATACCTGTTATCCCTCCGCCTTAGACTGTGAGCCCCATGTGGGACAGACACTGGATTTACCCCAGTGCTTAGTACAATGCTTGGTACATAGTAAGCACTTTACAAACACCCCAGTTAAAAAATGAGTCATTCCCTTAAGCATTTACCAAACTTTTCTGGACAGAGGGTAGGGATTTTAAACTAAAAATGGCTGATGAATCCCGGACTGGAGTTTCCTCTTTTGGAGGGGCTGGGGGTAGGCGCTGGGGGGTGGTCCATTTTTCAGGGTCCAGCCGGCTGCTGCTTGTGGGTTTCGACCAGCTAATCAGAGGGTCTGGAAATCTCTGCCTAAACCGCAGTTGGAGACCTTCCCGGAGAAGGGTATTCAGTTCAAGCCAGGGAAGGCCAAATGGCAAAGCTCCTTCAGCCAAAGGCTGACTGGATCTCTAGCTCCCATAAGCCTGAGTTCAACAGGATAAGCCACTGGCATTTGCTCACCAGAAGGAAAAATAAAATAAACTTTGTGTGGAAAGTGATAACCCTGACATTTCAATATATTTACCACAATGATGTTTCCTAGAGTCACACAGTAAAACAAATTAGAATTATAAATACCATCCAATTTCCCTAACAGCACTTGTGAATTATTAGCAGAAATCAAATCACCTTAGTCAATCAAAGGCAGATTAAATGCCACTATGCTTCTTTTTCCCAGAAGAACGAAAAAAAAACCCCACACCTCTCAGCCTATGCCGTTTCCCAATTCCCTACATATCTCAGTGACTAAACTCCACTGCATAAATATTAAAATCAAGTCAATGATTCCCCCAGGCACCCAAGTGTCACACTTCAGCTTAGTTACTCTTTTCAAGTTTGGGTCCACAGATTGAAATAAAGTCTAAAAATTCCAAGTGGCTGTAGTTCAGCATTGATCTAAACTCACAGAGGTTCCATTGAATTGCTCTGGAAAACCATTTCCTTGTGTCTATTTCAGATTGAAAAATTCCTTCTCCCTAGGATGAGTTTACAATCCCAGATCCAGAACCGTGGGTCCTGAATTCATTCCCAGGGGATTTAGTGGAGATGGGAATTCTCCTCCCCTCTAAGATTTTCCAAGAGCATTATTTATTTTTTTCATGGTATTTATTAAGCACTCACTATGTACCAGGCACTGTACTAGGCACTACTGTAGATACAAGAGAAGCAGGTTGGACACAGTCCATGCCCCTCATGGAGTTCATAGCTTTAACCCCATTTTACAGATGAGGAAACTGAGGCACAGAGAAGTGAAGTGACTTACCCAAGGTCACCCAGCAAGCAATTGGCAGAGCCTGGATTAGAACCCAGGCCCTTCTGACTCTGAGGCCTGTGCCTTATCTGCTAGGCCACACTACTTCTGGGCTAACTTCAAGTGCAATCTCCTCTCAGAATAATAATAATAATAATAATAATAATAATAATAATAATAATGGCATTTATTAAGTGCTTACTATGTTCAAAGCACTGTTCTAAGTGCTGGGGAGGTTACAAGGTAATCAGGTTGTCCCACGGGGGGCTCGTATTCTTCATCCTCATTTTACAGATGAGGGAACTGAGGCCCAGAGAAGTTAAATGACTCACCTGAAGTCACACAGCTGACAACTGGTGGAGCCGGGATTTGAACCCATGACCTCTGCCTCTTAAGCCCAGGCTCTTTCCACTGAGCCACGCTGCTTCTCAAAAGTGATCACCCCCATGGTCTAAGCAGTCCGAATTTTTCACATCTTTCAACACCTCTCTTAATAATAATAAAAATAATAATTATTATTATTATTACGGTATTTGTTAAGCACTTACTATGTGCCAACTAGAAGCCAGGACCCTCTAAGTTGGAGGCTCGGATTTGAAGCAGTGTGGTCAAGTGGAAAGAGCAAGGACCAGGTCAGAGGATCTGGGTTCTAATCTTGGCTCTGTCAATTGCTTGCTTTGTGATGCTGGACAAGCCACTTCACTTCTCTGAGACTCAGTTCTCCTGTTCTCCCTTCTACGTAGACTGTGAGCCCCATTTGAAACAGGTATTGGGTCCAACCTAATTGACTGGTATCTATCCCAGTGCTTAGAGCATTGCTGGACACATAGTAAGCACTTAACAAATACCATAAAACAAACCAAACCAAACAGACTTTGAGCTGGGGTTTTGAAGGGATATTTGCTCTGAAAAAAGTTTGTTTGGAGGAAGAGTATGCTCTCTTTGGATCCTCTCATGGATTTAACACAGCTTGTGGGACAAGGAGCCCCAGACTCAGAATAATAATAATAATGATGGCATTTATTGAGCACTTACTATGTGCAAAGCACTGTTCTAAGCGCAGGGGAGGTTACAAAGTGATCAGGTTGTCCCACTGGGGGCTTACAGTCTTGATCCCCATTTTGAAGATGAGGTAACTGAGGCACAGAGAGGTAGTAACCTCCCCAGTGCTTAGAACAGTGCTTTGCACATAGTAAGCGCTTAATAAATGCCATTATTATTATTATTACTAAGTGACTTGCCCAAAGTCACACAGCTGACAATTGGTGGAGTCGGGATTTGAACCCATGACCTCTGACTCCAAAGCCCTGGCTCTTTCCATTGAGCCACGCTGCTTCTCAGAAGGTTCATGAAGGCAGAACTCATTTCAACCCTCCCCAGAAAATCAATCATCAATCAATGGTATTTTTAATGAGCGCTTACTGTGTGCAGAGCACTGTACTAAGGGCTTGGGAAAGTACAGTAGAACAGAGTTGGTGAACATTTTCCCTCCCATCAGTGAGCATACAGTCTAGAGGGAGCCGAGTCTAGAGAGTCGCTTAACTTCTCTGTGCCTTAGTTAAGTCATCTGTAAAATGGGGATTAAGACTGAGAGCCCCTTGTGGGATAGGGACTATGTCCAACCTGATAAACTTTTATCTATTCCAGCAATTAGAACAGTTCTTGATAGAGTAAGTGCTTAAATTACTGGGAATTAAATTAAATTCCCAGAGTAAGGGCTACGGGAAGCAGCATGGTTTGGTGGAAAGAGCCCGGGCTTGGGAGTCAGAGGTCATAGGTTCTAATCCTGGCTTGTCGCTTGTCGGCTGTGTGACTTTGGGCAAATCACTTAACTTCTCTGTGCCTCGGTTACCTCACCTGTAAAATGAGGATTAAGACTGTGAGCCCCACGTGGGACAACCCGATCACCTTGTATCCTCCCCAGAGCTAAGAACAGTGCTTTGCACATAGTAAGCGCTTAACAAATGCCATCACTATTATTATTATTAAGTGCTTGGCACATAGTAAGCGCTTAACAAATACCAACATTATTACTATTATTATTAAATGATATCATTATTATTATAATCTTTATTCTTACTATTATAAAAATCGAGAAGATCCTATTCTTTACATGATCAGTGATCAGTGGCGATTTTGGAACAGTTTGCATAAATCGTCAGCTTGGTAACTGGAGGACCCATAGATTAATGATGAATCCGCTCCATTCAGTTGGATTTGGGGTGATGTGAAGGCTGTGGAAATTAGGGACCCAAACTGAGCTGGGGGAAGAGTCTTCCTCTCAGGTTCTCCCAGGTCCCTTTGATAATGCAAGAATAAACATACATTTTCAACTTGGGAAGCTAAATGCCTAATGGAAAGGGCACAGGCCTGGAATTCAGAGGACCTGGGTCCTAATTCCTGCTCCGTCGCTTGCCTGCTGTGTGACCTTGGGCAAGCCACTTCACTTCAAGTGAAGCAGCGTGGCTCAGTGGAAAGAACACGGGCTTTGGAGTTAGAGGTCATGGGTTCAAATCCCGGCTCTGCCAATTGTCAGCTGTGTGACTTTGGGCAAGTCACTTAACTTCTCTGGGCCTCAGTTCTCTCATCTGTAAAATGCGGATTAAGACTGTGAGCCCCATTTGGGATAACCTGATCACTTTGTAACCCCCCCAGCACTTAGAACAGTGCTTTGCACATAGTAAGCATTTAACAAATACCATTATTTTTATTAGTATTATTATTCTCTGTGGCTCGGTTTCCTTATTGTAAAATAGGGATTCAATGCCTGTTCTCTCTCCTACTTAGACTGAAACAGGATTGTATGTCCAACCTCATTAACTTGTATCTACCCTAGCACTTAGAACGGTGCTTGACACATAGGAAGCTCTTAGCAAATACCACAGTAATAATAAACTTTTGCCTCTCGACAAGACGAAGAGTCCCAACTGGATTCACCTCCATTGAAATATAGTGAAACTTATGGAAGACATTGTCTCATGGATGAAGGATTTTATTTTTAAATGCTACACGAGGCAGAGCAATGCTGCTTGATTAACGTTATGTTTTTCTGTATTCTAAATTGTGCTATTATATGATCACTTTCTCTTGTAGCTCTGTAAAGAAGTAGTGGCATGCCATGCTACAATAGCCCCCTGAATCTTTAGCCCCACTCTCCCTGTCTTTGGCATTATAAGAGAAAAATAATGGGTTGATTTAATGATCAATTTCAACGCAAGCACTCTTTCCCTGTACCGTTAGCAATATAGGAAAGGAGCATAATAAACTAGATGATTTGCTCTAGAATATCTCTATCTCTAAATCTGACAATGATTTCAAGTCACTGAAGTAAAATGGCACAGAACACATATCATCAGCAGCAGTAATATTGACTGAGCAGCTCTCTATGCCAGGTACTTGGGTAGTTTAGAGAAGAAGCCAAAGGACAAGGGGTTTATAATTTAATGGGGGAGATAAACCAGAAGATAGATTTGTAATTATTTTTCTAGTTAATGAATTACAAATTCTTCCCCTCTCACATCTGACAGACAGCTCCTTTCCCCATTTTCAAAGCCCAGCTAAAATTGCATCTCCTCCAGGAAGCCTTCCCTGACTCCCCATCGTATTTTCATAAAATACGAAAAATCTCGTATTTTTCATATACGTAAAATCTCGCATCATAAAATCTCCCCATCGTATTTTCCCTACCTATAAATTATAAATTATTTCTTTATATTAATGTCTGGTCTCCCCCTCTAGACTTTACAGTCTAAGCTGGTTGTAGGCAGGGAACGTGGCTACTTATTTTAGTGTACTCTCCCAAGTGCTAAGTACAGTGCTCTGTGCACAGTAAGCACTCGATAAATAAAATTAATGATGATGACGATGATAATACTGCACTGCCCATGCATTTGAGTCTGTTTCACTTCAGTTCTTAGGGATACCCTCCCTCCCCACCCCAACAGCTCTTAAACTCATATTCTTTTAAGAACATTTGGTATTATCCCCACCCTCAGCCTCAGAGCACACAAATACATATCTATAAATCTACACAATAAGCGCTCAATAAATACCATTGATTGATTGACTCGTTTTCGCTCCCTCTACCTATCATTTATTTAAATGTCTGTCTCACTAGATTGCAACTTCCTTGAAGGCAGGGATTATGTCTACTTACTCTATTGTACTCTCCCAAGTGCTTAGTACAGTGCTCTGCACACCCCAAGCACTTAAGAAATGTCATCAGTTGATCGATTGAGGTTTAATCAGGAGATCTGCTTGGGAAAAGTGAAGAGCATAAGACAGGTGGAAGTGGAGAAAAGGGCAGATATGTGAGAGGGAACTAGCTGAAGGAGAGTTCGGAAGCTGTGATCCAGGAGATTTATTTTCTGTAAACAAGAGTAGGGTGTCATGGAGGCTTTGCAGAAGAAAAATGATATACTCCGATCAACATTAGGAAAGTGATCTGTGCAGCAGTTTGTGAAATGGAGTAAGGAGGGAAGTGATGGAGGGGGGGAGGCCAGAGAGAAAGACGGTTCACAGAGCAGCTGGAGGTGATAAGGATTGATGCCAGAATTCCAATTTTAGGGGAAAAGTAGAATGGGGCACTGCATTGATGTGCTAATCAGGAGGAAATGGCAGGATTTGTGCTCAACTGGCTGTGAGGCAAATCCCCACAGATTCCCAAGACTCCCTTGAAGAATCCCTCTAAACAAGGGGCATTTAATTCCTCAAAATCTGGAATCAGGGATATTTGAAAAAGGAAAAAAAAGTTCCCAGTTCACATTTACTAATAATGATCTTGGATAGGAGATGCGTTTCAGTTCACCTGAGGTCAATCGGTAAATGACCAAAAAATGCAGAAAGCCAGATGCATAAGGAAGGGGGAACGTTTCTACTGTTTTTGTTGTATTACACTCTCCCCAGTGCTTAGTACAGTGCTTGTCATGCAGTAATGATAATTAATAATAGTTGTGGGATTTATTAAGCACTCGCTATGTGCCAAACACTGTACTATACACTGGGTTTACTACAAGACAATTACATCTCACATGGGCCTC
The DNA here is from genome assembly GCF_015852505.1 of Tachyglossus aculeatus. Lineage (NCBI taxonomy): Eukaryota > Metazoa > Chordata > Mammalia > Monotremata > Tachyglossidae > Tachyglossus > Tachyglossus aculeatus. The sequence goes on along the minus strand of NC_052090.1, from coordinate 6,900,571 downwards.
CCAGTCTAAGTAGGAGGGAGAACAGGTATTGGATCCTCATTTTACAGATGAGGAAACTGAGACACAGAGAAATTAAATGACTTGCCCAAAGTTACATAGCAGACCACTGACTCCCAGGCTTATGTTCTTTCCACTAAGTTAAGATGCTTTTTGAAAGTATAAGTGCTCAGTAAGTACCACTGATAGATTGATTCCCCCAAGAGCTTAGTATGATGGTCTGCACATAGTAAATGCTCAATAAATATCACTGATAGATATTCTGATTGACAGTCTAATTGAATGAAGAATTAGATTCACACCAATTTTCAAACCGTTTATGTCCTCCTATTAATTATGGAGGGGAAAGATGTTATGGATGGCAATACTGTTTTTATGCTTGGATAATTTTTCACTGAATAGAGACACTATTGCCCTAAGGAATCCTTTCAAACTCATTCTTCCAGTGGAACAATGGCTCCAGAAAATGTACACAAATGGAGGACTCCTGCTGGAATTCCCACCATTCCCAAGGTTCATCCTCTTCTGGAATGATCTCAATGATGGGAGAGCAGTTATCAACACACTAATATGTCTTAATGGAGGGGAAAATAATCACTGGAGTATTAAGTGCTTACTTTGTGCCAAGTACTGAACTAAGCACTGGGGTAGATACAAGAAAATCAGGCTGGACATAGTCCCTGTTTTACATGGGCCCCTTTATGGGGAGAGAAAAAAGGTATTTAATGCCAATTTTGTCAATGAGGGAACTGAGGCACAGAGAAGTTAAGTGGCATGCCTAAATTCTCACAGCAGGCAGGTGGCAGAATTGCGATTAGAATCCAGGTCCTCTGGCTTCCAGGGTTGTGCTCTTCCTACTAGGGTATACTGCTTCTCATCTTTCTCATTAAGTTAAAAACTATTTCTGTTCCTGGACTTTGAAAGAGGAAAATCACTCACCCAAGCACTTAGCCCAGTGCTCTGCAGACAGTAAGTGGATGGGTTACAAGTCACATTTCTTGGGAAGGTGTTTGCTGAAAGGAAAGGGAAATAATGAGGGGGCAGGAGGGAGGACAAAGAAAACGATATGAAGCAGAGCCGAAAGGCCAATAATGAGGGGGCAGGAGGGAGGACAAAGAAAACTATATGAAGCAGAGCCTAAAGGCCTTTAATGCAACCCAAGTCTCAGAATCCACTAGAAAAAATGGAACCCTCTAAACTAGATTACTCAAAATCAGCTTCCCTCTTCTGTCACCTTGACAGGAGCCTGCCTGCTGGAAACTGTGGGAACAGATCCAGTGTGTCTAGTCTGAAGGAACCATTTCTGATTCCTTTAATCCTCAAGTAGCCACCCCAGGAGACACTGGATTGTCCATTGGATGACAGTGGGGAAATCCTAATATTTTGTCTGCCTTTCTTCCCTACTGATGACTGCTGCTTAGTTCTCTTCATTCTTTCACCTCTCATCATCAGTTCTCTCTCCTTCCTGCTCTCTGTCCACCACTTTTTTTCCTCTCTCTTGCTTTCACTCATTAGCTCCATCTTTGTCTGATGCTTCTCTCTTCATTTCTCTCTCCCTTTTTCTCTCTCTTCAGCTCCCTATTTCTCTTTTTTCCTCTTCCTCTTTCTATTTCTCTCTTCCTCTCTCCCTCTTTTTATTTCTCTCTCCCCCCTCCCCTTCTCCTCTTCCACTCTCTCCATCTTTCTAGTTCTCTCTCCCTTCCTCTCTCTTCCTCTCTCCCTCCTTTTATTTCTCTCTCCCCCTTTCTTTCTCCTCTCCCTCTCTCTCCATCTTTCTAGTTCTCTCTCCCTTCCTCTCTCTCTCTCTCCCTTCCCCTCTCTCTCTCCCTCTCTCTCTCTCTCTCTCTCTCTCCTCTCCTCTCCCTTTCTTCTCTCTTGCCTGTCTTCTTCAGCTTTTGCCCATCCCACTCCCTTTATTTGAATCCTCTGGCCCCCTCCCCCTTAAATATAATCACATCAGTAAAGGAAACAACATAAAACCAGCCGTGAAACACGCACAAAAAATCCGTTTTTACTTGGTGTTTTCTTTTAGACCTTTAACTCTTTGTGGACAAAGACTGTGTCTATAGGTTCTTTCACAGAGAACTCAAAATCGGACTCTTTCTGGGGAGTCCTGCAGGGTGTTGGTGTTCAAAGCATAGAAGCTTTTATTTCCATATTCTGCCTTTTTTCTCCCTTTAAATCTAATTTCAACTGAAATCCCTCCTGTCTTCTAAAAATCTCGTCTAAATTCTCACTGCAGTCAGAGTGACTATTTGGTAGACAAAATGTATCCCCCAACGACCAAGGGACTTCCAGAAGCTTTGGGGATTATTCCCAAATACATTGCAGACTGGTGTAAGCTATCACATCGGAATTTGTATTCTGGTGCTGAGAGCAATTTGGAACACATTATAAATCCTAGCTCCTCCCCAACAATTTCCAAATGCTCATGTCTGTGACAAGCACTAAATACACTGTTGCTGCACTGA